>NC_133456.1:74138225-75475725 GCF_048565385.1 Saimiri boliviensis
TTAAGAAATTTAATATACTACTTTTGTACTGTCAAGGGCATGGTGGCTCACCCCTTTAATCCAGCACTTTGAGAGGCTGAGGCAGGTGGATACTTGATGCCAGGAGTTCAAGACCAGCCTGGCCAACGTGGGGAAAACTTGTCTCTACTAAAAATTAAAAAATTAGCTGGGCGTGGTGGACGTGCCTGTGACCAAGGGAATAAAATGTTCCAATTTTCTGTACCTTTTCTTAATACTAGGCTCTGTTTTATCAGCTTCCCAAATTATACAAACCTTTCTTTTCTACAACAAATTACCAACTTACAAGCAGTGTGGTTTAGGGAAGAACTGTATAATTCTCAGCATATAACATTGTTTCCTTGGATGAGTAGGTGATCTATCCTTAAGTACATACAGTGTAATTTTCTTGAATTACTGGGCTACTTGTTTTTTAGGTTTGTTGTTGTTGTTTGTTTGTTTGTTCGTTTTTTTTTTGAGACGGAGTTTCGCTCTTGTTGCCCAGGCTGGAGTGCAATGGCGCAGTCTTGGCTCACCGCAACCTCCGCCTCCTGGCTTCAAGCAATTCTCCCGTCTCAGCCTCCCAAGTAGCTGAGATTACAGGCATGTGCCACCACGTCCGGCTAATTTTTTGCATTTTTAGTAGAGACGGGGTTTCACCGTGTTGGCCAAGATGGTCTCGATCTCTTGACCTCATGATCCGCCCTTCTTGGCCTCCCAAAGTGCTGGGATTACAGGCGTGAGCCACCGCATCAGGCCCTGTTTGTTTTTTGAGACGGAGTCTTGCTCTGTTGCCAGGCTGGAGTGCAGTGGTGCAATCTTAGCTCACTGCACGCTCTGCCTTCCGGGTTCAAGCGATTCTCCTGCCTCAGCCTCCTAGGTAACTGAGACTACAGGCACATGCCACCATGCCTGGCAAATTTTTGTATTTTTAGGAGAGACAGGGTTTCACCATGTTGGCCAGGATGGCCTCGATCTCATGACCTCATGATCCGCCCGCCTCGGCCTCTCAAAGTGCTGAGATTATAGGCATAAGCCACAGTGCCCAGCTTATTTTTATTTAATTTTTTTTTGTTTTTATTTTGAGATAGGAGCTTGCTATGTGGCCCAGGCTGGACTCCAGCTGGGCTCAAGTGATCCTCTCACCTCAGCCTCCTGACTTTTGGATTACAGGCATACACCACCAAACCCAGCTGGGCTACTTGTTTTCTATTTTGGGTTTTATTTCATTCTTTTTCTTTTTTTGTACAGACAGGGTCTCCCTATGTTGCCCAGAGTGGCTAGAATTTTTTGGCTCAAGCAATCCTCCCACCTTGGCCTCCCAAAGTGCTGAGATTTTAGGTATGAGCCGCTACACTTGGCCTGGGCTACTTGTTTAAAATCATAACTATTTTGGGAAAACCCATTGTGTTCTTCATTGTGAATAATGGAGTTTTATTAAAACATCAGACCAAGCACATTGGACAGGATCCAGCAGTATCCTTGGAAAACAGGTTTTGTCAAACCCTGCCCTCGGCTCACCTCTCCGGATGGGCAAGGGATCTTAACTTCATTCGGAGGATCCTGAGCTGGTACCTCGGGCCAATTACAGATCCTGTAGAGAACACCAAGGAAATGGCAGCCACCTTTTCCAGATCTTGATTAAATCTTGCAAGTAAACTCACTTGGTGATATTTCTGAAATGTGGTGGGTTCACTGGAAGGAAGAAATAATATAGGAAAATGGATAAAGACTACTAATGAGAGAGAGCAGTTTTGAAGCCTGCAAGTCATTGGGAAGCAGGTAACCACTTCACCCATAGTTGTTTGTTTTTGGTTTTTTTTTCTGAGACAGGGTCTCATGCTGTTGCCCAGGCTGCAGTATAGTAACCACCCAAGAACTAGTCAACTTTGATGGGCAAAGTCTGCTGATTCCAAGGGGCTATGTAAGTGACCCCAAAATGACTTTAGAAAGATACGCCGCTAATGACTCTCACTAAATGGCAGGTGATGTCCTTGTCTCTTGACTTATCTCTCCAACCCCCTGAAACATTCTGCAGGGGATGGGGAGCATTATCTTCCTCATTTAATAGACAGAAATAGACGCTTACAGGGATCAAGCTCCCCAGGTGACAGGGCTTCTATGTAGCAGTGAAGAGATTCCAACCCAGTTCTGGCTGAGTTCAAAGTTATGATCTTTCCCATTAAAATGCATCCCTAGGCCGGGCGCTGCGGCTCAAGCCCGTAATCCCAGCACTTTGGGAGGCCGAGGTGGGTGGATCACGAGGTCAAGAGATCAAGACCATCCTGGTCAACATGGTGAAACCCCGTCTCTACTAAAAATACAATAAAATGCCAGGCGCGGTGGCTCAAGCCTGTAATCCCAGCACTTTGGGAGGCCGAGGCGGGTGGATCACGAGGTCAAGAGATCGAGACCATCCTGGTCAACATGGTGAAACCCCGTCTCTACTAAAAATACAAAAAATTAGCTGGGCATGGTGGCGTGTGCCTGTAATCCCAGCTACTCAGGAGGCTGAGGCAGGAGAATTGCCTGAACCCAGGAGGCGGAGGTTGCGGTGAGCCGAGATCGCGTCATTGTACTCCAGCTTGGGCAACAAGAGCGAAACTCCGTCTCAAAAAAAAAAAAAAAATACAATAAAATTAGCTGGGCATGGTGGCACGTGCCTGTAATCCCAGCTACTCAGGAGGCTGAGGCAGGAGAATTGCCTGAACCCGGGAGGCAGAGGTTGCAGTGAGCCAAGATTGCGCCATTGCACGCCAGCCTGGGTAACAAGAGCAAAAACTCCGTCTCAAAAAAAAAAAATAAAATAAAATACATCCCTAGCCAGGTGAGGTGGCCCACGTCTGTAATCCCAGCACTTTGGGAGGCCGAGGCAGGTGGATCACAAGGTCAAAAGTTCAAGACCAGCCTGGCCCATATGGTGAAAACCCTCTCTACTAAAAATACAAAAATTAACTGGGCGTGGTGGCGCATGCCCATAGTCCCAGCTACTCAGGAGGCTGAGGTAGGAGAATCGCTTAAACCCAGGAGGTGGAGGTTGCAGTGAGCCAAGATCGTGCAACTGCACTCCAGTCTGGGTGACAGAGTGAGACTCTATCTCAAAAAAAGAAAAGAAAGGAAAAGAAGATGCATCCCTACATGTTTAAATATATCTTTAGTCAAGCTAGATGCTAAATGAATTGGTCTTAAGCATGTATTTTTTTTAGTTCTCCCTCTCAAGATGAACCTTAAAAGAGGCAAATCTAGGTTCTGATCATTTTTTCCAAGTGTATAGAGATGTTTTCTACAGGTGGAAAACCAAATTGAGGGTAAGGTACATCACTGGAGAGGTTCAGCTCAGTCACTGTCTCTGGGGAGGTGGAAGAACCATGGAGTCCCTAGCTTCAGGAACAGAAGGGTTGCTCTAGACATTAATCCTCCTTTTTTTTTTTTTGAGATGGAGTCTTGCTCTGTCGCCCAGGCTGGAGTGCAGTAGTGCGATCTTGGCTCACTGCAACCTCTGCTCCCAGGTTCAAGTCATTCTTGTGTCTCAGCCCCCCGTTAAAATGCATCCCTAGCCAAATAGCTTGGACTACAGGCACCCGCCACCTCTCCTGGCTAATTTTTCACCATATTGGGGCCAGGCTGGTCTTGAACTCCCAACCTCAGGTGATCCACCACCCTCAGCCTCCCAAAGTGCTGGAATTACAGGCGTGAGCCACTGAGCCTGGCCAACATTAATCCTTACTTTGGGAATGGGGTGATCATGATGAGGTATCTGTCACCTCAGCCCCACTGGGATCATGTCTAAGTCCCATGGAGTACAAAAGTTCCACAAATAAAATTAATCTGAAAGGCACCCAGATTTTGGTTTCTTAATATCATCTCTACTGAAAGAAACCAGGGCTCCCTAGAGAAAAGATTGATTCCAGGGCTGGGACAGGAAAATACAAAGTGATCCTGGAACACCCTGCATGCCAGAAAGTTAGGAAGTGCTTCAGAGTGTGACGGAAATGTTCAAAAGACACAGAATCCCCTCACCCCCATTCAGATGGCTAGTATCAAAATAACGGAACATGACAAGTGTTGATGAGGATGTGGAGAAACTGAAACCCGTGTGCACCGTCAGTGGCATTGGAAAATTGTGCAACCATTATGGAAAACAGTATAGTGGTGTCAAAAAATTAAAAATAGAACTACAATATGATCCAGAAATTCCACTTCTGGATATATGTCCAAAAGAATTGAAAGCAGAGTCTCAAAGAGACATTTGCACACCCACGTTCATAGCAGCACTAGTCACAACAGCCAAGAGGAGGAAGCAAGCCAAGTGTTCATTGACGGAAAAATAAACAAAATGTGATTATGTGCATACAGTGGAATATTATTCAGCCTTAAAAATGAAGGAAATTGGCCAGGTGTGGTTCATGCCTGTAATCCCAGCACTTTGGGAGGCCGAGGCGGGTGGATCACAAGGTCAGGAGACTGAAACCATCACTGCTAAAAATGCAAAAAATTAGTCAGGCATGGTGGCACGTGCCTGTAGTCCTAGCTACTCGGGAGACTGAGGCAGGCTCATGCCTGTAATCCCAGCACTTTGGGAGACTGAGGCAGGTGGATCATGAGATCAGGAGTTCAAGACCAGCCTGGCCAATATAGTGAAACCCCATCTCTACTAAAAATACAAAAATTAGCTGGGCATGGTGGTGTGTGACCATAGTCCCAGCTACTCAGGAGGCTGAAGCAGGAGAATCGCTTGAACCCAGAAGGTGGAGGTTGCAGTGAGCCAAGATCATGCCACTGCACTCCAGCCTGGGCAACAGAGCGAGACTGTCTCAAAAGAAAAAAAAAAAAAAAAAAAAAAAGCAGGGGAAATCCTGTTACATGCTACAATGTGGATGAACATCAAAGACATTATGCTAAGTGAAACAAGCCAGACACAAAAAGACAAATGCTGTATGATTCCACTTACATAAGATATCTAACATAGTCAAATTCACAGAAAGAGGAAGTAGAATCATGTTTACTTTGGGGTGGAGGGAAGGGGAGTTTTTTAATGGGTATAAAGTTTTGGTTTCACAAGATGAAAAAGTTCTGGAAATCTATTACACAACAATGTGAATATACTTAACACTACTAAACTACACCCAAAAAATGATTAAAATGGTAACTTTTATGTTACTAATTTTTACAATAAAAATTTCTTTTTCGAGATGGAGTTTTGCTCTTATTGCCCAGGCTGGAATACAGTGGTGCATTCTTGGCTCACTGCAACCTCCACCTTCTGGGTTCAGGCAATTCTCCTGGCTCAGCCTCCTGAGTAGCCGGGATTATAGGTGAGCCCCAACATACCCTGCTAATTTTTTGTATTTTTAATAGAGATAGGGTTTCACCATGTTGGCCAGGCTAGTCTCAAACTCCTTCCTGACCTCAGGTGATCCACTCACCTCAGACCCCCAAAGTGATGGGATTACAGGTATGAGCCACCACATCCAACCAAAAAAGAATTTTCTTTAAAAGACAGACAATAACAAGTGTTGGCAAGGATGTGGAAAAATTGGAACCCTCATACACTGCTGGTGGGAATGTGATAAATAGTACAACTGCCAAAAACGTTTGGCATTCCTCAAAATGTTCAACATAGAATTACCATACGACCCGGCAATTCCATTCCTGGTATATACCCAAGAGAAATGAAAACATGGTCACATAAAAACTTGTGTCCAAATGTTCATTGCAGTATTATTCATAATAGCCAAAAAGTAGAAACAACCCAAATGGCCATGAGTGATGAATTAAATGTGATATATAAATCCAATGGAATACTATTTGGCCATGAAAAGGAACAAAGTATTTCTACATGCTACAACTTGGATGAATCTTGGAAACATTAACCAAAAGAAGCCAGGCACAAAAGGCCACATATCATGATTCTCTTTATGTGACATGTCCAGAATAGGCAAATTCATAGAGAAAGCTTAGCAGTTGCCAGCAGGTAGGGAGTAGACATGTAGAATTGCCACTAAAGGGTATAGGGGTTTTTTTTAAGGTGATGAAAACGTTCCAGAATTAAATGATGGTGACCGTTGTACATTTTGTGAATATATTAAAGCTTACTAAATAGTATACTTAATTTTTATTTATTTATTTTTTTTTTGAGACAGGTCTGGCTCTGTTGACCAGGCTGGAGTGCCATGGCATGATCCTGGCTCACGGCAACCTCTGCCTCCTCAAGCCATCCTCCCACCTCCCAGCCTTTTGAGTAGCTGTGACTACAAGCAAATGTCACCACACCCAACTAATTTTTATATTTTTTGTAGTGATGGGGTTTCGCCGTGTTGCTCAGGCTGGTCTCGAACTCCTGACCTCAAGTGATTCCCCATGCCTTGGCCTCCCAAAGTGCTGGGATTACAGGCATAAGCCACACTGCATCCAGCCAAATTGTATACTTTAAAAGGTGAATGTGGCCGGACACAATGGCTCACGCCCGTAATTTCAACACTTTGGGAGGCCGAGGCAGGCGGATCATCTGAGGTCAGGAGTTTGAGACCAGCCTGGCCAACATGCTGAAACCCCATCTCTACTAAAAATATAAAATTAGCTGATGTGGTGGCACATGCCTGTAGTCCCCAGCTACTCAGGAGGCTGAGGCAGGAGAATCACTTAAACCCAGGAGGTGGAGGTTGCAGTGAGCTGAGATCGTGCCACTGCGCTCCAACCTGGGAAACAGAGTAAGACTCTGCCTCAAAAAAAAAATTTGGGGTGGGGGGTGAATATTATGTGAATTAAATCTCAATTTTTATTTTTATTTTTTTGAGACAGTGTCTCACTCTGTCACTCAGGCTGGAGTACAGTGGTGTAATCATAGCTCACTGTTGCTTTGAACTCCTGGATTAAAGTGATCCTCTTGCCTCAGCCTCTCGAGTAGCTGGGACTACAAGCCCATACCACCAAGCCCAGCTAACTAGTTTCTTTTGTTTCTTTTGTCCCTGTACAGACAGGGCCTTGCTATATTGCCCAAGCTGGTTTAAACATCTTGGCTCAAGCTATCCTCCCACCTCAGCCCCCCAAAGTGCTGGGATTATAGGAGTAAGCCACTACACCCAGCCTTTTAAAATGATTTTTTTAGAAAAACAAATATAAATATAAGAATACAGGGAGAGTCACCGGGCCGATAATAACCTTGACTGTGACTTCATCTATTCCCATAGTCTGGTGAGACTGGATCAACTCAGGGCACATGCTCTAATAGCATTTTCTTTTTCTTAAATTGTAAAAACAATGATAAAATGTTAAAGTTCATATTGAAAAAGAGAACAGTATCCATAATCTCTCCGTGTAATTGAACAACTATTTCCTTTTTGTACATATTTGCTGATTAGTAGTGATGTTTTCACAAATATGACTAAAATAAGAAAGTGGGGGCCGGGCGCAGTGGCTCAAGCCTGTAATCCCAGCACTTTGGGAGGCCGAGGCGGGTGGATCACGAGGTCAAGAGATCGAGACCATCCTGGTCAACATGGTGAAACCCCGTCTCTACTAAAAATACAAAAAATTAGCTGGGCATGGTGGTGCGTGCCTGTAATCCCAGCTACTCAGGAGGCTGAGGCAGGAGAATTGCCTGAACCCAGGAGGCGGAGGTTGCGGTGAGCCGAGATCGCGCCATTCCACTCCAGCCTGGGTAACAAGAGCAAAACTCCGTCTCAAAAAAAAAAAAAAAAAGAAAGTGCATTAAAGATGTTAAGGTTTTGAGGCCGGGCGCCGTGGCTCACACCTATAATCCCAGCACTTTTGGGAGGCCAAGGAGGGTGGGTCACAAGGTCAGGAGTTCAAGACCAGCCTGGCCAACATGGTGAAACCCTGTCTCTACTAAAAATACAAAAAACTAGTTGGGCGTGGTAGCACATGCCTGTAATCCCAGCTACTCGGGAGGCTGAGGCAGGAGAATCACTTGAACCAAAGAGGGGGAGGTCGTAGTGAGCGGAGACCATGACACTGCACTGCAGCCTGGGCAACAGAACAAGACTCGTCTAATAAAACAAAAAGATGTTAAGGTATCTATCTTAATCAAGATACAAATTTAGGAATTCCTGCCTGGGAGACCTTCACTATATAAAATTAAAATTTCAACTGAGTGTGGTGGCTCCTGTCTGTAACCCCGGCACTTTGGGAGGCCAAGACAGGAGAATCACTTGAGCTCAGGAGTTTAAGACAACCCCGGGCAATAGTGATATCTCATCTCTACAAAAAAAATTTAAAAGTAGCTAGGCGTGGTGGCTCACTTGTAGTCCCAGCTACTCCGGAGGCTGAGCCAAGAGAATGGCTTGAGCCCAGAAGGTTGCGCTACAGAGCCATGATCTTGCCACTGCACTCCAGCCTGTTTGACAAAGTGCCACCCTGTTGCAAGAAAAAAAAAAAGAAAATTCTAAGACATATGTAAAGCAAATATGTAACAAATTATTGACAGAATACTTACGTTTTGCTAGGTGAGAAAATTTCATTATATAATTGCACAATCTCCCCTGCTGGTTCTTGGAATCTCCAAATCTAAAATTCTAAATTCTAGATGAGATCTCTGCTCTAGCTTCCTCACTGAAGATGCCTCAAAATGTACCCCCTAGCGGTGCTCTCCCTGAAAATGCTGTCCCACCGTGGGTTTGGGAACATTAGCTACGAAACACATCAACAGGGAACCCTAAAAAAAAGGAAAAAACCCCACCTCTCTCCCAACCTTCAAGTACGGAGGAGGCAGAAGGAGCAATACAGCTTCCTGGGAGGGATATAAAGTAGTGATTAAAATTATGTCGGTGCTGGGGTTGGATTGACCTGCTTCTGATTTCACCTGATTCACATTGATCAGCTGTGTGATACTGGCCAAATCACTTTGTCTCTCTGAGCCTCAGTTTCTTCATAGATGAAATAAGAATGGTAATAGAACTTCATTCATAGGGTTTTGGTAAGCCTTGTATTAGCCAATTTGTAACATGCTTAGTTCAATAAACAAAGGATGTTAATTTTTTTTTTTTAAGATGAGGTTTCACCATGATGGCCAGGCTGATCTTGAACTCCTGACCTCAGGTGATCCACCCACCTCAGCCTCTCAAAGTGCTAGGATTACAGGCGTGAGCCACCACGCCCAGCCAGGATGTTAATATTAGGATCCAAAAATGCTTTTAAAAACGCCACCCACAAATCACCCACCCCACACCCACTTTCTCTATTTAGCTACACAATCAACCCATAAGGCACTGCCATTTTCAGGTGACATTCTATGCAGTCTTCTACGGATGTGGCCAAGAGACAACCCCAGAGCTTAGTAAACAATAGGCCCCAGAAAACACTTCCTGAATCAAATGAGCTGCAAATTCCTTTGCTCAAAGCCTCCTCTCTCCCTTTTCCTGATAGTAAAAGATTTTCTAAAGTATTAATTAACACATATATGTGTATAACCATCAGAAAGTTAAAAGAAAAGTTGAAAAAAAGCACTCAAATTCCCACCGCCCAAAGGGCAATGTAACATTTTGGCATGTTTCTTTTTCATTTATTTTTACATTGTTGAGCTAATATTCTGCTTTATGTAATCTGACATTCTACATTTTTTGCTTAGCACATTATAAGTATTTTCTATGTTTTATAAATGACTTCAATGTACGGCTAATATTCTATTATATGGAAATATTTACATTAACCATTTTCCTATTGTTAGATTTTTAGAACGTTTCCAATTTTTATTGCAGATTACCTCTCCTTTTTTTTTTTTTTTTTTTTTTTTTTTGAGACGGAGTTTCCCTCTGGTTACCCAGGCTGGAGTGCAATGGCGCGATCTCGGCTCACCGCAACCTCTGCCTCCTGGGCTCAGGCAATTCTCCTGCCTCAGCCTCCTGAGTAGCTGGGATTACAGGCACGCGCCACCACGCCCAGCTAGTTTTTTGTATTTTTAGTAGAGACGGGGTTTCACTATGTTGACCAAGATGGTCTCGATCTCTCGGCCTCGTGATCCACCCGCCTCGGCCTCCCAAAGTGCTGGGATTACAGGCTTGAGCCACCGAGCCCGGCCTTCTTTTCTTTTTGTTTTGAGATAGAGTCTTGCTCTGTTGCCTAGGCTGGAGTACGATGGCATGATCCCGGCTCACTGCAACCTCTGCCTCCCAGGTTCAAGCAATTCTCCTGTCTCGGCCTCTTGAGCAGCTGAGACTACAGGCACAGGCTACCACACCTGGCTAATTTTTGTATTTTAGTAGAGATGGGGTTTCACCTTGTTGGCCAGGCTGGTGTTGAGCTCCCGACCTCAGGTGATCTGCCTGCCTCAACCTCCCGAAGTGCTGGGATTACAGGCATGAGCCACCATGCTTGGCCGCAAATTGCATTTCCTGAGTTTCAGAAACATATATATACAAACACACATATATAGGTTACATACGTATTATATACGTTTACATATATATTATGAGCTCATGAAAGAATAGAAACGTGTGTGGGTAGGGCTGCCTTTTGCCTTTGGGGGTGAGACTGTTGGTAAGTTGGGGCAGGGACTTGTACTTTTCTGTTACCAGTTCCTTTTTTAAAAAATCGCTATTTTTTATTGATAATGAGAAATCATAATCATATAGATTTAGGGGATACAACGTGATGTTTTGACATATGTTACAACGTGGGATGATGAAATCAGCATATTCCTTTATTGTTTAAATCCTTTATAGCAGACAAGAAATACTTTTACGTGTTTAATGAAAGGAAGTAAGGAGGAGAAGAACAGGAGATAGGGAGGGAAAGAGAGAGGAAGGGAAGGAAAAGGGGGGCAGGGAAAGGAAGGAAGAAGAGAAAGAAGGAGGGAAGGAAAGAAGACGCTTGCACCAATCCCGTTTGTAAGGAGCCTGGGAGATCCAGAGCCAGGGAAGCAGCTAGACCGTGGCTCTCTTTCTATCTTTTATACAACAAGGAAAAGCACAGATTTATAAATAAGAAAGTAGGTGGGTCTGTGATTGAAGTTCTCTGAGCAGAAAAGGAAATAGCACACTGCAGACAATTGTAACTCAACTTACTGATTGATTTTGGATTCTGTGGTGTTTCCAGCTTTGTCTCTCAATTTGATTGTAATGTCCCCTCTTCTGATGTTCCTGTTCCATGTTATGATATCCACAAAGTAATGATACACTGCAAAACAGAGGGAACACGTTAAGAGGGAGATACTCCCAACTGATCCCCTGAAGGGTTTCTAAAAGCTGAACTTCCCTAATAACTGAGTCTCTTTCCCTCTTTCTCTGCAAAGATCCAGGGCAGAAGTTTCTGATATTCCCTTCTCTTCTCTTTGGTAAAGATGGCATGAGTCACAGCAGTTCACTGGTTTCCAGTCACCATGATCAGGCATCATCGTTGAACCTGTGATTCCAGGTATTGCAAAGTCTCAGGGCCTATGGTGGAATATGGTTCACCTCAATTCCTGCCCATTTTAGATGGAACCCACTAAGGGGCCATTTGGAGACCCTCCTTGGCTGAGATGGTTTTCCACAGTTCAGGCCATGTCCACCAGCCTATCCGGCCTCCCTCATGCTTTTCCCAGTCATGCCCAACCACCTGCACTTCCTGCACTGTGAAGGCTCACCCACCGGGCACTCTTACTTTGCCAGCTCTGTGAACCTAGCTTTCAGGTTTCAGCCTAATGTCATTCCCACAGGAGACCTTCCCTGACCCCCAGACTAAGTCAGCTCTCCTTTCTAGAAGTTCCTGCCATACTCTAGACTCCCCCCACCCCATTATTACTCAGCATACTTTCTGTATTTACAAAATGCAAGAAAGGACAATAAAAATAAAGCCGCATTCCCTAACCAGCAGACTCAGAGGGAAAAAAAAGTGGTAAATATGTGGGTACATCTATACAAATATTGCCCGAATAATGTCTTGTGGGTTTAAAAAAAAGAGGCTGGGTGCAGTGGCTCACACTTGTAATCCCAGCACTTTGGGAGGCCAAGGCAGGCAGATGACGAGGTCAGGAGTTCGAGACTAGCCTGGCCAACACGGTGAAATCCTGTCTCTACTAAAAATACAAAAAGTAGCTGGGCGTGGTGGTGGACGCCTGTAATCCCAGCTACTCGGGAGGCTGAGGCAGGAGAATCGCTTGAACCCGGGAGGTGGAGGTTGCAGTGAGCCGAGATCGTGCCACTGCACTCCAGCCTGGGTAACAGAGCTAGATCCCATCTCGGGGGGGAAAGAAAACCCATAAAATTAAAACATGCTGCAACAGGAACTAATCAGGGAGATTACAATCCCACGAAGGACCAAAGGTTAGTCCTCATCCTGGAGTTGCCATTTTATGGCCTAAATTGCTTAGGGCCTTGCCCCACGTAGACCAGGCTGGTGCCAGATCCTGGGCTGCCACACAAGGGTCCAAAGAAAGAGGAAAACCCCGTGATCTGCAGGCTTTTTTTTTTTTTTTTTTTAAGTAAGAGTCTTTCTGTGTTGCCCAGGCTGGAGTAATAGTGATGCGATCTCTGTTCACTGCAACTTCCACTTCCTGGGTTCAAGCGATTCTCCGGCCTCAGCATCCTGAGTAGCTGGGATTACAAGCACCACCACACCCAGCTAATTTATTTATTTCTTTTTGTTGTTGTTTTGTATTTTTAGTAGAGATGGGGTATCACCATGTTGGCCAGGATGGTCTCCAGCTCCTGGCCTCAAGTGATCTGAGTGCCTTGCCCTCCCAAAGTGCTGGGATTACAGGTGTGAGCCGCCGTGCCTGGCATGCAGATTCTTCTAAAAGAGTTGTTCACATGTGGCATGGAGGCTCATGCCTGTAATCCCAGCACTGAGGCAGGAGGATTGCTTGAGCCCAAGCGTTCAAGACCAGCCTCGGCAACATAGTGAGACTCTGTCTCTAAAAGAAATTAAAAAAAAAAAAAAAAAACGGTTAGCTGGGCATGGTGGCCCATGCCTGAAATCCCAGCTACTTAGGAGGCTGAGGCAGGAGGATTGCTTGAGTCCAGGAGGTTGAGGCTGCAGTATGCCATTATTGTGTCACTGCACTCTAGCCTGGGTGACAGAACAAGACCCTGTCTCAAAAAAAAAATTAAAATAGGCCAAGTGTTCATGCCTGTAATACCAGCACTTTGGGAGGCCTAGGCGGGCAGATCACCTGAGGTCAGGAGTTTGAGACCAGCTGGCCAACATGGCAAAACCCCGTCTCTACTAAAAATACAAAACTTATCCAGGCATGGTGGCACACCTGTAGTCTCAGGTACTTGGGATGCTAAGGCAGGAGGATCGCTTGAACCTGGGAGGCAGAGGTTGCAGTGAGCTGAGATTGCGCCACTACACTTCAGCTTGGGCACAGAGTGAAACTCTGTCCAAAAAAATAATAATAATAAAATAGTTGTCCCCAAGGAAAGTGAAAATGGGCACAAGACAATAGGAAAAACACATCTTCCCAGGGAAATTCTAGTTGCTTCCCAAGGCATCTAATCATCGGCTGCCCCATTTAGTTCCCATCTGGAATACTCAACCTCCTGATGCCTTTAGGTCATCACGTTTGCTTTAGAGTTGGAACTGACCTGTAGATATGGCTGACACCTGATTTTTCCTAGTCTCAATTTCATGCCTCTTGGGGAATCAAGCAATTTTCTGGAAGATCTTAGTGATTAGAATGATCATCCAGTGAAACTGAACAAATCTGATTTGTTGAGATTTTATTAGATTCATATTTTTAAATTGTATTAAATTAAACCTAATATTCCAGAAGACAGGCATTATTACCCCCATTTTACCAGTCAGGACACTGATGAGAAGTCTAATGACTTGACCAACGTCCCACGACCATTAGGGGGCAGACTCAGGATTCGACCTAGGCCCTTCCAGCTCCAAAGCTGATGCTCCATCATGGCTCTCATTTGCCAGGAAGTAGCTAGGAAGCTGAGACTTAGCCATCCCCAAAATAAGAGTTAGGCAACAGCAAACTACCACATCCACCACTCACTGCAGAATGGCTTCTCCTCCGCTGTGTCAAAGAACGCCTTCGTCATTGGAGGATCTTTCTCCCTTAAATTGTCTTTCCAATTATCGGCATAATAGCCTATAAGACAAGTTGGAAAAAATGGAAGATTATCATGTATTATATAAGCTGTAAAAGCAACTGAGGTAGTGAGAACAGTGGGTTTGACTGCATCCATCACCTCTGAGAGAACCTCCCTCCCTTCTCCATCCCCTGTGGTAAGGGCTCACGGGGCTACCCATCTTTCCGGCCTAAGAGCTGGAGGGCCGGCAACAGGACCCTCCAGGGGTTCTCCCCTTTACTGGTTCTCAGTAGCAGGGTTGGGGCTTAGGAGGTGGCACACCCTGGTATGGGCTAAAAATAACACTGACATTTGTCAGTAATACATTCATTTTTCTAGATTGAAACAGATTCAAGTTCATACCTAAAATAGCATCACTGTTGCAAAGCAATATACTTTCTTTTTTTCTTTCTTTTTTTGAAACAGAGTCTTGCTCTGTTGCCACACTAGAGTGCAGTGGCACGATCTCGGCTCACTACAACCACTGACTCTTGGGTTCAAGTGATTCTCCTGCCTCAGCCTCCCGCGTAGCTGGGATTACAGGTACGCTCCACCACGCCCAGCTAATTTTTGTATTTTTCGTAGAGATGGGGTTTCACCGTGTTGGCCAGGATGGTCTCGATCTCCTGACCTCATGATCCGCCTGCCTCAGCCTCCCAAAGTGCTGGGATTACAGGCGTGAGCCACCGCGCAATATGCTTCTTGAAGAACTCCAATGGGGCCCCTAAATTGCATAGACCTGGGCTTGCCCCATGACTGACTGTGTCACTAAGCAGGTGAATGTCCTTCTTTGTGTGATGTCCAGAGGGACCTCTTGCGCTCCTCTGTCCCTAGCCCTAGAGAATGGCCTTCACATTCTGCCTTAATCGATCCAGGGTGGGACCCCAGCATCAGTATTGTGTTAAACTCCTTAGGTAATGCTAACATACAATCAAGGTTAAGAACACTTGTCTCGGCCGGGCGCGGTGGCTCAAGCCTGTAATCCCAGCACTTTGGGAGGCCGAGGCGGGTGGATCACAAGGTCGAGAGATCGAGACCAACCTGGTCAACATGGTGAAACCCCGTCTCTACTAAAAATACAAAAAAAATTAGCTGGGCGTGGTGGCACGTGCCTGTAATCCCAGCTACTCAGGAGGCTGAGGCAGGAGAATTGCCTGAACCCAGGAGGCGGAGGTTGCGGTGAGCCGAGATCGCGCCATTGCACTCCAGCCTGGGTAACAAGAGTGAAACTCCGTCTCAAAAAAAAAAAAAAAAAAAAAAAGAACACTTGTCTACACCATGCCCTGCTGTTAACTTGGATTTTTCCTTTTGGAAAAAATTAGAAAATCCTCATGGCCATCCCGTTTCAAAGTCCTAACTACCTGGAATATTTGTACTAATCCCTAGCAAATATCCAAGCAGCCTCCGCGGTTTCTGTTACCTCACTCCACCTGCCGTACGTGCACACAAGAGCCCAGGTGTGGAGTGAGGGCGTTTACAGACATGACTTGTGGGAAGGGGTCACTCTGCAAGGTTCACTTGGCAGGGGGGTCTCTGGGTTCACTGTGGACCCTCTCCCCAGCTGAGTTTGCATGCACAGAGAGGGTATTCCTGTCCCCACAGGAGAAGGCCATGTAGACTGACTGTACCCTGGGTAAGCTTGAAAACTCTTCTGGAACCTTTTTTTCCATGCTAGAATAGTGTCCAGGGAGGCTGTATTGCCTTCTGGATGGAATGCTCTAGAATTGCTTTTCTTTTATTTTTATTTTGTTTTGGTTTTTAAAGTGGAATTTCACTCTTCTAGCCCAGGCTGGAGTGCAATGGTGCGGTCTCGGCTCACCGCATCCTCCGCCTCCCGAGTTCAAATAATTCTCCTGCCTCAGCTTCCCACGTAGCTGGGATTACAGGCACCCACCACCATGCCCAGCTAATTGTTCTGTATTTTTAGTGGAGACGGGGTTTCATCATGTTGGCCAGACTGGTCTCGAACTCCTGACCTCAGGTGATCCATCTGCCTCAGCCTCCCAAAGTGCTGAGGTTACAGACATGAGCCACCATGCCTGGCCTAAGGTTGCTTTTCTAACAGTGTTTATTAGTAGAAGACTAGAGTAGTTCAAAGAACAAATTGGCTAGAAAAAGCTGACTAGAAAAAAACATTGTCTTTTAAAAAAATTTTTTTCTTTTTAAGAAAAAAATTTTTTTTAATTTAACCTTCTATTTATTTATTTTTGGAGACAGGTTCTTGCTCTGTCACTCAAGCTGGAGTGCAGTGGCACGATCTCAGCTCACTGCAGCCTCAACCTCCTGGGCTCAAACAATCCTCCCACCTAAGCCTCCCTCTCGAGTAGCTAGGACTACAGGCACACACCATCAGAGCCAGCTACTTTTTGTATTTTTATAGAGACAGGGTTTCACCATTTTACCCAGGCTTGGTTACGAACTCTTGACCTCAAGTGATCCACCTGCCTCAGCCTCCCAAAGTGCTAGGATTACAGGCATGAGCCACTGTGCCCAGCAGAAAAACAAGTTTTTAATACAACCGTGGGACCAGTTTTTGCATGATAAAGTGGTTCTGGGATTCATACCAAAAATTAGTTCTTTGTTAATCAGAGAGGAAACTGCTTGTCGGACTTACCCACGAGGGGACAGGACTGGTTTTGCGAGGCACCGCAGCTGACACACTTGCCATTCCTATAATCCTGGTAGGAGTCACAGGGGTATGCGGTGATGGTGCAGCTCTCTCTCAGGGAAGACAGGTACAGGTACACAGACCTCTGGTGGTCACATTTAAAATACTGAAATCCTTGGTTGTAAAAGAAGTGATGAAAGAGTAGAGCAGTTGAAGCATTGAATATATCACATACTTTATACACACACACCATTTCTCATCTGGCCCTGCGTGGTTTCAGTGTATTTGATTTCATTTAATCTTTATAAAATCTCATGGATAAGGATTCATGCTGGCAAGTGGGAGAAGAAAAGATTAAATCAAATTAAGTTTGTGGCAAGAATTAGGGCAAATATGCTTTGGTAAAAGACCTAGGGCTGCGTGAGGTGGCTTACGCCTGTAATACCAGCACTTTGGAGGGCCGAGGCAGGTGGATCACCTGAGGTCAGGAGTTCGAGACCAGCCTGGCCAACATAGGGAAACCCCGTCTTTACTAAAAATACAAAAATTATCTGGGTATGGTGGTGGGTGCCTATAATCCCAGCTACCTGGGAGGCTGAGGCAGGGAGAATTGCTTGAACCCGGGAGGCAGAGGTTGAGGTGAGCTGAGATTGTACCACTGCACTGCAGCCTGGGCAACAGAGCGAGACTCCATTAAAAAAAAAGACCTTAGCCGGGCGCGGTGGCTCAAGCCTGTAATCCCAGCACTTTGGGAGGCCGAGGCGGGTGGATCACGAGGTCGAGAGATCGAGACCATCCTGGTCAACAAGGTGAAACCCCGTCTCTACTAAAAATACAAAAAATTAGCTGGGCATGGTGGTGTGTGTCTGTAATCCCAGCTACTCAGGAGGCTGAGACAGGAGAATTGCTTGAACCCAGGAGGCGGAGGTTTCAGTGAGCCGAGATCGTGCCGCTGCACTCCAGCCTGGGTAACAAGAGCGAAACTCTGTCTCAAAAAAAAAAAAAAGACCTTGATTGCTCATATAGCAATCAAGGTATCATTTACTACCATCCAGTGCTTGATCCACGGACTGCCTGCATCATAATCGTGCTTGTTAAAATACAGAGTTCAGGTATTTGAACCTGAAGTAAATATTTGATTCAGAGGAGGTGAAGCATCAGTATTTTTTTTTTTTTTTTTTTTTTTTGAGACGGAGTTTCGCTCTTGTTACCCAGGCTGGAGTGCAATGGCACAATCTCGGCTCACTGCAACCTCCGCCTCCTGGGTTCAGGCAATTCTCCTGCCTCAGCCTCCTGAGTAGCTCGGATTACAGGCATGTGCCACCATGCCCAGCTAATTTTTTGTATTTTTAGTAGAGGCGGGTGGATCACGAGGTCAAGAGATCGAGACCATCCTGGTCAACATGGTGAAACCCCGTCTCTACTAAAAATACAAAAAATTAGCTGGGCATGGTGGCGTGTGCCTGTAATCCCAGCCACTTAGGAGGCTGAGGCAGGAGAATTGCCTGAACCCAGGAGGCAGAGGTTGTGGTGAGCCGAGATCGCGCCATTGCACTCCAGCCTGGGTAACAAGAGTGAAACTCCGCCTCAAAAAAAAAAAAAACCCCGCCGGGCACGGTGGCTCAAGCCTGTAATCCCAGCACTTTGGGAGGCCGAGGCGGGTGGATCACGAGGTCGAGAGATCGAGACCATCCTGGTCAACATGGTGAATCCCCGTCTCTACTAAAAGTGCAAAAAATTAGCTGGGCATGGTGGCACGTGCCTGTAATCCCAGCTACTCAGGAGGCTGAGGCAGGAGAATTGCCTGAACCCAGGAGGCGGAGGTTGCGGTGAGCCGAGATCGCGCCATTACACTCCAGCCTGGGTAACAAGGGCGAAACTCCGTCTCAAAAAAATAAATAAGTAAATAAATAAATAAATAAAAACAAAAAAAACAAAAATACAAAAATTAGCTGGACGTGGGGGCATGCGCCTGTAATCCCAGCTACTTGGGAGGCTGAGGCAGGAGAATTGCTTGAACCTGGGAGTCGGAGGTTACACTGAGCCGAGATTGTGCCATTGCACTCCAGCCTGGTAACAGAACAAGACTCCATCTAAAAAAAAAAATGCCCTTTATTTTATGAAATAATGGTGATGACAGATATATTTTTGTGGTTTAGGATTTTTTCCTAGCTCAGCAAATTAAGTATTCCAAATTTGGTTTTGAATATTTTAAAACCAGAAATGTATACATTTTATTTATAACTGCTGAGCCAGGCATGGTTGGTTTTGCTGGGCCCCTGTTGACTTCAGTAAGGATGGCACCAGTTCAAGAGGCTAATGAACAGACCTAGAGCCAGTGAACAAGACCTACATTATATTTTAAATATAATTCTTAAAAATCACATTTTCAGAAATTAATGAAAATTCTTACAATGTGATAAGTGAAAAAGACAAAACTATACAAGATTATGGCAATTTATTTTTTAAATGTGTATTTATACAGATGTAAATATAGAAAAAAAGACTAAAAGTAAATGCTCCAATGTAGGTGCCTGTAATTCCAGCTACTCAGGAGGCTGAGGCAGAGAATTGCTTGAACCCGGGAGGTGAAGGTTGCAGTGAGCCAGGATGGAGCCACTGCACTACAGCCTGGGTGACAGAGCAAGACTCAATCTTTTTAAAAAAAAAAAAAAAAAATCCCTGGTTGTCTAGTGGCTAGGAAAAAAAAAAGAGTATATTTGAGTTATAAGTTTTAATTTGTAATTTATATTTATACTACTTGTATCTTCTCAGGAAGTTTGTTTACTTTTTTTTTTTTTTTTTTTTCGAGACGGAGTTTCGCTCTTGTTACCCAGGCTGGAGTGCATGGCGCGATAACGGCTCACCGCAACCTCCGCCTCCTGGGTTCAGGCAATTCTCCTGCCTCAGCCTCCTGAGTAGCTGGGATTACAGGCACGCACCACCATGCCCAGCTAATTTTTTGTATTTTTAGTAGAGACGGGATTTCACCATGTTGACCAGGTTGGTCTCGATCTCTCGACCTTGTGATCCACCCGCCTCGGCCTCCCAAAGTGCTGGGATTACGGGCTTGAGCCACCGCGCCCGGCCTAGGAAGTTTGTTTTCTATTAAAAATTACTACATGGCTGGGTGCTGTGGCTCATGCCTGTAATCCCAGCACTTTGGGAGGCCGAGGCAGGCGGATCACGAGGTCAAGAGATCAAGACCATCCTGGCCAACATGGTAAAACCTCATCTCTACTAAAAATATAAAAATTAGCTGGGCATGGTGGCAGCCTCCTGTAGTCCCAGCTGCTTGAAAGGCTGAGACAGGAGAATTGTTTGAACCCAGGAGGTGGAGATTGCAGTGAGCCAAGATAGCGCCACTGCACTCCAGCCTGGCGACAGAGCAAGACTCTGTCAAAAAAAAAAAAAAAAAAAAAATTACTGCATGTAGAATAATGTCAGATTTTAAAAATATGCCTTTTTTTTTTCTTTTTTGAGAAGGGTCTCACTCTGTTGGCTCAGGTAGAGTGCAGTGGCATGATGATGGCTCACTGCAGCCTCTAATTCCTAGGCTCAAGCAATCCTCCCACTTCAGCCTCCTGAGTAGCTGGGATCACAGGCATGCCGCCACACCCAGCTAATTTTGTTTTTATTTTTTTTATTTTTTTTATTTTTTTTGAGACGGAGTTTCGCTCTTGTTACCCAGGCTGGAGTGCAATGGCACGATCTCGGCTCACCGCAACCTCTGCCTCCTGGGTGCAGGCAATTCCCCTGCCTCAGCCTCCTGAGTAGCTGGGATTACAGGCACGCGCCACCATGCCCAGCTAATGTTTTGTATTTTTAGTAGAGACGGGGTTTCACTATATTGACCAGGATGGTCTCGATCTCTTGACCTCATGATCCACCCGCCTCGGCCTCCCAAAGTGTTGGGATTACAGGCGTGAGCCACCATGCCCAGCCGTATTTTTTGTAGAGATAGAGTCTCCCTTCTGTTGCCCAGGCTGGTCTTGAACTCCTGGGCTCAAACAATCCTCCCACCTTGGCCTCCTAAAGTGCTGGGATTACACGTGTGCACCACTGTACCTAGGCAAAATATGCCTTTTTATTTTTTTTAGATGGAGTTTCACTCTTGTTGCCCAGGCTGGAGTGCTTTGGTGTGATCTCAGCTCACTGCAACCCCTGCCTCCTGGGTTCAAGCAATTCTCCTGCCTCAGCCTCCTAAATAGCTGGGATTACAGGCACGTGTCACCATGCCTGGCTAATTTTTTGTATTTAGTAGAGACAGGGTTTCA
Organism: Saimiri boliviensis; assembly: GCF_048565385.1. Classification (NCBI taxonomy): domain Eukaryota; kingdom Metazoa; phylum Chordata; class Mammalia; order Primates; family Cebidae; genus Saimiri; species Saimiri boliviensis. The sequence goes on from NC_133456.1 coordinate 74,159,129, forward strand.
CCATGTGAGCCAGGCTGGTCTCAAACTCCTGACCATGGGTGATCCACCAGCCTTGGCCTCCCAAGGTGCTGGGATTATAGATATGAGCCACCACGTCCAGCCTCCAAAATATGCCTTTTTATCATCTTCTTTTTTTTGAGGCGGAGTTTTGCTCTTGCCCAGGCTGGAGTGCAATGGCATGATCTCAGCTCACTGAAACCTCCATCCGCCTCCTGGGTTCAAGTGATTCTCCTGCCTCGACCTCCCAAGCAGCTGTGATTACAGGCATGAGCCACCATGCCCAGCTAATTTTTGTATTTTTAGTGGAGACATGTTGGCCAGGCTGATCTAGAATTCCTGACCTTGTGATCTGCCCACCTCAGCCTCCCAAAGTGCTGGGATTACAAGTGTGAGCCACCACACCAGGCCCAAAATATGGCTTTTTATACCAATATTTTACAAAATATAAAGTATCTGCGCTTACCTCCCAATATTGTTTTTGGGCAGCCAGGCTGATCCAATCCTCCATTTGGGTAAAAGTCTATGTTTCCTAATGGTTCCTTATAGCCCAGTGCTAAAAGAGAACACACTCTGCTTTTATATTGCTTTGAATTTTTCACATCTCATAGCTCATTTGCCTGCCAGATATAAGCAGAAATTGTATTATTATTGTTGCTGTATCATCATTGTTATACCTATGTAAGTGTTTCGCCCAAAGTCACCCCAGCTAGTTAGTTAGAAGGCAATGATTTCCGACTTGGTAACTGTGAAGATGGTAAGGAATTTACTTCTAATATTTCTTTCTTTTTTTTTTTTTTTTTTTTTTTGAGACGGAGTTTCGCTCTTGTTACCCAGGCTGGAGTGCAATGGTGCAATCTCGGCTCACCGCAACCTCCACCTCCTGGGTTCAGGCAATTCCCCTGCCTCAGCCTCCTGAGTAGCTGAGATTACAGGCATGCGCCACCATGCCCAGCTAATTTTTTGTATTTTTAGTAGAGACGGGGTTTCACCATGTTGACCAGGATGGTCTCGATCTCTTGACCTCGTGATCCACCCACCTCGGCCTCCCAAAGTGCTGGGATTACAGGCGTGAGCCACCGCGCCCGGCTACTTCCAATATTTCTAAAGACCTAAGGGAGCTTAGTCACTCATTCACCACAAGGCTGATAAAATGATACATTTCTTCCTTATATTTGGCTGGAACCCTTTAATTGTCTGTTGCTTCTGAGCTTCTATTTGCATTTGTGTAACTCTTTAATGAATAGGAGATAGGAAAAAATAAATTTTTATTTAGTAGGTAAAATCTTTAAATATTTGAAATCGAGGATGGTAAAAAGATTGGAACTACTTCTAGAAAATGAGGAGTTAAAAATATATGTATAGTTGCGGGCAGTCACTCACATCTATAATCCCAGTACTTTGGGAGGCTGAGGTGGGAGAGTCACTTGAGCCCAGGAGTTCGAGACCAGCCTGGGCAAAATGGCGAAACTCCATCTCTACAAAAAAAACAAAACTTAGCCAGACATTGTGGTGTGTGCCTGCAGTCCCAGCTACTCAGGAGGCTGAGGTGGGAGGAGCACTCAAGCTAGGAGGAGGAGGTTGCAGTGAGCCAAGACTGCACTCCAGCCTGGGTGACAGAGCCAGACCCTGTCTCAAAAGATAATAAATAAATAAAAACTTTAAAGCCGGGCGCGGTGGCTCAAGCCTGTAATCCCAGCACTTTGGGAGGCCGAGGCGGTGGATCACGAGGTCGAGAGATCGAGACCATCCTGGTCAACATGGTGAAACCCCGTCTCTACTAAAAAAAAAAAAAAATACAAAAAATTAGCTGGGCATGGTGGCACGTGCCTGTAATCCCAGCTACTCAGGAGGCTGAGGCAGGAAAATTGCTTGAACCCAGGAGGCGGAGGTTGCAGTGAGCTGAGATCGTGCCATTGCACTCCAGCCTGGGTAACAAGAGCGAAACTCCATCCCAAAAAAAAAAAAAAAAAAAAAACTTTAAAAAGTATATATATAGAGAGATAGAATAACTGTTTATTGCCTTTATTAAACCCCCAATCAGTAAAGTGCTTCATTTAATATAAATTAAATAATTTAATGTAGGTATACATATATGTGCACACGTATATACACAATGCATCATGGTAGTAATAATAATAGTTATTATGTATTGAGAACTCACATGTGTCTGTGGGTATGGTGCTAGGTGTTTCACAATGCAAAGTGGCCACCGGTCAATTCAGATGAAACAAGTTAGGTGAAGATATGGGGCCAGGCATGGTGGCTCACGCCTGTAATCCTATCAGTTCAGGAGGCTGAGGCGGAAGGATCACTTGAGCTCAGGAGGTTGAGACCAGCCTGGGCAACACAGTGAGACCTCGTCTCCATCAGTGAAAAAAAAAAGTGGGGGACGCCGGGCGCGGTGGCTCAAGCCTGTAATCCCAGCACTTTGGGAGGCCGAGGCGGGTGGATCACGAGGTCGAGAGATCGAGACCAACCTGGTCAACAGGGTGAAACCCCGTCTCTACTAAAAATACAAAAAATTAGCTGGGCATGGTGGCGCGTGCCTGTAGTCCCAGCTACTCAGGAGGCTGAGGCAGGAGAATTGCCTGAACCCAGGAGGCGGAGGTTGCGGTGAGCCGAGATCGCGCCATTGCACTCCAGCCTGGGTAACGAGAGCGAAACTCCGTCTCAAAAAATTTAAAAAAAAGTGGGGGAGACTCAAGGAACTAACATGACATCATTAGAAAGGGCAAAACCTGGGATTTAAATCTACATTTGCCTGATGGCAAAACCCTTTCCTTCAAAATTCCCTTCCCCAAAATAAATTGCTCTGTTCCATCAAGCATTAACATGTACTTTGCAAACTTCGTTGTAAGAATGCCACTGTTTCACAAAGAGACAATTTCTTTCAAGGCAAATAAATGCAGAATATCACACCAGAATGCCCGTGATAGATAGCAAAGGATTTTTTAGGTGGTTATATCACAACGAAAATGCCTGATTAAATGTCCACTCTGCTGTTTCCTCAATCCTCCCCAAGTTTCTACTCCAGCGCTTCTCCGAGACGGCCGTATATAGGTAACCATCCTCGGGTATCACCCAAACCCACTTGACGCATATCCAATCCCAAACATGAAAACAGCGCCGTGAAAGGCAGAAATGGGCCGGATGCAGTGGCTCACGCCTGTAATCCCAGCACCTTGGGAGGCCGAAGTGGGAGAATCGATTGAGACTAGGAGTTGGGGACCAACCTGGACAACAGAGCAAGACCCCATCTCTACAAAAAGAAGAAAAAATTAAAAATTAAAAAAATAGCCGGGCGCGGTGGCTCAAGCCTGTAATCCCAGCACTTTGGGAGGCCGAGGCGGGTAGATCACGAGGTCGAGAGATCGAGACCATCCTGGTCAACATGGTGAAACCCCGTCTCTACTAAAAATACAAAAAATTAGCTGGGCATGGTGGCAGGTGCCTGTAATCCCAGCTACTCAGGAGGCTGAGGCAAGAGAATTGCCTGAACCCAGGAGGCGGAGGTTGCGGTGAGCCGAGATCACGCCATTGCACTCCAGCCTGGGTAACAAGAGTGAAACTCCGTCACAAAAAAAAAAAAAAAAAATTAAAAAAATAAGATGGCTGGACGCCGTGGCTCACACCTGTAATCCCAGCGCTTTGGGAGGCCAACGCAGGTGGATCACCTGAGTTCAGGAGTTCAAGACCAGCCTGGACAACATGGTGAAACACTGTCTCTAGTGAAAATACAAAAATTAGCTGGGCATGGTGGTGAGCGTCTATAATCCCAGCTACTCGGGAGGCTGAGGCAGGAGAATTGCTTGGACCCAGAGGTTACAGTGAGCCGAGATTGCACCATTGCACTCCAGCCTAGGTGACAAAAGTGAAACTCCGTTTGAAAAATTAAATAAAAATAAAAACAGCAATGGCCAAGAAGATCCGCAGAGAGCCAGAGAGTTGTAGGTGCATCGGAGTCACTCTGCTTGGAGAGATTTAACACCTGAATGTATCTTTCAGCTCAAGAAAATAAAAAGAACCAACAAGACCAAGAAGTCATGCATCCAAACCCAATCGCACATACGAAAGCACTCATCTTCATGTTGAGCGAATTAGCCTGTCCTTCATGGGGCATGATGATCCCTTTAAATATATGAAGAGGCCATGGGATAATCATCCACGCTCTAGCACGTGGTCCTGGGTGCCCACATGAAACCAGCTTCCCTTCAATATTTCCGTGGATTTGGAGCCCTGCCTGGAAAAAAAAGTGGGAATCTAGAGGAACCTGATCTGCCCCTACGTGATGATCTCCCCAGGGGAGACTCTGTAGGAGTCTGGGAGTAGTCATGGGCCCACAAGGACAGGAGTGTTACCATCAGTGTCAGAATGGATGACATCAACGAACTGCGCATCACTGGGATCTAATCTGTCCTGAGGAGGTTTCCCGTTGAATAAAGGGCCCGCAGGGTCGAGGCCTGGAAGGAAAACAGAGTCACTTGGCAGCCCCACATCATGAGTCACCTGCAGGCAGCCTTTGATCCCTCTGGATGAGGATGGCTCCCAGGCTGCAGGGTACCGTGGGGGGTGGGCACTCACACTCCCACCCCACTTGGCAGGACTCTGCAGCCTGTTCCCACAGTGGAGACGGTTACCCTGGCTGAGCTCCTGAGAATGGCATCCAGACTCCATCACGGGCATGTCTCATGCAGAGCTCCACAGCAGGAAACTCGTGCGCATATATGAGGATCAAGGGGTGGGGATGAACGAGTTCCCTGGGAAAAAAGCACTGAAGTGTACATTAAAGAGAAAAGAGTGGATGCTATGCTCATCTTTATCCCCCTTTAGATGATTCAGACTTTTTGGATCTTAGCCCTTCCTTTTTGTTATTAATAAAACTCCTTTAAGCCGGGCGCGGTGGCTCAAGCCTGTAATCCCAGCACTTTGGGAGGTCGAGGAGGGTGGATCACGAGGTCAAGAGATGGAGACCATCCTGGTCAACATGGTGAAACCCCGTCTCTACTAAAAATACAAAAAATTAGCTGGGCATCGTGGCGCGTGCCTGTAATCCCAGCTACTCAGGAGGCTGAGACAGGAGAATTGCCTGAACCCAGGAGGCGGAGGTTGCGGTGAGCCGAGATCGCGCCATTGCACTCCAGCCTGGGTAACAAGAGCGAAACTCCGTCTCAAAAAATAAATAAATAAATAAATAAATAAAACTCCTTTATAGCTTCCACTCTTATTCATATGTGCTCGCCCATTTGATCCATATTGCAAACCCGTGAGGGAGGCAGGGTATCTGTATCATTATTTTCCAGATGAATGGACAGTGATTCAGGAAGATCAAGACCCTGATCAGAACACAGCCTCATGCTGCAACCACCTCTATCTGTCGAGCTCTTGGTTTCACTGCCCTGAGCTTAGCAAGTTCAGCAGGAAAGAGTGAAACTCACTGGTCAGGCCAAGTATCAGGCTAAGTACTGAAGAGGAAATTCAAGTGGGTGTCAATCCCTGCAGAATTCACCCACGCTGTAAATGCCTAAACCGGTTTCTTGCCCTTGGTCAATGTTATTTGGGTGTTCCTCCCCACCACAACACAGCAGCTGGAAAAACAGGAGAGGACCTCCTATGATCTTGTAACCATGAAATAAAGACGACTGTAAATGAAAGAAAAAAAAAAGAAGAAAAGAAAAAAAAGAAGTCAGAGGCTCCAAAAGGTTTGGTTTACCAGATCCCTGCCTGGAGTGAAGAAGGTTTCAAGGCAAGTCTCCCTTGAAGTTTTGTCTATGAATGTCATCTTATATCTCCTATCCCCTGGTGCTAAATATAAAATGCAAGAGATACCATCTTTGCCTTGATTTCCTAAGTCCTAGCCTTTTTCTTTTTTCTGGGGTTGGGGAGAGAGCCAGTTGTGGGAGCTCTTGCTGTGTTTCCCAGGCTAGTCTCAAACTCCTGGACTCAAGCAGCCCTCCCTCCTCAGCTTCCCAAAGCTCTGGGATTACAAGTGTGAGCCACCACACTCAGCCTACCTGGCTCTAGCTTTAATCCCTCCATTTCAGCTGGTCGCAGTGGCTCGAATCTGTAATCCTAGTGCTTTGGGAGGCCAAGGCGAGAGGACTGCTTGAGACCAGGAGTTGGAGGCTGCAGTGAGCTGTGATTGCACCACTGCACTCCAGCCTGGGTGACAAAGTAAGACCCTGCCTTAAAAATAAGTAGGCGGGTGTGGTGGCTCATGTCGTAACCTCAGCACTTTGGGAGGCCAAAGTAGGAGGATAGCTTCAACACAAGAGTTTGAGAACAGCCTGGGCAACACGGCAAAACCCTGTCTCTACAAAAAATACAAAAATTAGCCAGGCCTGGTGGCACAGGCCTATAGTCCCAGCTGCTCGGGAGGCTCAGATGGGAGCCTCAGAGGTGATCACCTGAGCCTAGGGAGGTTGAGGCTGTAGTGAGCTATGATCTGCCACTACACTCCAGCCTGGGCAACAGAGTAAGACTCTGTCTCAAAAAAAGAAAAAAGAAGACTTATAAAAGGACTCCTAAGGCCAGGTGGTAGCTCACACCTGTAACCTCAGCACTTTGGGAGGCCAACATAGGAGGACTGCTTGAGCCCAGGAGTTCAAGGCCAACCTAGGCAACATCATGAGATCCCATCTCTAAATTTAAAAAATTTTATAAAATAAATAAATGGCTCCTGAATCTAAATCCAGAATATTCTGAGATCATTGTGAAATGCAAACAGAATGTAAAAAGTGAGCTTTTCCCTTTTTTGTTGTTTTGCTTTGCTTTTTGTTTACTGGTTTTTTGAGACAGGATGTCACTCTGTCACCCAGGCTTGAGTGCCGTGGCACGGTCATAGCTCACTGCATCCTCAAGCTCCTAGGCTCAAGAGATTCTTCTGCGTTAGCCTCCCAAAGTGCTGGGATTACAGGCATGAGCTACTGCACCCAGCCAAAGACCTTTTTCTTGATTTTCTTTTCTTTCTCTTTTTTTTTTTTTTTTTTTTTGAGATGGAGTCTCACTCTGTCACCCATGCTGGAGTGCAGTGGTGTGATCTCCGCTCACTGCAACCTCCACCTCCCAGGTTCAAGTGATTCTCTGCCTCAGCCTCCCGAGTAGCTAGAATTACAGGCACTTGCTGCTATGCCCAGCTAATTTTTGTTTTTTGTTTTTTTTTTGAGACGGAGTTTCGCTCTTGTTACCCAGGCTGGAGTGCAATGGCGCGATCTCGGCTCACCGCAACCTCTGCCTCCTGGGTTCAGGCAATTCAGCCACCGTGCCCGGCCCAATTTTTGTATTTTTAGTAGAGACAGGGTTTCACCGTGTTGGCCAGGCTGGTCTTGAACTCCTGACCTCGTGATCCACCTGCCTCACCTCCCACAGTGCTCGGATTACAGGTGTGAGCCACCTCGCCCGGCCAGAGCTTTTTCTTATTGCTCTAAGATCACCAGAAAAACGTTCATATAAGAATCCGTGGCTTTTATTGCAGCCTTAACTGGTTTGAGAATTTGATGAAAATTCTGGACCCCTCCCCAGGACAGACGCCCAACACTTTGCATGCAATTTCAGGGGCCTCTTCCTCCCATACCCAAGATCAAATAAGCTCTTGAAGGAAGTGCTGTCCAATAGAAATACATGAGGCCGGGCACGGCGGCTCATACCTGTAATCCCAGCACTTTGGGGGGCTGAAGAGAGGACTGCTTGAGCCCAGGAGTTCAAAACCATGGTAAGATTCTAGCTCTACAAAAAAATTAAAAATTAAGCAGGTTGGCCAGGCGCGGTGGCTCAAGCCTGTAATCCCAGCACTTTGGGAGGCCGAGGCGGGTGGATCACGAGGTCGAGAGATCGAGACCATCCTGGTCAACATGGTGAAACCCCATCTCTACTAAAAATACAAAAAATTAGCTGGGCATGGTGGCTCGTGCCTGTAGTCCCAGCTGCCAGTGGGGCTGAGGTGGGAGGATTGCTTGAGTCGGGGGGAAGCCGAGGCTGCAGTGAGTCGTAATGCACCCCTGCACTCCGGCCTGGAGTTTTATGTTTTTTAAACATAAAAAGAGGTTTGTCTCCCTAGGAAAAAAGGTAAATAAAATGAAGGCAGCCTTGTCCTTTGGGGTGTAAGAGAGCAAACACCATTTAAGACAAACAATGTGACCTCAAGTACCAGGGATAGAGGAGATGACAGCCATTGTGGGGTGTGTGTGAGAAAGAGAGAGACAGCGACAAACAGACAGAGATGGCATGCCCAGGGCTATTTGCCAAGTTTAAGTAGCACATTCAAACTTGGTGGCCCAGGCCAGGCGCAGTGGCTCATGCCTGTAATCCAACCTCGTCGGGAGGCTGAGGCAAATGGATTCCTTGAGGTCAGGAGTGTTGGAGACCAGCCTGGCCAACATGGTGAAACCTCGTCTCCACCAAAAAATACGAAAATTAGCTGGGCACAGTGGCATATGCCTGTAGTCCCAGCTACTTGGGAAGCTAAGGCAGGAGAATTGCTTGAACCCAGGAGGCAGAAGTTGCAGTGAGCCGAGATTGCACCACTGCACTCCAGCCTGGCAACAGAGAGAGACTCCATCTCAAAAATAAATAAATAACAATTATATATGTATATATATATAGCAGTCTTAAAAGTTTACCTCCTAAATACAGTTTTAATCATTTACCTCTCCCCCTTTCCCATCCAGTTCTACCTTTTCAGTTTCCACAGATTTAAAACAGCTCTCTTGGTATGAGGATGGATTCTGGGAAAGGTGAAATGGGAGAGCCGCTGTGGAAAGTTACTAAGCACAAGGCAGGAGGTTCCAGCAAGGGAGTCTTTGTTTAGGATTTGACCTGCTGCATTTCTGAATGTTTTCACTCAGTGTTGGCCCGAAAGCTGATATTTAGAGAATGAGCCTCAGCCATCAAAATTCCCATCTCATTTTCTTATCTTGAGACTCCAGCTGTGCCTGGGGACTGACACGTATTAGGTTTATCTTTCAGGCTCTCCTGATGTAAATAAAAGGAAGAAGACCTACTCCTTGGGGCGCACAGATCTGAATGAGACATCGCTGCTTTTCCAGCCATAAGAGAAATAAACTCATCATCAGTTTTTTCTATAGTATATGCAATTTACAATATACTTTACCTGTATTTTATTAAATAATAGCCTGAGGTCAACGTGATTTTGGTCTTCCTTTTGCACGCAAGGACCCACGCTCAGAGAACTTAGGTAATTGGAACTGGTTTTGAACCCAAGGAGTTGGACTGGCCTATGTAATGCTCCCCCAGTGAGCAGCTGCCCAGGCCGCCACCCCAAGCCCATTCACAGGCGCTCACCTGTTATTCTCCCGAGCCGTCCATCATACATCTCTCCAACAAACCCAGCTATATGGGCGCCTAGACTTACTCCGACCATGTAAATGTCATCAAGAGAAGCTCCTTTTGCCTGGAATTTCAAAAGATCCATCATTATAAATCATAAGGGGCCAAAGAATTAACAACATTCGTAGGAATTTCCTGGCTGTTGACTTTGGAGAAGTATTTCTTTTTCCTTTTCTTTCTTTTCTTTTCTTTTTTTTTTTTTTTTTTTTTCCAAGTCGAAGTTTTGCTCTTATTGCCTAGGCTGGAGTGCAGTGGCATGATCTTGGCTTACCACAACCTCTACCTCCGGGGTTCAAGCAATTCTTAGAGAAGTATTTCTAAGCACCTTACATCTATTATCTCATTTAAAGGTCACAACACCCATGCAAAGTAAATATCATTCTCTTGATTATGCAGCTGAGGAAACTGAGACCCAAAGTTGATGTCATCTGCCCCAGATCAAGCAGCTGGGGAGAGACCAGAGTATGATTCAAAATAGTCTGTCTGCTAGGCATGGTGGCTCACATCTGTAATCCCAGCACTTTGGGAGGCCGAGGAAGGCAGATCACCTGAAGTCAGAAGTTCAAGACCAGCATGGAGAAACCCCATCTCTATTAAAAATACAAACTTAGCCAGACGTGATGGTACATGCCTATAATCCCAGCTACTCGGGAGGCTGAGGCAGGAGAATCACTTGAACCTGAGAGGTGGAGGTTGCTGAGTCGAGATCCGCCATTGCGCTCCAGACTGGGCAACAAGAGTGAAACTCCATCTTCAAAAAAAAAAGTCTGCCCAACTCCAAATCCGTGCCTTAATCTTTATGCCATGGTGTCTCCAGTCGTGCCTGTGCTAGAAACCAGGCCAAGATGTCTTTGGAACCTTCCAGATTGGGGAGAGGGGCAACAGCGGATTTTTACTAACTCCCTTATCTTCATACTGGCTCAGTTAATGAAGTCACCATGGAGAGCGAATGAAAGAAATTGGGGTGAAGATGGAACTCTCTGTCCACAGGCTGCAGGGACAGCTTGTCCTGAGTCATTTTAATATTCATCTTCCCAGGGCTGTGGCTTAGTGGAAAGCTCGTGTAACTCATGTCAACCCAGCCACAAAACGGCCACCAGGCCTGACTCTCCCTGAAATTGTCCTGATTTCATGTTACTTTTTTGTCGTTGTTAAAAGGGGCGATATATGAGTAGATCACTAAATAAAATTTAAGGCTGAATGTTCGTGAATCTTCTAAAAACATAAATCATCGGCCGGGGCCGGTGGCTCAAGCCTGTAATCCCAGCACTTTGGGAGGCCGAGGCGGGTGGATCACGAGGTCGAGAGATCGAGACCATCCTGGTCAACATGGTGAAACCCCGTCTCTACTAAAAATACAAAAAATTAGCTGGGCATGGTGGCGCGTGCCTGTAGTCCCAGCTACTCAGGAGGCTGAGGCAGGAGAATTGCTTGAACCCGGGAGGCGAAGGTTGCAGTGAGCCGAGATCGCGCCATTGCACTCCAGCCTGGGTAAAAAGAGTGAAACTCCGTCTCAAAAAAAAAAAAAAAAAAAAAAAAAAAAAACATAAATCATCTCATCAGACCATGTTCTGGATAATCTGGAACTTCTAGCAAAAGGAACATGTTAGACATTGAGGAAGCTCTTGGCATCTAAACCAAGAAACCCCTAGACAGAACCTCTCCCACCCGTAAGACACCTTTATGTGAGCTAGAAAAAGATGTCCTCCCTCAAGACACTTTGCCGTCATCAGCTGGAAATTTATCATAATAAATAGATAAATCTACAACGTCACAATGACAAGCGTGCACAGCCTGCACAAACATACCTATGAGCCTCTCATCCCACCTTCCCGGGGCTTATTCACATTTGCAGAATGATGCAAAATAGGCCTCTTGTTCACTGTAGCTATCTCTTGGCTTTAAGCCTCCAGATAATGGGTCAGTTTCAACTTGGCCCTGAATCATCTAAGAGAATTCTCTTACCAACATCTGGTCAATGAATTCCTTCAAGACGGTGGCTACTTTTCTGGTCTTACTGGAAGCATGGTTGTACATTACAGTTGTAGCTCCTCGATTCCAATCCACAACAACGACGTTCATGTCTTCTACAGAGAGCAAAGCCTTTACTAAGTCCTCCATCCAAACAGGAGGGGAGCCCGTTGGCCTGAATCCATGGACAATGAAGGTGGTTTTCTTGGTCACATTCAAGTTCTCAAAGGCTGAGGAGTTGATGGTCTGTGCACAAGTCAGGTTTCTCCTTGTGTAGAGCATCAGCCTCACGTTCAGTCCCGTACCAACTAATGCACTGTGAAAGCTCAGCCTGGTGAATGAAGGACATGTTTCTTCTGTGTCTGAAAATAAAAATTAGATGGCATCATCACGACAGGTCTTTCCGCAGTTGGGCATCAGGCAAGAGTGCTGTCCTAGGCCAGGTGCACTGGCTCACGCCTGTAATCCCAACACTTTGGGAGGCCAAGGTGGGTGGATCACCTGAGGTCAAGAGTTCAAGACCAGCCTGGCCAACATGGTGAAACCCCATACAAAAATTAGCTGGGTGTGGTAGCAGGTGCCTGTAATCCCAGCTACCTGGGGGGCTGAGGCAGGAGAGTTGCTTGGAATTGCTTGAATCTGGGAGGCAGAGATTGCAGTGAGTGGAGACTGTGCCATTGCACTCTAGCCTGGGCAACACGGCGAGACTCCATCTCAAAAAAAAAAAAAAAAAAAAAAATGCTGTCCTATATTTGTAGGATTTCTTCTTATGTTCCTGATAGGACCTGGCTAAGGGCTGGATCCAGTTGAATGAAGTTGCAAAATCATATATACATATTTTGAAACAGGTTTTAACTCTCACCCAGGCTGGAGTGCAGCAATTCTCCCACCTCAGCCTCCCAGAGTAGCTGGGACTATAGGCGCATGCCATCATGCCTGGCTAATCTTTTTACTTTTTGGTAGAGACAGGGTTTCACCATGTTGGCCACGCTGGTCTCGAGCTCTTTTGACCTCAAGTGATCCACTCGTCTTGGCCTCCCAAAGTGGTAGCGTTACAGGCCTGAACCACCACACATGGCTGCAAAATCATATTTGTTTTAGGGGGAAGGAGTTTTTGAGACAGAGTCTTACTCTATTGCCCAGGCTGGAGTGCAGTGGTACAATCTTGGCTCACTGCAAACTCCGCCTCCCGGGTTCAAGCAATTCTCATGCCTCAGTCTCCCAAGTAGCTGGGATTACAGGCACCCCACCACAATGCCTGGCTAATTTTTGTATTTTTAGAAGAGATGAGGCTTTACCATGCTGGCCAGGCTGGTCTCAAACTCCTGATCTCACGTGATTCGCCTGCCTCAGCCTCCCAAGGTGCTGGGATTACAGGCATGAGCCACCGTGGCCAGCCCACAAAATCACATTTGATCCGTAGCTTCTAAGTGGTGACCTCTTGCTTCACCAGAAAACCATTCTTCCAGATCCTATCCTCCTCCAAGGTTTAACCCAAAAGCTACCTCAATGCAGCCTTCTCTGACCCTCCCGGCTGTAAGCACTATCCTTCACCCCAGAACTCCCCAAACGCCCTTTGTGTACCTCACTGACGTCCCAGTGAAAACCCACTTCAGGCATGCATTATAGGTATCTATGTACACGTATGTCTATCCCGCTGGAACACAATCTTTTTGAAATGGCATCTCATTACTTGTATATTCCTCACAGTGCCCAACACGTGGCACAGGACTCAATAACTGACGTGGAACAGCAAGTAATCCCCAGCTCCAAGTGGGAGACGATGAGTGTCTCCTGTAAGATACTCAGGAGAAGAGGCAAGGCACTACAGATGGCCATTCTTGGGGGACGAGAACAGAAAGGGAAGACTGTTAGTATGCAACGGGCCAGCAGAAGACAAGAGTGCCTGGGAAACATCTGTCTTACTTGCTCCAGCAGGAATTCAGGAAGCATTTGCTCTGGGTCCCTGTTCTCAATGAATCTTCATTTGCATATCCAGGAATTATTCTCCTTCATTCTAAGCCTCAGAGTAGCGTTCACCCGCCCATCTTTAATAATCTGGGTCTGTTTATGTCTTGTGAAAGGTTTCTATTTATTGAAACCTTTCACAAAGGCTCTGGTACTCAGGAGTGAGTGAAGTTGCATAGTGGAATGAGCATAAAACCATCCTCCCAAATAAATAGATAAATAAAAGTTATATGACTTATTAAAAAATTTACATGAGGCTAGATGCTACTTGGTGGTTGTACTTAAACTGATGATTTTTATTGTTACTTCGTAATTAGTGAAATTTGTTCCCGGAAAACACCATCTGTAGGATTTCTGCTTTCATGAAGTTAAAAACACTTATTTAGGACTAAACGCTTGCCTATTTATTCATTTATTTATTTGAGACAGAGTCTTGCTCTGTCACCCAGGCTATAGTGCAAGGGTGTAATCTCGACTCACTGCAACCTCCGCCTCCGGGATTCAAACAATTCTCCTGCCTCAGCCTCCCAAGTAGCTGAAATTGCAGGCGCCTGCCACCATGCCTGGCTAATTTTTGTATTTTTAGTAGAGATAGAGTTTTGTCATGTTGGCCAAGATGGTCGTGAACTCCTGACCTCAGGTGATCCACTCACCTCAGCCTCCCCGAGTGCTGGGATTACAGGTGTGAGCTATCATGCCTAGCCAAGCTTTCCTTTTTTTTTTTTTTTTTTAAGACAGTCTCAAAACAGTCGAGGTGGCTCAAGCCTGTAATCCCAGCACTTTGGGAGGCCGAGACGGGTGGATCACGAGGTCAACAGATCGAGACCATCCTGATCAACATCGTGAAACCCCGTCTCTACTAAAAATACAAAAAATTAGCTGGGCATGGTGGCGCATGCCTGTAATCCCAGCTACTCAGGAGGCTGAGGCAGGAGAATTGTCTGAACCCAGGAAGTGGAAGTTGCGGTGCGCCGAGATCGCGCCATTGCACTCCAGCCTGGGTGACAAGAGCGAAACTCCGTCTCAAAAAAAAAAAAAAAAAAAAGACAGTCTCACGCTGTTGCCAAGCTGGAGTGCAGTGGATCTATCCCGGCTCACTGCAACCTCCGCATCCCAGGTTCAAGTGATTCTCCCGTCTCAGCCTCCCGAGTAGCTGGGATTACAGGCACCCCCCCATCATACCTGGCTAATTTTTGCATTTTTAGTAGAGACAGGGTTTCATTATATTGGCCAGGCTGGTCTTGAACTCCTGACCTCGCGATCTGCCCTCCTCGACCTCCCAAATGCTGGGATTGCAGGCATGAGCCACCGAGCCCAGCCAAGCTTTCCATTTTAAATAATTTTTTTTTTGGTATCTGAAAATTATCTTCATCCTCTATTTAGTGCTCAAAACTGCTGTTATTCAGGTGGTAGACAAATATTCAGAGAGACTCTACCTCTTTAAAGAAAAAAAAAAGTTGGGCCGGGCACGGTGGCTCAAGCCTGTAATCCCAGCACTTTGGGAGGCCGAGGTGGGTGGATCACGAGGTCAAGAGATCGAGACCATCCTGGTCAACATGGTGAAACCGCGTCTCTACTAAAAAAATGCAAAAAATGAGCTGGGCATGGTGGCGCGTGCCTGGAATCTCAGCTACTCAGGAGGCTGAGGCAGGAGAATTGCCTGAACCCAGGAGGCGGAGGTTGCGGTGAGCCGAGATCGCGCCATTGCACTCCAGCCTGGGTAATAAGAGCGAAACTCCGTCTCAAAAAACAAAAAGTTAAGGAGGCTTTGAAATCCCTCATCCTAGAAAAGAGGTGGTTAATGCTGAGCCCCAAAAGCACACATTCCTCCTTTTACTCTGCTGCATCAAGTAGCAGATGTGGTGAGGCATGCTCACGAAGTCAATATTTTCTCCATCCATCGGCCTCTTTCATTTCCTCTTCCTGTAAGTTGCATGCTCCTGGGAACATGGACTTGCTCAGTTGTTTGTAGAGCAAGTCCTAGAGCACAGAGTTGCTTGTTTAATTAGTCATCTTATTGAACAGGAGGTGTCTTGGGGCAGGGCTGAGCCTCTCCTTCTTAGCTATCAGTAAAGCCTGGTGTTTGTTCCTGGTTGTGCAACTGACTTACCAGGTGGGCTGGGGAAATTATGTCACCTTTCACTTGCCACCTATCTGCCCAAGAGAGGAATGCTGGGGAAATTAATTCGGAATGAAATCATACTTGAGAAGACAGAGATTCCTTTCCCAAGAAGAGGACTGTTTAATTGTCTGGTTTTGCATTTTGTTTTTTGTTTTGAGACAGGGTCTTGCTCTGTCACCCAGGCTGGAGTGCAGGAGCGTGATCTTGGCTCATGCAGCCTCTGCTTCCTGGGCTCAAGCAATCCTCCCACCTCAACCTCCCAAGGAGCTGGAACTACAGGCACACAACACCATGCCTGGCTTTTTGTATTTTTTGTAAAGACAGGCTCTTGCTACGTTGCCCAGGCTAGTCTTGAACTTCTGGGCTCAAGCAATCCACTTGCCTCAGCCTCCCAGAGTGCTCGGATTACAGCATGAGCCTCCGAGCTCACCCCTTCGTAGTTTTTTGTTTTTTTGTTTGTTTGTTTGTTTGTTTGAGATGGAGTTTCACTCTTGTTACCCAGGCTGGAGTGCAATGGCAGGATCTCGGCTCACCGCAACCTCCGCCTCTTGGGTTCAAGCAATTCTCCTGCCTCAGCCTCCCGAGTAGCTGGGATTACAGGCACGTGCCACCATGCCCAGTTAATTTTTTGTATTTTTAGTAGAGACGGGGTTTCACCATGTTGACCAGGATGGTCTCGATCTCTCGACCTCGTGATTCACCCGCCTCGGCCTCCCAAAGTGCTGGGATTACAGGCTTGAGCCACCGCACCCGGCCGTTTTTGTTTTGTTTTGTTTTGAGGCGGAGTCTTCTTCTGTCACCCAAGCTGGAGTGCAGTGGCACGATCTCGTCTAACTGCAACCTCTGCCTCCTGGGTTCAAGCGATTCTCCTGCCTCAGCCTCCTGAGTAGCTGGGATCACAGGCGTGTGCCACCACGCCCAGCTAATATTTTGTATTCTCAGTAGAGACAGGGTTTCATCGTGTTAGCCAGGATGGTCTCAATTTCCTGACCTCGTGATCCGCCTGCCTCAGCCTCCCAAAGTGCTGGAACTACAGGTGGGAGCCACAGTGCCTGGCCGTTTATTTTTAAAGTCTTAGTTATTTTTGTAATGTCACTCTCCCCTGGAGAAGTCCATTGTAAGTACTGAGTGAAATAGATTTCCTTGTTCCTCTAAATACTACATATTATAAGACCTTTACATATATTATTTCTCATCCTCAGAGAATATGTACTATTCTTTCCATAAGAGTCTACTCTATCCTAGATTCTATGTCAGGTGGCATTTTAGAGGGAGAATTAAGCAGTAATGAAATAATACACACAAATAACTATCAAACTGCTACCTGTGATATGTGCCATGTAGAAGATAGAGTGTAAGATGAGAAATTAAATAGGGAGCCTGGTCCGCTCTGGGGATCAGGAGTCTTCTTTCTCTTGCATCATCTAAAAATAACAAGTATCTAAATGCCAACAAAGGGAGATTCTTTTTAAAGAATAATCAAAGCATAACATCAGAGTATGATAACATCACAGTTGGGCAAATTCAATTTACCCGAACTATTAAGCTTTATTTTTGTAGATTTTTTCTTTTATTATCTACACTAATGTTTCAGTTGTTATGTCCTTTTTATTTTTTATTTTATTTTTTTTGAGACTGAGTTTCACTCTTGTTACCCAGGCTGGAGTGCAATGGCGGGATCTCAGCTCACCGCAACCTCCGCCTCCTGGGTTCAGGCAATTCTCCTGCCTCAGCCTCCTGAGTAGCTGGGATTACAGGCACGTGCCACCATGCCCAGCTAATTTTTTGTATTTTTAGTAGAGACGGGGTTTCACTATGTTGACCGGGATGGTCTCGATCTCTTGACCTTGTGATCCACCCACCTCGGCCTCCCAAAGTGCTGGGATTACAGGCTTGAGCCACCGCGCCCAGCGTCCTTTTTATTTTTAATATGCCCCTTTTACCTTAAATTCCACCAGGTGATATTTTTATCATAACTGGGCTCTCTTTTTCTTAGCATTTGCCTACCATTTCTTTATCCTTTTAACCTTCTGAATCCCTTTATTTTACAGATCTTATATGTAGAATCAAATCGGGTTTTATGACTCACTCTGAGATCCTTTTTTTTTTTTTTTTTTTTTTTTTTGAGACGGAGTTTCGCTCTTGTTACCCAGGCTGGAGTGCAATGGCGTGATCTCGGCTCACTGCAACCTCCGCCTCCTGGGTTCAGGAAATTCTCCTGCCTCAGCCTCCTGAGTAGCTGGGATCACAGGCATGCGCCACCATGTCCAGCTAATTTTTTGTATTTTTAGTAGAGACGGGGTTTCACCATGTTGCCCAGGATGGTCTCGATCTCTTGACTTCGTGATCCACCCGCCTCGGCCTCCCAAAGTGCTGGGATTACAGGCTTGAGCCACCGCGCCCAGCCTGAGATCCTTTAAAAAAAGATAAATGAGTGTATCCCATTTACACTTATTGGCATAACATATACTTGGCATGGTGCCCACAGAAGTGCCTAAGACCTGCCTTTCAGAAAAACTTCCAGAGGAAGCACAGCTGAGTTGGCTGATAGCCTCCAGCTGCCACACAGCATTTACGTGAAGCCAGGGCCCCCCAGGCTCCTCCCCACCAATCACTGCGCCAGGCCAGGCCAGTCATTCCTGTCCCATGTGGCACTCTCCACTTGGAAACTTTGGCTCAAGAACTCCCCATCAGTGTGGCTGAAATAGTCTCAGAACTGTGCTGCGGTCTGAGACTCTTCCCACCCAATTCTTCCTGTCTCTTCTCCTTTCTCAGGTGCCAGACTGCCTGCATCATGGTGTGAAGGCTCCCTCTGCCTCTTCCCACTCCCTCCTCCTTTATCCTTCACCCTCTCTGAAATAGATCTCCTTTAATCCATCCCTGTCTTCTCAGAGGCCCCACATGGACATGACTGGATTGAATACTGGAATGCTGTATTTTCCGGAGTTAGTGCCTTCTAGGTTCACTACCTTTTGCTTTATGGATTGTCCTCTTCTTTTTTGTTGTTGTTTTCTGGTGAGGTCTTTTGTACATATGTGTTATTTCTCATACTGGGAAGTTACAGCTTGCTTTGATTGTTCTGGTAAACACCTTGATAACTCTATTTGAAGTATTTAAGGGTGGGCGCAGTGGCTCACTCCTGTAAATCCAGCACTTTGGGAGGCTGAGGCAGGTGGATCACCTGAGGTCAGGAGTTCGAGACCAGCCTGACCAATATGGTGAAACCCTGTCTCATAAAACTACAACACTTAGCTGGGTGTGGTGGCATATGCCTGTAATCCCATCTACTCAGGAGGCTGAGACAGGAGAATTGCCTGAACCAGGGAGGCGGAGGTTGCGGTGAGCTGAGATCACGCCACTGCACTCTAGCCTGGGGAATAGAGCAAGACTCTCTCTCAAAAAACAACAACAACAACAACAACAACAGCAAAAAGAAATAGTTGAAATCCTTTTTCATGGAATGTAGGTGTGTGGGCTGTATGCCAGAAGTAGACTACATGTAGAACTGTTCCAGACTTAAAGGTATCTATCCAAACTTAATCATTCGCCAAGGTGCAACTTCTGGCGAGGACTTCTGGGCATCTGGAAACTGGATTTCAGACTCGTGGAGTGCACTGCCAACTTCTGCCATGGGCTCTGCTGCTCATCTTTGTCAGAACAGCTCTTTCCTGCCTCCAGTCCTGGCGTTAGTAGCTTGAGACAATACCTAATGATTCTTTGCTATAAGTGACCAGGATGTTAACACACTTAATACTTCTCCCCGCTAACTGGACTTCTCTCTCCTGAGTTTTATTAGTTAAACAATTATTTTTAGCTCACCTGGTGATGCCTTGTACAGTTTCAAAATAAATATTTAAGCCTCTGTGTATGGATGTGTCAGTCAGAGTTTCTGATCTATTTACTGTATCTGTTCTATCAACTCATTCTCTACCAAGAAAAATGAGAAAGTTAATACACCTATCTTGCCTCTCAAACCCTCCTTGATCCTTCCTTCACAATATACACATATAACCGCGGAATCATACACTCTCTTCCCATTGTCAAATACAGTCGATTCTCATTATTTCTGGATTTTTCTTTTTCTTTCTTTCTTTCTTCCTTTTTTTTGGTTGACTCAGGGTCTCACTCTGTCACCCAGGCTGGAGTGCAGTGACACAGTCACAGCTCATTACAGCCCTGACTTCCTAGACTCACGCAATCCTCCTGCCTCGACCCTGAAAGTATCTGAGACTACAGGTGAGTGTCACCACATCTGGCTGTTTTTTTTGTATTGTTTTTTAATTTTAGTAGAGATGAGGTCTTGCTATGTTGCCCAGGCTGGTCTTGAACTCCTGAGCTCAAATGATCCTCCTGCCTCAGCCTCCCAAAGTGTGGGATTATAGGCATGAGCCACCCCACCTAGCCATATTTGTGGATTTCTTTTTGTTTTTTGGTGGGTTTTTTCTGTGAGGGGTGTTGTTTTCTGAGACAGAGTCTCACTCTGTTGCCCAAATTGGAGTGCAGTGGCATGATCTCGGCTCACTGCAACCTCTGCTTCTTGGGTTCAAGCAATTCTCCCCACTCAACCTCCCGAGTAGCTGGGATTACAGATGTGCACCACCATGCCCAGCTAATTTTTGGGTTTTTTTTTTTTTTTTTTTTTTCTTGAGATGGAGTTTCGCTCCTGTTACCCAGGCTGGAGTGCAATGGCGCAATCTTGGCTCACCGCAACCTCCGCCTCCTGGGTTCAGGCAATTCTTCTGCCTCAGCCTCCTGAGTAGCTGGGATTACAGGCACACGTCACCATGCCCAGCTAATTTTTTGTATTTTTAGTAGAGACGGGGTTTCACCATGTTGACCAGGATGGTCTCGATCTCTTGACCTTGTGATCCACCTACCTCGGCCTCCCAAAGTGCTGGGATTACAGGCTTGAGCCACTGTGCCTGGCCAATTTTTGTGTTTTTAGTAGAGACAAGGTTTCGCCATATTGGTCAGACTGGTCTCACACTCCCGACCTCAGGTGATCTGCCTGCCTCGACCTCCCAAGGTGCTGAGATTATAGGTGAGAGCCACCAAACCTGTCCATATTTGTGGATTTCTTATGTGCAAATTTAGCTGGGATTTACAGGTGCCCACCACCATGCCCAACTAATTTTTGTATTTTTAATAGAGACAGCGTTTCATGATGTTGGCCAAGGTAGTCTTGAACTCTGAGCTCAGGTGATCCTCCCGCCTTGGCCTCCCAAAGTGCTGGCATTACAGGCGTGAGTCACCGTGCGTGGTACTCCTGCTGTCTTTTCAGAAAGGGCTCATGGTTAATATAATCCCTAAATTCATTTATATCTGGAAATAAATTCCTTAGCCTAAATGATGACCTGGCTTTGAACGATATTCTTTCCTGTACTGAATTCCACCCTGAAGAATTTTCCTCTTTTTTTTTTTTTTTGACGGAGTTTTGTTCTTGTTGCCCAGGCTAGAGTGCAATGGCATGATCTTGGCTCACTGCAAACTCTGCCTACCAGGTTCAGGGGATTCTCTTGCCTCAGCCTCCCCAGTAGCTAGGATTACAGGTGCCCGCCACCACACCCGGCTAACTTTTGTATTTTAGTAGAGGCGGCATTTCACCATGTTGGCCAGGCTGGTCTTGAACTCCCGACTTGAGGTGATCTTCCTGCCTCAGCCTCCCAAGGTGCTGGGATTATAGGCCGGAGGCACTGAGCCTGGCTGAGGATTTTCCTCCTTTTTATGTCACTTGCCTTTTTCCTACCACATACGTGAAGTATTATTTCCTTTTTCCAGAAAAACTCACACTAAGGTAGAAGCTCCAGTATAATTCATCTGTTTCATCCGATGTATTCTCAGTGCCAAGAACAGGGCCTGGTTCAGAGTTAGCATCAATAAATGTTGCTTGAACAAATGAATATCAACCTGCTAGCATGTTCTGCAGACAACAGATCCTCCAAAGTGTTGGGATTACAGGTGTGAGCCACTGTGCCTGGCCTCATTCTTTAAATATTCATTTATGTTGGTATTTCTAAAGTCATCGGATATGGCCAGGCATGGTGGCTTATGCCTGTAATCCCAGCACTTTGCGAGGCTGAGGAGGATGGATCGCATGAGCTCAGGAGTTCAAGACCAGCCTGGCTAACGTGACAAAACTGTCTCTACTGAAAATACAAAAATTAGCTGGGCATAGGGCAAATGCCTGTAATCCCAGCTACTCGGGAGGCTGAGGCAGGAGAATCGCTTGAACCCAGGAGGCAGAGGGTGTGGTGAGCCGAGATCGCACCATTGCACTCCAGCCTGGACGACAAGAGTGAAACTCCATCTCAAAAAAAAAAAAAAAAAAAAAAATTTGGCCGGGCGCGGCGGCTCAAGCCTGTAATCCCAGCACTTTGGGAGGCTGAGGCGGGTGGATCACGAGGTCAAGAGATCGAGACCATCCTGGTCAACATGGTGAAACCCCGTCTCTACTAAAAATACAAAAATTAGCTGGGTGTGGTGGCGCACGCCTGTAGTCCCAGCTACTAGGGAGGCTGAGGCAGGAGAATTGCCTGAACCCAGGAGACGGAGGTTGCAGTGAGCCGAGATTGCACCATTGCACTCCAGCCTGGGTAACAAGAGTGAAACTCCGTCTCAAAAAAATTGCAACACTGCACTCCAGCCTGGGCGAAAGAGCAGACTCCGTCTCCAAAACACACACACACACACACACACACACACACACACACACACACACATAAATAAATAAATAAAGTCATCACATACTTGTATGCCTTCAGAAAGCAAAACCCTTTTGGGTTATTTTCTTGTTATGGTACAAAGTCAAGTTTGCTCAGAGGTAGTGTAACGGAGCACATATAAGCAGTGACCACAGAACGTGTTACACTAGTTTTTAAAGCTTAACTTCTTCTATCAGAGTTTATCTGAAACAAGAGAAATTGTGCCTGTCCTTTTCAGACTACTTTGAAATTCAATTACTCTGAAATGTCATTTCCTGTTGACAGTTGGAAAATTACAGCAGGATGACTGGTGTTACCAATACCCTTTGATAAGGAATTCAGACCCCTATTTAGAGCAGACATGATTATCATTTGTTGCCTTCTGTCTTTTAAAGGAAAAGACACATATCCAAGTAGGATACTAGGGCAATCCTCTTCAGCATAATTGTGCCTGAGATATTTTCTTGTCATCTAATGCATGGTCACCTGCAGGTCAAATCTGGCCATGCCCATTTATATATTATCCATGGATACTTTCCTGCTGTAAAGGCAGAGTTGAGTGGTTATGACAGATGGCCCATAAAGCTGAAAATATCTACTATCTGGCTCTTTACAGAAAATGTTTGCCACCCCTAATCTAATGTCCTAAACACAAATACAGGCCAAGTGCAAGTGGCTCACACCTGTAATCCCAGCACTTTGGGAGGCTGAAGCAGGTGGATCACTTAAGGTCAGGAGTTCGAGACCAGCCTAGCCTACGTGGTAAAACCTGGTCTCTACTAAAAAGACCAAAAAAATATAGATGAATGGGCCGGGCGCGGTGGCTCAAGCCTGTAATCCCAGCACTTTGGGAGGCCGAGGCGGGTGGATCACGAGGTCGAGAGATCGAGACCATCCTGGTCAACATGGTGAAACCCCGTCTCTACTAAAAGTGCAAAAAATTAGCTGGGCATGGTGGCACGTGCCTGTAATCCCAGCTACTCAGGAGGCTGAGGCAGGAGAATTGCCTGACCCCAGGAGGCGGAGGTTGCGGTGAGCCAAGATCGCGCCATTGCACTCCAGCCTGGGTAACAAGGGTAAAACTCCGTCTCAAAAAAAAAAAAAAAAAAAAACCAAAAAAATATAGATGAATGGGCCGGGTGCGGTGGCTCAAGCCTGTAATACCAGCACTTTGGGAGGCCGAGGCGGGTGGATCACGAGGTCAAGAGATCGAGACCGTCCTGGTCAATATGGTGAAACCCCGTCTCTACTAAAAATACAAAAAAAAAAGTAGCTGGGCATGGTGGCACATGCCTGTAATCCGAGCTACTCAGGAGGCTGAGGCAGGAGAATTACCTGAACCCAGGAGGCGGAGGTTGCGGTGAGCTGAGATCGCGCCATTGCACTCCAGCCTGGGTAACAAGAGCGAAACTCCGTCTCAAAAAAAATATATAGATAGATAGATAGATAGATAGATGAATGTAGAAGCACATGCCTGTAGTCCCAGCTACTTGGGAGGCTGAGGCAGGACAATCGCTTGAGTACAGGAGCTCAAAGCCTGCCTGGGCAATATAGCAAGACCTATCTCTTTAAAAAAAAAAAAAAAAAATGTTCCCGCTGGGTGCCGTGGCTCATGCCTGTAATCCCAAAATTTTTGGAGGCCAAAGTGGAAAAATCACTTGAACCCAGGAGTTCAAAACCATCCCGACAACAAGGTGAGACCCTGTCTCTACAAAAACTCAATTAGCTGGGCGTGGTTGCACATGCCCGTGGTCCCAGCTGCACTGAGCCTGTGGAAGGAGGTTAGCCTGAGCCCAGGAAATCGAGGCTGCAGGGAGCTGTGAGCTGTGATTGTGCTACTGCACTCCAGCCTGGGCAACAGAGTAAGACCTTGTCTTAAATTTAAAAAAAAACAACAAAAAAACTGCCTATGCTGTCTCAGCGACACACTCAGCTCTGGCTTATTAGCTTATACCTCATTTTGGAGGAATTAATTTTATTTCCCACGTTTCTGACTAGAAGAAAACCTCTTCAAAGAGAGAGATACGTTATTCGTATCCAAAGAAGCATCTGTGAAAAAAGATGGAATTCTGGACAGAAATAACCCACTGAGGAAGCAACTGTGAGTGTGAGAAAGAGGAGAGGAAGTTCTCAGATTCTGTGACAATCAGTAAGCAAAGGTGGGTTCATACTAAGCATCTTGATATGGCTGAGTTGGTTTACGGTTAAAAATGAAGGTATCAGGCCAGGCACGGTAGCTCACACCTGTAATCCCAGCCCTTTGGGAGGCCAAGGTGGGTGGAACACGAGATCAGGAGATCAAGACCATCCTGGCTAACGTAGTGAAACCCCATTTCTACTAAAATACAAAAAACAAGCTGGGTATGGTGGCAGGTGCCTATAATCCCACCTACTCGGGAGGCTGAGGCAGGAGAATCGCTTGAACCTGGGAGACGGAGATTGCAGTGATCGGAGACTGAGCCACTCACTGCACACCAGCCTGGCAACAGAGCGAGACTCCATCTTAAAAAAACCAAAAAACCAAAAATCAGCCAGGTGGGGTGGCGCATGCCTCTAATCTCAGCTGCTTGAGAGGCTGAGGCAGGAGAACTGCTTGAACCTGGGAGAAGGAGGTTGCAGTGAGCCACGATCACGCCACTGCACTCCAGCCTGAGTGACAGCAAGATTCCACCTCAAAAAAAAAACAAAACAGAAAGTATCTCAGACCCATCGTTGATGAAGGTGCCTTTGACCCTTTGGTCCACTGACCTCCAAAATGAAGTGACAGGAGTTAAATTCCACTTAATTTAACCTTGACGTTAGTGCTCCAGTCAGGAAGTAAAACTGACTCATACTGCTTGTTTATTTCGAGTTTTGGTTTCTAAGGTGTGCTCCAGCTTTCTTCCCCCCAACCCCACCCCCAAACATGACATAGATGTGTACTAATAACTTCTTTAGAACAGAGGTTCACAGTCAGGTTTATGACTTGATGCTGCCTGAAAGTATTTGCTTAAGGCTGGGCGCGGTGACTCACAGCTGTAATCCCAGCACTTTGGGAGGCTGAGGCGAGTGGATCACCTGAGTTCAAGAGTTTGAGACGAGCCTGGCCAACATGGCGAAACCCCGTCTCTACTAAAAATATGAAAAATTAGCCAGGCATGTTGGTGGGTGCCTGTAATCTCAGCTACTCAGGAGGCTGAGGCAGGAAAATCGCTTGAACCGAGGAGGCAGAGGTTATAGTGAGCCGAGATTGCTCCACTGCACTCCAGCCTAGTGACAGAGCAAGATTCCATCTCAAAAAAAAAAAAAAAAAAAAAGAAAGAAAATGAGTTCAATGCTTATTTATTAAAACAGGTAGAAGGAGCCAGGCGCAGTGGCTCACGCCTGTAATCCCAGCACTTTGGGAGGCCGAGGTGGGCAGATAGCCTGAGGTCAGGAGTTTGAGACCAGCGTGGCAAACGAGGTAAAACCCCTTTTCTACTAAAAATACAAAAATTGGCCTGGCATGAGTGGCACGTGCCTGTAATCCCAGCTACCTGGGAGGCTGAGGCAGGAGAATCGCTTGAACCCAGGAGGTGGAGGTTGTAGTGAGCCAAGATGGCGCCATTGCACTCCAGCCTGAGAGACAGAGCAATACTACACCTTAAAAAAAAAGAATAGGTAGAAGGGAGAGGTAACATATCCACACCATAGATTTCTCTTAAAGATTTTTATTTCTTTTCTTTTCTTTTTTAAGATGGGGTTTCACCATGATGGCCAGACTGGTTTTGAACTCCTGACCTCAGGAGATCCACCCAACTCAGCCTCTCAAAGTGCTAGGATTACAGGCGTGAGCCACCATGCCCAGCCTTATTTACTTTTCTTTTTTGAGATAGAGTCTCCTTGTGTCATCCAGGCTGGAGTGCAGTGGCGCCATCTTGGCTCACTGCAACCTCCACCTCCTGGGTTGAAGCGATTCTCATGCCTCAGCCTCCCAAGTAGCTGGGATTGCAAGCATGCACTACAATGCCTGGCTAACTTTTGTATTCTTAGAAGAGACGAGGTTTTACCATGTTGGCCAGGCTGGTCATGAACTCCTGACTTCAAGTGATCTGCTCATCTCAGCCTCCCAAAGTGCTGAGATTACAAAATGTGAGCCACTGCACCTGGCCTCTATTAAGATTTTTAAATGGGGCTGGGCACGGTGGCTCACACCTGTAATCCCACCACTTTAGGAGGCCGAGGTGGGCGGATCACAAGGTCAAGAGATCAAGACCATCCTGGTCAACATGGTGAAACCCCGTCTCTACTAAAAATACAAAAAATTAGCTGGGCATGGTGGCACGTGCCTGTAATCCCAGCTACTCAGGAGGCTGAGGCAGGAGAATTGCCTGAACCCAGGAGGCGGAGGTTGTGGTGAGCTGAGATAGTGCCATTGCACTCCAGCCTGGGTAACAAGACTGAAACTCCGTCTCAAAAAAAAAAAAAAAAAAAAAAAGAGATCGAGACCATCCTGGCCAACATGTGAAACCCCGTCTCTACTAAAAATACAAAAATTAGCTGGGCGTGGTGGCGTGCACCTGTAGTCCCAGCTACTTGGGAGACTGAGGCAAGAGAATTGCTTCAACCTGGGAGGTGAAGGTTGCAGTGAGCCAAGATCGTGCCACTGCACTCTAGCCTGACGACAGAGCGAGACCCTGTCTTTAAAAAAAAAAAAAAAAAAAAAAAAGCCGGGCGCGGTGGCTCAAGCCTGTAATCCCAGCATTTTGGGAGGCCGAGGCGGGTGGATCACGAGGTCAAAAGATCGAGACCATCCTGGTCAACATGGTGAAACCCTGTCTCTACTAAAAATACAAAAAATTAGCTGGGCATGGTGGCACGTGCCTGTAATCCCAGCTACTTAGGAGGCTGAGGCAGGAGAATTGCCTGAGCCCAGGAGGCAGAGGTTGCGGTGAGCCGAGATCGTGCCATTGCACTCCAGCCTGGGTAACAAGAGCGAAACTCCCTCTCAAAAAAAAAAAAAAAAAAAGATTTTTAAATGTGAAAAGTAACTAGGGTTATATTTTTGTATGTGAAGGACCATGCCGAATTAGACATTAAAAACTCATCCTAGGGTGAGACAGTGGCTCATGCCTATAATCCTAGCACTTAGGGAGGCCGAGGTGGGTGGATCACCTGAGATCAGGAGTTTGAGACCAGCCTGGCCAAAATGTTGAAACCCGTCTCTACTAAAAACACAAAATTAGCCTGATATGGTGGCACATGCCTGTAGTCTCAGCTACTCGGGAGGCTGAGACAGGACAATCACTTGAACCCGGGAGGCGGAGGCTACAGTGAGCCGAGATCATACCACTGCACTCCAGCCTGGGCAAGACAGAGCGAGACTCCATCGCAAAAAACAAACAAACATTGTGTAATGAGGAGAACAACAAAAAAAAAAAAAGAGAGAGAGAGAGAGAGAGAGAGAAACAAACAAACAACAACAAAACCTCATCCTGAGCCAGACTGAGAAAGGATTGCAGTAGGACAGGGTCAAACCTGGTAAAATATTTGTTTCTTGGCCGGGCGCGGTGGCTCAAGCTTGTAATCCCAGCACTTTGGGAGGCCGAGGCGGGTGGATCACGAGGTCGAGAGATCGAGACCATCCTGGTCAACATGGTGAAACCCCGTCTCTACTAAAAATACAAAAAATTAGCTGGGCATGGTGGCACGTGCCTGTAATCCCAGCTACTCAGGAGGCTGAGGCAGGAGAATTGCCTGAACCCAGGAGGCGGAGGTTGCGGTGAGCCGAGATTGCGCCATTGCACTCCAGCCTGGGCAACAAGAGTGAAACTCCGTCTCAAAAAAAAAAAAAAAAAGCAGATTCCAGATCAGGCACAATGGTATGTGCCTGTAAGTTCCAGATAGAGACAGAGCAAGAAAATTTTTGAGACAGGGTCTTGTTCAGCCAGGCTGAAGTGCAATGGCTACTCAGAGACACAGTCATAGCTCACTGCAGACTCCAACTCCTGGGCTCAACTGGTCCTCTCACCTCAGCCTCCCAAAGTGCTGGGATTACAGGTGTGAGCCCCCAGGACCAATCAAAAAATTGTTGAAAGTGTAGATTCCAGGATCTCACCCCAGACCTACTAAGTTTGGATTTTTGCAGGTGAAGCCTGCATTTTAAACAAACCCTCAGGGGATTCTAGTGTACTTTAGTTTGTTAGCTATTGCTTTGTTCACTGGCAAGACTGTGGCAAACATTCCTAACATGATTTCACAAAGATTAGAAAAGAAAACAAAGATCTCTGAAACCGAATGACTTGCATCCTCGGGATTTCTGAGGTCCATTTTAACGCTTGTTAATTCTTGCACTGCAATCAGAGGGAAAAACAGAAAGTCCATATATTTGAGCTTAATAATTTCTGCTACCTGATGAATATTACTCAACACTCTCCCTAATGAAACTTCCGAGGTTATGGTTTTCTAGACACTGAGAATATTAGATTTAGCCTACAGCTGTACTATTTTTTCCTTCTAGCTATAGAAGTTTATTCTTGTGTGTCTCTGTCTGCTGGGATTCTATCATGCAACGGTGACAGTCTTCTAGAATCAAACAAAGCTTTACTTCTGAGAAGATGCTAAGGAAAAGGAAGGTCACAAAAAAATTAAGTTGCCATTTTTTTATCTTTATAAATGGAGATATATAATGAAAGACTACCACAAGCCATCTCAGGTTTCTGTGTTAGGGTTAGCCCCAACTCACTTAAGATACCTCTAAATTTATGTTCTTTTTTAAGACGGAGTCTCACTCTGTTGCCCAGGCTGGAATGCAGTGGCACAATCTCGGCTCACTGCAACCTCTGCCTGATTCTCCTGCCACTACACTTCAGCCTGGCAACAGAGTGAGATTCCATCTGAAAAAAAAAAAAAAAAAAAAGAAAAAAAGAGATTCTCCTGCCTTAGCCTCCTGAGTAGCTGGGATTACAGGCACATGCCACCACATCTGGCTAAATTTGTATTTATAGTAGAGACGGGTTTTCACCATGTTGGCCAGGCTGGTCTCGAACTCCTGACCTCAGGTAATCCACACGCCTCAGCCTTCCAAAGTGCTGGGATTACAGGCATGCGTCATCACGCCTGGCCACTTATTTTCATTTATTATATTTAAAAATGATAATAAACATAGACTTTAAAATGTTGACTTCTATGTTAAAAATGTCATCATTGGTATGATTTTAACTTCCTAGAAAATCAACTTCAGACCAGGTGTGGTGACTAATGCCTGTAATCCCAGCACTTTGGGAGGCAAAGGCGGGCAGATCATGAGGTCAGGAGAGCGAGACGACCCCGGTCAACATGGTGAAACCCTGTCTCTGTTAAAATTACAAAAATTAGCTGGACGTGGTGGCGCGCACCTGTAGTCCCAGCTACTAGGGAGGCTGAGGCAGGAGAATTGCTTGAACCTGGGAGGCAGAGGTTGCGGTGAGCTGAGATCGTGCCATTGCACTCCAGCCTGGGTAACAAGAGCGAAACTCCGTCTCAAAAAAAGAAAATCAACTTCAAAACCATATATAAAGAAAACTTTATTTATAGGTCAGAAATCCTAATACTATGTTTCTATTTCCCTTCTAAACTTCATTCATCTAAAAACACATGATTTTAACATAGTTATAATTATAGTTGACCAGCAAATTTAAATTCTACTTTTTCTACTTTGTGTTACTTTAAAAATGTTTGCTTATTTCTTCATAGCATCAGCATTAATTTAAAGGCTACTTTAAAAAAAAATTAAGATGGTCAACATACCGTCTTTCATCCATTCCTGTATGTAGAAACATTTCGGTTATATCTAGTTTTAAGTTATTACAAGTAATACAATTAGACTTATCTGAATAGGAGGCTTTTTTCTTTTAAAAGTTATTAATTTATTCTAAATTCCCAGCAATGGTTTTACTAACTTAAAGTGCATGGACAATTTTCCAGGTCTTAATATGTAACATATTTACCCTTTGCCCTTCAAAAAAAATTATACCAGCCTTCATTATCACAGCTACATGAAACAAAACTGAATTCCTAAAAAGGCTGCAAAGTGTTGACTTTTATTTATTTATTTATTTTTTTGAGACAGAGTTTCACTCTTGTTACCCAGGCTGGAGTGCAATGGCGCGATCTTGGCTCACCGCAACCTCTGCCTCCTGGGTTCAGGCAATTCTCCTGCCTCAGCCTCCTGAGTAGCTGGGATTACAGGCATGCGCCACCATGCCCAGCTAATTTTTTGTATTTTTTTAGTAGAGACAGGGTTTCACCATGTTGACCAGGATGGTCTCGATCTTTTGACCTCGTGATCCACCTGCCTCAGCCTCCCAAAGTGCTGGGATTACAGGCTTGAGCCATCGCGCCCGGCTTGACTTTTATTTTTTTTAAGCATTTCACTTTATTTTTGTTACATTATCAGGTACATTAAGATTTTAATTTTGATTTCTTCATTATGATTAATAATTTTTAAGTTATAAGTATGCTAGGAACCATTCCAAGGAGTTTATCTATATAAAATTATATTTTCTCTAAGAATAGCTTAAATAAACTCTCAATGCATGAAAATATAAAAACCAACCCTCAATATATTAAATATATCATTAAGATACATTTTTATATTTCCAGATAATAAATCATCTCATTTCACAGAGGTAGAAAGGCATAGATAATTAGGCCAAGACACAAAATAAGACTTCTAGATTTTTCAACATATCTGATTGTTGTACATAAAAAGAAATTAATTCAAAGAAGTAATTTCAAAAGAAGCTTTGTTATTAATTTCAAAAGAAGCTTCCTCTGTTATTGAGAATTTTTTTGGGGGGGATTAGAAAGTTCATTTAACCTATATCTCTTTTTTTTAAGGAAAGGAAATAATATTGGCTTCCTATATCGTTTTCCTTAAAAACAACTCTATGGAACTTAAAACATTCACTGAAGGAAGTGGAATGATGAGATGCAAAATGACAACACAACTTTTTTAAAGCAGTTAAGAAAAGCAATTAGTAAATGACCTACCTGCTCTTGCCAAGCACATAAAACTGATGAATACGTAGAATCTCAACATGGAAACTGGAGAGATCGTGTGTCACGTTCACAAGAATAATTTACTTCGAAGAGGCTTAAGAGTTTCCCCTGTGGGTTTTGCTCACAGCGAGCTCAGACGACTCATTCAGAGGTGTGGTGACAACAGGAAATTCCCTCGGGACTGACAGCAGGAGGTCCCAACCCTTTGAGGATCTTTGACTCCTCCTCTTTTCAATGAAAGGTCAGTTACCATCTACTTTACACAATTTTATGCATGTCATAATATTATAATCATCTGCATTTGCTGAATGACGAGTTCAGAATAGTTTCGTTCTTTGTGGGCGTTTATTAGTTGTTTGGCTTGGTGGCTTGGTGTGTTGAAATCAAGTGTGATTGAGATATTTTCCCCTCTGGTTCTTGTGAATGAAATAACAAATCCAGTTGGTAGTCTATTGGCCTGTATATACAAAACCAGTTTTTAAGTTAATTCATACACTCATTCATCATAGGGGAGCCTTTAGATTTTATTAAGAACATTCATTAGTTTCAATTATATATCTACATTTGCCAAAACATATGTATGCTTCAGATTAAAGGAAAGTTTTTTTTGGTAACATATCTCTTTATTTTTATTTCTTCCTATTTAGAATTTCTGCCTCTCCAGTTGTTCTTTTTTTTTTGAGACGGAGTTTCGCTCTTGTTACCCAGGCTGGAGTGCAATGGCACGATCTCGGCTCACCGCAACCTCCGCCTCCTGGGTTCAGGCAATTCTCCTGCCTCAGCCTCCTAAATAGCTGGGATTACAGGCACGCACCACCACGCCCAGCTAGTTTTTTGTATTTTTAGTAGAGACGGGGTTTCACCATGTTGACCAGGATGGTCTCGATCTCTCGACCTCGTGATCCACCCACCTCGGCCTCCCAAAGTGCTGGGATGACAGGCTTGAGCTACCGCGCCCGGCCTTCCAGTTGTTCTTTACAGGCCTGCACGGTGGCTTACGTCTGTCATCCCAGCACTTTGGAAGGCTGAGGCAGGCAGATTGCTTAAGGGCATGAGTTAGAGACCAGCTTAGCCACTATGGTGAAACTCTGTCTCTACTAAAATGACAAAAATTACCTCGGTGTGATGAATCGCACCTGTAAAATCTCAGCTACCTCAGGAGACTGAAGCACAAGAATTGCTTGAACCAGGGAGGCAGAGGTTGCAATGAGCCTAGATTGCGTCACTGCACTTCAGACTGGGCAACAGAGTGAGTGTCTCAAAAAATAAATACATAAATAAAAAGGAAAAATAAAGACTGGGCGAGGTGGCTGACACCTGTAATCCCAGCACTTTGGGAGGCTGAGATGAGCAGATCACAAGGTCAGGAGTTCAAGACCAGCCTGGACAACATAGTGAAATCCTGTCTCTTTTTTTTTTTTTTTTTTTTTTTTTTTGAGACGGAGTTTGGCTCTTGTTACCCAGGCTGGAGTGCAATGGCGCGATCTCGGCTCACCGCAACCTCCGCCTCCTGGGGTCAGGCAATTCTCCTGCCTCAGCCTCCTGAGTAGCTGGGATTACAGGCACGCGCCACCATGCCCAGCTAATGTTTTGTATTTTTAGTAGAGACGGGGTTTCACCATGTTGACCAGGATGGTCTTGATCTCTTGACCTTGTGATCCACCCGCCTCGGACTCCCAAAGTGCTGGGATTACAGGCTTGAGCCACCACGCCTGGCCTGAAATCCTGTCTCTTTTAAAAATACAAAAATTAGCCGAGCATGGTGGCACATAGTCCCAGCTCGGGAGGCTGAGGCAAGGGAATTGCTTCAACCGGGAGGTGGAGGTTGTGGTGAGCCAAGATAGAGCCACTGCACTCCAGCCTGGGCAGCAGAGCAAGACCCCATCTCAAAAAAAAAAAAAAAAAGGAAAAATAAATGAAAAACTTTTAAATAGAGAGCCATGCCAGAATCTACCTACCTCAGTGTCAGAGTGACACAACTTGTGCTGCAATAGTGGTGGTTAAAAATGGGAGCAGAGGTTAAAATCGTGTAAAGTTGTTGGGCAAATTCTAGTCAATTACTTATTATGTCCTGTAACCATTGACTGAATAACACCTTAGTGGGTGGGTTGGAGGCCAAGACATTCAATTTAGGTGCGATGATAGCATAAGGTCTGGCAAGGCACAGACAGGTCCCACAGGACGGGTAGGGGGACTCCTACCGGAGCCTACGGCAATGCTGAGGATTTCCCTCCTCCCCCCTTTCCCATATAGGCACTACATGCATCCAGTGACGCGGTTAAGAGGGTGATAGCGCTACACCATCGTGATGTCTTAAATTACAAGGTAATTTAATTCCCTTTCTGGTGAGAGTGTTTGCCACACTAACTCAGGCTTCTGGTGGTCTGATGAGCTTAAAAATAAATTAATACGCTGGGTTCGGTGGCTCATGCTTGTAATCCTAGCACTTTGGGAGGCCGAGAGGGGTGGATCACTTGAGCCCAGCAATTTCAGTCTAGCTTGGGAAACATGGCAAAAAACCATCTCTGCAAAAAATACAAAAATTCTTTAGCACACCTGTGATTCCCAGCTACTCAGAAGGCTGAGGTGGAAGGATCACCTGAGCCCAGGAGGCAGGACGTTGTGTGAGCCAAAATCATGCCACTGCACTCCAGCCTAAGTGACAGAGTGAGACTCTGTCTCTAAATAAATAAATAAATAATAAAGACACAACTTAAGATGACATTTCATCCAAAGCATCGGGCAAAAGCAATTAGTCATTTAGCACTGTTTACCTACGTATGGATTTATGAAGTAATAGTGCCACTCATATAAGTTTATCTATTCTCTTCATGTTCCCACCCCATTTAAATAGCAGGAGATTCCTTTGCTGGAAGTAGATTCTAGCAATGCTTCCCAAGGAGTCAGTAAGTCAAAATCACCTGGGAGCTTTTAAAAGTACTGTGAGGCCAGGCATGGTGGCTCACACCTGTAATCCCAGCACTTTGGGAGGCTGAGACAGGAAGATCACCTGAGGTCGGGAGTTCAAGACCAGCCTGATCAACAAGAAAAAACCCTGTCTCTACTAAAACACAAAACTCACTGGGTGTGGTGGCACATGCCTATAATCCTAGCTACTCGAGAGGCTGAGGCAGGAGAATCACTTGAACCTGGGAGGTGGAGGTTGCAGTGAGCTGAGATCGGGCCACTGCATTCCAGCCTGGGCGACAGAGTGAGACTGTGTCTCAAAAAAAAAAAAAAAAAAAGAAGCAGCAGCAGCAGCCAGGCACAGTGGCTTATACCTGTAATCCTAACACTTTGGGAGGCTGAGTCAGGCGGATCATTTGAAGTCAGGAGCTCAAGACCAGCCTTGACCAGCATGGAGAAACCCTGTCTGTACTGAAACAAACAAACAAACAAACAAAATTAGCTAGGCATGGCAGCACATGCCTGTAATCTCAGCTACCCAGGAAGCTGAGGCAGGAAAATGGCTTGAACCTGGGAGGCAGAGGTTGCAGTAAGGTGAGATCATGTCATTGCACTCTAGCTTGGGCAACAAGAGCAAAACTCCATCTCAAAAAAAGAAAAGAAAAGAAAAGAAAAAAGAAAAACCAAATAGATGGCCTGTTAGCCTATCTTTTGCTCAGCTTTTGTTGTTTAGAGAAAAATTTGCTTTTATTGCTATAAGCTTTACTAAGTTGGTTTTTTGTTTTTTTGTTTTTGTTTTTGTTTTGCTTTGTTTTGTTGTTTTAAATGGAATCTCCCTCTATCACCCAGGCTGGAGTGCAGTGGCGCAAACTCGACTCACTGCAACCTCCGCCTCCCGGGTTCAAGTGATTCTCCTGCCTCAGCCTTCCGAGTAGCTGAGATTACAGGTGTGCGCCACCGCACATGGCTAATTTTTGTATTTTTAGTAGAGATGAGGTTTCGCCATTTGGTCAGGCTGGTGTCGAACTCCTGACCTTGTGATCTGCCCACCTCAGCCTCCCATAGTGCTGAGATTATAGGCGTGAGCTACTGTGCCCGGCCAGCTTTACTGATTTGAAAACAACTGCCCTCTGGAACAAATGGAGACTTGTTTCACATCTCTTTGAACAATGTGTTAGGGAACGCCTTGCTCCCTGTTTAGTCAGTGTACTTGCCTGATAAATATTTGTTGAGGTCCTATCAGTTTTAAGTACCATGCCAAGCGCTTATCTACACATTTTCCTAGAAACTATCCAATCATTTCTGCTGGGAGGGCTCTTTGTGTTACTTTTTGTTGTTGTTGTTTTTGAAACAGGGTCTCCCTCTGTCCCCCAGGCTTGACTCGATCACAGTGCAGTGACTCGATCACAGCTCACTGGTCTTGACCTCTTGGGCTTAAGAGATCCTCCCACCTCAGCCTCCTGAGAAGCGGATCATAGGCACATGTCACCATGCCCTGCTAATTTTTAAAATTTTTTTGTAGAGATGGGGTCTTGCAGTGTTGCCCAGGCTGGTCTCAAACTCCTGGCCTCAACCAGTCCTCCTGCCTCAGCCTCTCAAAGAGCTGGGATTACAGCCATAAGTCACCATGCCTGGCCTCCTTGTGTTACTATTAATGATTTTCCCGCTGGTGGGCACAGAAAGTCTCTAACTTTGTAGCTTAAGGCATTCAGAACAACACAAAAATCAATGGGAGAATCTGTCCCTTTTTTTTTTTTTCTTTTTTTTTGCAATAGTGAGAAATAACAAATAAAGGAAAATGTAAAACATTCCCAGGAACAGGAGAGAGGATAGACAGGGAGAAGAGGAGAATGGGTATAATTGTAAAAGAATCTTTTAGTTGGCCAGGCAAGGTGGCTCACATCTGTAATCCCAGCACTGTGTGAGGCTGAGGCAGGAGGATCACCTGAGGTCAGGAGTTTGAGACCAGCCTAACCAACATGGTGAAACCCCGTCTCCACTAAAAACACAAGTATTAGCTGGGCGTGGTGGTGGGTGCCTGTAATCCCAGCTACTCGGGAGGCTGAGGCAGGAGAATCGCTTGAACCCAGGAGGTGGAGGTTGCCGTGAGCCGAAATCATGCCATCGCATTCCAGCCTGGGCAACAAGAGCAAGACTCCCTCTAAAAAATTAAAAATAATTTTTTTTTTTTTTTTGAGACGGAATTTCACTCTTGTTACCCAGGCTGGAGTGCCATGGCGCAATCTCGGCTCACCGCAACCTCCGCCTCCTGGGTTCAGGCAATTCTCCTGCCTCAGCCTCCTGAGTAGCTGGGATTACAGGCACGCTCCACCATGCCCATCTAATTTTTTGTATTTTTAGTAGAGACGGGGTTTCACCACGTTGACCAGGATGGTCTCGATCTCTTGACCTTGTGATCCACCCGCCTCGGCCTCCCAAAGTGCTGGGATTACAGGTTTGAGCCACCGTGCCCGGCCTGTTTTGTTTATTTTTATATTGATTTTTTATTTTTGGAGACAAGGTCTCACTCTGTCGCCCACCACAGCCTCCAACTTTTGGGCTCATCCTCCACCTGAGTAGTTGAGACCACAGGCACAAGCCACTGCACCTATTTCTGTAACTTTCTGAGAACTAATAATTCTTCCTTTTACTTTTACTTTTTTTTTTTTTTTTTTTTGAGACAGAGTCTTGCTCTGTAGCCCAGGCTTTGCAACCTCTGCCTCCCAGGTTCAAGCTCTCCTCCTGCCTCAGCCTCCCAAGTAGCTGGAATTACAGGCCTACACCACCACACCCAGCTAATTTTTGTATTTTTTAGTAGAGACAGGGTCTTGCCGTGTTGGCCAGGCTGGTCTCAAACTCCTGGACTCAAGTGATCTATCCTCCTCGGCCTCTCAAAGTGCTGGTATTGCAGGAGTGAGCTACTATGCCTGACTCAATAATTACTTCAAAATAAAGTTTTTCAGGCAGGGTGCAGTGGCTCCCACCTGTAATCCCAGCAGTTTGGGAGGCTGAGGTAGGCCTAGCACCTGAGGTCAAGAGTTCAAAACAGCCTGGCCAAGATGGTGAAAACCTGTCTTTACTAAATATACAAAAATTAGCCAGGCATGAAGGTGGGCACCTGTAATCCCAGCCACTCAGGAGGCTGAGGCAGGAGAATCGCTTGAACTAGGAAAGTGGAGGTTGCAGCGAGCCAAGATTGCACCACTGCATTCCAGCCTGGGCGACAGAGCAAGACTCCGCCTCAAGAAAAAAAAGGTTTCCACAACTTTAAAAGATGAGTCAATTCATGATCATTTGAAATAATTTATTCAAAGGTACTCTAAGAAAAACCATTTCTTGATTTCCAATCATTTAATTTCATTTAATCGAGATTTTCTCAATCCTATGACTCTCCTGATTATAACTCAAGAATACCACAGTTTTCCTAGTTTCCAATCTAGTATTACGTATGGGTTTTTCTTCTTTTTTTAAACCTAGAAGTCACTTGCTACAGAGAGTATATTTACAAGGTACAGGCAAGCTTCCAAATGCATGGACAGGAGAAACAGGTATGAAGTGTAATGGAACCAAGAGGTGGACCACAGTTTTATAACTCTCATTTGTTTCAATAGCCAGAAAAGGTGACCTATGTCCCCACCCGCCCAGGTCTAGGCTCCAAGCTGGTCTATGACTCATTATATCACCCCTTGTCCTCCCATCCACGTCTGTGACACTGCCATTTCTCACTTGCAGTCCAAGTTTGGAAAGATAAATGGGTTTCCTCAATTCATATCCTGCAAAGATATAAGGGTATCTTCCCCCAATTCCATATATTTGTTTTATTTAATCATTCCCTCATTTATTGAACATTTCTAGAGCTCTAAGTGTAAGAAATAAGGAAGAAATAGGACATGCTCCTTTCCTCAAGAAGACAGACACATTAACAATGAAAATGATAATGCAAATGCTAATCTAGGCAAGCATAGTGGCTCACGCCTGTAATGCCAACACTTTGGGAGACTGAGGCGGGTGGGTCATTTGAGGTCAGGAGTTTGAGACCAGCCTGGCCAGTATGGTGAAGTCTCTATTCAAAGTGTAAAAATTAGCCAGGTGTGGCAATAGATGCCTGTAATCCCAGCTGCTCGGGAAGCTGAGGCCAGAGAATTGCTTGAACCCTGGAGGCAGAGGCTGCAATGAGATGAGATTGTGCCACTGCACTCCAGCCTGGACAACTGAGCGAGAGCCCATCTCAAAAAAAAAAAAAAAAAAAAAAAAAAAAAAAAAAGGCCGGGCGCGGTGGCTCAAGCCTGTAATCCCAGCACTTTGGGAGGCCGAGGTGGGTGGATCACGAGGTCAAGAGATCGAGACCATCCTGGTCAACATGGTGAAACCCCGTCTCTACAAAAAAAAATACAAAAAATTAGCTGGGCATGGTGGCGCGTGCCTGTAATCCCAGCTACTCAGGAGGTTGAGGCAGGAGAATTGCCTGAACCCAGGAGGCGGAGGTTGCGGTGAGCCGAGATCGCGCCATTGCACTCCAGCCTGGGTAACAAGAGCAAAACTCTGTCTCAAAAAAAAAAAAAAAAAAAAAAAAAAGCTAATATAGAGACATAGGAGAACAGAGGGGAAAACAGTGATATATATGGAATCCCAGACACCGAAGCCCTTGCAAAAGCCTCATGGAGGAGGTGCCCTTTTGGTTTGGGTTCCAAAAACTAGCTAAGTGTTCATGAGGTACAGAAGGTGGGGGAAAGGCATTCCAGGCAAAATGAGAAGACAAGGAGGCATGAAAGCATGAAAGAAATGCAGCTTGGCTGAGCGCAGTGGCTCATGCCTGTAATACCAGCACTTTGGGAGGCCGAGGAGGATGGATCACAATGTTCAAGACCAGCCTGGTCAGGATGGTGAAACCCGTCTCTACTAAAAAGACAAAAAAAAAAAAAACAAAAAACAAAAAACTAGACGTGGTGGTGGGTGTCTGTAATCCCAGCTACTCAGGACGCTGAGGCAGAGAGTTGCTTGAACTGGGAGACAGAGGTGGCAGTGAGCTGAGATTGTGCCACGCACTCCAGCCTGGGCAACAGAGTGAGATTCTGTCTCAAAAAAAAAGAGAAGAGCCGCTTGAGAATTTGGTGTGTATGAATAGGGAAATGATAAAGTAATTTGAAGATAGGTTGTGAAGAACTTCGTAGTCATGCTTAAGATATTGGATTTTGGCCAGGCGCGGTGGCTCAAGCCTGTAATCCCAGCACTTTGGGAGGCCGAGGCGGGTGGATCACGAGGTCAAGAGATCAAGACCATCCTGGTCAACGTGGTGAAACCCCGTCTCTACTAATGGTGCAAAAAATTAGCTGAGCATGGTGGCGCGTGCCTGTAATCCCAGCTACTCCGGAGGCTGAGGCAGGAGAATTGCCTGAACCCAGGAGGCGGAGGTTGCGGTGAGCCGAGATCGCGCCATTGCACTCCAGCCTGGGTAACAAGAGCGAAACTCCGTCTCAAAAAAAAAAAAAAAAAAAGAAAAAGGAAAAAACAACAACAACGAAAAAGGAAACACAAAAACCAAGAAGGAAAAATCTATTTAAGATTAAAATCTGGCCAGGTGTGGTGACTCACACCTGTCCATTCAGCACTTTGGGAGGCAGAAGTGGGTGGATCACCTGAGGTCGGAAGTTTGAGACCAGCCTGGCCAACATGGTGAAACCCCATCCCTACAAAAAATACAAAAAAATTAGCTGGCTGTGGTGGTGTGTGCCTGTAATCCCAGCTACTAGGGTAGCTGAGACAGGAGACTCACTTGAACCCTGGAGATGGAGGTTGTAATGAGCAGAGATCATGCCACTGCACTCCAGCCTGAGTGACAGAACAAGACGTCGTCTCGGCCGGGCGCGGTGGCTCAAGCCTGTAATCCCAGCACTTTGGGAGGCCGAGGCGGGTGGATCACGAGGTCGAGAGATCGAGACCATCCTGGTCAA
The DNA here is from genome assembly GCF_048565385.1 of Saimiri boliviensis. NCBI lineage: Eukaryota > Metazoa > Chordata > Mammalia > Primates > Cebidae > Saimiri > Saimiri boliviensis. Next base: position 74,199,091 of record NC_133456.1, read on the forward strand.
CATAGTGAAACCCCGTCTCTACTAAAAATACAAAAAACTAGCTGGGCGTGGTGACACGTGCCTGTAATCCCAGCTACTTAGGAGGCTGAGGCAAGAGAATTGCCTGAGCCCAGGAGGCAGAGGTTGCAGTGAGCCGAGATCGCGCCATTGCACTCCAGCCTGGGTAACAAGAGCGAAACTCCGTCTCAAAAAAAAAAAAAAAGAAAAAAAAAAAAAGAAAACCTACTTAAGAAGTATTGTTCATTGTTCATGGCATAGAACTACCATGACTTCTTTACAGACAATGTATCAGACAGTCAATGCAAGTCCACCCTTTCAGTTACTGCTTGTTTTCAGAGTGCTGCACAGAACATTTCAAGGAGAGACCGCTCCAACCATGCCAGCATGCACACTAGTAAGACGACAGAGACAAAACACTGTTTCTTACTAAAAATTAATTATTTCATTTATTTTTTTGAGACAGAATCTTGTTCTGTCTCTCAGGCTGGAGTGCAATGGCATGATCTCTGCTCACCACCTCCAACTCCTGGGTTCAAGCGATTCTCCTGCCTCAGCCTCCTGAGTATCTGGGATTACAGGCACGCGCCAGCACTCCCGGGTAATTTTTTGTATCTTTGGTAGAGACGGTGTTTCGCCATGCTGGCCAAGCAGGTCTCGAACTCCTGACCTCAAGTTATCCGCCCACCTCAGTCTCCCAAAGAGCTAGAATTACAGGCGTGAGCCACCATGCCGCCTGGCCTAAAATTTTAAAGTAGAGATGAGGGTCTCACAATGTTGTCCAGGCTGGTCTTGAACTTCTAGGCTCAAGCAGTCTTCCTGCCTTCACCTCCCAAAGTGTTAGAATTACAGACGTGAGCCACCGTATCCAGCCTACTAAAAGTTTTTTTTTTTTTTAATTTAATGCATCCAACTAGAAAAGAGTGTGTTTTTTTGGTTTTGTAATTTGTTTGTTTTTTTTTTTTTTTGAGACAGGGTCTCACTCTGTCACCTAGGCTGGAGTGCAGTGGCACCTTCTCGGTTTACTGAAACCTCTACCTCCCAGGTTCAAGTGATCCTCCCACCTCAGCCTCCGAAGTAGCTGGGTCTACAAGCCCAATCACCATGCCCAGCTAGTGTGTGTGTGTGTGTGTGTGTGTGAGAGAGAGAGAGAGAGAGAGAGAGAAAGAGAGAGAGAGAGAGTCTTTGTAGCCCAGGCTGTAGTGCAGTGGTGCAATCTCTGCTCACTGCAACTTCCACCTCTGGGGCTCGAGGGATTCTTGTGCCACAGCCTCCTGAGTATCTAGGACTACAGACGCACACCACGTCTGGCTAATTTTTTTTTTTTTTTTTTTTTTTGAGACGGAGTTTCACTCTTGTTACCCAGGCTGGAGTGCAATGGCACGATCTCGGCTCACCGCAACCTCCGCCTCCTGGGTTCAGGCAATTCTCCTGCCTCAGCCTCCTGAGTAGCTGGGATTATAGGCACGCACCACCATGCCCAGCTAATTTTTTTTGTATTTTTTAGTAGAGACGGGGTTTCACCATGTGGACCAGGATGGTCTGGATCTCTTGACCTTGTGATCCACCCGCCTCGGCCTCCCAAAGTGCTGGGATTACAGGCTTGAGCCACCGCGCCCGGCTTTTTTTTTTTTTTTTTTTTTTTGTATTTTTGTAGAGACGGGTTTTGCCATGTTGGCTAGGATGGTCTCAAACTCCTGAGGTCAGGTGATCTGCCCCCCTCAGCCTCCCAAAGTGCTGGGATTACGAGTATGAGCCTGGGCAACATGGCAAAACCCCATCTTTACTAAAAATACAAAAATTAGCCAAGTGTGGTGGCAAAGGCGCCTGTAGTCCCAGCTACTTCAGCCACTTGGGAGGCTGAGAAAGAAGGCTTGCTTGAGCCTGGAAAGTCAATGATGTAGTGAGCCAAGATCGCGCCACTGCACTCCAGCTGATTTGTCAGAGTGAGACCTGTCTCAAAATGGAAAAAAAATTGAGGGTTTCCAGGTGTGCTATATTTTAAATCAGACCACCCCAAACAAATCTCCCAAATTTCGTGAAAATCAATCCAACCATTTTTAGTCATTTAGTAATAGAAAAAGATAGAAACTTAATTTGTAAATTTACCTTTCTTAATAAATAAGAATATAACATTTCCTTCCTTAACAATAGCAGAAGAACTCAAGACAAGAGATAACAAGAGAAATCACCCTACAAACAGCATAAGTTAACAAGATGAAAAGTAGAAGCAGAAATGTCTGTTGCAACCGTGTGAGAATGATCAGCCCCTAGAAAGGACTGAAGTTCTGGGCCAGGCACAGTGGGTGGCTCACACCCATAATCCCAGCACTTTGGGAGGCCGAGGTGGGTGGGCCACTTGAGACTCGGAGTTTGTGACCAGCCTGACCAACATGGTGAAACCCTGTCTCTACTAAAAATACAAAATTAGCTGGATGTGGTGGCAGGCACCCGTAATCCCAGCTACTAGGGAGGCTGAGGCAGGAGAATGGTGAGAACCCAGGAGGGTTTGCAGTGGGCCGAGATCATGCCACTGTACTCCAGCCTGGGTGACAGAGGGAGACTCTGTCTCAAAAAAAAAAAGGGAAGATTGTAGTTTCTATAGGTTTGTAAAGAGGAATGAGCAGATCTGTGAAAAATGTAGGATATAGATTAGGCAAGTTAAAAGATTTATTAGATGTGAGAAGGAAGGAGCAGCAAGAGAAACCTTAAGCATCAGCTAGCTGTTCCAGGCACTGAATAGGCCCTTCATATACATAAACTCCCCTCCTCTCCCCTCCCCCTGCTCTCCCCCCTCCCCACCTTCCCCCCTCCTCTCTCCCTCTCCTCTTCCCCCTCCTCCTCCCTGTCTCCCTGCCCCCTCCCTCCTCCTCTTCCTCCTCCTCTCCCTCACCCTCCCTCCTCCTGCCTCCTCTTCCCCCTCCTCCTCCCTATCTCCCTGCCCCCTCCCCCTCCTCTTCCCCCTCCTCTTCTGTTTTCCTCCTCTGTCCTCCTCCGTCTCCCTCACCCCACCCCCTCCTCCTCCCTATCTCCCTCCCCCTCCCCCTTCTCTTCCCCCTCTGCCTCTCCCTGTCTCCTCCCCCTCCCTTTCCCCCTCCCTCTTCCCCCCTCTCCCCCTCCACTCTCCTCCCCTTCCCTTTGAGAGAGAGTCTCCCTCTGTTGCCCATTCTGGGAGTGCAGTGGTGCGATCTTGCCTCACTGCAACATCAGCCTCCCAGGTTCAAGTGATTCTCATGCCTCAGCCTTCCTAGTAGGTGGGATTACAGGTGCCCACCACCACACCCGGCTAAATTTTTGTATTTTTAGTAGAGAGGGAGCTTTGCCCTGTTGGTCAGGCTGGTCTGAAACTCCTGACCTCAAGTGATCTGCCCACCTTGGACTCCCAAAGTGCAGGATGACAGGGGTGAGTCACTGTGCCTAGCTCATAAACACACTTAACTATCCATAGATCTGAGAGGCAGGTTTTATTAACTCCATTTTATGGATCAGGACACAGGCTTATATAAGGCTTGATGCTATGTCTCCACAGGAGGCAGGCTGGGCCATTTGCAGTCAATATTGACCAGTTTTTTTGTTTTTTTTTGAGACGGAGTTTCACTCTTGTTACCCAGGCTGGAGTGCAATGGTGTGATCTTGGCTCACCGCAACCTCCACCTCCTGGGTTCAAGCAATTCTCCTGCTTCAGCCTCCCGAGTAGCAGGGACGACAGGCGTGCGCCACCATGCCCAGCTAATTTTTGTATTTTTAGTAGAGACAGGGTTTCACCATGTTGACCAGAATGGTCTCGATCTCTTGACCTCGTGATCCACCCGCCTCAGCCTCCCAAAGTGTTGGGATTACAGGCGTGAGCCACCGCGCCCGGCCAATGTTGACCAGTTTTATAATGAAATTTAATGACAAAAAAAGAGTGTACTCACCTTTTGTATAGTATGGTCAGGTTTTTATTATTGCACAGATTGAATAAGATCAAAGTCATGGTATTAGGAGGACATGTTTTTCTTTTTTTTTGAGATGGAGTCTCACTTTGCTGCCCAGGCTGGAGTGCAACGGCAGGATCTCGACTTAATGCAACCTCTGCCGCCCGGATTTAAGCAATTCACCTGCCTCAGCCTCCCGAGTAGCTGGGATTACAGGTGCTTGCCACCACGCCCAGATAATTTTTTGTAATTTTAGTAGAGACGGGGATTTCACCATGTTGGCCAGGCTGGTCTTGAACTCCTGAACTCCTGACCTCATGATCCATCTGCCTCTGACTCCCAAAGTGCTAGGATTATCGGCGTGAGTCACCATACCCGGCATGTTTTTCTTAAGTACTAGAAAAGTTGGTACCTAGAAAGAAATTAATCTTCAGAGTGGTGAATTATGTTGGATTTTAGGCACCTTAGGTCTAACACAACACAACCTCCTCTAAGGGCCCTTCCCCCCTTCCAACAAATGGCCTAGAATTCTTTCTGTCCGGGGGTCAGGAAAAACAAAGCTGAGAAGAAATATTTTAACATTCTCTGAATGCTTTAAAAGGGAAAATTTGCAAGACTAAAGAATAGATTGGAGGGGAGGTAGGTTCTGAGGAAGAAGGGGGTGGGGCCCTGAATAGACATCCAAGAGCTGCTCTCAGCTGGAAGGGAATTGGGATCTTCTTGGAGGACTGGGGGTCTGGTTGGAACACCTGCAAAAGCTTATGCAATGAGGCTGTGCCCCTTTTGCAGTACAAGGTTGCAAATTATCCAACCCAAGGGCAGAAATCTCAATGTCCTTCTTATTCCATATGGCCTTGGGATTCTCCCACAGCCCTCCAGTAAAGAGCTGCTGGGTCCCCGAAAGGCTGTGGCAGTGGCGGGGTTGGGATTAAGGATAATCCCACTCCTCGGCCAGTGGATGGACAGTCGCCCATGTCTCTACTGTGGACCACAGGACAGCGAAGGCACAAACCGGCAGACAAGTCCCAGGTGGGAGCGAGTAGAAGGATGCGTCTCCTTTTCTTCCTTCTAGAGGGTAACTAAGAGGATATGGAGGGAGCAGGCATGGCGGGAGGCTGAGGATTGCTACGAGCGTTTCCTGAGTTATTGTTTGCTGATGGGGCTCTGGGATTCTAACTGAGATCTGTAATTCCGAAGCCTTCTCACTCTTCCTGGCAGATGGCCAATGTTTCAGTATTGAGTTTGTAAGGGTGCAGGCAGGAAAAGAAAAAATAGTCTTGTTGTGTTGCACTGGAGGGCTATCAAGTGCGATCCCAATACATTTTTTTTTTTTTTTTTCCGAGATGGAGTTTTGCTCTTGTTACCCAGGCTGGAGTGCAATGGCACGATCTCGGCTCACCGCAACCTCCGCCTGCTGGGTTCAGGCAATCCTCCTGCCTCATAGCTGGGATTACAGGCACGAGCCACCATGCCCAGCTAATTTTTTGTATTTTTAGTAGAGACGGGGTTTCACCATGTTGACCAGCATGGTCTCGATCTCTCGACCTCGTGATCCACCCGCCTTGGCCTCCCAAAGTGCTGGGATCACAGGCTTAAGCCACCGCGCCCGGCCCTTATTTTCTTTTTATTTATTTATTTTTTATTTTTGAGACGGAGTTTCGCTCTTGTTACCCAGGCTGGAGTGTAATGGCGCGATCTCAGCGGACCGCAACCTCTGCCTCCTGGGTTCAGGCAATTCTCCTGCCTCAGCCTCCTGTATTTTCTTTTCTTTTTTATTTACTTTTGGAGAGTGCAATGGTGCGATCTCGGCTCACTGCAACCTCCGCCTCCCAGGTTCAAGTGATTCTCCTGCCTCAGCCTCCCAAGTAGCTGGGATTACAGGAATGTGCCACCAGACCTGGCTAATTTTTGTATTTTTCATAGAGATAGGGTTTCACCATGTTGGCCAGGTTGGTCTTGAACTCCTGACCTCGTGATCTGCTCGCCTCAGCCTCCCAAAGTGCTGGGATTACAGGTGTGAGACACCATACCCGGACTTTTTTCTTCATTTATTTTGAGATGGAGTCTCACTCTGTCACCCAGCCTGCAGTGCAGTGGCATGATCTCAGCTCAGTGCAACTTCTGCCTCTCAGGTTCAAGCGATTCTCCTGCCTCAGCTTCCTGAGTAGCTGGGATTATAGGTGTGCCCACCATGCCTGGCTAATTTTTTTTTTATTTTTAGTAGAAACAGGGTTTCGCCTTATTGGTCAGGCTGGTCTCAAACTCTTGACCTCATGATCCACCTGGCTCAGCCTCCCAAAGTGCTGGGATTACAGGTGTGAGCCACTGAGCCTGGAGGTTCTTTTCATTTATTTGAGACTGAATCTCATTCTGTCACTTAGTCTGGAGTGCAGTGGGGAAATCACAGCTCACTGCAGCCTTGACCTTCCACTTCAGCCTCCCAAGTCACTGGGACTACAGGCACATGCCACCACTCTCGGCTAATTAAAAAAATTTTTTTTTTTTTAGAGACAGGGTCTCCCCTATGTTGCCCTGGCTGGTCTCAAACTCCAGGCTCAAGTGATCATTATGCCTGGATCTCCCAAAGTGCTGGGATTACAGGCATGAGCCACCACACCCAGCCCACCCCAGTGTTTCTTAAATCTCAGTGGCCAGACCTGGGATAGGTTCCTATTCAAAAGTGGCTTGTCGTTTTCTTTTTCTTTCTTTCTTTCTTTTCTTTTCTTTTTTTTTTTTTTTTGAGACAGAGTCTCGCTCTGTCACCAGGCTGGAGTGCAGTGGTGCAATCTCGGCTCACCGCAACCTCTGCCTCCCGGATTTAAGCAATTTTTCTGCCTCAGCCTCCCGAGTATCTGGGACTACAGGCAGGCACCACCACGCTCAGCTAACTTTTGTATTTTCAGTAGAGACAGGGTTTCACCATGTTAGCCAGAATGGTCTCGATCTCCTGACCTCATGATCCGTCTGCCTCAGCCTCCCAAAGTGCTGCAATTACAGGCCACCGAGTGTGGCAGCAGCTTGCAGTTTTCTGATTTATGTTTGTTTGTTTGTTTTTAACTCGGAAAAAACATTGTTCTCTTAGGACATATGATTTGTGTTTAAATGAAGACTGCTCTTTTATTTGGGAGAATCCTCTCCCAGTACTTGAGCGGGCTTCTTGGTTTGGTAAAGGCAAAACTCCAGCTCTCACAGTGGAAGAGGCAGACCTAACTGAACTGCTCTGAACAATAATGCCAATGGTCAATGGTTGTCTTCTTTTTTTTTTTTTTTTTTTTAAGACGGAGTTTCGCTCTTGTTACCCAGGCTGGAGTGCAATGGCACGATCTCGGCTCACCGCAACCTCCGCCTCCTGGGTTCAGGCAATTCTCCTGCCTCAGCCTCCTGAGTAGCTGGGATTACAGGCACGCGCCACCATGCCCAGCTAATGTTTTGTATTTTTAGTAGAGACGGGGTTTCACCATGTTGACCAGGATGGTCTCGATCTCTTGACCTCATGATCCACCCGCCTCGGCCTCCCAAAGTGCTGGGATTACAGGCTTGAGCCACCATGCCCGGTCCGGGTTGTCTTCTTTTAACAGGGGTCCTGACTCTGATTTACTGAGAGTCCAGCTCAATTGAAATATGTCAGGGTAGAGGTAGAGGGAAAAGTCCCTTCTGTTGGTAGCTTGCCAAAGGTGTTAAGAGTAAAGAGATAGCCTTGAGATGAAGGGAGTTCCTTTGAGAGACGTTAGGCCAGGGACTATAGATGCTGCATAATCTAATAGCCACTTTTTAATTTTTAAAATTTAAATTTTTTTTATTTTTTTGAGATAGAGTCTTGCTCTGTTGCTAGGCTGGAGTGCAGTGGTGTGATCCCGGCTCATTGCAACCTTTGCCTCCCAGGTTCAAGTGATTCTCCCGCCTCAGCCTCCTGAGTGCAGGGACTATAGGCATACACCACTACGCCCAGCTAATTTTTGTGTTTTTAGTAGAGACGGAGTTTCATCATGTTGGCCAGGATGGTCTCAATCTGTTGACCTCGTGATCTGCCCGCCTAGGCTTCCCAAAGTGCTGGGATTACAGGCGTTGTAATAGCCACTTCTAAGTCTTCTCAGCTTTGTAATGCCCCAGACTTTCAGCAGCAGCCTGGTGTTGGCTATGCTTAGGGTAATAAGGGAGGGGCGTGTGTCCACACGCAGGATTTGCTTCCATCCTCTAGGATCTGACTCCAGACCCCCAGGCCAGAGTGGTGGTAGCTACAGGTGGGTGGCTGGTGATTCTGAAGCTCAAGGGGGTGGCTTGCAGCAGAATTCTAAAACGTCTTTTTTTTTTTTTTTGAGATGGAGTCTTGCTCTGTTACCCAGGCTGGAGTGCAATGGTGCAATCTCACTGCAATCTCCGCTTCCCAGGTTCAAGCTATACTCCTGTCTCAGCCTCCCAAGTACCTGGGATTAGAGGCGCACACCACCATGCCTGGCTAATTTTTGTATTTTTTTTAGTAGAGATGGGAAATCTCACCATCTTGGCCAGGCTGGCCTTGAACTCCTGACCTCAAGTGATCCGCCTGTCTTGGCCTCCCAAAATGCTGGGATTACAGGCATCAGCCACCACACCCGGCCTGGAACGCTGTCTACTGAGGAAAGAAAGAGGCTGTACTGGGGAGTGCCAGAGTTCGAGTTCAAGCAAGTGTAAAACTCTGGCCTTAACTGAATCACAAGTAGGGAACAAGTTAGGAATGGATTTGTGGGGCATGAAAGCCTTTGAGGATTCTAAGGATTGTTTAGAAGAGGAGACTGGATTTTCTGTCACTAAATAGGGTGGGACTTGTTCTACAGTTGATAATTTTTTTGTGGGGGTGTGTTAAGATCCCACTCTGTCACCCTGGCGGGAGTGCAGTGGTGTGATCTCGACTCACTGCAGCCTCTACCTCCTGGGCTTGGTCAGCCCTCTCACCTCAGCCTACCAAGTAGCTGGGACTACAGGTGCATGCCACCACACCCGGCTAATTTTTGAATTTTTTGTAGAGACAGAGTTTTACTATGTTGCACAGGCTGGTCTTAAACTTCTGGGCTCAAGCGATCTTCCCACCTCGGCCTCCCGAAGTGCTGGGATTAAGGCAGGAGCAACCTCTCCCGGCCTATAGTAGACAATTAACTAGAAGTACGACCTTGGGATTGTATAGGGAGGGTAATGAGACTCATTCCTTACCAGCCCAGGGTAGGAGACATTAATGGACGGCAGGTTTCACCCTGAGACTTCTGTGAAGCCTTTCTTGACATCTGCCCTTTCCTTCTCTCCCTCAGTGTGTGGTTTTCCTTTCTCTGGCTCCCACTGCACCCTGCACGCACCTTTATCACAGTAACCACTTACGCGGTATCGTAATTTGTCATTATCTATGTACACGGCTCCAAGTAGACTGACCTCAAGGGCGAGGGACTGCCGCTTGTACTCAGCCCCCGGGTTCAAGTTCCAGCTACGTCTCTAGTTAGTTTTGTGATCTTAGGCAAATAACTTAATCGCTCTATGCCCCAATTTCCGTGACTTATAAAGTTGGCATAAAACTTTCCGTCATATGCGGTTGCTGGGCGACATTAAGGTGACGCTGCGTGTAAAGCACGAGGCAAAAGGTAAGTAAAAAAATAAACGGCTCCTAAAGCGGTAAACGTGTGTTCATTCACCTGATCCACCTTTCCGTGTGCACTCAGCAAACACTGAGCACCAAATGTCCTCTGGGACCCCGGAACGCCTCCTCCTCGGTGGAGCAGCCTCACGTGTGGCCTGTGGGCCTTGTCCCACGGGCCGGCTCGGAATTGGCTCCGCCGAAGAGAAAACCCTGCCCACAGCCCTTCCGATCTCGTCAGCCATTGGGCCGGGGCCGTGCCACACTTCTTCTTGTTGCCGGGCTCGGAAATAGGTGGCGCTGCCAGGTTGCGCGTGCGCAGATCGAGGATGAAGCTTTCCGGTCGGGCGGGAGGAGGTGACGTCAGGAGCGGTGGCGGGCGGGGGCCTCGGGAATCCCTGGGGACGCTGTATCTGTGGGCCCTTCAATCGCGTCACAAATCAGCGACCGAACTCTGGCTGAGGTGGCTGAGGCGGCGAAGGCGGCAGCGGCGGCGACAGCTCTGGGGTTTGCGTCTCGGGGTGTGTCGGCCGCCGCTGCTGCTCGGGCCTGGTATGTACAGATGGCTGGTTAGGATTCTCGGCACCATTTTCCGTTTCTGCGACCGGTCGGTGCCCCCTGCCCGGGCCCTCCTGAAGAGGCGGCGCTCAAACAGGTGAGACTAGAGGGGGCTGAGCGCCGGCCGGGCCCTCCCCCTCCCCCACGGCGGCGGCCTCGGCGGCCGCGCGGCTCTAGTTCAGCCAGGCTCACCTGCGGCGGGAGGGCTGCGGGTCGCCGGGATCCTAGTGACGCAGCCGCCCCCGGCGCGCCGTGGGGAGGCAGCTCCTGATGAAGGAAGGGCCGGCCGTCTTCGGAGCGGCCGCTGATGGCAGGGTCGTGGCCGCGCTGGTGGCCGAGAACGAACCGGGCTTTGCCGCGCTGAGGCCGATGGCCGGCACTGGAGGGATCCCGTCTCTGTCGCGGCTCGCTGCTCACAAAGCACCCTCCCAAGTGTCATCTGCGGTCGCGAAGTGCAGTGAGAGGAAGTGAGAGTCGTCGATGGCCCAGAGCCGTTTCGACTGCAGCCACGGTCCTCGCAGCGAGACGCGGCAGCTGTTTTGTTCCGAAACAGCCGTCAGACAGTCCGCGTTCGGGGCCAGAAGGGTTCTGTGTCTTAGACTTAGTGAATGAGAAAAAAGGGCTAGGTGCCTTATTACTTTAAAACAGTCACTAGTCTGTGGTCTTAAATTCAGTTAAAATTGGGGGGAAGCTCAAAGCTGTTTTCTTTTTCTTTTTCTTTTTCATTTGGTTGAGACGGAGTCTTGCTCTGTCGCCAGCCTGGCGTGCAGTGCCGCGATCTCGGCTCACTGCAATCCCCGCCTCTTAGGTTCAAATGATTCTCCTGCCTCAGTCTCCTGAGTAGGTGGGATTACAGGCGTGTGCCACCACGCCTGGCTAATTTTTGTATTTTTAGTAGAGGTGGGTTTCACCATCTTGGCCAGGCTGGTCTTGAACTCCTGACCAAAAGTGATTTGCCCACCCCAGCCTCTCAAAGTGCTGAGACTACAGGCATGAGCCACCGTGCCCCGCCCCGAAAGCTGTTCTTATTTAGCATCTGCTCTTTGGAGCGTCCCATTTTATCGAATCGACCTCCTTGCCTAAAAATTAATCTAGAAAATAAAATACAAATTCTACCCTCTCCCCAACTTCAGTGATCAAGCGTTAATTTTGTTTTTTAAAAATTAAGCCTCAATATTAAAAAAAGTGGAAGAAGTGTTGATTTGTGGAAGCTTGAGAAAACACCATGTCTAATATGTTAGTCTGAGAATGCAGGTTATTGATGAAACTGGTTGTTGCTTAAATTGCATCTCTGGAACACATTGCCTTGTTTTTCTCTCCTGTCTTTCTGTGGTGTTGATGTAAGGATCATTTGAGAACGCGTTGTAAAGTGCTTAAACTGATGCTCAGTGTATATAAGGGTAGCGTTTGTTTATTCTACCCTGGGGTCTTTTGCAGACTCTGGTGCATGATGAGCACTTGGTACATATTTTTCGAATAACAGAAAGTTAATTCCCTTTCCCTTGTCCTCTTTTTGATGTGAATCCCTGCTAGTCTGGGGAACATGGTTTGGAGATCAAAACCTTGATTTTTACTACACGTTAGATGTGTTCACATCCTTAATCCAATTTTCGGTGTAAACCAATTTTCAGTCAAAATGAAACCAGGAGGCTTGTCGGAATGTATAAAGGTATGAGCTGAGTGGAATCCTGGGATCTCATTCTATTCATTTTGTGTGTGTGTATGTGTGTGAATATAATAGATGATAGGTGTTCAGAGAGTTGATGAGTACTATACTATGAGCCTTTAACATTCTTGACATCTGAATCCTGAAACTTTCCTCAATTCCGAAGTTCTGTATTACCACCATAATGCAATGTAGTTTGCGTGATAAAAGTGAAGTTATTAAACACCTTTTTCTGATTAAGATTTAACTTTCTAAAGTTGTAGAACAGTTTTTTGTTGTTAGTGTTATTTTTCAAGATGGAGTTTCATTCTTGTTGCCTAGGCTGGAGTGCAATGGCGTGATCTAGGCTCACTGTAGACTCTGCCTCCCAGGTTCAAGCAATTCTCCTGTCTCAGCTTCCTGAGTAGCTGAGATTACAGGTGCCCACCACTATGCCTGGCTAATTTTTGGTATTTTTAGTACAGATGGCGTGGGGGGGTGTTTCACTACATTGGCCAGGCTGGTCTTGAACTCCCGATCTCAGGTGATCCACCTGCCTTGGCCTTCCAAAGTGCTGGGATTACAGGCGTGAGCCACTGCGCCCGGCCTTGTAGAATGGTTTTTTTAAACTCCCTTATACACACGCAAAAGAAAAAACAAAAATAAAAAAGAATTGTCTTCTAAGGCTGTTCATGTTAATACTGTCACCTAAAGTAAAAGATGGCTTTCTTTGGGGAACATTTTCAATTGCTTATTTGTTGTTTTTAAATCATTTCTGGAGAGAAAGAGAAAATGTTAGTCCTAAACTCTTTTATGGGTTAATTTACTAGCTAAGTGACTTTGGCCAGTTTCAAGTTTGTACTCTAACCAGATGGCAGATTATTATTTGGTAAAAAGTTTGGGTCTTTCTCAAATAGTTGAAACTGTAGCATTGAGTCTTCAAATGTGAAAAGCCTACTATAAAATAGCAGTCTCTCTTTTGTTTTCCTTTTATTTTTAGTTTTCTTTTCTTTTTTTTTTTTTTTGAGACAGTCTCTTTCGCCCAGGCTGGAGTACAGTGGTGGTGATCTCAGCTCACTGCAGCCTCTGCCCCCGGGATTCAAGAGATTCTCCTGCCTCAGCCTCCTGAGTAGCTGGGATTACAGGCACCTGCCACTATGCCCAGCTAATTTTTTTTTTTTTAAGTAAAGATGGGGTTTCACCATCTTGACCAGGCTGATCTTGAACTCCTGACCTCATGATCACCCGCCTTGGCCTCCCAAAGTGCTGGGATTACAGGCATGAGCCACTGTGCCCAGCCAGTTTTATTTCGTTTAGAGACAAACTCTCACTCTTGCCCAGGCTGGAGTGCAGTGGTATTACCTGGGCTCACTGCAGCCTTGACTTTCTAGGCTCAAGTGATCCTCCTGCCTTAGCCTCCCGGGTAGCCAGGACCACAGGCACATACCACCAAGGCCGGCTAATTTTTTATTTTTATTTTTAGTAGAGATGAGGTCTTACTTTGTTGCCCAGGCTGATGTCACACTCCAGAGCTCAAGCTATCCTCCCCTTTGGCCTTCCAAAGTGCTGGGATTACAGGCACCAGCCACTGTATCCCACCAGCATTCTCTTTTAAAACATCACTTGGGGCTGGGCGTGGTGGCTCACACCTGTAATCCCAGCACTTTGGGAGGCGAGGTAGGTGGATCATTTGAAGTCAGGAGTTCAAGATCAGCCTGGCCAATGTGGTAAAACCCCATCTCTTCTAGAACTACAAAAATTAACTGGGCAGCAGTGACACGTGCCTGTAGTCCCAACTACTTGTGAGGCTGAGGCAGGAGAATCACCTGAACCTGGGAAGCAGAGGTTGTGGTGAGCCGAGATCGTGCCACTGCATTCCAGCCTGACAACAGAGTGAGATACTGTCTCAAAAAAAAAAAAAAAAAAAAAAAAATCAGTTGGATCTCATTTTATAATAAAGCAATAGAAGGGGGATGTGTTATATGAATAGTAAGTCTACTTATATAAATAAATGTGTGTATAAATAAATATATATATATGCACATTTTCTTTTCTTTTTCTCTTTCAGCACTCTGTTTTCTGCAGTGGACACTGATGAAATACCAGCCAAAAGACCAAGATTAGGTACTGAATATAAATTTAAAAAATTTTTAGTTTATTATTAGGAAAAATATATGCATGAAACAAAATAAAAAAAGATAAAAAGCATGCAGTAAAAATTAAGTCTTGGCCAGTCGCAGTAGCTCACACCTGCAATCCCAGCACTTTGGGTGGCTGAGGTGGGCGGATCACCTGAGGACAGGAGTTTGAGACCAGCCTGGCCAACATGGCAAAACCCCATCTCTACTAAAAATACAAAAATTAGCTGGGTGTGGTGGCAGGCGTCTGTAATCCCAGCTACTTGGGAGGCTGAGACAGGAGAATTGCTTGAACTTGGGAGGTGGAGATTGCAGTGAGCTGAGATGGTGCCACTGCACTCCAGCCTGGGGTGATGAGCAAGACTCCATCTCAGGGAAAAATAAAAAAAGTAAGTCTCTTTCCTAGCCAGATGTGGTGGCTCAGACCTCTAATCCCAGCACTTTGGAGATTGAGGTGGGAGGGTCACTTGAGGTCAGGAGTTCGAGACCAGCCTGGCCAACATGGCAAAAACCGATCTCTACTAAAAATTAAAAAATTATCCAGGTGGTGCACACCTGTGTTTACAGGTGTGCACTTGAGAGTGCTGAGGCATAAGAATCGCTTGAACCCTAGAGGCAGAGGTTGAAGTGAGCCAAGATTGTGCCACTGCACTCCAGCCTGGGTGACAGTGAGACTCTGTCTCAAAAAAAAAAAAAAAAAAAAAAAAAAAGTCTTGGCCGGGCGCAGTGGCTCAAGCCTGTAATCCCGGCACTTTGGGAGGCCGAGGCAGGTGGATCACGAGGTCAAGAGATCGAGACCAACCTGGTCAACATGATGAAACCCCATCTCTACTAAAAATACAAAAACTTAGCTGGGCATGGTGGTGCGTGCCCGTAATCCCAGCTACTCAGGAGGCTGAGGCAGGAGAATTGCCTGAACGCAGGAGGCGGAGGTTGCGGTGAGCCGAGATCGTGCCATTGCACTCCAGCCTGGGTAACAAGAGCGAAACTCCGTCTCAAAAAAAAAAAAAAAATGCTCTTTCCTATCCCTTTCTTACTTATCTTTTCTAGAGGTGACTACTGTTACCAGGGACTTGTCTGATCTCTGCAGGTAAATAAGCCTAGGTGTAGACTGCATTATTTTAAAATTCTAAATCCTTCTATGAAGAAAAGACACTTCTTTTTTTTTTTTTTTTTTTTTTTTTTTTTTTTTGAGACGGAGTTTCGCTCTTGTTACCCAGGCTGGAGTGCAATGGCGCGATCTCGGCTCACCGCAACCTCCGCCTCCTGGGTTCAGGCAATTCTCCTGCCTCAGCCTCCTGAGTAGCTGGGATTACAGGCACGCGCCACCACGCCCAGCTAATTTTTTGTGTTTTTAGTAGAGACGGGGTTTCACCATGTTGACCAAGATGGTCTCGATCTCTTGACCTCGTGATCCACCCGCCTCGGCCTCCCAAAGTGCTGGGATTACAGGCTTGAGCCACCGCGCCCGGCCAAAGACACTTCTTTTTTTTTTTTTTTTTTTTCCAAAGACACTTCTTTTTAAGGAGGAAACATTATAAATCAAACTGAGGTGACTCTAGTTCAGATGGCTGAGGGAACCCATCTTACTTTTTTTTTTTGAGACCGGGTCTCATTCTGTCACCCAGGCCGGGATACAGTGGCATGATTATAGCTCACTGCAGCCTCCCTGGGCCTGGGTGATCCTCCGACCTCAGTCTCCCAAGTAGTTGGTTGGGCCTACAGGCATGTTGTCACACCTAGCTAATTTTTGTATTTTTTTGTAGAAACAGGGTCTTGCCATATTGCCCAGGCTGAAATAGGCAGCAGTGGCATTCTGAAAGAATACTCTTGTCTTTAGGAACCGATAATATTTCTTTTTTTTTTTTTTTGAGACAGGGTCTCACTCTTTCTTGATCTTGTCATCAACAGGTTGGTGTTTTGTTTTTTTAAAATTTTATAAGAGATGAGGGTGTCACTCTGTTACCCAGGCTTCAGTGCAGTGGCACGATCATAGCTCACTGTAGTCTCAAGCTCCTGGGTTCATGCAATCCCCCTGCCTCAGTCTCCCAAGTAACTGGTACTATAGGTGCGTACCACTACACCTGGTGAATTATTTTGTATTTGGTAGATATCAGAACTCCTGGCTTCAAGTGATCCTCCCGCCTGGCCTCCCATAGTGCTGGGATTATGGATGTGAGCCACTATGCCTAGCCAAGTCTTTTCTTTCAGTATATTTGAATGGTTAAAGAAAATAAAAGTAGATTAAAGGAAAAAGGCATAGTAAAATACTATAATAATATATTCTTTCTCAAAAACGATTGTGAATTTGGGTTTACCTCCAGATGTGGAATTGAGTGTGGACATATTTGTGTTAGTATTTTGTTTAAATTCAATGAGTGTTTATTGAGCATGTCTCAGTGCTAACCAATATGTTAGGTTTAACAGAAAATACAAAAATTAGTAAGACAGGGTCTCCATTTTTTTTTTCTTTTGAGATGGAGCCTCGCCCTTTTGCCCAGGCTGGAGTGCAATGGCACAATCTTGGACCACTGCAACCTCTGCCTCCTGGGTTCAAGTGATTCCCCTGCCTCAGCCTCCCAACTAGCTGGGAATACAGTTGCCCACCACCATGCCTGGCTAATTTTTGTGTGTTTTTTTTTTTTTTTTTGAGACGGAGTTTCGCTCTTGTTACCCAGGCTGGAGTGCAATGGCGCGATCTCGGCTCACCGCAACCTCCGCCTTTTGGGTTCAGGCAATTCTCCTGCCTCAGCCTCCTGAGTAGCTGGGATTACAGGCACGCGCCACTATGCCCAGCTAGTTTTTTGTATTTTTAGTAGAGATGAGGTTTCACCATGTTGACCAGGTTGGTCTCGATCTCTCGACCTTGTGATCCACCCACCTCGGCCTCCCAAAGTGCTGGGATTACAGGCTTGAGCCACCGCGCCCGGCCTATTTTTGTGTTTTTTTTTTTTTTTTTTTTTTGAGACAGAGTTTCGCTCTTGTTACCCAGGCTGGAGTGCAATGGCGCGATCTTGGCTCACTGCAACCTCCGCCTGCTGGGTTCAGGCAATTCTCCTGCCTCAACCTCCTGAATAGCTGGGATTACAGGCACGCGCCACCATGCCCAGCTAATTTTTTTGTATTTTTAGTAGAGACGGGGTTTCACCATGTTGACCAGGATGGTCTCGATCTCTCGACCTTGTGATCCACCCGCCTTGGCCTCCCAAAGTGCTGGGATTACAGGCTTGAGCCACCGCGCCCGGCCTATTTTTGTGTTTTTAATAGAGATGGGGTTTCACCGTGTTGGCCAGACTGGTCTTGAACTCTTGACCTCAGGTGATCACCCATCTCTACCTCAAAAAGTGCTGAGATTACAGACATGAGTCATCGGAGTCGTCGGCCCAGCTGTGTTTTTATTTCTTTTTTTTTTTTTTTTTTGAGATGGAGTTTCGCTCTTGTTACCCAGGCTGGAGTGCAATGGCGCGATCTCGGCTCACCGCAACCTCCGCCTCCTGGGCTCAGGCAATTCTCCTGCCTCAGCCTCCTGAGTAGCTGGGATTACAGGCACGCGCCACCACGCTCAGCTAATGTTTTGTATTTTTAGTAGAGACGGGGTTTCACCATGTTGACCAGGATGGTCTCGATCTCTCGACCTCGTGATCCACCCGCCTCGGCCTCCCAAAGTGCTGGGATTACAGGCTTGAGCCACCACGCCCGGCTGTTTTTATTTCTTTATAAGGCAGGTGATGTTGGCTTTACAGATGCAGTAGTAATTTAAAATTATCTTTTTTAATCCAAAAAGGGAAGTCAGTTTTAAAGAAAAATATTAATAGCTTGTACTTGTGCTTGGATGTGGTTAAACAACAATGACAACACAAACTGTGGTATTACAGAAGGTTTCTGAGTTATTTATTATAATCATCTGTTTTATGGATTTCAATGTTAAGGATCACTTACTGCATCGTTCCCATTAAATATGTAGTATGATTTTCTCAATGGTGAACTGTAGAAGGGAATGTAAGCCAAAGGGGAAGCAGTGGCTGGCAGAGTTTCTAAAGGTCTGTAGAGCACTGTCCAGTAGAACTTCCTGCAACGATGACTGTTGAGCACTTTAAATGTGGCTAGTTCAGTTGAGGAACTGAATTTTAAATTTTATTTGATTTTAATAAAAATTTTTTTTTTTTTTTTTTTTTTTGAGATGGAGTTTCGCTCTTGTTACCCAGGCTGGAGTGCAATGGCGCGATCTCGGCTCACTGCAACCTCCGCCTCCTGGGTTCAGGCAATTCTCCTGCCTCAGCCGCCTGAGTAGCTGGGATTACAGGCACGCACCACGATGCCCAGCTAATTTTTTTGTGTTTTTAGTAGAGACGGGGTTTCACCATGTTGACCAGGATAGTCTCGATCTCTTGACCTCGTGATCCACCCGCCTCGGCCTCCCAAAGTGCTGAGATTACAGGCTTGAGCCACCGCGCCCGGCCGATTTCAATAAAATTTTTAAGTTAGGTAACCATATCTGGCTACTAGCTACTGTGTTGGTCAGTATAACTCCATGGGTTGGTTTTGAGAGAAAAAAAGCAAACGCAAGGGTAAAAGAAAAGAAAGAAGACTCAGAATTTCAGATTCATGATCTTAAAGGTGAAAGGGATTTTAAGAGATCTATGTAGTCTAGTCTTAGGAAAGTAAGGTGATCTTTCCCCCATTTTACAGATGAGGCAGGCCTTCTGTTTTAAAAAAAAAAAAATCAGTGAGATCTTTTGACATAATCTTTGGGGCATACCCAGATTTTGATAAAATTTATAGGGAAATAAATACTATGATATTGTTTAGTAGCCACAATTTGCTGTGTTATCAAGAGTCCTCTTGTCCTCTAGGGTCTGACAGACTAGGGGTTAAGCATCAATCTCTAAAGCTCTTTTTATCCTCCTTATAAAGCACAGCAGACTGTGTTACATCCCTCAGCAGTGTTAGAGGGGGATAACCTGGAATTCTCTGTGATTCACAAAATGAAAAACAACTCATTTGCATAGTTTGGTACTTATAACTATTAGCAGATTACTTCAAATTGGATTGTGCTTTGCCTGATCGTTACTTTTCCCCTTTTGTTTGTTATTCCCCTATATTTCTGGAAAGTATTTTATATATTCTGCAGCACTTACTGCTTAAAAGCTACCATTGCAGTTCATTTTTCCCTAAAGCAGAATGGCTAAGGTGATGGTCTGTTTTTCTCAAACTAGTGTGTTTGAATACCCTTAATTAGGAAATTGAAAGAAAATTGTAGAAAGCTTACATCAGATATATAGAAAGTGAGAAAGAGGTAGTGTAATAAAAGCAGGAAGTGAGGAAAACACTGAAATCTACCCTTTCCCTTTATTTCTGGTGGTAAGGAGGGGTGAGCCTGAGTTTTGTTTTGTTTTGTTTCTTTTTTTGAGATGGAGTCTCACTCTGTCGCCCAGGCTGGAGTGCAGTGATGTGATCTCAGCTACTGCAACCTCTGCCTCCCAGGTTCAAGCGATTCTTCTGCCTCGGCCTCCAGAGTAGCTGGGATTACTGGCATGTGCCACCATGCTCAGCTAATTTTTTTTGTATTTTTAGTAGAGACGAGGTTTCAGCATATTGGTCAGGCTGGTCTTGAACTCCTGACCTAGTGATCTGCCCTCCTCAGCTTCCCAAAGTGCTGGGATTACAGCCGTGAGTCACCACCCCCACCCGAGTTTTTTTTTTTTTTCTTCTGAGACAGGGTCTCCCTCTGTCACCCAGACTG
The DNA here is from genome assembly GCF_048565385.1 of Saimiri boliviensis. NCBI lineage: Eukaryota > Metazoa > Chordata > Mammalia > Primates > Cebidae > Saimiri > Saimiri boliviensis. The sequence goes on from NC_133456.1 coordinate 74,218,688, forward strand.
GAGTGCAGTCGTGTGATCTCGGCTTACTGAAACCTTCACCTCCCAGGTTCCAGTGATCCTCTTACTTTAACCTCCCATGTAGCTGCAATTACAGGCATGTGCCACCAGGCCCAGCTAAATTTTTTTTTTGAGGTGGAGTCTTGCTCTGTCGCCAGACTGGAGTATAATGGTGCAATCTCAGCTCACTGCAACCTCCACCTCCTGGGTTCAAGCAATTCTTCTGCCTCAGCCTCCTGAGTAGCTGAGATTACAGGTGTGCACCATGATACCCAGCTAATTTTTGTATTTTTTGTAGAGATGGGGTTTTGCCATGTTGACCAAGCTGGTCTCAAACTCCTAACCTCAAGTGATCGGCCTGCATCTTCCCACCAAAGTGCTGGGATTACAGGTGAGAGCCAGGTGCCCAGCTTAAGATCTTCCAACACATCTCCACTAGAGGGATAGTCTTGTTCCACCTTAGATGTTTAAACGCTACATATTTTAGGCCAGGTGCAATGGCATACACCTGTAATATCAGCACTTTGGGAGACTGAGGCAGGAGGATCACTTGAGCCCGGGATTTCCAGACCAGCCTGGACTACATATCGAGACCCTGTCTCTACCAAAAAAATAAAAAAAATTAGCCAGGCATGGTGGTGCATGCCTGCGATCCCAGCTACTCAGGAGGCTGAGGTAGGAGGATCACTTGAGCCCAGGAGGTTGAGGCTGCAGTGACTAGTGATAATGGCACTGCATATCAGGCTGGGTGACAGAGTAAGGCCCTGTCTCAAAAAAAAAAAAAAAAAAAAAAAGCTGCATATTTTATACTTCACTTAGCCAAGATATAATAGGGGCTTAGTAAACAGTTGTTTAGGGCAACTACAGTATATTGTTACTTGCCCGGGAAGTAAGGACAAACCAGTGAGAATAAGACAGTGCTTCCTGTAAAATTCTGCCACACTTGGTGGCTATATGCTCCTTGTTGTTTAATCATGCCCTCACCTCTGTGGTAAACCTTTATTTTTATTTTTTATCTTATTTTATTTTATTTTTGAGACAGATTCTCGCTGTGTTGCCAGGCTGGAGTGCAGTGGTGCGATCTCAGCTCACTGCAACTTTGCCTCCCGGGTTCAAGCGATTCTCCTGCCTCAGCCTCCCAAGTAGCTGGGACTACAGGCACCTGCCACCATGCCCAGCTAATTTTTGTGTTTTTAGTAGAGATGGGGTTTCACCATGTTGGTCAGGATGGTCTTGATCTCTTGACCTCATGATCCACCTGCCTCACTCTCCCAAAGTGCTGGGATTATAGGAGTGAGCCACTGCACCTGGCCTATTTTTATTTATTTATTTATTTATTTATTTATTTATTTATTTATTTATTGAGACAGAGTGTTGCTCTTGTTACCCAGGCTGGAGTGCAATGGCGCGATCTCGGCTAACTGCAACCTCTGCCTCCTGGGTTCAAGCAATTCTCCTGCCTCAGCCTCCTGAGTAGCTGGGACTACAGGCATGCGCCACCATGCCCAGCTAGTTTTTTGTATTTTTAGTAGAGATGGGGTTTCACCATGTTGACCAGGATGGTCTCGATCTCTTGACCTCGTGATCCACCCGCCTCAGCCTCCCAAAATGCTGGGATTACTCCAGTTTCTGAGTTCAAGCAATTCTCCTGCCTCAGCCTCCTGAGTAGCTGGGACTACAGGTGTGCACTACTGCGCCCAGCTAATTTTTTGTATTTTTTTTTTAGAGACGGGGTTTTACCATGTTGACCAAGCTGGTCTCGAACTCCTGACCTCGTGATCCACCTACCATGGGCCTGCCAAAGTGCTGGGATTACAGGCATGAGCCACTGTGCCTGACAAAAATTTATTTTATGTGTCCTGGAGAACGCATTGCTTAAAAGCTGTCATCTCAGAACATTTTGTGTGTGTGTGAATCAGTGTGGATTTGCTAAAGTGATGGTTTAATGTTTTTATATTCAGATATTTGATATTAAAAACAATATTACAATATTGGTATTCCAGTTATTCAGTTAGAAAAAGATTATTTTTATAATTACCTTTTTTGTTTCTTTTTTTTGTTTGTTTTTGAGACGAAGTCTCCGTCGCCCAGCCTGGAGTGCAGTGGTGCAATCTCAGCTCACTACAACCTCTACTTCCCAGGTTCAAGTGATTCTCCTGCCTCAGCCTCCTGAGCAGCATGGACTACAGGTGTCCGCCACCACGGCCAGCTAATTTTTGTATTTTTAGTAGAGACGGGATTTCACCATGTTGGCCAGGATGGTCTTGAACTCTTGACCTTGTGATCCACTCTCCTCGGCCTCCCAAAGTGCTGGGATTATAGGTGTGCACCACCGTGCCGGGCCACCTTTTTATTTCAGTGGTTGAAAATAGGACCTTTGGCTAGGTGTGGTGGCTCACACCTGTAATCTCAGCATTTTGGGAAGCTGAGGCAGGCAGATCACCTGAAACCAGGAGTTCAAGGCCAGCCTGACTAACATGGAGAAACCCCATCTCTACTGAAAATACAAAATTAGCTAGGTGTGGTGGCGCATGCCTGTAATCCCAGCTACTCTGCAGGCTGAGGCAGGAGAATCGCATGAATCCAGGGGTGGTGGTTATGGTAAGCCTAGGTAGCACCATTGCACTCCAGCCTGGGCAACAAGGGTTAAACTCCATCTCAAAAAAAAAAAAAAAAAGGACTTTTTTCAGTTTTATTTTTGGAGACAGGTTCACTCTGTCACCCAGGCTGGAGAGCAATGGTACAATCACAGCTCATTGCCGCCTAAACCTCATGGGCTCAGGTGATCCTCCCACCTCAAGTCTCCCAGGTAGCTGGGACTCCAGGCACAGGACACCATGCCCAGCTAATTTTTGTAGAGATGGAGTTTCTCCATGGTGGCCCAAGCTGGTCTTGAGCTTCTGGGCTCAGGCAAGCCTCCCATCTCAGTCTCCCAAAGTGCTGGGATTACAGGTGTGAGCCGCCGCACCGAACCAACAGAACTTTTAATAAAAATTGAGAGAGGCTGTTTCCAAGATATCATTTGATTTTTTTTTGCTGGAAGTTTGTTACTCTATATTTACAGTTTGTTGACACTTTCTAGATTGCTTTATTCACCAAGTGAAAAACAGTCTCTACAATGCTGCCAGCTTATTTGGATTTCCATTCCAGCTGACCACAAAGCCCATGGTAACTTCTACTTGTAATGGAACACGGAATGTGGCCCCTTCAGGAGAGGTCAGTGGGGATAAGGCTCCATTAGGAATACTGATCTTTGTAATTAATCATTAAATTTTAGAAAATTCTCTTTTTTTGAGAGTTAATGTATACAATTACTTTTTTCCAGAAATATTTATATCTTATCAGCTGAGAAATTAAAGGTTAATAAATTGAATATTTAAAATGTGTTTATAAAGAGCTAAATATTATTACATATGCTTTCTTATTTAAGTATGTACAAAGAAACTGGAATTGTTACTTTTACATTAATTTGTGGGTCTTGACAAATTAAACCCTAGGTCTTATCGATGGTATCTCTTTTATGAGCTACCTAAGAAAAAGTTATCTTTTCATAACTTACTTAGATTACAAAATTTAGATGATACAGAGGTGATTCTGTTTGATTTTAAGGTATTTTCGAACTCTTCATCTTGTGAACTGACAGGTTCTGGATCCTGGAACAACATGCTGACACTGGGTGAGGTGGTCAAAAATATTTCTGTTTCCTCCTACCTCCTTCTGCCCATTTTTCCTATGTTTTAAAAATGTGAAAGGAAAACACCGATTTGGATTGGGATGAGAACAAAGACATTCTTTTTACTGTTCTAAAAAGCAAGTGGCTTTTCTTCAGAAGTGTTGTCTTTGAATTTACTGTTGTTTTTTGTTTGTATTATCAGTGTCCTTAATGTGACTTAGATCAAGGTCATATTTAAAAAGTTCATTCATTTAAAAAAAAAAAAAAATTTCCTGAGAATTTACTCTGTGCCAGGCGCTGTACTAAGTTAGGGTGAGGTGGCTCTTCTCTGTAATCCCCGCACTTTGGGAGCCTGAGGTGGGCAGATCACGAGGTCAGGAGTTTCGAGACCAGCCTGGGCAACATGGTAAAACCCCATTTCTACAAAAGATACAAAAATTAGCCATGCGTGGTGGTGCATGCCTGTAGTCCCAGCTACTCAGGAGGCTGAGGCAGGAGAATTGCTTGAGGTTGCAGTGAGCCAAGGTTGCGCCACTGCACTACAGCTTGGGCAACAGAGCAAGACTTCGTCTAAAAAAAAAAAATAACAAAATAACAAAATAATAAAACCGTATTCCTGTTGGGAAGCAGCCTTAGGTTCCCAGTTACCACAGTTTTATGGACTAGGGACTTCCATGTTATCCTTAGATCCTGAAGTTGAATTGTCATTATCATATATATGCACTATACAAAATGCTATACTGGGGAAAACTAGGAAGAAGCCAGAATCCTGCAAAATAGTTGTGATGTCTGCCACTCAGGTAGGCTTGTAAAGTTGGAGGGGAAGGAAGGTAGGGAAAATGAGCTTTGAGAAGTTGTAGGTTCAAAATTCTAAAGTGGAAAAAGTTAAGGAAATGATAAAAGCCCTAGAGTTGTGCTTCTCAAACTTTTTTAAAAAATACCTCTGGGCATAGAGAAAAGCAAAAGAGAATTAATACTCCTGTGTCTGAGAAGCTAGTTCCTAAAAACTTGGAACAAAGGTGATACTTCTTTGAGGCCTTTAATTTCATTTAAAAAGTTAATATAAATTGAATTTTATCATCTGTTTGGAATATTTGTTTAGAATTGTTTACCATTAAAATGAACATATGTGAGGGCTGGTAGATTTCTCTTGTGCCTTAGATGCTGGCACTGCTGTGTTTCTGTGGGTTTGTGTACAGTCTCGAGTCAGTGCAGCACAGGTATTCCTACGGCAGGTTTCTTGTGTAAAGAGATGTAAAGTCTCTTACCTGCAACTCCTGGGAGCCAGATATGTTTGGGAATTCAGAATTTTTTATATTTTAGGTGAAAAATATGAAAATATGGCTGGTTTTAATTTGAACAATTTACTCAAATTGATTAGATTACAGAGAGTTAGAATCTGAGTTCTTTATGGCCTCTTAAACAGTCCCATCAAGAAAAATAAGCAAAACCTGCCAGTGAATTCTGTTATTACATTTCTGAGATCAAAGACAAACTAAGCCTTATTGCTTTCCTTTAACTTCAACAAAATTTGTGCTAGACTCCTGTACTATTAATAGAAATTGAAAAACAAGATGTTTATTTAGCTCTACGATGTAGGTTGCTCACAGATTTTTTTTCTTTCCTTCTGCAGACTGTTTTCAGGTGATTTTTCATTTCACAATTACAAATGCATTTTTTAAATAGGTAATAAATCTCCTAATGGAATAAGTGACTATCCAAAGATCAGAGTGACAGTAACCCGAGATCAGCCGCGCAGAGTCCTGCCTTCCTTGGGGTAAGTTTTAAATTCTTTCTGTAAATGGAAACTTAGTGCTTATTAGGTGCTCACTCTTGCTAGGCATTCTCAATTTTGTTCTGTCATGTAGTCTTGCTAAGTACTCTGAGGTTAGTAACTTGCTGAATGTCATGCAGCCAGTGAGAGACTTGAGTGTGTATGGTGGTTTTTTGATTTTTTTTTTTTTTGAGATGGAGTTTTCCTCTATCACCCAGCTAGAGTGCAGTGGTGAGTGATCTTGGCTCACTGCAACCTCTGCCTCCCAGGTTCAAGCAATTCTGCCTCAGCCTCCTGGGTAGTTGGGATTACATGCACCCTCCATCATGCCTGGCTAATTTTTGCATTTTTAGTAGAGATGCGGTTTCACCCTGTTGGCCAGGCTGGTCTCAAACTCCTGACCTCAGGTGATCCGCCCGCCTTGGCCTCCCAAAGTGCTGAGATTACAGGTGTGAGCCACCACGCCTGGCCTTACATTTTCTACTGTATTATATATCCATAGCATCTGATCTTGAAAACCGTTTTAGAGAGAATTGTCACTTACTTTATTCTCAACTTAAAAATATAATTATGCATACAAAAAGTGCTGAAATTTTAAGTGTACATTGCCTGGTTAATTTTCATACACTGGTCACATCTATCAATTCTGTGAAATATTATTAATAGTTTTCTTCCCTCCTTTTTCTGTATTCTTTCTAGAATTTTTATTGCTTGGACCTTCTTTTATTCATTAGACCTTCTGGATTGATCTTATTTTCCCATATATTTTCTTCTTTCGTTGTTCTTGTTTTTTTTTTTTTTTTTTTTTTTTTTTTTTTGGGGCAGGGTCTCAATCTGTCATTCATGCTGGAATGCAGTGGCCCAATCTCGGCCCTCGACTCACTGCAGCCTCTGTCTCCTGGGTTCAAGAAATTCTTCCACCTCAGCTTCTCATAGCTGGGATTACAGGGGTGTGTCACCATGCCCAGCTATTTTTTGCATTTTAGTAGAGACAAGGTTTTGCCATGTTGGCCAGGCTGGTTTTGAACTCCTGACCTCAGGTGATCCACCCACCTTGGCCTCCCAAAGTGCTGGGATTACAGGCATGAGCCACCACAGTTTGTTTTTTAAAAAAGCAAGAAAGCCAATTGTGTTGGCTCATGCCTGTAATGGCCTTCTTGCTCTTTTTAAAAACATTTTTTACGGCTGGGCGCAGCAGCTCACGCCTGTAATCCCAGCACTTTGGGAGGCCAAGGTGGGCAGATCACAAGGTCAAGAGATCGAGACCATCCTGGCCAACATGGTAAAACCCTGTCTCTACTAAAAATACAAAAAAAAAAATTAGCAGGGTGTGGTGGCGTGCACCTATAGTCCCAGCTACTCGGGAGGCTGAGGCAGGAGAATTGCTTGAACCTGGGAAGCAGAGGTTGCAGTGAGCCGAGATTGGGCTATTGCACTCCAGCCTGGTGCCTGGCGACAAAGCAAGACTCTGTCTCCAAAACAACCACAAACAAACAAACAAAAAAACATTTTTTACTAATTCTTTTTTGACTGTCAGTTTTAAGTTAGAAGAGTTCCCCCCACTGCCTATTCCCAATTTTTTTTCTTTCTCCAAGCATCTTTTTCTTATATGGATGCAATATCTTTCCTTATCTCTCTAAAGCTGTTTATTATTTTATAATATGTTTTGAGTGCTCTATTCGGCTTTGTGCCCTCTCCCTCTATGTTAGTTTATGTTGGTTTTATCTTTCAGGTTAGAGTCTTTATGCAAATACTTGGGACGCCTCGGCTATCCACTTATGTTTAAGAATGAGAAACTAGCCGGGCGCGGTGGCTCAAGCCTGTAATCCCAGCACTTTGGGAGGCTGAGGCGGGTGGATCACAAGGTCAAGAGATCGAGACCATCCTGGTCAACATGGTGAAACCCCGTCTCTACTAAAAATACAAAAAATTAGCTGGACATGGTGGTGCGTGCCTGTAATCCCAGCTACTCAGGAGGCTGAGGCAGGAGAATTGCCTGAACCCAGGAGGCGGAGGTTGCGGTGAGCCGAGATCGCGCCATTGCACTCCAGCCTGGGTAACAAGAGCGAAACTCCGTCTCAAAAAAAAAAAAAAAAAAAAAAAAAAAGAATGAGAAACTAAAAAACAGTGTGCTCTGGAGTTGAATAAATGGCTGATTATAGGGCTAGTGGGAAAGTATAAAGTGAGTCTGAACATCTTGTGCCAGAAAGTAAAAGAGTGTTCAAAAACGGGCATGCCAACCTGACACAGGACAAGATTTTGAAGGTGCTTTCACTGTCCAGATAGGATAATTTAAACATCAAAATGAATAAAGATAGGGGCTCAGATATTAATAAATAAATATAGTATTGGGGAGGGAAAGATCTTTATAGGAGAATGCCAACTAATAAGTGTGGAAGGACTGATAGAATTACAAAATCACCATTTTGTAACTGTCATGGTAATAACTGATATGGGCAAGAATCATCAATTGAGCCAAAACTAGTAAATGAAAATCTGCAGCCTGGCCAACATGGTGAAACCCCATCTCTACTAAAAATACAAAAATTGGCCGGGCGTGGTGGCTCACGCCTGTAATCCCTGCACTTTGGGAGGCCGAGGCGGGTGGATCACGAGGTCAAGAAATCAAGACCATCCTGGTCAACACGGTGAAACCCCGTCTCTACTAAAAATACAAAATTAGCTGGGCATGGTGGCGCACGCCTGTAGTCCCAGCTACTAGGGAGGCTGAGGCAGGAGAATTGCTTGAACCCAGGAGGTGGAGGTGGCGGTGAGCCGAGATCACGCCATTGCACTCCAGCCTGGGTAACAAGAGCGAAACTCCGTCTCAAAAACAAAAAACAAAAATTAGCCATGTGTGGTGTCACATGCCTGTAATCCCAGCCACTCAGGAGGCCGAGGCAATAGAATCCCTTCAACCTGAAGGCAGAGGTTGCAGTGAGCCGAGATCGCGCCACTGTACTCCAGCCTGGGTGACAGAGTGAGACTCTTGTCTCAAAAAAAAAAAAAGTTTGATGAGGTACTAATTTGATGAGTTTACATAAACTCAAAGTATCTCCCCACACATTACTTTTCTTTTTCTTTTTTTCTTTTTTCTTTTTTTTTTTTTGCAGGGACTGCAGGCATGTACAACCACGCCCAGCTAATTTTATATATATATATATATATATTTTTTTTTTTTTTTTTTTTTTTTTGAGACGGAGTTTTGCTCTTGTTACCCAGGCTGGAGTGCAATGGCGTGACCTCGGCTCACCGCAGCCTCCGCCTCCTGGGCTCAGGCAATTCTCCTGCCTCAGCCTCCTGAGTAGCTGGGATCACAGGCATGCGCCACCATGCCCAGCTACTTTTTTGTATTTTTAGTAGAGACGGGGTTTCACCATGTTGACCAGGATGGTCTCGATCTCTTGACCTCGTGATCCACCCGCCTCGGCCTCCCAAAGTGCTGGGATTACAGGCTTGAGCCACCACGCCTGGCTAATTTTATATTTTTAGTAGAGACAGGGTTTCACTGTGTTGGCCAGCCTGGTCTCGAACTCCTGACCTCAGGTGATCCATCTACCTTGGCCTCCCAGAGTGCTGGGATTACAAGTGTGAGCCACCCTGCCTGGCCCACATCACTTATTAATTACAAAGGGAAAGATAAAGTGGAGAAACACAATTGATACCACCTTAACCAAGGGATCAAAGCTAAATTGCCAGCATTGGACAAACTGACATCATGGTTTCCAAATGTATTGCACCAAGAAGGCCATCATCACTAAATGTAGCATTCCTGAAAAAACGATTGGCTCTAATCATGAGAAAGCTGGTTAAACTGAAATTAAGGTTCATTCTAGAAAATAATAGGCCTATATTCTTCATTAAAAAGATAAAGAAAAGCTGAAAAATTGTTTCAAACTGAAGGAGATCAAACAGAACATGATAATTAAATGCATACAATGTGAGATCCTGGATTAGATTTTAGGTGGGACAAAATTGCCGTGAACATTATTTCTTAATAGCTTTAGAGATATTTGAATCTGGGCTACATGTTACAATGTACTATTGCAAAAGTTCCTAAATTTGGTGATTATACTGTGATTATATATATAGTTAGAGATAAACTTTTTCTCTAAGCATTTAATGCTGTTTCCCTGTAAGCACTGTTTAGATGCTTTGTCCACATTTTGAAATGTTGGTTTTCATTTTCATTAAATGTAAAATATTTTCTAGGCCAGGCACAGTGGCTCACACCTGTAATCTCAGCACTTTGGGAGGCCAGGGTAGACAGATCACTTGAGGTCAGGAGATTGAGACCAGCCTGGCCAACATGGTGAAACCCCATCTCCACTAAAATACAAAAACTAGCCAGGTGTGGTGGGAGGCACCTGTAATCCCAGCTACTCTGGAGGCTGAGGCAGGAGAATCACTTGAACCCAGAAGGCAGAGGTTGCAGTGAGCCGAGATCAGGCCACTGCACTCCAGCCTGGGCAACACAGTGAGACTCCATCTCAAATAATAATAATAATAATAATAATAATAATACAATAAAATAAATAAGTAAATAAAAATATTTTCCAGTTTCTGTTTTACTTCCTCTTTGACCTGTAATTTAGAAGGATATAAATATGTTCTTTAATTTCCAAATATTTGGGACTTTGCAGATATCTTTCTGTTACTGATTTCTAGTTTACTTCTATTGTGGTTAGAGAATATGTTTTGTCGTTTTTCTGTCTGGTGACAGCCATCAAATAAGCTGAGATGGGTGCATACAAGTACATCCAGGAGCTATGGAGAAAGAAGCAGTCTGATGTCATGCATTTCTTCTGAGGGTCCGCTGCTGGCAGTACCGCCAGCTCTCTGCTCTCCACAGGGCTCCCTGCCCTACCCAGCCTGATAAATTGCGCCAACTGGGCTACAAGGCTAAGCAAGGTTATGTTATGTATAGAGTTCGTGTTTGCTGTGGTGGCCGAAAACGCTCAGTTCGTAGGGTTCAGCTTACAGCAAGCCTGTCCATCATGGTGTTAACCAGCTAAAGTTTGTTCAAAGCCTTTAGTCCGTTGCAGAGGAGTGAGCTGGGCGCCACCGTGGGGCTGAGTCCTGAATTCTTACTGGGTTGTGAAGATTCCACATACAAATTTTTTGAGGTTTTTCTCATTGATCCATTCCATAAAGCTATCAGAAAAAATCCTGACAACCAGTGCATCACCAAACCAGTTCACAAGCACAGGGAGATGAGTAGGCTGACATCTGCAGGCCGAAAGAGCCGTGGCCTTGAAAAGGGCCTTAAATTTCACCACACTATTGGTGGTTCTCACCGGGTAACTTGGAGAAGGCGCAATACTCTCCAGCTCCACCGTTACCGCTAATAAAAGTAAAGTTTGTAAAATTCATACCTAATCAACAATTTAAGACGGTGAAAGCTAATAAAAGTAAAGTTTGTAAAATTCATACCTAATCAACAATTTAAGATGGTGAAAAAAAAAAAGAGAATATGCTTTGTATGATTTCATTTCTTTTCATTTTGTTAGTATTTGTTTTATGGCCTAGAGTGTGACCAGTTGGATGATGGTCCATGTGCACTTGAGTGTGTATTCTGCTGTTGTTGCATAGAATGACCTAAATTTCAGGTCAGGTTGGTTGATAATGTTTTACAGGTGTTAGTGATTTTTCTGTCGACTTTTTTATTGATTGATGAGTGAGGAATTGAGTTTTCTACCATAATTGTGGCTTTATCTATTTATCCTTCAGCTTTGTTAATTTTTGCTCCATGATTTTTGGCTTTATATATTTTGAAGCTCTATCAGGTGAATAACCTGACCTAGATTTACCAGTTGTCATTCTGCTACATTTGCTTTTTCATTCCCTCTCATACATACATACTGACATACATACTGTTTTGAACCATTTGGGAGTCTTTGATTCATGCCCCTTTAATCCTAAATACTTGAGTCTGTTTATTTTTTATTTTATTTTTTTCTTTGAGATGGAGTCTCTCTCTGTCACCAGGCTGGAGTGCAGTGTCATGATCTCAGTTCACTGCAGCCTCCGCCTCCCAAGTTCAAGTGACTCTCCTGCCTCAGCCTCCCGAGTAGCTAGAACTATAGGTGCATGCCACCACGCCCAGCTAATTTTTGTATTTTTAGAAGGGATGGGGGTTCACCATGTTGACCAGGCTGATCTTGAACTCCTGATCTAGTGATCCACCCACCTCAGACTCCTAAGGTGCTGTGATTACAGGCTTGAGCCACTGCACCTGGTCAAGTCTCTTTCTTTCTTTCTTTCCTTTTTTTTTTTTCTGAGATGGAGTCTTGCTCTGTTGCCCTGGTTGGAGTGCAGTGGCCCGATCTCAGCTCACTGCAACCTCCACCTCCTGGTTGCAAGCGATTCTCCTGCCTCAGCCTCCTGCATAGCTGGGACTACAGGTGCCTGCCACCACACCTGGCTAATTTTTTGTATTTTTAGTAAAGATGGGGTTAGCCAGGATGGTCTCGATCTGTTGACCTCACGGTGTACCCACCTTGGCCTCCCAAAGTGCTGAGATTACAGGCTGAGCCACAGCACCTGGCCTATTTCTTAAGAATGAGGGCATTCACGTACATGATTATAGATTACCAATATCAGGAAAATTAACATTGATGTAATGCTATTATGTAATCTACAGGTCTAATTTCTCTCATACAGCTTTTTCTTTTTCCTGATACAGGATCCAGTGCAGGATATAGTTTTCGTGTATTTTTGATCTACATTATTCTGCAGCTACTCCTTGTTCTTTCTTTGTGTTCAGTGACATTAATATTTTAATTTTGTTTGATATTTACTGATGATTTGTTTCAGATTATGCCCTTTTTTTTTTTTTTTTAGAGATACCACATCAGTGGTATTCATTTCAAAAGCATCACTCAAGGAAGGAGGGGGGTGCTGTCAGTTTGTCACATTGTTGGTAATGGCAGGAAAGGCAGATTTTGTCACCAGCAACTGTGACTGGGTAGGAATTACAGGCTTCAGTTTGTTTAGCATTTATTAATTTAGCATTCAGCAGTTATTTATTGAGTGCCTTTTTGGCTTAGACCCTGTACTAAGATATAGTGGTGAAAGGATGTAATGTCTTTTCATGGAATTTAAAGTTTAGTGTTGAGTATAGACCAGGCGTCCCCAAACTGCGGCCCCCTGAGGCCATTTGTCCGGCCCCCCGCCGCACTTCAGGAAGGGGCACCTCTTTCATTGGTGGTCAGTGAGAGGAGCACAGTATGTGGCGGCCCTCCAACGGTCTGAGGGACAGTGAACTGGCCCCCTGTGTAAAAAGTTTGGGGACACCTGGTATAGACGTTAAGCAAATAATCACACCAATAGTTAATTTCAGTGGTTCCAAGTGACTAAAGGAAAAATGAGGTATCAGAAGGGGTATGTGCAGTAGGGGAGCTGGATCTAGAGTTGGGGTTGGAAGTGGGCATGAAGAGGAAGGCAGAGGCTTTCTTTGTGTGGCTGCTCTAGTGATTAGAAACAGACATTCCATAGTGGAATGCTGGGTGCCATGTGCTGCAGGGATAGATCTAACTCTTGCACAATTGTAGTTGTCTGACTTTCCAGGAGCAAGCTTGACCTAAGGCAACTTAATCTCAGGATGGTTTGGGAGCTTAGATTCTAGCAATTTAAGCAGCTTGGTGATAAGCTTTTTCTTCTTTTTTTCCCGTTGCTCAGTTTTACTTTGAATTCAGAAGGCTATAATAGAAGACCAGGTGGCCGTCGCCATAGCAAAGGTAATCCAGAGAGTTCTTTCATATGGAAACCTCAGGAACCCGCTGCAACAGAGATGATTTCTGAAGAGAGTGGCAAGGGTCTGAGGCGCCCCCATTGTACTGTAGAGGAGGTAAGCCTTTTTAGCTTGATTTCTTTAAAACAATATTTTACAGCTCTTTCTAACCAACTCACAATGGTTCAACGTTTGACATACCATTGTAGGTTTTCCTATAATAGAGCCTCTAACAAAATGAGGCTGTCTCAAACCCAGATGCACCAAAAATCTACATGTGGCATCTGCCCAGGCAGACTTTGAGGGGTTCGTGCTGTGAGACCTAAAGTTCTTAGGAGATTGTCCAGAACACAGCAGGGCCTGTGGTGGCCATGTGTTCCAAATGTGTTTGTGACAGGATCAAGCATGTTGCCTATCAAGGAGCAGAAAATTGTTGTGAAAGTGTTGAAGGCATAGACACAGACTCAGACAGCTAAATTTAAAAATGAAACTTTTTTGAGTAATAAAAATCATAAGACTAAGAAGAATTTCTAATGAATATTTTTGGGAGCAAATATATCAATTATGTTATATATTTCTTTTTTTTTTTTTTGAGATGGAGTTTCACTCTTGTTACCCAGGCTGGAGTGCAATGGCGCAATCTCGGCTCACTGCAACCTCCGCCTCCTGGGTTCAGGCAATTCTCCTGCCTCAACCTCCTGAGTAGCTGGGATTACAGGCATGCGCCATCATGCCCAGCTAATGTTTTGTATTTTTAGTGGAGACAGGGTTTCACCATGTTGACCAGGATGATCTCGATCTCTTGACTTTGTGATCCACCCGCCTCGGCCTCCCAAAGTGCTGGGATTACAGGCTTGAGCCACCGCACCGGCATATTTCTTTTTTGCCTTTTTTTTTTTTTTTTTGGAGACGGAGTGAGACTCTGGAGTGCACCCATGTTGGAGTGCAGGGGCACAGTCTTGGCTCAGTGCAACCTCTGCCTCCCATGTTCAAGCATATGTTGTATATTTCATTTTTTTTTTTTTTTTTTTTGAGACGGAGTTTCGCTCTTGTTAACCCAGGCTGGAGTGCAATGGCACGATCTCGGCTCACCGCAACCTCCGCCTCCTGGGTTCAGGCAATTCTCCTGCCTCAGCCTCCTGAGTAGCTGGGATTACAGGCACACGCCACCATGCCCAGCTAATGTTTTGTATTTTTAGTAGAGACGGGGTTTCACCATGTTGACCAGGCTGGTCTCGATCTCTTGACCTCGTGATCCACCCGCCTCGGCTTCCCAAAGTGCTGGGATTACAGGCTTGAGCCACCGCGCCCGGCCTTTATGTTGTATATTTCAAAAGGTACCAAAGTATGTACAGTGACTAAGTTTCCCAGACTCTCTTCCATACCTGGCTTCCATCACCATGTTTACTACTTAGCAGGTAACCTCTGATACCTGTATGTATCCTCCTACAGATATTCTATACACATATAATTTAGTCAATATTTAGATGTACTTTTTTTTTTTCCTCATCTCTCTGTGACCTGAAAATGTAGTTATTTTTATCGTAAGGAAGAAAAAGGAGTCATATTAGGAAGAGATAAGATTAGTGGGGGGGGGGTTTTGTTTGTTTTTGAGACAGGGTTTTGCTCTTGTTGCCCAGGCTGGAGTGCCATGGCGTGATCTTAGCTCACTGCAGCCTCTACCCACCAGGTTCAAGCGATTCTCCTGCCTCAGCCCTCCTAGTAGCCGGGATTACAGGCATGCACCATCACTCCTGGCTAATTTTGTATTTTTAGTAGGTTTTCTCCATGTTGGTCAGGCTGGTCTCGAACTCCCGACCTCAGGTGATCCACCTGCCTCGGCCTCCCAGAGTGCTGGGATTACAGACATGAGCCACCACACCCAGCCAAGATTAGATTCTTTTTGGCTACCTAAATTAGTCTAACTTGCCTTTTTTTTTTTTTTTTTTTGAGACGGAGTTTCGCTCTTATTACCCAGGCTGGAGTGCAATGGCGCGATCTCGGCTCACCGCAACCTCCGCCTCCTGGGTTCAGGCAATCCTCCTGCCTCAGCCTCCTGAGTAGCTGGGATTACAGGCACGTGCCACCATGCCCAGCTCATTTTTTGTATTTTTTTTTTTTTTTTAGTGGAGATGGGGTTTCACCATGTTGACCAGGATGGTCTCGATCTTTTGCCCTCGTGATCCACCCGCCTCGGCCTCCCAAAGTGCTGGGATTACAGGCTTGAGCCACCATGCCCGGCCTCCTAACTTGCTTTTTAAAAAATTTTTTACCAGCCAGGCGCAATGGCTCAAGCCTGTAATACCAGCACTTTGGGAGGCCGAGGCGGGTGGATCACGAGGTCAAGAGATCGAGACCATCCTGGTCAGCGTGGTGAAACCCCGTCTCCACTAAAAATACAAAACATTAGCTGGGCATGGTGTTGCGTGCCTGTAATACCAACTACTCAGGAGGTTGAGGCAGGAGAATTGCCTGAACCCAGGAGGCGGAGGTTGCGGTGAGCCGAGATCGCGCCATTGCACTCCAGCCTGGGTAACAAGAGTGAAACTCCATCTCAAAAAAAAAAAAAAAAAAAAGAAAAGAAAAGAAAAAAGAAAAAGTTTTTTACCAAGTTATTTTTTTATATGGAGAGATGGGGTCTCGCTATGTTGCCCAGGCTGGTTTCAAACTCTAGGCTCAAGCAATCCTCTGGCCTCGGCCTCCCAAACTACAGGTGTGAGCCACTGCACCCAGCCCTAACTTGTTTCTTTTTACAAACTTTAATAACTGTGACTAAGGAAGGGAAGTAAATGGTGTGCATCTCTGCTTTTTCCTTCACATTTCAGAGTACTCAGCATGATGAAGAGTCACTCTTTTTACTTTCCTTTTGAGTATTTCCATTATTCCAGGATAATTTAGAATTATTCCTGTATCGGGCACTCCCCAGGACCATTAGCTATTTCAGTTTACTAACTATTTTTCTGAGCCACATGTTTAGTTTAGTTCATCAGAGAAATTCTTATTTGGGTCCCAGTACTGTGCTAGTTGTCAGCAATTCAAGATTAAATAAAATGCGGTTCCTGCCCTCTAGGAGCTTACACATAAATAGTTGCTATTTGATAAGAAGGCAGAGAGAGGAATGGACCAGAGCCCTGAAAGGGGTTTTAAGATGAGTTGTTAAAAATTTCAGTCTCTTAGATGAGAAATCAGAAATGGGACTGAGCAGATATCTACAGGGGAATACGTAGAAAATACACTCTAGATATATTGGTAGGTAGTATTAGCAAGGACATGTCTGTTGATTAAGTGTAATATAAAGTAGAGAGGAGAGTCTGAGTCCCAGATTTCAGTTTTGGGAATCAGTATGTGTCACCAAGATAACCCTGTGTTCACGGAGAAGATGATGACTCCAGTTTTGGATATTGTTTAAACTCCCTGTGAAGCCCACAAGAAAACCTTTCCTGGAGGGTGGATATAAGTGATGAGAATTTTGAGGAGGAGACACATTTCTGGATCTTTAACCTACTGATGTTATTTAAATCAAGGGAGCTGCTGAGATTATTCAGGGAAGGAATGTAGTGCAAGAAGAGATACGGGCAAAACCACTAGTATGATGTAGGTAGAAGGAATAATCTGCAGTGGAGACAGAAAAAAAGAATCAGAAGAGCTTATTGTCTAGGAAGGCAAGGCAGGTCAGCATGGTGAAATGCTGAAGAGAGATCAGGTGACTTAAGGGCTGAAAAAGTGTCTACTGAATGTGGCCGTAGATGATTGCTGGTGATGTTGGTGAGGCCAGTTCACTTTGGAAGCTACATATTCTTGCTATGCAAGCAGATGATTTCTGCTGAGGTTTTTTTGTAGTTAACTTAATTCTATTTAACCCAGTTCTGTCAAAAACCTAGATGCCATCAGAATCTAGCAGTTAACATGAGTAAAGTGGGCTGGAGAGCAATGGCCCATCTAAATGAGATAGCTCTGCATAGCTATAGATTGTGGACTCAGTTTATCAAAGGAGGCCAGATTTTCTGATTTAAAAAAAAAAATGTATAAAGTTAGTAATTCAAAGAAATATTAAAGACAGTATTGGAAAGAAAACACATCTATGGGCTACATTTTGTCTTTTAGTTATGTTTAATATGCTGGTGCTTATCTAACATGCTTTCATTTATTTAGGGTGTTCAAAAAGAGGAAAGAGAGAAGTACCGAAGGTTATTGGAACGACTTAAAGAAAGTGGTCATGGAAACTCTGTCACATGTCCTGTGACTTCAAATTATCACAGGTGAAAATGAGCTAACAGATAATGCTTTGCTAGACACCTTTTTGTTTGTTTTGGAGAAGGTATTGGTGGGAAGGGCCTTATTTGAAAGAAGAATTTAACCCTGAGAGAACTAGCCCTGTCATTTGCCTTAATATTTATGGGTAATATGTAACAGAGGTTTTGCAAAGTAAAATTTTGTTACCTTTAGGACCCTTTGTTCAAGTAAACTGTTACTTGAAACTCTTACATAACAAAGTGACTCACTGGTTGAGGTAGGGCTATCAGGAGGCAGAGTTTCTTCAACCTCCTCAGCATACATTTCCCACAGTCTCTCTCTCTCTACTGCCCATCTCTCCATCTCTCCCATCTCCCTTCCTTCCTTCCTTTCTCCTTCATCTCCTTATGGTCTCTTTGTCTTTGTTCCTTTCCCCTTCCTCACCACCACCGCATGAGACACACCTAGTCCCTGCAGCATCATGGAGATTGAATCTTGGCATATTTGGAAATCCGCTAGAGAAAAGATTAAAGTCTCCCAGGTCATAAGAATTATCCTTATAATATGGCTTGTTAATTAAATACTCTAATGATTTGGGCAAATATTAATAGATGAGAGTGGCAGAAAGAAGTGATAGCTGGCCTTGTATTTGTCTGTGAAAGGAGGACAAAAATTCTGTGAGCTCAGAATTGAGGTACACTAGGTCATTCTAACAAGTGGAGTGAAAATACGCAAGGATCCCAGAAATTATATAATAGCAAATTGAAGGTTAAGAAGTCACAATACTATTTAACTTTTAATTTTGGAGATGGAGTTTCACTCTTGTTGCCCAGACTGGAGTGCAATGGCACAATCTTGGCCCACTGCAACCTCTGCCTCCCAGGTATAAGCAATTCTCCTGCCTCAGCCTCCCGAGTAGCTGGGATTACAGGCATCCATGCCCAGCTAATTTTTTGTATTTTTACTAGAGACATAGTTTCACCAGGCTGGTCTCGACCCCCTAACCTCAGGTAATCCACCCACCTTAGCATCCAAGAGTGCCGGGAGGATTATAGGCGTGAGCCACTGCACCCGGCCTGCTATCTAGTTTTTGAATGCAGAAATAACAGATTATTTGAGAATCATTGGTTGTGAACTTTTAAAAAAATTCTTTCGGATTAGTCAGAATGTCAGTATTTTTCTGCATTTTGACAAGCCACATGTTGGAAGCAGCAGTATGTTTAATGAACTCTTGGCTTTGTCATGTTGGTGAAACTCTCAAAACTATTTTTGCTTTTTAAAGTTCCTGTTTTTGGCTGGGTGCAGTGGCTCATACCTGTAATCCCAGTGCTTTGGGAGGCTGAGTCAGGTGGATCACCTGAGGTTCAGGACTTGACCAACATGGCGAAACCCCATCTCTACTAAAAATACAAAAATTAGCCAGGTGTGGTGGTGTGCGCCAGTAATCCCAGCTGCTTGGGAGGCTGAGGCAGGAGAGTTGCTTGAAGGTGGAGGTTTCAGTGAGCGGAGATCACACCACTGCACTCCAGCCTGGGCAACGGAGTGAGACTCTGTCTCAAAAAAAAAAAAAACCCGAAACAAAGTTCCTGCTTGTAATGTATTGTTTCAAGTCCATTTAAATATGTAGCTTAAAAAGTTTTTTATCTTTTAATCTGAGTTTTATCACACTGAGATTTTTCAGTTAAGGTGTCACTGGGGATTTAGAACCTCTGATTTTACAAATAGAGAAACTTGAGGATAGGTAACTTGGCTTAAATATTAGAATCAGGATTAGACTCCTGTTATCCTAGTCCCAGATAGTTGTTTCCTTTCTGTCATAATTTGATATAATAGGGTAATTAATAACCCCTATTTGGAGAAGCTTGGTGGACAGAGATAATGCATATTACGGTAGACTTTGCTTTTGTATCTGATATCCCTCACTTTTTGTGTTTCTATGTTCTTAAAGAAGTCAGATGGACACATTAAAGACCAAAGGCTGGGGGGAAGAGCAAAATCACGGAGTCAAAACAACACAATTTGTTCCAAAACAATGTGAGTTCCCAGATTTAGCCTTGTCTTAATATATTGACCTTAGTTCATGTTAAAGTGTTCATGTGAGGTAGAAAATGGTGTATCAAAATACTGTCAAATCTCGCAGCATTGGGCCAGGCGTGGTGGCTCATGCCTGTAATCCCAGCACTTTGGGAGGCCAAGGCAGGTGGATCACCTGAGGTCAGGAGTTTGAGACCAGCCTGGCCAACATGGTGAAACCCTGTCTCTACTAAAAATACAAAAATCAGCCAGGCGTGGCGGCACTCGCCTGTAGTCTCAGCTACTCAGGAGGCTGAGGCAGGAGAATCACCTGAACCTGGGAGGTGGAGGTTGCAGTGAGTGAGCCGAGATCACTCCAGTACACTCCAGCCTGGGTGACAGAGTGGAACTATCTCAAAAAAACACGAAACAAAAAAAACTCTCATAGCATTGACTGGGGGCTTATCTAGGAGTTTAGTAAAAAAGTTGTTTCAAGGTGAAGTAGATTCATAAAATGGCTCTGAATTATTATTCCTAAGCTCCTATATAGTAGCAAATGTTTTGTGAGCTGAAATTTTATTATATTTATGTATCAATTTCCTTATATTTCTCCATTGACGGTCCACTAAATGACAGCTTACCAAATGAGCAGATGTCACTCAGTTTATAGTAAAGATTATATTTAAAGAGCAAAGAGATACAGGCATTTTTTTTTGGCAACTTAGTTTATAGGGAGGCTAGTATCTTTGGAATTCACTGTAGCATTTCATTGTTGAAGAATTGCCTTGATACTGTGGAAACTCAGTAAGCTGAAATTCTAACTATATTATTCATTAATGAAGGAAACATTTAATCTTTTCTTTACCATCCTTACAGATAGACTTGTTGAAACAAGGGGACCTCTCTGTTCATTGAGAAGTGAAAAGAGGTACATTCAGTTCATTCTACACTTTAATGTATATTTTCTGTATCAGCTGTATTTATGAGTAAGTAGTTCTGAGGAATTGTGAACTCTTTTCATTTCTGGTAGTTGGTCAGCATATATGAGTAGATAGGTAGCTAGCTCTTAGGTCAGATGCCCACCCTGCCTTGGTGGGTTGGGGGTGCCCTTTATCTCCCAGGCATCAGAGGTTGGGAGAAACACATGATTCTTAGGAGTGTGGGTGGAGTAGGGATATCTAGAGATCTGTGTCTTTAGGATAAGAACAATAAAGGCAGTTCAGCATACCTTAGGATTTTTGGATGACGGTTTATAGCAGAGTTTGTAAATTATGGCCTATGGGCCAAATCTGGGCTACTTGCCTATTTTTGTATAGTACATTTCAACTGAAGTGTGCACATTCATTTACATACTGTCTATGGCTGTTTTTAAATTACAGTGGTAGAGTTGCCACAATATGCCCAAGGCCATAAAACCTACAAAGCCTAAAATACTGTCTGTGCTTTTTCAGAAAAGTTTGTTGGCTCTTGATTTACAGTATGATATAAAAAGGCAATTTTTATTTACAGATTATGAAATCTTATTTCTAAAACTAGGATGTGCTAGGTTTGAGTCATCTAGCAGAAATCTGTCATCTCTCAATTATTTTCCTTAGGTGTTCAAAGGGGAAAATTTCTGATACAGAAAAGATGGTTGGACTCAGATTTGAAAATGAAAATGTAAGTAAAACTCCTAGTTAAATCTGATACCCATAGGCCAGGTGCTTGGTTCACGCTTGTCATCTCAACACTTTGGGAGGCCAAAGCGGTACATTACCTGAGGCCGGGAGTTTGAGACCAGCCTGACCAACATGTCTCTACTAAAAATAAAAAAAGTATCCAGGCATGCCTGTGGCACATGCCCATAATTCCAGCTACTCAGGAGGCTAGGCAGGAGAATCGCTTGAACTCAGGAGGTGGGCCAAGATTCTGCCATTGCACTCCAGCGTGGGCAATAAGCATGAAACTCCGTCTCAAGAAAAAAAAAATCTTTGATAGCCATTTACTTACATAACTTGTTTTGGTACCCATGAAAAAGAAGAAAAATTATATATATATGACTTGGATTGTTACTTCTGTTGTTTTCTTTAAGAAAGCAGCAAGCCAGCCAGGCACAGTGGCTCATGCCTGTAATCCCAGAACTTTGGTAGGCCAAGGCAGGAGGATCTTGAGCCCAGGAGTTTGAGACCAGCCTGGGCAAAATAGTGAGACTATCTTAAAAATTAGCCAGACATGATGGCACATCTGTAGTCTCATCTACTTGGAAAGCTAAGACAGGAGGATCTCTTGAGCCCAGGAGGTCAAGGCTGCAATGAGCTGTGATCACACCACTGCACTCCAGCTTGAGTGACAGAATGAGACTGTCTCTTTAAAAAAAAAAAAAAAAAAAAGCAAGTATTGAAAATATACAACCCTTTTCTTTCTGAGTTGTTGGAGTTTTGCCTCTGTACAGTAGCCACCTTTGTTTATGAGAGATGAACCTACCTCCATACCAACACTTTACCTACATTTTATGGCTTCTTAGGAGAATTTCTTAAAAATCATACATCTCTGATAATGCTTTAGGGTGCTGGCAGAATTCTATTTGTTTACCACAATGGTGGTTATATACGTGTTCATTTTACAAAAATGAATTAAGTGGTTCATTAATGTTTTGTGCATTTTCTGTATTATAAAATGACTTTTTACAAGGATAAGCTAGAACTAAGTTTAGTTAGCATAAGGATAGTAGGGATTTGTTCTGAGTAGTGGGTTGTGGGTTATATTTTTTGCTATTTAAAACTTTCATAATAATCTTTTAAACATACTATTTTTAATTATGATAGGAGAACCGAAAATACTTTTCTTGCTCCTTCCAGGAAAGGTGGTGAGTGTTCTGTTTCATGGTTTGTAACTGAGGTATCCTGTGAGTCTTAGGTCTGGAGTTTTTTTGTTTCCCCTTGCAGGGACAGGCAGATATGATAAATCTACTCATTTGAGGGATTTGCTAATTCTCTTTTCTTTCACATTACTGACAGTTTTATATTTCCTGTGTTATCTGTATTTATATTAGCAAGTATCAAACATGTTAGTAGAATTTAGATGCTTTTTTTGATCAGAGGAGGGGATACCAGCTGGAGCCTGACCTATCAGAAGAAGTGTCGGCCCGACTCCGCCTGGGCAGTGGAAGCAATGGCTTACTCAGGAGGAAAGTGTCAATAATTGAGACAAAGGAAAAGAATTACTCAGGCAAAGAGAGGGACAGAAGAACGGATGATCTCCTTGAACTTACAGAGGTATTGTTCTTTGTATTGATCCTAAAAAGAGGCATGTCTTTAAATAACCTCGGTTCTTCTAAACTTGAATGTTTTGTTTTGGGGACTTTCTCCAGGCTAAGGATGAATATATGAAAACAAATCAGGTCCATGATCTATTTATGCACTTTGGCTACACTGATCGTTAGTGAGGCATGATCGTTAGTGGCCTAAGGGATCAGATTGATTCAGCAAATGTGAGTCGACACAGTCATCACATATCTTGGAATTCAACAAATTCTTTGTAGATTCTAACCTTCAAATATGTTGAGTGAGTTATATAGTATAGGTTTGGAATTAGGAATAAGTCCACTGCATTTTTTAAAAAAGTGATCATAGTTTACTAAAATGTCTCTTTTGTTGATTATTGCATTTGAAAATAGTAAAAATTTACAGAACATAAAGGATGAAGGTGGTTAAAATTCTTATTTTAAAGATGTACCCACATCTTGGCTTCCTCTACAGTAGGAATCTAGTAGGTGAATCTCTCTTGAATACTTACTATTATATTGGGCATGCAGGTGGAGCGAGAGATCCATAAAACAGCGAAACTATGTGCAGTGGGAGGAAGCAGTAGTAAAAATATTTAGAGGAAAATAATTTTTTTTTTTTTTTTTTTTTTTTTTTTTGGTGAGATGGAGTTTCGCTCTTGTTGCCCAGGCTGGAGTGCAATGGCGCAATCTCGGCTCACCGCAACCTCCGCCTCCTGGGTTCAGGCAATTCTCCTGCCTCAGCCTCCTGAGTAGCTGAGATTACAGGCACACGCCACCATGCCCAGCTAATTTTTAGTATTTTTAGTAGAGACGGGGTTTCACCATGTTGACCAGGATGGTCTCGATCTCTTGACCTCGTGATCCACCCGCCTCGGCCTCCCAAAGTGCTGGGATTACAGGCTTGAGCCACCGCGCCCGGCCTAATTTTTTTTTTTTTGAGACAGAGTTTCGCTGTTGTTGCCCATGCTGGAGTGCAATGGCACGATCCTGGCTCACTGCAACCTCCGCCTCCTGGATTCAAGCAATTCTCCTGCCTCAGCCTCCAGAGTAGCTGGGACTACAGGCGCACACCACCACACCCGGCTAATTTTTTATTTGTAGTAGAGACAGGGTTTTACTGTGTTGGTCAGGCAGGTCTCAAACTCCTGACCTCAGGTGACCCAACTGCCTCGGCCTCCCAAAGTGCCGGAATTACAGGCATGACCCATCATGCCTGGCCTAGAGGGAAATAATTTTTAGTGGGTTTATAGATACAGTTTTGTATCTTTTTTTTTTTTTTTTTTTTTTTTTGAGACAGAGTTTCGCTCTTGTTACCCAGGCTGGAGTGCAATGGCGCAATCTCGGCTCACTGCAACCTCCACCTCCTGGGCTCAGGCAATTCTCCTGCCTCAGCCTCCTAAGTAGCTGGGATTACAGGCACGCGCCACCATGCCCAGCTAGTTTTTTGTATTTTTAGTAGAGACAGGGTTTCATCATGTTGACCAGGATGGTCTCGATCTCTCGACCTCGTGATCCACCCGCCTCGGCCTCCCAAAGTGCTGGGATTACAGGCTTGAGCCACCGCGCCCGGCCTATAGTTTTGTATCTTAAATAATGCTTATTTTTCTTTTTTTTGAGACAGAGTCTCACCCTGTTGCCCAGGCTGGAGTGCAATGGCACAATCTCAGCTCAATGCAACCTCTGCCTCCTGGGTTCCAGCAATTCTCCTGCCTCAGCCTCCCGAGTAGCTGGGACTACAGGCGCATGTCATCATACCGGGCTAATTTTTGTATTTTTCAGTAGAGACAGGGTTTCACCATATTGGCCAAGCTGGTCTCAAACTCTTGACCTTGTGATCTGCCTGCCTTAGCCTCCCAAATTGCTGGGATTACAGGTGTGAGCCACCGTACCTGGCCCACATTACTCCTTAGTATGTTGAAGCCATTAATTCCATAGTCAGTTGCTAGACTGCTGCCTGGTTTCCAAGTTTCTGCCTGTTTGCTTATTCTCTTTCTGTCAAAAACGATGGTATGACCCCTTAGATGTCCTAATCTTATTTTGATGTTTTAAAAGTTGAAAGGAGAGGCTGGGTGTGGTGGCTTATGCCTGTAATCCCAGCACTTTGGGAGGCCGAAGCAGGCAGATCACTTGAGGTCAGGAGTTTGAGACTAGCCTGGCCAACATGGTGAAACCCTGTCTTTACTAAAAATACAAAAAAATGGCCAGCATGGTGGCACATGTCTTTAATCCCAGCTAATCAGGAGGCTGAGGCATGAAAATGGCTTGTATCTGGGAGGCAGGTTGTAGTGAGCTGAGATTTCCAGCCTGGGTGACACAGTGAGACTCTGTGTCAAAAACAAACAAACAAAAAAGCTTAGAGTGAAAATCAGGGTTTTAGTATTATGAAAGGAGCAAAGGCCAGTAAATTAGACACACCTGGGTTCAAATCTTCATTCTACCTTTTAATAATTATATGATTTTGAATATGTAAAATAAATTCTCTGAGCTTCAATTTTCTCTTCTATAAAATGGTAGTGATCCCTTCCCAACAAGTAAGAATGTGTTTCAAGTATCTAACACCATGTTTGGCTTATAGTGCTTAATACCTGGTACAGTAGTAGGATAATTGAGACCATACTTTAGATGTAAATAATAATTATTATTGTTTCCATAAGCTATTAATTGAACCAGCATTTGTTGTAAACGAAGACTGCTTTGTAGTTATAAGTTAAAATATTTTCAGGGCTGGCGTGGTGGATCATGCCTAGAATCCCAGGACTTTGAGAGGCCAGGGCGGGTTTTGCTTGAGCCCAGGAGTTTGCAGCCAACTTGGGCAATTAATCAGGCCCCATATCTATTACTAAAAAAATAAGGATAAATTTTTTTCATATTGTAGTTTAGTAGGTCTCTGATAGTATATTTTTCTCAAGAGTCAGGTGTTGCTGAAATGTAGAACTTTTTTCAGCTCAGATTTTTCAATAACTGATAATGGTTCTATATTAAAATAGTAACCTTTGGACTTTCTAATTTAGGACATGGAAAAGGAAATCAGTAACGCCTTAGGCCATGGCCCACAGGATGAAATCCTAAGTAGTGCTTTCAAATTGCGAATTACTCGAGGAGACATCCAGACATTAAAGAATTATCACTGGCTCAATGATGAAGTAAGTCGTATTCTCTTCTCCTTTTGGCTATCATGAAGTTTAACTATTATCTATAATCACATTGACTCCTACCCAGTTATAGGGGTTGGTAAAACAACTTTTAGTTATAATTAAAACAAAGACATCTTTAAATCTTAAAAAGCTGGTGGATGGCCGGGCGCGGTGGCTCAAGCCTGTAATCCCAGCACTTTGGGAGGCCGAGGCGGGTGGATCACGAGGTCAAGAGATCGAGACCATCCTGGTCAACATGGTGAAACCCCGTCTCTACTAAAAATACAAAAAATTAGCTGGGCATGGTGGCGCGTGCCTGTAATCCCAGCTACTCAGGAGGCTGAGGCAGGAGAATTGCCTGAGCCCAGGAGGCGGAGGTTGCGGTGAGCCAAGATCGCACCATTGCACTCCAGCCTGGGTAACAAGAGCGAAACTCCGTCTCAAAAAAAAAAAAAAAAAAAAAAGCTGGTGGAATCTGACTTTCTGCCTGGAATCGGTGATGTTTCCCTTTTCTACATCTTTACTTTGTTGCATCCACCTCTTCATTTACTAGTCTCCAGTAAACCCTGGGCATAGCCGATGAATGGGAGGAAGCAGCAAGTGGTATTATATTTTAGGTGAATTCTTACAGTAGCTGTTTTATTTTTTGAGTAATAAAGGGATATGTTGATTATTATATACTATATGTAGTTTTCTTTTTTCTTTTTTTTTAAGATGGAGTTTTGCTCTTGTCGCCCAGGCTGGAGTGCAATGGTGTGATTTCAGCTCACTGCAACTCCAATTCTTGGTTCAAGTGATCCCCCTACCTCAGCCTCCCAAGCAGCTGGGATTACAGGCACCCACCTCCATGCCCAGCTAAGTTTTGTATTTTTAGTAGAGATGGGGTTTTACCATGTTGGCCAGGTTGGTCTCAAACTCCTGACCTCAGGTGATCCACCCACCTTGGCCTCCCAAAGTGCTGGGATTGCAGGCATGAGCCACCACGCCCAGCATCCTTTTCTTTGAGTATTAACTGAAAAATTTTATTTGACTTGTCTCTTGTATCCTTAATATATTTAGCAAAAGCTGGCTCTTAAGTTCTTCTTGGCAATGATCTGGTGGGTTTTATCCCTCATTGCAGCCCCTGCATCTCTTTGCCTCCCTTCATGTTTTCCTATTTCCCCTATGACCAGTTACTTATAAACAGATTCACTAAAAATAGTAATGTTTTGTTTTACATGATAAATGTAATTTGTTTATTGTAGAAAATTTGGAAAATACAGGAAAAGTAAAAAAAATGACTGTTCAAAAGTACCACCACTCAAAGATAAATAAAATGTTAATCTTTGGGTGTATGTCCTTCCAGTTAATTTTTTAAAATTGAAGTCTAATTTGTATGCAGTAAAATTCACTTACTGTTAATATTTCTGCATTTTTTTGGTGTGATACAGTTATGTAGATCTTTTTATTATTATACAGATTTTCTTCTTGAATTCCTTCTTCTGGCTATTAAGTGTTACTCACATGCCTTAAAAGTATGGTTTCAGCTGGATACGGTGGTTCCCACCTGTAATCCCAGCACTCTGGGAGGCCAACAGGCGGATCACAAGGTCAGGAGTTTGAGACCAGCCTGGCCAATATGGTGAAACCCCATCTCTACTAAAAAGAGAAAAATTAGCCGGGCATGGTGGCATGTACCTGTAGTCTCAGCTACTCGGGAGGCTGAGGCAGGAGAATCGCTTGAATCGGGAGTCAGAGGTTGCAGTAAGCTGACAGCCTGGGCAACAGAGTGAGACTCTGTCTCAAAAAAAAGTAGTTTCATTCCTTTTTCATGTGTCCCATTTTGCACTGATCACTTTTTTTGCTGTCATTTTTTTAAGACAGTCCTTTTATCCCCCCTCCCTTTTTTTTTGAGACGGTGGCGCCTGCCACCATACACTGCTAATTGTATTTTTAGTAGAGATGGGGTTTCACCATGTTGGCCAGGCTGGTCTCGAACTCCTGATCTCAGGGGAGCCACCACGCCCAGCCCTATCCCCTTCTTTAGTACCTTACCTTCAAATTTGTCCTTATTCAGGTAGAAATTTAGTTTTGATAATGTATTTGTCATGTTCCAGCTTTCACTCCCTTGGTATTTTGTAGGTCATTAATTTTTACATGAATCTTCTGGTGGAAAGAAATAAAAAACAAGGCTATCCAGCACTTCATGTATTCAGTACTTTCTTCTATCCTAAATTAAAGTCTGGGGGTTACCAAGCAGTGAAAAGATGGACCAAAGGGGTAAATCTCTTTGAACAAGAAATTATTCTGGTGCCTATTCATCGGAAGGTACATTGGAGCCTGGTGGTGAGTAGAGAAGGTTAATAGTTAACTGTTGGACTTTGGATAAAGACGATTTTTAAAAAAGAATGCTCCTCTTTTCTGTCCAGGGTATAAAAACCAGTAGTATATGTTATAAGCATACTCTGCAGAGTCTCTTTTTAGTTTTTTTTTTTTTCTTAATGCCCCCTCCTTCACCCAACCCTTTTTAGTTCTTTTTATTATTAAAAATTTTTTTTTTATTTTTTTTTATTTTTTTTATTTTATTTATTTTTTTTTTTTAATTTTTTTTTTTTTTTTTTTTTTTTTTTTTTTTTTTTTTTTTTTGAGGCGGAGTTTCGCTCTTGTTACCCAGGCTGGAGTGCAATGGCGCGATCTCGGCTCACCGCGACCTCCGCCTCCCGGGTTCAGGCAATTCTCCTGCCTCAGCCTCCTCAGTAGCTGGAATTACAGGCACGCGCTGCCATGCCCAGCTAATTTTTAGTATTTTTAGTAGAGACGGGGTTTCACCATGTTGACCAGGATGGTCTCGATCTCTTGACCTCGTGATCCACCCGCCTCGGCCTCCCAAAGTGCTGGGATTACAGGCTTGAGCCACCGCGCCCGGCCTAAAAATTTTTTTTTTACTATTTTTAAAAATGAGAGACCAGGCCTTGCTCTGTTGCCCAGGTTGAAGTGAATTGGTGTGATCATAGCTCACTGTAGCCTGGAACTCCTGGACTCAAGTGATGCTCCTGCCTTAGCCTCCTGAGTAACTAGGACTATAGGCATGGTCCACCATGCTTGGCTACTTTTATTTATTTATTTATTTGGCAAGATGGAGTCTTGTATATTGCCCTGGTTGGTATCCAACTCCTGGCCTCAAGTGGTTCTCTTGCTTCAGCTTTGCAAATTGCTGGAATTACAGGCGTGAGCCACCATGCATAGCCTTTATTTTATTTTTTTTAATTTTTAGAGACAGGGTCTCATTCTGCCACCCAAGCTGGAGTACAGTGGCAGAACCATAGCTCACTGTAACCTCAGCCTCCTGGGAACAAGTGATCTTCTTTCTTTGGCCTCCCAGGTACCTGGGACAAGTATACCTGGTTAATTTTTTTAAATTATTTTTTATTTTTTTGTGGAGACAGAGTCTCTAGTCTTTAAGCAGTCCTCCCACCTCAGCCTCAGAATGATGGGTGAGCTACTGTACCTGGCCTCCTTTTTAGTTCTTGATTTGAATAACTTAGAAGGCCAGAAGACAAAGTCCTTGTACTTGAGGACCTTTCATTTTTTTTTTTTTTTTTTTTTTTGAGACAGAGTTTCGCTCTTGTTACCCAGGCTGGAGTGCAGTGGCGCGATCTCAGCTCACTGCAACCTCCGCCTCCTGGGTTCAAGCAATTCTCCTGCCTCAGCCTCCTGAGTAGCTGGGATTACAGGCACGTGCCACCATGCCCAGCTAATTTTTTGTATTTTTAGTAGAGACGGGGTTTCACCATGTTGACCAGGATGGTCTAGATCTCTCGACCTCGTGATCCACCTGCCTAGGCCTCCCAAAGTCCTGGGATTACAGGCTTGAGCTACCATGCCCTTTCATTTTTAACAGGAAAGAGTCTTAGTACACATAAGGGTTATTATATTTATTTAGTTTTGTTTATAAGATAGTACAGGTTTATTGTTAAAAAAAAAATGCAGATATAAAGCCAGGTGTGGTGGTTCATGGCTTTAATTCCAGACTTTGGGAGGTCGAGGCAGGAAGGGTTGCTTGAGCCTAAGAGTTTGAGACCAGCCTGGGCAGCATGGCAAGACCCTGTCTATACAAAAATTAAATAATTTGCTGGGCATTGTGGTGCATACCTGTGTCCCAGCTACTTGGGAGGCTGAAATGGAAGATCCCTTGAGCCCGGGAGGTCGAGGCTGCAGTGAGCTGTGACCACACCACTGTACTCCAGCCTGGGTGACAGAGATCTTGTCTTAAAAAGAAAAAAGAGAACAAGAAAGAAAGAGAAGGAAAGAAAGAAAGATACAGATATAAAGAAACAACAGAAAGTCTCATCACTGAGAGGACCACTAATGTTTCCAACTAAAAAATATACATTTTACTGAAGATATGTGAGCTAAATCTTTAAAAAGTGTAATACATGTACCAATATAAATGGAGTTCTAGGTTACTTTTTAAGTGTAACTTTGAACTCCATTTATATTGGTACATGTATTGATATTCTAAAAGATGCTTTTATTTTTGGAAGTAAAATTCTCACTCCTCTTAAGTTTAAGATATTTCTGGATGTTGTCTTTTTCCATTATAGGTGATAGACCTAAGAAAAAAGTGTCTTAAATATCTGGATTCTATGGGACAAAAGGGCCACAGGATCTGTGAGATTCTCCTGTAAGTAAATGTTGAAACCTTCACTGTTGCCTCACTACCCCCTGTTGAGGTGATCTCTCTTCCATCTCATCCTAGGAAGCTGTATGGATGGTGGTCTAATGTATAGTTAAGGCTATTTCAGGGCTTAGCATGCATTTTATTTTTTTGTCTAAAAATAATAGCTGATTTCAACTGAGAAAACGTGTTTAGTACCATCACTGAAAACACGTTTGTCATGTGTTATGATGTAAAATGAGACCTTACTAGAATTCTGTGATTTGAATTAGATTTCTTTGGTATTGATACATTATTCTGAATGTTCTAAGGAACTGTTAGTAGGGGAGTATTAGTCCTCTAAATTCTTTTTTTTTTTTTTTTTTGAGACGGAGTTTCGCTCTTGTTACCCAGGCTGGAGTGCAATGGCGCGACCTTGGCTCACCGCTACCTCCGCCTCCTGGGTTCAGGCAATTCTCCTGCCTCAGCCTCCTGAGTAGCTGGGATTACAGGCATGTGCCACCATGCCCAGCTAATTTTTTGTATTTTTAGTAGAGACGGGGTTTCACCATGTTGACCAGGATGGTCTCGATCTCTCGACCTCGTGATCCACCCGCCTCGGCCTCCCAAAGTGCTGGGATTACAGGCTTGAGCCACTGCACCCGGCCTAGTCCTCTAAATTCTTAAGCCCACTGATTTCTTTATGCTTTCCATGAGAGTTGGGTTTATCTCAGAACTCAGAGGCAGTGTTTGAAGTGTGTGGTTTGTAGGTGATTGTTTTAAATAGTAATTGCTATAATAGAAACCTGTCTTTAAAGTATAGCTACTTCTTAGCTATGTAAATTAGTTACATGAAGTGAGAAAATGCATCAGTAAGATGGGTCCATTTTTCCTTTTCTGCTCACTAGAAGCAATGAAGTTCCTTCTTTTAACTTCAGTAAGGACAGATGAATCTTGTGAAGAAAAGTTATTAACAGTAATTCAATATTGTTTTAGTATAAAAGATTATTTTTATTTATGGTTGTTTATCTTGAATAAAAAGCATAGAGAAGAAATTTCTAAAAATCATAAGATACACCAAATTGTTTATAAAATGATTATTCTTTTAGTCTTTTCTTTGTATGATATGTATAAATTGTACACACATACATTTGTGTTCACACACATACATATATTATCCCATGTATAGAAATGTTCTTACTGGGATCATACAGTACAGTTTGATGTACTGCTTATAACAGGATTTGAAAATTCATACTTTTTTTATTTTTTAAGTTGGTGTCTGTGTCGCCCAGTGCAGTGGCGCAATCTCGGCTCACTGCAACCTCTGCCTCCCAGGTTCAAGTGATGCTTGTGCCTCAGCCTCTCGAGAAGCTGGGATTACAGGCACACGCCACCACACCTGGATAATTTTTATATTTTTAGAAGAGACAGGGTTTCACCATGTTGGCCAGGCTGGCATCAAACTCCTGACCTCAAGTGATCTGCCTGCCTTAGTCTCCCAAAGTGCTGGGATTACAGGCGTGGGCCACTGCCCCCAGCACATTCAGACGTTTTCCTTAAATTCTGATGGTATCTGAGGCCCTGCTCCCTTTTTTGATGGTCCTAGTCCAGTTTTTCTCAACGTTTTTCCTTTTCATTTTCAACGTTGCCCCAGAGTGAAAAATTCAATTAATTTCTCTATAACAAGAGAAAATAATACCAGGGAATAAGACTTCCTTGTTGAGTTGAGCTTTAGAGAGCTTTAAATCACTCTTAAGATTTTTGCCTCCCAGGCCGGGCGCGGTGGCTCAAGCCTGTAATCCCAGCACTTTGGGAGGCCGAGGCGGGTGGATCACGAGGTCAAGAGATCGAGACCATCCTGGTCAACCTGGTGAAACCCCGTCTCTACGAAAGATAAAAAAATTAGCTGGGCATGGTGGCACGTGCCTGTAATCCCAGCTACTCAGGAGGCTGAGGCAGGAGAATTGCTTGAACCCAGGAGGCGGAGGTTGCCGTGAGCCGAGATCGCGCCATTGCACTCCAGCCTGGGTAACAAGAGCAAAACTCCGTCTCAAAAAAAAAAAAAAAAAAAAAAAGATTTTTGCCTCGCAAGAACCAGTTTTTACCACCTTGGGAGCAATATTGCACCATTGAGAATCTGTGCCATGTTCTAATGCTGGCTTATCTTACATGCAGGTTAAGGATAAAAAAACCAAGACACTTAGGTTATTAACCATGACAACTTTCTGGAGATGTGAATTTAATTAATCACTCTAAATACTTTGTATTACTCTAAGAATATGGAAATTTTTCTACATAACCACAGTGTCATTATAACACTTAAGAATATTAACACGGCTGGGCACAGTGGCTCAAGCCTGTAATCCCAGGACTTTGGGAGGCCAAGGCGGGTGAATCATGAGGTCAAGAGATCGAGACCATCTTGGTCAACATGGTGAAACCCCGTCTCTACTAAAAATACTAAAAAATCAGCTGGGCATGGTGGTGCATGCCTGTAATTCCAGCTACTCAGGAGGCTGAGGCAGGAGAATTGCTTGAACCCAGGAGGCGGAGGTTGCGGTGAGCCGAGATTGCGCCATTGCACTCCAGCCTGGGTAACGAAGCAAAACTCCGTCTCAAAAAAAAAAAAAAAAAATTAACACTCAATAATACGTCATATATTGTCCGTATTCTAATTTCTTCAGTTATTTTATATAGCCCACCCACTCCCAGTCCAGGAGCCCGTCAGGATTCATGCATGTTCTTTTTTTTTTTTTTTTGAGACAGAGTCTGTCTCTGCTGCCCAGCCTGGAGTCCAGTGGCACAATCTCGGCTCACCACCACCTCCACCTCCACCTCCTGGGTTCAAGTGATTATTGTGCCTCCCAAGTAGCTGAGATTAAAGATGCGCACCACCACGCTCAGCTAATTGTATTTTTAGTAGAGACGGATTTTGCCATGTTGACCAGGCTGGTCTTGAACTCCTAACCTCATGTGATCCACCCGCCTCAGCCTCCCAAAGTGTTGGGATTACAGGCATGAGCCACCGCGCCAGCCCATGTGTGTTCTTTTTTTTTTTTGAGACGGAGTTTCGCTCTTGTTACCCAGGCTGGAGTGCAATGGCACGATCTCGGCTCACCGCAACCTCCGCCTCCTGGGCTCAGGCAATTCTCCTGCCTCAGCCTCCTAAGTAGCTGGGATTACAGGCACGCGCCACCACGCCCAGCTAGTTTTTTGTATTTTTAGTAGAGACGGGGTTTCACCATGTTGACCAGGATGGTCTCGATCTCTTGACCTCGTGATCCACCCGCCTCGGCCTCCCAAAGTGCTGGGATTACAGGCTTGAGCCACCGCACCCAGCCCCCATGTGTGTTCTTAGTGTCTCTTCAGTCTCCTTTAATTTAGAAAAGTCTTCTTCCCTTTTTCTCTTTCTCATGGCAATAGCTTTATTTATTGAGTCCAGGCCAGTTTTCTTGTTTTATAGCTATGTTTCTTGTTGTATGTATCTATCTTTCTTAAGTGAGAAACAGCATGTTGAAAATGTTTTAAAATTGTATGTGTGAGGGTAGGGTAGGGAACTAGAAGAATACATAACAAACTTTTAATAGTAATTACTTTTGTAGTGATTATTACAGGAGTCTCTGGCTTTTTGTGTTATTTTTTAAGCTTAATTTTGGGTGTGGGGCATCTAATGATTATCAGCCTGATACGTATTTCAACTTTTAAAAACAAGCATGTACAATTTTTGTAAGCAGACCTCCCCAAATTAAATTAAAAATTCCAAGAAGAGTCATGTTTTTAAAAGGCTAGTGAATACGGATTTGAGAATGACACATCTGTTTAACATCACAAAGCCCTTTGTAACCATAATGGTTCATTTCTGTAGGGATTCACTGATGTATTCCATCTTTCTTTTGCTTTTTAGTCAGTATTTACAGGATGAAAGTAAGACCAAAAGAAATATTGATCTGAATCTTTTAGAGTGGACCCATTACAGCATGAAACCACATGTGAGTGACAGTCTTCTATATTTGACATACTTTGTTGCGTTTACTAATAGTATATTATTCAATTTTGGCTCCCTTCCTGCCCTCCCTCCCTCCCTGCATTCTTTTAAAGTACACATCTTTTCTTTCTTTCTTTTTTGTAGAGATGGGATCTTGCTTTGTTGTCCAGGCTGGTCTCAAACTCCTGGCCTCCCAAAACAAAGTGATGGGATTACAGGTGTCAGCCACCATGCCTGGCCAAAGTATACATCTTAAGAATGATCTGCTTCTAAATCTTTAGCAATTAATTTAACTAAAAATGGTTGCTTAGCTTTCGTCTTCTTGCTGCAAATGTAAATGTTAACCATAAGCTTGCATCTCTCTCACAGAATTGGGGAAAAAAATAAATTCAAGTTCGCTAATTTCCCAGTTGGTGCTAATGAAAGTTTGAAGCTTTTTTCCAAAATTTATCTGGGAATTTGTTTATTTAGGTCTTAGGATCTAATGTCAAAAAAGGTTTTTTGTTTGTTTTTTTTTTGAGATGGAGTCTTGTTCTGTTGCCCATGCTGGAGTGCAGTGGCACAATCTCGGCTCACTGCAACCTCCGCCTCCACAGTTCAAGCAATTCTGCCTCAGCCTCCCAAGTAGCTGGGATTACAGGCAAGAGCCACCGTGCCTGGCTAATTTTTGTATTTTTAGTAGAGAGGTGGTTTCACCATGTTGATCAGGCTGGTCTCCAACTCCTGACCTCATGATCCACCTGCCTCAGCCTCTCAAAAGTGCTGGGATTACAAGGTGGCGTGAGCCACCTTGCCTGGACATATTTTAATTAATTTCTAAACGGAAAACTCTCAGCCAGGACCAGTGTGGTGGCAGGCGCCTGTAGTCCCAGCTACTTGGGAGGCTGAAGCAGGAGAATCACTTAAACTTGGGAGGCAGAGGTTACAGTGAGCAGAGATGCCATTGCACTACAGCCTGGGTGACAGAGCGAGGCTGTCTCAAAAAAGAAAAAAAGTTTGAAGGATAAGCTTTGAAATTTCCTAAGGAGAGCACAGATATAAGAAGAGTCTGTTAGGATGAATACTATGTTCTGATATGGGAAATGGAATAAAGAAAACAAATTCTCTTTCTTTGTATGTTGTAGTTTTGTCCATTCTGTGAGAGATGCTGGGCTCGAGAGAAAAGTGTGAGGTATCTGCATATGTATGGGTGGTATGTGTTAAACTTTTAAAATCATGATCAACTTCATTTCTCTGAATAAACATTGAGCTGTTACCATCTAGTGTGTTTTCCAGCAGTGGAAGTCGCCTCTCTCATACGCTTACTAACTTGTGCTGCTTGTGGCTGACAGCCAGTGGGTGCTAGGGACTGCCAGGATTAGGGCAACACAAGCCTGGAGCAGGTGTGAGCTTAGTGGTTTAGAATCCACCACCTTTGGCTTATTATGCTCTTAGTGCTGCTTGTAGCAAGTCTTGTTTTTGCCTTTGGATAGAACTGATCATGAAGGCAGGACCCTGATTGGTTAAAGCCTATCCAGGAACTTCTCTCTGTCCACCTGGAAGCTTGTAGGGGTCCAAAGCAATAGTCTCATTTTTTTAGCTAGAGAAGAGAAGGTATATTTCCGATTGACCATACTTGGCCCTTTTTAAAAATTGATAAATGCTTCTGAAATAATTCTGACTAGAATCCATGGTAGCAAACCTCCTTT
Organism: Saimiri boliviensis; assembly: GCF_048565385.1. Classification (NCBI taxonomy): domain Eukaryota; kingdom Metazoa; phylum Chordata; class Mammalia; order Primates; family Cebidae; genus Saimiri; species Saimiri boliviensis. Next base: position 74,254,821 of record NC_133456.1, read on the forward strand.
CAATTTGGTTTCTTTGAGTGGGAGCTGAGAATGGAACTCTGTTTTTTTCTCTTCTGGAAAAACATTTCCTATGAGGTCATGCATGCCATCTCATAGTTAAGGTTTTTATACCACATAGAGTAAGAATAATTGTGTTTTTGTATATGACTGTGTTTAGATAATACTTGATTTAATATTTACCTTTATAATATTGTTTATCCACAGCAACATTTAGAAAATGTTCAAGGAGTTTGTTTTAATGATGTTTTGCCCTTTCCTCCTTTGTTTTTTCTTTGTAATTTTAGGAGATTCCTCAACAGTTGAATGGGAGTGATTGTGGAATGTTTACTTGTAAATATGCAGATTATATTTCTAGGGACAAACCTATCACATTTACTCAGGTGAGTGAAGACTCCGTCTTAACTATTTACTTGTTACTAAGCAAGATAAAGTACTTGGCCAGCAGCTGGCACACGTTCAGCTCTTAGTAGTAGTAGCTGGCTGGGTGCGGTGGCTCACACCTGTGTTCCAAGCACTTTGGGAGGCTGAGGCGGGCAGATCACCTGAGGTCAGGAGTTCAAGACCAGCCTGGGCAACATGGTGAAACCCTATCTCTCCTAAAAATACAAAAATTAGCGAAGCGTGGTGGTGCACACCTATATAGTCCCAGCTACTCAGGAGGCTGAGGCAGGAGAATCACTTTTTTTTGAGACGGAGTTTCGCTCTTGTTACCCAGGCTGGAGTGCAATGGCGGGATCTTGGCTGAGGCAGGAGAATTGCCTGAACCCAGGAGGCAGAGGTTGCGGTGAGCTGAGATCGTGCCATTGCACTCCAGCCTGGGAAACAAGAGCAAAACTCCGTCTCAAAAAAAAAAAAAAAAAAAAAAGAGTAAATGTGCAGTTTTTACTAGATGTTTTGAACTATTTAAGATAATTTAAGGCCGGGCGCGGTGGCTCAAGCCTTTAATCCCAGCACTTTGGGTGGCCGAGGCGGTTGGATCACGAGGTCAAGAGATCGAGACCATCCTGGTCAACATGGTGAAACCCCATCTCTACTAAAAATACTAAAAATTAGCTGGGCATGGCGGCGCGTGCCTGTAATCCCAGCTACTCAGGAGGCTGAGGCAGGAGAATTGCCTGAACCCAGGAGGCGGAGGCTGCAGTGAGCCGAGGTCGCGCCATTGCACTCCAGCCTGGGTAACAAGAGCGAAACTCCGTCTCAAAAAAAAAAAAAAAAAAAAAAATTTAAGAATCATGTGTTAAGACTTTTCAGCCTCCACCCCAGGTAGGACATCACTAGTTTATTATTATTATTATTATTATTATTATTGAGATGGAGTCTTGCTGTGTTGCCCAGGCTAGAGTGCAGTGGCATGATCTCGGCTCACTGTAACCTCTACCTCTCAGGTTCAAACGATTCTCCTGCCTCAGCCTTCCTAGTAGCTGGGACTACGGGTGTGCACCACCATGCCCAGCTAATTTTTGTATTTTTAGTAGAGATGGGTTTCACCATGTTGCTCAGGCTGGTCTTGAATTCCTGACCTCAGGTGATCCACCTGCCTTGGCCTCCCAAAGTGTTGAGATTACCAGCATGAGCCATTGCACCTGGCGACATCACTAGTGTATAGTAAGGGCCATCCAACTATGTATATATGTAATAGTACATCAGGAGTACCTCAACAATGTAAACTTTTTTTTTTTTTTTGAGATGGAGTTTCCCTCTTGTTGCCCAGGCTCGAGTGCAATGGCATAATCTCAGCTCACTGCAACCTCTGCCTCCCAGGTTCAAGCGATTCTCCTGCCTCAGCCTCCCAAGTAGCCAGGATTACAGGCATGTGCCACCACGCCTGCCTAATTTTTTATTTTTAGTAGCAATGGGGTTTCTCCATGTTAGTCAGGTGGTCTTGAACTCCCAACCTCAGGTGATTTGCCTGCTTCGGCTTCCCAAAGTGCTGGGATTACAGGTATGAGCCACCATGCCCAGCCAAGAATGTGAACTTCTGATTTAACTAGAAGGAGTAGTGGTACTACAGATAATTTTGGAGTTGCTTTTTGTGTTGCTGCTTTGCAGATTGCCCATGTAGTGATTGCCAGTTAAAGCAGAATAATTTATTAAGCAAAACATCTCATTTTTTGGCTGGGCGCAATGGCTCACGCCATTGCCATTACTAGAGGTCGAGAGTTCGAAACCAGCCTGATCAACATGGAGAAACACCATCTCTACTAAAAATATGCAAAGTTAGCCGGGTGTGGTGGCACATACCTGTAATCCCAGCTACTCGGGAGGCTTAGGCAGGAGAATTGCTTGAACCCAGGAGGCAGAGGTTACAGTGAGCTGAGCTAATGCCACTGCACTCCAGCCTGGGCAACAAGAAGAAAGCTCTGTCTCAAAAAAAAAAAAAAAAAAAAAAAAAAATCTCATTTGTTATTGTTGCCAAATAGGGAGCAGTTGGTTGGTCTCTGAACCTAATAACATGAGATTTTAAAGGGAGAAGTTGCTATTTGAATAGAATTGGCAGTGTACAACACCTGGTAGAACAGAAAGAAACTGCTCTGGTAGATTTTTTTCTTCATTTAAATAAATAAATGTTTTTCTCATAAAAAACAGTATGTTCATTGTAGAATGTTTTGAAACTACACGTAAGTAGAAAAGTTGTCTGTTGTGCCACCACTTGGAAATTTCCAGTATTATGAAGTTGTACTATACTGTACAGAATTCTCCATCCTACTTTGGTTTTCTGTAACATATAAAAATGGTTATGGTAGGCTGTGCGCAATGGTTCATTCCTGTAATCCCAGCACTTTGGGAGGCTGAGGGGGTCGGATCACCTGTGGTCAGGAGGTCAAGACCAGCCCGGCCAACTTGCTGAATCCCTGTCTGTCTTAAAAATATAAAAAATTGGCCAGACGCAGTGGCTCAAGCCTGTAATCCCAGCACTTTGGGAGGCTGAGGCGGGCTGATTATGAGGTCAAGAGATTGAGACCATCCTGGCCAACATGGTGAAACCCTGTCTCTACTAAAAATACAAAAATTAGCTGGGCGTTGTGGCGTGCGCCTATAGTCCCAGCTACTTGGGAGGCTGAGGCAGGAGAATTGCTTGAACCCAGGTGGTGGAGGTTGCAGTGAGCTGAGATTGTGCCACTGCATCCAGCCTAGCGCCTGGCAACAGAGTGAGACTCTTGTCTCAAAAAAAATAAAAAGAAAAAAATAAGGCCGGGCGCAGAGGCTCAAGCCTGTTAATTCCAGCACTTTGGGAGGCTGAGGCAGGTGGATCACGAGGTCAAGAGATTGAGACCATCCTGGTCAACATGGTGAAACCCCATCTCTACTAAAAATACAAAAAATTAGCTGGGCATGGTGGCACGTGCCTGTAATCCCAGCTACTTAGGAGGCTGAGGCAGGAGAATTGCTTGAACCCAGAAGGCAGAGGTTGCGGTGAGCCGAGATCGCACCATTACACTCCAGCCTGGATAACAAGAGCAAAACTCCGTCTCGAAAAAAATATATATATAGATCTATATATAGATTTATATAGATGTATCTATATCTATATATAAATAAAAAATTAGCCGGATGTGGTGGCACATGCCTATAGTCCCAGCTGTTCAGGAGGCTGAGGCACAAGAACTGCTTGAATCCAGGAGGCAGAGGTTGCAGTGAGCAGTTTGCACCATTGTACTGTAGCTGGGTGACAGAGTGAGACTCTGTCTCAAAAAAAAAGGTTTATAATTACATGTACCATAATTTTTTTTTTTTTTTGATATGGAGTCTTGCACTGCCACCCATGCTGGAGTGCAGTGGTGCCATCTCAGCTCACTGCAACCTCCACCTCCAAGGTTCAAGTGATTCCCCTGCCTCAGCCTCCTGAGTAGCTGAGATTACAGACACTCGCCACCACGCCCAGCTAATTTTTTGTACTTTGAGAGACAGGGTTTCACCATGTTGGCCAGGCTGATCTCAAACTCCTGACCTTGTGACTCGGCCACCTTGGCCTCCCAAAGTGCTGGGATTACAGGCGTGAGCCACCACACCTGGCCTAAACTTCCTTTTTAATGGTTTAATAAGTATGTTCCATGATGTAAAAATGTCAATGCTTAGAAAAAGGACATGGATATCCTACTTTATGGTGATGATGACGTGTACATTCACATGTAATGTGTGTTTTGTTTATGGGAATCTTTGCAGCACCAGATGCCTCTCTTCCGGAAGAAGATGGTGTGGGAAATCCTTCATCAGCAGTTACTGTGAGAAAACTTTGCCTGGTCCCTCTAGCTGCTGGTGGTTCTTTCACAGACATTTCCATATACCTCATGCATTGTGGGTTAAAAAGTCCCTGCATCACTTCTGTTCTCTCACAGGTACTGAGCTGTCAAAAGTGCATGAAGGCCTCTCACTGCACCCTAGTCCTGAGTTGGGGTGCAGAGGGCTGCTTGCAATCCTGTTTGTAAGGCTGTGCCTGCTCAGAGCTTTGGACTGTTCAACCCACACAAGAACAAACGCTAATATTTTTTAAGAAATTCTTTTCCCTATGAATGTGGGAAATGCAGGATTTATTCTGTGAATTGTTTTTTTCTGTGTGTTTGTTCAGCGTATTCATTCACTCATTCGTTTGCAAACATAATGGGCAGTGGCCATTTACTGCTGCTCTTTTATAGTTAGCTCTAAATTACTTGTTTGAACTATTTATTTCTGAAAGGAATGTTACTCAAGCTGCCACTCCCTGCTGAAGACCAGGAGGGAACTCTCACTGGGGGCGGGAGGAAGTGGAGCTGGAGCACTAACTGCCAACATGAAGCTGGGGGGTTTGGGATTTGTTTTTGTTTTTGTTTTTTTGAGGCTCAAAAATGCTGGGAGAAGCAAAAATGCTGTGGGACAGGGCTCCCATTGCCTTTCAGAGGAAGTCTGACACTACAGCATTGGCACAGTGCCATGGAACCGTGGAACTGTGCCCAAGGAACTCTTGACTACCCAAGCATCTTCAGAAGAGTGTTGTGGTCATCTTACAGTGACTTCCCTTTCTGGAAATGAGGTGACTTGGCTTAGTCTTGAAACTGGATTCATGGATTTGAAGTAACTGTAAACCCTAAATCTTCATTTTCATCCCAGATCTGGTTGAGTATAAACCTCAGAATTGTAGGGGCTGGCCTGAGCTGTTTATTTCAAAAGATACTATTCAATTTAAAGCTATTTTTCCTCAGAGTTTTTGTTTTCTATATATTGAGCCTAAATTAAGTTTTCTACTCAATAAGACTAACATCTCCCCACTCCATCCCCACTTAAAGTTGTAGAAGAAAATGTACTTGGCTCTGAGGTTGCCAGTTATAATCTATTTTGCATATGAAAGTTTGTATTTAACTTTTTTGTTCATTAAAAACCTTACTGATGTGGTTATAATTTCAGAAAGTTTAGAGTTGGTCAGAACATATTTTGCAAGATCTAGTGCCTAGTGTTGCTTTTCTGATGTAATAAAAGGTTGTCTGGCAGAACCCAGAAAGTATACGCTGAAATGATTTCTAACCCTCTCCCTACTTAAGCTTCCCAAACTTGTTCCGGTTCATAACAGCAAGAGGTAAAACTGGAAAAACCGGGCATGCATTCCCTATGGATCTGCATGCCTGCCATGTGGGGCGCCCAGATTGCTGGTCCCAGCGGGATATTGGCTGTAGCTATTGCAGCTGGTTTTCTCTGAGACTTGTAAAACTCCTGGCTTAGGACATGGGACCTGTGATGTGGGTTGAAAATGCTGGGCCTACTTGATGGTCAGCCAGAGGCCATGTGGTTGGGTGATAATTAAAACAGGAGTAGGTTGTGCTGCGTCTCCCTCCTTCCTGCAGCCCCTGCTCCTGTCTCTGGGCTCCTGGCACTGCCAGCGAGTATTGGCACCAGGCAACTGCACAGCCAAAAAGGCCAGAGGTTTGCGAGGTCAGCATTATGCCAGACTCCTGGCTTTCCCTGGGTGTGTCCCTTGAGAGTTTGGTACTTCAGTTAAGATTGAGTGCATGCTAGGCAAGTCCTGTTAGGAATGGCAGTTTGTATTCCGCCCAAATGAATGATGCTGGGGCTTAAGGTGTTATTCAAGGGGCTGCTTAAGAGCATTTCTCGCTGAGCTCTCCATTACTGTACACTCTTCCGGATGATGGCTCTCAAATCTTCCAGGACATAATGAAATTGGGAAGGGCAGAGTGTTGAGCTCTCTAGCATGGCTTCTGCTTGACCCTGAGTTCCTGAATTTCCTGTGGGAGACCACAGGCCATGCTTCTCGAGGCATTAACGTGTCTCTGTGGTCACAAAGCAGCAGCATGTTAGGAATAACAGCTTTTTAGAGCCAAACAATTTATTTGGATCTAAAAGTTTATTAAAGTGTTCAGGTGAGAAAACAGCTACTGAATTTATTAATAGCAAATTATCACCATTAAAGCCAGTGCTGTGTGTGTGTTTGTGTTTGAGACAGTTTTGCTCTTGTTTTCCAGCCTGGAGTGCAATGGCTCAATCTCGGCTAACCGCAACCTCTGTCCCCTGGGTTCCAGCAGTTCTCCTGCCTCAGCATCCCGGGTAGCTGGGATTACAGGCGCCCACCACCATGCCCGGTTAATTTTGTATTTTTAGTAGAGACAGGGTTTCACCATGTTGGTCAGGCTAGTCTTGAACTCCCAACCTCAGGTGATCCACCTGCCTCGGCCTCCCAAAGTGCTGGGATTACAGGTATGAGCCACTGAGCCCGGCCATTACTATTTTTTAGTAGTCTCTTAAAAATTGATGTAGATTTTTAAAATAAACTGTTGACAGCAAGTATCTTTCTCAAGCTTGACCTTGAACAGAGCTGGATTGGAGTGGGAGGGAAACAGATTTGGGGCATATGGAAGATGTTCCTGGGAGCCCTATATTCTACCTCAGAACCTGTGAGTTTTTCCTCCTCTGAAATCCTCAGCACAACATGTCTGACAGTGGATGCTTGTCTGCACTGTGAGGAGCTGCCTGCTGCTGGACCAGGGTGTGGGTGGGGGATAATGTATCCTAGTAAAAACAGTGAACCTCAGATGTGAGTAAATAAGCAACAGACAGAAAGTTAAGTTTGTGACAACCTTAGTACTGTAGTTAAGCTACATTGTTTAAATTGGCTTTTGTGAACTAATTGGAACCTAATCTCTTTTATAACCATTTCTTTGAGAAAAACTCCCAAGTACCTGATTATCAAACAAACTTATGGTACATATTTGTAAATTGGTGATCTAGCTGGCTATATTATTGCTTTGACAATTTTTTTCTTTTAATTTACCTAATATATACAGGAAGGGGTTTGGATATATTGGAATAGGTGTTGCTTTTCTCTATTTACCAATAAATTCATCTCTTTAATTCAGTGGCTTTCACTTTTTTTTTTTTTTTGAGACGGAGTTTCGCTCTTGTTACCCAGGCTGGAGTGCCATGGCGCGATCTCGGCTCACCGCAACCTCCGCCTCCTGGGTTCAGGCAATTCTCCTGCCTCAGCCTCCTGAGTAGCTGGGATTACAGGCACGCACCACCACGCCCAGCTAGTTTTTTGTATTTTTAGTAGAGACGGGGTTTCACCATGTTGACCAGGATGGTCTTGATCTCTCGACCTCGTGATCCACCCGCCTCGGCCTCCCAAAGTGCTGGGATTACAGGCTTGAGCCACCGCGCCCGGCCTGGCTTTCACTTTTTTTTAATTGCAACTCAGGAATAAATGTATTTTATGTTGTGAACACACACACACAGTGTGATTATGGACACAAAAATGTCACATATACTTTTGTGAAGTAATACTTATCCTTACTATATTCTGATAGTTTTATTTCAGTGTTTAAAAAAATTCAGGTTGTGACCACCAAGTTGATTTCTCTGCCCACTAATGGACAGATAATGCAGAGAAAGAAAACACTGCTCTAAGTGACCTGATTGCAAGATGCAAATTATGTTTAAAACCATAAAGCTTGAAACCAAAAAGCAAAAACAAAAAATATATTATAAACGTGAGGCTGTTTTCAGATGACTCCATCTAAATCTAGGAAAATGGGCTAGAAGCTTTCAGACCCTTGATGGAAATACGTGGTATAAACAACCCTTAATTTTTTTTGAGACCAAATTTTTGCTCTTGTTGCCCAGGCTGGAGTGCAGTGGCCGGATCTTGGCTCACTGCAGTCTCTACCTCCTGGGTTCAAGCGATTCTCCTGCCTCAGCCTCCCAAGTAGCTGGGATTACAGGCATGCGCCATCACACCTGGCTAATTTTGAATTTTTAGTAGAGACCGTGTTTCTCTGTGTTGGTCAGGCTGGTCTCGAACTCCCAACCTCAGGTCATCTGCCCACTTCAGCCTCAAAGTGCTGAGATTACAGGCGTGAGCCACCGTACCCGGCTTTACATCCCTAATCTTTAGGTCCTTAAATGGGCATTTCCTAAAATGTGTTAAGTATAAGTCTTGTAACTTGTATAAAGAATATGTAGGCCGGGCGTGGTGGCTCAAGCCTGTAATCCCAGCACTTTGGGAGGCCGAGGCGGGTGGATCACGAGGTCGAGAGATCAAGACCAACCATGGTCAACATGGTGAAACCCCGTCTCTACTAAAAATACAAAAAATTAGCTGGGCGTGGTGGTGCGTGCCTATAATCCCAGCTACTCAGGAGGCTGAGGCAGGAGAATTGCCTGAACCCAGGAGGCGGAGGTTGCGGTGAGCCGAGATCGCGCCATTGCACTCCAGCCTGGGTAACAAGAGCGAAACTCCGTCTCAAAAAAAAAAAAAAAAAAAAAAAAAAGAATATGTGATCCCAGCACTTTGAGGGGCCACTGAGGCAGGAGAATTGCTTGAGCCCAGGAGTTCCAGACTAGTCTGGGCAAGATGGCAAGACCCCAATTCTATTTCTTTTTTTAAGGATATAAAGCAAAGGGTCTGTGGCCCAGTGAATATGCATACCATGTCCTTTCCTCCTGGGAATGCATAGCAAACATTATACGTTTTGTATGAATGAGTTATGTTTTGAGCTAGCATTTCCCAAAACTTGGACATTGAACCCTTTTCTATGAGACACCTGTGGAACTATTTTATGGAATACACTTAGAAAGTGCCAGGAGAAGCAACATAGACAGTTCTTGGAATTACGTACTATAAGAACACACTGGGCAGCCTTACCACTCCCCTTCCGTGGCCTCCCAACACACCCCATCCTCATGGGATCATAAAGTCTGATCCCATAGTACCACCCTGTCCCCTTATATTTTTCTTTAATTATATCAGTAATAGGTGTTCATGGTTTAAAAATAAAATGCTGATAAAAGGTAATATTTCTGCAAATTCACCACCTGGAGTTAATAATACCTCTTAACTAACATCTGGGCCAGGCATGGTGGCTCACACCTGTAATCCCAGCACATCAGGAAACTGAGTCAGGCCAATGACTTGAGGTCAGGAGTTCCAGATCAGCATGACCAACATGGTGAAACCCCATCTCTACTAAAATCACAAAAATTAGCTGGGTGTGCTGGTGGGCACCTGTAATCCCAGCTACTGGGGAGGCTGAGGCAGGAGAATCGCTTCAGCCGGAAGCGGAGGTTGCAGTGAGCAGTGTACCACTGTGCTCCAGCCTGAGACTCTGTCTCAAAAGAAAGAAAAATTGGGCATATATCCTGGCCTTCCCCCTTCATGGATATGTGAATACATGTATAGGCTTGTATGTGTATATAACTTGTTATTAACAAATACAGAATTATGATTATGTAACTCCTTTTCACTTACCTTGAACATTTTCATGTCAATATATCATTTGAATTGCTGCAGAGTGTACCACTCTATGGCTATCACAAATATATTTAATCCAGTATTACTGAATAGTCTTGCACAATGTTCAGGTTATTCTAAGAAATTTGTTAGCATTAAGCCGGGCGCGGTGGCTCAAGCCTGTAATTCCAGCACTTTGGGAGGCCGAGGCGGGTGGATCACGAGGTCGAGAGATTGAGACCATCCTGGTCAACATGGTGAAACCCCGTCTCTACTAAAAATACAAAAAAATTGGGCCGGGCGCGGTGGCTCAAGCCTGTAATCCCAGCACTTTGGGAGGCTGAGGCGGGTGGATCACGAGGTCGAGAGATCGAGACCAACCTGGTCAACATGGTGAAACCCCGTCTCTACTAAAAATACAAAAAATTAGCTGGGCATGGTGGCGCGTGCCTATAATCCCAGCTACTCAGGAGGCTGAGGCAGGAGAATTGCCTGAACCCAGGAGGCGGAGGTTGCGGTGAGCCGAGATCGCGCCATTGCACTCCAGCCTGGGTAACAAGAGCGAAACTCCGTCTCAAAAAAAAAAAAAAAAAGAATACTCAGTTAGGGTTTTTCCAATGAGAACAAAGATACAACATACCAGAATATCTGGGACACATTTAAAGCAGTGTGTAGAGGGAAATTTATAGCATGAAATGCCCAGAAGATAAACAAGGAAAGATGTAAAATTGACACCCTAACATCACGATTAAAAGAACTAAAGGACCAAGATCAAACAAACTCAAAAGCTAGCAGAAGACAAGAAATAAGTAAGATCAGAGCAGAACTGAAGGAGATAGAGACACAAAAAACACTTCAAAAAAGTCAATGAATCCAGGAGCTGGTTTTGTAAAGATCAACAAAATAGATCAATAGCCAGATTAATGAAAGAAAGAATCAAATAGATGCAATAAATGATAAAGAGGATATCACCACTGATCCCACAGAAATATAAATTACCATCAGATAATACTATAAACACCTCTATGCAAATAAAGCAGAAAATCTACAAGAAATGAATAAATTCCTGGACACTTACATCCTCCCAAGTCTAAACCAGGAAGAAGTCAAATCCCTGAATAGACCGGTAACAAGGTCTGAAGTTGAGGCAGCAATCAATACCCTGCCAACCCAAAAAAGTCCAGGACCAGACAGGTTCACAGTTGAATTCTACCAGAGGTACAAAGAGGAGCTGGTACCATTCCTCCTGAAACTATTCCAAACAACACAAAAAGAGGGACTCCTTCCTAACTCATTTATGAGACCAACATCATCCTGATGCCAAAACGTGGCAGAGACACAACTAAAAAAGAAAATTTCACACCAATATCCATGATGAACACTGACGCAAAAATCCTCAATAAAATACTGGCAAACCGAATCCAACAGCACATCAAGAAGCTTATCCACCACCATCAAGTTGCCTTCATCCCTGGGCTGCAAGGCTGGTTCGACATATGCAAATCAATAAACATAATCCATCACATAAATAGAACCAATGACAACAACCATGATTATCTCAAGAAAAAGGAAAATGAACCTTTATGGGATGCATCTTCAATTTTTGTTCATCGTACCTTAAGGGAAGTGAAGGGAGGAATAAAGGGCAGCAGCGGCAAGTGACAGTGAACATCGGGGAATCTGCCAGCAGTGTTGCTAGTCGTCATGGTAGTAGGCCAAACAATCTCCAGTAGGTCCCAAGACAGAAATTTGGATGCACATCTGACTCAGGCTGGTTTCTAACCAGCTGCAGTTATGGGTTCCTATCATAATAAAAACATGGAGATACTTCTGTGGCCCACGTCCTTCCCCAGGGATGTAGGGACAAGACTAGGCCAACTGCTCTTCATACTCTTCAAGTCCTTATCCCTTCTCTGTCTACTCAGCCATTTGGATCCCGATTGGTGCAAGGTTATTGCTCTTCCGGCCTGTCCTTAGCAGCCCGGCCTTCCCTCTCTCCCTTGCCTCCTGTCACTGTCAAGATGTGTCTTCCTGTCTACAGCTAATCCTTTCCTTTGGTTCTTTGCTGAAACTCCTCCAAACTGTCAGTTCTGCCTTTTTCCTATTTTAAATTCTCCCTCTATGCTGGAATCCTCTTCTGATCTGCAGCCAGCCTGTGTTAGTCCTTCCTTTCCAGAGCTCCATGTTCAAGGACCCAAGAATGGCACGGGGCAGAGCTGGAGGGTGGGGGTCGAACAGGACAAAAGGCATGTTCAGGCTTAGGTGAACACACCACTGTGCATCATAGACTTTTCAAGGGGTTCAATCTAAGGTGGTAGGAAGGGGCTTTTGGAGTGATGTTGGCTAATGAATAAAACCTTTGTGGTTAAGCTAAATCTCCATTTAACAACTATTATTTTAGTGTAAAATCATGTGCTGTTAGGACTTTCTGGGATGTCAGACTGTCTTGTCAAGACAGGAAGTCTGGGATGTACAGCTGGAGAAACTAATACAAGGATTGTAATGACCTGCGCTCACACGTGACCAGTTCATCAGGGCCCAGTTCACAGGCATGAAACTTCTTACTCACTGTAAGGTGGAACAGGACGCCGGCCTATAAAGGATGGTCTTGTGCTGGTGCTGCCCTCAGAAAACTCGAGAGAGTTGAACCCAGCTGCAGAATCATCCAGCACTTGGATTTCCTGGAAATGGGCTGTTGGGAGAAACGTCCTTGCTTAGGAACAAAGCTAGCTGGTCTCGTTCCTGTCTTCTGCCTCTTCATGTGGTCTCCTCTTCATTTTCACAACCCTAGGAAAATTGATGGGTGCTTTGGACCAGGGCAAGTCAGCCACCATGCCAGCACCTTTCTCCCCATCTTCCTTGCACATATTCATGGGCAAACAGTTTGGAAATAAGCACTTTAGAAGCTAAACCGGAAATTCTGCCACCTGTAATATAGGCCAAGGAATGAAAAGGATGGATGGAGCCAAATGGGTCCACTTCTGAGGGTTCCTGTGTCACTTCTCCCCCTCACTGATGTCTCCTCATCCTGAGAGTCATCACCAAGTTCTTGGGCCTGTACTTAAAGCTCTTCCTTTAAAGATGTGCTGTTCTAGGCTGAGCGCTGTGGCTTACGCCTATAATTCCAGCACTTTGGAAGGTTAAGTAAGGCAGGTGGATCACCTGAGGTCAGGAGTTTGAGACCAACCTGGCCAACATGGTGAAACCCTGTCTCAACTAAAAATACAAAATTAGCCAGGCATGGTGGTGCACGCCTGTAATCCCAGCTACTCGGGAGGCTGAGGCAGAAGAATCTCTTGAACTCAGGAGGCGGAGGTTGCAGTGCGCCCAGATCATGCTATTGCACTCCAGCCTGGACACATAGAGCAAAACTCCACTCAAAAAAAAAGCAAAAAGATGTGGTGTTCTCTTGGCGTCGTGGCTCATGCCTATAATCCAGCACTTTGGGAGGCTGAGGTGGGTGGATCACCTGAGGTCAGGAGTTAATAGACCAGCCTGGCCAACGTGGTGAGACCCCACCTCTACCAAAGATACAATAATTAGCCAGGCGTGATGGTGGGCGCCTTTAATCCCAGTTACTCAGGAGGCCAAGACAGGAGAATTGCTTGAGCCCAGGAGGCAGAGACTGCAGTGAGCAGAGACTGCACCACTGCACTCCAGCCTGGGTAACAAAGCGAGAATTCCGTCTCAAAAAAAAAAAAAAAAAGTGTCCTTCCCGCTCATTTGACATGGATACCTCAACCAGGGAACAGCTTTCAGTAATGACCTTGGTTGCCAAGAATCCCCTGACTCCTCTTGGGCTGGCTGGTACCTATGGCTTGTTTTCTACGTTTGTGGGGGCAGCAGGCTTGAGTCCTAAATGGAGGAGGGAGAAGGTGGAGCCACAGATACAGGGGCTTCCGCTGGTCACACGAAGGGCCAGCTGTCCCTGTCCATATTCAGGCCAGCCATAGTATTGAAAGTGGCAGTAGAGGGAACAGCTGGACAGCTCCATGCCGTAAAACTTCAAAAGTCAAGTCAGCATCACTGAAATTGGAAATAATGAGAAAAGGAGTGAGGACATCAGTGAGGAACACATTTGACATGGTACAGGGGCTACTCTGGAATCCCATCAGTACACCACCATCTGCCCCTGCTGTGCTATGAACTGTCATCCCAAAAGCCTAACTGGCTACCTCCAGCAGTCAAGCGTTAGCTCTTTATTCCTCAGATCACATGGATGTTTAGCAGTCATCTCTGGTAGGCTCCCCAAGTCTATGAACCTAAGCTCATAAATGGAGCAGCACTTTTCTCATCCAACCTTTGCACACCCCGTTGGTGGGAGTGCCAGGACCCACCCCAGCCTGAGGCTGATCCTGCCCTTCTGACTTCCCAGAATACAGGCATAGCCAGTTTGCCGAAACTTCGCTTTATTGCACTTGAAGATACTGCGTTTTTTTTTTTACAAATTGAACATCTGTGACAACCTTGAATCAAACAAGTCTATTGGCATTTCTCCACCAATATGCTCACTTTGTATCTCTGTGTCCTATTTTGGTAATTCTTGCTCTACTTTTCATGACTATATTATTTTACGGTGATCTGTGATCAGTGATCTCTGATATCACTTTTGTAATTAGGCACCACAAACCATGCCCGTGCGGCAAACCATCTATAAAGGCTGTGCGTTCTGACTGCTTCACTGACCTGCCATTCCCCATCTTTCCCTTTCCTCCGGCCTTCCTATTCTGTAAGAAACAATATTGAAACAGGCCACTTAATAGCCTTGTAATGGCCTCTAAGGGTTCAAGTGAAAGGAAAGGTTACGCATCTTTTGTTTTAAATCTAAAGCAAGAAATGATTAAGCATAGCGAGGAAAGCATATTGATAGTTACAACAGGCTGAAAGCTGGGCCTTCTATGCCAAACAGCCAAGTGAATACAAAGGAAAAGTTCTTGACGGAAATTAATAGTGCTATTCCAGTGAACACACGAATAGTAAGAAAGCGAAACACCCTTACTGCTGACAGGGAGAAAGTCTGAGTGGTCTGGCTAGAAGATGAAACCAGTCACAAGATTCCCTTAAGCCAAAGCCTAGTCCAGAGCAAGGCCCTAACTCTCTTCAATTTTATAAAGGGTGAGAGAGGTGAGGAAGCTGCAGAAGAAAAACTGGAAGCTAGCAATGGTTGGTTCATGAGGCTTAAGGACATGTCTCTGTAATTTACAAGTGCAAGGTGAGGCCGCAGGAGCTGCTGGGGAAGCCGCAGCAAGTTACCCAAAAGATCTAGCTAAGATCATTGATGAAGGTGGCCACAGCAACAATAGGTTTTGAATGCTGACCAACCTTCTATAAGATGTCATCTAGGGCTTTCACAGCTAAAGCATAAGTCAATGTCTGGCTTCAGAGCTTCAAAAGGAGGCTTGACTCTTAGGGGCTAATGCAACTGGTAACTTTGTTGAAGTCAATGCTCATTTACCATTCTAAAAAAAACCAAAAAACAAACAAACAAAAAAACCCATTTCATAGGCTAATGATTTTTCTGATGGATCTGGCCAAAGTCAAGGTAAACTGAAAAGCTGGAAAGGATTCACCGTTCTCCATGTCATTAGGAACATTTGTGATTCATGGAAGTAAAAATCCCAACATTAACAGGAGTTTGGAAGAAGCTGGTTCCAACCCTCACAGATGATACTGAGGGGTTCTGGACTGCAGGGGAGGAGGTAACTGCAGATGTGGTGAACACAGCAAGAGGACTAGAAGTGGTCACTGAACTGTACAATCTCACGATCAAACTTTAACAGATGGGGGGAGCTGCCTCTTATGGATGAGCAGAGGTTTCTTGAGATGAAGATGCTGTGAACATTGTGAAGGACAAGGAAGGTTTTAGTATATTACAGAAACTTGGTTGATGAAGCAGCAACAGGGTTTCAGAGAACTGACTCCAGTTCTGGAAGCAGCTCTACTGGGGATCAAGTGCTACATCAAACAGCATCCCACGCTATGGAGGACTATTTTGTGAAAGGAAGAGTCAATCGATGCGGCAAACTTCACTTAGAGTGAAACTGCCACAGCCAGCCTACCTTCAGTCAGCAGCATCAACACGGAGGCCAAACTCTTCACTAGCCAAAAGATTATGCCTTGTCTAAGGCTCAGATCATACTTGGCATTTAGCAATCAAGTATTTTTGATTAAGATACGTACACTGATTGCACTCTCAATGGACTACAGTGTAAACGTTACTCATAAGCAGAGGAACACCAAAACACGTGTATGAATCATTTTATTGCCAAGTTCGCTTTCCCGCGGTGGTCTGGAACTGACCCTGCAAGGTCCCTGAAGTGCACCTGTACTTAAAAGCAAGCCTCCCGTCGAGGCAGAAGTACTTCTTCCCCGGAACTGTCGGGTGCCTTATCATTCCCCTCTCCTCCACGTAGAAAGCAGCTTTGCCCGGCCAGGCTTGAAGTTCCGCAAGGATGGACTGGTCTTCCCTAGCTCGACAAGCAGTCATCCAGCCCTCTAGCTCTGCGGTTCTCAAACTTCAGTGTGCACAGCAATCACCTGGAAGCCTTGCTGAAAAGGTTGCTGGGCCTCAAACCCCCAGGATTTCTGATTCAAGGTGGACCCCAAGAATCTACATTTCTAACAGGTTCCCAGGTGGTAACTGATGCTACCGGTCTAGGCCCCATACTTGGCTCACTGATGCAGGTTGTTAGCTTCTCCCAAAGACTTTCCTGGGCCAAGCCAGCTTCCTCAGGGTAGCTGTGCAGATCCTGGCCACCGCCGCCGCCCGTCTCCCCAGGTCCCTCAGAGCTGGGACTCAGTTGGCACCTGGGATGAGGCAATACTTAGTAAAATAAAACACCAAGACACCAGGATCTTGTTAGCTGGATATATTTCTTTTTTTCTTTTTTTTTTTTTTTTTTTTTTTTTTGTCACAGAACACTGTTTGCAGTAGAGGAAACTGGCATTGCAGTCTGGTGGTAAAATGGCTTGTTCACATAAACCAGTACATGTTCATCCTTTAGCGCAAAAAGCCCTAATGGCGCGTACCCTATTAAAATTCAGGACATCTCCAATATTCTCTCTCTGTTTTTGTCATTTTTTTTTTTTTTAAATAAACATTTTCAAGGTTTGTCCAAAAGAAGGCCATCTAGGTTCTCGGCTAGCGGAAGACAGTTCAGAGCAGCTGTTGCACACTCGGCCTGTCACCTTCTCCAGGCTGGCAGTTGATTTCTTATTTTTTTTCCAACTCATTTTTATTAAAAAAATAAAAAAATGCTCCAACTATCAGTTTTACAAAATCTCTAAGGGAAACACAAGAGCAAGGTGCTGAGGTAAAAACACCTGAGGTAGCTTTTTCTGTGTGTTTTTCTCGTTAAAAAAATCTGTAAATTTAACGCCCTGGGCCAACAACCTCGTGTAAATTTCTACTTTTCCTCCACATTTTTTCTTTTAAAGAAAGAAATCATTTTGCTAAATAGTGATGGCTTATACACCAAAATGCAAAAAGACAAAATACATTCTTTCATTGTGGAATTTTTTTCTTTGTTTGGTGGATGGGTCCGTTTGAAGGGTTCCCGTTTTCCTCTTCCAAAACGCTAAGACAAGTACCATTGACTCTTGTTCTTTTGAGAACCAAGTGTAAGTTGAGGCTGGTTTGTGTGTTTCGCTTTTGTTCCTTTTGTGTGATGTGATACTCAGAGCACTGCTTTGCCTGGGGGGGAGGGGGGAGGTGCATAGATACGAGATGGAGGGATGAGGGAATTCAAAAGAATGGACATGGATGAGAAGGGGCGGGGAGGGAGGAAAGAGATAAACAGAGAGAGACAGAGAATTACATAGCAGTATGCAAAACCCAGTTTAAAACCTGTGAAGCAAAGAGAAATGGGTGTATGAGCTAGACAGGGACGAGGAGTGACAGAGTGTCCTCTTGAAGGAGACGGTATCCCTTCTGTTGACATACACAGGTGATCCAGAACTGCGGCGAGTGTCCTTCCGACCAGATTTCCCTCTGGGTGAATTTTGTGTAGGTGGCCTTGAAGCTCCTCTCTACACAGTGAGACCTCCCAAAGAAAGACTTTAAAGTCTAGAAAAGCCTGCTTTCTCTTTAAAAAGGAAAAAAAAAAAAATTAATAATTGATTAAAAATTGGAGTTAGTTGAGTTATTTGATATATTATTTCTAAAATATATTACCGCGGCAGGCACCCCATGTAACCCACAAGCCACGTATCTTAACATCTTCCCCTTCTAATATGTACACACATGTACAGAGACGATTTGCCACAAAAAAGGGTGTGCGTTTTGCTTGGCTTTGAACATGTTCACCTATGTTAGTTCAACTAAAAGGGATAGCGTCGTGGGAGTGAAGGAGAGATCCGAGTGGATGGTGAAGTGGATGGCTGAGCCTGCAGAAGCCCTGGGGGCGGGAGGCGGGGCCCGTGGTTCTGGCCAGCCTGGCTGACCTTCCCCACCCCGCCTAGGCCCCTGGGATTCTCGGGGCCTCTGCAGAGTCCTGGCCGCCTCCGCAGACTTCTCATTCCTCAGATGGTCTTTGGTTTGCTCCCGATCTGGCTGGCTGTGTTTGGTCTCATTCTGTCAGGTGTTGGAAGGGCTACATTCATCCGTTGTTTTGCTGGTGCCTGTGGGAGCCTCACTTGCTGCGCTGTGAGGCGACTCCCTGAGGGTATTTCTGCTCCTGCTGCTTCACCTGCTGTACAATTTCCCTGATCTTGCGCTGTGCAGTCTGCAGCAAGGGAGAGAAGGGAGAGGAGAGGACAGGGAAAAAAGGAACCCAGTTCTGAGGACAAACAGCAGGGGAGGCGCTGGGGCTCGGGGGAAGAAGCGTGGTCTGCTGGGCCCAGCATCAGCCCCTGCTCTGCCTGGAAGTGAGTGGCAGAGGTCCCCCCCACTCCCTCCCCAAGGCCCAGGGTACGGGGATGAACTCTGGCAGCTTCCAGTTCCTGGCTGCACAGACAGGCCAGGAAACAGAAGCAGGGAGCCAGCCAGCCCCAGGGGCTGTGCAAGTCAGACGCCACACCCGGGCTCCCCTGCCGCTCCTGCCCCGCCCCGTTCTAGAGCGGCTCAGAGGGCAACAGTGTAACGGGCAGGGGAGGGAGGGAGGAGCTGAGCCCAGTCGCTCTACCCTCAACAGCTGGAGCACACACATGAACCTGTCTCCTCACCCAGCCCAGCGCTGTCCCTGCGGGAGCTCCCTGCAAACTCAACTCCTGCAGGAAGCGGACACATTTCCAGAACATGAGGAGCTGAGCTGGGAGACAGGAGAGGGGCGTGGCCAGGACTCTGACTGCACAAGACCCAAGTGAGAATTTCGAAGGGCACTGGGTGTGTGTGTGTGGGGACGGCGGGGTGGGGGTGAGGGGTCCAGAGTGTGACAGGTGCCCTTTCCTAGACCATCAGGTGTCTTGGCACAGGCACAGGCACTGGGAGGGCAGGCGGACAGCTTAGAGACAAACCTTCGGCGTCTGCTTATGCCAAGTACACTGTTTGTCTTCACTGGCTTAGAATAAAGACCAGGAATGCCCTCTCCCAAAACTCAATTTACAAAAGCATCAAAGAGAAAGAGGCCAAATGACGCTGAGGCGCTGGCCTTTCCCAGCCAAAGAGAAGCAGCTGTGTGGAGGTGCAGCATTGTGATAGGGTGGGTTGTGGTGAGATGGGAGGAGGAGGAAGAGGAGAGAGAAATGAGAAACAAGGCTCTCTTGCCATGAGCATGTAAGCTTTCACACTGAGTGCTCAGGCTTTGGGGGAGAAATCCAGAGGGTGGGCTTGCCTGGCTCTTAGCGGGGAGGCTGGGACTGAGGCCTGAGGCCTGAGGCTGAGGACGCTGAGACCATGCGCTAAAGCGTTGCAGGGAGCTTGGAATTGGCTTGGAAACTGCTTGGCTTTGCTTAGGGGCTTAACTCTATGTTCTTCCTCAAGCACCTACCACACCTCAGGGATGACAGCGGAGAGAAGTGTGAACAATGTCCCCTGCTCTGGGGGCCGTCCCTGAAGAGCCAGGAAGAACAAGGGAGAGGTTCCATGTTGGGGGGTATTGGTGCTCAGGGCCTGCGGCCACCTGACAGGCCACCAGTAGCTTAGCAGAGAACTGAAGAGAGACTTGCAGGAGAGACGGGGCCCTCAGCACAGTACCTGGCTAGCAAAGAAGTGCCCGATAATTCTGACGATCACTTCCTCGTTTTCATCTGGCGTTTGGTCACGAGGCACAATGACTTCCGCACTGGTTAAATTCTGCAATTCATTCACCTGTGAAGGGAGAAAAGGCCACAGGGTGGAGAGGTTCCCTCTGTATCAGTGAGGTGGTCTCAGGAGGGAGTGGAAGGGGTGGAGTGGGGGAAGGAGGAGGCTGGACTCTGCTCTTCTTTCCTTTTACCTAGGACACCCCTGGGGGTTTCCCTGCCCCTGGGAACATGGGGCCATGTTGGTTGGGCCCTAAGAGGCTCAAAGACAGGGAGAGGGAGTCCAGCCATGGACCCCTGGGGCTGCTTCTGAGGCTGAATTCTCTCTTTTGTTTTTTGAGACAGAGCCTTGCTCTGTCGCCCAGGCTGGAGTGCTGTGCCACGATCTCCACTCACTACAACCACCTCCTCCCGGGTTCAACCAAATTCTCCTGCCTCAGCCTCCTGAGTAGCTGGTACTACTGGTGCCTAGCACCACGCCTGGCTAACTTTTATATTTTTAGTAGAGATGGCGTTTCACCATATTGGCCAGACTGGTCTCAAACTCCTGACCTTGTGATCTGCCCACTTCAGCCTCCCGAAGTGCTGGGATTACAAGCATGAGCCACCGCGCCCAGCTGAATTCTCTTCTTCTGGAGTTCCCATCAATGCAGCCTGCACATGCTCACAGAGACCAAGGCTTTCCAATAACCCCCCGCTCCCCACCCCAGCCCGTAAGATATTTCCTCCTGGACATGCTCTCCCGGGTGCTGACCATGAGCCCAAACCTCCTCTCAGTTAACTTTCCCTGCGAATCTGCCCTGCCGTTCCCTCCTCGGTTTCACTCCTGCTGCCAAGCCTTGCTCGTGCTGTTCCTGCCCTTGGACTGCTGTCCTTGCTTCCTGCCACCGGATCCCATCCCAGGCCACCCCAGGAAGCTCAGCCCATGCTGAGCTCATGTCTCCAACCCCGGCCTGCACTGTTTCTCCTGCCTGCTGCCTCACTGCACCTGCTTCCCAACAGGAACGTACGCTTCCCACGGGCTCAGACTCCATCTTCTGGCCTCTGGTATGAGGCCCAGCTCAAAGTCAGGTTCAGCATGTGCTTTAGGAGAAGAGGATTCAGTGACTGGTTCTGAAATAGCCAAACGGGACACCTGGGGCTCAGGCTTCCACTCCCTACCGATCCATCTGCTTTCTTTTGCCTCCTACATTCCCGCCCTGCCTAAAGCGCAGTGTGCGCCCTGGGAGGCTGACTGCATTCTGCAGACAGGGAGTCATCTGATTCCACACCATTTTATTCTTTGGTATAAAGCTGACTCATTATATCTAGAACTTGGTTTTGAATTCTGCTTAAGGGTTTCTATATAAAGAGCTTTACAGCTGGCCACGGTGGCTCATGCCTGTAATTCCAGCATTTTGGGAGGCCAAAGAGGATCACCTGAGGTCAGGAGCGTGAGACCATCCTGAAAAACATGATCAAACGCTGTCTCTACTAAAAACACAAAAAATTAGCCAGGCGTGGTGGCAGGTGCCTGTGGTCCCAGCTCCTTGAGAGGCTGAGGCAGGAGAATCACTTGAACCCCAGAGGTGGAGGCTGCAGTGAGCAGAAATCATGCCACTGCACTCCAGCTTGGGTGACAAGAGCGAAACTCTGTCTCAAAAAAAAAAAAAAACCACACTTTACAAAAACAGCAAATCACACACACACACAAAGCACTGGAGAGAGCCCACAGGTTTCTGCCACCCAACACTGCCACCCTGCCAGCAACCTGCGCTAGGCTCCGCTGAACAGCTCAGAGCTCATCTCCCCACCCAGGCCAGTAAGTCACGTTCCAGAACACACCTGGGTCTCCAGACCAGCTGCTCGTTCCGACAGGCCTCAGAGTTAATGCCCTGGCACCTATCAAACTCCATTGCATTTGTTACTGCCACCTTCCAGTAGAAAATGTAGGTGATCTTTTTTTTTTTTTTTTAAATTAAAAAAAGATGTCCTTGCTCACCATCCCACTGCTAAAATAGCTCCCCTATAGCCATGTTTGGGGAACAGCCAGAAGATGGAGCCTGCAGGAGGGAGTCAGGGACGGGAGGCGTCTGTCAGGAGGGCCGGGCGTCGGGAGAGAGTGTAGGGCATGGGCCTGAGTGAAATTCAGGAAAGGCAGTGGTCTTCCACGTGGGGTAGCTGCCAAGTGGGTAGCACCTCTCTCAGTGGGACTCCCATTTTTTTTCTTTTTTTTTTTTGAGACGGAGTCTTGCTGTGTCACCCAGGCTAGAGTGCCGTGGCATGATTTCAGCTCACTGCAACCTCCACCTCCCGGATTCAAGCAAATCTCCTGCCTCAGCCTCCTGAGTAACTGGGATTACAGGCGCCTGCCACTGCGCCCGGCCAATTTTTTTTTTCACCATACTGGCCAGGTCTCAAACTCCTGACCTTGTGATCTGCCCACCTTGGCCTCCCCAAAGTGCTGGAATTACAGGCGTGAGCCACTGCATCCAGCCCCCATTTTTCTTATATTTTTTTTAAGAGACAGGGTTTCTCCATGTTGGTCAGGCTGGTCTCGAACTCCTGACCTCAGGTGTTTCACCCACCTCAGCCTCCCAAAGTGCTGGAATTATAGGCTTCAGCCACCACACCCAGCCTTCATTTTTCCTAAAATAGGAAAATAATGGCTGCTCTGTGTGGGTCTAAAGGGGAGTGGAGACCTTCATTTACCATGGAGCCAAGATGAGTATTACCAGGCACAGGAACGTGGTGCTTTTGGTGCCGGACTTCTAGTACTCTGGATGGGGGCCCTAAGTTGTAGAGTGAAGCTGATGACATTTTTGTCCTTGGGATCCGCATGCCTCAAAGGGCTCAGATGCCAGGAGAGCCTTAGTTTGTCTGCCAAAGACCCTGACCGTCCATCGGGAGAGAAGGCACCAAGGGGAGTCTGAGGAACTCAGGTAAGGCCCCGGCGGGGAATCTGACCCAGGTGATGAAGCGAGCCCGAAGCACACTTACGGTCTTGCCACCTTTGCCAATCACCCGGCCAGCTGTGGAAGAGGGCACTCTGATATGGGCCTCCAGCTTCACTTCTTCCTTGGGGTTAAAGAAGTTTTCTTCTTTCAGTTTCCCAAAGATCCGTCCCTGGGCCTGAGAGAGCAAGACATGACTAATGACTCAGCCAGTCAGCAGCCAGCCACTTCACCTGTGCTGCTAAGGGCACTGGAGAGTCCAGACAATGGGTCACCCCCACTCCCATGCTCCCCGGGACACACAGGAAGCTGCGCGCCCCAGCCTCAGCTCTCTCACAGCCCTGGGAGGTGCTACTCCTGCCACATCCAATGGTTGCACTTGGAAAACTGTGATGGGCATTCATGTTTTGGTGGTTTTCACAGGACTGCCTCCTCTAGGAAGCTTTTTGTGCGTCAGGGTTAACCGGATGGGTGAGGGGATGGAACTCTATGTCTTATTTCCATGTCGTCACCTATAAATGTTCGCTTGATTGACTGAATTTTTTTCAGGGGATTCTTAACTCCCATCATCACAGGGTCACACCCCTGGTTATTGAAGGATGGAGGTGATAGTGGTGGTAATGGGATTTGAAGAGCCTGATGTTGCTTTTTTTTTTAAATTGGAGCAATTTTTTTTATGGAGAACAGGGTCCTGCTCTGTGCCCAGCCTGTGCAGTGGCACAATCACAGCTCATGTTTTCTTTTTCTTTTTTTTTTTTTTTGAGACGGAGTCTTGCTCTGTCACCCAGGCTGGAGTGCAATGGCATGGTCTTGGCTCACTGCAACCTCCACCTCCCATGTTGACCAGGTTCAAGTGATTTTCCTGCCTCAACCTCCTGAGTAGCTGGGACTACAGGCATCTGCCACAATGCCTGTCTAATTTTTGTATTTTTGTATTTTTTTTTTTTTGAGACGAGTTTCGCTCGTTACTACCCAGGCTGGAGTGCAATGGCGTGATCTCGGCTCACTGCAATCTCCACCTCCCGGGTTCAGGCAATTCTCCTGCCTCAGCCTCCTGAGTAGCTGGGATTACAGGCACGTGCCACCATGCCCAGCTAATTTTTTTTTATTTTTAGTAGAGACGGGGTTTCACCATGTTGACCAGGATGGTCCTGATCTCTTGACCTCGTGATCCACCCGCCTCGGCCTCCCAAAGTGCTGGGATTACAGGCGTGAGCCACCGTGCCCAGCCTTAATTTTTGTATTTTTTAGTTAAGACAAGGTTTCATCATGTTGGCCAGGCTGGTCTCAAACTCCTGACCTCATGATCTGCCTGACCTCCCAAACTGCTGGGATTACAGACGTGAGTCCCCTTGCCCAGACTTCTATTTTTTAGAGATGAGGTCTCACTATGCTGCTCAGGTTGGTCTTGAACTCCTGGCCTCGAGTGATCATCCCACCTTGGCCTCCCTAAATGCTGAGATTACAGGTGTGAGCCACTACATTCAGCATGATCTTTCTTTTTGATGTCTAACTCCAAAGCCAGAGGAGCCAAGAACCTACTGTTCTTTTTTTTTTCCTGAGACGGAGTTTCACTCGTTACCCAGGCTGGAGTGCAATGGTGCGATCTCGGCTCACCACAACCTCCGCCTCCTGGGTTCAGGCAATTCTCCTGCCTCAGCCTCCTGAGTAGCTGGGATTACATGCGCCACCATGCCCAGCTAATTTTTTTTTGTATTTTTAGTAGAGACAGGGTTTCACCATGTTGACCAGGACGGTCTCGGATCTCTTGACCTCGTGATCCACCCGCCTCGGCCTCCCAAAGTGCTGGGATTACAGGCTTGAGCCACCGCGCCCGGCCTTTTTTTTTTTTTAAAGTAAAAAAGAACCCTATCTCTATTAAAAATACAAAAATTAGCCAGGCATGGTAGCATGTGCCTGTTAATTCCAGCTACCTGGGAGGCTGAGGTACCACAATCACTTGAACCCGGGAGATGGTGGTTGCAGTGAGCCGAGATTGCACCACTGCACTCCAGCCTGGGTGATAGAGGGAGACTCCATCTCAAAAAAAAAAAATAAAATAAAAACTAAAAAAAATAAAGTATACACTTTTGTGGTATGTTGTACAATCATCATCATTATCTATTCAGAACATTTTTATAGCACTCCCCCACATAAAAACCTCACACCTATTACCAGTTAGTTCCAACTCCTCCTATTCTCTGGCAACTACCAATCTACTTTTTTTTTTTTTTTTTTTGAGACAGAGTTCCACTCTCGTTTCCCAGACTGGGCTCCCTGCAACCTCTGCCTCCCAGGTTCAAGCCATTCTCCTGCCTCAGCCTCCCAAGTAGCTGAGATTACAGGCATATGCCACCACGGCCAGCTAATTTTTCTTTTTTTTTTTTTTTTTTTTTTTTTTTAGCAGAGATGGGGTTTCTCCGTGTTGGTCAGGCTGGTCTTGAACTCCTGACCTCATGTGATCCACCCATCTCAGCCTCTCAAAGTGCTAGGGTTATAGGCGTGAGCCACCGCACCCCTCCCACTTTCTGTCTCTATGGATTGGCCTATTTTGGACATTTCATATAAATGAAATCATTTCATACGTGGCTTTTATTTTGAGGCAGTCTTGCTCTGTCACCAAGGCTAGAGTGCAGTGGCGTGATCACAGCTCATTGCAGCCTTGACCTTCAAGGCTTCTTGTGATCTTCAAGTGATCCTCCCGCCTCAGCCTCCCAAGCAGCGGGGAATACAGGTGCATGCTACCACACCCAGCTACTTTTAGCAATTGTTTTGGTAGAGGCGGGGTTCTCACTGTGTTGCCCAGGCTGGCCTCAAACTCCTGGGCTCAAGCAGCCCTCCCAAAGTGTTGGCCTCCCAAAGTGTTGGGATTACAGGCACGAGCCTCCACACCTGGCCTACATGGGGCTTTTGGCATGTGACTTTTTACTTAGCATGATGTTCACATGTCTCACCATGCATCAGTACTTCATTCTTCTGTGGCTGAGTACTATTCTGTTAAATGGATATTCCACATGGTGCCCAGTATTGGGTTGATGGGTTACTGCTTTTTATCTTTTTCCTTTTGGTTAGAGATGAGGCCCTGCTATGTTGTCCAGGCTGTTTTCAAAAGCCTGGGCTCAAGGGATCCTCCTGCCTCTGCCGCCTGAGCAGCGGGAACTACAGGAGCGTTGCCACTGCTGACTGCACCTGGCTTAGGCTGCGTCTGAGTTGGTTCCACAGGGGTAATTTTCCTCTTTTCAGCTAAATTTTAAATATTTTCTTTTCTTTTTGAGATGGAGTTTCACTCTGTTGCCCAGGCTGGAGTGCACTGGCATGATCTTGGTTCATTGCAACCTCTGCCTCCCAGGTTCAAGCAATCCCCCTGCCTTGGCCCCCCTAGTAGCTGGGATTACGGGGCATGTGCCACCACATCCAGCTAATTTTTGTATTTTTAGTAGAGACGGGGTTTCGCCATGTTGGCCAAGCTGGTCTCAAGCTCCTGACCTCAGGGTGATCCACCCACCTCAGCCTCCCAAAGTGCTGGGATTACAGACGTGAGCCACAGCACCCAGCCATTAATTTTAAATACTTTTAATGATAAGGACTGTACTTTTATAAAGAAATATGTATTTATAACTTTCAGAAAGCTCAAGCTATTCTTTATCTAGGGGAGAAAAGAAGGCAAGAACAAAGCAAAGCAGAACACCCCTCACGGAAGGACTTCCAAGAAACCATGCTATTTGCCCTTACACCTGTGAGTGTGCCACAGCCTGAGGGTGGAAATGCCTAAATGAGTTGGAGACACCCATCTTCAGAACCAGAGCTAAGGGGTCAGCATGCCAGAGGAGGTGCTGCTCTCGAACTAGGCGCCAACAGACTCTTCCATGGGAGGGAGGGGAAAGAGGGCTTCCCAGCAGAGGGTGAACGTGTAGAGGAGCAGGAACGTGGATGGAGATGGGGATGACTGGGTGAGCCTGTGCCCGGTGAGCAGCGGCAGGAAGGGAAACGGAGGCAGGGCTGCCAAGGAAGAGCCTTGAGTGTGCCTCTGAGGCGGCTGCTCAGTGCCCAGAGCCTGCAGGGCTGAGGTGGCCCTTGGCACTAACCTTGAACTGGGCTTCCGGCGGCCCCGTGATGATGACCATCCTTTCGCTGACGTCTGGGCCTTCCGCAGGGGCGATCTGTGGTTCATGGGAGAGGAAAATGCTGACGCTCGGCTACATTCCCCAGCGCCTCTTTCTCGTCTATGCGGACGGCAAGCACAGTGGGAGGAGATTCCGGTCTTGCTTCTGCCGTTACACCTGGCTCTGTCTGACGCCAGGCTGTCTCCACCCTGGTCTTAGGAAGTCACAACTGTAATGCTCAGTATCAAATCTGGGTCTTTAGCCAGCACGATGGCTCATGCCTGTAATCCCAGCACTCTGAGAGGCTGAGACGGACAGATCATGAGGTCAGAAGTTCGAGAGCAGTCTGGCCAACACAGTAAAACCCTGTCTCTACTAAAAATACAAAACATTAGCTGGGCGTGGTGGTGCACACCTATAATCCTAGCTACTCAGGAGGCTGAGGCAGGAAAATCATGTGAACCCGGGAGGCAGAGACAGTGCAAGACTCCATCTCAAAAAAAAAAAAAGGGGGGGGGTCTTTGGCCATCCGGGAGAGTCAGACACAGGCCAGGAGTGACTGCCTGTCCCTGCCCCAAGCGCTAACATTGATGGGCCTCCTCTCACTGAGCTGTTTTAGGAATTAGCCAGGGAGTCAAAAGCTCTCGGAAGAGAGGCGTATGGGCTCTGCCAACCCCCCCAGGGCCCAAAGGGAAGGAAGGGCAGGTCCACCGAGGTGTGAAATTGAGCAAAGCTCTCCTTCTAACTCTCAGCTCATGGGGGTAGTCAGCTGCAAGTGACTGAATTAGAGTAGGTGAGGTCAGGACTGCTTCCTCCACAGCAAATGGGCCGACGTAAAACAGCAGCAGAGAAGAATGGGGGCACCTTGGTTCCAGGCCTGGCTCCACAAATCCCTCCCCTTGCTGTGCCTCCATCCCCTCATCTGTGAAACATGGGGTCTGGGCCCAGCAAGCTCTAAGCCTCTCTTTTTTGAGACCGAGTCTTGCTCTGTCGCCAGGCTAGAGGTCTCAGCTCACTGCAACCTCCTCTCCCAGGTTCAAGCAATTTTCTGCCTCAGCCTTCCGAGTAGCTGGGACTACAGGCATCGGACACCACATCCGGCTAATTTTTGCATTTTTAGTAGAGACAGGGTTTTATCACGTTGGCCAAGTTGGTCTCAAAGTCCTCCAAAGAGCTCAAGTGACCCGCCCACCTTGGCCTCCTAAAGTGCTGGGATTACGGGTGTGAGCCACTGTGCCCGACCTGCTTCTCCGTCTCTGTGAGTTCAGGTTCTTTTGTAACTCGACTCAAACGTGGGCTGAGCAGGCATTTTTGTTACAGAGATCCTTGTTATAGTTTTGTTTCTATATACCCTGCTTTATCCAAAACAACTTTAGCTAAAAACAAATACAAAATTAAAACTTACTAACACAGTTTGGCAAAATTAAATGTCATCAAAAGTAAAACGAGGCTGGGTCCAGTGGCTCATGCCTGTAATCCCAGCACTTTGGGAGGCCGAGACAGATGGATCACCTGAGGTCAGGAGTTCAAGGCCAATCTGGTGAAATCCCATCTCTACTAAAAATACAGAAACTAGCCAGGTATGGTGGTGGGTGCCTGTAGTCCCAGGTACTTGGGAGGCTGAGGGAAGAGAATCACTTGAACCTGGAAGGCAGAGGTTACAGTGACCCAAGATGGAGCCATCGCACTCCAGCCTGGGCAACAGAGAGACTGTCTTTAAAAAAAAAAAAAAAAAGGTAAAATGAGTGCCCACCAGGCATTTAGGGATGTAAGGATGAGCCAAGAATGAGGTCAGGACACAGGCGCATCTCATAATGTCTTACTTACACACCTGCCCCAGGCTGGCCACAGATGCAGGTCTAGGCTAAGAGCAAATACGAAACAAGAAACATGGTCAGTGACGGGGCCATCATGTTCTAAGGCAAAACCAAACAGGGGTTCAAGGGAGTCGCCATTCCTGAGACTAAGTCTCAAGAAAGAGATCTGTTTGGTGAAATGGGGTTCACCCTTCGTGTGGCATTTGTGCACACATTGCCTCTGGGCCACTGAGTCACTTGGGCTCCTTCAAGAAGACCTCCACCTCTAGAGGGTTCAATTTCGTTTCCTCTCAGTGTGTGCTTCCATCCATGGGCCTCAGGGTCCAGGGTGGCTGCCCAGCTTTATTGTGAATACATAGCCAAGACATGCTCAGACCCCTGTCCTGCTCTGGAAGGAGGGACCCCTTCATGGGATCTGTGAAGAGTTCTCTGGCCTTGATTACTTGGAGGCATGAGGATAAATGTGAGACTCAGGTGACAGCTGAGCTTCGTTGGGGACTTCCTTTGCTGTGGGCAGCCGTTTCTTGGCAGGGCCCCGGCCAAAAAAATGCAGATCTGAGTGTGTCCGGGGGTCTGACACCCTCTGGCAGGTCACACAGAGCCTGGCCATTGAGACTTTTGGCAAGAACCCTTGACTCTACTTCGAGATCCATACCTAGCATTAAACCCGGTCCTTATCTCAGAGAACATGAGAGAGCGCAGATCAGGGCCGTGTGGTTCCCAGCTCCCACCACTATCCAAACGGAGAGGGGTGAATGGCTGATTCATGATTAACGCGGACCAAATCAGTTCTGCCGTCACCGTCCGCTTCCTAGTAACCTGGGGCTGCTCTGCTCAGATTCCAAAAGACACCCCCGCTGGCTCTACTGCCCGACATTCACCAGCCTAGACCAGAGGTCAGAGGGCTACTCGTGCTCTTCTGCAGTTTTGGAATGTCATCCCATGGGCACACTCCCTCTGAAGGGGCAGGAATGAGGACCCCAGCTTATGTCTGAAGCAGATGGGACCCAGAGATAACTGCCAAGATCACAGGGTGAGTGGGGCTGGGGTAAGGATCTGGAACTAGGCGTCACTGGCTGACTGAAGTGTGTGCAGCATTTGGAAGCCTGCTGCCCAGGCGTTCTACAGGAAAGGCAGGTGATGGAGCTCAGCTCTCACCTGCAACCACAGCATCTCCTGGAATGCATCACCCAGATCTCAGCCCAGCCCACCTCCTCTGGGCACTCTGCTCCGTGGATGAGTGTGAGGCTCTCCCTGCCCAGCAGCATCAAATGTGCCCCCGCTGTGGCCCCCCCAAAGACTGGTGAAACAGAACCGGGGATGGGGTCTCGAGTTATCGGTCTTGCTTTAGAGATAGATGCTTTCAGGTACCTGCTGAGACAAAGGGAATCTAGCAAAAACCAGTTGATTTTCTTTTTTATTTTCATTGTTTTGAGACAGAGTCTCACCCTGTCACCAAGGCTGGAGTGCAGTGGCATGATCTCAGCTCACTGCAACCTCTGCCTCCTGGTTTCAAGTAATTCTCCCGCCTCAGCCCCCCCGAGTAGCTGGGATTATAGGCACTCGCCATCATGCCCGGCTACATTTTTATATTTTTGTAGAGATGAGGATTCACCATGTTGCCCAGTCTGGTCTCCAACTCCTGACCTCAGGTGATCCGCCCGCTTCAGCCTCCCAAAGTGCTGGGATTACAGGCATGAGCCTCTGCACCCAGTTGATTGCTTTTAAAAATTTGGAAATAAGCCGGGCGCGGTGGCTCAAGCCTGTAATCCCAGCACTTTGGGAGGCTGAGGCGGGTGGATCACGAGGTCGAGAGATCGAGACCATCCTGGTCAACATGGTGAAACCCCGTCTCTACTAAAAATACAAAAAATTAGCTGGGCATGGTGGCACGTGCCTGTAATCCCAGCTACTCAGGAGGCTGAGGCAGGAGAATTGCCTGAACCCGGGAGGCGGAGGTTGCGGTGAGCCGAGATCGCGCCATTGCGCTCCAGCCTGGGTAACAAGAGCGAAACTCCGTCTCAAAAAACAAAAACAAATAAAAATTTGGAAATTTCCTTCACAAATACTTGGCCTCCCTGATCTATGCTATGGAGAGAGGCAGGAGCTGGGGAAGTAGAGGGTTGCTGGAGAAGGTTGTTGGTCCAGCATAAAAAACACTGTCTGGCCCTTCCTAAGCTGCAGAGCCATTTCTGTCCTCCCGATGCAGCACTGCTGTCTTTGCCCATCACAGAGGCCAGGAGCACAGCGACCCTCTGGGACATGGGACTGTGGGATGCAGCCCACGGGATTGATCTCTCTGTCTCTCTTATTTTCCTAAAGGCCCTCCTGGGAATGATTATGGCATCACACTTAGGGTGCTACAGTGGAAACACACTGGAGCAGAAATAGGATAATCTGGGCAAATCTTGGCTCTCACATTCTTCAGGTTTGTGGCCTTGGACAAGTCAGTAAAAACTCCCCAGACCCCAGTTCCTCATGGGCAACAGTAAATGAGAAGGTACTGTGGTGGGGAGCCTCAGGAGGGGCTCGCTGTCCCAGGAGTCGGCAGTTTCTAACTCAGAGGCAGCCCTGCACACGTGTGCCTGGCCCGCGTCCCTGCACTCTCAGCCTCACTTCTCCCTGCTGAACGAGAGGTGGATCTGATGAGATGATCTCTCCAGTCCCTTTTAGTTGAAATTGTCTCTTCTGCTGCCTGGCATCTCAGACTGCAGGACTGAACGCTGGGCAAGGCTCAACAGCTGCAGCCAGCCGGGGGCTCTTCCACACTTGGCTCAGCCCACCCTCAGGGGCGGGCCCAGCACCTGCCTATCAGTGCCCAGGCTGGGGTCTCACCTGCAGCAGGCCTGCTAGGCACAAGGGCCCCCCACATCTCGGGGCTCTCATCCTGTCTGTCCACTCTGCAAGTGAGACAAATGAGGCCTGAGAGGGAAAATGATTCACCAAAATGAAATTCCCAGATGGCTGGCTGGGTGCGGTGGCTCATGCCTGTATCCCAGCACTTTGGGAGGATGGATCATTTGAGGTCAGGAGTTTGACACCAGCCTGGACAACACAGAGAAACCCCATCTCTACTAAAAATACAAAAATTAGCTGGGCATGGTGGTGCACACCCAGCTACTCAGGCGGCCACGGCAGAAGCATCCCTTGAGCCTGGGAGGCGGAGGCTGCGGTGAGCCGAGATGTGCCACTGCACTCCAGCCTGGGTGACGGGGTGAGACCCTATTTTTAAAACATGTACATAGAGGGCCAGGTGCAGTGGCTCAAGCCTGTAATCCCAGCACTTTGGGAGGCCGAGGCGGATGGATCACA
Source organism: Saimiri boliviensis (assembly GCF_048565385.1). NCBI lineage: Eukaryota > Metazoa > Chordata > Mammalia > Primates > Cebidae > Saimiri > Saimiri boliviensis. The sequence continues at coordinate 74,286,874 of NC_133456.1, forward strand.
AGGTCAAGAAATCGAGACCATCCTGGTCAACATGGTGAAACCCCATCTCTACTAAAAAAATACAAAACATAGCTGGGCGCGGTGGCGCGTGCCTGTAATCCCAGCTACTCAGGAGGTTGAGGCAAGAGAATTGCCTGAACCCAGGAGGCGGAGGTTGCGGTGAGCCGAGATCACACCATTGCACTCCAGCCTGGGTAACAAGAGTGAAATTCCTGAGCAGAGAGGCAACAAACAACAAAAAAACATGTACATATATATGACAGGCTCAGTGCGATCCTTTTTCTGTACTACTCAGAATGTTTGGGTTTGTTTTTTCTCTAGCACACTTGCTGTGGGAGAAATTCCAGCTCTTCTTGGGAGAAAGTATAAGCATTCTTTCTCTCCCAGTCATGGGACTTCTCATTTGGAATTCCGGGTTGTCCCATGGTAGCAAATTATTTTGCGTAACAACAAAAACTCTGTTTTCGAAAGTGCTGCGTGAGGCCTGGGACGTGCTCGGCATTCTGCCCGTGACTCAGAGCTGATAGCTGGGCTTGGAGCAGGACCAGGGGCAAATAATCCTCCCCTTTCAGCTTCTCCGGCGACTCTCCACGCTGTGCTCGAGGAGGCAGGATGTGGGCCTGTGGCGCAGCCACGTCAGCACTCAGCCTTCCCGGAAGGCCGGGCCTCCCCTCCTGAGCCTCTCTGCTCAGGCTAGGCTGCAAGTCGGGGTGGAGCATGAGCTTTTGTGTATGATTCTATCTTTGCTTTTCAAGGAGTTTCTCGTTCATACTATTTTCTCTAAGTTCAGGGCCTGTGGAGACTAATTAAAGCATCGTATGCGGACACCTGCTAAGCTATCACTCCAGTGCTTGGGAAAATCCTCAACCTTTCTTTGCTTTATCCTTTTTTTTTTTTTTTTTTTTTTTTAAACTGAGTAAGACAGAGTCTCACTCTTGTTGCCCAGGCTGGAGTACAGTGGCGTGATCTCCGCTCACCACAACCTCCGTCTCCTGGGTTCAAGCGATTCTCCTGCCTCAGCCTCCTGAGTAGCTGGGATTACAGGCGCACATCACCACGCCCGGCTAATTTTTTGTATTTTTAGCAGAGACGGGGTTTCACCATGTTGGCTAGGTTGGTCTTGAACTCCTGACCTCATGATCCACCTGCCTCAGCCTCCCAAAGTGCTGGGATTACAGGCGGGAGCCACCGCGCCCAGCTGATTTTAATCTTTGCTTTACAAAGAGTTTTTTTTCTCAAAGTTCAGAGCTTGTGAAGCAGAGACTAACGGCAGCATCTTACTTGGACATCTGCTAAATTATCACTCCACTGCGGTCCCTTCCCTCAGCCTGGGAAAGTCCTCAGCCTTTCTTTGCTTAATCCTCTTGAGGACAACAACAAGCCAAACAGGACTAGGCTGTGTGGTTTGCTACGAATACTTTTCCTCCTCACTCAGTGGTGAGTTGAACAGTACAGGAAGAAGAAAAGGAGAGATGAGAGCAGATGGGAATAGTCTGTCCCAGACGCTGTGGGATTCTGACGCTGTGTGGTGTGGCGGGGCCTGGGACTGAGAAGGAACAAGGGGCGCGGGCTGAGGGGAGGCGGAGGAAGTGCCGCAAGGGCTGTCAGGGGCAGCCTCACCTTGATGGAGGCTCCGGCGAATCTCGCCAGCTGTTTGATGTGTGCCCCTTTCTTCCCGATGATGGCACCCACAGCCTGGGTTGGGATGAAGAGATTCACAATCTCCTGCTCTGGATACTTGGGAGGGCAAGACAAGAAAGAAGACATCATTCTAACTGGGCTTTCTCCTCCAGGCACTGAGCAGGTGCCATGCGCCTCACCACGAACCCCATGGTGGGAAGGCCCCACAACCCCAGGCAATGGCTAAAACGGTGGCTGGGATCCTTCTGCGGCCTATGGCTCTGCAGGTGTGGAGCCTGAGGAAGGGACATGAGCACAGGCAGCGCTGGTGACAATCAAGGGTCTCTCAAGCATCTCAGTTTGTTGGATTCTAAGAGCTGTCTGTTCACAGGTTTTCTGTCTTACACAAATGCGATCTGTATCTCTCCTGCGTCTTCCAAGAAATCAAAGCAGCTATGAAACACACATGGCTGAGGACAGCCCCCAAGGCATCTGTGAGAGGGAATGGACAGGTGCTCCGCCCATCTGGTAGCCAGAGAAGCATTTCACAAGGAAACCTGCCCTGACCCGGCTGCGTGGTGACAGCCCAGATTGATGGGGTGCACCACCCCTCCTGGGACCCTGTGACAAAAGGTAGAGGCTCTTGGGCAAGGCTGCCAGGGTTCCTTGCAAGTGGGGTCTGTGTGAATGGCATGACCTGATTTGCTAGACTTTGTCCAAAGAGCTTTGGAAACTCTGCTCTTCAGGGCCAACAGTGCCTCCTCACCCAGCCTCCTGCTCACTCGTCCACAGCAGCTCCTGCCACCTGGGAGGCGTGTGAGCACACGCACGCTGTGCAATGGGAAGGGCACCCGCCTCTGAAGAACCCTGGGGACGCCCAGGTGCTGGGCAGTTTGGCTCATGCTTTGAGGGGCGTCACTCCCAGGACAACCCAGAGCCACAGGAGACAGAAGCTGCACTGTGAATGTTCACTGGCCAGCCCATCAAAGGCCAAGCGGGCCCAGCCCCAGGAGAGAGAAAAGCGGCAGACGCGGCTGAACTGGGAGGCACTTACAGAGTGATGATGCGGGAACGGCCCAAACTGGTGATGGGGGTACAGGCTGGAGAAGTATCCGGAGTGGGTCTGCGCATGAGAGAAACGGTCAGTGGGCAGGTGCCCTCAGGGACCATCACCATCCTCAGGGAGGCAAGATCTCCCACACGCAACACAGGCTCTCCGTGGCATCAGCCGGCTCCACTGTCGTGTCTACATGCCTGTCCCTCTGCGTCTCAGATCTCTGCTCCACTTTTCCCACTCAGACCACGGAACGCGTGGCGAGATGTCCCCCGGTTGCCGAGGCTCTCTGGGCTAAATATTCATCATCTCTAAGCTGAGTCATGCTTGAGGCTTCCTAGGAACATACCATGGGTGTGAATGCACTCACACATACACACCCACTGACACTTGCACCCATGGCCCCTGGTGGAGAGGCGGGGCCAGTGCCTTCCATTTTCTGGAATGGAATGATGAGTCGTAGATTCAAAAGAACAGTGTGTGCTGGACAATACCCCAGGAGTTATTCGGAACGAGCAAACGTGTTCCTGGGGAGACAGATCAGTCAGCTCCATATGAGAATTCCAGAAGGACTGGAAAGAATCCTGACAAGGGAGAAATTTAAAAGGAGACTGAACTTTGGGCATCCAAAATGGAAGAATCACTTGGGTCTGCGAATTTGAGACTAGCCTGGGTAACATAGAGAGACCCCATCTCCGTAAAACATTAGCTGGGTGCGGTAGTGTGCACGGTGGTCCCAGCTACTCAGGAGGCTGAGGTGGGAGGATCATGCGAGCCCGGGAATTTGAGGTTGCAATGAGCTATGATTGCACCACTGCAATGGTGCCATGCCTGGGTGACAGGACAAGACCACATCTCCATAAAGCAGAAAAAAAGAGAAAGACTGAAAGGAGAGAAAAAAAGAATGAATGTGGAGAGGGAGGAGCAGGAAACAGGAGGGCAGATATGGACAGAAAAAAGTAGAGCTATTAAGAAAATAGAAATTTAGAAAGTAGTTTTTTTTTTTGAGATGGAATTTTGCTCTTTTGCCCAGGCTGGAGCAAAGTGGCGTGATCTCAGCTCACTCCAACCTCCGCCCCCTGGGTTCAAGTGATTCTCCTGCCTCAGCCTCACAAGTAGGTGGGATTATGGGAACCTGCTACCACACCTGGCTATTTTTTTTGTATTTTAAGTAGAGAAGGGGTTTCACCATGTTGGCCAGGCTGGTCTCGAACTCCTGATCTCAGGCAATCCACCCGCCTCAGCCTCCCAAAGTGCTAGGATTAAAAGTGTGAGCCACCATGCCTGTCCAAGTAGCTGCTTTTTACTGAACAGCTACTGTGCATTAGATACTAACATAGCTATTTTGTGTGTATTCATAAACTCTTTTAATCCTGATAAGAGTCCTATGAGAGGGAACTATTTCTCATTTGATATATTCTACTTTTTTCCTTTTGAGATGGAGTTTCGCTCTTATTGACCAGGCTGGAATGCAATGGCATGACGTCAGCTTACTGCATCCTCCACCTCCCGGGTTCAAGTGATTCTCCTGCCTCAGCCTTCCAAGTAGCTGGGATTACAGGCATGTACCACCAAGCTCAGCTAATTTTGTATTTTTTCGTAGAGACAGAGCTTCACCACATTTATCAGGCTGCTTTCAAACTCCTGACCTCAAGTGATCCACCCGCCTCAGCTTCCCAAAGTGCTGGAATTGCAGGCGTGAGCCACCGCACCCAACCGGACACATTCTTACAGGCAGAATGCTGACCTGAGACAGCAGAATTGTGAGCTGTGCTTTATATAAGGCCCGGTCAACAATGACATCACTCTTCCAGGAAAGGAGGTGAACAGCACTGGGCACCATGGAACCAATCCCTGCAGGCCAACCCTGCAAGATGGTCTCCCAGTAAGACAATTCCAACAGTGGTCAGACATGGACCGGGCTTGGTGTCTGCTGACCCAGCTTTCATTTGAGGACCCCTGAGCAAATGTCACAGTGACAGGCATGCTCTCTATCTCCCGAATTTCCTGACGGTTAGGACTTTGTCGTATAAGCCATTAGGGACAAAATGAAACCATTGCCCTTTCTGAGCTTGGAGAGAGAAGGCAGAGATGTGAACAACCTGAGAAGCTGCTCCAGGGGTGTGTAGGTTACCAGCCACACATGCGGGCCACAGAGGGCCCGCCTCAGTGAGAGCCTCGCTTGGATTTGGAAAGCGGCTGCAGCAGCCCCTCATGCCCACAAGAGGGCGCCATGAGACCAGCAGTCTCTTGGCAACCTTAAGTTTTACAGGAAGGTGGGTGACGCGGTTCTCTCTCTTCTCTACCTCTTTCTTAAGGGCCCCCTGGAAAGAACATCAGCTCCAGATCTTTGTCTGCAGGGCCATGAAGAACTGGGGTAGAATTCATGCAACTTTTCTGCTCAGAACTCTCCTCCAAGGAAACGGCACTTCAGCCCTCCTCCCCCAGAAGAATCAGGCCTCCCGGCAGAAATAATTCTTTTAAACTACGATGTGCCACTTCCAAACTCACGTGAGGCCAGGAATAGACAAGCCACAGTGTAGCTCCTATTCTGGATTCAAATATTCTCACATAAATACTATCAAATTTAGACTTCCTACTCAGGGTTAGAAAGAGATTTTTAAAATTAGCTGTCAAAGGATAAAAAGGACAAATTCTCTTTTATTCATGAGTCACAGCTGGAAAACTGTCACAGGGAAAGAATCTTGAACTCTGCAATCAGGAACTTGTCTCTAGCGGAGGCTGTGCCATTCGCCCCTGTGTACAGAAGTTAGTTTTTGGAGTCAGAAGATTTGAGTCTCTGAATCACCAGCTCTACGAGTTGGAAAAACTTAACCTATCTGAGTCTTATCCATAAATAGACTCAAATAATATCTTATAGTATTGTTGTGAGGGTTGGTTCATTCATTCATTCAGAAGGCATTTGAGGTCAGGAGTTGGAGACCAGCCTGGCCAACATGGCAAAACCCTGTCTCTAGCAAAAATACAAAAATTAGCTGGGCGTGAGTGGTGGGCACCTGTAATTCTAGCTACTCAGGAGGTTGAGGCAGGAGAATCACTTGAACCCAGGAGGCAGAGTTTGTACTCTAGCCTGGGAGACAGAGCAGGACTCCATCTAAAAAATAAATAAATAAATAAAAAAGTGTCTCTTATCAGAGCAAACTTTCTATTTCCCATTCCCTTCCCATATGTTCCCTTTTCCTGGGAGAACTGTGGGTTCAAGCTACGATGTGTGACCATCTGATACACAAGGGCAAGGATCCGGCATAGGAATTACATTTCATTGATCTTTTGTATTCTATTTTTCATTCCAATTTCATTTATTTCCACCCTGATCTTTATTACTTCATTTTTTCTACTAGTTTTGCTGTTAATAGGATGTAACACATTGACTGATTTGCATATGTTGAACCATCTTTGCATGCTAGGGATAAATCCCACTTGGTCATGAATGGTCTTTCTAATGTACTGCTGAATTCGGTTTGCTAGTATTTTGAGGCATTTATATGAATTATGTTCAAATATTTAAATGGTTTCAGTGTGATGCCAGACTGCAAAGCCGGCGGGTGCTCCCTCTGGGCACCAGGAACATGGGCCTTGGGAAGGGGCGAGGACTTGGCCAGAGGGTTCGGTGTTGTGGACACAGCTTTCTAAGATGCAAAAGGTGCACTGCTCTACGCCAGCTTGTCCAGGTGTCTGCTGACATGGCAGCTGCCTGTCCTGCTCTCATGGGACAACCTGAGAAGCTGGAGGGAGCTAGGATTGGCGAGCCAGCAAGAGGTAGAGCCGAGATGCTCACACAGATCTCTGTGCCTGCCTCTGCAGCCCAAGATCTGAATGCTGCGCTCACCTGGGACATTCTGAACCCACTGGTTCACGTGAAGTGTGGGGAGCATGCTATGAAAAAGCTCCCCTAAGGATTGTAATTATGCTCTCTGTTGAGTTCATTTAAATATATAAATGGACAACTAAAATCCATTAGACACATATAAAGAATCAACAGCATGAAGGGGAGGGGCCCAGCTGCACAAGACACGCGAACGACCCCAGCGAGTTAATGCAGGGAGAAGGGAGAGCTTTTTACAAAACTGTGGTTTGATCTCCTAGTGAGATTCAAGAGGACAGTGCTTCAATAATTTGTACATAGACTGCTACAAGAAATGAACAACCGAGAACCAGAGTGATCCTGGATATGAAAAACATGGTTAAGTAAACACTCAGTAGAGGATGCACGACAAGCAGCACAGACACTGCTGAGAAGACCATCGAGGCAGGGACTATTAAACCACACAAACCCAAGACAACGTGTGGATGTGGACAGACACAAAGAGTAGAGTGAGATTTGCTGTAACTCTCCTGTTCTGGAGTGGGAACCCCAGAGGAGAAAGCAAAGTAGATGGAAGAGAAGGAACACCGAAATTAATTATGGAAGCAAAACATTCTCCTGAGCCAAAGAAAAACTCTGATCTTCAGATCCAAGCACCCAGAATTAGGTTCCTGAATTCCAAGGGTAAAGGCAAAATATTATAAAAGGCAAAAAAACTTATAGACAGCGGGGGTGGGGGGGAAAAGCCAGGTGTGGTGATATGCACCTGTAGTCCCAGCTACTCAAGAAGCTGAGGCAGCAGGAGCATCACCTGAGCCCAGGAGTTCGAGACTGCAGTGAGCTAGGATCACACTACTGCACTCCAGCCTAGGTGACAGAGAGAGCTGGACCCTGTTTCTTTAAAAACAAACAAACAAACAAACAAACAAACAAACAAACAGAAGAAAAGATATCTACAAAAGAAATAATGCTAGAAGTAACATTTTTAGAGTTCTAAAGGAACTATATAGCCTGGGTGTGGTGGCTCACACCTATAATCCCAGCACTTTGGGAGGACAAGGCTGGCAGATCACTTGAGGTCAGGAGTTCAAGGCCAGTCAGGCTAACATAGCAAAACTGTGTCTCTACCAAAAATACAAAAATTAGCCAGGTGTGGTGGCGTGTGCCTATAGTCCCAGCTACTGGGGAGGTTGAGGCATGAGAATCACTTGAAGCTGGGAGGTGGAGGCTGTACTGAGCCAAGATTGCACCACTGCACTCCAGCCTGGGGGACAGAGTGAGACTCCGACTCTAAACAAATAAATAAAGGAACTGTGACCCTGGAATTTCTAGACACCCAGAATTCATTCACATGTGAAGGAAAAAGAAGGGCATTTTCAGATACAGAAAGGCTTAGAAATTATACTCGTTTTCTGTGAAAACTTGTTTGAGAAAATACTCCAGTCAAACAACAACAAAAAATTCAAATACGTAACTCAAAAAATGATAGGGTAAGGAACACACGAAGCTGTCTGTAGTGAGCAATGACACCAGCAAGTTTAGTTAATTCTCAATAACTGGATTCTGTGGTTGTGTATTTATTAAAATAAAGCAAGCTTAGGCCGGGTGTGGTGGCTCATGCCTGTAATCCCAGCACTCTGGGAGCCCAAGGTGGGCAGATCACCTGAGGTCAGGGGTTCAAAAGCATCTTGGCCAACATAGCAAAACCCCATCTCTACTAAAAATACAAAATTAGCCTGGCATGGTGGCTAATCCCAGCTACTTGGGAGGCTGAGGCAGGAGAATCTTTTGTACCTGGGAGGCGGAGGTTGCAGTGAGCCGAGATGGCACCATTGCACTCCAGCCTGGGCAACAGGAGTGAAACTCCATCTCAAAAAAAAAAAAAAAAAAAGAGAAAGTTTGCTTTAAAAATAAGCGGTCTGGTCTGTGTAGAGAAAAATTAGGAATGAAAAAAAGCTGTGAAGTATCCTGAGCCCCAATTTGGTAATGTATTAATCTTGAATAATGCTTGTGAATGAAAATAGTAAGTAAAACACTCACAAAATTCACATTTCTTCTGTTGTGAATAAATACTTACTGAGAACTTACTAAATACCAGGCATTGTGCTAAGTGTTTAGATACAAACAATGTATGTTACATTTTCTTTTTCTTTTTTTTTTTTTTTTTAAAGACGGGGTTTCACCATGTTGGTCAGGCTGGTCTTGAACTCCCAACCTCAGGTGATCCGCCCACCTTGGCCTCCAAAGTGCTTGGATTACAGGCATGAGCCACCATGCCCGGCCACATTTTCTTTAAAAAACTGCCTATTAATAAAACATAATACATTTGAATTGTATATATAGGTAGAAACTGTATATGTATGTATGTATGTCAATACATATATCTCTGCCCTATATATTTTAATAAATGATCAACACTCATGAAATATTCTTACTTGAGCTAACAAGTTCTTTTTTATAATAAATGAGCTCCTAGTTGATGAATTTGCTATTGGTTTCTTTCTTTGCTAGTTACAGCATACTGTATTTAAGAACACGTGTTGTTAGAAGCAGTGGCTCACGCCTGTAACCCCAGCACTATGGGAGGTCGAGGCTGGAGGATCACGAGGTCAGGAGTTCAAGACCAGCCTGGCCAACATGGTGAAACCGTGTCTCTATTAAAAATACAAAAGTTAGCTGGGTGTGGTGGCAGGCACGTGTAATCTCAGCTACTCATGAGGCTGAGGCGGGAGAACTGCTTGAAACCAGGAGGCAAAGGTTGCAGTGAACTGAGACCGTGCCACTGCATTCCAGCCTGGGCGACAGAGAGAGACTCCATCTCAAAAAAAAAAAAAAAAAAGAACACACGTTTAGAGGATGGTTTAATACGAATTTGCCCATTAGGAAGAAGTCCTAAGCAATGTTGACTTCACACTACATTGGATTCACCTGTACTCAAGCACGGCCTTTAAATGAAAGCTTCCGTTCTGATCCCACATAGCAGAGGAATGCTGCTGCCTGGAGGTGCCCAGCGCATAAGCACACCTCCACCAGCTGAGCTACTTACAGCGAAGGGGTGGTAGGGGGCAGCGGGGGGAGCTCCGCGGGGCCCTGCTGGTGGAGAGAGCACGGACAGTCCTGTTGAAAAGATGCCAAGTGCGCTGAGGTTCAACCCTGGGATCAGATTGGCTTGTTGCTGGGAATAGAAACGGAGAAAACAGATGAAGGGAGGAGACCAGAGAGGCCCGCACGCCTGGGTCAACCTCCCTCTCTTGTCTGAGTGGCAGCAGCGTCTCCTGATCGGCTCTGCCCAGGCTCCGTGGACGTCTTCCTACGCCATATCAGAGGTGGGGGCTACATCTCAACCTGACCATGGAGTTCCTTCAAGGCTTCTCTGCCGCCCTTGGGAGTGTCTACATATCTTATCACTGCAAATGAGGCTCTTCCTGGGGATGGCAGCCACCTTGCCAGCCTCACTCCTGCCAACCTTTCGTCTCCAACCTGGCCAGTCCTGCTCCCTAATTACCTTGGGCACCTGCACATGCTATTTATTTCCTAGGCAAGCAAGTGCTTTTCTACCTTCCCACCTGGCTAACTCCTACTGACCTGTGGGTTTCACCTGAGCACAGATGACCCCTCATGCAGGAAGCTTTCTCTCATCCCTCTCTCATCCCTCCAATGCCCTCTCTGTGCTGTCCAGCATTCCTGCTTCCCTAAGACAGTACACATTACATGGTATTTAGACAGCCTGTTTAGTTACCTCTTCCCCTTTTAGACCAAGAGTTTCCTTGCAGACAGAGACTGTCATACTTCGTGTTGTGTTCTCAGTGCCTGGTACATAGTAAGTACTCAATAAATATTTGTTGAATGACTGTTTAAAACAAATTGGATTAACAGTGTTTTCTAACTCTATCCAGGGAAAGATCAGACCCTTCACATGATGTAAATTCCCACACAGATAAACTCCACTATCCAGGTTTGGGATGGTTTACAACTTTCTCTCTTTACTACTTAGTTGTCAGCTTTGTGATCATCTTGCTTGCTTGCTTATCTTACATTTCAACATGGGGCTGCTCACACAGGCTGAGGGTGGGATTTAACTACACAGCTGTTCAGAGACAGAGGAACGTGGTCACCCACTCCAGGCTGTATCCAACCTGCTTCCGTCTTTGTTTCCCTGAACGCGAAGCAATTTCCTAACATTTTCTATTTTCTCATCTTTGGCTACATTCACTCTGTAACTTGCCTTTTTTTTTTTTTTAAACAGCTGAAATAGTAGGACTCATATCCTTCACCTTTACCTCATTTGGTATATAAGATGCAGTAATTTTGTTATTCACCTACCAGTGTGTGAGTTTGGCACAGACACGAATGAATCTAAGTGGAAAGCTCAGGTGAAGATGTGTGAATCACTCAAACCCTTCTGCAGCTTTTCCAGGTGTTCACAGAAAGAGATGTTTATCATAAGATGTCAAGAACCCACAGGAAGAAAATGAGATTGTCAGATGACACTTCCACAAATGTATCCAGGCCTGAGAAGAAGACCACATTGCAGTCTCCTGCTCTACCGCTCCTCATCAGGGCCCGTCATTATCATGTGATGTGGGCTGCTAAGGTGGGGCTGGTGGGAGGTGGGGACAGCAGAAACTGCTGCATTCAGGGACCTGGGTTCAACTCGCAGAGCACTTTGTCGACATTTATTTCTCTAAGAAATACTATCAGGTCTGAAATTGGCTTCAAGGTCATCCAACAGGTACGCAAAGGGGACATGGATGAGGTCTTACAGGAAACAAAACAGGCCGTGAGGTAATAACTGCAAACGCCACACTATGGGTGCGGGCTTACTGGAGCACCCTTTTCACTTCCGTATATGCTCAAAAAATCTAATTAAAAAGCAAAAAAATGTACTCCTCTGAGCTGAGCTGGACTTTTGCTGTTGGCCAAATATTTCGAAGGTTTTTTTGTTTCTGAATGCCAGATGAGTGTCTCCCCATTAAGAATAAAAATTAGGTAGTAATCACAGGAAGGACGAACCGAAGTGAGTCTGCTGAAGTACCAGCAAGAGCTCGAGTGGTTGACAACACTTATCGGGCAATCTAAAAGTGCAGACCAGCAAGCAAGGGAGGAAATCAGAAGTTAACTTTATGCATTTTTAAAATTTTTTTTTTTTGAGACGGAGTTTCGCTCTTGTTACCCAGGCTGGAGTGCAATGATGCAATCTCGGCTCACCGCAACCTCCGCCTCCTGGGTTCAAGCAATTCTCCTGCCTCAGCCTCCTGAGTAGCTGGGATTACAGGCACGCGCCACCATGCCCAGCTAATTTTTTGTATTTTCTTTTTTTAGTAGAGACGGGGTTTCACCATGTTGACCAGGATGGTCTCGATCTCTCGACCTCGTGATCCACCCGCCTCAGCCTCCCAAAGTGCTGGGATTACAGGCTTGAGCCACCGCGCCCGGCCTGCATTTTTTAAATTTAAAAAGTAACAGGATGATATTACAATAAGGTTTGGAAGGCTACATACGTGGAAAAAAAAAATCCCACTTTTCTAGCATACCAGCTATTTTTATTTTTGTATGTAGCCTTCCAGTCATTCTGAACCATGTTATTTTACAAAATCGTAACTTTAGTTATATACTGTTATATCTTGCTTTTCTTATTTATTTATTTAGAGATGGGGTCTCACTCTGTTGCCCAGGCTGGAGTGCAGTGGTGTAATGCCAGCTCACTGTAGTAGTCTGAATCCCCTCGGCTCAAGTGATCCTCCTGCCTCAGCCTCCCGAGGAGCTGGGACTACAGATGCATGCCACCACACCCAGTTATTCCTGCTCTTCTTAATAAACATTGTATCATAAGCTATTCTTTATTTCAGTCTTCAAAGTTATAATTTTAATGCCTTCACACGGTTTTGTCCAGTGTATTTATCAATTTACCAGTTGGTTTCCTGATTATTTTCATGCCTTTATCCTAGGAAATCAGGAAAAACTCTGTATACCTAACCTAAGGCACTTCCTCATTAGCTGAATGACAATTATTCTTAGAGAGTCTTGAGCACTACCTGAAAACACATGTGAAAACCTGCGGAGAAGAACGCAGTAGGGACTTACATTAACAGCCAGCATATCATTTTCAAAGGCCTCACGAAGCTTCTTCATAATCTCTATCTCAGCACAGGCACAGGCCTCGACTGTGCCCTTCACAGTGATGGTTCTTTCCGGGTTGTATATGCTCAAATCCTGCAAACTGACCCATGAGAAGAAGAGAGAAATGTGGTTTTCAACAGGAAAGATAAAATGCCCAAAAAAAAAAAAAAAAAAAATCACAAACAAGTCTTGGTGGAGAGAAGACTCAGTTCTCCCACAACACACTGTGGTGTGGAATCCCTGCCATCTTATTTCATATCTTACTAGTGATTTAGATCACATCCATAGTGAAAAATGGCCACCTGGTAAGTATTTACATATTTTTTTCAAAAAAATGATGATGGAGATAATTGCATCACTTATGATTATATTCCCATTTTAGGGAAAAGTAGATGAAAGAACTGGACATACTGAAATGCTCAGATGTTCCATTATTGGCATGATTAATCTGAATAAGTGGCTTACGATGAGATTGTTATCTTGGTCCCTGTTTCATGTTCAATTTTCTTCAGATTTCTGCCTTCTTTTCCAATCAGTCTTCCAACCAAGCCATTGTGGGCCAAGATCTTCAGAGGAATCTCTTCGGCTCTAAAAGAGATAAGCAACAATTTAACACTTCAGACAGGTATAATAGTTGTCTCCCAAAAATCATTATCTTGCTTTTTTCTTAAAAATGGAAGTCATTTTGTTCAGGTACCAAATGGTGATGGGATTTAGGAGAGGTCAGGTCCCTCACCGACCCTAGTTCATGAATTTTGATTAGCATAAGCCAAACTGTAATAATCCTACTCCCTCGTAGTAACTGGTTGGAAGCGGATCCATGAGGCTCATCTGGCCAGAGGGTATTACAAGAACTCTATTGGGTGAAGAATGTTCTCCCTGCTCTTAAAAAAAAGGTACAAGGGAAAGTGATGTTAGCAAGATAGCAGAACAGGAAGAAATAGGTCTCTTTCCCCTACAGACAAATCAAATCAACAATAGACAGACTTGTTGATTTGAGGAATACTTCTGTGAGAACTCTAAAAATCAGCTGAGAAGCTATACTATGAAGTCCATTGTAAACTAAGAAGGAATTCCAGGCCAGGTGCCGAGATTCACACCTGCAATTCCAGCAGTTTGGGAGGCCAAGGTGGCCAGATGGCCCGAGCCCCACAGTTCAAGACCAGCCTGGACAATATGCACACAACATTTTGGCTTGTCTGGAAGGTGCCAGAAAATCTGTTTTTTGTGTCACTGATTCAGAGTACTGACAGGATCAGCATCAGAGTTCAGAAGCTGCTGAAAACAAAGGCAAGCAGCATTTAAGGACTACAGTTCTGCAGTCAGACATCAGAGGGATCAAGAGATCAGAAAAGGTTTGAGAGGTCCTAGAACCTCTAGCTAGGATTTCAGGTCTTCCATTGCCCAAAGCCAGTACACAAAGACTGTGAGAAGTGGTGGCTTTTTAAAAGCACCCAAATCCCAACAAAAAAGTTTACTAGGCATAGAAAGAAACAGAGAAACATAACCCAATCAAAGGACCAAAATAAACCCCCAAAACTGACTCTCAAGAACACAGATCTACATGCTCCCCAACCGATAATTAAAATAATTGTAAAGATGCTCAGTGAGCTAAACAAGAACACAGACAACTAAATAAAGTCAGAAGAATGATGCACGAACAAAATGAGAGTATGAACAACAAGACAAATTCTAAAGAACAACCTAACAAATTCTGGAGCTGAAAAATACAACCGAACAGAAAAATTTGTTAGAGGAGTTCAACAGCAGACTTGACCAGGTGGAGGAAAGGACCAGCACATTTGAATATAGGTCATTTGAAATCTTCAAGTCAGAGGAGTAACATAAATAAATAAAATGAAGAGAGCCTAAGGGACCTATGAGACCTGCCAAGTAGATCAATATAAGCATAACGGGAATCCCAGAAAGGGAAGAGGGAAGAAAGGGGGATAGAGCTTATTTGAAGAAGTAATGGCTGAAAACTTTTCAAATATAAGGAAAGAAATGTGCATATAAATCAAATAACTTAAAAGAACTCCAACTGGGACCAATCCACAGAGAACCACACTGACACACATTATAATCAAACTAAAGTCAAAGTCAAAGATAAACAGAGTATCTGGTAAGAGGCAAGAGAAAAGCGACTGTGACATACAAAGGAACCTCCGTAACACTATCTGCAGATTTCTTAGCAGAAACTCTGCAGGTCAGAATATAATCAACAAAACTAAGAGTTGGTTATTTGTAAAGATCAACCAAACTGAAAAATCCTTAATTAGATTAAGAAAAAAATAGAGCATTAAATAACTAAAATCAGAAATTAAAGAGGGAACACTACTACCAGTACTACAGAGATAAAAAGGGTTATAAGGAATATTATGAACAACTGTATGCCTACAAATTTGATAACCTAAAAGTAATGGATCAGTTCCTGGAGGGAACATACAACCTACCAAGATTGAATCATGAAGAAACAGAAAGTCTGATCAGACCAATAATTGAATCAGTAATCAAATGTCTCCCAACATAGAAAAGCCCAGGACCAGATGGCTTCTTCGGAGAATGCTACCAAACATTTAAGGAAGAATTATCACCAATCCTCCTCAAACTCTTCCAAAAAAAATGAAGAGGAGGGAACATTTCCAAGCTCATTCCGTGAGGCCAGCTTTACCCTGATTGCAAAGCCAGACAAAGACACCACAAAAAAAGAAAATTTCAGACCAGTATCTCCGAAGAGTATTGATGCAAAAATCCTCAACAAAATACTAGCAAATCAAATTCAGCATATGAAAAGGATTATATGCCATGACCAAGTGGGATCTGTTCCTGGAACGGAAGGTTTGTTCAACATACAAGAATCTGTGGCCGGGCGCGGTGGCTCAAGCCTGTAATCCCAGCACTTTGGGAGGCCGAGGCGGGTGGATCACAAGGTCGAGAGATCGAGACCACCGTGGTCAACATGGTGAAACCCCATCTCTACTAAAAATACAAAAAATTAGCTGGGCATGGTGGCGCGTGCCTGTAATCCCAGCTACTCAGGAGGCTGAGGCAGGAGAATTGCCTGAACCCAGGAGGCGGAGGTTGTGGTGAGCCGAGATTGCGCCATTGCACTCCAGCCTGGGTAACAAGAGCGAAACTCCATCTCAAAAAAAAACAGCGTTGGGGAGGATGTGGAAAAACTGAAACCCCTGTGCACCGTTGGCGGGTTGTAAAGTGGAGCAACTGCTATGGGAAAAAGTACGAAGGCTCCCCTAAAAAATTAAGAGTAGAAAAAAAAAATAAGATAGTCATTTTTTTTTTTTTTGAGATGCAGTCTTGCTCCGTCACCCAGGCTGAACTGTAGTGGCATACTCTCGGCTCACCACAACCTCTGCCTCCTGGGTTCAAGTGGTTCTCCTGCCTCAGCCTCCCGAGTAGCTGGGGCTACAGTTGTGCACCACCACACCCGGCTAATTTTTGTATTTTTAGTAGAGATGAGGTTTCACCATGTTGGCCAGGCTGGTCTCGAACTCCTGACCTCAAGTGATCCACCCGCCTTGGCCTCCCAAAGTGTTGGGATTACAGGCGTAAGCCACCAAGCCTGGCCAAGATAGTACATTTTATGTTATGGTTTTTTAACCACAACTTCTAAACAAGTTTTTTGAAAAAAGGACATAAGGAAGGGATGCCCTCTTCCTCAATTCGTAACTTTTTTGGGGACACACATCTGAAATCGCTATCGCCAGCCTATTATTACCAAGGGAACATGAGACATGCTGAGGAACATAAAGCAGAAAAATGTCCTGGGTGTTTGGGCCCATGATTCAACCGACCTTGGAGCCATCCACCTCAGGACTTGTTACGTGACATGATATCCATTTACTACGGGTTATACCACTTTTATTTTCTGTTACTTGAGAGCAAAAGCATCTAACAGATGCATTACTATTGCCTCAAAATAATGGGGGTGCTTGAAGAAGCTCCATTAGAATGTAACTTTCAGAGGGTGGGAATTTTTGTCAGCTTTGTTCACTGCGTCCTGGCACATAGAACAGTCCCGGGCACATAGTGAGTGCTCAATAAATATTTGGCAAGTGAATAAAAAGCAAGTTTAGGATCTCTGTTCACCTACATCTTCTACCTCTTATTCAGTTCCTTCAGGGCTCTGTCACCTACACATGGAGGCCTTCTCTGAAATCTCCAAATCCCTGTCTCCCTAAAATTCTCATTAGGACCTCCAGTTACATGTCATGTCATCATGGGATACTACATTTTTCCACTATAGCACTTTTTAAAAAAATTTTCTTTTTTTGAGACAGAAGCTTGCTCTGTCACCACCACACTGGAGTGCAGTGGCACAATTTCGGCTTGCTGCAACCTCTGCCTCCCAGGTTCAAGCAATTCTCCTGTCTCAGCTTCCCAAGTAGCTGGGACTACAGATGCCCACCATCATGCCCAGCTAATTTTTGTATTTTCAGGAGAGACAGGGTTTCACTATATGTTGGCCAGACTGGTCTCGAACTCCTGACCTCAAGTGATCCAGTGCCTCGGCCTCCCAAAGTGCTGGGATTAGACATAAGCCACTTCACCTGGCCTCACTGTAGCATTTCTTATAGATGCACTTAATTATTTCTTGGTGTAATTACTCATTATTTGTTTAATAAGTGTCTTTCCCACTGGACTGCTCCATCAAAGCAGGAACCAATGGGTGAAGAAATGGTATGTGGGGAAGGGAAAAAAAAGCAGGAACCAAGTCCTATTCATGGTTATGGCCTCAACCTCCAGCAGTGCTTAGCACAGTGTAGGCACTTAAAAAAATTTTTTTTCTAAGATATTCAAACTCTATCTTGGCTCTACATGAAAACATAAAAACCCAAGATGTAAATTAGCCTTTTTGACTATTTAGAATTTTATTAAGTTGCTTGAACCTACATTGAAGAATCAAGGAAGGTGGCTGGGCATGGTGGCTCACCCGAAGTCAGGAGTTTGAGATCAGCCTGGCCAACGTGGCGAAACCCTGTCTCTACTAAAAATAAATTAGCTGGGTGTGGTGGCGAGCTCCTGTGATCCCAGCTGCTCAGGAGGCTGAGGCAGGAGAATCGCTTGAACCTGGGAGACAGAGGTTCCAGTGAGCCCAGATCACGCCACTGCACTACTGCTGCTTGGGCGACAAGAGTGAAATTCCATCTCAAAAAAAAAGAATCAAGAAAGGTATTATTCACAAAGTTCCCAAGAACTTGGATGAGAAATGGGCTTTTTCAAATTAAGCTGTGGCATTTGGGGGATTTCAAAAGCCCCAAGTAGAATAAATAATTCATAATAGAAAGGATAGAGTCTCCTATGAAATCTAAGAATAGATTTGTAATGTACTTCTTTTAAGAACCATTTTCATCTTCTTGGTTTTGGAACACTCATGTTTGACATTATTTGATTCATCCCTCTCTGCTCTGCCACCACTACCCACAAACAGATTTTGCAAAACTGAAAATCTCCTTTTCCTTTTTTTAGGGACAGGGTCGTGCTCTGCCACCCAAGCTGGAGTGTGGTGATACAATCATAGCTCATTGCTCAAATTCTTGGGCTCCAGCAATTCTGCCTCAGCCTCCTGAGTAGCTGAGACTACAGGTATATGCCACCATGCCCGACTAATTTTTTAAATTTTTTGTAGAGATGGAGGTCTCACAATGTTGCCCAGCCTGGTCTCAAACTCCTGGCCTCCAGCAATCATCCTGCCTCAGCCTCCCAAAGTGCTGAGATTACAGGTATGGGCCACTGCACCCAGCCTGAAAGTCTATTTTTATTGTATTATCTATTCCATCACCACTCATTCATTTATAATACAAAGTCAATTTGTTTGGTAAGAACTGTATTTGCCATTTGAATTGGGACAAGCCTCATTACACTGTGGATTCCTCACTACAACTTCATAAAATAAGGGGAAAGGGCGGGGCACAGTGGCTCATGCCTGTAATCCCAGCACTTTAGGGGAATGACGTGCCCCGATCAGTTGAGGTCAGGAGTTTGAGAACAGCCCGGACAACATGGTGAAACCCTATCTCTGCTAAAAATACAAAAATTAGCTGGGTGTTTCCAGCTGAGGAACAAACCAAAAAAAAAAAAAAATAAAAGAAAAGAAAAAAAGAAAAAAGAAAAGAAAAGAAAAAAAATTAGCTGGGTGTGGTGGTACACGCCTGTAATCCCAGCTACTTAGGAGGCAGAGGCAGGAGAATGGCTTGAACCTGGGAGGCGGAGGTTGCAGTGAGACGAGATGGTGCCACTGCACGCCAGCATAGAGCAGCAGAGTGAGACTGTGCCTCAAAAACAAAACAAAACAAAAAAAAAGGTGGGTGGGGTGGGGTGGGGGCGAGGACAGACAGAAGAAAAAAGTATTGAATAAAGCAGCCATGTGGAAACAGTTTCTGCTACTTAAGTAAATGTAATCCAACGTTAAGAGTGTAAACAGCTTAGAAGCATGGTGGGAGAAACCTTTTCCAGGACAATAAATGTTAGGTTTGGTGACAACATACATTCTACACTAGCACTGTCCAATACAATGGGCATTAGCTATACACATGGCTACTGAACTCTGAGTAAAAATAAATCATTCAGTTCCTCCACTGCACTAGTCACACTGCAAATACTCAACAGCAACATGTGGCTAGTGGCTGACCTATTGACAAGTGCAGATATAGAACATTTCTGTCATTGCAAGAAGTTCTATTAGACAGCATGAGTCTATATGTTCCTCCCAATGATCACCAACAGCGGGTGACAGAAGCATGAAAATCACCGAGAGAGACATGCAGGTGGAGAGACAGCCATAGTGTAAATGCAAAAGATGTACTTCCCACTGTATTCTACCTGGGAACAAGCTTCTTAAACACAATCCCTCCCTGCCTCCATTACTGAGAAGCGGAGTTGGAGTTTTTAAAAAACCTCTTTAAATGAGGGAGAATCTTTTTCTCTGCTGAGTGATGGGCATTGCATGCCAAACTTACAGTTTGGTCTCCTCTGCCTCTTTCTGCATGATTTCAAGAATCATGCGGCATGCTTCAGAAGTCCCCTCTGGGGTGGCATGGATGGTGACAGGCTTCTCTGCAGCTCCAGAGTTCTCTTTTCTGTGGATGTCTACACTGTAGGAAAAGAATCAGGAGCCATAATTACAAGGTCATCTGGACAGGATCCTCGTCCCAAGAGAGCATCACACCAGCCACTGTACAGGAAGGACACAGACAGACAAGGAGGCGTCATTAGCACGTCTGCAACCGATGCTGTTCTCCAAGAAGGAGGCAAGCAGTGCAGGGGGTCTTGTGCCAAATTTTAATTATTTGCAGCTCCGTTTAGATGGGAACCGTTCTTACAGGAGTGCTGTAGGACAAAGGCACTAAGCCAACTCGGTAATGAAGCCAGTTTGGTAAATGAAGTATTTTGTGTAGTCTTTCAAATGACTGCAGAAGTGAAGAGTAAAGTGAGAAGGATAATACTGCACACTGGCACCCTGCCGGGCTCTGAACTGATTGCAGCTTTTAAAAGCCATATGTTAATCCAAATCCAAACACCAAATTCAAGCAAGCTTTATATATCTGAGTGTGGATAGAAAACAGAGGCATGCCCTCTCTCTGCCTCTCTTAAGTTTTTGGTTTCCTTTGCACTGGCAGCCTGCCACTAAGACTAATGGCCCCAAAGCTTGATGGCTTTATCAGACTTCTTTGGGTCGTTGTGGTCCTACCTGTTTTTGCTAACTTTCAAAATCACGTAACTGATTCTATCCTTTACTCTGGCTGTCAGGAAGCCTACAGCCAAGTCTTTGGTTGACTTCTGAAAAATGGGCACACGCTTTGAGAGCTAACCTCATTTCTATTATAATTTGTGACTTTTTTTTTTTCAAGCCACCTTAAACAATTTTTGGAACAAAAAGACATAAATAAAAGTCACTTTCAAGGCCGGGCGCGGTGGCTCAAGCCTGTAATCCCAGCACTTTGGGAGGCCGAGGCGGGTGGATCACGAGGTCGAGAGATCGAGACCATCCTGGTCAACATGGTGAAACCCCGTCTCTACTAAAAATATAAAAAATTAGCTGGGCATGGTGGCACGTGCCTGTAATCCCAGCTACTCAGGAGGCTGAGGCAGGAGAATTGCCTGAACCCAGGAGGCGGAGGTTGCGGTGAGCCGAGATTGCGCCATTGCACTCCAGCCTGGGTAACGAGAACGAAACCCCGTCTCAAAAAAAAAAAAAAAAAGTCACTTTCAGAGACTCCATCTCAAAAAAAAAAAAAAAAGTCACTTTCACAGTAAACTTGGAGGGAAAGTCAGAGCTGATTTAAAAATAAAAGAAATACCAGACAGTAGCCTCCCTATTCTTCACTTCACTCCTAAAATGCAGCACTCCAGACTCATCCATATCAGTGTCTACTATTTGGGGATAATTAAGACATTTTGAAGAAAACAGCATTTCTGATTTAGGTTACAAAACCCTCACTGAATGACCTGACTGAAGTGCACTAGCACTGTAAATAACTACTATGTGTGAGTAATGGAGTGCTTTGGAATTTAAGTACTTTCATAGTCATTATTTCACTTAATCTGCCTGATTGTACTAATTCTCATAATAATCCTGGCAAAACAAGCAGGAAATATCTATCTATCTATCTATCTATCTATCTATCTATCTATCTATCTATCATCCATTCATCCATCCATCTATTGACCAAGTTTTGCTCTTGGAGTTTCACTCTTGTCACCCAGGCTGGAGTGCAGTGGTGCGATCTTGGCTCACTATAACCTCCGCCTCCTTGATTCAAGTGATTCTCCTGCCTCAGCCTCCCAAGTAGCTGGGATTACAGGCATACACCATCATGCCTGGCTAATTTTTGTAGTTTTAGTAGAGATGGGGTTTTACCATGTCAGCCAGGCTGGTCTTGAACTCCTGATCTCAGATGATCCCCCTGCCTCAGCTTCCCAAAGTACTGGTATTATAGGGGTGAGCCACTGGGCCTGGCCGCAACCCTCTTTTTACAGAAGCAGCAATTGATGCTCAGGGAGGTTAACATCTTTTCTAAAATCATAAAACCATTTAATGTGCTACAACTTGAACGTGAGTCTTTGTTTTCAAGTCCTAAGCTTGCTTTATTACATCATGCTATAGTCTTAGGAAGTTATAAAAATCAACAACTCCACAAGACATTTTATTCACTTCAACTCTTACAACCAGTTTAGTCTCCTTGAACAGAGAGGAAAGTAAACAGAAAACCAGTGTGCTTTATTTCTGGCTTGACGTGGCAGTGACTCACCCACTTCTCTGTGAGACTATCTATGCGGTCACAAAGAATGGCCACCCCCAGGGCTCTGACTCAGGGGAAGAGGAAGAGCTATGAGGAGCGGGTTCTAGGATCCCCCAGAGCGCCCCCTCTCCTGCTTTTGTAGAAATCGATGCATTCACAAGCATTCGTTAGCTTATGGGAACAGTCCTGGCTATGAGATTATTGGTACCCTCTTCATGAACCTTTAGTCTCTCAGGGTGAAAGCTCATCGTAGCCCCCAGCTTGATGTTAGTCTGTTAGTCCTGTTGAGAGAAGCCACTATTTCTTACAGCACAGCCCCCACTGCTAATGTAAGGAATTGTGACCTATGAGTGGCTGAGACCCACCAGCACGCAGGGACCCCTCAGAAGGAAGCAAAGGAAGCCCCAGAGGCACGTACCGGGACTGGGTCTGCTTAGTGATGTTCTTTATGGTCAAGCCCTCCTTTCCGATGATGGCACCAACAAACTGGGTGGGGACCAGGATCCGCAGCGGGAAATCAATCTGTCTGGCCTGAGAAGAGCCCCCAGGGGCGTTGCCTTGCTCACGGGAAGAGTGGTCCCCACGCTGGGCTCGCTGAGGGGGCGAAGGGGAGCTCACCTCTTCATCCGGGATGTAGGAAATCTTGAAGGAGTAGTTCTCAAACTGATGCCCGCTTAGCTTCTCCATGGCTCTGAAAGGCAGCAGGGACAGGGGAGCTTCATCAGAAACCAACATCAGGAAAGACCCTCCCGAAAGGCTGGCATTCACTCCCATGTAATAGGCGCCTATATGGGTGCCATGCCAGGCACTGAACATTAACAGCGGTGAGCAAGGAAGACACCACCTCTGCCCCCACAAGGCTTGCAGTTAACAGTTAACAGGTAATCACAGTGCATCAGCCTGGCCAGGCTTCATATCCGACACTGCAGCCTGGTGTCCACCACTCAAGGCCATCTCCCCCTTATGAAAAACTCTTATAAATATCAGTATAAAATTATGACTCGGCCGGGGGAGGTGGCTCACGCCTGTAATCCCAGCACTTTGGGAGGTTAAGGCAAGCTGATCACAAGGTCAGGAGTTCGACAACATGG
Source organism: Saimiri boliviensis (assembly GCF_048565385.1). Taxonomy (NCBI): domain Eukaryota; kingdom Metazoa; phylum Chordata; class Mammalia; order Primates; family Cebidae; genus Saimiri; species Saimiri boliviensis. The sequence continues at coordinate 74,309,845 of NC_133456.1, forward strand.
TGAAACCCGTCTCTATTAAAAATAACAAAAAAAATCAGCCGGGCATGGTGGCAGGCACCTGTAATCCCAGCTATTCAAGAGGCTGAGGCAGGACCCAGGAGGTTGCAGTGAGCTGAGACCGTGCCATTGCACTCCAGCCTGGGCAAAAAGAGGGAGACTCCGTCTCAAATTAAAAAAAAAAAAAGGCTCATTTTAATCATCAGCCATATTATTGAAAATTCAGAAATATGTAAATACAAATAAAATCCTAATCCACTCTCTCAACTGTCTTAAATATAAACATATTGTTTATAAAAATGGATTAATATTGTACATATTTTCTAACCTTTAAAAAATAGTGAATAGTCGAAACATTTTTCAATGTCACTGAGTATCTTTCAGTATAACTTTTTTCACATGTGACTCAACTGCAGTATCAGTATCATTTTAAAGGACTGTTTAACATCCTATTGATTTACCATGGTTTTTGCAACTGATCCTTTATAGTTAGATATCTGTTATGTCCAACCTTTTACAGTTACACATAGTGTCACCACTGGCATCTTGGCAACTACAACTTTGCACACAGAACAAATTCCTAGTAGAACTGTGAAGTATTGCCCAGTGGTCCCCTAGAATGGTTTCAACACATATGATCCCATAACAGTTTAGAAGAGAGCATTTGCATCCTTGAATCTTCAAATGCACAGAGTATTGTTATTTAAACATATTTATCAATTTGGTAGGGGACAAATGACATCCCACTATTGTATTCTTAAAATGACACTGAAGTGCTGGGCATGGTGGCTCATGCCTGTAATCCCAGCACTTTGGGAGACCAAGGTGGGTGGGTCACTTGAGGTCAAGAGTTCGAGACGAGCCTGGCCTACATGGTGAAACCCCATCTCCACTAAAATTATACAAATTAGCCATGTGTGGTGGCGGATGCCTGTAATCCCAGCTACTTGGGAGGCTGAGGCAGGAGAATCACTTGGACCTGGGAGGCAGAGGTTGCAGTGAGCCAAGATCGTACCACTGCACTCCAGCCTGGAGGACAAAAGCAAGACTTGGTCTCAAAAAAAAGGCGAATGAAGTAGAATACCCTTTCCACATATTTTTAGTAGCATTAACCCAATTTTACTAGATTAATGTTTAGGGCTTGTGAAAAGCAGTACCTACCTTTCGAATTTAATAAAAGCAACAGAGAGAGTAATATCATGTACAGAAGCCCACCCAAGCAGCAGCTAGGTAAAGGCCGTTGGTGTATCTCCACTTACAAATGTGTACAAGGTAAAAGCTAACACCAAATGAACTATTATCTTTTTCAATGTAAAATTAACATTTTGAAAACTAACAGTATGAAAATGGGTTAAATATCTTTGTATGTTGAAAAAGAACACTATAATCCTGGGATGTATAGCCAAGGTTATGCCACCTCCATAAAGCAAGGCCAAATGTGAGCATAATGCTAGTTATAATGACCTGACAGGCACTTTCAGGACCTCCTACAAAAAAGGAACTTGTTTTTAGTGGTGTTCTTTCAGAGATGGGGGTCTCACTATTTTGCCCAGGCTGGTCTCAAACTCCTGGCTTCGAGTAATCCTTAGCCTCCCAAGTGGCTGAGATCACAAGCACATACCACCACATCCAGCGGTTGTTGATATTGTTATTTTGAGAGGCAGGGCCTCGCTCTGTTGCCTAGGCTGGAGTGTAATGGTGCTATCACCGCTTACTCCAGCCTCAACCTCCTGGGCTCAAGCAATCCTCCTGCCTCAGCCTCTCAAGTAGCTGGAACTATAGGTGAAAGCAACTATACCCACCGAATTAAAAAAAATTTTTTTTAATAGAGACAGAGTCTCCCTATGTTGTCCAGTTTGGTCTCAAACTCCTGGGCTCAGGCAATCCTCCAGATTCGGCCAAAATGCTGGGATTACAAGCGTGAGCCATCAATGGCTGGCCTCACTGTTTTTTTTAAGAGACTTTATCTCATGTCCATTAACAGCTAAGCTTAAAATTAACCATCCCTGAAGCAATGGAATGGGCACTGGAAAGAGGATGGGGATTGGACAAAGAACTCAAACCAGGTGCTATCGATTAACCACTCTCAGACAATTCTCTCTGCTGCTGCTGTCACTGAGGTGGATTCCCTCTTAATGTTACACACACAGAAGTGATGTTTTGATATAAGCTGTGCTGGTTCCTCACAGTGCATGGAGGAAGCTCCAGGTAAAAGTGGTCCCACGTGGTTGGCAAAGCACAGTCTAGGGGACACAGGGTCACAGATGTGGTGCCCTCTCTACCTGACCATGTCAAGACACAGCTCCCATCTTGGTTTTGAAGCCAAGGCGCAACATTTTTCAAGTCTCTACACAATCCACAAGTATCCTGGTGTGAATGTCCTGGAGCTCCACTAACATGTCAAAGATGGCAGAACACCCTGGAGCTCTACCAGTATGTCAAAGGTGGCTCACACGCCACAGAGCTCCATGGATAAGTCAAAGGTGGCATGTATCTGGCTAACAGAGCTGCGTCTTTTCAGAAAACATTTAAAAACACAGAACTCAATGAAATTCAAAGACAGAACCAAATAAATCTAAACAGAAATAAGCCCAAATTTGCTTACATTTTTGCTTCTTCTCTTGTTGCATATGTGACGTTGACAACGGCAGTTTCTGTGTCTGTGTTGACTAGGAAAAAGCAAAGACTACACTGTCATAGGAAAACACGCTGTCACCCTCTGACTTCATGTAAACAGACAAACATTAGAGACAAAAATGCACGAAAACCCTTATCACACTAGCTCCATAGTTATCTACATCTCTACATTTAACTGAGTTCATAGTAATTGCTAATCAATTGCATATAACACATTTGTAATCAATCGTACAAACAACTCAGAACTATCTTTTTCATGTATTTTATAAACACTTTTATATGAGTATTTTGTATGAGTGCACTTTCTTCGTATTTTTCATTTTTTAATGTCTACGTCAAACTGCAGTGAGTAAAATGTGCCATGACTTGTCTAACCATCTCCCAACTGTCGGCAACTAGGTTGTTCCCACTATTCGCTATTCTAAACGGTGTTGCTAAAAGTCGCCTTTGTTGCAAACATCACTGGACTGTGTGTTCTTCTGAATTACTTCTTTAGGTTAAAATCACGGAAGAAAAGTAACGCGGAAAAAGAACATGATACGTATTTTCATACTGGTCTCCTAGAAGTTTGTATTGTATCACTATCAAGGTATGAGTTTTAATTATAATTTACATTTATTCTTACATAATTGTGTGTACAGATACATAAAACAATAAGAAAATGTTTTTTGTTTGTTTTTTGAGATGGAGTTTCGCTCTTGTTACCCAGGCTGGAGTGCAACGGCGCAATCTCGGCTCATCGCAACCTCCACCTCCTGGGTTCAAGCAATTCTCCTGCCTCAGCGTCCTGAGTAGATGGGATTACAGGCACGCGCCACCATGCCCAGCTAATTTTTTGTATTTTTAGTAGAGATGGGGTTTCACCATGTTGACCAGGATGGTCTTGATTCCTTGACCTTGTGATCCACCTGCCTCGGCCTCCCAAAGTGCTGGGATTACAGGCTTGAGCCACCGCGCCTGGCAGAAAATGTTTTAATGTAAATTATTCATTCATTGACAAACTTGATCACTATTTTTGTTTCCCTTTGAACTCTTTGTGTGAGTTAAATCTAGCAACCGTGTACAATAAATAAAACTGACAATTCTAATTTACTTGGCTAAAGGTGGAAGTACAAACTCTATGATTGGCTAATAAGGGATTACTCTTGTGAGTTGTCTTATCTTAGATCACAATTTCTTGCCTCTTCTTCTGTAGTTAGAAATAAAAGTAAATTCAAAGGCCAGACAAAACTTTCTCAATCCAAACCAGTAAACTAAACACCAAAAATATACATTTCCCAAAACAAAGGTGACTAGATCAATTCCTCCCTTTAAAACATTTAAGCTGTTGGGAGTTTGGAGTTAACAACAACATTAAGTCAAAGATAATTCAAGAAAAGTATGATAAAGCTACTTTCCAAAGTAATAATAAAACTCTTTAAATGTACAATTCTTAACTCTGAACAGACACATGCTTGAGATTCAAGAATTCTATAAACCCCTCCAAAATGATTCAAACTTGTGGAAATGTGAATTTTTCTGGTTTATTGTAAGATTTGCAAAGGGACCTGAAACCCCAAAAAGCTGAAGGACTACTGTTAAAAACACTCTTTGTCAAATAGCTTTAAAGGAGCTGCAGCCTTTCTGGGTTGTGGGAGGTTGTATGTAATGCTCAGAAAGAACTGCCCCTGGGAACTACAGGTCATAAAACCTGAGCCTAGCTCTGGCCTTTGCCCTGAGTGTTCACAGCACGCTTTAATTCACGCTTACCCAGAGAAGTCCTCACAGCACACAACAGGGGAGGTGTAGCCCATAACCGTCCTCTGTCAGTGCTCACACAAAGAACGCCACAAAGGATTAATATTCGCTGTTTTCTAGTGCTAAAGATGAGGCTGTAGACTCCCAGGAAGGGCTGGGTTTGAACCTACCGAATAAAGCTATCCATTAGGATTCTCAGATTCTGTGCTCACTTCTTAGTCATATTCTCTGTTCTTCAAAGACGTCAGTCTTCAGGAAATCAGGCAGTTCTTTGATTCTGCGATGAGCTAAGCTCCATTCAAATAATTTATTTCACTGGACATGAAAGTTCTATAAAGTTGCCTAAAACTCTACTGAAAATATTTTCCTGCTGAATCAGGCATCACTCACGTAACAGGACAAAACAACAGCCCAACAGTTCTATCCTGTCGTTGTTGGGCAGCTGGAAACTCGGGGGTCTCCAGGGCACAGCTGCCCTAGGAGCTGTCAACTGCCCCAGGGACATGGAATATATTTTCCTTGCGTAGCAATGTCCTGAGTTTATAATATGGTCTTAACTAGTAACTTTTACAGGTTCATGTCTGCAAGGTCATCTTGCCTACAACATCCAATCATTAGAACGTCTTCTTTTCTGCCTGGTGCGGTGGCTCATGCCTGTAATCTCAGCAGTCTGGGAGGCCGAGGTAGGTGGATCACTTGAGGCCCGGAGTTTGAGGCCAGCCTGGCCAACACAGTGAAACCCCGTCTCTACTAAAAATTCAAAACTTAGCCAGGCATGGTGGTGCTCACTTGCAATCCTAGCTACCGGGGAGGCTGATGCACGAGAATCTCTTGAACCTGGGAGGCGGAGGTTGCAGGCAGTAGAGACTGTGCTCCTGTACTCCAGCCTGGGCGACAGAGTGAGACTCTGTTTCAAGGAAAAAAAAGCCTTATTTTCCATGTCAAAGGAAATAATAACTAAGAAATGGAATCCTTGTAAATCACGTCTTCTTTCTGAGCTCTTTCCCTTTACCTTTGAGCATGGGCAGGCAGCAGCATGAAACTGAATAATAATATTTTTAATATTCATGGAGTGGAAAATATCTGAATAATTACTGCCTTGAAACTATTAATTACACCAGCAGACAGAATAGATCGCACACGAGAAAATGGGTTATTTACAATTTTTCCTAAGTGAACTTGAACAATCATGACTGCTGTCTACAAATGCCTTACAAAGGTTCTCTGTGGGTGCTGCAACTATTCAGTGACAGGGGAAGCGTAGAGATTTTTTTTCTCAATTCTACACATGTGCGTACTGAGTCAGTGAGGTTAAGTGACTTTTTCAAGGGCTCGACGTCAGTGAATGACTGAATTTACATTCTGTTTTCTAGGTCAAGGCAAAAATAATCTTTATCACGTATTATTGCCGGTCACATCAGGAGCTTGGAATCTACTTTTCTGGGACTCTTAAAGAGCTACAGAAGATATCAGCTTTAGGTACCATTGTTTTCGATTTAAAAATCATCGTATTTCATGCTTTAGAAGATAAAAAAGAGGTTGGAAGGAAGAAAAGTATCTTCTGGGCATTTGCAGCACTGCTCCTGAGACAGTTGTTCTCAAATCTGAGTACACACAAATATCATTTCAGTGAGTTGCTTTTTTTGTTTTTGAGATGGAGTCTCATTCTGTCACCCAGGCTGGAGCGCAGTGGTGTAATCTCGGTGCACTGCAACCTGCAACCTCCGCCTCCTGGGCTCAAGCAATTCTCCTGCCTCAGCCTTTCAAGTAGCTGGGATTACAGGCATGTGCCACCATACCTGGCTAATTTTTGTATTTTTACTAGAGACAGGGTTTGCCATGTTGGCCAGGCTGGTTTTGAACTCCTGGCCTCATGGGATCTACCTGCCTGGGCCTCCCAAAGTCCTGAGATTACAGGCATGAGCCACCATGCCTGGCCTTGGGTGCTTTTTTAAAATAGAGATTCGAGAGCTCTTCCCCGCCAAGACTCTTACTCAGTAGGTCTGCAGTGAGTCCTAGGAGTCTGCATTTCATAAGCACTCCAAGGGATTAAAGGTATAGGAGTCCTATTCTCTGGGTAACACTCAATCCAAGGCGTTAGGGATCTGTTTTTCTTATCCAGGAAAAGGGAAGTAGCCACGGTGTAAATCCGATTACTCCTAAGTGAATTAAGCTTACCCTGGCCTGACAGTGTTTGTCCAGTGCTTGAGCACACTGCATGGTATGTGAAAAACAGCTTGTAAATAATATTCATCCAGAAGATAAACTACACAGACATAGAAAGAGACAGATATCTCTCAGAAACAGATGTACATACATATACCCTAGGAAGCTTGTTTCAAAGAAATATGAACTTACTATTTCTCCCTGGAGATGACCCAGCCTATAAGAAAAAAACAGGTAATATCTCCAAAACTCAAAAAGCTAACTTCCTCACTTATTACCTTGTTCCACATTCTCCACTGTCCCATACTGAGCCAAAAGTCCATCCAATACCTAAAAGAGAAGGCTTCCATGTCAGAATGGGAAGGTAAGATCATACGTACAAAACCAGTACAGTGGTATCTCCCAGCAAATGAATGAAAGGAAAAAAAAAAAAGATGGTTATAGGAATAATCTAATTAAACTGATATTTCAGGTCTTCCATAAAACCAGAACTGAACAAATATATGGGACTTTCATTTGCTTACTGCCTCCCAATCTGTTCACTAAGGTTATACAGCACAATTTCAGAGTCTTGGTAACTGTTAACCAACACATTCATCATGATGGCTGGAACACACTACTCTTATAATGAGAAGCAGAATAAAGTACAAGGCTCACTCTGCTTTCCTGAAATATTTAACAATTCTTTTACAAGGATCTCTTCATTTTACAAGGTAATAGGATGTGTATGTTTGAAATTTTCCATAATAATCAGGTTTTTTTTTTTTTTTTTTTTTGAGATGGAATCTGCCTCTGTCATCCAGGCTGGAGTGCAGTGGTGCCATCTCTGCTCACTGCAATCTCCGCCTCTGGGTTCCAGTGCTGCATTCTCCTGCCTCAGCCTCCTGAGTAGCTGGGACAACAGGTGCCTGTCACCACGCCCAGCTAATTTTTGTATTTTTAGTAGAGACATGGTTTCACCATGTTGGCCATGCTGGTCTCAAACTCCTGACCTCAAGTGATCCTCCCGCCTCAGCCTCCCAAAGTGCTGGGATTACAGGCATGAGCCACCACTCCTGGCCAATAATCTTTTTCTTTTTTAAAAGTAATAAAAACATTAAATAAAATATTGTTTCCTTTAAGGCTTTGTGATTTTCTTTGGGTTGGGGAATAAAATATGGGGCAGTTTGTTTTTAAACAATGCAATAAGGCCACTCCCCATATTCTTATTTTAAGGTAAAAATCTTACATGCTTTACAACTCTGAAAACATATCTTAACTGTCACAGCAACTAATTCAAAACAAACAAAAATTTGCTAAAACCAACAAAGACCTTTCTACTTTTGTTGCCTTTCCATTGACTTTTTAATCAAATTATAATCTGGAAAGATAGAAATCTTTTTAAAAATCATGAGATACAAGACGGGGGATTGCTTGAGCCTACAAGTTTGAGATCAGCCTGGGCAACATGGGAAAAACCTCATCTCTACAAAAAATACAAACATGAGCCAGGCACGGTGGCATGTCTGTGGCTGCAGCTACTCAGGAGGCTGGGGTGGGAGGATCCCTGGACCTGGCTGAGTGAGCTATGATGCTCCACTGCACTCCGGCCTGGGTGACAAAGTGAGACACTGTCTCAAACAAACCATGAGATACAAATCACAAACCAGGTGCACATATGGTTTCCGGGCTTATTTGCTGGTGCTTGGTAGCATGGTACTTGAAAACACAGAACATGGAGGATCAAAGTACACATTCTATGAAAGGAACAATTATGACCCCAAACTCAAGACTGATCACATTTATTAAGGTACTGAAAGGAAAGAGGCAGGACCCAGAAGCTTTGTGGGAAACTCTGAGGCCCTCTAATACCTAAATGTAAAATGGAACTAAAAAAGGCAGAAATGTCTCATTAACCCATCAAAAACTGACACGGGCTTACCTCCCACTGCAGGTGAGGAGGGATGTTTCGAATCTGAATTTTCCTGCTCCTGTAAAGATAAAACCATAGACTATAACACTTTATCCAGGACACAAACTACAGCAAATAATAAAAACAGGCTTAAGCCCATCATTAGAGTTTATTTTCTCACTGTGTTCACCATGGCATCCACAAAATATTCCTACTGTGAATCATGAGCATGGGTTTATTTTATTTATTTATTTTTTTTAAAGACAGAGTCTCCCTCTGTTGCCAAGGCTGGAGTGCAGGTGGTGTGGTCTCGGCTCACTGCAACCTCCGCCTCCCGGGTTCAAGCAATCCTCCTGCTTCAGCCTCCCAAGTAGCTGGGATTACAGGCACACACCACCACACCGGCTAATTTTTGTATTTTTAGTAGAGACAGGGTTTCACCATGTTGGTCAGGCTGGTCTCAAACTCCTGATCTCAAGTGATCCACCCATCTCAGCCTCCCGAAATGCTGGATTACAGGTGTGAGCCACTGCGCAGGCTTCATGAACATGTTTTAAGGTTTTCAATTACTTTGAAAAACAAAAACAAAAAACACAAAGCCCCAAGAAATCCCAACAAGATAAAAAAAAAAACAACACCAAAAACCAATAATTTAAATACAGACTCATCTTTCAATTTCTTACAAAAGTAGTTAGAATTTAAGTCATCATACAGATTCTATTTATAGAATTATCCCCTTCCTCTTCAAAATGTTATCCCCTTCCTCTTCAGCCTGCAACTAACCCTACCCCAAAGGGTACCTAGGCTCAAACAGGACAGGAAGGTTAGATAGTGGGTTTCAACAAGATCAGATTTAGCTGCCCCCTTATCTAACAATGCAAAATGTCATTTAGAAATATTTTTATTTCTGAATAGGTAATACAGTTCTAATTCAAAAATTAAAACACTATAAAAAGTTATACTGTGAAAAGTCTCACCACCCCCTTCTTTTACCAGAAATAAATACTTTTTACACGTTATTTGTGTATCCCTCAGATTCTTTATGCAAATAGCAAATATGAATACATTTTCATATTTCCCCCTTTTCTTATAGAAATATCTGCATATTCTACACTTTCTGCATCTTGCTTTCTTCCCTTAACAGTCCTATTCTTGAGATCTTTCTATATTGAGGTATACAGAGGTCAAGAGCTCCCCCTTTCTATTTCATAACTACATAGACATCCTGAAGTGTATTTAACCTATCGCCTGCTAATAGACACTTGGGTCTTTTCATTCAGAGGCTTTCCGCAAGACATCCTGCTGGTCTGAAAGGTTTGAATGATTTAGATTGTTTCTTGTTTTTAAGTATTAAAGTTAAACAGAAAAAAGAACAGTGTAAGTTATGTACATTTTTTAAAAATCTTTTGAGAACATGCTGGATCCTGGAAAGAAAGCATTTGAATGTCAGAGAGGTGGTTTTAATAGAAGAGCTTGACACTAAAATCCTATAAATACCCATTTTAGGGGGTTGCCAGAAAAGAGATGTGGTGACCGTGATATACCACCTCATGGGGTCAGAGGTACCAAAGAGTGGCCCTACACAGTCACATGTTTCTCCAGGGCTTTAATCTGGGCAATAGCCCCAGAGTGAAATGTTACAATTCAGGCAGGGAAAGAAGAAGTCAGGCATGGCAGCTCACGCCTGAAATCTCAGCACTTTGGGAGGCCAAGGCAGATGGATCACCTGAGGACGGGATTTCAAGACCAGTCAGATCAACATAGAGAAACCCCATCTCTACTAAAAATATAAAATTAGCCAGGTGTGCTGGCATGTGCCTGTAATCCCAGATACTCGGGAGGCTGAGGCAGGAGAATCACTTGAACCCGGGAGGCAGAGGTTGCAGTGAGCCGAGATCGCAACATTGCACTCTCGCCTGGGCAACAAGAGTGAAAAGTCCGTCTCAGAGAAAGAAGAGAGAGGCACAAAGAAAGGTAGAGAGATGGAAGAAATAAATGGGGAAATAATGAATTAAATGAGGGGCTCCAGGTTTCTCAATTCCTTTTTATGGAATGTCATGGGGATAACCCCCTCTGTTCTAGCTCCCACATACTCCTTCAGTATTGTCTATTTTTTAAAAATGTGAATGTATTCAAGCTTTACTAGGGCTGCTTTAATGACTACACAGCTTCACTAACTGTGTATCCAGATGGAAAGGAGGAAAAAGAATCAAAAACTAATTTCTACCTCTATGCTGTGAAGGCTAATTCCTGACATGGCCCTTGGTAATAGTTCAGAATAAAACTGCCAGCACCCATACAGTGGCAACATGGAAACTGTCTATGGAAGATGTCACCAAGCCTAACAGTTTGTAGAAAAAGGCATCCACATTTTCAGGAAAATAAAATATTTCTAAAGAAAAATTTTTTTGTTATATCCAAATATAAACATTGACTCCAACTGCTAACCAACTATTTACTGGTAGATATTCTATTGGAAGAAACTCACGAATGAGCACAAAGAGATGTGAGCAAAGACAGCTACTGTAACAAAGATTGCACACAATCTAAATATTCAGCAGACATGAATACCCTATAGGGCCTAATACAGAATATTATACAGCTTTTAAAAATGAAGTCAACAAGCATGCACTATCATAGAAAACTCTGCAAGGCTGCTGTTACAAGAAAAGAGGTAATTACAGATCAAGTTGATCCTGCTTTTAAAAAGCACAAAACCAAACTACCTGTTATTCAATATGTGTATGTGTAAATGCAGAGAAAAAGGTAGCACCAAACAGATTTGGTTGGTAAAAGGATACTTTTATTTTAGCTACTTCTAATTTTTTTTTTAATCTCATTTTCTCCATAATTATGCTAGGTATTCTTGAAATCTTATTTTTTATTCTTGAAATCTAATACAAGTAAAAGGCATTCCTCATCCTCACTGCCACAGAACTATTAATTTATTTGGCAAACACTTCCTTCACAGCGCAAAAGTAGAGAAACTCTGCCCAATGCTGACTACCCCAAATACTAACTGAATGTATCTAAAACAACGGCATTTGCCTGTAACAGTTCCACTACAGACTACACATCTGTTCAGTAACTGGGAATGTCCTGCTTTGTTAAGCTGGACACTTGGAGGAACAATCTCTAAAAAGCCAGACTGTAGCACCTCTCATCTCAGATCAGGTTGGAAAGGAAGAAAAAGAACTGAGAACTAAGAAGAGAAATGAAGATCACTACAGCATAACCAACTAACCTGGAATTCAGTCAGTCATTTGGGAGGTTATTCTGAGGGATTATCTTCTGGGGTCATGAGCAATTAGGACCTCTGAGATCTGCTGACTCCTGTGGCATCATCTGGACAGCATGACTTCTCATCAGGGTACCCAGGAGGCCTGTTCCCTTCTTCCCCAGAGGAACTTCTGCGTGTCCTTCAAAACACAGCTCACATATAACCCCCGCTGAGCTTTCCAGAACACCTCCAGAAAGAACTGTTTCTTCTGTACTTTTCAGCTTTTCTGGCAGCTCACTCTTTGCCATAATTACTTATCTGCTAGTGCTGTCCCTGCAACTCCCGCAGTGACTTTCTCAAGGGCAGGTTCCTTATTTATGCTTCCACTGTCTAGCTCAGTCTTGTGCACCAGGGCTGAGAAGAGCACTTCTGCTGCTGGCTGTGGTCTGCTATGATAAAGATCCTCCTGACTCCACCCAGGAAAACAAATTGTCTATTTTTTCCTTGCCAGGTAGTCAACAGGAGAAGGAAGGAGGTGTTCGTTTCCCTCTTCAGACAAGAAAGGAAAGTATCTGGCTCAGTCTCAAATGAGATTATGGATCTTTCTCCCTAAAACTCTGTTGTGCTTTCAAAAAGCCAAACACATAGTAACTTAGGAAAGTGATTGGTAATAGGAAAATAATTCTCTGTCCCTTAAAAAAGTAATTTCACAGTTCATATATATATATTTTTGGAGATGAAGTCTTGCTCTGTCGCCCAGGCTGGAGTGCAACGGCGCAATCTTTGCTCACCGCAACCTTCACCTCCCGGGTTCAAGCGATTCTCTTGCCTCAGCCTCCTGAGTAGCTGGGATTACAGGCACGTACCACCACACCTGGCTAATTTTGTATTTTTAGTAGACCAGGTTTCACCATGTTGGTCAGGTTGGTCTCGAACTCCTGACCTTGTGATCCGCCTGTCTCGGCCTCCCAAAATGCTGGGATTACAGGTGTAAGCCACTGCACCCAACTGTTCCAATACGTTAAAAAATGAAACCAAGCTTCTGTAATTATAAGTAAAAGACATTTTTAAACCCTCATTGCTACAGAACTATTAAAGCCATCTCCCAGCTGTCCCTCTGTCTTTGGCCTGCACCTCCTCTCTCCCATCCACTCCTCGCCTGGCTGTCAGTCATTTTTTAAACACATGGAGATGGCTACTCCTGCCTTTCTTGACTTCCTGGTGCTGCCTCTTCCCCATCTCTACCTTTAAACACTCCTGCCCCACCAAGCCCTTTCACCTGTAGTTCACAAGTGTGCCAGAATGAGCCTTCAACTCCCTCAGCTCACCTTCAAACAGAAGGAAAAAAAGCAAGGCCGGGCACAGTGGCTCATGCCTGTAAGCCCAACACTTAGGGAGGCTGAGATGGGCAGATCACCTGAGGTCAGGAGTTTAGGACCAACCTGACCAATATGGAGAAACCCTGTCTCTACTAAAAATACAAAATTAGCTGAGCATTGTGGCACGTGCCTGTAATCCCAGCTACTCAGAAAGCCAAGGCAGGAGAATCGCTGGAACCCGGGAGGTGGAGGTTGCAGTGAGTCAGGATTGCAAGGTTGCACTCCAGCCTGAGCAACAAGAGTGAATCTCCATCTCAAAATAAAATAAAATAAAATAAAAGGAACATGGCTTTATTTCACCTTCATTTTAACTGGAAGCAGAATGAGACCTGAAGTCAAGCAAAGAGTGCTCTTTAATACAAATACATAGGCTCTTTTCCTGTGGCTCTCAGATTCAGGAACTCAAGACTTCTCAATCTCCTGTTCAAGTAAACTAAGTGTGTGGGAAAGGGCCTCCTACCAGGAAACTCGTAATGCTGCCCTAGAGCCATCCTGCTTGGCTGGGGAACTGGCTACCTTCACTGAATCTGTATTCCGGTTAATTGGTGATTACAGTACACATGTGTAGACTATCCAACTGTAAAGAACTACAGAATAAAATATATGTAATCCCAGCTTATCTAACCGATTTATAGTTGATGGGTTCCAAGGACTTTCAACATATAAATGCCTCAGCTACCTTTTATGTTATATTTGTTATTTTTGTGCTGTAAATGCCCAGAGGTAACAGAAGGTTCTGAGTCAATTTCAGATCAGCTAAATGTCCACTGTTACGAATTTCAAGGGCCTGGCAGAAATTATTTAGTCATGGTAGAATTTGTTGCTTAAAGTGGGCAATCAACTGGGAAAATAAAATCGTATTTAATTATTGAGGAACCTTGTGAACATGAAGAACCATTTAATCTGTATTATTAAAAAAAAAAAAAAAGGTAAAAGACCTGCTTTCATGTGGGGAGGGTGGTCAATTAGCCACAAGTCTTTTTATTTATTTATTTTTGCTCTCTGGTTGGTTGGTAAATCTTTCTCCATCCCTTGTTTTGAATCTTTGTGTATCCTTGAATGTGAGATGGGTCTGGATGCAGCATACCGATGGGTTTTAGTTTTTTGTCCAAATTGCCTGTCTGTCTTTGAATAGGGGATTTAGTCAATTTAAATTTAGAATTAATAATGATATATATGAGTTTAATACTGCCATTTAATATTAGCTGGCTATTTTGCCCATTAGTTGATGTAAATTCTTCATTATATTGATGCTCTTTACTTTTTGGTATTTTTTAGAAAGGCTGATAAACTGTTCCCTTCTATGTGTAGTGGTTCTTTCAGAAGCTCTTGTAAAGTAGGCCTGGTGGTGATGAAATCTGAGTGCTTGCTTGTTCACAAAAAACTTTATTTTTCCTTCACTTATGAAGCTTAGTTTGGCTGGATGTGAAATTCTTGGTTGAAAGTTATTCTCTTTAAGGATGTTGAATATTGGTCCCCACTCTCTTCTGGCTTGTAGGGTTTCTGCTGAGAGATCTGCTGTAAGTCTGATAGGCTTCCCTTTGTGGGTAACCTGACCTTTCTCTCTGGCTGTATTTTCTCCTTCATTTCAACCCTGGTGAATCTGACGATTATGTGCCTTGGAGTTGCTCTTCTTGAGGAATATCTTTGTGGTGTTCTCTGTATTACCTGGAGTTGAATATTATCCTGCCTTACTAAGTTGGGAAAATTTTCCTGAATAATATCCTGAAGCGTATTTTCCAGCTTGGATTCATTCTCTTTGTCACATTCAGGTACACCTATCAAGCGTAGATTAGGTCTTTTCACATAGTCCCATATTTCCTGGAGACTTTGCTTGTTCCTTTTTATCCCTTTTTCTCTAATCTTGTCTTCTTGTTTTATTTCATTGAGTTGGTCTTCGACCTCTGATATCCTTTCTTCTGCTTGATCAATTCGGCTGTTTAAACTTGTGCATACTTCACGTAGTTCTCGTATTGAGTTTTTCAGCTCCATCAATTCACTTATTTTCCTCTCTAAATTTTGTATTCTTGTTGACATTTCGTCAAACCTTTTTTCAAAGTTCTTAAGTTTCTTTAGATGGTGTTAAAACAAGTTCTTTTAATTCACCGAAGTTTCTTATTATCAACATTTTGAAGCCTGCTTCTGTAATTGGAACACATTCGTTCTCCATCAAGCCTTGTTCCGTTGCTGATGAGGAACTGTGATCCCCTGCTGAGGGAGAGGCGTTCTGATCTTGGGTATTCTCAGCCTTTTTTGACTGTTTTCTTCCCTTCGTTGTAGATTTATCCATCTATGGTCTTTATAATTACCGTCTTTGTAATTGGGTTTCTGAGTGGATGTCCAACTTATTGATTCTCAGCTCCGAAATCTGAGCAACCCACTGCGACGACTCAATCAGCGGTGTTAAGGTTGATGCTGCTTTTCTAACTCTGCACCAAGAACCGATGCTCCGAGGCGCCGGCAAAACCGCCTCGCCGGTCACAAGAGTCGCGCTGGCGACCCGTGGGGCTCCTCCGCTGGGAATCTCCTGGTGCGTGAGCAACAAGAATTCATGTGAAGGTGTGGCGTCCTCTCGTTCTTTGCTTTCACTGGGAGCTACAATCCCGAGCTGCTAGTGATCAGCCATCTTGGATCTCTCTCCAATTAGCCACAAGTCTGATCAGCTACCTTCAGAACTCTAACCCAAGCCTTGGCTATGCTGTGGGTCTGAGGAGAGAACAAATTAACATGAATTGTGGGAACCCAGCTTGTAGGCACTTGAGGATTCCCAGGTAACTTCTGGGCAAGAGAGCCAACATAGAAAGCACAGAGGGCCTTGTGAGAGTGTCCTTTGGGGCTCAAAGGAGGATTTTACTGAACTAGGTCCCATCTGTTTCCATAGCATTTCTGAGCTCCATTAGATGACACAAAGGATTTCCTTATGTGCATTATCTGTAAAGAGAGGCAGGTGCGCTAACCAACCCCAAGCAGGGCCAACAACCACCAGCACTTCCAGCCCTCCTCTCCTTTAGTGCTGCAGTCAGATTCCAGTCTATTGCCCGTGCTCATTAGTGTGTCTTTCCTATATCTCACTAATTTGAAAGTTTCCCTAAAAACTTCTAGTTATTCTGTACAAGGGGCATACTGTGTTAAACTGAACAAGGGCCTAGGGCTGCTCAAGGAAGCAAATAAATCACCAGTGATAGCCAAGTCCAATCCTCTCCCTAGCTGTCTTTTTTTTTTTTTTTTTTTTTGAGACAGGGTCTTGTTCTGTCATCCATGCTGGAGTGCAGTGGTGTGATCTCAGCTCACTTCAGCCTTGACCTTCTGGGCTCAAGTGACCTTCCTACCTCAGCTTTCTGAGCAGCTGAGACTACAGGTCTGAGTCACCATGCCCAGCTATTTTTTGTAATTTTCGTAGAGATGGGGTTTCGCCACGTTACCCAGGCTAGTTTTCAATTCCTGGGCTTAGACAGCCTATCTCGGCCTCCCAAAGTGCTGGGATTAAAAGCATGAGCCACCACTCGCAGCCCAACTGTCTCTTACAGTTCTCTCTTTCTGTCAAACCCACACACCACACAGAAGGATCACAGAGACTAAGTCAATGAAAAAATTTGTCTAAGTCACTTTTTTGAGAGAAAAAACAAATGTTAAGCATAGGCGGGTGGATCACGAGGTTACGAGATCGAGACCATCCTGGTCAACATGGTGAAACCCCGTCTCTACTAAAAATACAAAAAATTAGCTGGGCATGGTGGCGCGTGCCTGTAATCCCAGCTATTCAGGAGGCTGAGGCAGGAGAATTGCCTGAACCCAGGAGACGGAGGTTGCGGTGAGCCGAGATTGTGCCATTGCACTCCAGCCTGGGTAACAAGAGCGAAACTCCGTCTCAAAAAAAAAAAAAAAAAAATCATTGTGACTATTAGTAGCATTATGAGCCAAATCATAAAAGGATTAAATGAAATACTGTGATGACCTGCTGCAAAGGGTTTTGAGCCAGGAGAACTGTAGTTAGAAACTCACTAACTTCCTTTGCCCTATAAACTCATGTTTATAAAACTGTAAGCCCCAGAACAGCCCTCACAACTCATGCTTTCTGATCATTCAGAGACAGGAACACATGAAAGTTCACTGCTCGAATAATACAGGAAAAAAAAATCAGTTAATGTGTCTTGGTCACTTTGGGCTTCTATAACAAACTCCACACTGAGGCAGCTTATAAACAGATATTTCTCACAGTTCTGGAGGCTGTGAAGTCCAAGATCAAGGCATCAGCAGATTTGCTGTCTGCTAAGGGCCTGTTCCTCATAGAAGGTGCTATCTAGCTGTGTCTCTGGATGGAGAAAGAACTAGATACCTCTCTGGGCCCTATTTTATAGGGGTACTAATCCCCTTCATGAGGGTTCCACCTTCATGATATAATCAACTCCCCAAGCCCCTTCATACTGAGAATTTGGTAGCGCCGGGCGTGGTGGCTCATGCCTGTAATCCTAGAACGTTGGGAAGCTGAGGTGGGTGGATCACCTGAGGTCAGGAGTTTGAGACCAGCCTGGCTATCATGGTGAAAAACCCCATCTTTTAAAAAAAAAAAAAAAAAGGCCGGGCGCGGTGGCTCAAGCGTGTAATCCTAGCACTGTGGGAGGCCGAGGTGGGTGGATCACGAGGTCAAGAGATCGAGACCATCCTGATCAACATGGTGAAACCCCGTCTCTACTGAAAATACAAAAATTAGCTGGGCATGGTGGCGCACGCCTGTAGTCCCAGCTACTAGGGAGGCTGAGGCAGGAGAATTGCTTGAACCCAGGAGGCGGAGGTTGCGGTGAGCCGAGATCGTGCCATTGCACTCCAGCCTGAGTAACAAGAGCGAAACCCCGTCTCAAAAAAAAAAAAAAAAAAAAAAAAAAAAAGAATTTGGTAGGGACACAAACTTTTTGACCACAGCAAAAAGCAATAGTCTGAGACTGTAATTCATTTACCTCCCCACAGCCCTCTCAGAGCCTACTAGCTCACAAAAAGACCTGACTAACACAACTCTAGATTTCTCTTTTGAGGAAACTATCAAAGATTCTTAACTGTTTCCTGTTGAAAGGAGTGGAGCCAGGTGTAGTGGCTCACACCTGTAATCCCAGCATTTTGGGAGGCCACAGTGGGAAGATACCTTGAGCCCAGGAGTTTGGTACCATCCTGGGCAACATGGCAAAACCTCATCTCTACAAAAAGAGACAGTGGGTAATTCTATAATGCTATTCATTTTAAATTTTTTTTTTTTTTTGAGACGGAGTCTTGCTCTGTCGCCCAGGCTTGGAGTACAGTGGCGCGATATTGGCTCACTGTAATATCTGCCTTCCAGGTTCAAATGATTCTCCTGTCTCAGCCTCCTGAGTAGCTGGGACTACAGGTATGTGCCACCATGCCTGGCTAATTTTTGTATTTTTAGTAGAGATGGGGTTTCACCATATTGGCCAGGCTGGTCTGGAACTCCTCACCTCGTGATCCACCTGCCTCAGCCTCCCAAAGTGCTGGGATTACAGGCGTGAGCCACCATACCCAGCCGTTATTCATTTTTTAAAAATTGGCCAGGCATGGTAGCACATGCCTGTAGTCCTAGCTATTTGGGAGGCTGTGGTATGAGGATCACTTGAGCCTGGGAGGTAAAGGCCACTGAAAGCTGTGACTTTGCCACTGCACTCCAGCCTGGACAACCGAGTGAGACCCTCTCTCTCCAAAAAAAAAAAAAAAAAAAAAAAAAAAGTGAAAGGAGAAAAGTCAATGGATCATTAGATGATGTTTAGATGTCTGTGAGAAGACTGGTTGGATGGTTACTCTTGGACAAGATGAAGAAACTCCCCGACTGGGTTAGAGCAGAACTTGCATGAAATGACCATTATGTTTCATTCCACCTTCAGGATTCTATAAATCTTTTGGACAGAACCGTAACAGGAAGGTTAAAACCATTTCCCATTAAAAGGAAATCTGCATGCTTATTTATAGATTGAAAGCATCATGCACTGTTCTAGTGAAATAGATTACCAGATTTCTCAGAGATCCTTTTTTTTTTTTTTTTTTTTTTTTGGGATAACGTCTCACTCTAGTCACCCAGGCTGGAATGTAGTGGTGTGATCTTGGCTCACCGTAGCCTCAGCATCCTGGGCTCTGGTGATTCTTCCACCTCAGCCTCCTGAGTAGCTGGGACAACAGGCATGCGCCACCACCTCTGGCTAAATTTTTATATTTTTATTAGAGACACGGTTTCTCCATGTTGCCCAGGCTGGTCTCAAACTCCTGGGCTCAAATGATCCACCTGCCTCAGTCTCCCAAACTCCTGGGATTACAAGCATAAGCCACTGTGTTTGACCGAGATTCAATATTTTAGCTCTTTAAAAAGGACATCACTATCTAAAATTCTGTTACTTAAAATTTATATTCAGTGTTTAACGAAGGGGCTTTTACTGGAGTAGTGGCATATAGCACAACTATGTGAACTGAAGGAAGACTAAAAATCTATATAATTATTTTGAGAAAGATGATACTTTTTTTGGGGGGGGTCAAACACCTCATTTGGAAACCAAACAAAAACTCTGACACAAAAATTGTGATTTTCCTTATCAAGATTTGTGTATAATTTCCTATGACAATACCATCTCTCTCTTCCACCATCCCTCTCCTCAACTCGTTTTGTGCAATGTAGAGGAAAAAAACGTAGTTTTAGCTCAAGTTTTACTAGGACTCCTCCATGGGCTTCACTCAACAGTGTCTTTTACCTACATTCTCAATTTATTTTATTTGATAAAGTCTAATAACATTTCTGAGGTACACCTAAAACATTCTTTTTTTTTTTTTTTTTTTGGAGATGGAGTTTCGCTCTTGTTACCCAGGCTGGAGTGCAATGGCGCGATCTCGGCTCACCGCAACCTCCGCCTCCTGGGTTCAGGCAATTCTTCTGCCTCAGCCTCCTGAGTAGCTGGGATTACAGGCACACGCCACCATGCCCAGCTGATTTTTTGTACTTTTGGTAGAGACGGGGTTTCACCATGTTGACCAGGATGGTCTCGATCTCTTGACCTCGTGAGCCACCCGCCTTGGCCTCCCAACGTGCTGGGATTACAGGCGTGAGCCACCGTGCCCGGCCATGTGTTTAGCATGAAAATTTTCCCCAATCACCGTTACTATGTATCGGTGCTAAGCATCTCATTTAAGCCTTACCCTTTCAAAGTAGGTTATTCCCATTTTTCAGATAAATACACTGAGGATCTGATGAGTCCTTTGTCTGAGTCTCTCAGTTAAGAAGTAGTATTTTTGACTTGTGGTCTGTATTTTTGACTTGTGGTCTCCATACATTTCAAGCTTTGCTCTTCAAATGTCACTGGGATTATTCATTCACCAAAACAAAGTTTACATTTCAGGCAAGTATTGCTGTTCAATGAATTCTGGTCAACAGGTCCCCCTCCACTGTCAAATGCTAAGAAAATGCGCCTTGGGAAGGATGTCCAGATTTTCCTTCTCAGCATCAACTGCAGTGTACAGCCACTGACCAAAAGCATCTCCAGGAAGGGTCATTTTGGAGACTTCACTGTGGCGGCTGATTCTTTGCTCCTCAAGAGGATTTACTTAAATATAAATGCACTTCAGAGAGGGTGATAAAGGTATTAACTAGTAAACTCCCTCACGGATTAGCTGACTGCTGGTCAACAGTCAGGCTCTCCTGGCACACAGGTGTATGGAAGGGCCTGAGGGTGA
Source organism: Saimiri boliviensis (assembly GCF_048565385.1). NCBI lineage: Eukaryota > Metazoa > Chordata > Mammalia > Primates > Cebidae > Saimiri > Saimiri boliviensis. Next base: position 74,330,588 of record NC_133456.1, read on the forward strand.
AATGGCCACCCGAGAAATACCTGCTTATCCTGGCCCCAACCAGGGCCATGCCGAGCCTCGAGGGGCCAGATCAAGTTTGAGAACCTTCCTCAAAGCATGTATTGCTTTTTAGGGAAGGGTGGTGCGAATCCCAGAAAGCTAAACAAAGTCCTCAGAAGAGTAAGCATATTCATGTGTACTTGAGTACAAACATGCATTTGGATTCAGGAAGGCGAGACTGAGATGTAAGGCTAGGTTGTTTGTTGGCTTGTTTTTGAGATGGAGTCTCACCCTGTCGCCAGGCTGGAGTGCAATGGCGCAGTCTCGGCTCACTGCAACTTCCGTCTCCTGGGTTCAAGCGATCCTCCTGCCTCAGTCTCCCGAGTAGCTGAGATTATAGGTGCCCACCATCACGCCCAGCTAATTTTTGTATTTTTAGTAGAGACGGGGTTTCACCATGTTTGCCAGGCGAACTCCTGACCTCATGATCCACCTGCCTCGACCTCCCAAAGTGCTGGGATTACAGGTGTGAGCCACTGCACCCAGCAAAGGCTGCATTTTTATGAGCCAAAAACCTGCATGCCTGCTTTCAGTTTTTCAAGCTCTAAACAGAATAAAAACCTAAAGCATTTTCTTTAATGTTTTAATTCTGTTGTGATGAAGATTCCACTTAACAAAACCAAATGGTGTTTCTAGAGAAGTGATTAGTCACCCTTACACGGTCCTCAACTCATAATCTATCATTAAGACTAACTAGGGTAAAAACAAATATTTACACGTAATCATTTGAGCTCAGATAAATAACATGTACAAACACAATACAATACAAGTTATCGTCTAAGTATATAAATGTTTGCCTGTGTGGCATATGGTAAATACAGAACCATCTTTGTAAAGGCCGAGAGAGTCACGTGCCCAATCACCAACTGTACCATCCATCTTGTCAATTAGTTTTCAAAAAAGTATTCTCTTTAGTTCTCCAAATAGCACTTGAATCTGTTTATTTCCTTCCTCCCATACTACCTGTGTCTTTTTCCGTTTTCTTGCTCTTCAGCCCAGGCAGTGTCTGGAGCACAGCAGGAGCGCAGCAATCAGCAGGTTCCCCAGGGGCATTTGCTGCTGGCCGCTGCTACTTTCTCCTGCCCCACTCCATCCCACATCCTGTCTTTAGACTGTAAGAGTAACATGTGCTTACTGAAGACACTGGTCTTCCCACAACCAATTTCTTTTATTTCCAGTTTATGGGTGATAAGGTGACAGCAGTTTACTTCTGAAAAGAAGAAACTATTCCCACCAGTTATAACAGATGTTGATCTTATTCATTATAGTTACAGTGATGAAGGAAAATTAAATTCATCTGTAATATAGCCCTAAACCCCAAGAAAGCAGGAAAGACAGGAGAGAATTGTCCAAATCCCTTGCTCCTCCCTCAAAGAGGAACTCCTTCCTCTTGCCATGTAAATCAAACAGTATCTCCCACCTCACACAAGAGAGCACCCTCTCACCTAGCTGAGGGTCAGGTGGAATAAACAATCCAAATCACCTGTACCCAAATGTTCTGACTCGAGGTTAATAGACATTTCACCTAATTTTGGAGAATGGGATGATCTCTAAGATTAAACTAAAAGCTTTTCCAAATTCATTAAATACTGAGGACCCATGATAGGCTAAGCACTTATGGTGTTGGGGTATAGTAGTGAACAGAACAAAAATAGGACAATATTGATCTCAGCAATTCTGAGAACTTAATTTTAATAAAGCAACAGAATGTATTTTTGAGTTGGTTACTTAATCCAACTCTTTCCCTTTTCCTAGGCAATTTTTAGAATTTTTAAGATTTTTGTGCTAAAAGTGAGCCAAGTATCTTTAAATGCCTATTTCTGCACGGTAGCCTTACAGTGTAATAGCAGCCAGTAAATGGCATCATAGAGTCACTGTTTGCACACACTGTGAGAAAGTTTTTTTTTTGTTTTTGTTTTTTTTTTGAGATGGAGTTTCGCTCTTGTTACCCAGGCTGGAGTGCAATGGCGCGATCTCGGCTCACCACAACCTCCGCCTCCTGGGTTCAGGCAATTCTCCTGCCTCAGCCTCCTGAGTAGCTGGGATTACAGGCACGTGCCACCATGCCCAGCTAATTTTTTGTATTTTAGTAGAGACGGGGTTTCACCATGTTGACCAGGATGGTCTTGATCTCTTGATCTCGTGATCCACCCGCCTCAGCCTCCCAAAGTGCTGGGATTACAGGCTTGAGCCACCGTGCCCGGCACACTGTGAGAAAGTTAAAGCTGGGGAAGGTACTGTGTTCGTAACAGCATGGGACACTTCCATTGCTCCAGAAAGGTGTCAGGGAAGCTTTTCCCAACACCCAGAGTTTGCCCCTTGGCATTTAACCCCCTGAAGTTTCCTCTGTTACAGGAAGAGATACTCTGGAGAAAGTAAAAAAAAGGCCGACCGGGTGCGGTGGCTCACGCCTGTAATCCCAGCACTTTGGGAGGCCGAGGCAGGAGGATCACATGAGGTCAGGAGTTCAGGACCAGTCTAGCCAACATGGTGAAATCCCATCTCTACTAAAAATACAAAAATTAGCCATCCATGTGGCAGGCGCCTGTAGCCCCAGCTACTCAGGAGGCTGAGGTACGAAAATCCCTTGAACCCGGGAAGGCAAAGGTTGCAGTGAGACAAGATCACACACACTCTAGCCTGGGCAATAGTGTGAGACTTAGACCACCCTCATTCATAATTAAAGTGCAAACAAGATAGTATTTTTCACCTATGGATAGGCAGAAATAAAAGTTTCATAGTTCCATGTTTTCAGATACATAGGGAAACCAGCATTGTGCATTGACGTTACAAATGTATATCCCAGTAACTGTTCCACTCTGAGGATTTCACTTCTAGGAGTTTATCTTCCAAGATATGCTCACACAAAGTGACCCGGCCAGGTGCGGCGGCTCAGGTCTGCAATCCCAGCACTTTGGGAAGTTTCCCTGCTTTTTCTCAGTATTCAGGCAGGTGACTACTGGCTTTCTTAACTTCATTCATTTCATTTATTCCACAAACCCTGACCAACCATTTACTATGTTAGGTACCAGAAAGACAGTGTGAACAACCTGCTCCCAACCAGGAGGCGAGTTAGCAGGAGTGCACCTCACATGCCGTGCTGCCAACAGACAAGCCCGCACCATGCCGGAGGGTGCCTGAGTGGCAAGCCAGACAGAAGGGGAAACCTGGCAGGGATCCAGGGAAGGGCAATGGCTAAGCGAAGCCCTGAGGAGGGGGAGGCAGGATAGGCCAAAGGGAAGAGCAAGAGCATAGAGGGGTCAGGAAAGACATTCTAAGTAAGGGAATGAGGTACACAAAGGCATGGTAGCCAGCGACAAGAGTCTGAGGACTCTCAGGTCCTCTGGTTTGAGAGGAGGAAAGAATGCTTCCAAGGAAAGGCAAGAGAGCAGGCTGGACAGGTTGGCAAGAACCAGTGGCAAAGACTTCCTATTTCCTGAGTTAAACCACAATGGTGATAAACCTTTCACCAAGACCCAGACACAAATCATCACGCCCCCACACAGAGTCAGTGGACACCAGGCAAACACCGGGAGACAGGTGAGCACAGCCAGCGGCACTAACTTTCTTCCCAGGAGCTATTTTCTTCTTATCGGCTTTTCATCCTCAGAAAAGAAAACTTGCCAGCTCTGAAATTCATAGTGCGAGTATACCTCTACCCTGTTCTGTGGCTGTGAATATCCCACCATCAGGGCAATCTTCTGACGATTCCCTGTGGTTTTTTTTTTTTTTTTGAAATGGAGTTTCATTCTTGTTGCCCAGGCCGGAATGCAAAGGCATGGTCTCAGCTCACGGCAACTTCCACCTCCTGGGTTCAAGAGAGTCCCCTGCCTCAACCTCCCAAGTAGCTGGGATTACAGGTGCCTGCCAACACACCCGGCTAATTTTTGTATCTTTAGTAGAGACAGGGTTTTGCCATGTTGGCCAGGCTGGTCTCGAACTCTCGACCTCAGGTGATCCGCATGCCTTGGCCTCCCAAAGTGCTGTGATTACATGCATGAGCCACCATGTCCTGCCTGATTCCTCACTTCTTTTTGACATGTGGCTGCCAGGTCCACTTAACCAACAAATTAAATGCCTCTTTATCTTAAAATAAAAGCATCTCTCCAACTACTATTCTAATATTCTTCTGTTTTTAACAGGTGTTTACCATACTTCTTGAAAGCATAAAAAATAGATCATTAAAAATATTAGGAATGCTTTAGGTTAGTAGAGAGTATTACTGAATAACATGATTGATTACAAAAAAACCCCACCAGAACTTTTATTTTTTTAGTACACATGAATAAGGCTGCCATCAAAGTAATGGTCTTAGAAAACCATTTACTTATTCCAACAATGATTTTTCTGCCCAACATAGTTTTGGAATTTTTTGGGGGGGCACGCGGGGAGACAGAGTTTTGCTCTTGTTGCCCAGGATGGAGTACAATGGCATGATCTCAGCTCATGGGTTCAAGTAATTCTCCTGCCTCAGCTTCCTGAGTAGCTGGGATTACAGGCATGTGCCACTATGCCTGGCTAATTTTGTATTTTTAGTAGCGATGGGGTTTCTCCATGTTGGTCAGCCTGGTCTCAAACTCCTGACCTCAGGTGATTTGCCCACCTTGGTCTCCCAAACTGCTGGGACTACAGGTGTGTGCCCTGCCTGGAATTCTTTCAACGATATTTTCTGCATCATTTATCCAATAAACACGCATTTATCCAATAAGCAATAAATATGCTGTTTTACCACAAAGCATATTTGTAAGACTGTATTGTAGACCGAAGGCAAATCAATTACATCCTTCTTTTCTTTCCTCTCTTTCCATATTCAACAGAAACAAAGAAAAACTCAGAGGTTTCTCCTTATGCCTCTGCTAACAATAGAAAGAACAGCTCTCCGGGGATCGGGCTGCTTTATTCTGCAGCCCTCCTCAGATGCCAAGACTGCGGGGCTGGTCACCGCACTCACGTCCTCGGTGAGGAATTTACCTCCTACTTTTCTTCAGGGGCAGGTAGGGAAGCAGAGCAGCAGCCCTCAGCTGTCTTGGGCTCCCTGATCTGGTTAAGCAGAATGTATTGACTCAGGGCCTTGGTGGTGCATTGGGGAAGCCAACCCTGACAGTGCTGGCTGGTCGTCAGAACGGAAGTGGGAGGACATTCTTCATTTCCAGGTCATGCCTGGTTACCGTTTCACCTTAACTGAGGGGCTGAAGAGGCTACCCAGCCTGTATCAGAGCTCCCACAGCCCTCTCTGGGTGGCTTGTTTGTGGCATTTATCATGTCCTGTTGTAACACTGTTTACATCCCTGCGCCCAGCCAGACTCCGCCTCCTGTGATTTTCTCATCCCGCCACCCAGTACTTTACAGGCTCAAAGGATGACTATAAACAAGTGAACAGACAGCAGGAGTGGCTACTCTCGTGCTCATGGAATTGGGCCTCTCGATTCAGCCCATGTTGGTCATTTCAGATCATTTGAATGTAAAGGGTCCTCTCTGCCTCTGACCAGGTTTCTTGCAGGCCTTTGGCAGCCATGGAGCTCTAAGAGGGTGTGGTTTCCGGAGGGCTGGGCATCCCAGTCTATTTAATGGGAGGCCATGGACAGAAGGAGTGGGCATCAGGACCACTGGGCACGTGGCCACCACCCAGATCTGTAACTGTGGCATGTATTTCACTTCTCTGGGGCCAGATGGCCTTTTCCTAACATTCTCCTCAGTGCTGAGAGTTCTTCAATCCTGGCTGCTGACTTCCCTCCAGGACAGAACAGATGCCTCCTCCTCCCATAGACATGATGCAGGAACTGAGCTGTCCAAGCAAAAAAACCTTTGAAGGAAGAATTTCTGTGCTGTGAATGGTTTATTCTGAGAACAGGACTCAAGAAAAGTTTTAGCAGTGTTTGTTCAATGTCAGATATAGAGCGATTGTAATCTGTGAGCCAAGAAAAAAGGTTTGTAGAGGCTAGAAGAAAAGAAGCCCATGGCTAAGAACACATAAAAACATCTATAATAAACAAGAGTTCCAAGAGAAAGACTGTGAATCAGCAGGCCCACAGGGGCTGGAGAGCGAGCTCTGAAATGATACAGAATCACCTGTCTGAGGGGCAAAAAAATGCTGTAGAATGCAAATGCAGGAGGTGACACAAACGCACCTGGATTCAACAGAGGACAAGTAGACACATCTATGTCCCAGGCTGCACTAACGGGGAAGCCCACCAGATAGGAAGTGGGGACCACTGAGAGTCTTTAGCATTTATAAGGCTAAAAACCCCCCGCCTTGGCATGCAGAGAAGGAGGGAAGGAGGTGAACATGAACAGGAATGACATTTTCTGTTCACTTCACTGACAGCTTTGCACTGTGCATTTCCAGCTGGGCATGTCCCAGACATGATCTCTTGCATGGGCTGCACTAATGAACATCAAATGTTCAGGCTGGCAACCAGTTACATGAACAGGTGTCAGGAGTGCACATTAACAGGAGTCTGACTAGGGCCGGGGTGGGCAAACTATGGTCTCTGTGCTACATCCAGCCTAAAGCCTGTTTCTGTAAATAAAGTTTTATCAAAACACTCAATTTGCTTACCTATTGTCTACAGCCTTTTTCATGTTGCATTGGCAGCATTGAGCAGTTGTGACAAACACCATATGGGCCACGAGGTCTAATATATTTGCATTCTACTGAAAAAAAATTGCTGAACCTTGGACTAGCGGGGCAGACAGTGAAACTGAGAAGATTAAGACCAAGGGAGCAGTGGGATGTAGTAGTTCCAGGGACAGAGCAGTAACTCTACCAGAGAGTAAGTCAGAAACTCCCTCCTGGAACTGGCAGATGGGGGAGGGTTAAATCTGAGTGGAAAATGGAAGCAGGAAGAAGGAAGAGCAAAGCCATGATCAAAACTAAGAAGATGAACAAGGAGCATAAGTGACACCAGAGATAAGATCCTGTATCTTTTGGAGTCAAGAACCACCATTTTGATGGGCTATTCTGGGCTTTCCAGACCTTCCCAAGGAGCTGATTCTTACAGCTTAAGGGACCACATTCTTGGGAAGCCACAAACCCCAGCCACGCCTTGCCAGGTGGTATTCAGTGCGGACCACAGTAGGATTGCGATGATCAGAGATGAGTTCGAGTGGGGAGAGAAAGAAGACAGAGGAAAATACAGACTGTGTTTGGACAAGAGAAAATAGGATACAGCTAATGGGGAGACAGATGAATACTAAGTGGGGCAACTGCAGAGGCTTTAGTTAATAAGGTGGAGAGTCTGCATCTGGGAGAGGACTGCAGGGACTTGCACAGCAGTCATTCGTGATTCCAGTTATTTGTGAGATAAGGAGAGTGGGGCATGACAAAGCGCTACAAAACTGTGAGATACTGCGTATCTCTGATGAACAGTAGTATGAAAGACAAAACAGATTGGGTTTGCTAGAATAAAGGTGCTAACAAGATGGCTGTCACTGGCAATCTGCTGCAGCCAAAGGCTCAGACACACCTACGCAGAGCTCTTCTTCCATGTGCTTCAACTTATTTGCATGAACATTTCAAGGAGTTGAGCAGAAAAAAGGCAGGGATGAGCTTGCAAAATGAACAGGAGTGTTGACTGGGGAGTGAAAATTGGAGTACAGGCTGGGTGCAGTGGCTCACACCTGTAATCCCAGCACTTTGGGAGGCCGAAGTGGGTGGATCACCTGAGGTCAGGAGTTCAAGACCAGCCTGGCCAATATGGCGAAACTCTGCTTCTACTAAAAATACAAAAATTAGGTGTGGTAGTGCACACCTGTAATCCCAGCTACTTGGGAGGCAGAGGCAGGATCATCGCTTGAACTTGGGAGTTGGAGGCTACAGTGAGCCAAAACTGCACCACTGCCTGGGTGACAGAGTGAGACACTGTCTCAAAAAAAAAAAAAAAAAAGAAGTTGGAGTATAAAGAAGTAAGCCTTGGTAGAAACAAACTGAAATGAGAAAAGAAAGCCACACTACTGAATTCAAGGGCCATGAATAAATGCAGAAATTCAAACTCGGGTGAGAACAGCTGCAGTTGTACAATTCTGGCTGTCCCTTCTAAAGTGAAATCCCTTGGAAAGTGGGAGAATATTCTCCCCCAGGCAACCTCCTATCAACAAGGAGCTTGTGGGACACTGAGCGTAAAGCAGGGCACTGAACCTGTGCCCTATCTTCAGGGAATCTCCAGTCTCTGGCCATGGTCTATAAGAAAGAGCTACCAGCTTTGGAAGTGAGAGCACTAAAGATAACAGATATATCTAGTGTTATGCTGGTAAATATTTAACAAATGGCTCTTGCAGGGGGAGGTAAAGCAATTTGTCGTTTTTGCCAATTTCTGTTGAGTAAATACTCTCACCAAAGCCTATTCTATTTAATTTATTAATTTATTTATTGAGACGGAGTTTCACTCTTGTTGCCCAGGCTGGAATGCAATGGCACGATCTCGGCTCACTGCAACCTCTGCCTCCTGGGTTCAAGCAACTCTCCTGCCTCAGCCTCTCAAGTAGCTGAGATTACAGGCACCCACCACCATGCCCAGATAATTTTTGTATTTTTGGTAGAGACAGGATTTCACCATGTTAACCAGGCTGGTCTCAAACGCCTGATCTCAGGTGATCCGCCCACCTCAGCCTCCCAAAGTGCTGGGATTACAGGCAAGAGCCACGGCACCCGGCCTACTTGTCTTTTGAGTAGTTTTTCTTTTCTCCTTTTAATGATTAAAATGTTTAATTGTGCTACCTCCTCATCTCAGCAAGTGAATTATGCATTTAATTGGAAATCAAGTCTTTGTCTAAAAACTGTACTTCCATGCTGGTTTCCTCCAGAATAATAAAACACTGTTTATCAATCTAAGCCTCAAGTAGGTCTCTCATGCACCTGTCTTCCTCTTCTCCTTCTGCCCACCGCCTCCCTCACTCTCATCTGGAAAGTCATCAAGCAGACCACCTAGCAAGTTCCGTCTGACATCAGGGCTGACAGGGCCTGGGTGAACTTCAGCGAAGCTGGCTTTCTTCCTGGCTGTTTCTGCTTGAAAAGAAGGCTCTTTCAGCAAGTCAGGGCAGTGCTTTCTGTTTGTGAGGTGCTTCTCTTCTGGGTGGCAGATATGTCTTCTATTTACCACCGTTCACTCACCACTAATCAGCATCTTTGGCAGTTCTTAGAAACTTTCAGGTGGTAAGCACTTGGTGTTTTCTTTTTATTTATTTATTTTTAGAGACAAAGTCTAGCTGCGTTGCCCAGGCTGGAGTACATCTGGTGCACTCACTGCAGCCCCCAAACGCCTGAACTCAAGGAACCCTCCTGAATCAGCCTTCTAAGTAGCATGCACCACCACATCCAGCTAATTAAAAAATTTTTTTGTGTGTGGAGACAGTGTCTTACTATGTTGCCCAAGCTGGTCTCAAATTCCTGGTCTCAAGAAATCTTCCCACCTCAGCCTCCCAAAAAGCTGGGAATACAGGCACAGGCCACTACGCCCAGCTGCAAGTGTTTGTTTATCCCCATTTCATAGGGGGTAAAACTGAGGCACAAAAGGAGGAAATCGCCAACAGGATATGCTACTGCAGTGAGATACAAGATGAGAGTAATTCAGCTTCAGGGGTTGTTTTCAAAAACGAAGGAAGAAACTGCAACAAGAACTGAATCATGCTTCAGTACAGCACGCCTTCTACTTCCTCCACCAGTCAACTGCCAGGTGAACTTTCATGAGGAGCAATATTGATGGATTTAAGTTTTCATTTCTCTGTCATTTTTTGCTTTCTGGAGGCGGTACAGTGAGCTTGGAAGTTAAGTGACATGTATGCTGGGAAGGCGGAGACAGAGAAGGTAAAGTGAGAGGCCTGCAGGATAAGGACCTAGGGGGATAATTGAACTAAGAAAAGTCAGGTGGAGGTTACACAGAGACTCTGGAAAATGACAGCACAGCTGCTCACAGCTCACTGGAAAACTGTAAGAACAGCCCTTCTTATATCAGGGCTGGTGGCCTCTGATGTAAAAGAGAACTCTGGTCTGATGCTGTGTAATTACATAAACAAATATACATACATACAACCACATATCCACAGTATATATATATATACACATGTGATAAACATACATATATGTACAAATAATGATATACAATTATGTAATCATAATTGAGCTACAAGAACCCACTATGTGGCCAGGTGTAGTGGCTCACGCCTGTAATCCCAGCACTTCAGGAGACTGAGGCGGGCAGATCATGAGGTCAGGAGTTCGAGATCAGCCTGACCAACATGGTGAAACCCCGTGTCTACTAAAAATACAAAAAAAGAAAAAAGAACCCACTGTGTTAGAGTGTTTTCAAAATCAGACTTCATTTTAATATAGAGAAACTGTTGGCCATAAAAACATTCCTTTGTTTGGTTCCCAAAGGGGTATGTCATTTTGTTCTGCCTTTGCTAAGTAAGAGTTGAAAATTGTTGAAATGTTCCTCACTGGCTAAGCTGGAGAGAACCAATACAATTCAACGGAGACTTTTAAGTCTTCAGAACTGAGCTCTGTTGAGGTTTACGTGGGAAGGGGGAAAGGTTTGTGAACATGTTTATGATTCCATCAAATCTAGTCTGCCACGGCTCCACACTAGGGGCACAATCAAAATTATGCAAACAGCTAAGTTTCTCTCCCTTGACAATGATGATACTGGGCCATATTTCCAATACTTAGAACTCACTGCTTGGGTCCACAGCAGCCTACAGTCAAAAGCTCATCAGATAAAGTCATCTTCACAGGGCTGGGAAGGTGATTAGGTCAACTCCTTCACTTCATAAATAAGGATGCTGCATCCCAGAGAAGTGATTTGTTCAAAGGCAAACAACAGTGTTTAGGATGAGAAGCCACATCTTCTGGGTCTCCAGATCCCTGAACCTTCTTCCCAACTCCAGTGTCTCTGTGGGTGGCATCCACCCCAGTCAATCCATTAACAGACAGGAACCAGCACAGGTGTTCCAGCACTGTGCCAAGCCCCTGAGGAGGACCAAATGTTTTTGTTGCCTGGCTGTGAACAGGCACTGAGGCTCCAAGGTGGAGCACTGTTTCTTCCTGACTGGAGCTCCATGGAACTAAAATACAGATGAGTATGGAACAGGGTGACATTATTCCAGAAGAACAGACAGCATAGCATACAATGGGAGTTCGGAGCAAAGGCCATACCCAGCCTTGAGGGAGGGTGTAGGAACCAAAAGGAAAAGTAGACAATATCCAGTTAAAGAAGAGGACAAAGGACAGTGATCCTGCAGAGAAACCACCACTGAGCAAAGTTGGGAGGCGACCGCTGCAGGTAAGCAGCTTTGGTCTGGGCAATCCCAGGGAAACCGGAGGAGACTAATCCAGTGAGAAGCCAGACTATGCAGAGACAAAGTTCTGTAACTCTAGTGGGGCTGCAATGAGCATGCGGTCAAAGCAAACACATGCTTAGGCCAAGGAGTCCTAAGTGGGCACCAGGACCCAGGCGGGAAGCAAAGAACCAGCAGAAGAGAGCCTTCCAGACAGCACGGGAGCAAAGCCGCTTGGCTAGGGTCTGAAGAGGCAGACACAGTCACCGAGATCATTCCCTGGGCTCTTCTTGTCCACTGGGGCGACATGCGGTCTGAAGACTTAGGTAGCTGGAGCTATCAATCAGCCAACAAGAGTCTTGTTTCTGTTGAGCTGTAAGCCTTCCAGGGCTGCAACTAGACAAGGGGCAGGGTCACAGACTAAACTAAAACTAGTTCTTAAGAGCTTTTATAACTGCTATCCCTTTTCCCCTCTCTCCCTGAACCTAGGCTTTTGCCCTGGTAGAGGTGGAGACAATATAGCCCAGAGGTTGAGACTGGAGTCAAAGGCTCCAAGTTCAAAGCCCACCCAGCTACTTATGAACGGAATGATCCTCAGCAAAGTTGCTTTAACTTTCCTGACTCAGATCCCTCATCTAGACTCTCAGAACTGTTAAATCACATAAGAACACAGAAGTTGCTTTCAACATGGCACCTGGCACTAGGAAGTGTTGTGCGAGTTGTAGTGTTCTGGTGTTCTACTTAAAAGGCAAGGTGGGCCAGATTTTAAAGGAACCCCCCGTATCACAGTCTGGACTTTGTGGTGGATTGTATTTTCCAAAAAGGAATGCATCCGAATCTTGCTTATCTGCTTTTCTTATGGTGTGACTTTGACATTCCTCCCATTGAGAGATGGGTTTCTCTATTTCCTCCCCCTTGATAGACTTCTGAGCACAAGTGACAGTGATAGTTTGTGACTGCTGAAACCAGATCATAGCATGCCTTTCTTAGGAATGCTTGCTCTTGGAAGCCAGCCACCATGCTGTGAGGAAGAGCAAGCAACCACATGGAGAGACCACTGTTCCAGCCAACAGCCCCAGCTGAGGTCCCAGCTGACAGCCTGCCTCAAATCGCCAAGGATGTGAACAAGTAAGCCTTTAGATGTCAACTCGCCCTAGCCTTTGAATATTCCCAGCAGAGGCCTCAGACATAACAAGGCTGAGACAAACCATCCCACCGTCCCCTTTCCAAATTCCTGACCCACAGAATCTGTGAGTCTGATAAAACAGTGGTTATTTTATGCCACTTTGTTTGGGTTTGTTACACAACAGATAATCAATACAATTGTGTTAAGGCAACAGATGGCCATGGAAAGGTTTGAAAGTGGTGAAAAAGCAAGATGTATGTTTCCAGGCAGCTAACCTGACTGCAAGTGGGCTGAGATTGGTGGCAGGGGACCCAGCAGGAAACCACTGATACTACACGATGCAAACCTGACTACTGAAGCATGGGCAGGGTGTTAAAGGTCACAAATTAGATGTGGGGGTTAACAAGAAGAGAGAACTTCAAATGACACCAAGGTTTGAACCGATAGTGGAACCGGACATAATCAGGTTCATCCAGACGGGACTAATATTGTTTTTTTCTGGTGGACAGTCAGAGTAGAGGAGAGAAGGTAAATTCCATTCTAAATACATGGAATTTGCATGATGTCAGGATAATCTAAGACACATTAAGTGAGAAGTCAGATAGTCAGAACTAGACTGGCTGTCGTGACTCACATCTGTAATCCCAGCACTTTGGAAGGTCAAAGCAAGAGGATTGCTTGAGGCCAGGAGTTCCAGACCAGCCTGGGCAACATACTGAGACCCCAATTTCTGCAAAAATAAAAAATAAAAAATAAAAATAAAAAAATTAGTCACCAACCACGGTGGCTCACACCTGTAATTCCAGCACACTGGGAAGTCGAGGCAGGCAGATCATGAGATCAGGAGTTTGAGACCAGCCTGGCCAGCATGGTGACACTCCTGTCTACTAAAAATACAAAAATTAGCTGGGCATGGTAGTGGGCACCTGTAGTCCTAGCTACTCCAAGGCCGAGGCAGGAGAATTGCTTGAACCTGGAAGGTGGAAGTTGTAGTGAACCAAGATCACGCCATTGCACTCCAGCCTGGGTGACAGAGTGAGACTCCACCTCAAAAAAAAAAAAAAAGAAAAGAAAAAGAAATTAGCTGGGCATATGTGCCTTTGTCCTAGTTACTCAGGAGGCTGAGAATCACTTAAGCCCAGGAGGTTGACGCTACAGTGAGCCATGAACATGCCACTGAACTCCAGTCTGGGCATCAGAGTCAAACTGTCCAAAAATTAATTAATTAATTAACCCAGGACTAGAAGCTGAACACAGGTGTTGGTCAAAACCTTGAAAATGGATGAGATCAGCTCTCAGATCATGCTTGTGTTTAGGAGAACAGGTGAGCTTGACCAGAGTTAGCCAGTCATAGAGGCAGAATTCTCAGAGTATAGCTTCACGAACAAGTTTCGGAAAGGTGCAATCATTATTAGTGCCAAATGCTAGACAGATGAAAGAGATGAAAGACTGAGAAAAGGAACTGGAACTCAAAAGGTAATAAGGAATGGACCCAGGGTTGGAGGAGGGCCTCTCCATCCCTGACCAAAAAGGAAACAAGACACACGAACTGGGGGATGAATGAAATGACAAACCCTGCTGGTACACATCAGAATGTCCTCAGTCTCTATTCAGTTGGACATTTTCGGTGAGTCTGGAAGGGGGAAGTGGTAGGAACTGTTGAAGTGGATGGTGAAATGCACATTTCTAAGGGTACAAAGTGGGCACAAGAACACCTGACATTTAACCACCTCACAAAGATAAAGCACAGATTAGATTCCTATCAAGTGTTCTGAGTTCTCTGCCATTGTAATAGACCTGATACCTATCTTTCAGCCTTCAGAGAAGAGTTGTTAACATTTGCTGAACTCTCCAGCATTCCTGGGAGGTAGATATTATCGTTGGATGAGGAAACAAAGGCCACACAGCAAGTCAAAAGCCAAGGCAAGATTAGAACAGGGCCTGCCTTCTGTGTGGGGAAGTCTACTTGGCTAGATTCCTCTTGTGTCAGTAACAGGTTCTTTGATCTGTAATACGGGAAGAGGCTTGTTTCTGGGGAGAATGTGAAAATAGATTCATTAATGACCATAAGCATCCCTGAAACTCACCAAGGGGGTGGTGAGAAAAAAGGTGCTTAGGAGAACAGCCAGATTCTAGAAACAATGAAAGAAATTACAGGAGGCCAGGCAAAATGGCTCACGCCTATAATCCCAGCACTTTGGGAGGCTGAGGCGGGTAGATCTGAGGTCAGCAGGGTGAAACCAGCCTGGCCAACACAGTGAACCCGCATCGCTACTAAAAACACAAAAATTAGCCAGGCATGGTGGCATGTGCCTGTAATCCCAACTACTTGGGAGACTGAGGCAGGAGCACCGTGTGAACCCGGGAGGCAGAGGTTGCAGTGAGCTGAGATTACATCACTGCACTCCTGCCTGGGCAACAGAGCGAGATTCTGTCTCAAAAAAAAAAGAAAAAAGAAAAAAAGAAAGAAAGAAGAAATCACAGGACCAGTGGAGACTGTAAGAACAGCAAGGGAGATGCAGGCCCTTCAAAAGCATCGGTCTGGGCAGATCCAGAGGCTGCGGGGAGAGGCCTCACAGAGCAGGCTATGCCCCAGCCGTTCCTAGACTTCTTTCTTCAGTCTCCTCACTTGCAGCAGACACTGCACGAACACGGCTGGTTTGGACTGAGGCTCTTGGTCTCAAAGACAGAGCAGTAACTGGATCCCTCACATGGTGAAGAGGTGGACAAAAAGGTAGTGCTGTGGATCAGAACACCTCAGGGGGCCCCAGAAACAGTGAACAGGAAGAGTCACAGTTTTATGAAAAAGACTTTACTTGAAATCCCTGGAGAAGCAGTAGCATCATAATTCTTCCTCTTTCTGAATTTACTTTTTTCCTTAAAAACTCAATTTCTTAATAAAATTAAAAAGCAATGATGACACTGTTTGAATATTATTATAAATTGGATGGAGTGGAGGATAAATGAAATTGGCACAGGAAAAGCAAGAGGCACGCACTGAGTGTCTATCACATGCCCTCTCAGTATTTAGAATCCCCTCACGAGATACCAGCAGCCCATTTTACAGAGACTTAGAAAGGATAAATCTTTTACCCAAGGCCATGCAGCTAGTCTATGATGGAGCCAGGATTCCAGCCCTGACATGCCCAGTGCCAGAGCTACTGCTGTTTTCTGTACACTGCACTATCTACATCTCAACAGTCGTGAGTTCAACATTAGTCAGGTCTGAACTAATGAGATTTACCGTAATGCCCCAGAGCTGACTGCACCTCAGAGCGGGAGAACACACAGGGAGGGGCACTTCCGTTACGTATGCCTGAACTATGTTTGTGATTCACACAAAATAAAGAAGTGACCAGGACCAGCCCCAGCCTACGAGAGGCAAAGTCACCGCTGTCCACTCCACCCCACCCTAGAGCTCCCTCCCCTCTGCACTCTCACGCCACCCTCCAGCTGTCCGACAGTGCCAACCGCCCCGCTGCTCCCTTCAGCAGACTCTCCTCACCTCCAGGCCATCAGCAGCACCTTCACTTGGGTGGCAGGAGTTGGGAGGTTAACCAGATACACCAATCCCTGTTAAGTCGGTCGCTAACACGTTACCCCTTCTAGGATATGGGCTTTTTGTGTTTTTGTTTTTTCACTCAGTTAACAGGGACTTTACCACCACAAAGGTAACATTACGATGGTGGACATCTCATTCATCCTCGAAGACTGTGGAGGAGACAGCTGTGGGCACGTAGGCTTTGGGCATTTCCCAGTCCATTAACCAGCCAATCACAAAATCAAACCAGTATCTACTTTTAAAAATACTCATTATGTTTTAACTATTGAACAGATTTGCTCATTTAGTGAGGTAGTTACTATCTATTATTATACCCATTTTCCAGAGAGGATACAGCCACGAAAAGGTTCAAAAACCTCCCAAAGGCTCACAGCTCATACGCAGCAGGAGCAGGATTCAAATGCAGGCAATCAAGACGCAGAGTCATGCTCTTAACCACTATCCTACGAGTTCTCAAAGCATGATCTGCAGACCCCGGGGATCCTTAAGACCCTTTCAGAGGCTCCAGGAGGTAAACCTATTTTACTAATCATACCAAGATGTTACTTGCCTTGTTTTTCGGGTATTTTCACTCATGATGCAAAAGCAATGGTGGCTGAAACTGCCGGTGCCTGAGGCTGCAGGAAGCCAGGGGCTCCACAATGCACCGAGTCCTGTGCTCACTGCTGGGCACTCTTAGTGGAGGGAAACGCCAGTTTCACTTAAAACTGTGCTGCACAAAGCAGTAACAATTACTAATTTAAAAAATTCTGACCCTGGAATGCAGATCTTTTAAAATATTTGGTGTGACCAAACGGAAAGTACGCATAAAACACCGCCACTGCATCGGGAAGTAAGATGTCTCAGGAAACGCAACTGTGTCATCATTTGAGTTGGGAGCTGAAACGGCCACTTTCTTCCTGGATATGACATTTGTACTTGGAAGAACTGACAGACAGCAATGACTATTTAGATCTGGGTATCTCTCGCAAATTTTTCTTGACATGAATAAAGTGAGCCTGTCACTTCAAATAAAATAACTCACAGTATTTGCGGCCAATGATAAAATTTGACCTCTTAAGAAAGAGAATTTTGGAAAACTTGTATTTACTATCAGCAGCCTGCAGCTTCCCAATACTGGTCATGACAGTGATGAATGTAATTTTTTGATATTGTATGGTGCAACATCAATACCCGGAAGACCTGAATAACCCAGTGACCCGATTATTTTCCAAATGCCTAATGTATAATGCTACAAAACCCTGCATTAGTAAAAGATTTTAATGTAACAGAATATTAATGTTTATATGGTTTCAGATACCACATGGCAACTAACCTTTAAGAAACTACTACTTGTCAAATTTTGGTAGAGTATCAAAGAAGAATATCCACAATTATCTGAAAAGGCGATTAAAATACTCTTCTTTTTGATGATTACGAATCTGGGTGAGCCCAGATTTTCTTCATATTTCTCAACCAAAATAATGTATTGCATCAGATTGAATGCACAGGCAGATGAGTGAATATATGCATCTTCTCTTAAGCAAGTCATTAGAGAGATTAAAGGTAAAAACAATGTATCCATTCTCATTAAGATTTTTGACTTTAGAAAACACACAGTTTTGATTTTTATGTATCCAGGGGTACAAGCCCAGGTTTGTTACATGGACATATTACATAATGAAGTTTGAGTTTCTACTGAATCCATCACTCAAATAGTGAATACGTACCCAGTAGGTAATTTTTAACCCTCGCCCCACTCCCACCCTTTCTCCCTCTTTGAGTCCCCAGTGTCTGTTATTGTAACCTTTACGTCTGTGTAGCCACTGCCTAGCTCCCACTATAAGTGAGAACCTGCAGTACTTAATTTTCTGCTTTTGAGTTATTTCACATAAGATAATGTGAAATATAAATGGTGCTGCAAAGGAAATAATTTCATTCTTTTTTATGGCTACATAGTATTCCATGGCATATTTATACCACCTTTTCTTTATCCAATCATCTGCTGACAGGCACCCAGGTTTACTCTATGACTTTGCTAATGAACCGTGCTGTGATAAACATACAAGTGCAGTGTCTTTTCTATACAATGATATCTTTTCCTTTGGGTAGATGCCCAGTAGTGAGATTACAGCAGTTCTATTTTGAGTTCTTTGAGAAATCTTCATACTGTTTTCCACAGAGGTTGTACTAAGTTACATTCACACTATGGGGATGTAAGGATTCCTTTTCTCTGCATCCACCCCAACGTCTGTTGTTTTTGTTTTTAATAACAGCCATTCTGACTGGTATAAGATGATATCTCAATATGGTTTTCATTCACATTTCTCTGACGGTTAGTAATGTTTACTAACGGTTAGTAAACATTACTAACCGTCAGAGAAATGTGAATGTTTAGTATTTATATTTAGAAAATATAGTTATTTTAAATAAAGTTATTTTTAAATATTTTAAATATTTTTAGTAACCAGAGAAATGTGACTGTTCAGTATTTATATTTAGAAGATAGTTATTTTAAATAAACTGATATTTACACTAAAATGTAATTTTTTAAAAAATGAATGAATAGATACTTTAAAACTTCCTTGGTTTTAACTCCAGATGTGGTAAATACCAACCTCTCTTTAGTCCTCAGTAATCTGTAAGAGAATACAGGGATACAGAGACCTAAAGTTTGAAAATCCCTGCTGTACAGAACGGAACCTAGAGGGGGAGGAGACAAAGAGCAGGCTGTGTAGCTGCATCACTGTTGTTTTGTTTTTTTTTTTGAGATGGAGTCTCGCTCTATCGCCCAGGCTGGAGAACAATGATGGTACGCTCTCGTTTCGCTGCCGCTTCCGCCTCCTGGGTTCCAGTGATTCTCCTGCCTCAGCCTTCCTAGTAGCTGGAATTACAGGTGCCCATTACCATGCCTGGCTAATTTTTGTGTTTAGTAGAGACTGGGTTTCACCATGTTGGCCAGGCTGGCCTCAAACTCCTGAGCTCAGATGATCCACCCGCCTCGGCCTCCCAAAGTGCTGGGATAACAGGAATGAGCCACCGTGCCCGGCGGGCATCAGGTAAGGGGGTGGGAGGGAACCACAACTGGTCACTATGAATTTTACAGACTTCTCAGTAACTAAGTTTCAAGGACCCAATTTCTCATCAGTCTTTAAGGCTTAGTGACAACAAGCTTTAAAGATCGTTCTCGGCCCCCTGTGGGTTCCAGAGTGCTCTCGGCTTTGCCTCTCGTCTTGTACACTCGCTGTTCTCTGGTCCATCTGGGAAACTCCAACCCTCCTTCAAGATGTATATTGCCAGCCTCTCCTCTCTGCCCCAGGGACCCTGCATCTCTCTTTTCTTTCTTTTCCATTAAAAGTCATGTTTACTAATCTAGCGCCATAATTCCAGTCTTAGAACCTCCCATGCAACTGGAAAAGGGATACAGGAAGAGGCGAGTATGTTGGGAACGTCAGGTAGTTCTCTCACTGGGGCCCCATTTTGCTTTCTCTAAAGCAAGAAACACAGGGTCTAGCAAAGAAAAGGAGTGCTGAGGCTTTTGGTTCAAACGGTAAAGGCGGCCCTCGAGAGCAGTACAATCAGGGTATCCCGAAGGCAGTGCTGGAGGCAGTCTCATGAACTAGGGGATTTCTTCTTGGCATCCAAGTCCTTTTTAATTTCTTCAGGTTTTTCAGCCAGGTTTGGTATGTCATAGTTCTGAGCCAGATACATTCCAACCATGTTGCCCAATGTAAATCCAAGCAGGAACTGGAGCACGATGTCAGTGGGGAGGGTGAGGAGGGTGTGAAGGGTGGCTGCAACCTATAACCCTTTTCTATAGCACTAAGCACATGGCTCTGATGTTTATGTGGCTTTTTCTCTATTGGAAGTGTTAGGCCTCGAAAGCTAGAATTTTTTCTTCATCCTGGTACCTGCCTCAGTACTTGGCATGTGGAGTCAAACTCAGAAAAGATCTGTTGAATTAATAAGACCAAGTAACTCCCTAACATGCACCAATCAATCTTCCAGTAGCAATGTGGCTTATCCAGGGAAGACTATGTTGACCAGCTGAGAGAAACAGTGCAGGATTTTTAGTAATTCTCAGTATGACCAACTGAAATGTTGACTCACTATCAAGTCTTGATATACTTAGACTGTGTAAAGCCTGAAACTATAAAACAGACCCAAATCTGGGGCTTCCAAAGCCTCCAAGGCAAGCACACCTTGCCCAGCCTCCAACATACTTCAAGGACCTTCCCTAGGCAGACACTGGCCTCCTCCTGCAAGACCCATGTCTGAAGTGCTCTAAAACCAAAACAATGCTTTAAAAAAATTATTATTTGAGACAGACTGTCACTCTGTCACCCAGGCTGGAGTGCAGTGGCGCGATCTCAGCTCACTGCAACCTCCACCTCCTGAGTTCCAGCGAGTCTCCTGCCTCAGCCTCCCAAGTAGCTGGGACTATAGAAGCATGCCACCATACCTGGCTAATTTTTGTATTTGTAGTAGAGATGGGGTTTCACCATGTTGTCCAAGCTGGTCTCGAACTCCTGACCTCAGGTGATCCACCTGCCTTGGCCTCCCAAAGTGCCTGAATTACAGGCATGAGCCACCACACCATGCTTTTAAGCAGCCCCCAAAACAATGCTTTTAAGCAGCCAGGTTTGAAAGAGAAAATTTTAATAAAATGAAGAGTACATGAAGGCAATTATAAAGTCATTGCTGTTGCTTGAACTGCTATATGACCAAGGACTTCATAACTCAATTATTATTATTATTTTTTTTTTGAGACGGAGTTTCGCTCTTGTTACCCAGGCTGGAGTGCAATGGCGCGATCTCGGCTCACCGCAACCTCCGCCTCCTGGGTTCAGGCAATTCTCCTGCCTCAGCCTCCTGAGTAGCTGGGATTACAGGCAGGAGCCACCATGCCCAGCTAATTTTTAGTATTTTTAGTAGAGACAGGGTTTCACCATGTTGACCAGGATGGTCTCGATCTCTTGACCTCGTGATCCACCCGCCTCAGCCTCCCAAAGTGCTGGGATTACAGGCTTGAGCCACCGCACCCGGTGAGAAAATATTTTTTTCCCAAATTTAATGTAAGCAATGTGTGGGAATAAAGGATGTTGAGTCAGATAATCCCCTGTAGGCCTGACAGATAATACCATGTATGTAAGTTTTGAAAAATGTTCACATACCTCAGGATGTTACAGCTTCTTTCTGGAATGTTGCTACTGTCCTGTTAATCCCTCCCCCAACCTGCCCGCCACAAAGTTCTCTTATCCTGTTGTTCATCACACCACCTTCCTTCCACTATACCGTGTTCTAACTGCTCCCCACCCTAGTCATCTAGGAACTAGGGGAGGATACGATAAAGCTAATAGGGGTAAGACATTTTAAAGCCTCCTTAGGTTCTGCCAAAGAACACAATCTTCTGATTCCCTTATTCCTACAAAGAATCTTGGAAATCGTCTATTCTCATTCTTATTTTACTAAAGAGGAACCTGAGAAAGTGTAAAGTGACTGAAATGCCATACTTTCTCAGTCCATTTCTGTCTATTTCAGGAAGCTTGATCCCAAGGAAAAGAGGGTGCTCCACAGTCAAAGGGAGAAGGAAACTGAGGAATGGTTAAGACTGTCAGTACCTACTCAACACCATTTACTGAGCATCTACTAGACGCTAAGCCCAGAAGTTCTATGTTGGCACGGGAAGACAAAGAAAGCCCTATGTATTTAAATTTTAACAGGTATCAAATCAGAGCAAAAAATAAAGTAAATGCAACAAGCACATTAAAAACAAACAAATACAGCAGTTTAGGAAAATGAAAAGTCTACCAAGTCTATGACTGGAACAGGAAAGACGTGAAGAAAAATTAGAAACTGGGTAAGAACTAAATAATTCATTTACCTTGCAGTCTAAGGATCTGTTTAGAAAGATTGTGTACATTCATTACTGGGAAGGTATTTCTGGTGACCAAAAAACCCCCACAATAACAACATTGAAGTATTTTTCACAAGAACCCTTAACCCCCATACTTCGCCACAAGAGGGTGCACATTTCCTTATTAATACAGTAACCCAGGGAGACCTTACTTTCTCCTCGGCAGGTGCTCACCTCTGCTCGGCCACCTCTCTCCCTAGCCTGAGTCTCACGACAGTAAAAGGCATCCGCACATAGTTACAGAGGTTAAACCTGTTCATATACTTTATCTCATGTAATTCTAACGACAGTTCTGTGACGGTGGGTAGGGCAACTTATCAACCCCATTTTAAAGATGAGAAACACACTCAGAGGTGAAGTGACTTGCCCTAGGTCAGAGAGATCATCATCACGTTAGAGCCCAAGTTCAGACTCATGTTGTCTTGTTCCCAAACCCTACAGACATTTTCCTTATCCCTAGAAGAGCATAATCAAAACCCATTCCTCAACCATTCAGTGCCTCTGTTCACCCATTCTACTTCTTCTGAGCAAAGAACCATACACTGGGCAGATGAGAAACTGCTCACTTTTGCATTGTTAAAATCAGTGAAAGCTGGTTTTTAACGTGTGTGTGTTAGCACCTGGCAATTATCTTTATGGGTTTTCAATGAAGTGAACAGGGTGCTGACACTTGTCTACTATTTAAGGCAGCAGTAACATGAACTAGAATAATTTTAAGAGTTTGCTTATAACAGAGAAATTAACTAAGTTCAACTTTCTTTGGATAGCTCTTATGAGACTCAGGCTAAAACCTAACTCCAATACCCTCCTGGCAGAAACCCTAGAGCACAGAGGTCAAGGATTTGGACTTAGATGCCAGACTGCCTGGGTTCAAATCCAGATTTTGCCACTTACCATGTGACTGTGGTCAAGTAACTCCGATGTGCCTCAATCTCCCCACTGCAGAGTGGAGCTAAGAGCAGCAGCTCCCTCACAGCGTAATAGTGAAGACAGCATTGTAACATGAAAGCATACATAAGCGCTCAAGCTACAAAAGGCAGCCCTTACTCTAAAAGGCAGATGAGATTATTAATTTTAGAGACTAAAGAAAATACGTTAATTGTATGTGCATTATGTTGGAGAATTACATGTTGTGACAATATGAATGCTTAAAAATACATTTAAATCCTGCCCCCACCCTTTTGTTGAGACCAAGTCTGACTCTGCTGCCCAGGCTGGAGGGCAGTAGCGTGATCTCAGCTCACGGCAACCTCCAGCTCCCAGGTTCATGCGATTCTCATGCCTCCCAAGTAGCTGGGACTACAGGCGTGAGCCACCACATCCACCTAATTTTTGTATTTTTATTAGAGATGGGGTTTCACCGCGTTGGTCAGGCTGGTCTTGAATTCCTTACTTCAGGCGATCCGCCTGCCTCAGCCTCCCAAAGTGCTGGGATTACAGACGTGAGCCACCGTGCCTGGCCTTACATCCCTTAATCCATGTGCGTAACAATTATATCTATCTTAAAGGATTTAGAGCATAAATTGCCAAGAATAAATTTCTCATACCTTTGCTTTTATGACACTGTGTGGCATATCTATGGTCAGTCTCATGGCAAGTCCTTGGTCAAGAAAGAAAAGCTAAATTACAGAGTTCCTCTGGGAGGAGACAGTAAGCTTTACATAGCAGAGGGGAAGTCTCCTTACCTAGGAACCTGAAGACCCAGGTTGTAATTACAGCTCTGCCACTAAACAGCATCCCCTAACTCTTAGATATTTCTAAAAATTTAACTTTTCATTTTCATCACCACGATCTTAATTCATATCCTTAATAGCATGAACTCCTAACTGGCCACAGAAGTGGGTAGAGAGAATTCCATGGCCACATCTCAATGGAAGGTGAATACTTGTTACAGTTTTGACCTCAAATTTTATTTGACTCTGCCATGGGTCCAGGTGCCTCTCTTGGGGACACGGCTTCACACATACAATATGTGCATGATCATTCCATCTACCTATGCGACGGGAACGTCTTGGGGATGACATTCCCTCCCACTGGAACATGCCCACTTGCTCACCCAATGTGGCTGTTAATTATACAATAAGAGAGCACCTCTGCATCTTGCTCACAACCTGAAATTCCCAGCAAGGGACACCGTGGAAGTGGGGCATCAACCACCTTATGGCAGAGTTAATGAGCTAAACCCTTAGGGTTTCAAGTTAGGCTTCACAGGCAGTCTCTCTGCAATGTCAGACTGCATGACGTTGGGGACATGCCTGAATCTGGCCTCCACAAGACTGTAACAAGAGTTTTCCATCTGACCCTGATACGCAAAACTGTGCCATCAGTACTGGGTGTCAAATCCATGCTAGGAAGGGACATGACCTCAGCCATCAAAATTAGAACTGGAAAAGCCCTCCCCAAATCTAGCAGAATACCTTAGTCCTAAATGTCTTCTATGTAGGGCTTCTGATACTTGTCTTGGGACTCCAATTTATAAGATAACAGTGTCACCATGAAAACAGTGACACTTCTTAGCTTGGAAATTTTCTTGATGTTGACCATTAATTTATATTTCTTTTTATGTACTGCTTTGACCGACTCTAAATACATTTTCTCTTTCCATGATGTCTACATCCTTCACATTCTTAGGAGCTGTTATCATATCCCCTTTAATCATCCTTTGGCCAAGCTATACATACTAAATTCCTTTCATCTCTCCTATGTCCTTTCTCCCAGCAGTGCTGGCTCCTCTTTAAATTCCTTCTAATCTGTCAACATCTTTCTGGAACTGATGCACACCCTCCCTTAATCAACGTTCTACGTGCTCCCTGTTTCCTAACGGTTCTCCAAAGACTCCTACTGTGAAAAACTACTGGACAGGGAGTCAAAAGTGGTAGCTCTAGTACTGGATCTGCTCCGAGCCTCAGTTTTCCCTTTTATAAAATGGGAGTAACACCTTTTTTGACTTGATCAAAAGAGTATAAAATATAAAATCACTTTGCAGATTATAAATTAACCATGCGTGAAGAATGTGCGCATAGCATTTGCATATTAAAAATATAAACAAAAAATAAAACTAGAAACAAGTATGTCAAATAACTGTTAAATCTGATAGCGGCATTTGGAGTAACAGTTACACTACTCTATGCACTGGGTGCTTTATGTTTCGACTTCAAAGAACTGTTTATCCATTTCCTAAAATTATTTACTTAACCTCTACTATACACAAGATGACAGGTGAGACAACGTGGGAAAATATGAAACAAAGACCTCAAGAAGTTCTGGTGATCACCCCAGTTCTCAGGGACTCTGTACTTAGTTTGGATCACATAGTATCAGGAAGCTGCTCCTGCTGTCTCTTGGATAATGCTTTATAACATTGTGGTGATTTCTTCTTATTTCTTTAGAGTAGATTCTGAGAAACAGAATTACTAGGTCAAAGGGTGTGACCATATTTAGGCCTCAAATTTCCAAATAGTTTCCCAGAAAGAGTGTGCCAATTTCTACCCTCACTGCCAATGTTTACCAGTGTCCTTCTTACCAGGCCATGGCTAACACTGGGTATTATCTTTATTCCAAATCGAATGAATTGCTTTTAGAAATCATAAATAAAGGCATGAAAAAAATCTAAAATAAATTCATTTCTACCGAGATGAAGTATCACCACTTGGTATCTATTTTGATGTCGCCTTGTAAATATTCACCAAATCTTTAGTTCTTCAAAAGACACTAACTGCGTGCCTATTATTTTCCAGGCAATAAAACTGGGGCTTAAGCCACAAAGACGAAATGGTCCCAGACCCTGCCTTTAAAGGGCTCATAATCTAGTGTAAAAGATAAACACTAATAATTACAGAACTAATTATAGAACACTGTGGGCAGAGCTCCTTCCCTGAGAAGTACATGAAAAGTACAAAAGCAACGCAGAAGAGGGAGCCAGGAACAGCCTAGGGAAGTCAGGAAGGGCTTCAGGGAAGTGGTGATATCCGAGCTGGGTTTTGAAGGATGAGCAAGTCTTAACCAGAGAAGGGAGAACAAAAGAGATGAATCCAGGCAGAGCAACCAGTTATTGGTCTTTGCAGCCACTACCATCCTCTCTCAGAAAATGTTTTATTATATAAAGGTTTAGCAATTCAGTGCTAAGCCTCTTTAGGCAGTTTTATTGTTTTAACCTGTATCATTTACAGTTGCATTTCTGTCCCTGGAGAAAGCAATCAGAAAATATCCACAAAGGGCACAAGATCACTCCTGCTTCCTTCACAGAGAATGCTGTTTTTAAAAAGGAGTATTAAACAATAATTTTGCTAAATATAAACTTTAAAACTGAGATTGTCAAGCTTGAAGAGGGCCTTTAATCCTTAAAGATTCTTAAATATGAGCCGGGCGCGGTGGCTCAAGCCTGTAATCCCAGCACTTTGGGAGGCCGAGGCGGGTGGATCACGAGGTCGAGAGATCGAGACCATCCTGGTCAACATGGTGAAACCCCGTCTCTACTAAAAGTGCAAAAAATTAGCTGGGCATGGTGGCACGTGCCTGTAATCCCAGCTACTCAGGAGGCTGAGGCAGGAGAATTGCCTGAGCCCAGGAGGCGGAGGTTGCGGTGAGCCGAGATCGCGCCATTGCACTCCAGCCTGGGTAACAAGGGCGAAACTCCGTCTCAAAAAAAAAAAAAAAAAAAAAGATTCTTAAATACTTTCTCAGGTAAAGTGGGAATATCTATAAATTAAGACAAATAACTTTTCTTTCTACCATCACAAAATTAAATCAATTGGAACTATAAAAAAAGTTCAGAAAACCCAGTTTAAATAATAGCATTAAGAAATGAATGGCATCAGATCCATTTTCAAATAATAAAAATATTCCTAAAAGCTGCCCTTTTATGTGTTTTCACATATCATTGGCGGCATATATAAATATCCATGTCTGGGATTTAGCAGTGTTCTGAATAATATACTCTTGTGAATTAGAGATTACAACAGTGGACTTAAATAAAAAACTGAAAAAAAAAAAAAAAAAAAAAAAAAAAAAGGAAAGGGGAACATTGCAACTGTACTAGGTTACAAGTTTCCAACGTGTCCTGGAATTTTCAAAGCCCAAACAACACTCCTGGTCTCTAATCCTCAGTGTGTTTAAATTGCAGGGCATTTAAACGAAATTGACAGAAAAACACATACAAAGGGACCTCTTTATAAATTGTAAAAAGATAGCTTTCCGATTACTTTGTCAATTATTTTCCTTTAAACTAAGTCCTTCAAATTGTGCCCTATTGTTCAAATGTCTTCCTAAACCTTTTTGTTATCAAAAGGCAAACAGATCTTCCTTTGAATCTAAATGACAGCCTGGCTTTCTCTGGGCTCCCTAGGAATCACTACCACCTGCCTGAATGCAGCTGAGTTTGGCCAGAAGTAGACACTCTGATGCTGTTCTGTGATGAGGACAGCTTCTCCAGCCAGGGAGCTCTAAGGGAAGGCTATGACCAGGAGTCCAGGTACCCAGCCACACAAGAAGCTTCACTTCCTGTCTAGCCCCACAATGCAACCGAGATCCCAGCAGAGGCTCCAGGCCGTCTGCCATTGTGCTTACAACTACAGGTCAGCCTATGTTCAGATACTAAAAATTACCATTTACCTCCATCTTTATTAAAAATAAACATGCCATCAAATTTTGTCCCTTTTTTCCCCTCCTGAGACAAGGTCTCACTCTCATTGCCTAGAACTGGAGTGCAATGGCACCAACACGGCTCACTGCAGCCTTGACTTCCCAGGTTCAGGTGATTCTCCCACCTCAGCCTCTTGAGTAGCTGGTACTACAGGCGTACATCACCACACCTAGCTATTTTTTATATTTTTAGTACAGATAGGGTTGTGCTATGTTGGCCAGGCTAGTCTCTAACTCCTGGACTCAAGCGATCCAACTGCCTCAACCTCTCAAACTGCTGAGATTAAAGGTGTGAGCCACCATGCCCAGCCTTTTTATTTTCTTCTCAATGGTTGAAAGCAAAGGGGATCCTTACACAAAACCATAAACGTCCACGCAATTGGACTGGCATGAAAAATAAATGTTTGCATATTTAGAAAGATACATATCACACAAAGTGAAGAACAAAATTCTAAACCATTTATTTTTCATTTAATCAACAGCACCTACTATGTGTCTGGCACTTTTCTGGGCTGAGGATACTGCAATCAATGACACACAGTTCCATTCTCAAAACATTCACAGTCTAATACAGACGAATACTATTTTCTCCTTCATATTAAATGTCCATCTGCTGAGTTTTCAACAGAACTAGCCAAGATTATTAGATCTGCTCACCTTCCAACCTTAGAAGTATAGTCATGTTTAGTCTTTTTCTGTTATATGCTAATAATCATAACGGTTAAAACTGATTGAATGCCTACTCTATATCAAAGGTCAAACTAACCTATTTTCTGAATGTTATCAAGAGTAATTCTTTGAGCTAGCTACTCTTATCATCGCTTCTTCACAAGTAAGGAAACCAAGTTTAGAAGCACAGGTGTCTTGCTCAGAGCCATACAACTAGTAAAGGTTAGAGTCAGGATGTAAGCTTGAGTCTGCCCAATCTGGATTTATGCTCTTCATCACCAAGATCTGTGGTCTATACTCAACTCAAGGGACTGTCAAGATTAGCTGCAGGTTGAGGGAATGTTTACATATATCCTTCCTGAGAAATTGTTCTATCAAAGGCACAGAGGTAAAATACTCCAATAGCATATAAAAATTCTTTGAGAGAAAAGTTCAGCGAGTCACTGGTTTTCAAACCTCTTACCAGCATACTGGTAACTTTATAAATCCAGCAGTATCATATGCAGAATACCTTGCTGCAAGCACAGGTGCAATTTGAAGCTACTCGTTGTCAATCCTGATTTTTATTAAACTTCCTAAATCTCAAAGCTGAACTTTCAGATTCGTTTCTTTCCTACTCAGGATCCATGGCCTAATCTGACTGATAAACACAAGATACAAGAATGAATGCGTATCAATGGTGAGTGGTACCTTGTCCCATGAATAGCAGCTATTTGCCATTGTCAAAACCCTGGAATTCACTCTGAACAGAGAAAAATTCCAGGTACCATGGGATTTCAGATAAGGAGAACTCATAACCCAGGACAAAAAGCCATGGAAAGGGTGACAAGAACTGGCCACTGTCATTACAAAAATAACAACAGTCAGGGCTGGCTTCATGGGTGTGTGACAAATACACCCATGTCACACAGAGCCCTGTGCTCAGATGGGCCCCACACTTGGTTTAATGCTCTGTTTTCACCACGTGGAAATTAATCATTTGTCTTTGAACTTGGGTGTTGTAAGTGAAGTCCAATGGCACAATGGAGCATGTGTATGAGCAGAGGAGACATGCAATATGCGTGCCGCCATTCTTTGTTGCCCATCTGCACACAACTCATTTGATGCCCTGTAAGTACGGGATTTGGGGAGACCCACCATGTGTGGGAGTTCGGCCAAGACTCAGAGCAAGTACAAGGTAAGCATGTTATGTCTGTAACTGAGTATGTGCGGGTGCAGCCCCAAGAAGCCACACTTTCTACTGGAACCAGAATTTCCTTTGAATGTAGACAGAAGGCAATGGCACTCTAAGAAACTCACTCATGTTACTTCTTCATGTTAGCCAACCACTTGCCCTAAAAATGATGATGTATGTCTCAGAAGGAAAAGAAGAGATAATCCATAGTTTCCTTTCCATTCATTTTCCATAGTTCCATTATACGTTAGTAAGCTAACAGTGGATAATGTTGGTAAAATGTGCATATATTATGAAATAATAAAAAATAAATTTTTTAAAAAGTGAAATAACTTTGAGACCAGTCTAGGCAACAAAGTGAGATCCCATCTCTTAAATAAATTAGCCGGTTGGGCTCGGTAGCTCACGCCTGTAATCCTAGCACTTTGGGAGGCCAAGGTGGGCAGATTACTTGAGGTCAGGAGTTGAAACCAGCCAGTCCAACGTGGTGAAACCTCATCTCTACTAAAAGTACAAAAAAATTAGCTGGGCATGGTGGTAGGCACCTGTAATCCAGCTACTTGGGAGGCTGGGGCAGGAGAATTGCTTGAATCTGGGAGGTAGAGGTTGCAGTGAGCCGAGACTGTGCCGCTGCAACTCCAGCCTGGGTGACAAAGCGAGACTCCATTTCAAAACAAAGTATTAGCCGAGTGTGGTGTGCACCTGTAATCCCAGCTACTTGGGAGGCTGAGGTGGGAAGATCACTCGAGCCCAGGAGTTTGAGGTTACAGTGAGTAATGATCACCCCACTGCACACCAGCCTGGACAACAGAGTGAGACCTAATCTCAAAAAAATAAAAGTGAAACAAAACAGCTCAGTAGTTTGATGCAGCATTTCCACAATTTTGGTGAGAACAATGTATGAGGTACAAAATAGGAATTGTGTGATTTCAGTGATACAAGCTAAGTGCTCTCATATTTGCATTTTAAACTGCATTGCACAATATAAAGGCAAAGAAAATTCATACTAATAATTACTTTTTTGTTACTTATGATGACTTTATGTAGCAAATAAAACACACCATGACAAGTCAGGAGAGAGACCATGAAAGAAAGGAAAAAGCTTTATATTTTAGTTTTTTTTAATTTTTATTTATTTATTTATTTTTATTTTTTTTTTTTGAGACGGAGTTTCGCTCTTGTTACCCAGGCTGGAGTGCAATGGCGCGATCTCGGCTCACCACAACCTCCGCCTCCTGGGTTCAGGCAATTCTCCTGCCTCAGCCTCCTGAGTAGCTGGGATTACAGGAACACGCCACCATGCCCAGCTGATTTTTTTTTATTTTTAGTAGAGACGGGGTTTCACCATGTCGACCAGGATGGTCTCGAACTCTCGACCTCGTGATCCACCCGCCTCGGCCTCCCAAAGTGCTGGGATTACAGGCTTGAGCCACCGCGCCCGGCAATTTTTATTTATTTTTTGAGACGGAGTCTTCCTCTGTTGCTCAGGCTGGAGTGCAATGATGTGATCTCTGCTCACTGCAACCTCCACCTCCCAGGTTCAAGTGATTTTCCTGCCTCAGCCTCCCAAGTAGCTGGGATTACAGGTGTGTGCCATCATGGCTGGCTAATTTTTTATTTTTAGTAGAGATGGGGTTTCATCATGTTTGCCAGGCTGGTCTTGAACGCCTGACCTCATGTGATCCTGTTGCCTTGACCTCCCAAAATGTTGGGATTACAGGTGTGAGCCACCATGCCCAGCCTATATTTTAATTTTTTAATGATGTTTTTTGTGTTTTTTGAACAAGGGATCCCACATTGTCACTCTGCACTTGGTCTAACAAATTAAATGGCTGGGCCAGGCGTGGTGGCTCATGCCTGTAATCGCAGCACTTTGAGAAGCAGAGGCGGCTGGACCACAAGGTCAGAAGTTCAAGACCAGCCTGGCCAAGATGGTAAAACCCTGTCTCTACTAAAAATACAAAAATTAGCCAGGTATGGTGGCAGGCGCCTGTAATCCCAGCTACTTGGGAGACTGAGGCAGGAGAATCCTTGAACTGAAGGGGGCAGGAGGCGGAGGTTGCAGTGAGCTGAGATCGTGCCATTACACTCCAGCCTGGGCGACAGAGTGAGACTCCGTGTCAAAAATAAATAAATATGTAGAAAGACAGACAGACAGATAGCTGACGTTAGTAACAGTATCAGATAAAATTATTAAATTATGATGGATCCACTGCCTCTTTCCTTCAAACCTCAAATCACTATGTAAAAGACTAGATAATTCAATAGCAAAGCAAACAAACTCCTGCTTGGAATTCTGGCTTTGGTGAAATCAAGGAATCAACACAAACTACTTCCACCACACGCAACAATCCAGGGATCACAGAAAGCCAGAGGTTTTTTTTTTTTGAGACGGAGTTTCACTCTTGTTACCCAGGCTGGAGTGCAATGGCGCAATCTCGGCTCACTGCAACCTCTGCCTTCTGGGTTCAGGCAATTCTCCTGCCTCAGCCTCCTGAGTAGCTGGGATTACAGGCACATGCCACCATGCCCAGCTAATTTTTTATATTTTTAGTAGAGACGGGGTTTCACCATGTTGACCAGGATGGTCTTGATCTCTCGACCTCGTGATCCACCCGCCTCGGCCTCCCAAAGTGCTGGGATTACAGGCTTGAGCCACTGCGCCCGGCCAAGCCAGAGGTTTTTAATATCCAGTCAGTCCTAACAGTTCTCCCAGTACCTAACATAGACTATGCCTAAAGGGTTTCCTAGGAGGGGAAAACGCAGAGAGTGCAAGTGGTGTAACTGACACATTTTTTAGTGCAAATCTATATGACACAAGCAGACACATACTGTGGCAATGACTTACTGCTAATGTGCACCTGTCATCTTTGGCATTTGAGAAGCGAGAGATAACTTCTAACGGTGGATGGACATTTTAGGGTTTGAAAAACAAAGCACTTTCCTATACAGTCCTATTTTATTCCTACCATAGCCAAGTAAGGAACTCAGGAAAAGTATTTTTTAATAAAATTTTTACTGTTAGTATTCCAATGATAAAAAGTAATGCTGCTTTCATGTCATTAATCTGGGTAGTAGCTACATGGATATTCACTTTATACTCATTCATTAAACTATACATGTGTTTTGTGTATGTACTTTTGTGTATGATGTAGTCTGCAAAAAATAAAAAAAAATAACAAAAGGTAATAAATGTTCATTGTAGGAAATCAGAAAAGGAGGTTTAAAATCTCCTATAATCCCACTGGAGGAAACTACTATTGACACCTTCCTTTCTTAGTTTTTATAAAATTGAAATCACTGACCAGGTGCAGTGGCTCACGCCTGTAATCCCAGCACTTTGGGAGGCCAAGATGGGTGGGTCACTTGAGGCCAGGAGTTTGAGACTAGCCTAGCCAACATGGCAAAATCCCATCTCTGCTAAAAATACAAAAATCAGCTGGGCACGGCGGCAGGTGCCTGTAATCCCAGCTACTTGGGAGGCTAAGACACAAGAATAGCTTGAACCCCAGAAGTGGAGGTTGCAGTAAGCTGAGATCGCACCACTACTTTCCAGCCAGGGAGACAGAGTGAGACTGATTCTTTAAAAAAATAAAATAAAAAAATTGGAATCATAGTTTCCATGATATTTTGCATATTTTTCTTAAACTCAACATATCATGTTTTCATACGGCATTAAAAATTCAACACTGCTTAATAAAGATAAACCTAGTTGATTTAACCAATTCCCAGTTGTTCAATGTTTAGGCTGTTTCTAATTCATTTCCAAAATGACCAGAGGGCCTTTACTTCTATTTCACGGAAAGTAACCTCGCGTGGAGGCATTCCCTCACTGCTGGTGGGCGGCAGAACCACAGAGAGTCATGGCTCCCTGCACCTGGAGGTCTCGTTCCCCCCAAACGCTGCTCTGCACTTCCTCTGATCACAAGGGTTTAACTTCACAGATTAAAGGGAAAAACAGTGAAAGACAATCCGCTTCTGACCCTTTCCCATGAACTCTCTGCCACCCTAAATAGGGGAATGGTTGACCAAGTTCAAGGTTAAGGTCAGGAAGCATGAGCTTCTCTGGCACCTGGCCTGCAGATGAAGGGGCACCAGTGCTGTCCGTGTGAGATGTACTGCTGGGCTCCAATAGTTACTTGGGAGGCCAGGGAAAGAGAATAAACTTTTCAAAAGCACAGGGTTGCAGGGTTCGAGGTTAGTAGAGAGGTTTTATAAATATTTACTGAACAAAAACTCTGCCTGTTAACTGGCTGACACCGGGCAAGGTGTGGTTTTCCTTCCCACCCCCAGAGGCGGCTGGGAAAGTTGGTCTGACAAACCAGTGGGAAATGCTGCCCAGCCAAGATGGAACCAACAGACAGCAAGAATGCCTAAGACGATTCAGGAAATGAGTCCAACCATCTTCTGTCTGTCCTTTTCCCTCAGCCCCCACAACTCCCACTTCTGCTCACTGAAGCAGGAAACCATAGAGAAGACACTCACGAACAGAACACTGGCCGCTGCAGTGAGCGCCTCCAGTAGCCAGCCAAACGGCTCGGGTCGCAGTGCACAGCGTAGCTGCTGCTCAGCAGGCAGAAGTACCACTCACACCGCTTCATATTGTGAATGCCAGTGGGTGGCAAGAAAAATCATGGGCGGTAGGGAGGTTCTACATAAGAAGGGGAAAAAAATCCTAACCTTCCTTTGGTTTGCTGGATGGTCTGAAATTTTTTTTTTGGCAAGGTCATGTCCACTTTTTCATACTCCTTGGTGACTTAAGTAGCCAAGAACCTAGGTTTGGAAAGACAAACTTCAGACAGAACCACAAGTAAAACAGTCCAGACTTCAGAGAACCTACCCTGTTATAAGGAACCCAGAGATACTAATTCCAAAAGGTACTGAAAAGAAACAAAAATGTTTAGTTACTGTTTACTGGACAATTCCCCCAACACATATATACAAATTCATTTCCAACCCGATTTAAAAAAAATAAACCTGTTATATAGTCTACCTGGTTTGACAAATTTGACTTGGGGGCACCCTGAGTGGGTGGGGGGCAATCAAAGTGATAGGAAGCAACGTTCCAGTGCCACTGAAGCCAAGACACCACCTGCTGCTCACAGCAACCATGGACACAAAAGCTGCTGTTCCAAACACCAGCGTTCTCAAGGACAGGAGCTCCCAGTGGCAGGGCAATTCACACAAGCAACTCCAATATAAAAGCCAGTACTGATCTACTTGATTACTTTCCTGTGAGCAGAAGTGCGGAGGCCACCAGAGAATCATAATTCGGAAGAATTAGCCTTTCCATTACTAGAACACAAGTTCAAACTGAATGTCTCTTGCTTCTGGATCAAAAAAGCCAGCTCTCACTAACAGGTATGAGACATCATTTGACTTAAAGCTTTGTGAACCTTTATGAGGAAGATTATATACAGGCGTGGAGCAGAGGTGGAGATAAAGCCAACAGGAAATATATATCACATTACGCAACCAACATACCTATTTATAACTTCCATTTCAATGGTAGACTCTTGACCTAGAGATTTCCTGTAGAAATTATCTGAACTATCATAGAACAGAAGAGAAGATGCTCTTATGTTTCGAAACAGGATCAGAAAAGGATCTCTTTTCCGCTTTAGGTAAAGTTGTACAAGTAGGTCTGTAAAGATCCAGGTCT
Organism: Saimiri boliviensis; assembly: GCF_048565385.1. Classification (NCBI taxonomy): domain Eukaryota; kingdom Metazoa; phylum Chordata; class Mammalia; order Primates; family Cebidae; genus Saimiri; species Saimiri boliviensis. The sequence goes on from NC_133456.1 coordinate 74,365,627, forward strand.
GTAAATATGGCCATGCTGAATTTGAGTGTGGGCTCTTTTTCATTTTGGGCCTGCCTTCCTCTGGAAGTGAGATTGGACAAGAGGCAAAATCAAACACAAACAAAAGCAAAAAACAGGCACAACAGAAAAACAAGTCAGAGACCTAGAAAACCCCAAAATGAACAATTTCCAAGTCACTAGGAGCGGAGGATAATTATCCAGCGACATATCAACGGAATTACTATGGTTTTAACTTTCTAGGACCTTTGTTCTTCCTAAATTAATTATCCACTTACAGCTTCTAACTTAACAATTTATAAATAGCTACACTTTTACTGCTATGAAGAAATTTAGATTTTTAAGATGTTAACATATTTAAAAGCTCTGAAAACTGGTAACACTCCGATTCATCACTTTTCCTTACTGTCCTTATGTTATGGTACTGTCACCAACCCTGAACTTGGAAGTCTTTGGTATGTGGGGTCTAGATGGTCTGTTATTACAGGTTTTTAAAAAAATATAGGCCGGGTGTGGTGGCTCATGCCTGTAATATCCTAGCACTTTGGGAGGCCAAGGCAGGTGGATCACCTGAGGTCAGGACTTTGAGGCCAGCCTGACCAACATGGTAAAACCCTATCTCTACTAAAACTACAAAAATTAGCCGGGCATGATGGCACCTGCCTGTAATCCCAACTACTCAGGAGAATGAGGCACAAGAATGGCTTGAACCTGGGAAGTGGAGGTTGCAGTGACCCAAGATCATACCACTGCATTCCAGCCTGGGCGACAGAGTGAGAGTCCATCTCAAAAACAATAAAAAATGTATATAAATGTGTGTGTGTGTGTGTGTGTACATACACATACAAGACTAGTTTGGTTTCTTTAGTAGGCTGAGAGTGTCCCAAACATGGTGATCAAACATGCCTTCCTATCACTTTTTAAAGGGCACCTATTTAGACTACCCTCACAGGAGCAAAGAGGTAGAGGAAGGAACAAGGGGGTTCCACAGTGGATACACTGCTAGGTGTATGATACCCTGCCTGCCTGCACCCAGTGTATCAGTGAACAAGTACTACTTGTGCCTTAATACCAGAAGTAGCAACTGCAAAACAGAGAAGTATGCCTGCCACAAAGCCTGCTGCTATTCCCATGGTGGAAAGTCAGACAGCAATCTTTTCAAACATCAGTTTCCTTCCCCCCAACAACAGGTTCTATAGAAGTTCTCCTCCAAGTTTTAGAATGTATTTCTAAAAATTCCCAACCAGCAAATTCTAGACCAGCAGTAGGAACTGCTAAGACATAATATGTAACAATCATTATAAGGCTGAATTCTCCAACTCTTGATTTAGAATATACCAACTGCCATCTCACCCTACCCAAACAGCCTGCACGGTGGCAACCCTGTCCCAGAAAATCTGGCTGCTCCTACAGCATTCGAAAGTCTGCCTGGTAAGTCTCATTCTACAAAACCTGTTCCCCAAGTTCCTGACATAAAAAACTCCAATGCCATTGATAACCTCAGAAATTCTACAAGGTCCCCTTATCAGTCATTAAAATTATTTGAAAGTAAAAATAAAAAATAAAAAATTGAGTAATCCAAGAACTTCTCAGCCAGGCGCAGTGGCTCATGTCTGTAATCTCAGCACTTTGGGAGGCTGAGGCAGGCGGATCACTTGAGGTCAGGAGTTCGAGACCAGCCTGGCCAATATGGTGAAACCCGTCTCTACTAAAAATACAAAAATTAGCCAGACATGCTGGCACGTGCCTGTAATCCCAGCTCTTGGGAGGCTGAAGCAGGAGAATCACTTGAACCCAGGAGGCAGAGGTTGCAGTGCGCTGCAATTGTGCCACTGCACTCCAGCCTGGGTGAAGAAGCAAGACACAGTCTTTTTAAAAAAATAAAAATAAAAAAGAACTTTTCTCTTTTCTGGCTTGATTTTACTGAGAACAGTAATTTAACCTAGACATATACATGCCAAGACTCTGTTGTAAAGGATAATTACCTATCAGTTTATTTATCAGACTCCTGGTCTTAAAAATAAATGTCAGGAGGCAGAAAAAACTGAGAAGTTGGGGCCATCACTTGAAGATTCAACACACTTAGAGGAATTAAAATACACAATCAATTGTTGATTAGATATTAATAATTGAAATAAACGCTAATGTCTACAGTTCAAACAAGCAATTAAGGTTGATACAAGAAGTGTAAGCAATTCATGAATGGGCTAATTGCTCTTCTGAATAGGAACCGATGAAGTTGTCACACTGTCAGTCTATCCCCAAATCTATCCCTGAATCTCTCTGGTAACTCCCATGACACTTCCTCCCGGATGACACAGCACTAACATAAGCTTCCCTTTTATGAACATAACTTCCTCCACTGGCCAATTTTGAGAAAAAAGCTTGTTTTACTACCCAGTGTAAAAAGTAAAATAGGACCTGCAATCAGACTTGGAATTAGCCAGAATATGATCTCTCATTAGAAGGCAAAGGCACTATTTCAATTAACAAAGTTGCAGTGTGTTAAAAAATGTCCTTGACTCAAGCCAAGAGCATGAATTTGGTTGGCGCAGAAATAAATGAGCCTGTGCCTGAGAAAAATCGGCGCACATACATCTTTAACGAAAATTAAAAGTACACTAAAGATACAATGGTATCTGGGCTTTTACCACCTGTACTGACCTACTGTGACAATGGAAACTCTTCAAAGGTAAGGGCTATCTCCTAGCTCAGTTGTTTTGAATTTTAGCACGGATCATAAGTCCCTGGAAGACTTGTTAACAAGCAAGTTGCAGGAACCACTTCCAGAATGTCTGGGTGCATCTGGGGTGGGGCCTTAGAATTTGCATTTCTAACAAGGTCCCCACTGACGGTGAGAGGACCACACTTGAGAATCACTGTCCTGGCTTATCTATTATGTCGTTTGAATGAAGGTGGGAGGATGGTTACATTTCTGTGGGGAACATCCCCTCCACGGCACTGGAAAGCTGCATTGTAAATGGCTCCTTCAGGAAATGCCCCCGTTTTGCCTTGACACTGGGAATTTATTATCTGTTGATCTTTAATTTATAGATCATAAACTTCTCTGTACTTTGACACCTTCCAAAGAAAGGAGAGAAATTCCCCTAGCCTAGGAATCATCTCACCTGGAATAACACTTGTCCCATCACCTAGAGGTACAATTCTAGAGTAAGACACACCTGAGCATCTAAAGCTCTTAGCCAGAATTCATAGAAAACTCAGTAAATATCAAGGCTGTCATGCCTGGTCCCTGCTGAGGACTTCTAGAATTCTCTACCTAGATCACTTGTAATCCAGGAACTCCTCCTCCACAAACTTCTACCTATCCAGATTTCTCAACAAGATGTCAAGACAAGACAGAAAGGATTCTCCTGGGAAAAGATCATGTGCAGTCCTCTGGGATTTGTCTTCCTGTATCCCTGTCTTTTCTCCAGTCCAGTCCCCCTCACATACTGTCATAACCCCCTCACCTGTGTACTTTTACTCAAGTCCCCCAGGCAAACTCAGTTATTTCATCGCTGTTCAAAAAACGGTCTTTCAGAACAAGAATAGGTGCCGGCCGTAATAATTCAGCCAAAGATAAGCAACCTGTCACACCATTTGAACACATGTGTTTCCTCTGAAATTTACGTCCGTGCACATTCTCTTCTTTTAAAACAATTGCTTCCTGGCTGGGCACGATGGCTCACGCCTGTAATTCCAGCACTTTGGGAGGTCAAGGTGGGTGGGTCACCTGAGGTCAGGAGTTCGAGACCAGCCTGGCCAACACAGTGAAACCCCGTCTCTTTTAAAAATATATTAGCCAGGTGTGGTGGCACACACCTGTAGTCCCAGCTACTTGGGAGGCCGGGGCAAGAGAATCTCTTGGACCCAGGAGACAGAAGTTGCAGTGAGCAGAGATCACACCACTGCACTCTAGCCTGGGCAACAGAGTGAGACTCCATCTCAAAATAAATAAATAAATACATAGATACATACATACAAATGCTTCCTTTAAATAACAGTATAAATTACACATATAGAAATTAACAAATTAAGACATTGGTGATTGTATCACCCAAAGATAACCACTGTTAATAATCTGATGAATGCCATTAGTTGTGTATGTATTGATGAAATTGGGACCATGCTGTTTATCACTCTTCTCCAATCTTTTTCACTTAGTATATCGTTCAAGTCTTTACATATTCTTCTTTTTTTTTTTTTTTTTTTTTTGAGACGGAGTTTCGCTCTTGTTACCCAGGCTGGAGTGCAATGGCGCGATCTCGGCTCACCGCAACCTCCGCCTCCTGGGTTCAGGCAATTCTCCTGCCTCAGCCTCCCGAGTAGCTGGGATTACAGGCACGCGCCACCATGCCCAGCTAATTTTTTGTATTTTTAGTAGAGACGGGGTTTCACCATGTTGACCAGGATGGTCTCGATCTCTCGACCTCGTGATCCACCTGCCTCGGCCTCCCAAAGTGCTGGGATTACAGGCTTGAGCCACCGTGCCCGGCCTACATATTCTTCTACAACATTAATTGTAATGGCTACAAAGGGTTTCATGGTATAGGTGGACAATAATTTTACTTAACCCCTTGGAGTCTTTCCTCTCTGGCACGTTATGTCTATTTAGGATCCAGCAAAATAACATATGTATTTACAACCCTACAGTCCATCACTAAGCCATATGCAGAAACAGAACCACTGGATGATAAAGCTAAAGGAATTATTACCTAATAAACTTGTGGACAGACTTTCTTCATCAGAGAAAACATTTAAATTAATTAAAAAGCATTTCTCTTCATATTCTTCACGCTGTAATATTAGTTAGCAGGTGGTCCATAAAGCCCATTCCTTTTGTACTCCAATGTAGCTGCAAATTTCTCCCCACTTTCAATGGGAAATTTAATTATCAATGAAATTAAATACAATCTGAATATACTTTACACACATTCCCCAGGCCCTAAAGGTAGGAAAAGCATAAATTTTTAAACCTTTGCTTTTTTGAAACCCAATGATCATCTGTCACCCAGGCTCCAATGCAGTGGCACGATCTCAGCTCACTGCAACCCCCTGCCTCCTGGATTCAAGCGATTCTCCTGTCCCAGCATCCCAAGTAGCTGGGATTACAGATGTACACCACTACACCTAGCTAATTTTTGTATTTTCTATTTTGGGTAGAAACAGGGTTTCACCATATTGGCCAGGCTGATCCGCCCACCTCGGCCTTCCGAAGTGCTGGGGTCAGGCTGAGTTTTAAAAACTTTTAAATTAAAAAAAAACAAAAAACAAAAAAAACAAGGGTGAGAAGATACATAAATTATTTACTGTTTTCATTCACAAAAGGGAGAATGCAGGGGGCTGAGGGTGGTAGTGGGGGAAACAAATCTAAGCCTTACAAGATATATGTTAACTAGTTAATATTGTTAAAGAATCAAAGACCTTGTACAAGATAAAGTTCAAACCTTTCCATTTACGCAGCACTTCTCAAAGGATTCTCGTAAGACCAACCACTGTGAGTGTTGGTCAGGATTACCTTTCCAACACCAAGCATTCACCTCTAGAACATGTACAGTTTTGGCCTCCACTGCTTTCTCTGGTGCTGGAGGTGATGCAACTCCTGGGGACTGTACTTGCAGAGTGGGGTGCTCTCTGCCTGCACGGAAACCTTCTGCCCCCTCTACTCAGCCCCTCCAAGTCTGTGTCTTCTGCTTTTCGTTTCTCACCAACTGCCTCGGCATGTGATCCTTCATCTTGGGAGAACCAACATTACTGGGAAAGATGCAGAAAAGATGATATACAATATCTAGGGGGAAAGCATCAACTCATATATCCTTTGTGAAATATTATTTATCACCTCTCAAAACAAGTCATATCTGGGGTGGCCCAGTCTGCCTCTGTGTCACACGAATATAAGGCAACTGCCCAATCCAAAGAAACCAGTAGGGCACAACCTCATTCCCTGCAGCTAAGCAGACGTTTTCCTCTTGATGTCCCAGTACCTCAGATTTAAAATCCCCTCAGACCCACCTTTCCCTTCTGATCTCCATTTACATTAAATAAAACAATGGCAGCATCCTTCTCCCAAGATCCCCAGTTCAGGATCTGATATGGCTTGAATGTGTGTCCCCTCCAAAGCTCGTGTTGAAATGTGATTCCCAGGCCAGGCACGGTGGCTCACACCTGTAATCTCAGCACTTTGGGAAGCCAAGGTGGGTGGATCATGAGGTCAGGAACTCAAGATCAGCCTGACCAAAATGGTGATACCCCGTCTCTACTAAAAATACAAAAATGAGCTGGGCACAATGGCAGGCACCTGTAATCCTAACTACTTGGGAGGCTGAGGCAGGAGAATCACTTAAACCAGGCGGCAGAGGTCACAGTGAGTTGAGATCGCACCACTGCACTCCAGCCTGGGTGACATAGAGTGAAACTCCATCTTAAAAACACATACACACACACACACACACACACACACACACACACACACACAACCAGAAATGTAATTCCCAATGCTGGAAGTAGGGCCTGGTGGAAGGTATTGGATCATGGGGGTGGATCCCTCACAAATGGCTTGGCACCATCCCTTTGGTGATAAGCGAGTTCTCAGTTAGTGCACACAAGATCTGGTTAAGTGTCTGAGGCCAGGCACAGCTGCTCACACCTGTAATCCCAGCACTCTGGGAGGCAGAGGGACGGATCACTTGAGCTCACGAGTTTGAAACTACCCTGGGCAACACGTCAAAACCCCAACTCTACAAAAAAAAAATACACACACACACACACACACACACACACACACACACACACACACACACGCATGCCAGGTGTGGTGTTGTGTGCCTGTAGTCTCAGCTACTTGGGAGGCTGAGGCAAGAGAATAGCTTGAGCCCGAGAGGCAGATGTTGCAGGGAGCTGAGATCTAGCCTGGGTGACAGAGCAAGACCCTGTCTCAAAAAATAAATAAGAGTATGGGACCTCCCGCTTCTCCCTCTTGCTCCCATTCTTGCCATGTGACATGCCTGCTTCCCCTTCACCTTCTGCTATGACTTCCACAGGAGGTGAAGCAGCTTCCACAGGCCTCACCAGAAGCCAAGCAGACACAAGCACCACAATTTCTGTGCAGACTGCAGACCTGTGAGCCAATTAAGCCTCACTTCTTTATAAATTACCCAGTGTCTAGTATGCCTTTATAGCAATTCAAAAAACAAACTAACACAGAAAATTAGTACTGAGGAGTTGGCATTGCTATAAAGATACCGAATGTTGTGGAAGCAGCTGTGGATCTGGGTAATGGGCAGAGGACAGGAAGAGAGTGGAGACTCAGGAGAAGACAGGAAGATGAGAGAAAATTTGGAACTTTTTAAAGACTGGTTAAATGGTTGTGACTAAAATGCTGACAAATAAACGGACAGTGAAGTCCAGGCTGATGAGGCCACAGATGGAAATGAGGAAGTGAATGGGAACTGGAGTAAGAGTCGCCTGCATTACACCCTAGCGAAGAACTGAGCTGCACTGTGTTCACATCCTAGGGATATGTGGAAGTTTGAACTTAAGAGTGATGACACTTAGGGTACCTGGTGGAAGAAATTTCTAAGCAGCAGAGCATTCAAGATGTGGCCTGGCTGCTTCTAACAAACTACAATCAGAATTGGGAACAAAGAAATGACTTAAAGTAGAACTTTTAATTAAAAGAAACATACAGTGTAAAAATCTGGAAACCTCACAGCCAGGCCCTATGGTAGAAAAAGCATCCAAGCAGGTTGTGGAGCAACCACTTGCTATAGAGATTAGCGTGATGAAAAGGAAGCCAAGCCTCAAAGCCATTTCAGAAATCTTCCAGGTTACCCCTCCCATCACAGGCCCAGAGGCTTAAGGAGGAAAGAATTGCTTAGTGGGCCAGGCGGGGGCACCAATGCCCTGCACCACCTCGGGAGGCTGCAACCCCTATCCATGCTCCAGCTCCAGCCATGGTTCACAGGGCCCCATGGGCTGCTTAGAAGAGCACAAGACACCGTAAACCTTAGCAGCTTCCACATGGTGTTACACTGACAGGCACACCAATTGCAAGAGTGAATGAGGCTTGGCACCCTCTGCCCAGATTTCAGAGGACGTATGAGAAAGCCTGCTACAGGGGTAGAGCCCCCACGGAGAAACTCTACTAGGGCAATGTCTAAGGGAACTGTGGGGTTGGAGCCCTTACACAGAGTCCCCATCAGGCTACTGCCTATTGGAGCTGTGAGATGGGGGCCACCGCCCTCCAGACCTTAGAATGGTAGAGCCACTGGCAGTTTACACCCTCAGCAAGTAAAAGCTACAGGTACTCAATTCCAGCCTATGAGAGCAGAATGTGGGCTATGCTGAGGGAAGCCACCGGGGCAGGGCTGCCCAAGACCTTGGGAGCCTACTTCTCAGTCCAGGATGTGGGACATGGGGTCAAGGATTATGTTGGAGCTTTAAGATTTAATGCCTGTGCCAGGCACAGTGGCTCCTGCCTGTAATCCCAGCACTTTGGGAGGTTGAGACAGGTGGATCATGAGATCGGGAGTTCAAGATCAGCCTGGTCAAGATGGTGAAACCCCGTCTCTACTAAAAATATAAAAATTAGCTGGTTTGGTGGCAGGCGCCTGTAATCCCAGCTACTCAGGAGGCTGAGGTAGAGAATTGCTTGAACCCAGGAGGTGGAGGTTGCAGTCAGCCAAGATCGCACCACACTCTAGCCTGAGAGACAGAGCAAGACTCAGTCAAAAAAAAAATTAATGCCTGCTCTACTGGGTTTCAGACTTGCATGGGGCCTATTACCCTTTCCTTTAGGCCAATTTCTCCCTTTTGGAATGGGAATGTTTACCCAATGTCTGTATCACCATTGTATCTTGGAAGTAAGTAACTTTTATTTTACAGGCTCATAGGCAGAAGGAACTTGTCAGTCTCAGATGAGATTCTGGACTTTGAGTTGATGCTGGAACAAGCTTTTGGGAGAAGGGATGATTGTATTTTGCAATGTGAGAAGGATATGAGACATGGTTTGAATGATGTCCCCTCCAAATCTCTTGTTGAAATGTTATCCCCATTGCTGGAGATGGAACCTGGTGGGAGGTACTAGATAATGGAGGTGGATCCCTCATGAATGGCTTAGTGCCATCCCATTAGTGAAGAGTGAGTTCTCATATGGTTTATGCCAGATCTGGTTGTTTAAGAGAGTCTGGGACCTCCTCCTTCTCGCTCGCTCATACTCTTGCCATATGACACGCCTGTTCTCCCTTCACCTTCTGCCACCACTGGAAGCTTCCTGAAGTCTCATCAGAAGCCAAGGAAATGCTAGCACCACACTTCCTTTATAGGCTGCAGAATCATGAACGAACTAAACCTCTTTTCTTTATAAATAGCCCAGTCTTGGCCAGGTGCGGTGGCTCACACCTGTAATCCCAGCACTTTGGGAGGCCGAGGAGCGTGAATCACGAGGTGAGGAAATCGAGACCATCCTGGCTAACACAGTGAAACTCCCATCTCTACAAAAATACAAAAAATTAGCCTGTAGCACATGCCTGTAGTCCCAGCTATGCGGGAGACTGAAGCAGGAGAATTGTTTGAACCCAGGAAGCAGAGGTTGCAGTTAGCCGAGATCGTGCCACTATACTCCAGCCTGGGTGACAGGACAAAACTCCAACTCAATTAAATAAATAAATAAATAAATATAAATAAATAACCCAGGCTTGGGTGTTCTTTTATAGCAATCCAAAAACAGACAACACAGGATCGCTGAATGATCTTTGATTACTCCTCTTACCTTTGTCAGGCTTCACTATGAAGTCTCTAACTCAACAAGTCATGTTTCTTCTCTCTGCACAGTATTTCTCTCACCTGCCTCTTCTTTTCAGCTTCCTCAACTCATACCCTAGAGTTCAGGTTCTTATTAACCAATGCTTGTTAAACCTATCTATAAGCTCTTAACTGGACTCCCATACACATCAATCCATTCCATCCATGGCAACGTGTTTTGGTAATCTCTCTCTGCGGATCAGAAACTCAGGAGGTGGCTGGGCGTGGTGGCTCCTGCCTGTAATCCAAAACTTTAGAAGGCTGAGGTGAGAAGATTGCTTGAGTCCAAGAGTTTGAGATCAGCTTGGGAAACATAGCAAAATTCCATCTCTACAAAAAGAAAACAAAAACTATCCAGGCATGATGGTGTGCATCTTTGGACTTAGCTTGTCTAGAGACTGAGGTGGGAAGATTGCTTGCCCCAGGAGCTTGAGGTTACAGTAAGCTATAATCACACCACTGAACTCCAGCCTGGGCAACAGAGTGAGACCCTGTCCCTAAATAAATAAAAGAAACTCAGGAGACTACCAAATAAAGTCTTTTCTTTTTTTTTTTTGAGACGGAGTTTCACTCTTGTTACCCAGGCTGGAGTGCAATGGTGTGATCTCGGCTCACCGCAATCTCCGCCTCCTGGGTTCAAGCAATTCTCCTGCCTCAGCCTCCTGAGTAGCTGGGATTACAGGCACGCGCCACCATGCCCAGCTAATTTTTTGTATTTTTAGTAGAGACAGGGTTTCACCATGTTGACCAGGATGGTCTCGATCTCTTGACCTCGTGATCCACCCGCCTCGGCCTCTCAAAGTGCTGGGATTACAGGCGTGAGCCACTGCGCCCGGCCCTTCCAAATAAAGTCTTAATGTCTTCTTCCAATACTCCGGCTACACTACATGGTTCTGGCTGTATCTCTGGCCTAGCACAAGAGGTCTGTTCTACTACTCCTGGGGCACATTATGCACATTTATGTTTCTAAATTACCCTTGAAACCTTTTTCTGCACTTTGAATCACCTTCCCACTCTTCTCCTCTTCCTTGAATTCCATTTGTACCTGAGTGTTCAGCTCAAATCCAACGTCTTATACAAAGTCATTAGAAAAGCTACTTGCCTCTGCATTCTCATTCATTCCAAAAGTATTTACCTACTAACTTCCTATGATGTGCAAAGCACTAAGTTAGTTGCTGAGTATAAAGCGATGAAAAAAACCCCACACAAACAAGGTTCCGGTTTTTATATTTTCCTCTCTCCGTGAGTCATATCTGTACCAATTAGGTACAACCCTTTGAGGGACTATATCTCACACTTTTCTTAAGAGACAGAGTTTTACTCTGCACCCAGGCTAGAGTACAGTGGCACAATCGTGGCTCATTGCAGCCCTGACCTCCTGGGCTCAGGTGATTTTCCCATTTCAGCTTCCCAAGCAGCTGGACTACAGGTGTGTGCCACCACGCCTGGCTAAATTTTGTATTTTTTGTAGAGATGGAGTTTCGTTACATTGCCCAAGCTGGTCTCAAACTCTTATGCTTAAGTGATCCACCCTCCTTGGTCTCCCAAAGTGCTGGGATTACAGATGTAAACCACTGTACCTAGCCTATATTTTAAAAATCCTTCAGAACTCCCCTTCTAGTACAATACCAGGCACACAGCAAATGCTCAGTAAATGACTGCTGATTGATTTCTGATTGGTGGTTTCAGATCCAGTCTATCCATATACATACCTCTGACCTACCTGTGACAGTAGCTATTTATACATCCAAGTCAACTAGCTCATATCTGAAGAGACTAACCTTTATTAACACTATGCTCCAAAATCAACTGGGCCAACTGGCCATGACCAAGAACAATAATTGTCTTTTTCATAGAGAATGTGGCAATTTGCCTTAGGCACTGAGAGCACTTTGTGAAATCCTGATCACAAGAGGAAAAGGTGTGCTTCTGAATGGCAACCGGAGATGATACTGGCAGTCTGTCTTCATGCACATTCAGGTAATAAAACATGGTCAAGAGTCCCACTCAATTAATGCCTTAGAGACTTATAACCATCTCACCTCATATAAACTTAGGAGGTATGCAAAATACCTGTCAAGCATCCAAAGTGTGTGGCAATTCGGCAGATATTTACCAAACACCAAGAAGAGACAACACCCAAGAGAAAGCACAGGCTTTGGAACTAAGAAAACCCGGGTCTGACTGCTAGATTTAGTACCAGTTATGTGGAAAGACATCCGATCTTGCTCAGCTTTGGTTTCCTTCTCTGTATAATAAGGACAGGGCCACCTACCTCACAGGGTTTGCTTTGAGGATTAAGTGACATAATGCATGTAAAGTATAGGCAGAGTAGATGTTCAGTAAGTGGTCAGCCGCTGCTATTGCTGAAGGAGAAGATTAACAGGCGGTAGCAGTATCTGTAGTGTTCGGCGCTGTGTTAGCTCTGCTGCATTTCCAGCAAGACAATCTCAAGGCAGTCCTTAAGCTAGAGAGAAAAGTAAGAGACAGAGACATAAAACTATCTTATGCCTCAGAACACGTATCTATCTTTAAGTAATGTGGAAACTCAGATGTTTCACTGACATCATAAGCAACAATACCCAAAGCATTTAAATAAAATACTCATCTCCAACCACCCCTGCATCACGGTCACTCGCTGCTTCAGCAATTCAAACTGCTTGGGGTGACAGAGCTTAGTGGTAGAACATTTAACTGCACTCCACTACCTGGAGATAAACAGCTTGTAAACTCCTAGAAGGCCCCTACTGTTCTTAAAACCAGTGTTTGTTCTTTGGGTAAGGTAATGCGGAGAATCCAAAACAGGTGTAAAAATTCAGCTCCCACGCAGGCCACTGTGAAGAGGACAGAGCTAGTAGACACGCACAAATGTTTGCTGAATGTAAGAATGAGTTTCAGTGACAATGGACCTCTACATCCAGTGTAATATAATACCTGGGATGTCAGTGCAATGCATGTTACTATAAGAGTTCCAGTGTAATCAGAGAAGGAAATGGGGCAAACACAAACGCCCAGTTTCCATCTCCCCTGAGAACAAAGAGAAACGGAAAAACATATTGAACCAGAAGCTGGCATTCACTCTCAGACACGTACTACTGTCTCCTCTACCCTCTTCTGTCCAGTCTTAAAGGTGTGTGTGGACAGATTCGTTGAATGGGTTTCAAGTTCATAAAGGAAGTCAAGGGAAAATGCCATTCTTTTAGCATCTTGCTAAAATATACAGCTTCTGTAAGATGACACCAAATGTAAGTATTTAGCATTCACATCCACTGAAGAGTAGGGAGAATTAGTAGAAAATGAACTGTAAAGGGCAAGACTACACTTAGGAGGTAAGAGTCCCACGTTCACTGCCTTTCTGAAGAGTTGCAACCATCCCTTCCCTAGCCCATGCAGCAGTATCTGAGAAGCAGAGGGAAGGGTAAAAAGCTGTGGATGACCTTACTAGAATTTCATGCCTACTTATGCATGTGACTTAGGGCCAGCACCCAGGCCTCCGATCTCTCAGAAGTCACCCATAAATCAGCAAATGAGACCAGTGCTGCAAATAGCATAATTCCTCATGAGCAAGAACTCTGGCTATGTTGCTAGATCTTTTTGTAGTTAACAGGGAAAGACACTATCTGTTCTAACATTTTATTATGAAGATATTTAAATTCACACAAAAGGAGACAGATGTGATGAACCCAGCTTTAACAGTTACCAACACATGACACATCTTGTGTCATCTACACCATTACCCACTAAATTATTTTAAACTAAAACCTAGGTATCATGGTATTTTATTTATAAATACTTCAGTATGTAAAATCACCATAATAGCATTATCTAACATTAACAATGAAAAGCAATTTCCTTATACTTGCAAATATGTTCCCACAGTGTTCAAATTTCCCCAACTGTCTTATAACCCCAACATCTTTCTACAGTTAGTCAGAAACTGAATGCTCACAATGAAAGAAGCTTAGAGCTGCACAGTTCAATTTTCTCCCTACATGACCCAAACTCCCTCAAAGCAGTGCCTCAGTTATGACTTGTCCCCTGAGAAGTGTGCATTTTGTGGAAGACAAGAATGTTAGACTCATCAGGTTTTTGGATTTTTTTTTCCCCTTCGGTGTGTTATTTTACTATCTTTTATAATTGCATACTTAAAAATTTTTAACAGCTTTATTGAGAAAAATTTTTAACAGCTTTATTTATTCACATCATAAAACTCACCCAAAGTGTACAATTCAATGGGTTTTAGTATATTTACAAACTTGTGCAGCCATTCCAACTATTTAACTTCTGAACATTTCTATCACCCCAAAAAGGAACTGTACCCTTGAGAAGTCTCTCCCTCACCCACCTCACCCCTTCCCAGCCCCTGGCAACCCCCAGTTGGCTTTCCACCTCTGTGGATTCCACCTTTCTGGACATTCTTACTCCACTCTCACACTGTTTAAAGTTGTCTGGGGGTCTGTCCCACCATCACCCAGGCAAGGAAGTAACTTTCCTGGGGGATACAGGAATATTTGAACAGCACTCACGGAGTAAGATTCCCTAGCAGCCTCTCCTGGCTCCTCCCTAATCTGGGAGCAGAGGATGGACTGTTTCTTTTTGCTTCAGCTGTTAGAAAGTTCAGGGTTAAATTTGCTGCCCAACTTTACTAACCATGTAGCGTATTATCACATACATTTCTCTCACCAAATTTCACTTGGCCCTCACTTTAGTATTCAACCTTAATTTTCCTTTTGTTTTGTTCATTTGAATTTTTCTTATATTTTCCTTTTTTTTTTTTTTTTGAGACGGAGTTTCCGCTCTTGTTACCCAGGCTGGAGTGCAATGGCGCGATCTCGGCTCACCGCAACCTCCGCCTCCTGGGTTCAGGCAATTCTCCTGCCTCAGCCTCCTGAGTAGCTGGGATTACAGGCACGCGCCAACATGTCCAGCTAATTTTTTGTATTTTTAGTAGAGACGGGGTTTCACCATGTTGACCAGGATGGTCTCGATCTCTTGACCTCGTGATCCACCCGCCTCGGCCTCCCAAAGTGCTGGGATTACAGGCTTGAGCCACCGCGCCCGGCCGCCGGCATATTTTCTTATACTTCAAGTATTTTGTACTTGAATACTTTATTTTTGGGTGGGCGGAACCAGTAAAGAATAAATGCATAACATTTCTCTCCAGACATTTCCGTGCTATCTTATCATGTCTTAAAGCCTAGGAAAATCTCATTTGATTATGATTGTTTCTGATGATGGACACCTAGGCTGATATTCCCAAAAATATAGTGTTAGGCTCCCAAGAAAGGATACAGAAGAAAAAGAAATGCCTAAAAGATTACTTGGGTGAGGACGTGTGAAATCTATTCCTGTACATACAAAAAAAGAGGTGGATCTGTGGGGCATGATCCATGAAGAAAATGTTGGTGATTCAGCTTTAGTTTAGAGAACTAAACATAACAGAGTTGATAGTCTGGGGAAATAAGGAGGAGGAAGAAAACAGACACAGAAGGTATCACTCCAGGGTCCTGGGCTGATGTCTCCATTATCACTATGTTCACTGCAAAGTGTATATGTCTGCACCAGACAACAAGAGTTACAGCTTCACTGCCAGGAGAGTGAAGAACCGCCCTATCCCAAGTGCTCTTTAGGACATTTTACTGGGGGTACTGGTTGCTTTACTCTTGCTAAAAGAAAAATATTGTGTAAGGAGTAACATTAAAACCCAAGCTTTCCTCAGGAAAGACCTCACAGGCAGAGGACATTAATTCCTCCCTTAATAGAATTCAACAAAACCCTTCCTGCACCCCAGAATGCAATGATTAATCAACTATCTGGACCCAAGTTTTGTTTATATGTTCCAACCCTAAACATTAATTGAAATATTTCCATTGCAACAGAAGCACTTTGGTTAGGATTTAAACACACTGCATAACAACATGCAAGTGTGCTTCAGAACATAAAAGCACAATTTAGCAAAATAACAGTCCCTGTATTCAAACCAAGGGGACACGGAGTGAAAAATGTGTTTCTCTAGGGTACGTGGTTACTTGATAGCTAGACTGTGGGATGCTAATTTCCTTTCCCATGTGATAAACTGCTGTTAGCTATTCTACCATGATTTGTACTATTAGAAAACTTACATAAATTTTTTTTTTTTTGCTTGTTAGTCTTTGTTTTGGGCCGGGCGCGGTGGCTCAAGCCTGTAATCCCAGCACTTTGGGAGGCCGAGGCGGGTGGATCACAAGGTCAAGAGATCGAGACCGTCCTGGTCAACATGGTAAAACCCCGTCTCTACTAAAAAAAAAAAAAATACAAAAAATTAGCTGGGCATGGTGGCGCGTGCCTGTAATCCCAGCTACTCAGGAGGCTGAGGCAGGAGAATTGCCTGAACCCAGGAGGCGGAGGTTGCGGTGAGCCAAGACTGCACCATTGCACTCCAGCCTGGGTAACAAGAGCGAAACTCCGTCTCAAAAAAAAAAAAAAAAAGTCTTTGTTTTGTTGGGGTTGAGTGGTGTGGGTGTTAGGTTTTAACATGTGAAAAAGAGACACAAGGCCAGGCATGGTGGCTCACCACTGTAATCCTAGCACTTTGGGAAGTGGAGATGGGCAGATCACCTGAGGTCAGGAGTTTGGGACCAGCCTGGCCAACATGGTGAAACCCCATTTTTACTAAAAAAAAATACACACACACACACACACACACACACACACACACACACACACACACGTTAGCCAGTCATGGTGGCAGGCGCCTGTAATCCCAGCTACTAGGGAGGCTGAGGCACAAGAATCACT
Source organism: Saimiri boliviensis (assembly GCF_048565385.1). Taxonomy (NCBI): domain Eukaryota; kingdom Metazoa; phylum Chordata; class Mammalia; order Primates; family Cebidae; genus Saimiri; species Saimiri boliviensis. The sequence goes on from NC_133456.1 coordinate 74,382,205, forward strand.
TGAGCCTAGGAGGTGGAGGTTGCAGTGAGCCGAGATTATACCACTACACTCCAGCCTGGATGACAGAGGGAGCCTTGGTCTAAAAGAAAAAAGAAGAAAAGAAAGGAAAGAAAGGAAGGGAAGGAGGGGAGGGAGGGGAAGGAGGGAAGGAGGGAAGGAGGGAAGGAAGGAAGGAAGGAAGGAAGGAAGGAAGGAAGGAAGGGAGGGAGGGAGGAAGGAAGGAAGGGAGGGCGGAAGGGAGGAAGGAGGGGAGGAAGGGAGGAAGGAAGGAAGGAAGGGAGGAAGGAAGGGAGGGAGGGAGGAGGGGAGGAAGGAAGGAAGGAAGGAGGGGAGGAAGGAAGGGGAAAGGAAAGAAGAAAGAAAGAGAAAGGAAGGAAAGGAAAGAGAAAAGAAAGAAAGAGAAAGGAAGAAGAAAGAAAGAGGAAGGAAAGAAAGAGAAAGAAAGAAAAAGAGACACAAATTTGGGAAATAGCATGTTTGAGACAAAGTATGTTTTGATAGTATTTGAGTAAGCGTCAAATCCCTTGAAGAAGCTTAGATAAAATAATAGCGGTGAATGCAATAATGTAATTTATACTGGCTGCAGTCTACTTCAGTCACTGCTCTAGGAGGAAGCAGCCTTTAAGAGAAGGGGAAAGTCTGGGCAATTTAAGATGCACAGATGTGTTTCTTGATAATACCTAATGGATGCATTTTGTCCAATTGCTTTAAAGTACATTTAACACACAACGATCTGCAGCAACTATTCTCACACCCACCAAAACCTCCCTTCCTCAAGATGAACCAATCTCTCCTGGTTTCTTCAACAATATGAAAGAAGCAAGATAATTACTATTTGTAAAGAAGGTTTCTCTGCCTAGACTGTGATTCTCAAGCCTGGATTCAGGGGATCCCTTCCCAGAGTTTCATTAGAGTCACCCGTATAGGTGTTTATAAAAAAGCTAAGCCCACCGAGAGATTCTAATTTAACTGATCTGGGATTGGATGCAGGCACTGGTTTTTTTTTTTTTTTTTTTTAAACTCCCCAATGATCCAAACATAAACCTAGGTTGAGAATCAATGGTCTATACAACACCTCCTCTTTCTACACCAAGTCGTATCATGGTTGGTTGTTTTATTTATTTATTATGTTTTTAAAATAAGCTTTTTCTCTCTTCAATGCTGATGAATCTCCTCCATGTAATATACCAAAATTACCCTACCTACTAAGGTCCCTGGTCATGTAATTGTTCCTGACACTCTTCCAAGGTTACAGCATTTGTATTTCTCCTGTGACTTAAGCGTTTATCGATATACTCAGCATTATATTCATAATGTAACCAGCATGTTTATGTTTGTTACTATGGTTTGTGCTTAAGTTACAAGCTTGTCTTTTCTCCCTTGCTTGGTTCAGGAGATGATTTCGGAATGGTATTATATGAACGTCACCGTGCTCAAGGCCTGTGGAGGCTACAAAAATGTAAAGTCATTCTTGTAGCCGTCAAGTAACTTAAAATCCAGAATGCAGATAAGACAGAAATGAATAATAATACTAGATAGAATGTAGAATTTCTAACAGACATCCAAGGTATACTAGCCTACTCTCCAGCTGCAGAAGAAAGCATGTATCAAAATGCTGACTGGTTATCTCCTGGAAGTGGGATTAAGAATGGTCTTTGTTTTTGGGTTCTTTTTAAGCCTTTTACAAGATGTATGTTATGGGAAATAGTCTCTAAAGAGGGAGACATCTGTTCGAAGGATGGAAAGTTGACAGGTGAAGAAGGAGCATGAGCGAAGGCAAAGCACCCAATGTATTTGGTGACAGTGGGTAACTCTGTTCTGCTGTTCCTTTGGAGTGAGGGCAGAGAGAGAAGTAGGTGAGGTCAGAAGGTCTGGAGCAGTATTGCAAAAACCTTCAATGTCATAGACAGGATTTATAATTGGCAAATGGGAGCCACTAAAGGTTTTTAAATGGTACTTTTCCTTATTATAAAAATAGTGCTTTTCTTAAAAATAGTATTATATGGCTAAGTAATTGGAAAGGAGTAAAATCCACAAAGTAAATAAAAATTATCACCAGAAAGCTCACCACTCAGAGAAAAACACGGCTAATATTTTGGCACATTTCCTTTCAGTCTTTTCTCTCTGTCTGCTGTCATGAAAGATTTTGTAAGCAGGAATGTGACCTCATCAGAGCTATGCTTTAGGAGGCTGGGTTACAAGAAGTCCTAAGTACAAAGTGGCTCCTCACACACATTCACCACTTCTCCTGCTTATGTTTTTGCTCCAGATCCACAAATATGTCCCCAGGGGCAAGCAGAACCTGAGGGGAAAGCCCAAGGCTGAAGCCTAGGGAGAAGCATTCCTAATATTCAGTGAAACAGACAAGCAGCCCTTGATGGAGGGGACGAGATCCATTTGCCGAGCAGCAACAGGTTACCAGGACAGGGGAGTCTTGTCTTGGGAAAGGAGGTTGTTTCACAGGACCACAGAGAACTTTTCTAGAGATCATCTTCACCCCAATTCCCAGCAGGGAGATTCCTAAAAACAGGCAATTACCACATCTTGTCTGTGATAATTACATTACGATAAACAGCTCATAGTATGACAGCTACTGCCTGTGAGTAAGAAATCATGTTGCCTCTGAGATCACTGCTTCAGGAAGGGGTTGACCTGTGTCAAAATCCCCTGACAGGCTTTATTTGTCAAGTCCGTTCTCATAGCACTCAGCCTTGCCCCCCACTCTGAGACAATGGGGCTCTGTGAAGGAGCAGAGGCTAAAATCTGGAAGGAAACTGGTATGCCTCTTCTACCCCCACGAGGTGTTTATTATTTTGCCTGCAAACAGGCTGGGTCCAATGTTTTATTTCCTTCACCCTTCTTCCCTTTGCTAATTTTATCTCAATTTCAAATTAGTATTTTTCAAGGGATAATTTACTTAATTCCCAGCCCCTCCTACCCGTTTATGACTTAGGAATGAACGTAAGCACAAAACATCTTGTGATGGCCTCAAAATAGAAAGCAAGTTTAAAGTTTTATTTTTCTGTCCCAAAGCTGCCAAAGCTCTGGCGTGTTTTAACTTCTGCTCTACACACTGTTTCCCCTCCGTCCCTCCCATCCAGCTATATTTAGTAAAGCCCAAATAAAAGGGATACAAGCAAAGCAAAATTAAATATAGTTTCTTTCAATCAGTAAACCCGAGTTAAAGCTCATACAAACATTCATACACTCTCCTCCTCCAAAGAAGCATTCTCTTCCTCCAAAGACAGCTCGAAGCCTTACTTGTCTCACCAAGCGGCAGGTGCACCTAGGAAGGCAAACACATCACCCCCCTCCTTACTCTCGGAGCACTCCTTCCCCTTCTTGCTCCCACACTGCCCTCCTTCAGGGCCACACCACCTCTATGCTCTCCGTTTCTAGAGGTCAGTGTGCCTACATCACACTCTACACTCTGCTTGCACCTAGAAGGAAAAGAGAATTGAGGAAGGTGCATCTATTAATAAAGGAAAGGCATGCAGAAGTGCTCGGGGACCAAGGGAGGGTAGACCAGGCTGCTCCAAAGCACACACTGCAGCAGCTTCGCACCACGCCTTCACCTCCAGCGACTGGCGTCAAAGTTACCTTTGGCTTTCGTTGGCTGAAAGAAATTCTACGGGACTTGAGTGCAAGGAAGGCACTCGGTTTTCTAATAGGGATGAAGATACTACAATGGTAATAAGATTTTGGGGGGACGGGATTCTTGTCTATAGAGCAGCAAAGCTGTAAAGCTAAATACAGAACACGCCAAAGAAGGGAATGAGGCAGGTTTACGGAGGAGAGTTTGTGGGCATGGATATGGGAATGTCTCCAAATGCAACTTTTCCCATAAAAGTAGTACCTGAGTGCCCCATTCCTTTTCCAAAACCAAAGGCACACATGAGACGGGAGAAAATGCAGAGGTTCTAAGAACCCAATGGCTGGGTGGCAAACTCATCCTTCTCAAAATGCTTTCACCTAAATAACTCCCACAGTCCCATATATGGCCAAGGAGTATATTTAATTCTACCGTCAAAGAGGAAGTTACTGTCAGGTCCGATGAACACCAATAAAACTATTCAGACAGTATCATCAAAACCCCAAATTTATTTGCTACTACATTAATGCAAAACAACCCTACATTTTAAAATATTTTAAGTATAACCATCTAGAACATGGACCAGGAAACTATGGTTGATAAGTCAAATCCAGCTGGCCACCTGTTTTTGTACAGTCCACAAGCTAAGAATGTTTTTCACTTTAAGTGCTTGGAAAAAAAAATAAAAAGAATATTCCATGACATGTGAAAATTACACAAAATTCAAATCTCTGGGTCCATAAATAAAGTTTTATTGGAACACAGCCATGCTCATCCATTTACATATTGTCTATGGCTGCTCTTGCAGAGTTGAATAGGTACTAAATGGATACTATCCTCTACCAAGCCAAAAAATATTTACTATCTGATGCTTTACAGAAAAACTTTGCCAACCCCCTGTCTAGAGGCAAACCCTGCGGTATGAAAAATATTTTCTGCTGGGCATGGTGGCTCACGCCTGTAATCCTAGCACTTTGGGAGGCCAAGGTGGGTGGATCACCTGAGATCAGGAGTTCAAGACCAGCCTGGCCATCATGGTGAAACCCCATCTTTAAAAACAAATAAAATTAAATTAAATTAAAAAGAAAAATGTCTTCTACCGATTTCATTTAATACTTTACAGTTTTCCCTGGTATAGTCACACCTATTACTTTCATTTTATCTTTACCCCAAGTCTGTGAGTTATACCCTGTTTAGAGATGAGAACACAAGCTTGAAAGTGGATTTGCCCAAGGTCTTCCAGCAGCTAAGAGGCAAGGCCAGGGCTATACCTCAGTTTTCTGACCTGTATCCTGAGGTGCTCACATTACACAACCGTCTTCTTGGACACCAGCCAACTGTAGCTGCCGTCTGTTAGACATTCTCTCCACACTGGGTAGTTCACCATAGTATAAAACCCATCCTTCTTAAAATAGGCTGAAAACAAACTTCCCAGCCCCACTTCCTGCTAGGACAGAGATACAAGACTGTGGACACAGCGGCTTCCCAATTTGGCAGAGGTAGTTCTGGGAGAAGCTTCTAGATGGTGGCACAGGCAGCAGCTTTCTTGGCAGACCAGTTCTGCAGAGTTTCAAGCAGCTCCACCTGAAGCCTGTTTCTTCAGCCTGCCCGACAATCCTGTGATCTATCTATATACCTCAATGCATTCTTCTGTGCCTAATCCAGCTCCTGCGGATTCTGTTCTCCCCAACAAGGACCGCAGACCAACGCAGCTTAAGTTCAGAGGAAATCTTTATACTACCATAGTGTTTCCTAAAACCTTCTGGAACAACGTCCCACCATCATTTCCACCTTCTAAACTCCAATCCCACTTCCATACAATGTTACTCTTAAGCAAGGATTCTGTAAGTAAATAAATTATAAAACATCAAGTTAAATGGATATCTTTACTACACAACTTCTCAAGCCTTAAAATGCACGTGTGCTTCATAAATCTCCAAGAAAGGGACGAGTATACATTTGAAAAATGTATTTGACCACTAAACTCTTTTTTTTTTTTTTTTTTTTTTTTTGAGATGGAGTCTTGCTCTGTTGCCAGGCTGGAGTGCAGTGGCACAATCTCGGCTCACTGCAACCTCCACCCCGGGTTCAAGCAATTCTCCTGTCTCAGCCTCCCAAGTAGCTGGGACTATAGGCGTGTGCCACCATGACCAGCTAATTTTTTTGTATTTTTAGTAGAGGAGGAGTTTCACCATATCGGCCAGGATGGACTCATTCTCTTCACCTCGTGATCTGCCCACCCCAGCCTCCCAAAGTGCTGGGATTACAGGTATGAGCCACCGTACCTGGCCCACTGAATCATTTTTTAACATGTCTTACCAGTATAGTAATGTATTTGGGGAAATATTGATCAGCATACCTTCTACTTAGTAAAAATGTTTATGATTATAAAACACGTTAAAATAAGGCTGCTGAAATGAAGACTACAATTCTGGAATATGTTGGTTGACATTATGGAATGTATTCGGGTTGAAAATGCTTTCATGTACTGTTCATGGGGATATATTTTAGTGGAGCCATCTTGGAAAGCACTGGCAATGATTATTTTACGGCAATGAAAAAGTAATTGCGGTTTTTGCCACTGAAAATTATGGCAAATTACTTTTGTACCAACCTAAATAACAAGTGTCTTAATCCTTCTATTACCCTTTAATCCAATCATTGTACTTCTAGGAACAGTTCCTTAAAAGAAAACTGAAATACAGACAATTACCAGATCCTCCGTTCTTTTTTTTTTTTTTTTTTTTTTTTTTGAGACGGAGTTTCGCTCTTGTTACCCAGGCTGGAGTGCAATGGCGCGATCTCGGCTCACCGCAACCTCCGCCTCCCGGGTTCAGGCAATTCTCCTGCCTCAGCCTCCTGAGTAGCTGGGATTACAGGCACGCGCCACCATGCCCAGCTAATTTTTTGCACCTTTAGTAGAGACGGGGTTTCACCATGTTGACCAGGATGGTCTCGATCTCTTGACCTTGTGATCCACCCGCCTCGGCCTCCCAAAGTGCTGGGATTACAGGCTTGAGCCACCGCGCCCGGCCGATCCTCCGTTCTTACGTACACTTTCGTGACTTTATGCAAAAGAAAAAAAATGTTCTGACTTGAGAAAAACACAGAAGCGGACTGCTTCGTCCTTCTATTCAGGTCATAACTTCCTTAGGATTGAGGGGAAAGAGACAAAGGGGCTGTTATTTTCTTAGCAGCATCATGACACCATACAAACATTTAATTAGCTCTTTACCTCCTACAGAAAAAGGAAGAAGGAAGGTTGGAAACTTTCCCAAGAGTATCTCTACTGTTAATTAAAACATCCTCCGCCAGAGGCCCGGCATCCCCATAAGTGAAGCAGTGAGAAGACACCTGGGTGACACGAACATGTAGTTGGAGGTGTTATGATGCTGAGCTAACCCGAGGGCTAATGACAGACCACAAACTTTCAGGACAGATGTTGTTCTTCAGGATTCAGGTAAACTTGGGAAAGAACAAGACAATGATAAAGAACTGCATGTTAACCCTTTTATTTTCAGTTAATCTAAGTATTTTTCAAAAGTCCTGCAATACTAAATATTTAAATTATATTTTTAATAGTTATATATTTAATACTTATAAAAATGACATAAATTTTATGTCTAATTCTATGGAGGACTGAAGGAACTTCCAATTCAGCAGCTTGCAGATTCAGATCATGTGACTAGGACAGCAGTGCCCTCTAGTGGTGGAGTATCACGCTTTTTCTTTGAAGCTTCCGATAGATCAATAAGCACCTTTAAAAGGTTCAATCTAAGCCCAGCGCAGTGGCGCATGCCTGTAATCCCAGCTCTTTGGGAGGCTGAGGTGGGTGGATCACCTGAGGTCAAGAGCTTGACCAATATGGTGAAACCCCATTGCTACTAAAAATACAAAAATTAGCTGGGCGTGGTGGCATGCACCTGTAGTCCCTGTGCTACTCGGGAGGCTGAGGCAGGAAAATCACTTGAGGCCAGGAGTTTGAGATCAGTCTAGGCAACACAGCAAAACCCCGACCTCTACAAAAAATTTTGAAAATTGGCTGAGGTGGGAGGAGGGCTTGGGCCCAGGAGTTTGAGGTTGCAATGAGATGTCTATTATCATGCCACTGCACTCCAGCCTAAGAGACAGAACAACACCCTATCTCTAAATTAAAAGGAAAAAAAGGTTGAATCTATTGTTTAAGAAGAACTTATGAAGAGATAGCAAACATTCAGAAGAACCTATAACTCTTAAATGGTGAAGGCTGTAACCAAGTGAAGGTATTCAGTTCAAAGGCCACTCTTCAATTTGCTCTCAAGTCCATTTTATAGACAGAGGAACCATGGTCTTCAAAGATTAGAGATACCCTGGCACGGTGGCTCATGCCTGTAGTCCCAACATTTTTGGAGGTTTAGTCAAGCCAGGAGTTCAAGACCAACCTGGGCAACACGGCAAGGTCCCATCTCTAGAAAAAATTTTAAATTAATGGTCATGCACACCTGTTGGTCCCAGCTACTTAGGAGGCTGAGGTGAGGATCAATTGAGCCCAGGAGGCCAATGCTGTAGTGATCTATGGTCATGCCATTGCACTCCAGCCTGGGTGATAGAATGAGACCCTGATTCAAAAAAAAAGAAAAAAGAAAAACAATTTCATCTCAGTCACAAAACCACATGAACCAAGAGGTCTGTGTTTCTGTCATGCTTCTTATCTATTAAGCAAAATCCACAAACTAAGAATGAACAAACCATCTTTTCACATTTTATCTAAAGAAGTGCCAACTGCCTGTAACAGCAGCCACTATATCCCTCTTTCCAAAGTTCTGCCCCTGTGGACCAGAGGCCCACACAAACCCAGTCAGATCCAGGAACTCCCGGAAGGGAAAAGAATCCTGAGCCTTCTATGTCCTCAAGGAAGCAGAACAGGGAGATGGTCTCCCTCTTAGGCTCCCTATGTCAACAGAACTATGTCTCATAAGAAGGGATGTGGTGGCGGGCATATAATTTACATGAGAAAAATGAAGTCTCTTCCCTTGTTCTGCCATAGCACACCACATAGTTAGGACTCAGGATTGGTCAAATAGGACCAACCAACCCCAGGGAGCATATCTGGTGATTCACAGGAAACTCCAGTTCTCTCAGGGAAACGGGATGTGGTAGGAAAGGCAAAACCAGCAAACAGAGATTCACCATGTTGGAGTAAGAAAGAGTAGTGAGTTATATTTTAAAAGGGTTATATTTTATACACTGGAAAGTATTTTCCCAAGCATCTTATTTGCTCCCTTGTAAATGGAGCAAATGACCCTGAAGCTTTATTCCAAGGTAACAGATTTTAAAAAGACTGAGAAGTTCAAGGGCTCATCTGTGTAATCTGGCAAATTGGTAACAGACTCAAGACTCACCCAGAGGTCTGTTATGTTTCCCATAACACCTGTGACGCCCAAGGCGGAGGTGCCTTCATTACCAGCACATATTAATTATAAGAGGAGGAGCCCCTCTAGGCAGTCATAGAGCAGCAAAAGAGGCTGTAATAGATGATCCTATGGAAAGGCTTCTGTTCTATTTATTTTTTAGTTAGAGACAGGGTCTCATTGTTGCCCAGGCTGGAGTGCAGTGGCGCGATTACAGCTCACTGCAGCCTCAAACTCCTGGGCTGAACTGATCCTCCCACCTCAGCCTCTCTAGCAGCTAGAACTACAGATGTGCACCACATCTGGCTAATTTGTCCTTTTATGGAAGAGATAAGGGTCTCACTATGTTGCCCAGACTGGTCTTGAACTCTTGGCCTTAAGCAATCTTCCCGCCTTGGCCACCCAAAATGCTGAAATTATAGGCATGAGCCAAGGCACCCAGCAAATGGCTTTTAAAAATCCAAAGAACAGGGCCAGATGCAGTGACTCACGCCTGTAATTTCAACATTTTGGGTGGCCAAGGTGGGAAGATTGCTTGAGGCCAAGAGTTCGAGATCAGCCTGGCCATCATGGCAAAACCCATCTCTACTAAAAATACAAAAAATTAGCTGGGTGTAGTGGCAGGTGCCTGCAATCCCAGCTACTTGGGAGGCTGAGGCAGGAGAAACACTTGAATCTGGGAGGCGGAGGTTGCAGTGAGCCAAGACTGCATTACTGCACTCCAGCCTGGGCAACAGAGTGAGATTCCATCTTTAAAAAAAAAAAAAAAAGAAAGAAAGAAAAAATCCAAACAACAGTCACAGAACTTAAAAAGTAAAGAAGGCTAAGACAAAACTTGAAAAGAGTGTAAGTGGGCCAGGCACGGTGCCTCACCCCCTGTAATCTCAGCTATGGGAGGCCAAGTTGGGTGGATCACTTGAGGCCAGGAGTTCGACACCAGCCTGGCCAACATAGTAAAACCCCTTATTTACTAAAAATACAAAAATTAGCTGGTTGTGGTGATGTGCACCTACAATCCCAGCTACTTGGGTGGCTGAGGCTGGAGAATCGCTCGAACCTGGGAGGTAGAGGTTGCAGTGAGCTGAAATTAAGCTACAGCACTCCAGCCTGGGCAACAGAGTGAGACTCTGTCTCAAAAAAAAAAAAACAAAGAGCCTAAATGTAAGCACTGTTTTACAATTAAAATATGTTTGTGAGACTCTGTTAAGGAAGTAGGTAATGAGAAATCCATTTTAGAAAGACTGATACCCAAAACTGCTAAAACATTTGGTTAAGGAGGTAAACTTCCCACTTTCCAAAAACTTTCTAGATAACCAGGGTTCTGGCTGCAGTCACTTCTCAATAATTTCAATAAATTAGTGAATCTCTTTTTCTTTCTGTGCTCTCATTTTTCCTTAAAGTTTGAATAATTAGTCTTGTCCATTTTAAATACTGTGAGATTACTTGCATTGCAAAACTTATTCTTGGTAATGAAAGAACACATGGAACTGGAAAGCTCTGGGGTACATAACAGACCCCTTTTTGAGGCTACGCAGCTCATACAGCCTCTTTGTCACAGAGGTGGGCTCCCGGGGGTGGTGTTTGTAGCCCGGAACCCTGTCACTGGCTGTATCTGACTGGATCAGGAGTAGACATCTGCCCCAAACAGACCCAGTCAGAAACTTCTTCACAGCAATTCATTTGGCTTAACTAGCTTGATTCTGTTTCTATTACTCAGAACCAAAAGGCTCTAGACAATACATTTTATGGATGTATTTGGCTTCTTTTCTGCTTGTCTACACTAAATTGTTTGCTCTACAAGAGCAGAGATTTGCCTGTTTTGTTCGCTGTTTAGCCCAAGTGCTTTAGAGTAATGCTTGGCCGATAGTAGAAAAAGGCTTAGACACTCAAAAATGTTTTCTGAATAACGAATATTGTGAGCCTTTCTTAAAAGGGGTTTCCCCACTGTAAGTTATATTCGGTGGGCTGTTCTATTTGCTCAAGAGAGAAGGCTCGGCTCCGTAGAGTTTGGTCTTTAGCAACCTTCCACACGGTATCTGAAATATTTTCAAATTTATCTTTTCCCACATATCTACTCATGCTTCTGTATCTGAGAGTCTCATCTCTCCTTCACAAGTCAGCACTTGGGTGCTACTTCTGCCTTTTAAATTATTTGAAAGTCTAACAGATCGTTCTATCTTAGCCAAAGTACAAGTTCTGTAGTCTGTAGTGTTATAATAGTGATTATTCCTCCTTAACAATGTAGAGAAGTAGGAATTATCTGTTTTACTAATCAACACACAGAGCAGGTAGACGGCTCAGTGACAGGAGTCAGCATAGCTCGTAGGACGTATGAAAATGTGGCCAGCTCTCTTTTTGGTTTGTCTGCTTCCCTGGTCCCTAGTGAAGAGATCTGGAAGGGTATGGTGCTATGTAGCCTCCTGGGTAGCAGTCCCATGCTTTGCTGCTCTTGGGAACCTGACAGGTACCCTGATGGGGTTATCAGGCCTCCCGGAGCACCTCTATATTCCCTATTTATTTATCAATGGGAAACCAGGAGTTGGCCCCATTGTATCACGCTTTGTATACATACAACAGCTATATTTAGCATACTGTATTATCATCATTACAATAGGATAATCCCTACACAACTCCCTTTCTTCCCTTCTCTTTTTTTTTTTTTTTTTTTGGAGATAGAGTCTTGCTCTGTTGCCCAGGTTGGAGTGAGGTGGTGCAATCCCGGCTCACTGCAACCTCCACCTCCCAGGTTCAAGTGATTCTCCTGTTTCAGCCCCGCAAGTAGCTGGGACTACAGGCGTGCTCCACGATGCCGAGCTAATTTTTGCATTTTTAGTAGAGACGGCAGTTTCATCGTGTTGAATAGGCTGGTCTCAAACCTCTGACCTCAAGTGATCCACCTGCCTCGGCCTCCCAAAGTGCTGGGATTACAAGTGTGAGCCACTGTGCCCGGCCCTTGCCTTCTCTTTCATCCTTCTAAATGTCTGCTCTCAATAATGTCATAGGCTAGGCCATCTATTAATAAACAGGCAGAAGACTTTATCCCTGCTTCCCAAGCTCCAGGATTCAAATGGTGCCTGCCAAGTGAATATAGAAGGCACCTCCAGGAGGCCTGATAACCCCATCAGGGTACCAATCAGGTTCCCAAGAGCAGCAAAGCATGGGACTGCTACCCAGGAGGCTACATAGCACCATACCCTTCCAGATCTCTTCACTAGGGACCAGGGAAGCAGACAAACCAAAAAGAGAGCTGGCCACATTTTCATACGTCCTACGAGCTATGCTGACTCCTGTCACTGAGCCGTCTACCTGCTCTGTGTGTTGATTAGTAAAACAGATAATTCCTACTTCTCTACATTGTTAAGGAGGAATAATCACTATTATAACACTACAGACTACAGAACTTATGCTTTTGGCTAAGACAGAATGATCTATTAGACCTTCAAATAATTTAAAAGGCAAAAGTACTAAATAAATATAAATTGTTCCTATACAAAGTCTGAGTGCAGATTACACATTCAAATGGAGACATACATGAATAGATAATTTTTAGAAGTAGAAAAAATTTCCCCAAATATATGATTTTAAAATTCAGTGTTTATGCTTAAAATTACTTAGTTAAAAACAGAACAAAAGAGACTTTAGGTAAGTTTAAATTTCCTACATAAAAACTAAGTTGGGCAGGCCTAGGAGGGGTTTATTTATAAGGTCAAAAGAAACACGATCAGTTGCTCACAGGAAAATGGGCAACTGGCCTTCTCCCTACAGTTTTCTACGATCCTTTTATCAACTCATCTTCTCATGCCACTTTCCTTTGTTTGCTGAAATTTCTTAGTGTAACTTCCTAGGCTTACATGCTCACAATTTTCTTTTCATTAGCTCAATTGTACTTGCTTGCAGTCTGAATACTCTAAAAACAAGTGCTCTAAAAGCCCTTGTGCCGTTTTTTTAATGTGTTGAGCACACTCATGCAAGTGATCTGACAAACACACTTTTTCACCTCCGTTCACGGAGAATTCTTCTCACTTCTGGCCCTCCCTTCCTGGAAGTCCTGACTTTGCTGACTGAGGGGAGAAACGAATCTCTTTTGATCTCTGGCTGGAGTGAGAGCTGCCTGCTGTTCTTTACCTCTCCTTAACACAGAGCTGAACACAATTTTCTGGAGGCGTGTCAGAATGTGTGCCTTTCTGGAAGGGCAAATAATTATGGCCTCATCCTTATTCCAGTTCACACAACTCAGGAGGGTATGGACAGTCCAGAGCAGAAGAAAGAGCAGGGAGACAGGTGCACAGGGCTCGTGTGATTTCACTGACTTTTACCAGGTTTCAGACGTCTGCTGGTTTTCCTCTACTACTGCAAAATCACAGACTAAGAAAGTAAAAACAACTTGAAGAAGCAGCGATGAGGCCAACTCCTGCTTTCCCATTGATCAGTCTGACAGACAGTATATGTGACAGTCAAGAGGAAGCTGGGTTCAGATTTTGGCTCCAACACGTCATCTAGAGTTCTAGATGAACTCCAGCACGTTACTTAGGCTCTATGTCTCAGCTTCTTTATTTGTGGAAGAATAGTAACAGTACTGACCTCATAGGACTGTTCAGAAGTTTTATGAGAAAAATAAACGAGGCAGGTATTGTTCTAAATGCTTTGCAAGAGTTCAGTAAATGACGATTTACTGTCGAGGTGATTACTGTTAATATTACCTGTGTTTTCTAAAACAGTTGTTCCAAGAATTGCAGTGTCTTCTCCATTCAGCCAACATTTCAATCAACACTTATGCTGGCTTACATGGGGCTAAACTCTGGAGACAGAGACTCAGAAGCCGCAATCTGGACCCTCCAAACAGCATCCAATCCAACGGAAAACGATCACTTAAACAACATATCACAGAGCGGTAAGAGCTAGAACAGAGCTGTACATAGGATCCTGACAAGCCAAAGCAGCAGCCTGAATTCCAAGGAAGGAGAATGGTCAAGGAGAAAGGTGGACTGGAGTGCACCAACAGAATAGAAGAGGTAACACCATTCTGGGCAAGGTTGGGGAATGGCAAAACATAGGACTAATAAGCTTAGCAAAAGCAAATGTATGAAACATCTAAGAAATCTGAACTTTAGCTTGAAGAGAAATGGAGATCACTGACGGCGAGGCAAAATGGGCTGGGTTAGGGAAGCAAAAGGAGAAGGCGACTGAGTGAAGATGATTGCAATAATAAAAACCCCAGTTCAAGCACTAATGAAATGCAAAGGTATATAATCGAAGACCTGGAAATTCTACTTCTCAATCCCTACCCTAGAGAAATACTTGTATAGAAGCGTAAGTAGTAGGATATTACAAAAATGTTTATTGCAGCATGTTTGGAATTGGAAACAGCCTAACAATAGGCAGAAAGCAAGGCAGCTCATGCCTGTAATCCCAGCCCTTTGGGTAGCCGAGGTGGGATCATTGCTTGAGCCCAGGAGTTTGAGACCAATCTGGACAACATAGTGAGGTCTTGTCTTTACAAAATTTTTTTTTAATTAGCTGGGTGTGGTAGTGCACACCTGTAGTCCCAGCTACCTGGGCAGCTGAGATGGGAAAATCATTTGAGCCCAGGAATCCAAGGCTGTAGTATGATCATGCCACTGCACTCCAGCCTGGATGACAGAAGTGAGACTCTGCCTCTAAAAATAATAAGCAAACATAAACTAAAAACCCCATGGCGGACAAGGATACGTTAAAAATCCCAAAGAGCCTTACAGACAGTATGGAGTAGAGAGAACAGACCCACAACATGTTTATAATTTAAAGTGACAGGTCTTCGTTGTGGAGTAGATGTGAAGGATCAGAATATGGAAAAAGTAAAAAGTGAGGACCAGGTTACTGACTGGAGAAATGAGGTGATGGTGTGCAACTGGAATCCAGGCAGGCAGGATCTGGGGGAAAGGATGCTGAGCCTAGTTTTGAATGTGCTGAGCTGAGGGACTTTAGGGACAATGGGATAGAGCTAGCCAGCAGGAAGAAAGTCAGAAAGTCAGAAATGCATCTGTGAATCCAGGGGGAAGATGGAGATAAGAGATGAGTCCAGGATACAGCCAGAGCCACAGCAGGGGTGTCATGCGGGTTGTAGATAATGAAGATGGACCAGCCAGGGAGATAAGAGTACAAGGGAGAAAAAAAGAGCAGACGCCACAGCAACCAACATTTTCTCACAACTACACTATTTTCATCTGCACTGGTCTTGTCAACAACAACTTTCTCAAACGTTCCAATGTTCTTTATTTATATACCATCTGTTTCACAAATATTTGAGGCAGCTTATGGTAAAGATATACAATAAAACAGTATACTGTAAATGAAATGAATACATCAGGGAAAGAAAACATGAAATTAGATTAGGAGGTCAAGACAGCAACAGATTGAGAAAGTAGGGTTAGAATACAATTATTCAGGTCAAAAGGATACTACAAAGTTGCTACATTAGAGCTGTGAGTTCAGCTCTGAGCTTCCTAGTGGCCAAAGTGAAAAGAGAGATGGTTACCTCCAAAAGAAGAAACTACAGGAAGTCCTCACTTAATGTTGTCAATAGCTTCTTGGAAACGGCAACTGTAAGCAAAAGGATGTGTAACAAAACTAATTTACCACAGGCTAGTTAATATGAAGAAGAGTTAAATTCTTAATGTATATTTCTGGTCACAAAACCATCAGCCTGGGCAACATGGCAAAATTTTGTCTCTTTATAAAAAATTAGCTAAAACTAAAAACAAAACAAAAAAATTAGCCAGGCATGGTGGCTCATGCCTGTAGTCCCAGCTATTCAGGAGGCTGAGGCAAGATGGCGGCTTGGGCCCAGGAGGTCAAGGCTGCAGTGAGCCAAGATCACGCCACTGCCCTCCAGCCTGGGTGACAGACAGTATGGAGTAGAGAGAACAGACCCACAAGAACAGCAACAACAAAATCACTGAACTTCCAAATAAATACCCAAAACCATTTTAATTTTAAACATTTCAATAAATGAGCTACACATACATCTAAGAAAGATTCATAAAAATAAGAATTATTTACCCAATTTTCAGTTAATCAGTGAGTGATGTCAGTCATAACCGTGGTGGGTTAAATCAAGGAATAAATGCTAGCAAAGCTAAAATTGTAATGAGCATCTCCTATCACCGCACGGTTCAAAAACAATCACAAGAACCGGGTGCAGTAGCTCACGCCTGTAATCCCAGCACTTTGGGAGGCCAAGGCAGGTGGATCATCTTAGGTCAGGAGTTTGAGACCAACCTGGCCAATATGGTGAAATCCTGTTTCTAATAAAAATACGAAAAAAGTTAGCTGGCCATGGAGGTGAACATATGTAATCCCAGCTACTTGGGAAGATAAGGCAGGGGAATCATCTGAACCAGGGAGTCGGAAGTTGCAGTGAGCTGAGATCACAACAGAGTGAGACTCCATCCAAAAAAAAAAAAACCAAAAAAATCACAAATGTGGAGGCTCGCTGAGCATTCTCATGCTGCATCGTTTACTGTCATGCATTTGTATGATTACCATCTACTTTTATTTTACAATAATTTATATTCATTCATTCATTCATTCATTTTCCAACCTGCTTATTCCTATACAAGGTTGAGAGTGGCTGGAGCCTATCCTGGCAGCTCAGAGCACAAGGCCAGAAGCAACCCTGGGCAGGACTCCATTCCATCTCATGGCACTCACACACACTCCCACACTCACTCAGATTGGGACGACTTAGACAAGCCAATCAATCTAATGTGCGCATCTTTAGAATATGGGAGGAAACTGGAGTACCCAGAGAAAAGCCACGCAAACAGGGTGAACGTGCACATTCTACACAGCGGCGAGCCACGAATCAACTTTTTTCTTCACAAAATTATAATGAAGCAACGTGAAATGGAATGACATTATTCGGGACCTGCTGTATATTCTTTCTCAGGATTAACTGATTTGCCCAAGATCACCTAGTTAAAAAAGGTAAATAATGCCTTCCACTCTACCAAGTTGCTTCAACATGCAAGTACTCTAAAGCTAGTCAGAGTCTCATCATCAGGATGGGATGGTAGGAAGGGAATAGACTAGGAATCCAGACACCTGGTTTTATAGGACTAGCTCTTCTGCTAACCAGGAACCCAAGGCAGGTCATGTACATTTTACTTGGGAGGCTGAGGCAGGAGAATCGCTTGAACCCGGGAGGCAGAGTCTTGTTTTCTCAACTATAAGATAACCGCTTTCACTGAACCAGAGTCAACCGATACAAGCTATTTGTGCTATAATTTTCCAATCCAGCACACTTTGACTGACATTGCTAGTTAATCACAGAAATCTTTTCTGTTGAACCCAGATGAGACCTCAAAACCTTACACAACAGTGTTCAGACAATCACCAATAAAACAACATGGGCACTCTGGCCTTAGAGGTTGTCTAAAGTGCCTCCAGGGCTAACACACTATCATGCAGTGATCACGGTAGATGCCATGCTTTATAGTATCCTCTCTTGAATAACAAAGACAGGGTATTTGACTAGCTGCTAAGGTAGGCAGGTATGGAACAAAGCTCCTTTTTTTGCAGTTATTTTTAAACTTCTAGAAATACTCTGATATGCTAAAATTAAAACTCATGAGTCAAAATACACTACTGAGTAAAATAAAACACTTCCAAATCATCTACCACAGGAAGTCTAGGAACGGCACGGCAGCATGTACCAAGCTGAAAATCTTTAGGAATCACGCAAACTTCAAAGGGATCTTTTTTTCTATTTGCAAAGTGTATTGTGAACATTTCCACAAAATTATCTGCACAAAAGCAGAGACATACAACAGATCTGCACGCTCTATCGCCCAGTGTCAATCACCATCAACATTTTGCCATACGTGTTCACGGTATCTAACTTTAAAGGCCAAGACGACTGGGGGCTATGGTCCAAATTCTTCTGGCAAAATATAGCTTCCTAGGAAACATGCTTGTGTCCCTGAGTTAATGCATGTGCACACACACATAAGTAACTTCCAGGCAATATTTAAAAAAATGAACCGGAGCAAGATGTCTTCCAGATTCTCACTACTCCAAGTGTGATCCCTGATCATCACCTAGGAGCTTGTTAGAACTACAACCCCCAGGCCCCATTCCAAACTTACCGAGTCACAATTTACATTTTAGCAAAATCCCCAGGTAAGGAGTCTACATGCTGAGGTTTCAGAAGCTCTGGTCTACTCTAGACCACCATAACTGTCCTCTGAAAGCTTCCCCTAATTGCGGTTCTGAAAAGCTGGGAAGAAACCAAAGTGTGAAATACAGTGTTCATTTTACTTAAGAGAGTTATTCGCCATTAACCTATAAAATGTAAAGGTATGTAATTTAAGACCTAGGAATTCCACTTTTCAATCCGTATCCTAGAGAAATACTTGTATATAAGCATAAATAATTGAATATTACAAAGATGTTTACTGCAGGATGTTTGGAATTGGAAACAGCTTAAGAACAGGCAAATGGCAAAACAAACCAATACAGAATAGTAAACAGAGGCTAAAATGAATGAGCCAGATCACGGAAAGTTCTTCTAGACATGAGTGAAAAAAGCCAGTTGTAGAATGTTCCACTTAGTATGATAGTTGTTTAAAGCAAAAGAAAAGAAACACAAATGCCTCATTATATATTCTCTCTGGATACATACACGCATGTGTAAAGGAAGAGAAGGTCTGGAAAGACAGATAACGAAAGGAAACAGTGGTTACAACTGGGAAGGGAGGAAGGAGACCAGGATTAGGGGTGGGATGTTAAAAGAGGGTTGTAATGTTCTGTTTGCTTATTTACTGAAAGGAGAAGACATCACTTATCATCTGTGGGACAAATATTTTACAAGTAGCTATATAGTTCCTTAAGCCAAAGGAGTTTATGGAGAGAAGATATGGTCAGGATAAGGCTGCAGAAAGATGGGAAGAAAATTTAAAGATCTTTGGCAAACTGTAGCTATTTGCAAATTAGGTACGTTGGCACAGATCATTTTTTCTCCAACACACCACACATTCAGCTGGTACTCGGTATATTCCGCACTATTTTAAAATGTCTTTAAAAGTGGTAGGATGTTTGTTTTGCTGTGTATACACAGAAAAGTAGATTTTCTCATCTGTCTATGAGCTACTTGAAAGCATGTCATATATGTGATTCCGTCTACTGCTGTATATTCCCACGTATATAAATTCTACCTAAACGAATTACTCACCAGACTATGTATAATAATATATTTTTAAGATCCTTAAGAAATGCACAGAGCACCTACTGTCCCCATTTTATAGCCGAAGAAGCCAGCTTGGAAAGCTTGCATGATGTGTCCAAGGACCTTCTCACCAGTAAGTGGCAAAGCCAGACCTTGGCTCACATCTGGTGATTCCGGGTCCTCTAGTATTTCAATTACACCACATTTGCCACACTGCCATATTTAAATGTAATACCTATCAACATTTTAAGGCAGTTTTTAGGCAGCTTCAGGTTAGAAATTCTCAGGAGAAACATTAGAATTCAAATATTATGTATACTTTGGGGATCTAAAATCTGATTATTTGAGTTTTTTAACTGTTCCAATGCCTTGCCTTAACAACCCAAGAAATAGACTGGAAAAAAAAATACTAACACCCTATTCTCAACATAAAGTATATTAAGGATGAATTCCACCAGCTATTCTGCATTCTTAAAAATGTCTGTTTTGGCCGGATGCGGTGGCTCACGCCTGTAATCCCAGCACTCTGGGAGGCCGAGGTGGGCAGATCACGAGATCAAGAGATTGAGACCATCCTGGCCAACATGGCGAAACCCCATCTCTACTAAAAATACTAAAACTAGCTGGGTGTGGTGGCACACGCCTGTAGTTCCAGCTACTCAGGAGGCTTAGGCAGGAGAATTGCTTGAACCCAGGAGGTGGATGTTGCAGTGAGCCCAGATCGCGCCACTGCACTCCAGCCTGGCACCTGGCGACAACAGAGAGACTCTGTCTCAAAAAATTTTTTAAAAAAGGTCTGTTTTTATTGGTGCAAAATTCAACAAATACAAAAGCAGACAAATACTATGTACCCATCTCCCAGCTTCAACAGTGATAACACATTAGAAATATTCTAGTGACATGTAAACAGTGTCTGAGGAGCTGGGACAAAAGGGAGAATCTAGTTGTCTGTCCTGAATAATAAGCTGAAAAATCCCATTTCTAAAGGTAAGTGACACCTGGAAGCTTTTCATGTGGAATATTCTCAACCTGACTTACAGGCTTTGTGAAGTTAAACTTGTTTTAAAGGTCTGGCGTTAACAGGGTTAAAAGGTTACCAGTGGATCCTGGATATTACAATAATACAATACCGACTTCTTGAAGGAATCCATAAGCATAAACAAGTGGATATTACAAAGATGTTTATTGCAGTATGTTTCGAATTTTAAGCATTGTGACTACAGAGAAGCATCTCTGGACACATATACATGCCTCTATTTATAGCAGCAAGCACCAAGTCTTATGGGAAAAGTTCCTCAATCATTTAACAAATCCAACTATTTTAAGCACATCACAACTTTCTAAGAATTTTGTTTGTTGGCTTTAACATTGTTCCCAAAAGTTGGGTCACAAGTTGTGTGTGTGTGTGTGTGTGTGTATGTGTGTGCATGTGATGTGTGTGTATATGCATGAGTGTGTTTGCTTTTGGGAAATGTGCAAAATGGGGTTAGTGGGTTTGAAGCATCAAAGGCTCTTTGAATAGTTCTAACCAGGGCTGCATTTGTGGGATAAGGTCCTGGGAGTTCATAGTATGATTAAGAAGTGAATTGGCTACTTGAAATTTTTTTTTAGAATTGGGTAGTATATACATACATACATATACACACACACACACACACACACACACACACACATATATAGTATAAAAAATGTGAATCAAGCACAGCTCATTTCAAATAGAAGGCA
Organism: Saimiri boliviensis; assembly: GCF_048565385.1. NCBI lineage: Eukaryota > Metazoa > Chordata > Mammalia > Primates > Cebidae > Saimiri > Saimiri boliviensis. The sequence goes on from NC_133456.1 coordinate 74,403,116, forward strand.
TATTTCCCATAACCATTTAAAACACAGGTACTGGCTCTGAGATCTTGCTAAATTTAAACCCTGACTCAGTAGAGTAAGACAACTCCTTCCTTCTTTCAGGAAGAAAAGAGTGAAGAGATTGCCCCAGTAGTGAGTACTGCTAAAAACACCCTCTTGCCGGGCGTGGTGGCTCACGCCTGTAATCCCAGCACTTTGGGAGGCCGAGGCGGGTGGATCATGAGGTCGAGAGATCGAGACCATCCTGGTCAACATGGTGAAACCTCGTCTCTACTAAAAATACAAAAAATTAGCTGGGCGTGGTGGCGCGTGCCTGTAATCCCAGCTACTCAGGAGGCTGAGGCAGGAGAATTGCCTGAACCCAGGAGGCGGAGGTTGCAGTGAGCCGAGATCGCGCCATTGCACTCCAGCCTGGATAACAAGAGCAAAACTCCATCTCAAAAAAAACAAACAAACAAAAAAAAAAACACCCTCTTTGTCCCAGGAACTTAAGGTCCCAGGAAATTTTTAATGATGTAGAGAATTAATAGCCCCCAACTCCCTTTTCTTGGATGAGAAAACAACTGGTGGAAGATATTTAAAACTCACTTAAAATCACACAGCTAATTTCTAACATTGATCCATGACTCCAAAATCTACCGTTTCCTCTCCATCACACTGACATTCAACTAGACCAGAAGCATCATATGTTTGCTTCAAATAATCTTGAGACAGGTTTCACTGACTATCTCTGCTTCGAATTAACCTTTTGAGCATGGTGTTCTCTAATGTACCATGTACAAGAAACTCATTCATTTACACATAGAAAGTTATATTACCACCCACTAATTTTGAGACACTTTGAAAAGGGCTTTCCACTACACCATGGCGCTTACAAGGTGGTCACCAAAAAAGTTATTCCTAGTAATTTTATCAACTATGAGCACAGACTGTAAATTAATGGGCATACCTACACTGGCCTTGTCTGAAAATAGCTGCATGTGTCCACACAGTGGCTAGAACATGTCAAAGCATGAGACCCACAGGGTAAGAGGGTTTGCACAGAGAAGAGCCGACATGAAGGACACCAGGATCCCAGGGTGGGGACTGGGAGGTGGCAGTCACTGGCTAGTTTCTAGTGTGGTCACCAAATAACACCCACCTAAGATGTTCTCCCAAAGTCTTGTGGTGGTTACTTTTTAAACTCCATCTTAAAGGACACATATGAAGATGTTATGTAGCAGGGATTAACCACCTGTCAGCTGTGGGCCTTGGGTTAGCAAGTTACTAACACAATTAGTAGTTCTGATTAATTACATAGTTTTTAGTTCAAGTTTAATTCCTCTAAAATATGGCGAAACTAGACAATTTATGAAGGTTTATGGATAAAAGGACAGTGATGAGATTAAAGGTTATCAAATATATGAGTCACGGTTGAGACACACGAGATACTTGCAAACCCAGAGTGGTCCCTCTTGTTCCATGAACAGCAATAAAAGTTAATGCGCTCCTCACTACACAGATTTCAAAACATCTGGACTCTTACTGAAAACAGATTGATGCCTCTGCCAAGGTCACGGAAGGTCTAACTCCACAGTGGTCCTCAGGAAGGAGAATGGGTTGAGCCTCTTCAGGGTTACAGGGAGCTCTGCAGAGGTGAAGGGGGACTTACGGTGGTGGAGAGCCACGGTGATGGCTAAGATCAGCAAAAGCGAAATTCTCACCCCTGAGGGCAGGAAAAAGGGTTCCCAGGGATTCCAACCCAGCAGGTGATTACAACCTCCAGGACATAAACCAGAAAAAATCTACAAGAGGCGTTACTTTGTCACCAGCCAAAGGTCGTTGCCTCTGTACCTCACTGTCTTTATCACTTTATGTAAAAACAGACCTCCACTTCCGAGACCTGAGTGGCTGAAGTGGTCAGCACCTATTTGTGCATAACCAGTAGCTGAGCTATGCTTCTCCATCTATGATGTAAGACTTCCCAGGGATTCAGAGCGGTGGGCTGGGTATGCAGGATGAGTGTAGTCCACTTTACCCCCCGTTTATTATGAAGGATACCACATTTTTGTGTAACATCAACCCCTTGTGAGGTTTTAAAATATTTTTTGATATTTTTATATTAAAGCAAACATATAGTAGAGTACCTTACCAGAAACACGTTATTATACATACATATGAAAAACATACACAATCTTTATTTGCTAATGTTTTAAAATTTAAAAAAAATTAAATAACAGCCAAGTAAGGTGGCTCACATCAGTAATCCCAGCACTTTGGGAGGCCAAGGCAGGCAGATCACCCGAGGTCAGGGGTTCGAGACCAGCCTGGCCAACATGGAAAAACTCTATTAAAAATACAAAAAATTAGCCAGGTGTGGTGGCGCATGCCTGTAATCCCAGCTACTCGGGAGGCTGAGGCAGGAGAATCACTTCAACCCAGGAGGCAGAGGTTGTAGTGAGCCGAGATCACACCATTGCACTCCAGTCTGGCAACAGAGTGAGACTCCATCTCTAAATAAGTAAGTAAATAAATAAAGCAGGAGACAAGCCTTGCATTTACAGAGGTCGAAATCTCCTCCATCCCCTGGCACGTCCTGCTCTGAAGAGAATTTCAGTAGAGATATTTGAGGAACATTGACCTGCTGGATCTCTATGAAGTCTCCTCAGCACTCTGACTGGAATGGATCAACCCCCCGGTCAAACGCCACCGCCAGCACAGCAGGAGGCATGAATCCTTGCCGCTGCTCTTTAGGGACCCTCCACACACTGCCCTCTGAGCAGCCACAGGGCTGGGTACTACTGCATCAGCACTGCTCATGCTGTGAACACCTTCCCCATGTAGTGAATGCTGTCCCAGCGATCCCCTGCTACTCATCATCATCACACCCCACAAAAGCGGGGAAAAGGCCAACTGGTAGCAGAAACCAAGTCAAGCCGTCTGTACAGGAATGGGTCTGTGAGAAAGGGCAAGCTGGGCCAAAGAAAACTTGTAAGGAGAAAAGACTCCAGGGTACAGTGGGCATTTGCAGAAATATCACCAGTACTGCCAGTCCCAGAGGTGCATTCACTAACCACCTACTGTGTGCGAGGCACTGGGGAGACAGAGATGCCTAAGACAGTCTGTGGCTGTGAGGCAAGTCAGGATGACCTAAATTCCAGACATTTCGGTGGTCTGCTATCAAAATTTATGTATTCTAAATCAGACTTAATTTTTCAGGTAAGATCATGATATACCTGTGTTTTCTTTTCAACTAAGAGTTGACAGCCAAACGTTCTTTGTGGAGAGTTGACACGGTTTCCTGCTCCAACAGTGCTTGGAGGGAACCCGGCACTTGTCCCCCACCACGGCCGGCCACCCATAGCCAGTCCTCCGTCAGCTCGCCACCTCACCCTCAGACCGCCTCAAGGCCCCCGCCACTGCTCCAGCACCGCACACAGCTACCACCACGGCGCGCGGCTGCCACCACAGCCGCCGCCTCTCCTTAGCCGCGGCCATGATGACCACGTCCCCCTCGTAGGTGCGCCAGAACTACCACCAGGACTCAGAGGCCACCATCAACTGCCAGATCAACCTGGAGCTCTACGCCTATGTCTACCTGTCCATGTCTCACTACTTGGACCGCAATGATGCGGCGTTGAAGAACTTTGCCAAATACTTTCTTCACCAATTTCATGAGGACAGGGAACCTGCTCAGAAACCGATGAAGCCGCAGAACCAACGAGGTGGCCGTGTCTTCCTTCAGGATATCAAGAAACCGACCATGATGACTGGGGAGAGCGGGCTGAATGTGATGGAGTGTGCATTACATTTGGGAAAAAATGCGAACCAGTCACTACTGGAACTGCACAAACTGGCCCCTGACAAAAATGACCCCCATTTGTGCGACTTTATTGAGACACATTATCTGAATGAGCAGGTGAAATCCATCCAAGAATTGGCTGACCACGTGGTCAACCTGCACAAGATGGGAGCACCCCAATCTGGCTTGGCAGAATATCTCTTTGACAAGCACACCCTGGGAGACAGTGATAATGAAAGCTAGGCCTTAGGCCGATTTCCCCATAGCCACGGGGTGACTTCCCTGGTCACCAAAGCAGTGCATGCATGTTGGGGTTTCCTTCGCCTAAGTTGTACCAACACATCCATTTAAGTTCTGTGTACCATTTCTTCAAATAAAGAAATATGGTACCCCTCACCTGCCAAAAAAAAAAACTGACATGAGCAGGGCACGGTGGCTCACGCCTACAATCCCAGCACTTTGGAAGGCCAAGGTGGGCAGATCATTTGAGATCAAGCGTTCAAAACCAGCCTGTCCAACATGGCGAGACCCAGTCTCTACTAAAAATACAAAAATTAGCCAGGCGTAGTGATGCATACCTGTAATCCCAGCTATTGAGGCAGAAGAACTGCTTGAACCTGAGAGGCAGAGGCTGTAGTGAGCCAAGATCACACCACTGTGCTCCAGCCTGGCAACAGAGTGAGACTCCTTCTTAAAAACAAAAATTAATAAAAAAGTTGACATGACTGCGAGGAGCTTACATGGAGCTTTCGGGTTAGGGATCTTTATACCCCAGCACTTAGACACTCATTTTACTGTGTCAATAACAAGTGATTAAAAGAAAAAAAAAAGAAAAAGAATTCTAGTCTAATAGGCAAGAAGCATCTGTCTGATATATCAGGGAGACTAAGCATTTCATAAATTTCCAAAGGATCTAAAAGATGTTTTTAAGAAATAAAATGTCCAGAGTATGGTGGCTCGTGTCTATAATCCCAGCAACTTGGGCGATCAAGGTAGGAGGATCATTTGAGGCCTGGAGTTTGAGACAAGCCTCGGCAACGTATCAAGACTCTGCCTCTAAAAATAAAAATAAAAATAATTAGCTGGGCCTGGTGGCATATAGTCCTAGCTACTCAGGAGGATCACCTGAACCCAAGAGTTTGAGACCACAATGAGCCACAATGGGGCCATGGCACTCCAGCCTAGGTAACAAAGTGAGACCCTGACTCTTTATAAATAAATAAATTCCAGGGTATAGAATTCACTGTGTAAGCCATTTCTAGACTGAATTGGTCATTAAAGTAGACCTAAGGTTTCCTTCATTCAACTACAAAGTAACAAATTTAATAGACTGAAGAATATGTTCTCAATTCTCTGCTAAATGCAGGTGTATTCAGAGGTTAAGATAAATGTCATGCGTTCCAGAATTCAGTTTTAAGCAGTGTTTTTCAAACTTATTTTTCATTATTGCTCCCCTAATGAGCCTAATTAAACTCTCTTTTTTTCGAACAGCTCCATTACCACTCACTACCACCCACCAAGAAATTTTAATACCAGATATACTATGGATCTGCTGATGCACCGTGTCCTTTCAAAGGCTGCAAAAGTCATTACAACAGCTAAGATTTCACTCCCCCCAAGAACCCAAGAACCCCTGGAGGCAACACGGCCCCACTGAGAGATCCTGGTCTAGATAAGATGTTCACAGAACCCTCTTAAGATATGTGGAAAGCTTTGGCCAGGCTCGGTGGCTCAAGCCTGTAATCCCAGCACTTTGGGAGGCCGAAGTGGGTGGATCACGAGGTCAAGAGATCGAGACCATCCTAGTCAACATGGTGAAACCCCGACTCTACTAAAAATACAAAAAAATTAGCTGGGCATGGTGGCATGTGCCTGTAATCCCAGCTACTCAGGAGGCTGAGGCAGAAGAATTGCCTAAACCCACGAGGTGGAGGTTGCGGTGAGCCGAGATCGTGCCATTGCACTCCAGCCTGGGTAACAAGAGCAAAACTCCGTCTCAAAAAAAAAAAAAGATATGTGGAAAGCTACATATAAAATTTTTTAATCAAAATTTTTTCTTGTATGTTTAAAAGAGATCTACCAGAATAAGTTATCAAAATCTTAAAGGACTCCCTGATCAAAAAAGATCAGATCTACAGCAAGGGTGAGAAAACCTGTTCCATAAAGGACCAGATAATAAATATATTTTAGGCTTTGTGGGCCACATACTGCCTCTGAGGCAATTCTTTATTTTTTGTTTTGTTTTTAAAACCCTTTAGAAATGAAAAAGCCTTTCTTAGTTCAAGGACCTTACCAAAACAGATTACTGATCAAATCTGCCTTGTGGGCTGGAGCTTGCTGACTCCTGATCAAGAGGAACAATAGCTAACATTTTTTGACATCTTAACATTTATTTTTTAAAAAGAACTGTAGAATGGTGGTTGCTGGGGGCTGGAAGGTGGGCAATGGGGAGTTACTGTCTAGTGGGTACAGAGTTTGTTTCACAAGACAAAGAGCATTTGAAGACAGATGGTGGCGATGGCTGCACAGCAACATGAATGTCGTTAATACTCCTGAGTTGCACAATTAAAAATGGGTAGGCTGGGCACAGTGACTCATGCCTATAATCCCAGCACTTTGGGAGGCCGAGGCAGGCAGATCACAAGGTCAGTAGTTTGAGACCAGCCTAACCAACATGGTGAAACCCCACCTCTAATAAAAATACAAAAATTAGCCAGGTGCGGTGGCGCGTGCCTGTAATCCCAGCTACTCAGAAGGCTGAGACAGGAAAATCACTTACACCTGGGAGGCGGAGGTTGCCGTGAGCCGAGATTGCGCCACTACAGGCCAGTCTGGGCAACACAGAGAGATTGTCTCCAAAAAAAAAAAAAAAAAAGTTAGGGTGGTAAAGGTGATGTTTATTTTACCACAATAAAAATGTATCATTTAAAATTTTTTTTAAAAAGTCATTTTAAAAATATTTAACTTTTGTTCAATACCTACCAAAAAAAAAATAGATATTTTCATGAGAAAGCTGAAGAATTTGAGGCTAAAAGAGCTCTGGCAGGCTGGCCGTGGTGGCTCATGCCTGCAATCCCAGCACTTTGAGAGGACAAGGCGGATGGACCACTTGAGGTCAGGAGCTCGAGACCAGCCTGGCCAACATGGTGAAAACCCACCTCTACTAAAAATACAAAATTAGCTGGGTGTGGTAGTAGTGCCTGTAATCCCAGCTACTTAGGAGGCTGAGGCAGGAGAATTGCTTGAATCCAGGAGGCAGAGGCTGCAGTGAACTAGGATGGCACCACTGCACTCCAGCCTGGGTGACAGAGCGAGGCTGTCTCAAAAAAGAAAAATAACAACAACAACAACAGCTTGCACAAGTTATAAAGCTGCGAGGAGCCGGGCGCGGTGGTTCAAGCCTGTAATCCCAGCACTTTGGGAGGCTGAGGCAGGTGGATCACGAGGTCAAGAAATCAAGACCAAGCTGGTCAACATGGTGAAACCCCGTCTCTACTAAAAATACAAAAAATTAGGTTGGCATGGTGGCGCGTGCCTGTAATCTACTCAGGAGGCTGAGGCAGGAGAATTGCCTGAACCCAGGAGGCGGAGGTTGCGGTGAGCCGAGATCGCGCCATTGCACTCCAGCCTGGGTAACAAGAGCGAAACTCCGTCTCAGAAAAAAAAAGCTGTGAGGGGAGTGCTGAGATTGGAAGCTATAAACACTGAGCTCTTAGCCAGGATGGATGCTCTTCTCAGCATTTTCAGCCCCAAGAACTCCTTTCACTTATTTTTCCCAACAGATCAACATCATTTACTAATAATTTGTCTTGTTTTTTTAAATTACTTAAGATAAATATTGACAATCAGAGCTTCAGATCCATTCATGAGTTAGCCCATTCTTAAAAGATAAGCTCTATACCAATACAACTTCAGGCAAAACTCAAAAAGAAACTTGACTTTCTAGTTAGCATGTAAGATTTTCTTCACGTAAATCTAAGTTCCCTGAAATCAGGGACTTTCATTCTCTGTTTCAGTGAAGTATCCTCTGTTCCTAGAACAGGGCCCGGTATTTAGAAATGTGAAAAAGTGTTTACTCTCCTTTACTTCTGGATCCTTAGATTTGGAGACCCCAGATTATATCTGAAACTATTGAAGGTAGATGGATCCTAGGATCCCTGTCATCAAGGTTTTATGTTTCAGCTGGGTACAGTGGACCATACCTGTAATCCCAACACTTTGGGGGGCCAAGGTGGGCTGATCGCTTGATCCCAGGAGTTCAAGACCAACCTGAGCAATATAGGGAAACTTCATCTCTATAAATAATAAAAAGTTAGCTGGGCATAGTGACACACACCTACAGGCCCAGCTACTCAGGAGGCTGACGTGGGAGGACCATTTGAGCCTAGGAGTTCAAGGTTGCACAGAACTATGATTGTGCCACTGCACACTTAGGCTGGGCAACAGAGCAAGACCCATCTCTAAAAATAATAATAATAAAGCTGCATGTTTCAATGACTTGATATGGTAATTCCACTGGTTCAGTCAGACAACCATAGTTTTTCAGAACACACTATAGCATAAGGTGCTAGTCTGGGTTCCTATGGAAAAACAGAGTAAAATAGAAATATAACCTCAAGTCTACTGGTTGTAAAGTCCAAAACTGACAAATAACCTTTTTTTAATTTTCTTTTTTTTGAGACAGTCTTACTTTGCCCAGGCTGGAGTGCAGTGGCACAATCTCAGCTCACTGCAGCCTCCACATCCTGGGTTCAAGCAATTATCCTGCCTCCGCCTCTCAAGTAGCTGGGATTGCAAGCAACACCACCATTAATTAACCACCGCCTGGTTAATTTTTATTATTTTATATTTTCAGTAGAGATGGGGTTTCGCCATGTTGCCAAGGCTGGTCTCGCACTCTTGACCTCAGTTCATCTGCCCACCTTGGCTTCTCAAGTGCTGGGATTATAGGCATGAGCCACTGTGCCCCCGCCTCATTTTATTTTTTTGAGACAGGGTCTCACTACATTGCCCAGGCTGGAGTAAAGGCTTCTCACAGGCCACTGTGAATATTCAGTTCTCCCACCTCAGCCTCCTGAGTAGCCGGGATTACAGGCACCAGCATCAACAAAGACTGTGCAAGATTTCAAATGAATTAGGGGAAGAATCTTAACTACTTATTTGAACTAAGTCCCATATAGACTAAAAATGCATGAAACCTGCTGTATCCATCTGTTTACAGCAGTTCCCTCAGGGTATATCAATCTGTGTGACCTCCCTGGGCATGTGATACAAGTTGAGCCTATCAAGTACCCCTTAGAACTGTCACGAACACATGACCTAGGCTAGGCCAGGGAGCATTCTTCCCAGGGATCTGTCAAACTCAAGCTGGGGAAAAGAATCCTGTTTTCTCTCGGATTACAGCTGTAAAGATGTCTATAGACTGGCCATGACCACAGTCATGTCTCCTTCCATGTGGAGGAAGCCTCTCTGTAGTAAGACAAAAATTAAGCCAACACTTAAGAGAGAAAAGGTGGGGAGACAGAGCAGGGAGCCACACAGGGCACACAGTTGTGTTTCAAGTCCTTGGTTATGAATGTCCTTAAAACCCACCTCATTCCATCTCTTCCTTCAGTTTGGTTAAGTAAGCAAAAAAATGCCCTTTTGCTTCGGCTACACCGTGTGAGTTTCTGTTACGGGCAACCAGGAATCTTTTTTTTTTTTTTTTTTTTTTGAGACAGAGCCTCAGTCTGTCGCCCAGGCTGGAATGCCGTAGAGCAATTTCACTGCAAGTTCCACCTTCCAGGTTCAAGTGATTCTCCTGGTCAGCCTCCCCAGTAGCTGGGACTACAAGCACCTGCCACCATGTGAGGCTCATTTCTGTATTTTTAGTAGAGACAGGGTTTCACCATGTTAGCTAGGCTGGTCTCGAACTCCTGAACTCAGTCAGGTGATCTGCCTGCCTCAGCTTCCCAAAGTGCTGAGATTACAGGCGTGAGCCACCACGCCCAGCTGCAACCAGGAATCTTAATGCTTGGGCTGAGGAGGCTGACTGACCTAGCGGATAATGTGCGTCATCCCAGAAGTAGGCTAAAGGTAACCAGCTCCTCAGCTCGCCCTGGCCTGCTTCCTCCTCCTTCCTCCATTTCTAGTTTTCATCTGAGAAACTAGGTTAAACCTCTTTGCTACCAGGTGTGCTCAAATCCCTTAAACAGGCAGATTGTCATAATGTATTGTTTAATCATTTTTGCTTTTAAACAGAAGTAAGTCTCCCAAAGTCCCCCAAATGCAGTAATTTTTATCTTAAAAGTGACTTTACACTGTATAGATCAAATACTGAAAAACAAGTGGGAAGAAGTGACTGGACTTCAGGATATACATAACAAAGAGCTTTAGGGGAACCGCTAAGAAGGTAATCTCTTCAAACAGCCCACGTAAATTATACTCATCTATGGAAAGAAATTTTGCACCACAAAGAGAATAACAAGAAAAATTTCACTTTCCTCCAACCCCAGCCACCTATCACCCGTTGTTTTGCCGATTTCTGTATTACCATTTTCTTACCTTTCTTTCCTAAAATTGTTTTTTCCATGTGAAACCAGAGGAAGCTGTTCATGTTAAATCTGCTCAATTCTACCTAAGATTGGGGAGCTACGAAGAGAAACAGTGTGCATCTGAATTAGTCACCAGCCACAAGGAAACTTAATGTTGGCCTTAATAGAAAACTCAGACAATAATTTAGTAGCGGAGTATTGAAAAAGAGCATTACCTTTCAAAAATATCTCAAGTTACTATAAGACTTTATTTGAAAGGAAGAGAAATAAGAATTACTGCCTAGTCAAAGACTAGGTAATGGTAAACTGCCCATATCATGTTCTGCATTAGTTTATTGTTAAGGACAATTCAAAACAATTTTAAAATTACTTTTCATCACTAGCATTTAAGGAAAGAAAAGATATTCTGCCACCAGAAATGGCTTATTCGAGGTCAGCTTATACATTTGTAAAATGGCAGGAGTTTCCAGATGACACTCGACCCCCGACCCGGCTAGTCTAATGACAGTCCATATTCTCCCACCAGGCTGTCTACAGGGCCGGCGCTGGAACTGTATTGCTCCACTGCTGTGTTTTTAGTGTCTAACAGTGCCTGGCATATCATAGGTGATTCACAAATCTTTGATGAATAAGTACACAAAAAGATCAATAAATAAATCCAACTGCATGTCCTACTTCCAGCTTTGATGACGAGTTCAACATGAAATCCTGAGTTTCACCTATGTTCTAGCTGTAATCACAGCTACTTGGGAGGCTGAGGCACAAGGATTGCTTAAGCCCGGGAGCTGGCACCCAGTCTGTGAAATACAGCACAAGACTCCATCTCAAAAAAGAAATTTCTTTGAGAATGAAAACTGAGAAAGTGTAAGTTTTTCTTCCTTCAGCTCAACCAAATTCAACAAGAACCTCTGGGCATGTTCTCTGTGCCAGGCACTGGGCTAATAGCTGCTGACACCCAGATAAAAATAAGAGAGCCCCTTCCCCCGGTGTGCGTCACAGTGAGCTGACATCACCTGAAGGCCATCTTTCACAGGGCCTATCTGCTCATCAAGGGGGTTCATCTTCAGTAGGAAGAACAGAGAGAAGACAATGGAATACTTCGATTTTGAAATACACTTAAATCTCCTAACTAGCCACTGACCGCTTATAGTATCATGTAATTTATTATTCATGTAACAGTGTTTCTACCCAAAACCACATTCTCACAAAAGTGCTATGGTTCCAGGGACGAGCACCCACATTCCTAATTCTTCACTTCTTCTATTACAGCTCTGCTAAGGCAGAGGTGGAGGGAAGGAGAACAAAGAAGGGGCAACTGTGACAGTGGGGACCATCCTAGGATGGTAAAATACAGAAAGGAAAGATGGGAGGTGCAATTTTCCTATATATGGCATGGATCATTAACGTATTTGAAGACAAGAGGGGCTGTGCCTTTATTTCTGAACCTCACTAAATTCAGAAGCATTGTCTCATACTGAAGTCCATCTTACTAAAGATGTTACTATTACTGCCATCTGCCTGAATACATGATCATAGACAAATCAAACTATAGCAAATCCTGTTTAAAAGTAGATGATCATGGCTAGGGGTGGTGACACACACCTGTAATCCCAGCATTTTGGGAGGCTGAGGCGGGTGTTATCATGAGGTCCGGAGATTGAGACTATCCTGGCCAACATCGTGAAACCCCGTCTCTACTACAATACAAAAAATTAGTTGAGTGTGGTGGCGTGCACCTGTAGTCCCAGCTATTGAGGAGGCTGAAGTAGGGGAATCACTTGAACCTGGGAGGCAGAGAGTGCAGTGAGCTAAGATCACACCACTGCACTCCAGCCTGGCAACAGAGCAATAATTCATCTCAAAAAAAAAAAATTATTACTTAATGGGTTCAGATGACATCAAATTATGACCCCTCTAAAAAAGCACCTGTAAAGAATAAAAGTCCAACTAGTTTCGAAATTGAGTACCTGCTTTTCTCCTCAACACAAACAGTTTAAAAACAGGGCCAAGCGTCGTGTCTCACACCTGTAATTCCAGCACTTTGGGAGGCTGAGACAGGTGGATCACCTGAGGTCAAGTTTGAGACTAGTCTGGCCAACATGGCAAAACCCCTTCTCGACTAAATATATAAAAATGAGCACACCTGTAGTCCCAGCTACTCAGGAGGCTGAGGCAGGAGCATCGCTTGAACCCGAGAGGCGGAGGTTACAGTGAGCCGAGATTGCGTCACTGGACTCTAGCCTGGGGGATACAGTGAGACTGTCTCAAAAAAAAAAAATATATATATTAGCCCAGTGTGGTGGCAGGTACCTGTAGTCCCAGCTACTCAGGAGGCAGAGGCACGATAATCGCTTGAACCCAGGAGGCAGAGGTTGCAGCAAGCTGAGATCATGCCACTGCACTCCAGCCTGGGTGACAGATTGACTCTGTCTCCAAAAAAAAAAAAAAAAAAAGGTAAAAAACAGATTGCACACATACTTATTTAGCATAAAGGTTACCAAGAATATAAACAATGATTCTCTAAAAACTGCAAGCTTTTTCATCTACACATGCATTCATCCATGGAGCACCAATTATGTGTCAGATACCACAACAGCCTTAGCAAAAAATTTGATGGGGAAGGGGGTACAGAAAGGGGACCCACCCTCAATCAGTAATTTCAAGGAGTATTCTTTCTATTAATACTTCCTCTTCTGACTTGTTAAAGTCTAACTGAATGACTAGTGGAATAGGAAAGGAAAATAAACCCCAAGACCTATTCCATACAAAATTAGAGTACAAGTTAAGATTAAGAGCCACTATATGCCAGTGCAGTCAAAATGAGAATAGCTGGTCACACCATCAGCATTCCCCAAAGGTACCAAAGAGAGAGACCTGCAAAGAAGTGGCAGCACTGGACTCCCAAGACAGCTCCCACAGCACACAAGACCTCTCGTGAGCAGCCTGCAGCTCTTCCTCTTCCATCTCAGCCAGAATATTCTACTGCGTTAGCACACAAGGGCACACAAGGGGTGCTCAACACTCTGGTTATGGTGATCACAAACATGGCTCAACATCTTCAAACGATTTCGATCTCAGCACATTACGGGGGTAGTTACAAATGTGGCTGGCTATGGATTCTATTATAGTCTTCTTGAATTATCAAACCGCACAATTATATGGCTTTCTATATTAAGGAGTGTTTGTACTCCTGCGCATTCTGCAGGGGGAAAAAGGTGTGGTGTGGCAGAAAAGAATACAAGTTAGGTTTTTGTTGTTGTTGCTGTTTTTTTTAAGACGGAGTTTCACTTTATCGCCCAGGCTGGAGTGCAGTGGTGCAATCTTAGCTCACCTCAACCTCCGCTTCCCAGATTCAAGCGATGCTCCTGCTTCAGCCTCCCAAGTAGCTGGGATTACAGGCACATGCCACCACGTCCAGCTAATTTTTTTGTATTTTTAGTAGAGATGGGGTTTCACCATGTTGGCCAGCCTGGTCTTGAACTGCTGACCTCAGGTGATCCGCCCGCTTCGGCCTCCCAAAGTGCTGGGATTACAGGCATGTTAAATTCAGATCTAAGGTTTGTCACCTGTCTCACTGGTGGCCTTGGGAGAGTGACAATCTGTCTGAACATCAGTCTCTTCTCCTGAGGAATAAGGCTACCACCAGAAGGGTGATGGGAAATCAGTGATAGTCCATACAAAGCACCTCACCCAGTAAAATGGTCTCTACTTTTTGTGCTAAGCTGTCTATACCTCCTCTCACGCAACATATCCACATGCTGACCACAGTGGCACTGTGGGTTCAACCTGACAGTCTGTGTGTGCGTAATGAAAGCTAAGCTCTGCTAACATGAGCCTACATAAAACCTTAGGGGACATATTAACTTGGTACCAAATTGCATGCTCCAAACCAAAAAGAAACAACTTTGATATAATTGACACAGTGGCCTAGGTAAGAGACTCTTTTCTATGGGTTGCTGAAAATAAGTAAAACACGAGAGGAACAGTCCCATGCTGAGACAGTAAGAAACATTTTTGTTCTTGAGATGGCGTCTCGCACTGTCCCCTCGGCTGGAGTGCAGCAGTGCGATCTTGGCTCCCTCTGCCTCCCGGGTTCAAGCAATTCTCCTGCCTCAGCCTCGGTAGCTGGGATTACAGGCACCCTCCACCACGCCCAGCTAATTTTTTGTATTTTTAGTAGAGACGGGGTCTCCCCATGTTGGCCAGGCTGGTTTCAAACTCCTGACCTCATGATTCACCCGCCTCGGCCTCCCAAAGTGCTGGGATTATAGGTGTGAGCCACTGCACCTGGTCCAGAGCAGATTTTTGAGGCTCGGGATGCCCTCATAAGTGTGTCTGTCTTCTTATCCTCACACAGGCAGTTGTTCCTAAATAAGTATTTATTTGCTAAGGACTTAATCATAGACTCACAGAATTCTAGGACAGGAAGGTTGAGTACAACCAGCTTACCTCTTCATATCACTCATGAGAAAACTAAGAGTCCGATGAGGGATCACAGAGCTGGTTAATGACAGAGCCAGATTAGAGAGGGCTCAGGCCAGTATTCCTCAACCCAGACCTCACCATCTCATTCAAGTATCCATGCACATCCAGAGTTCCCTTCCCAACAGTGCTTCTCTTTAAGCCTTTCACACCACTGGCTATATCTGGAGGTCACATCTTTTATTTTCCATCTTTTTTTCATTGTGATAAACACACACATAAAATTTACTATTTTAACAATTTTTAGGTAAACAGCTCAGTGAAGTATATTCACACCATCACCATTATCCATCTCAGAACTTCTTTCATCTTCCCAAACTAAAACTCTGTACCCATAACTTCCCCTCCTCTAGCCCCTGGAAACTATCATTTTACTTTCTGTTTCTATGAATTAGACAACTCTAGCTACCGTCTATCAGTGGAATCATATAGTGCTTATCCTCTTGCGACTTATTTCATTAGCAAAATGTCTTCATGGCTCCTCCATGTGGCAGCATGTGTCAAAATTCCCTTGCCCCTTAAGGCTGAATAATATTCCACTGTATATATGTACCACATTTGTTTCTCTAGTCACCTGGCCACGGACACTTGGGCTGCTTCTACATGTTGACCACTGCAAACAATACTGCTTTAACAAGGCTATACAAATACCAGTTCTAGTCCCTGCTTTCAATTCTTTCAGGCACACACCTCGCAGTGCCATTGCCAGATCACACGATGTATCACTGCTATTTTCAAATGTGTCTTGAAAGAGACAAAGAGGAAACTAAACCCAATTCTGGGTTGCTGAATTCTTTAAGAAAATGAAGCTGGGAGCAGTGGCTCACGTCTGTGATCCCAGCACTTTGGAAGGCCGAGGCAGGTGAATCACCTGAGGTCAGGAATTCCAGACCAGCCTGACAAATATGGTGAGACCCCCTCTCTACTAAAAACGTAAAAATTAGCTGGGTGTGGTGGCAGGTGCCTGTAATCCCAGTTACTCAGGAGACTGAGACAGGAGAATTGCTTGAACCCGAGAGGTAGAGGTTGAAGTGAGACGAGATTGTGCCACTACACTCCAGCCTGGGCAACAGAAAGAGCCTCTGTCTCAAAAAAAAAAAAATAAATAAAAGAAAGAAAGAAAGAAAGAGAGAGGCAGCGATCGAGGAGCCAGGCACTTCGGAGCGGACCTCGAGGCTTTGTGGCACCGAGTCGGACCCAGTTGACCAGGCACCATCCACGCCCCGCAGCCACGACAGTCTCCTGCACCACCCAGAGCATCCCCCGAGGCGGCCACTCCTCGGGGCCAGGAGCAGGGAGAGACGCAGGACTCAGCATGGCCTCTTCCCACCGCCTGAACCACCAGGACCCTCTTCAACAAGGGACCTTCCTATGGGCTCTCGGCTGAGGTCAAGAACAAGATTGCTTCCAAGTATGATCATCTGGCAGAAGAAGATCTTCACAACTGGATAGAAGAGGTGACAGGCATGAGCACTGGCACCAACTTCCAGCTGGGCTTAAAGGATAGCATCATCTTCTGCGAACTCAGAGACAAGCTACAGCCAGGCTCAGTGACGGTCAACGAGTCCTCATTCAACTGGCCTCAGTTGGAGAATATTGGCGACTTTATTAAAGCTATTCAGGCTTACGGCACGAAGCCACATGACATACTTGAAGCAAATGATCTCTCTGAGACTGGAAACACGACCCAGGTTCAGACGACTCTGGTGGCTCTAGCAGGTCTGGCTAAAACAAAAGGATTCCATACAACCACTGACGTTGGAGTTAAGTATGCAGAAACACAAACAAGACGTTTTGATGAAGGGAAATTAAAAGCTGGCCAAAGTGTCATTGGTCTACAGATAGGAACAAACAAATGTACCAGCCAGGCAGGTATGACTGCTTATGGGACTAGGAGGCATCTTTATGATCCCAAAATGCAAAGTGACAAACCTTCTGACCAGGCCACAATTAGTCTGCAGATGGGTACTAACAAAGGAACCAGCCAGGCAGGGATGTTAGCACCAGGTACCAGAAGAGACACCTGTGATCAGAAGCTAGTATTATAGTCAGTGGACAACTCAACAATTTCTCTACAGAAGGGTACCAACAAAGTTGCTTCCAAGAAAGGAATGAGCGTGTATGCGCTTGGGCAGCAAGTATACGATCCCAAATACTGTGCTGCTCTGACAGAATCTGTCATTCACAACAAAAGCCAAGAACAGGAACAAATGGTTTGGAAATCAGTGACGCGATTACCAGGCAGAAAACCCCAATGAATTGCATGGCGAGTACCAGGATGACTACCCCAGAGATTACCAATATAGCGACCAAGGTATTGATTATTAGATCCACCCAGAAGGAGCTCAGCATTTAGTCCATTGTTTTTATTCAGTAGGAACCAAGCTAGCCTTCAGTAATTTTTATCTTGTCTTCCTAAAACACCATTAAGCTCATTGTACTTTTAAGAAAAATTGCCTTACTTACATTCCTTTTTCCTTTTTCTGTCTCTTCCCTTCAGTATCTTCCCTCAATAGTTGCCTTTTAGTGCTGTAACAGTTAAATCCTACAGCATCATCAATAACTCACATATGAAGTAAAAAGGAATACTGTGAAAGGGAGTACTCTTGTACAGCCAGTTCTTTTATGCAAAAATCTATGCATTTTTACAATCTTACATTAAACTGGCATTTTCAAACAATAGGAGGCTTTTTTTTTTTCCTACAGTTTCATGTATCTGGTTTCTACATGAAGACTAAACTCATGCTTATTGCTAAATGTGGTCTTTGCCAACTAAATCTAAGATGCAGCATCTTAGAAATATAGGTATCAATGTTTCTATAGTATTATTTACTAATTTTTAGTCATATCAGTGTGCAAAAAAAACAAGAAAAATACTGTTTTGTTCTTAAACTTAGCTTTACTTCAACACGACAAACTATATGAAAAAGATTATATGATGTAGATTGTATGATATAGATTTTATGATGTATGATTTAGAGATTGTATAACGTAGAGGAAAAAAACACAAAAAACACAGGACTGAGGAGGATAATTTTCTTTTGTTTTTCCTTTTTTTTGAGACAAGAGTCTCGCTGTTGCCCAGGCTATAGTACAGTGGCACGATCTCAGCTCACTGCAACCTCTACCTCCTGGGTTCAAGCGAGTTTTCTGCCTCAGCCTCCTGAGTAGCTGGGACCTGTAAGTGTATGCCACCAAGCCCGGGTAATTTATTTTTAGTAAAGATAGGGTATCACCATATTGGCCAGGCTGGTCTCGAACTCCTGACTTGGTGATCTGCCTGCCGCAGCCTCCCAAAGGCCTGGGATTACAGACATAAACCACTTCACCGGGCCAGGAGGATAGCTTTCTAGTAATATCCAGCATTAACATGGGACATGCTTTCTTATGTCTGAGTATGAATTTCCACAGGCAGGGAAGAGTAGCCTAGATAATCCCTAAGGTCTATAGATTCTGTGGGTTCTATGAAAAAACTTAAAGGATTGTTATGTTTTTTAATCATTTTTTATTTTCCTTAGACCCAGTTTGTATGTTAGAACTTAAAGAACCATTTCTAGCTAAAGAATCTAGGTGGGGCCGGGCGCGGTGGCTCAAGCCTGTAATCCCAGCACTTTGGAAGGCCGAGGCGGGTGGATCACAAGGTCGAGAGATCGAGACCATACTGGTCAACATGGTGAAACCCCGTCTCTACTAAAAATACAAAAAATTAGCTGGGTGTGGTGGCGCAAGCCTGTAATCCCAGCTACTTAGGAGGCTGAGGCAGGAGAACTGCCTCAGCCCAGGAGGCGGAGGTTGCGGTGAGCCGAGATCGCGCCATTGCACTCCAGCCTGGGTAACAAGAGCAAAACTCCGTCTCAAAAAAAAAAAAAAAAAAAAAAAAATCTAGTGTATTCTTGAAACAAGAGTTCCAGGAACAGGTGGGGTATGGTGGCTCACACCTGTAAGCCCAGTATTTTAGGAGGACAAGGTGGGCAGATCACTTGAGATCAGGAGTTGGAGACTAGCCTGGCCAACATGGCAAAACCCTGTCTCTACTTAAAGTACAAAAATTAGCTGGGCATGGTGACATACGCCTGTAATCCCAGCTACTCAGGAGGGGCTGAGGTAGGAGAATCGCTTGAACCTGAGAGGCAGAGGTTGCAATGAGCTGAGATCATGCCACTGCACTCCAGGGTGGGCGGCAGAGTGACACTCCATTTAAAAAAAAAAAAAAAGATTCCAGGGACAACAAGAACAACTCCTGAGATACGGAAGAAAAAAAAAAAAAACAAAAAACCTGAGACTAAGGTAATATAACAGGCAGTAATTTTCCTACCACTACATTTATTTGATAACAGCTTTAGAATTATCTAGAGTGTAGTACCTGTATACTCTGAGTCACGGCTTACTCAGAGTCACTGTGAACTTGTGTTTACTTTGTAGTAGGCGGTATAAAACTATCAATGCACATTGGGCTCAGTATCAACAGGGCATACCTGCCAAGAAAAGTTTGCTACAGTAGTTTGGTCCAAACAATACTTCAGTTACTGAGCAACATGCTGCTGTCATCAGGATCCGGCAATGCATTCTCAATCAAAATGCACATTAGATTCCAGGTACAACACCAAAACCAAACTCCAAATCCCATCCACTCTCAGGCCTCCCAGGAAGGATTTGCAGAGTGAGAAACACACCGCCCTACCCTGCTTCTCCCGGCTTCCCTAGAACCATTTCTGCTTAGGTAGCACCAAAAGCAGGCTTTCTACTTCAGGGACAGGAAGGGTCAGAGACAGAATTCTCCATGTTCACTTCACCAAACAATATTTCAACTACTTATCAAAAGCTTCCTGTGCTGTGTACAATGATACACATGAGCCTGCTTAGTCCTTATGATTCTTCCAGGTAGGTGTGTTTGTGCTCACAAAGCAGGTAAGAGAGGTGGAAGCTCAGGAGTGTCCTATCCAGAGGCACACAGGGAGTAAGCACAGCTAGGCTGGACCAGGTCTTCTGACCCCACGTCCAGTACTCTTTTGGCCACACCATTTGTCCACACTCTTCCAAGCCTATGCCAACTTGGACACCCCAAAGAGAACATCTGAAGATCCCCTCCTAGAAAGCAGGCCTAATGATCCAGCAACTAATGCCTGGCTTTTCAGTTAAGAGTGGAGTTTGCTGGCTTCATTTTTTCACCTTTATTTCAGCTGACAGGCAGAGCTTTGGAGAAACTCAAAACAGAAGGAGAAATTATTGTGCACTGGTCCCTTCATTTAAAAATGCTTTTCAGAGGCCAGGCACAGTGCCTCACACCTGTAATCCCAGCACTTTGGGACGTGGAGGTGGGCAGAGCTCAGGAGTTCGAAACCAGCCTGGGCAACACGGTGAAACCCCGTCTCTAGTAAAAAAAAAAAAAAAATACAAAAACTTAGCTGGGTGTGGCGGCATGCGCCTGTAGTCCCAGCTACTCGCAAAGCTGAGGCAATAGAACTGCTTAAACCCAGGAGGCAGAGGTTGCAGCGGGGTGAGATCGCACCACTGCACTCCAGCCTGGCTGACAGAGCAAGACTCTGTCTTAAAAAGAAAATGCTTTTCAGAGGCCAGGTGCAGGGGGGCTCACGCCTATAATCCCAGCACTGTGGGGAACCAAGGCAGGCGGATTACCTGGGCCCAGGGGTTCAAGACCAACCTGGCAACATGGCAAAACTCTGTCTCTACAAAAAATACCAAAAAATTAGCCAGGCGTGGTGATGCATGCCTGCAGTCCTAGCCACTCAGGAGGCTAAAGGTGAGAGAATCACCTAAGCCTGGTGAGGTTAAGACTGCAGGGAGCCAAGATCACTCCAGCCTGGGCAATATAGTAAGATATCGTCTCTTTAAAAAAAAAAAAAAAAAAAAAAAAAAAGGCCAGGCTCATACCTGTAATCCCAACACTTTGAGAGGACAAGGCAGGTGGATCACCTGAGGTCAGGAGTTCAAGACCAGCCTGGCCAATACAGTAAAATCCCATCTCTACTAAAAATATAAAATTAGCAGGGAGTGGCAGTGATGGCCTGTAATCCCAGCTACTCAGGAGGCTGAGGCAAGAGATTTGCTTGAACCCGGGAGGCAGAGGTTGCAATGAGCCGAGATTGCACCACTGCCCTCCTGCGTGAAAAAAGACTCTGTCTCAAGAAAAAAAAAAAATTGCTTTTCAGGGAAACACACACCACATTCTCACCACCTCCAATAATAACAGACAGTGACTGGGCCCCAGTGTTTTATCCATCTCCAGGTTTACTCCCAAGAAATCTGCAGTGGGAAAAAGCATCCACTAAAGACTTCCTTGAACATTTTGAGAGACTTAGGCTATCCAGTTCTTTCCTCTCCAAATCTAAGAGTACAAATAGTGTTAATATTTATTATGTAATAGACTCAGAAAACTGTGTTCCTGTGACCACATGCATTTTTATTATACAACATTCATGCCGATTGTACTGGACCTGGAGCATAATTTAATTTTTTAAATGACTATGGAGGTTTGTTATTGTATTGTTGATTTTACGACATATTATTGGTCCCATCCATGATTTATTTGATGCCAAGGCCTTGATCAGGAAGTTAACACCCAAATATGGCATTTTTCCTGTGGGAACACACCACTTGCTTTAAAACACCTGCTTTTAGAAGGGAGTCTTTTATGAATGCAACACCCTAAAAAGCAGAGACTACCTGTTCAAGAAATCCCTGAATATGCAAAATATAACTAAGTTTTTGTTTCTTTTTTCTTTTTGAGACAGAGTCTTACTCAGTCATCCAGGTTGGATGGGGTGCAGCGGTGCAGTCTTGGCTCCCAAGCTCAAGCAACCTTCATCTTAGTTTTACAAGTAGCTGAGACTACAGGCACACACCACCACATTAAGCGAATTCTTGTATTTTGTCTAGAGTCAGGGTTTTGCCATGTTGCCTGGGCTGGTCTTGAATTCCTGAGCTCAAGTGATGTACCCACCTCAGCTTCCCAAAGTGCTGAGATTACAGGCGTGAACCACTGCACCTGGCTCCAAGTTCTTCTTTACTCAACATTCAGGAGCAAGAAACTGCAGGCCAGGCACGGTGGCTCACGCCTATAATCCCAACATTCCGGGCAGATCACTTAAGCCCAGCACTACAAGACCAACCCAAGCAAAACAGTAAAACCCCATATCTACAAAAGCAAGAATTAGCCAGGTGTGGTGGCATGTACCTGTGGTCCCAGCTACTCGGAAGGCTAACGTGGGAGAGTCCCTTGAGCCCAGGAGGTAGAGGCTGCAGTAAGCTGAGATTGTATCACTGTCTTCAGCCCTGGGCAACAGAGCAAGCCTGTCTCAAGAGCAAAACCAGGCTGTGTCTAGTAGCTCACACCTGTAATCCTAGCACTTTGGGTGGATCATCTGATGTCAACAGTTCAAGACCAGCCTGGCCAACATGGTGAAATACCAACTCTACTAAAAATACAAAACTTAGCTGGGCATGGTGGTGTGCACCTATCATCCCAGCAACTCAAAAGGCTGAGGCACAAGAACTTGAACTGCTTGAACGCAGGAGGCAGAGGTTATAGTGAGCCAAGATGGTGCCACTGCACTCCAGCCTGCACGACAGAGCAAGATTCCATCTCAGAAAAACTAAACTAAAAATGAAGTTGCAGATGACAGGTTGGAGTAAGTTCCAAGTTCTTTTCTACCCTTACATCGGTGGTCCTCATCTCTGGCTGCACATCAGTGTCACATGAAGACACTTTAAAAAACGACTCTGTGGTTCGAGTTAGTGTTTGGGGGTGGGGGGAAGACTATGTTAGGCCCTACCCCAGAGCACCTGACTCAGAATTTCTGGGGGTAGGCTCAGGTCAGTATTTTTTTAAAGCTCCTCACATAATTATATGTACATCCTGGGTTGGGAACTGCCCTATGCCAGTGGCTCTCCAACTTAAGTGTGTATTAGAATCACACCAAGGCTTTCTTAAAACACAGATTCACAGGCCCCATCTGAACCTTTCTGATTCAGCAGGTCTGGGCTAGGGTTCTAACCATTTCCAGGTGATGTTGACGCTGCCGTTGCGGCACAGTAAGAACCACTGCATTACACCATCTTGGTTGAACAATAATAACAGTTACACTATATCAATTTTACTGTATTGGACACATCTTTGTGGCAATGTGTAAGAAAAAAATAGAGCAAAGAAAATATATATATAAATTTTACTATAAAAATATTCGGACATGTCTCTATAAGAAGAGGTCTAAGATTTTAGAAAGGTTTTCAGAAGTGTGGGCCAAATAAAAGAATTTTCTGCCTTAACCATCAATTAAAACAGGTAACTTCATTCGCTGGTACGCACTATCTCCTGAGAAATTTGGTTACTAAAGTTAAACCCAGATAAAATCAGATGCAATTCAACTCAACTCTCAGCAAGCACCTCCTATGAGATGGCTCAAGGCATCTGCGGGCACACATCGTCAGTCAGTCATCCTCTCCTCCCTCAGGTGGTGAATGACTAGCAGACACAACTGCAGTGCACACAAATAACCATGCAGTCAGACCGGGACCGCTGAGGTTACAGTGAGAACCAGAGGGCAGACACTTCAGAGGCACCTAGGGGAGGATCAACGCAGGAAGAGGCCTTCTAGCTCACGTTCAAGGGACCCGCCAGCTTCCAGTGTTCCACTGCCCGTGACCAATTCTGCAGTACCAGGCGGCTTACTCCCTGTCCCACAGCGTGCATCTGGACCTTGTCCCCAGACATTAGAGGAGTAATCAGGAACTACAGGCTGATCTGATTTCCCAGTTCCATGGTCTACCTACCTTTGTACTTGTTTTAACAATTAGCCCAATGCCTCCTCACACATAGAAAGTACTCGCTGACATGGTGGCTCACACCTGTAATTGGGAGACTGAGGCAGGTGGATCATTTGAGGTCAGGCGTTCAAGATCAGCCTGGCCAACATGGTGAAACCTCATCTCTACTGAAATTACAAAAATTAGCCTGGCATGATGGCACATGCCTATAATCCTAGCTACTCAGGAAGTTGAGGGAGGAGAATCACTTGAACCCAGAAGGTGGAGGTTGCAGTGAGCCGAGAAGGTGCCAGTGGGCAACTGAGCCAAAAGAAAAAAAAAAGAGAGAGAGAGAAAGAAAGTACTTGCTGAATACTTGGAAGTAAATGATAAAAGAAATCTGGATGGTAGGACATACACATGGGCAAAGATTTCATGACTAAAACACCAAAAGCAATTGCAACAAAAGCCAAACTAGACAAATGAGATCCAATTAAACTAAAGAGCTTCTCCACAGCAAAGGAAGCTATCATCAGAATGAACAGGAAAACTACAGAATAGGATAAAATTTTTTGCATTCTACCCATCTGACAAACTAATATCCAGAATCTACAAAGAACTTAAACAAATTTACAAGAAAAAAAAAAAACATCAAAAAGTGAGCATAGGATATGAACAGACACTTCTCAAAAGAAGACATTTATGTGGCCAACACATGAAAAAAAAACCTCATCATCACTGGTCATTAAAGAAATGAAAATCAAAACCATAATGAGATACCATATCAAGCCAGTGAGAATGGCAATTATTAAGTCAGGAAACAAAAGATGCCGGCAAGGCTGTGAAGAAACAGGAACGCTTTTACACTGTTGGTGAGAGTGCAAATTAGTTCAACCACTGTGGAAGAAGACAGTGTGGTGATTCCTCAAGGATCTAGAACCAGAAATATCATTGGACCTAGCAATCCCATTACTGGGTATATACCAAAAGGATTATACTGTAAATCATTCTACTATAAACACACATGCACACGTATATTTACTGCAGCACTATTTACAATAGCAAAGACTTCGAGCCAACGGAAGTGCCCATCAAGGAGAGACTGGATAAAGAAAACGTGGCACATATACACCATGGAATATCATGCAGCCATACCAAACAATGAGTTCATGTCCTTTGCAGGGACATGAATGAAGCTGGAAGCCATCATTCTCAGCAAACTAACACAAGAACAGAAAAACAACACTGTATGTTCTCACTCATAAGTGGGAGTTCAACACATGGACACAGCTAGGGGAACATCACACACCAGGGACTGTTGAGGGATAAGGGGCAAGGGGAGGGAGGGCATTAGGACCAATACCTAATGCATACAGGGCTTAAAACCTAGATGCTGGGTTGACAGATGCAGCAAACCACCATGGCACCTGTACACCTATGTAACAAACCTCCACGTTCTGCACATGTATCCCAGAACTTAAAGTAATATTAAAAAAGAAAAGAAATAAATCTGGAAGGTAAACCTAACACACCCCAGGGGAGCACACAGTTAGAGAGGTTCTGATCACTAGTCCTTTGCTAAGCTGCATCCTCATTCCAGCTTAACACACCAAGTGTGCTTGACTAACCAAGAAGTATTCCTAATTATGGTAATATGTAAAAGCTGGTGTTGGAATGGCAAGGTGGAAAAGAAAGTTTGCTCAAGGTTTCTTTCTGCAAATTTGGAAATAATAATAGAAGATTCCTCAGAGGAGAGCTTATTAATGCAGGGACAGAGGGTTGGCTTCTCCTGCAACCTGCACTCTCAGCTCCACTCTGGCTAACGCATTGTAGTGGGTGCTCAAGTCATGGTCTTCCAAAGTGGAAATAACTTGTTGAATTTATTATTGAGTCTTGAGAACATTTTTTAAATTATTCACACATAATTAAACATTCAGCAATTAATACAGCTGAGGAAACAGAGGTGGCAAGCAGTCAATTTCAAAACGAAAATGCAGCATTACCAACTGGGTATATAAAATTTCTCTTACACACCCACCAGCCAGCTAAAGCACTATCAAGAAAGTTTGGTATCTAAAGACCCCTGACAGAGAAAATACTCAGAAGGAAAAGCTTTCCTCAAGATGAGAACACTCACAAACTCTTTTCTATTGTTAGAAGGACTTAAATAAATGCAGAAGTGCTGAGAGTAGCCTTCGAAGAGCTAATGTAGCAGGGATGAGCAGACTGCAGGCTCTGTACCTCCCACTAGAACACAGCTCCCAGGCAGCCTCTTCTGCTTAATAGCTGGATGTTAGCATATCCTATTTTTGACAAACAGAGTTTGCTAGACTCAATCTCTGAGGTTACTCACAGCACTTTTTTTTTTTTTTTTTTTTGAGATGGAGTCTCACTCTTGTCACCCAGGCTGGAGTGCAGTGGTGTAATTTTGGCTCGCTGCAACATCTGCCTCCTTGGTTCAACCAATTCTCCTGCCTCAGCCTCCTGAGTAGCTGGGATTATAAGCACCTGTCACCATGCCCAGCTAATTTTTGTATTTTTAGTAGAGACAGGGTTTCTCCATGTTGGTCAGGCTGGTCTCGAACTCCTGACCTCAGGTGATCCGCCTGCCTCAGCCTTCCAAAATGCTAGGATTACAGGCGTGAGCAACGTACCAGGCCATTACTTCTTTTTAAACTAAAATGTATTTCAATTTTATTTTTAAAGGACAGAATCAAATATCAAATGATCAAACATTAAAATAGCCCCAAATTAGGTCAGGTGTGGTGGCTCACGCCTGTAATTCCAGCATTTTGGGATGCCAAACCAAGTGGATCACTTGAGGTCAGGAGTTCAAGACCAACCTGGCCAATATAGTGAAACCACATTTCTAATAAAAATACAAAAAAATTAGTTGGGCATGCTGGCATGTGCCTGTAATCCCAGCTACTCGGGAGGCCTAGGCAGGAGAATCACTTGAACCCAGGAGGTGGAGGTTGCAGTGAGCCAAGATCACAACACTGCACTCCAGCCTGGGTGACAGAGACTCCATCTAAAAAAATAAAATAGCCCCAAATTAAAGTATTACTGATTACTGGATTCTTCTTGGTAAATATTTCCCAAATAAAAGTACTGAAAAAAGAAAAAAGAAGTATTTCTATTTTCTTTAATTGTGAGTATTCTGACCAAAGTTGTTTTCACTTTCTGTTGATTAAAGAATACTGTATTGCCATGATTTAAACTGAACTCTTTTGAATGGATGGATTTTTAACCACTTTCTGTCACATGAAAGTAATGAAGACACCATCCTAACTTCTAGCATAGTATGGCACCCAGATATTTGTGTCTCAATGGCATCAGAAACCTAAAATGAATCAAGACTGTAGTTCACCGAATAGTGAAATAGTATTAATTCTAATTGTAAATTACAGACAGAATTAAAATTTATTTTTCCTTTAAAGGAGAGTAGGTATACAACAAAGGAATCAATATAAACAAGATCATAAAATGGAAATAAGCTATTAAAACACATTTCAGAAGTATTAATATATACCTGATATGCTAAATCTATGTCATTTTTTCTATTCAATGAGAAGGTCCAGTAGGATTTTTTTAAAGCATTATTTCGTTAGTTCTCTCAGGTTATAATATTTAATTGAAAACAACATAATTTTTTTAAAAATATGCCCAAATATTCCACTAATTATCATTGCTCTTCCCCTTACCACAGTTAGCTTGAATCAATGAGGCCTCGATGTATTTAATTCCAATCATAACCTCAGGCTACGAATTAAATAACATCCACCAGTGTGATGGAAAATGCCCAACCATTTTCATTCCACTTTACGTGGCTCCTAGGCTCTTAGGCACACATGGTGAATGTCTTAGGTTCAAACAGCAATTGCAGGCTGGGCGCAGTGGCTCACACCTGTAATCTCAGCACTTTGGGAGGCAGAGGAAGGCGGATCACTTGAGGTCAGGACTTCGAAACCAGCCTGGCCAACATGGTGAAACTAAAATCACTCCACTAAGAACACAAAATTAGCTGGGAGTGGTGGCGGGCGCCTGTAATCCCAGCTACACAGGAGCCTGAGGCAGAAGAATCACTTGAACCCAGGGGGCAGAAGTTGCAGTGAGATGAGATTGTGCCATTGCACTCCAGCCTGGTGGACAGAGTGAACTCTGTCTCAAAAATAAAAAAGTCAATTGCACTAGCCCAGTATTTCTGAAAATCCAGGAAACTCGTTTCCAGAGGCTGACAGCCACAGAACTAGAGTTAGCACACATCCAGGGAGCCTCAGAGGAGTGTGGCGCTAACTTGAGCTGTGGAGTCACCTATGAGGCTTCCTCAGGAGGGTTGGGAAACAGGCTGTCTGGTTACCAACAGGAAATGTTCTCTTCTACCCCAAATGATGCTGTTGTTCTTGACTTCAAAAACAAATCAACTGAGGGGCAAATTAAAGAGGAATAACCAAGACTGTGTGAGACCTGAACCGGTCACTGGAGATGGTTTGGCTCACCATAAGGCTTCTGATTTTTCCTGCTCCCTTTCCCTTAGGCTGAGATTATACCAAGAAAAAAAGTCACTAAGGAAAAATGAGAAAAAATACATTTCTTTGGGTGCATATCCACAGGCAGCCAAAATAGTTTTAAAAACCAATATGGACATAGAGTTTATAGACCACATTTGATCCTCTGAGCTCACCAAATTCCCTGTTCATGCTCCCAACTCAGGAAAATTATAAAAATGTAAAGTAAATATTTTTATTTATTTATTTTTGAGATGGAGCTTCACTCTTGTAGCCCAGGCTGGAGTACAGTGGCGTAATCTCGGCTCTCTGCAACCTCTACCTCCAGTTCAACTGATTCTCCTGCCTCAGCCTCCCGAATAGCTGGGATTACAGGTACCCGCCACCACGCCCAGCTAATTTTTGTACTTTTAGTAGACACAGGGTTTCACCATGTTGGCCAAGCTGGTCCCGAACTCCTGATCTCAGGTGATCCACCCACCTCGGCCTCCCAAAGTGCTAGGATTATAGGCATGAGCCATTGCGCCCAAATGTGAAGTAAATCTTAAACTCAGTCTGCCCACAGAGGACACAGAGTTCTCTCTAAACTCTCCAAAGCAAAAAAAAAAAAAAAAAAAGAAGTTTAACTATAATCATCTGACTGTGTTGTGAAAAAATATTTCAAGATTTTAA
This sequence comes from Saimiri boliviensis, assembly GCF_048565385.1. Taxonomy (NCBI): domain Eukaryota; kingdom Metazoa; phylum Chordata; class Mammalia; order Primates; family Cebidae; genus Saimiri; species Saimiri boliviensis. Next base: position 74,431,852 of record NC_133456.1, read on the forward strand.
ACTACAGAGAGGTCAAGAAGTCACTTAAGAGTACACAAAATAATAATATAAAAAGAAAAACACACCAAAAAAACAAGTAATTTTTAAAAAGTACACAAAACAGAGATGGGAAAAGGATAATGCAGCACCTACTCTAGTTGACTAAAATATATAATCTATATAGAAAATTCTATTAACCCTAGTTTTCTAAAATCATAAAAAAGCATCTATCTATCCTAAAGAGTAAGCATTCCTGTTGCCGGGCGTGGTGGCTCACGCCTGTAATCCCAGTACTTTGGAAGGCTGAGGCGGGTGGATCACCTGAGGTCAGAAGTTAGAGACCAGCCTGACCAATATGGTGAAACCCTGTCCTAAAAAAAAAAAAAAAAAAAAAAAACAACAAGAGTAAGCACTTCTAAGGAACTCTTACATTTTCTAAGCCTCAGTATATATATATTATTAACAACCAAAATAACTTTTCACTTCACATAACTATCATCTTATCAGATCGTTTCAGAGAATAGGTTACATGGGAATATGTCATGCAAATAAAGCAAGCACTGAGAGTCAAAAAAATTTAAAGACTTGAGTGAGTATTCACACACTATACTTGACCAAAGGCAAAGTAATGAAGGACATTCTATAGGCAAAATTCAGAGGTTTGCCTAAGTTTGGCAGACTGCTCATACAGAATGAATCATTTAACACCAACATGGAGATGCTTGACATCAAAATCATCACAAAACACTATCAAATTTCTTCAAGAAGAGAGTTTCAAGTACCATTAGAAATATTTGCAGTATTTTTCTAATGTATAATAAGGGTAAGTACCAAAGAGCTGAGGGCCTGATGCATTGTATTTTTAGCAGGGGAAAGAACTTAACATGTTTGATATCAAAGTGACCACTCATTTTGCCTAAAATTTGCTCATATTTGGTATAGTAAATGGCTTATTTCTTAGAAAACCAATGATTTTAAAGAAGGGCAAATTTATTTTCCTCTTGTAGACCATGGCTAACCGCAGTATGGCACAATTCTGGAGCAATCGGACCTCACCCAGATACAAAAATAGCAAAAAGGACTTTTGCTGCTGGCAGAAAAGTAACAAACATCTTTATTGATACTAGAAGGGCAGTGTTTTAAAATTTTCAATTAGGCACTGAAAAAAATCAGCCTTTCAGATAATCCAGAAAAGGAACAATTAAACTGTATTTTACAAAATGTAAAGTAATTGAATCATTCTTCTAGGGAAAGAATGGAGGGGGAAAAAAAGGAAAAAAAAAAAACCTGAGGTTGAATGCTAAAAACAGGATCCCACCTAAAGCACTGAGAAGAATCTAGGCTTCAGTTCCTTAATTCATGAAATGGGATAACAGTATCTTCCTTCCTCATTCTATAAAATGTTGTGAAAATTCAGTAAGAAACGTAAAAGGATGCAATAATCAGTAATTACCATTATTGTTGTTTTATAAGAAATTCCAGTTTTACTCCAAAAGAGGCTAATTATAAATTTAAGGAGATTACTACTTCTCAGTATATGCCCCAAATTAAGTATCGTTTCGATTTGTTGACTTTTTCTTAAAGAAACACCAAGATGGCTCCCGAAGATTCTCATCTCCTGGTATTCAACTTATTGAGAAATCTTTTCCCACAGAGTATGGGCTGGCCTTCATGTCTCATGTTTAATGAATAAAATAAGGCAGATTCAGCGACTGCATTGTAAAAGACAATGTGATGTCGCTCTCCTTGGCTCTCTTGTTTTATTCACTCTGGGGGAAGGCTATTGTCATGCTGTGAGGAACTAAGGCTTCTAGCCAACAACCACATAAGTAAGCTTAGTAGCCAACCTTCCAGCCCCAGCTGAGCCATCAGATGACTGCAGCCCCACCGGGCTACTTGACCGCCGTCTCCTGAAAGACGATGAGTCAGAATAATCCACCTAAAATGCTGACATCGTCCTGACCCTCAGAAAACATATGAGATAATAAATGTTTGTTGTTTTAATTAGCTGGGTGTAATGGAGCATACCTAGTCTCAGCTACGCAGATAGCTGATGTGGGAGAATAGCTCAAGCCTGGGGATTCGAGTCCTGGACAAGATAACAGGCAGGAAAGGAAAAGGAAAGGGAAAGGGGAAAAGGGAAAAAGGGAAAAAGGGAAAAAGGGAAAAAGGGAAAAAGGGAAAAAGGGAAAAAGGGAAAAAGGGAAAAACGGAAAGGGAAAGGGAAAGGGAAAGGGAGATAGAAAGAGAGATGTTTTAAATTGCTAATGGAGGCTGGGTGAGGTGGCTTATGCCTGTAATCCCAGCACTTTGGGAGGCCGAGGCTGGTGGAACACCTGAGGTCAGTAGTTTGAGACCAGCCTGGCCTATATGGTAAGACCCTGTCTCTACTAAAAATGCAAAAAAAAAAAAAAAAAAAGAAAAAAAAGAGCCAGATGTGTAGCAGGTACCTGTAATCCCAGCTACTAGGGAGGTTGAGGCAGGAGAACTGCTTGAACCTGGGAGGCAGAGGTTGCAGTGAACCGAAATCATGCCATTGCACTCCAGCCTGGGCCGCAAGAGCAAAACTTCATCTCAAAAATAATTTTTTTAAAAATTTTAATTAAATTGTTAATAAATTACTAACACAGAGCTTTTTTAAATTTTTTCTTCTTCTGAGATAGGGTCTCACTGTATTACCCAGACTGAAGTGAAATGGCACAATCTCAGCTCGCTACAACCTCTGTCTCCCAGACTCAAGCAATTCTCACGCCTCAGCCTCCTGAGTAGCTGGGACTACAGTGCGTGCCAACCACACCTGGCTAATATTTTTATCATTTTAGTAGAGATGGGGTTTCGCCATGTTGGCCAGGCTGGTCTTAAATTCTTGGCCTCAAGCAATCCACCTGCCTCAGTCTCCCAAAGTGCTGGGATTACAGGCATGAGCTACAGGCATGAGCTACTACACCGGGGCTAATACAGAGCATTTGACAGCATTCTGCTGATGCTTTGCCCACTGGTAGATATCATTGTTAGATTTGTCTGGTTTTTTCACAGTAACTTTAGATGCTGTCTGCTTAACGCACTATAAACAAACATATCTTAAGTCTGATTCTTGTATCCACCTATTATATTGCAATAAGTGAATAGCCGTTTGGGCTTTTTTGTTTTCCAAATAGGTTTTGCTTCTGTGATTCCCAGTAAATTTTTAATGGAATTTGACTTTCAGGGAGAAATACCTATGAGGAAAATTATATTTTCATGTAATCATACTGAATCTTATAATTCTAAAAACCAACCTATTATTACTTTATTTAAAAAAGAAAGAAAACCTATTCTATTCTAGCTCCACCAGCTCTAAACTTCTGCTTTCCAGTGTTCACGTTGCAGCCCTTGTGTGACTGTTACTTGCAGCCAACCTTATGAAGGTTTAAAGAACCTTCAGACCTAAAATGCCCATGAAGAGATGCGATTCCACTAAGGCCAAACATCCATTCCAAAGTTTTAAAAGGCTGGGTACCATGGCTCATGCCTGTAGTCCCAGCTACTCAGGAGCCTGAGGTGGGAGGATCACCTAAGCCCTGGAGGACAGGGTTGCAGTGAGCCATGATTGCTCCACTGCACCCTAGCTTCGGTGACAGAGTTGGGACTCTATCAGAAAGGAAGGAAAGAAAGAAAAAAACAAAAAAAATTTTAATAAAATAGAAAGTTAAAAAAAAACCATCAGATGGAGGAAGGGAAGGAGGAAGGGAAGAAAGCAAGCAGGAAGGGGAAAGGAAGGAGATGAAGAAAACAGAATTTGAAAAATCTGGAGAAAATATATAATGAGAGAGAAAGAGGTGGAAAAGGAAGAAAGAATGAGGAAAGCAATGAAGGAAAGATGAAAGAGAAAAAAGTATAAAAGACAAAGAAAGAAAAAAGGAAAGAAAGGAACAGAAACAAGGAAGAAAGGAAATAATTTTTTAAAAAGCCATTCGCAAAAAAGCAAAATCTTTCAACCACAATTTTTTCCCCTCCATTCTGAAAATGCAGAAGAAAAATAAGAGGAAAAGGGAAGAATAAAAGTAAATTATTAATGATATGTCTTTAATCTTAATTTATTAAAAAGTATTTAATGAACAGCATTTCCACTGTTCAAGGCACTCAAGGTACACCTGTGCAAAGAAAAAACAAGACCCAGCTCTTGTGAACTTCAGATTTTTTAAATTCAAAAGACCAGTCCAGAAAATAGAATTGGCTATTTTTGCAGAAGCATTCAGATCCATCACAAATGAGAGGAGCCAAATATTAATAAAATTTTGAATTCCCAGGCTCCTGTGTGCCACTCTTATACACCCTACCATACATGATTTGCTAACCTAAGTTTTCCAAGACATGTGCTTTACCTGACCATTATAAAGTGATCACTAACGAGTTATTTCATTCTGCATGTAAGTTACACATTTTTTCAAATGCTAATGCCAACTATCAGAGTAGCCTGGAGCTTTTTTTTTTAATTTTGTTTTTTAAAAAGGTCCCTTAGGCAACTGGAAGTTTCCTTTCGTTTAGCCTTAATGATTATTGTCTGTACCAAGGACCCAGAAACAGAGTCAATACGGCCTTCAATTTCCTTAACTTAAATACAGAAAAGTACAGCAGCAATCAAAACACTTTTCAAACTATTTAGAAGCACCATTTTTCACCAATGAACTTTCCTATGGCACACTGTATGCTTTTAAAACCATTTGCCTCATATCAGACATTTAACAGGCAGAACTACTCAAGTTTTTACTTTAAAAAATGTTTTCTGGAGATATGAGAATCAGATTTTCTTAGAAAGTGGTTTAAAACATTATCTATAGTTGGCTTAGTGTTTAATTGGAGAGAGTGTAATTTAGATTGATGTGGAAACCTGTTCCTCCAATTATATGAAAATAGAGGCTTTTTTTTTCATGAACATGTATTATGAAATACTATATAAACTTATAAGACAGCCACATATTTAGTATATATATCTCCTATATTTACAAAAGAATTTTAGGTGGCTTACTATAACAGAAACACAGTAAGATGATCACATAAAGATAAAAATGTAGGACACTTTATAATGGAGAAAATAATTATCTTATTAAGTAAAATAATAATTATTGATGAAAAACGGTTACTGCAACTAAGACCTTATTTGACTTTGAGTTTCCAAACAGCTAACATCATTAGATAAGATGCACATTAGTATATCCTGTCTATCAAGAAAAGGACTTTTCCCTCTCACTCCTAGACAAGCTTACGTGTAAGCAATACTAAACATAAAGTACAGGGTCTTCAACAGTGTTTTGTAGATGATACAAATTTTCATGATGTGGCAGAGACCTCAAACTGGCAGCTCATGGGCCAGATTCAATCCACAGCTATCTTTTTTGACCTTCAGTGTCTAGAAGTTTTGTAATTTTATTACAAATTTAAATTACAATATATAAAACTTCACACATTTAACATAAGAACTCTGACTTATCCTTCTCTTGAAAAATCAGATTTGGGAACACTGGCCCTGTGTTTCCAAATGGCAGCAGTTGGCTGGAGCTGACTAATAGCTGTCCCCTTCTGCACTGCCGAGACCACCCTTGCCACCACTTACATCATCTACCCCTGTAAACATGTGGTGATCTCTTACAAAAATCTTACTCCACAAATTGTGTGCACAAGACAAAACCACGGGTCTCTGAAGGCCAGTCTGTGGGAGGCTAGAGTGATGGAGCAGACAGCAGGGGACAGAGCTCAGAGTTTGGGAGTGGGGGCATCTGTGTCTCTGTCTCTGTGCCTGTGCCTGTGCCTGTCTCTGTCTGTGTCTCTCTCTCTCTGCCTGAGAACCTCTCAGGGGATCTTTAACAACACATAGCTAAATTCCAAGGACTTTCAGGACTTTCCAAGAGTCCTCGGCCACAGGGTAAGAAATCATTGAGAGACCAGTATTTTATTGTTTTAAAGTAATATCCTGTTTTTGAACAAAAATCATGTATGCAGGACTGATACCGAGGGAGTGTATATTGGAGTATCATGGCTTGTGACCCAGCTAATTTGTTGAGCATTCATTCTAACCAACTGAAAATGTTTTGAAGATCACTCCTGTATTCTTGGAGCCCCACCATATACAACAGGTAAGAGGAGGGCTGCTCTGCCTCAAGAAGAACTAGGAAGGCCAACCCTGCTTCCACCTCCTGAAGCAAAAACTTGTTCTCGGTGAATGAGTGGGTCCCGTGTCACCAAGCCCATCACTCTTCAAAGGCAGTTAACTCTAATGGCTCTGCCAAGAGCCAGAGCACAGTATCACTGGCCAAGGAACTCCCTGGAACGTTCCTGAAGGGCATGCATTCTAAGTTGTTGACTATAGAAAAATCCATAGATTCAGCAGTCTGGCATGCAGTTGGCAAAGCAAACATTTATGACTAAAATGAAAGTGACAGGAAATAGAGGGCCATTCCATGGAAAGCAGATGTAGGAATAACAAGGGCAGGGTCTAAACTTTTCTCAAGAAAGGGCTTTGGGTCTGCTGAAGGGCCAAATCAAGGAATGGACTCAAAGACTCAGAATTTCACACTACAGAGCGGGTGTTTACAAACTGTTTTAAAGCAGCAAACCAACTTTCTAAACCAATTCTTAGACTCAACTCCAATTCTGTATATAAAACAGCAACGAATGCAGCTGTCTTCATACTGCACAGTGGGTAGGAAGCCAGGATTTTCATAAACATACATCTATTCCTCCTTCCCAGAAACCTGGCATCTCCTTGGAATCCTAAGACTCTATGGAACAGAGTTTTAATAAAAAAACAAACAAACAAACAAAAAAAAAAACCACCACCATGGAGAATAAAAGAGATAATGTTGGCCTAGAGATTTTTAAGGCAGATATTAACACCGTGACCATAATCAATACATTGAACTGAAGCCACTGATCAATTCTGATATCTAAATCATTTTTTTGAAACCATTATTGAAATAGATACAACATACTAATTAATATACAAATCAATGAACAAAGAGCTAACTCTTCCCTGGCAAAGCTCTCATCATGATGTAGAAATATATTAGAACCAACCACCTGTTCCTCGCCCCTCTGTAACTCTTAAAATGCCTTTCGACTTAATTACTTTACAAATCTAAATCTCTGTCTTCTTTAATTCAAATTATTGAGTAACCAGTACCTTTGTCATCTCAAATATTTTGAGAAGAAAAAATATGTAAACATTTTAAAAAATAATAAACAGCCAAAAATTTTAAATATTAAGCAACCAGTATTTTGTTCTTTATTTCCTTAAAAGGGAGAATCAATTCCACATTTTTCAATATCTGAGCTTAAAATTTGGTTTCTTAGATCCTTGATTTCATCATCTTTAGTGGTGGCACAACTCAGGGAGTTTTACAAGGCTTAGTTTAGAAATTCAGTGTCCATGTCTTGAAGACATCACTATCAGTTTGAAAAGAAAAGGGTAAACAGTAGTACGGCTGGATCCAGGAGAGAGGCCAGATTATTTATGCATCCACAACATTCTTTCCTATCCATCAATAGTTTAAAAACAAAAAGTAAAGAAGATGCTTTCCCTTCCCAAAGAATAAATACAACTGCACTTCAAGGGAAAAAAAGTCACCCAAATTTTCAACCAGTTACAAAAGCCTACAACGTTAGACCCCCACAACCGTCGAAGCTCATGTGTCTGCTGCACATTCCGAGTAAGCGTATGCCACAGAACCCATACATTCCAACACATTGAGCAAGCACACACACGCCTCCCTGGCTTCCCCAACCCTCAGCCAACCAGGGGGCAACGGGGCTGCAGGGAGGCCTACACACCAGGCATCGCACTGCCAGCCCTTCCCAGCCATCCCCACGGAAATGCAAAGGGGAAGGAGAATGAGAGAGGAAGTGGCCAGTGAGGGGGCCTTAGAGAAAGAAATGCAAAACCTTTTTTTGGGGCAGGCCAACCACACACTCAGAGTTTTTAAGTGTCAAAGAAAAGACTACGTTGTGTGAGACTTTCAGGTGGAATCACTCACTATCTTTCACATGCTATCAGTGAGGACCAGTCTTTGCCACGTGCTCTGGAAGTACAGAAAGACAAGGCAGAAGCTGGACACAACCTACGCTTCTATGGTCGCCTCCTTCCTCTTCTCCTCCCTCCCTTTCCCTCCTCCCTTCCTTCTTTCTTAATAATTGAAGAGGCTAAGCTGCACTTTTCCAGTGTTAAACTCCTTTTATCATCCACATCTGACTCTCTCAAATAAAGAGGAACAAAACATTTAACTTCAAAACCTTATCCATACAATGACAAAGAAAAACATCCACTGAAATTTCAAAGTACACACTGTTAAAATCACAAAGACCAGGAGGGACTAGAGAGAAAGGTCTCCACGTGATCCAAAACTACGACACAGCCTATCCTCACTGGAGCGTTTTCAGAAACACCCTCTACTTCATGAACTGATATGAGGCTAACCTGTCCAAAGAATCACCACTCGATTTTTTGTTTCATTTTTCAAAGAGAAAGAGAAGATATAGTAATAAAAATGTCTTTCCTGGTAATTTTTTAAGCTCTATTAGAGGTTCTTGACTGAGGAAAGTAATTATTTTCTCTCATAAATTATATAAAATCATGTTCTTGTCAAAAACCACAGCCTCTATCTAGAAGAAAACCTCTTGTATAGCTCATGTCATTGGTGGTATAACCGTATCTTAAGTCCTATGTTACTAAACAAAGTAACAAACGTGTAAGATACTTAAGTATTATATCAAAAAAAGGTACAAATCTTTTTCCTCCCTGTGCTTTCACTGACTATTTCATGTGTCAAAGAGGATTAAAATGTTCTAATGTAAATAAGAACCATTTTATAAAAATTCACAAAAATTCCATTATTTTCCTTCTCTAAGACATAAGTATTTTTTTAAAATACATATAAAAATGAAAGCATGCCAACCTTTGTGAAACATGCTGTATCCTAAACAAAAAAACCTCAAGATTTTTTTCAGGATTTGAAAAAAATACATAGATATCTGGGTCAAAGGCATGGAACACAGGCCCTCCTCTCACACAGCATGCATGTATGTTTTTTACGTTTAACTGTCAACCACAATGATTTTTTAGAAAACCTCTTTTGATGTAAATATAAATGCTTCTACTACAGGACTACTTCAAGGAAGTTCCTTCAAATTATGACTAACACTTTAAATTCTTTTCGATTACATCAAATTAAAAATACACTGAACTTCAGCTCCTAATCTTTCTCAGCCTAGGTTTTATATGTGGAAATTTTGTTTCTTATTCCAAGTTAGGAATAATATACGAAGTTACTCTATGGCCTACGTACACATGATCACAACTTTCTACTTCACTGTTAAGGTTCTGCTGCAGTACTCAAATGAGATGGACAGCAAGGGTAAGGTAGCCACTACCTTCTGATGTTTGGGTCAGGAGCAAGGAGTTGTTTTAAAGTCTTATGCGTAAGAAGGATAAAGACAGATCTCCAGACTACGGGGAGGATAACACAGGGAGCCTAGTCCGGTGCCTAGCACCCTGCGGCCACCCCACATGAGTTAGCACTCTTCCTCTCCCCACCTCCTAAGTCAGAATTCCATGGAAAATGCCATACCCAACTCCGGACTGTATACTAACTTGAAGAAATGCATGGAGAGGTGAAAATAACCTTCTTCCACCTGTTTTTTTTTCGGTGGTAATTCCTCCCTCCCTCCACCACCACCAACAGTCCATAAGAGTTAAAGGAAACGAAGACAAATGCAGGAAAAGTTTAGTTGAGGAGAAATGAATTGGACTTCACATGCTTCGTCATTTAGCATATGTTTTTGAGCGACGGTAAAATTATTGAAGAACCCTGAGAACTTTATGGATACTATCCCTATTAATACTCACACCATACTCAAAGGAGAGGCCAAAGGCCTGATTCAGCAGAGAGTGATATAGAGAAATCACCTCTGGCAAAGACCTGGAAGTTCCTACAAGGGAAACATGTAAACCACAATGCAGTCCTGATCTCTCCAACAGGCTGTCTGAACCCTGCGAAGAATCCACCAAGGAGATTCCTTGAGCTAGATTTTCATTTACCACATGGCACACAGTCTTGACCCGGGCCACCGTTCACTGCCTCATCTGTGTGGCTCAGATGTTGAAAGACATGTTTGTCCTGTTATGTCAGGAACAAAACCACTGCAAAAAGCAAAGCAACAACAACCCCACAACCTGCTTAGGTACACTCCCCACCTCTACCCATGGACAATCACAGACATAAGAAGAGGTGCAATGCTAATTTTTAAATTACCTCTGTTTCTAATTATTTTTTCCCAAAAACTATAGCAAAGTACAGATCACTCAGACCGACATAAGATCATTGCAAAGGTTCAATTCACAAATCTATTTTCATGTATTTCTATTACTCTCGATCATTCTTTGAACTTTGAAACACATTCATCTGACTTCTTTAATTTAAAGTGTTAAATAGAAAGGAAGTACAGTGGAGTGAGACTCAGTGACCTCAGAAGATTTGGGTTCTGGCCCTACTACTTAATTAAAAGTCACGCGGTCTTAAGCAAATTATTAAGGTTCTCTGAGACTGACTTTCCTCATCCAAAAAAAAGAGATAATATCAACTGTCCTATTTTTCACAAAATTATTATTTGGAATAAATAAAATAATGTATCAAAGAGGCTAGAACAGCATCAGTACTGTATGAATATAAGAGGCAGGCACAAAAAAAATTCCTCCCTAATACTACTAGTATTGTTTAAATATCAATATATGAAATCATCAAACAACCTTTCTGATCACATTTAAAACAAAAATTTAAAAATTCAAGCTTCCCACTAAGGCAAATCCTTACTTTGAGACACATTAATTATATGACAATAAGAAAAACTGAAAATATAATGCTCATTGGAATGTTCCCATACAATTTTTCTGGTCATTAGATGCAACCTTCATTATGATATGAGTAAATATGAGAAAGCTCAAAAGATGCATCAGAACTCTTAATTTTCATTTATCAGACTTATTAAAATATCTGCCTTGTGAAATGTCCTTGACACTAAACAGAATGAGAAAATCCTAATAATGTTCACATTTTAAGAAATAAAGTCTAGAACAGATAAATAATGAGGAATAAACAAAATGTATTTCAAAAATACAGACATTATTTAGTGAAAACCAGAGGCTTGGGGAGGAGACATGACTATCAAATGATGAAATAGGGCTAGCTTTTGGGCTTGATTGCCTATTAATGCAAAAGCATCCATTTTCATTGTTGTACTTATTCTATCTCAATACACCATCAAACTCTAAACCAAATTAAAGAAATAATTACTGGATTCCTTTTTCTCTTTGGCAGCCAAGCAACAGAATCTGAAGTTTTCTACAAAGGAAAATAATTTTTCTTCACTATTTTATGGAGAGACCAAAGTCCATGATCAAAACAGGAAAAGTAAAACCTTAAAAATAATGCTCTGAGCACTCTGCAATTTTGCTGCCCAAAATAGAACCCATACAGTCCATGCCACCAAATGAAAATTATAACTTTGTAAGCACGAAGTCAAATTATAAAGTAAAAGATTTAAAATGTTTTAATGGTGATGATAAATGGGAAGAAAGACTTATCTTTGTTGGTAGGTTATTTGCTGTTTCTTTGCTACTATTTGTTCAGTGATACTGCTTTTGAATGAATATCCAAAACAATTTGAACTTGAATTTGAATATAAGAAGGACAAAACTTTTATTAATAAATTCTGGAGGCATGTTTTGTTAAACAGAACACGCCCATTTCTCAATTTAAAAAGTTAATCATAGCTTTTGAAAGATAATGCTTTTGATTAAAAGTTTTAGAGCATAAACTCTTTAAAAATTAGCTTATTCAAGCCCCACTACTTTCTAACACTGAAAAGAACTCTGGAGACACTTTTGTGATGTTTAAATATAATTTTTAAAAATATATTTTGAAATGTATAATTCAACATTTTTAACAGTCTCCAAAGAAACAATTTCAATATAACACTTTTTCTAATGAGGTTTACTCACTGACAGTACTTGTGTTATGCAAAATACCATATTGCTTTTCAAAGTACAGAATTTCTAAACGAAAATGCATATTCAAATCTTGAATTTTCTAACACTTGAAAAATGGCTTAATACATCATCAAAACCTTCACAGAATCAACTGGGACAGGGGATAGCCAAGCGAAAAGGAAGGAGGGGAGATGCTCAGTGAAAAAGCTACTCCAGGTTCCTAGGACTTGGCTTTCACAACAAGGTTAACCACCTACAAGAGTTACTCATCACTCAAGGCAAATATCACTGCACCTCATTCCCTTTGCCACAGGTTTCAATCACCAAGCAACTTTTCTGAGCCTTGTCAGGACTGAATTCAGAGCAACTGTTGTTCAATTAAAGGTCACCTGCTCCTTTGTGACACCATCTTCCTGAAACTGTCCCCCAACAAAAAAAACATATACGCACACTTGCACATACACCACTGAATCAGAGAGAGGATGCATTCAGCTCAAATAATATCCTCTAACAATTCTGACCAATTGCTCATGTACTTTTGAGGGTTTCATAGAGGACTTGGAAGAGTGATTCAGCTACAGACAGCAAATATTTAGAAAAGCTTGAAAGTATCAAATATATAAACAGTTTCTGTAGAAATCTGGTTTTCAAAGCTTTTTGACTTTTAATAAATGTGCCCAAGTCACTATCCTTTTATGCATAATTCACCATTATTTACATTTCCCCAACACAGTACTTGAAAATCTGGAGCAACCTCCACACATAAACACAAAAACAATTGTTTACTTAAAATAGTGAAATAATTTTGATATACAATTTGTTTTAAATCTTGTCTTTCAAAAATGTTTTAAAAGTTAAATGCTTTTTCTCAAAGAAAACATATTGCACTTTAGATCATCAAGTATAAAATAGATCATCAAGTATAAAAGGCTTTGTACAAATATTACTAATATCCTCTCATCTTCTCTCTACCAAAGGATCATCTCAGGTTAACGTGATAAAAAACAAAATTCTTAGACCATCTCTTACTGATCATCTTCTACCTAGCCATAAGCACAAGGAAACACATGAAAAAGTACCATTTGGCAGCTGCACTGCATATCACAAATCACCTTTAGAATTAATGTTTAGGTGTTCGGCCATTAGTTTTATACATTGTTATGCTACAATTTAACATTTTTATGTATTTGGTGAATTGAAAAAAAAAAAAATCAAGCAAACCATAAAATCTATTTTGATGTATAAATCTCATTGGTTTATAATATTTAATTAAATAATATAAAAGCATAAGATAACCGGTCTTTTAAAAATGTAAAAACTAGAATCCTAAATCAATATCACCAAGTTAATTTTTTTCTGTATTGCTTCTATTTTAATTCTAATACTTATCTCTTTGAGGTCACAATGACGTGCAATTCTCTATGGTATTACCTAGCACCATATGAAAAAATTACTTTATTTTTTTTTAACTGGGAAACTAAAAGTTTATCTCCAAAGCCAAATCAAAAGTAACATTATACCTTAATATCATATATTGTGTTAATATACGTTATATCTGCAAATAAGTAAATGCAGATATTAATTTCTAAGTCAACAAATTCTTAAAATAGGAAGCTACCACACAATTTTAACCTAATAAAAGTCATTTCTGTTTCTAGAAAATTAAAAATTGACGAAGCAAAATGCTTTGGTGCAGGGAGGGCTTGAGATTGGGTGGTTTTTTTTTTTTTTCTTTTTGGTATTTAATTCAACTATACACAATGTAGTACATACAAGCAAAATACAATTGAGATACTGTTTTCTTTAACATTCCTATAGGAGACCAAATTCATTTCCATTGGAGTGAATACAATGACTGGTTTTTAACTCATGAGAGACAAATCCATAGCTCCTTCCTACACTATCTCACAGTATTCACACCATCTCAGTGGAAGAATGTCTAGCACCACTTAGTTACTTCCTAGAGGGGCAGAAATTGCATTTTTCAAAGTTTTGTTTCTCACAGGATCATTCAACTTTAGATACAAAAGCACATTCAAGTTAGCATGTCTAAGTTCAAAAGAAGCATGCAATACATGTGCATGTGTGTATATATATGTACATAATTTTTAAATTAACCTCCATCAACACCAAAAATGAAATTTGTATCAAGGAAGTTACCAAAACTTTTAACAGCATTTTAAAGCTTACCAGTTTTTTTCCTCTTTAATAAACATTTGACCATACGTACTACCAAGAAATATGAACAGAGAAAAAAGATTCAAACATTTTTATTCAACAGAGCCTGAAACCAACTTAGATAAATGCTTTGTGTGTGGTTGACATTAGACTAATTTGCATTTAATAAGAATGAAACATGTGACAAAAAGAAAAGAGTTTTCTACTGCTAAGTGATCCTGAGAAAATAATCGTATCTAGTCTATTATGCTATTATAAAATGATGCTAGAATATTTAACAAAAGATCCAATAGGTAAGCAAAGAGCATACCAGTAATTTCATAACTTAAGATCAAAAAATCTCCTCCCAAACTATCATTAACTTTAAAAAATCTATTTGAGATGTAGATACTAAAACCGATTCCTGAGAAATCAAAGAAATCACTACAATGTAAAGAAAATGCACTCAATTGTTGAATGATTTTTAAGTAAGCAGGCAAAATGAGGATGAACTGTTTTCTTACCATTTTCACTTCAACTAACACAAAAACCACATATAGAATTGACTTCACACTGCCAAATTTGCTTCTAACTTGTTAATATTCATAGAAATGCCACACAAGGACACCAAAATAGTCAACCATATAACATAAAAGCTTTGGTTTCAAATGTCATAGTGGCCTGGGTTTAGAAAGCCACCAACGTGGTAGTGTCCAGGACATGAGAATATACAGCTACTTCATCCCTGAAGTCTCGATCTCAGTACACAATACCGGTCATTAGCTATCTCTCCCTTAGCCTGCAGTACAAGCAGTTAATTTCTGCATTTAAACTAATAAAGGAAAGGAAAAAAGATTAAAACCATCCAATCAGAAATGATGTAACTCCTCTACAGCAGCAGCTTATGCATACATTTGGAATGTTAAACATTTTCAGTGTAGTGAATCATACACAGCGCATTTTAATCTACCTCCTGGGTATTTCACATCACCCACATGTTCAAAGGAATCATCAACTAACAGGGCTGTAGAAATCCTAGATTGCACTTTAATTTATACTAAAAACTGAGGACATGCCTTTAATTCTGAAGTCTTAAACAGAATAAAATTACTTAAATGACACTCCAGTAACAGTTAATACTGCATTTTGAAAGAAAAAAGCTAAAAAGTAGTACATTTGTGGGAAGTTTTAGGAGCTGTTAATAACTTTAAATAAACCAGTATTTCACATATACTACAAAATTAAATAATGTACACTGCAACATGAAATGAGACACCAACAAAGATAAAATTCTAGTGGTTTTTTTTTTTTAACTAATTATAACCCCCAAAAGTATTCACAACAGCAAACAGCCAACAGAATTAGACATTTATAGAAACATACTGTATCAAATATTTTGGGTAGTTATTTCACTGTTCGGTATATTCATTCTGCACATTTTCAAGTGTTGTGAAATAGTAATTTATATTTGCAATAAATAGTTAATATATCAGAAAGCTTCAACTTGGACTTCTCAAGCAGTAACTATTATTTTAAAGAAAAGTATACGAATTTAGAATACCTTATTGAAAACCACTTAGTTACACATTACATCTTTCCCATTAGAGGAAAGAAGTAGCTTAATATTACACATGAAGCTGTAAATCATAACTACCTTAAAAAAAAAAAAAACAGGATTTAAGTAATTTTCTCCTATGCCACAGAGGTCATTTGCAAACCGAAGTTATTCTGTTGCTTAGTTAAAATAAAACATATCTGGAAATGTGGCACACAATTTTAAAAAATCCCTTCAACAACACATGTAAGCATTTACAAAAATAGGGTAGTTTTTAAAACTCTACTCAATCTGGCAAAAATCAGGTGTTACGCTATTGACTATGATAAACTGTAAAGGTGGTAATCAAAAAGTTCACTGAGCATCTCCAATTCAGCTACCTAATGACTAATGGTGAACAAATGTATGTGAATGGGATATAAACTAAGTTACGACACACAGCAGAAGAAAAAAATCCAGAATGATTATTAAAGGGCCCCAATTTAAAGTCCACAATAAACTTGAAACAAAGATGTTTTCTCTCATACTCTTCTCCTGTTAGCAAATCACTGTGGATAAATCCAACCTCCAGAAAATTTGTTACTCCGTCATTAACAACAGTGCACTTAAATATTACTATAGATTTCACAAAGATATTTATTTTAGCCGCAAACATATCTTACAAGCAACAACAACAAAATGCTCACAAGCTATACTCAGGAGTCTCAGTGACTGAAAAAGTCCGGCTTTTAACTGCCGTCCAATCCAAACAACCCACTTCTTTAGAAAGCTATGCAAAATATTGACCCCTTACTGAATTATTTTACTATTCAACATTAAACTATCTAAAAGAGAACAGTAATTAATCGCTAAGTTTAGTTAAGCAATTTGGCTGACATAGTAAATATTTACTCTTCACATCTCACAGGAAGTCTTAACAAGCATTTGCTGCCATTCTGCTGGGGATAGGGTCGAGAGGTGGGGGTGGGAGGCTATATTTAATAAACAAGTTACAGGGTCCCAGCGAACTGAACGTGGTTAGTGTTCGCCACCCCGACCCCCAATTAGGCACCAGATATTTTCCAAGAACAGTAAACACCTTATATAATGAAAGTAAAAAAAAAAAAAAAAAAAAAAAAAAGTAGCTTTCTAAACGATGTATCTTCACTAACAAAACAAAAGCCCCTTTAAAAACGACCAAGAGCACGTTTTTAAAAGCTGTGTGTACGTTTTTTACTTATACGTAAGGCCAATCTCAAAAAAAAAAAAAAAAAAAAAATAGCAAAGTATATTTACCTTAGCTTTTTAGAGACTGAGTAATCAACTTCCATGATTTTCCCATGCAATTCCACTTTACCTTTAAAACAGAAATTGAAGCACTCAGAACCTCGCTTAGATCCAGCCCGCGGGGGTCTAGGAGGGGCACGCACGGAACTCCAAGCTCGGGCTCCGCCTTCGGGCGCCCCCAAGGGGTCTCCTACCCCGCTGGAGCTGGGCGAACTTGGTTCTCAGTGTTAGGAAAGGTGGGAGCCCCGTGTCTCGGGACAAGCGGGAAGGGTGCAAGCTCGGGTCGGACCCCAGGTATAGCCGTGGGTGGCATTACCGGAAAAACAAATTTAATAAAGAGCGGCGCCAATTTGAAAGGATGAGCTCATTTGAAACTCAAGCTGCGAGGCTGGCGCGGCCCTGCTGCTCTCCGGCCCCCACCTCTCCATTCCGCTACCCCGGGGCCCGAAGGCTCCTCCGGGCTCCCCGCCCTGCCCGCTCCTCCCGGTGGCCCTGAGAAAAGGCGCCCAAGCCCCCTGGGTCCGCCGCCGCGAGAGCCCAGTCCCCGGCCGCTCCCGGGTGTCACCTTGGCCCCGCCGCCGCCCCGCCCCCACTCCACACGCCGGTGGGGAAGGGGCTCCCGCCGGGCCGGGGTTCGGGGGCCGCAGGCCGGGGTTCGGGGGGCGCGGGCTGGGGTTCGGGGGCCCGCGCTGCTGGGAGCGGCGCTTGTGCTGGGGCGAGTTGGGGAGTGCGCGCGCGCGAGTGTGTGTGTGTGTGTGTGTGTCGCTCTCCGTCTCCCGTCTGGGCTCCAGCGCGCTCGCGGGCCCCCCGGTCGCCTCTTTCCCGGTTCTCAACCCGGGCCCCCACCGAGTTGAGACAGGGCACCTCGTAAAAAGGTGCTTCTGGCCGAGCGGGAGGCGGGGGGACGGGCGGCGGAAAGCCCCCAGCCCCGAGTTCTTCTCAATAAAATCGGACAAAAAATTCAGAGAAAAATAGGAGCGCTTGAGAGAGCTAGCGAGAGGGGACTGAGGTTCGCGGGAGGACCGAGGGAGAGGTGCCGTCGTGCGAGGGCCGGGGCTGGGGGAACCCTGAGACCTCAAAGGGGATCACCAGGGTGGCACCGAGGGGGTGCCGAAAGTGGGGGGCTGGGGGGCAAGGTGGGGAAGGGACTCGAAAGGAGAGTGCGGCTCGGGAGACGCCAGAAGGCAAGAGGTCCCGGGCACGAGGCACGGGAAGGGAAAAGGTCCGGCAGGGAAGGAGGAGGAGGACACGCCGGGTTTGGGGAAGGGGAGACCCTGACAAAGGGGGTGACAGGAAGGTCAGGGGAGAGGGGAGAAGGGGTACGCTCGAAGGGCGGGGGGCGCTCAGAGAGCAGCCCGAGGCGCCAGAGGAACGAGGGGTGCCCGAAGGAGCCGGCGAGCCTCGGGAGCCCTCGGAGCGGCACTGGGGGCGCCCCAAGGCTGCGGCCCCGAGGGCGATGGCAGAGTCCGGGACCGTGGGGGGAGGGGAGCGGGCCGTCCCGGGAGCGGGCCGGCGGCGAGAGTTGAGGGTCTGGTGCGTGGAAGTGAGCGCGGGGCGCAGGAGCCGCCGCCGGGCGCCGCCCGCCGCGCTCGGCCTCCCTCCCGGCGCCGTCCCGGCCGGAGCGGGGCGAGGCGGGGGAGGGGGCCGCGCCGAGTGCTCACCCGAGAGGGTCTCGATGGCGCGGATGGCCCAGTTCTGGTCGGGGTAGTCCACGAAGGCGTAGCCGGACTTGAGCAGGACCTGTCCCGCCAAGGGCAGCTTCCTGTCCCCAAAGAGCTGCCGGAGGTCGTCGGCGGTGACGGCGGGGCTCAGGTTCCCGATGTAAAGCTTGTTCATCATCCGCGTCTTCCTCGAGAGCCCGCGGCTCCCCCGGCCCGGTACCGGCGCTCCTCGCCTCCTCCGCTGCCCTCTTCTCTCCTCCTCCTCCTCCGCCCCCCCTCCTCCTCCCCCTCCCCCTCCCCCTCCCCCTCCCCCTCCCCGCCCTCCGCCCGCCCGCCACCCACCCCCACCCTCAGCCTGGCTCCCCCCACCGCGGCCGGCCCGGCCCGCCAGGGGGCAGAGGCGGAGGCGGGGACTCGGCGCGGCTGCCTCCTCGGGGCAGAGTCCCGGGCCGGGCGGCGGCGCGCGGACAAAGCGCTCTCTCTGCCTCCCTCTCTCTCCCTCTCGAGGCGGTGGCGGGAGGAGGAGCAGCGGCGGGCGGCGGCAGCGCACCCCGCGTGTGTCTGTGTGAGAGTTTGTACGGGCGTGTGCGCCGCCGAGAGGGAGCGAGCGAGCGCCCCCTCCCTCCCTCCCTCCCCACCCCGCGCCGCGCCACGGCGCCCCTCGCTTCGAGCCCCCCTGCGCTCGGCGTGACTGCTCCGGCTCCGGCCCCGCGCCAGGCGGACGGAAGCGGGTCGCGGCCCCGGGCCGGAGCTCCCGGCGCCGGAACCCCGGGCGGGCGCGACGCCGAGGCTGGGCGAGCTGCGGGGCGGGGAAGGCGCGCCCCGGCCGCGGGTGGGAGCGCGCTCGGGGGCGCCGGGGAGCCGCGGGCGTGGGAGGGAGAGGGGCCGCGAGTGAGCGCGGAGAGGGGTGTGCGCAAGGTGGACCGGATGTGAGTGCGCGGCTGCCGGGGCGAGCGGGAAGGTGTGTCCCGGAGGTGAGAGGCGAGGGCAGGCTGGGAGACAAGTTTCGCGGCGACTTGGCGGAGGCTGGCGCCCTGCGCGTTCCCGGGCGGTGCGCTCGCTCCGAGACCCGCTCCCCGCCAGGCTCTCCGAGGCGACCGAGCGGCGCGTGTGGTCGAAGGATCGCGCGGGGGAGTCGGGATGCCTGGGGCCGTTCTCGCGGGGAAGTGGTTCCCGGTGCCGGGCCTCAGTTTCCCGCCTGGGGAGGGAAGGCGGAAGGCCAGCGCGGAGTCACGTCCCCTCCGCCCAGACCCCGCGCGCCCGGAACCCCGCGGCAGGCGGCCGCCTGACGTTGGCAGCTGCTCGCTATTCTGGGAAGTGCCGAGGGCTTCCCGGGCGGCCGCGGCGAAAGCCAGGTGGCGGGTGGGGAAGCGAACGCCGAGGGGCCGGGGGCTGCGGCGAGGCCGGAGCGCTGGGGTCAGCGGCCGGGGGAGGGATGCTCGCCGCCGGGCTGCGCGGCTGGTTCACTTCCAGAGCCGGGGTGGTGGGAAGCGAGGGTGGCTGGAAGCGGAGGCGCGCAGGCTGTGTAGGAGTTCCCCGAGCACTGGGAAGGGCCGGGAGAGGAAAGAGGTCCTTCCAAGCGGAGGAAACAACGTGACCGACGGAAGAGGCAGGGTTGGGATGAGAGCGGGCTGGAGCCGAGGGGCTCGGGCCGGAGCCAGACAGGCTAGAGCGGGCTGCAAGTTTCGCGGCCCGGCTGGAAGCCTGATGGTTAGAGCCTGGTCCCAGCCAGGAAGTGAAATTCTGCAGGAGGGAGAAAAATGGCAGGATTCAGAGATGAGGAGGCAGAAGATTCCAACCTCTGGATCTCTGGGGACCTTTCGGAGAGTTGAAGGGTTTTGATCGCGGAAATGGGGTTTGTGAGGGCGCGGGGGCGGGGGGTGTCCCTGGGTGGAGAAGTCACGAGTGTAGGAATGGAACAGGTTCGGATATCCTGACTGGGTCGTGAAGTAGTATTGTCTTTCTCAAGCTTTCCTGTTGATAAGCAGCGTGGAGGAAACGGGGCTTGCTGGATTTTGTATTTTCCCAGGTAATTCTGGTCTGGGAAACTGTTGGAGCAGAAGGGCTGTCTGCTCTGGACTCAGACCTTCTCTCTGCCCCCAGCTTTGTGGCCTGAGATGTGCCAGCATCCTTGAGCCTAAGTTTCTTCATCTGTAAGGAGATAAACCAGCCAGTCGTCACAGGGCTCTTGTGAGGGCTACAAGAAGGATAACTCCTAGCGTGTTGAGACTCGGGTGGTCAGACACTTAATGCCTGTCTCTCTTCTTTCCCCCAGGAATTCATGAACTTTAAAATACTTTATCCTGCAGAAGGAGATCTTAACTAATTGGGTGTCCGGAGAAGAAAATGAATCCATGTTCACCTAGATATTTGCAGTTATTTGAATTCTGACTTTTGTCTCAACTATTCACATATTTTTTTCTCTCTAGAAAAAGAATCAGATTTTATTGTTTCAGGAGTTGGGAATGAATTTGGTTACTAATCCCCAAACTAATAGATACACTAGGTATGGATGCTCCTTTACTAAATTGTAGCAGAGAATCACAAATGAACATGACTTGTGCATGCATAAACCTCAGCAGACTGAACTAACCATCTTCAGGTTATTTTCACACGTGCTCTTAATTGATATGGTCACCTTTATATTATAGGACAGCATGTTTGCTTATTACAGCCATTCACAGGCACATGTAAAGGACACACGACAGTTGCAGGAATGGTTGGCCTCATTCCTCTCCAACAGGTTAGAAAAACTTTTGTTGTTGTTGTGTAGCATTTTAGACGCATCAATTATTCGGTCCTGTAAGATGAAAAACAGCTTTACCTTGGGCAGCAGACGGTACACAGATTCTTGGCAGAGGTGGTGTATCAATCCACTTTCCTACTGCTGTGAAGAAATACCCAAGACTGGGTAATTTATAAAGAAAAGAGTTTTAACGGACTCACAGTTCCACATGGCCAGGGAGGCCTCCTCATAGCAGAAGGGGAAGGAGGAGCAAGGGCTCATCTGATTTTTAATTTTTATTTTTTTTAAAAGACGGGGTTTCACCACGTTGGTCAGGCTGGTCTTGAACTCCCGACCTCAGGTGATCCACCCGCCTTGGCCTCCAAAGTGCTTCGATTACAGGCGTGAGCCACCACGCCCTGCCCAAAAGCTCATCTTATATGGCAGCAAGGCAGAGCACATGTACAGGGGAACTGTCTTTATAAAACCATCAGACCTCCAGATACTTAGACTAGAACAGCATGCTAAAAACCCACCCCCATGATTCAGTTACCTCCCACTAGGCCCCTCCCATGACACGCAGGGATTATGGGAGCTACAATTTAAAATGAGATTTGGGTGAGGACACAGCCAAAGCATATCAAGCGGCTTCTGGTAACCTCTTCTTACTCTGCTTCACCAAGTCACTTTGAAACTTTTTCTAAGAAATAACTGCTCTTTGCTGCACTTTGTCATCTGTCCTGCTGGAGTTTTGGATACTGCAGGGCTGCAGAAGGAGAGCTTGAACTGTAAGTGTGATGGAGGGCATGCTTCCACTACACCTCTGATTTACAGAATCTACAGTGCCTTATCTTAGAATGCAGAGTTGTTTTTCACATGATAGAGAAGGGGTTGCAGTCCTTGAAGACAATAGGGGACAGCCTCCAAGTGCAAAGACAAAAATCCAGAGGACATTGATCCTGCCAGACAACTTACTTTCTCCCTATTTTCTCTTGAATTCCCCTCTATTCCTCCCGCAGAGAGCTGAAACATCATCTAGATTGATCTGGACTTGGTTTACACCTAATAAGCCAAGATTTTATGAATGTTTAACAGAGGTTATAAATTTGGAGAAAATCCTACAGTAGGCATATTACCCCCCACCTTAATGCCACTCTTAAGCCAAGGTTTATTACCTTTTAAAGCATAAACTAACATTTCCTCAAGAGTTTCAAAGGCAGTACTCGTGGTTTCCCAGCGATTCTTGTGGGCAAGACAGTGGTAAGGTAGCTGGGACAAGCTTGCTTGCTTTTTATTTTTTTGAGACGGAGTTTCGCTCTTGTTACCCAGGCTGGAGTGCAATGGCGCGATCTCGGCTCACCGCAACCTCCGCCTCCTGGGTTCAGGCAATTCTCCTGCCTCAGCCTCCTGAGTAGCTGGGATTACAGGCATGTGCCACCATGCCCAGCTAATTTTTTGTATTTTTAGTAGAGACGGGGTTTCACCATGTTGACCTGGATGGTCTCCATCTCTTGACCTTGTGATCCACCCGCCTCGGCCTCCCAAAGTGCTGGGATTACAGGCTTGAGCCACTGCGCCTGGCCTTTTTTTTTTTTTTTTTTTTTAATTAAGATGGGGTTTCACCATGATGGCCAGGCTGGTCTTGAACTCTTGACCTCAGGTGATCCACCCACCTCGGCCTCCCAAAGTGCTAGGATTACAGGTGTGAGCCACCGCGCCAGGCCAAGGGACAAGTTTTCTTAATCCTACTTTTCAGGTAGAAACACTGAAGCCCAGGAAAGCAGAATTTTTTCTTAATCACTCAGAGGGCCTAAAACACACCTGGAAAACATTTTAGTTTAACAACAAAGCATTCATAAGTATTAAGTCTTTTTCTTTTTCTTTTCCTTTTTTTTTTTTTAAGCAGAGTCTCTCTGTCAGCCAGGCTGAAGTGTAGTGGGGTGATCATGGCTCACTGAAACCTCAAACTTCCAGGCTCAGGCAGCCCTCCCACCTCAGTCTCCCAAGTAGCTGAAACTACAGGTGCATGCCACCATGCCCAGCTGAATTTATTCTTAAGAGATGAGCTCGGCCGGGCGCAGTGGCTCAAGCCTGTAATCCCAGCACTTTGGGAGGCCGAGGCGGGTGGATCACGAGGTCAAGAGATCGAGACCATCCTGGTCAACATGGTGAAACCCCGTCTCTACTAAAAATACAAAAAATTAGCTGGGCATGGTGGTGCGTGCCTATAATCCCAGCTACTCAGGAGGCTGAGGCAGGAGAATTGCCTGAACCCAGGAGGCGGAGGTTGCGGTGAGCCGAGATCGTGCCATTGCACTCCAGCCTGGGTAACCAGAGTGAAACTCCGTCTCAAAAAAAAAAAGAGATGAGCTCACACTGTGTTGCCCATGCTGATCTCAAACTCCTGAGCTCAAGTGATCCTTTTGAATCTACAAAGCCAAAGCTGAATGTCTTTTGCTCAACTGATAATGTCATTATAACCAGTGTCTCTAGAAAATGTGAGAAGTTGAAAGAAAAAGTGAAGCCTATTTGCAGGAAGGCTGGGAAAACCAACATTTGGAGGTAATTCTTAGAAGGTCGTGCACCTGCCTGTGCATCAGGAATGATTTGGTAGTAGGGTGATATCCCTTAGACCACCAGGGACCAGTTTCATGGAAGACTGTTTTTCCACAGACGGGTTAGGGTGCGCTTTCAGGATGAAACTGTTCCACCTCAAATCATCAGACATTAGATTCTCGGGCAACAAGGGAGCATGCGCCCTAGATCCCTCACGTGCAGTTCAAAGTAAGTTTCAAGCTCCGATGAAAATCTAATGCCACCGCTGATCTGACAGGAGGTGGAGTTCAGGCAGTAATGCTTGCCTGCCCCTCACCACCTGTACCAGTCCATGGTGCCAGGGTTGGGACTCCTGCCTTAGACACCTTTTCTTGAGTTGCCATAAGAGAATTGTGTTATGCCGGTGACTTCACCTGTTTGAGCTTCAGATCCCTCATTTGTAAAATAGCCCAATTGTTTCCGCACTATAAACGCCAGTGCCCCCCACCAGCTGCCACAGTTTCATGTTATGCAAATGTAGGCCGTTTCAGAATTCTTTCTTTTTGCACATGTTGCTCTTCCCCTGGAATGCATTTCTTCCTGTGGTCAACTATGTCTTCCCCTCACTTGGCTGCGTGATACACACAGCACTTCATACAAATAAAAACTATCTTGTCTAGTGGTGATAATTGTACAACTTTGTGAATATGTTAAAAGCCATCAAAGTGTATTTTAAGTGAGTAAATGTTACAGTATGTGAGTTATATCTCAATTTTTAAACGTGGGGAGGGAAAAGCCTTCCCTACTACATGGTGAGTTTCTGGAGTAATGAGATCTTGTCATTTTCCATTTCGAAGTTCCTTTGGCCAGTATGAAAACTGGTCCATAATAAAGGCTCAGGTAATCTTGTTGAATAAACAATGACCATCTGAGGTTTGTGCTAAGGATTAAATAAAGATGTGTGGGATTGTATTTATCTTGCACAGTCCCCTTGTTGAATTCCTTTATTCATGGCACTCTGTGGTGCTAATCACTGAGGAAGCAGAACAGATAAACATCATCCTGGCTGGGTGCGGTGGCTCACACCTGTAATCTCAGCACTTTGGGAAGCCAAGGCAGGTGGATCACCTGAGGTCAGGAGTTCAAGACCAGCCTGGCTAACATGGTGAAACCCTCATTTCTGCTAAAATTACAAAAAATTAGATGGGCATGGTGGCACATACTTGTAATCCCTGCTGCTCAGGAGGCGGAGGCAGGAGAATCACTTGAATGGCTTGAGGCAGAGGTTTAGTGAGCCAAGATTGCACCACTGCACTCCAGCCTGTGCAATGAGCAAAACTGCATCTCAAAAAATTAATAAACATCCTGATCTCAAGGAATTTATGGTCGGTGGGGGAGGCAGATGTATAAACAGACTATAGCATGGTATTAAGAGATGGCCACAGTATGCCTTGTGAGCATACAAGATAGAGCCTCCCATTCAGCTTAGGGTTGGGGATGGGAATAACAGTAAAGAATTGATTTTGGTTTTAAAGGATAATTAGGGATTTACTGGGATAGAAGGCATAAGAGAGAAATACATCCTAGGCAGAAAGAATAGCATATGCAAAGCCACAGACAAGTAAAGTATCTGTTCCACATCTGAAATCCAATCCAAGTGTTAACTTAGAAGTGTTTGAGAACAAGACAGAAGAAGTAATGGAAAACAAAAAAGATTCCCGGGATCAAAGACGTGAATCTCCAGATCAAAGAGGTTTTCAGAAGGCCCAGCAATATGAATGATAAAAGATCTAAAACACATCATCACAAAATACTGAACTCAAACACCTGGACAAAACAGGTCACCTACAAAGGAGTTGGAACACAAATGAGAATGTATTTTCCTGAAACAAAGGAAACTAGAAGTGAATAGAGCTATACCTTTAAAACTGGAAATTATCTTCAATCTAGAAATCTAAACCTAGTGAGACCATCAATTTAAAAAGATATGCAAGAATTCAGACATGCCCATTTTGGGGAAGCTGCTGGGAGATAAGTGCCAGTAACACCATGGAAGACACATGGGATTTGGGAAATAAGGAATCCAACATGGTAGACTGGATTTAAAAATCCAGAATGCTGCCGGGCGCGGTAGCTCAAGCCTGTAATCCCAGCACTTTGGGAGGCCGAGGCGGGTGGATCACGAGGTCAAGAGATCGAGACCATCCTGGTCAACATGGTGAAACCCCGTCTCTACTAAAAATACAAAAAATTAGCTGGGCATGGTGGCGTGTGCCTGTAATCCCGGCTACTCAGGAGGCCGAGGCAGGAGAATTGCCTGAACCCAGGAGGCGGAGGTTGCGGTGAGCCGAGATCGCGCCATTGCACTCCAGCCTGGGTAACGAGTGAAACTCCGCCTCCAAAAAAAAAAAAAAAAAAAAAAAAAATCCAGAATGCTGGTTGCGCACAGTGGCTCACACCTGTAATCCTAGCACTTTAGGAGGCTGAGGCAGGTGGATCACCAGCTCAGGAGTTCAAGACCAGCCTGGCCAACATAGTGAAATGCCATCTCTACTAAAGATACAAAAAATTAACTGGGCATAGTGGCGTGCACCTGTAATCCCAGCTACTCAGGAGGCTGAGGCAGGAGAATTGCTTGAACCCGAGAGCCAGAGGTTGCAGGGAGCCAAGATTGAACCATTGCACTCCAGCCTAGGCAATAGGGCGAGACTCCATCTATAAAATTAAGTAAAATCCAGAATGCCTGCAATGTAGCCATCCCAAGAACAACCAGCAACCAGCACAGATTGGAACAAGAGATAGATGGCTCAGAATGAGGTCTTCAAGGAACAACCAGAAAATGGATCTCATTTGTATGAGTGCATAGTGATTATTTCTGATAGGGTGGCAGACATATTGGAATGTTTGGAAAAAATTAATCACAGGTATATGAAAAGCCAGACAAATGGGAAAACAAGGAAATCATTAACCGAAGGAAAAATACATTGTCATACCAGAAAGGAGCAATGGTCATAGGCTCAACAGGGAAAATGTTTGTACAGTCATAGTGTAAACACTGATGTATTATCCAAACTGCATAAAGAGATCTTACAAATCAATTAGAAAAAGACAACCATTGGAAAAACGAGCTAAGAGTATGAATGGGCTAATTCACAGAAGATGAAACTCAACTCATGATTAATTGGGGAAATTAAAACTGTTCACTGGCTGGGCATGGTGGCTCTCGCCTGTAATCCCAACACTTTGGGAGCTTGAAGCAGGAGGACCGCTTGAGGCCAGGAGTTCAAGGCCAACCTGGTCAAGAAAATGAGACCCTGTCTCTAGAAAAAAGAAATTTAGCCTGGTGCAGTGGCTCACACCTGTAATCCCAGCACTTTGGGAGACTGAGGCGGGCAGATCACAAGGTCAGGAATTCGAGACCAGCCTGGCCAATGTGGTGAAACCCCTTCTGTACTAAAAATACAAAAATTAGCCAGACATGGTCGTAGGCACCTGTGGTCCCAGCTACTTGGGAGACTGAGGCAGGAGAATGGCTTGAACCTGGGAGGCAGAGGTTGCAGTGAGTCAAGATTGTGCCACTGCACTCCAGCCTGCGTGTCAGAGCAAGACTTCATATAAAAAAAAAAAGAAAAGAAAAGAAAAGAAAATTGGCAGGGCATGGTGGTACATACCTATAGTACCTATAGTCCTAGCTATTCAGGAGGCTGAGTCAGGAGGATTTCTTGAGCCCGGAAGGTTCAGGCTACATTGAGCTATAATCATGCCACTCACTGCACTCCAGCTTGGGCAACAACAAGACCCTGTCATTTATACATACATATGTACATGAAATCAAATTGACAA
This sequence comes from Saimiri boliviensis, assembly GCF_048565385.1. Classification (NCBI taxonomy): domain Eukaryota; kingdom Metazoa; phylum Chordata; class Mammalia; order Primates; family Cebidae; genus Saimiri; species Saimiri boliviensis. The sequence goes on from NC_133456.1 coordinate 74,459,589, forward strand.
AAATCTTGAAATTCTGATGATTCAAGGGTCTTGGTGAGGGTATGGAGCATCAGAAACAGTCATCCACTGCTGTTAAGAGTATACACAGGTACAATTACTCTGAAGAGTAATTTGTCAGTATCTAGTAAAGCTGAAGATACAGGCCCTGAGTACTGCCTGGCAATCTTTCTCCAACATGGCTATTTCTTATATCATGTCCAACTTCTAATTGATCATTCTCTACCTGGGGTCTCAGCTGATAACCTTGCTCTCTATTTCACTGAGAGACTAGAAGCAATCAGAAGAGCACTTCAAATATTTGCTTATGTACTTGCATCTGTGCCCATAGACTCTGTATTTCTTTTATTACTATGGATGACTATGCATGATTTAGAAGAGAGGAAAAAACTGATGACTCCAGAGAAACATGCACACCCTTTGATCTATCAGTTTTCCTGTAAAGAAATTCTACATTTGCTCAAAGAAACATATGTGACCATTCATTGTAGCACTGTGATAGTGAAAAATTTGCCCATAAACAATAAAACTGATACATTGTGGCCTAGCTATAAATTGACTATTATATATTGAATCAAAGGGGACATATGTTTATTCATTTTCTCTGGAATCATTACTTTCTCCCCTTACTTCTATATGAAATAAATAGGCAACATGTGTCAACATTAAAAACCTAAACAAAGCCAAAACTCCAGTGCTGATCAGTAGCAGGATTGTGCCTGTGAATAGCCACTGCACTCCAGCCTGGCAGCATAGTGAGACCCTGTCTCAAAAAAAAAACAGAAAAAAAACCTAAACAAAAAAGCTAAACATATGCTAAGTGAAAAATTAGATCATAGAAAGATGTTTGTTACACAAAGTTTTCTTTTTTTCTCCCCAGCCCCCATCCCAGAGATGGGCTCTTGCTTTGTCACCCGGGCTACAGTACAGTGGCACGATCTCGGCTCACTGCAGCCTCTGCCTTCCGGACTGAAACATTCCTCCCACCTCGGCCTACCGAGTGACTGGGACTACAGGTGTGCACCACCACACTGGCTAATTTTTTGTACTTTTGGTAGAGATGGGGTTTCATCATGTTGCCCAAGCTGCTCTTAAATGCCTGAGCCCAAGCTATCCATCCTCCTTGGCCTCCCAAAGTGGTGGGATTACAGATGTGAACCACCTCAGCTGGCCTGTACAAAGTTTGAAAACACGCAAAGCAATTCTTTTGTTGATATGGACGCATTTGTATGGAATAATTGTGTAAACATTTATGGGAGCAACAAACTCCAAATTGGGGATAATTATTATCTTCAAGGAGGGAGAAAAGGGAATAGGAGGAGATGGAAGGACACACATAGAATTGCAGGTAGATGGTCGATACATGGGTGTTTAGTTACATTTTTATTTCTTTGAGACAGGTTAATTCTTGTCAGATGTGCATTATAATCACCAGAAAACAAAATTTTTAAAAATACAGATTCCCAAGACCTACTATGAGAACTCTTGAATCAGAATTTTCAGGGTAGAGGCCCAGGAATCTATTTTTCATTTTGTTTTGTTTTATAGTATGTTCTTAATATTCTTCCCCAAAATCTGCATAAAAAAAAAAACTAAAAGAATACGTGTGCCGGGCGCGGTGGCTCAAGCCTGTAATCCCAGCACTTTGGGAGGCTGAGGCGGGTGGATCACGAGGTCGAGAGATCGAGACCATCCTGGTCAACATGGTGAAACCCCGTCTCTACTAAAAATACAAAAAAATTAGCTGGGCATGGTGGCACATGCCTGTAATCTCAGCTACTCAGGAGGCTGAGACAGGAGAATTGCTTGAACCCAGGAGGTGGAGGTTGCGGTGAGCCGAGATCGAGCCATTGCACTCCAGCCTGGGTAACGAGAGTGAAATTCCGTCTCAAAAAAAAAAAAAAAGAATACGTGTGTGTGTGTATATATATATATATATACATACACATATGTACAATATTATAGTAAGTCCCATATTCTCTTTACCCAGATACCCCCAATTTTTTGTTTGCTTTTGTTTTGTTTGTTTTGAGATGAGTTTTGCTCTGTCACCCAGGCTGGAGTGCAATGGCAAGATGGCTCACTGCAACCTCCACCTCCTGGATTCAAGGGATTTTCCTGCCTCAGCCTCCTGAGTAGCTAGGATTACAGGCATGCGCCACCAGCCCAGTTACCAGATACTCCAAATGTTAATGTTTGTTTTATCGTTTATATTTATCTGAATCACATGCCTATATACTTCAGTTCGTATCTGCTTAAAAAATGAAAGTAGCCAGGCATGGTGGCAGGTGCCTGTAGTCCCAGCTACTCAGGAGACTGAGACAGGAGAGTCACTTGAACTTGATGGCACAGGTTGCAGTGACCTGAGATCACGCCGCTGCGTGATCTCACTCTTACCCAGCCTGGGTGACAGAGTGAGACTGCCTTTTTTTTTTTCTTTTGTCTTGTTCTTGTTCTTTTTTTTAAGACGGAGTTTTGCTCTTGTTGCCCAGGCTAGAGTGCAATCGTGTGATCTCGGCTCACTGCAACCTCTGCCTCTAGGGTTCAAACAATTCTCCTGCCTCAGCCTCCCGAGTAGCTGGGATTACAGGTATGCGCCACCATGCCCACCTGATTTTATATTTTGTATTTTTTTTTTTTTTAGTAGACACAGGGTTTCTCCATATTGGTCAGGTTAGTATTGAGCTCCCAACCTCAGGTGATCCGCCTGCCTTGACCTTCCAAAGTGCTGGGATTACAGGCATGAACCATCTCGCTTGGCTGAGACTCTGTCTTAAAAAAAAAAAAAAAATATGCCGGGCGCGGTGGCTCAAGCCTGTAATCCCAGCACTTTGGGAGGCCGAGGCGGGTGGATCACGAGGTCGAGAGATCAAGACCATCCTGGTCAACGTGGTGAAACCCCGTCTCTACTAAAAAAATACAAAAAATTAGCTGGGCATGGTGGCGCGTGCCTGTAATCCCAGCTACTCAGGAGGCTGAGGCAGGAGAATTGCCTGAACCCAGGAGGCGGAGGTTGCGGTGAGCTGAGATCGTGCCATTGCACTCCAGCCTGGGTAACAAGAGCGACACTCTGTCTCAAAAAAAAAAAAAAAAAAAATACTGGCCAGGCGCTGTGGCTCACACCAGTAATTCCAACATTTTGGGAGGCTGAGGCCGGTGGATCACCTGACGTCAGGAGTTCGAGACCAGACTGACCAACATGGTGAAACCCTGTCTTTACATATAAAAAAAAATAAAATTTAAATAAAAGAAAAAGAAAAAAATTATTATTATGGTTGACAAGTGATGATTCAGATTTCATTATTTCTTTTATGTTTGTTAGTTGGGTTTCTACTGTAAGAGCTTTCCTTTCACCCCATATATCAGTGTGGACTAATAGATTCTTTTTTTTTTTTTTTTTTTTGAGAAGGAGTCTTGCTCAATCTTGCTCTATTGCTCTTGTTTGGCCAGGCTGATCTCAATCTCCTGACCTCAGGTGATCCACCCACCTTGGCCTCTCAAAGTGCTGCCTGAGCCACCACGCCTGGCCTGGATTCTTACTATATTCAAAGTGCTATAAATGTTTACTATTATTAAGTATTTTGATGCCCAAATTGTCCCAGATATCGCAAGCAAGAGCCTCTTCAAGCTGGCCCATAGGAACTTCTGATACCGTTGTAGGTTTGTACTTTCTCTCCCTCGCCTATAATCAACCACTTATCCAAGGAGTCCAGGTACTTTTTAGTAGTTATAAACCAAGATCTGCATGCTAGATATGCTCACTGCTACAGGAATAGCGTTGATTCTACACCCTCTTAGTTGGAGGAGGTAAATAATAGATTATGTACATAAACATACACCTGTCTATTCTAGTTCACACTAACATATCTTTTTTTTTTTTTTGAGACAGAGTCTCACTCTGTTGCCCAGGCTTGACTGCAGTGGCTCAATCTCAGCTCACTGCAACCTTCATCTCCCAGGTTCAAGTGATTCTCCTGCCTCAGCCTCCTGTAGCCGGGGTTTCAGGCACCTGACGCCATGTCCCGCTATTTTACTTTTATTTTTATTTTAGTAGATAGGGGGTTTCACCCTCTTGGCCAGGCTGGTCTCACACTCCTGATCTCAGGTGGTCCATCAGTCTCAGTCTCCCAAAGTGCTGGGATTATCGGCCTCAGCCACCATGTGCAGCCCACACTGATACTTCTGATTCCAGTGAAACACTGCAAGATTCATTCTCCTTACCACTTTTCACATTTGTAACTCTCTTCCTTCAACAGTGAAACCTGGCTCCCACTACCTGCAATATATGTACTTATTCAATTACATACTTAAAATTTGATTGGTTCATTTGCTTCTGTTTTTTCTACTTTAGTTGCCACCCCCCTGCCTCCCGGTCCTCCTTGTTGATTTTCTTTTTTCTTTTTGTTGTTACGTAAAATATTAACATGATTGCAAAACACAGAATGTAAAGTCAGAGGAATTCCATCCCCTCCCCATTCCTTCTATTCTGTCAAGTTCATTTCCACGCAACCCCTGAGGGTAAACAATCATATTAAACTCAGGTTTTTCTTTCTTGTGTTTCTTTTTACACAAATGAACATATACATGCATATTTCCTCCTTTCCTACAAAAATGGTAGCATATTACCGGTATTCTTTTCCACTTTGCTTTCTTCATTTAACGAGAGATCTCATATCAGTTCATAGAAATCTTTCTCTTTTTTTAAGCAGCTGCATAGTACTCATATGCCATTTATATGAGGATGTCAGCTCACTGCAATCGTCTCCCAGGTTCAAGCGATTCTCCTGCCACAGCCTCCTGTAGCTTATAATTTTACAATAGATTGTAATTTTACAAAAATGATGCTATGAATAACCTTTTGTGTATGTATTGTTGGAGGTTTATCTTCAGGGTAAATTCTTAGGAGTAAAGTTGCTAGGTCAAAAAAATAGTATGTGTGCACTGTGCGTGTGTGTGCGTGTGTGTGTGTGTGCGTTAAATATATATTGTGAAATTTTCCTCCATAGAGATTATACCAGTTTGCATTTCACCAGCACTGTATGAGTGCCTGTTTTCCCTCAGCCTGCCAACAAACTGTGTGATTATGCTTTTTACTTTTTGCCAATCTGATAAGTGAGAAACTGTATCTCAGTGTAGTTTTAATTTGTAATTCTCTTATTATGAGTAAAAGCGAACATTCTTTTCATGTGTTTGAAGATCATCTTTCTCGTTCTTGTTGGAGATTCGTTTTCTGTTCATGTCTTTTGCCCATTCTTCTATTGAAGAGTTTTGATCCATGTTTCTTCTCAACTTTTGTGAGTTATTTAAATATTAGGGATGTAAGACCTTTGTCTGTGATATGTTACAAATATTTTCTCCCAGGGTTTAAATGTTTTTTGACATTGGGGTGTTTCTTCCTATGCAAAAGGTTTTACTTTTATGTAATCAGGTTTATCAGTCTTTAATTTCATTTTATTTAATTTTGAGTTATAGTTAGAATACTTTCCCCTACCTCAGATTAAAGAGAAATTTACACATGTTAAAAAATAGGATGTGTATGGTTCTAGATAGACAGATAGACTCATCCTTTTCCATTTGGAATTTGTTCTTGTGGGTGGTATGAGGTATGGATCTCATCTTACCTTTTTTTTTTTTTTTTGTAAGTACCTTATTGCTCCAGTACCATTTATTTTAAAAATCCTTTTGGCTCAGGGGTTTTGAGACACCATCTTTATTACGTACTAAAGTTTCATACGTACTTGGTCCTTCATCTGGACTTTCTTTTCTGCTGGCCTATCCACATGACCATACTCTACTGTTTAATTATAAAGGCCTTATGGTATGTTTTCATGTCTGGTAGGCCAAGACCCCCTTGTGACTTTTTTCTTTTCTCAGTATTTTTCTGGCTATTCTTACATGTTTGCCTTTCTATTTGAAGTTTAGTATCAGTTTTTTAAGCTCTGTAAAAAGGTTGTTGGTGCAGCCATAAAATAGAATGAGATCATGTCTTTTGCAGGGACATGGTTGGAGCTGAAGGCCGTTATCCTTAGGAAACTAACACAGGAACAGAAAGCCAAATACCTCGTGTTCTCACTTATAAGTGGGAGTGAAATGATGACACTTGTACACAAGATGAGAACAACAGGCCGGGCGCAGTGGCTCACACCTGTAATCTCAGCACTTTGGGAGGCGAGGCAGGTGAATCACTTGAGGCCAAGGAGTTTGAGACCCACCTGACCAACATGGTGAAACCCTGTCTCTACTGATAATACAAAAACCTAGCCAGGCATGGTGGTGCACGCCTATAATCCCAGCTTCACAGGAGGCTGAGGCATGAGAATCCCTTGAACCCAGGAGGTGGAGGTTGCGGTGAGCTAAGATCATGCCACTCCATTCCAGCCTGGGTGACAGAGAGACTCTTGTCTCCAAAAGAAGAAGAAGAAGAAGGGAACAACACACGCTGGGGCCTTTTGGAAGGTAGAAAGAGGAAGGAGGGCGGAATGTGAGACCCTATCTCTACAAAAAAAAAAAAAAAAAAAAAAAAAAATTGGCTTGGCTTTGCACACCAGCAAACTCAGTTACCTGGAAGGCTGAGGCAGGAGTATAACTTGAGCCCAGAAGTTTCAGGCTGCAGGGACTTACGATCACAAAACTGCATTCCAGCCTGGGCAACAGAGCAAGACATCATTTAAAAAATTTAAAAAATAATACAAGTTTTTTAAACAATGTAACAATTATTTACATAGTATTTACAGTGTAATTGGTGTCCTAAGTAATCTAGAGATAATTTAGAGTATATGGTATCACTTTGGGAGGACTCACTTGAGGCCAGGAGTTTGAGACCAGCCTGGCCAACATGGTGAAATCCTGTCTCTACTAAAAATACAAAAATTAGCCAAGTATGATGGTACACCCCTGTACTCCCAGCTACTTGGGAGGTGAGGCGGAAGAATCACTTGAACCTGAGAGGTGAAGGTTGCAGTGAGCTGAGATCGTGCCACTGCACTCCAGCCTGGGTGACAGCAAGACTCAGTCTCAAAAAAAAAAAAAAAAAACAGAAGAAGAAAAGAAAAATGTGAAAAGCAGCTTATGTCAATTAATCTTTGGTCTAAGGGCATATGAGTCAATTATAACAAAGGTGGAAAGGTGGTACATGCATGAGGAGAGATTGGAGACACTCCCAGTGAGGAAAAAACCCAAAAGATTCTCTGGAAATGGTGACCTCTGAGTTGGGGATCTAACTTATGTCATCATATAGCAGCTGGGTGATGAATATGGGTCCATTCTTCTGCAATAAAACACCCGTAGGAGAAGTGAAAAAAATCCCTCAGACCTCATGGTTTCCACCGTCCTGCTTCCTGTGGGTATTTGCCTTTTCACATTTTTAGGGTTTTATTATTATTTTTCCAATCTATGTTGTATATTGATGTCCTCAAGATGGAATGACTGATTTTGTACTATGCCCCTGGCATAGTGTTAAGGACTTTAGATACATGAGCTGAAACAACTTACGAGGTTGACCTTATTATACCCATTTTACAGAAAAACAAACTGTGGTTTGGAGATAAGTAACTTACCCAAGGACAAATAAGTAGACAAAATCACAATCTAGGTTTGACTTCACAGCTCCTTTTTTACTCATCATTCTAAATTGCTTCTGAATGTAGGGATTTCTGGCCGGATGTGATGGCTCACACCTGTAATCTCAACACTTCAAGAGGCCAAGACAGGAAGATCACTTCAGCCCTAGGAATGCGAGACCAGCCTGGGCTACAAAGCAAGACTTTGTCACTACAAAAAAAAAAAAAAAAAAAAAAAAATTCTAATTAGCTGGGTGCCGAGGTGGAAGGATCACTTGAACCCGGAAGATTGAGGCTGCAGTGAGCAGTGATTGTGCCACACACTCCAGCCTGGGCAACAACCAGTCTCAGAAAAATTTTAAAAATTTTTTTAAAAAGGCTGAGTGCAGTGGCTTATGCCTGTAATCCCAGCACTTTGGGAGACCAAAGGGGGCGGATCACGAGCTCAGGAGTTCAAGACCAGCCTGGCCAATATGGTGAAACCCCATCTCTACTAAAAATACAAAAAATTAGCCAGGTGTGGTGGCACATGCCTATAGTCCGAGCTACTTGGGAGGCTGAGGCAGAAGAATTGCTTGAACCCAGGAGGCAGAGGTTGCAGTGAGCCAAGATCACGCCATTCTGCACTCCAGCTGGGTGACAGAGTGAAACGCTGTCTACAAAAAAAAAAAAAAAAAAAAAAAAAAAAAATTCAAGGCCGGGCACAGTGGTTCACATCTGTAATCTCAGCACTTTGGGAGGCCGAGGTGGGCGGATCACCTGAGGTCAGGAGTTGGAGGCCAGCCTGACCAACATGCAGAAACCCCATCTCTACTAAAAATGCAACATTAACCAGGTGTGGTGGTGCATGCCTGTGATCCCAGCTACTCGAGAGACCGCGGCAGGAGAATTGCTTGAACCTGGGAGGTGGAGGTTGTGGTAAGCCGAGATTGCACCATTGCACTCCAGCCTAAGCAACAAAAGGGAAACTCTGTCTCAAAAAAAGAAAAAAGAAAAAAATCTGGATACAGTTCCCAGGTTGCTTTATTAAGGGGCAGATAAGTCCATTTCTTTCTATTCAGTTTTTGTTTTTGTTTTTTGAGACAGAGTTTTGCTCTTGTTACACAGGCTGGAGTGCAATGGCACGATCTCGGCTCACCGCAACCTCCACCTCCTGGGTTCAGGCAATTCTCCTGCCTCAGCCTCCTGAGTAGCTGGGATTACAGGCACGCACCACCATGCCCAGCTAATTTTTTTGTATTTTTAGTAGAGACGGGGTTTCACCATGTTGACCAGGATGGTCTCGATCTCCTGACCTTGTGATCCACCTGCCTCGGCCTCCCAAAGTGCTGGGATTACAGGCTTGAGCCACTGCACCTGGCCCTCTCTACTCAGTTTTTAATCCTTCCTCTCTCAGGGAATGACTGGCATATTGAAACCTTGGTTATGCCTTGTCTAGTTATATCTCCTGGTCTTCAGATACCAACCCCTACCAAGAAAAAGTAGTTTAGAAACTGCATTATGCAGCTGGGCACGGTGGCTCACACCTGTAATCCCAGCAGTTTAGGAAGCTGAGGCAGGTGGATCACTTGAGGTCAGGAGTTTGAGACCAGCCTGACCAACATGGTGAAACCACATCCCTATTAAAAATACAAAATTAATAGGGCATGGTGGCACACAGCCTGTAATCCCAGCTACTTGGGAGGCTGAAGCAGGAGAATTGCTTGAACCCGGGAGGCAGAGGTTGCAGTGAGCCAAGATTGCACCATTGCACTCCAGCCTGGGCAACAAGAGCGAAACTCTGTCTTAAAAAAAAGAAACAAAAAAACCTCATATTCCAGTGTCCCACTCCTGTAGTCATCTAGACTTGAGTGGAAGGAACCCAGAAGTCTGTGTTTTCACTCATGCCCCACACAATCTTGGTAGGTGACTCATAGACCACATTTGAGAAGTCATAGTAGAACCAAGTGTATCCACACTTGCTAAACATGGAGCGTTGAAGGAGTGGGGACAGAAAGGAAACTTGGGTTTGGGTTTGGGTTTGGGTTTGGGTTTGGGTTGTAAGCTGGCTCCTGGAAGATACAGCCTATCTTTCCCTCATGGGTACTCTGGGCTTCAATTGTGAGGAATTTTACAGTGTCTCAGACCAGAGACGACTTTGTGGTGGGCCTTAGAGAATGATCAAGGCAACATGTTCTAAGGTCTTGATGGCAGAAGCACCAGGAGCCTATTGTTTTATAATTAAATGTCTATTATTGGTTCAGAGGCCTGTCAAACTCGGCATGTAAGTAAACACTTCCCTGCCCACAGACCATGGGAGTTTAATCTTTAGTTCATGATTTCTAATTTATACTATACTTGACTTCCCTGACATCCTAACCCTTCTCCATGTTCCTTGCCTCCTCCCATTGTACACTGCTCCTCTGAGAAAGGAAAACATTAGTGGAAAGTGCTGTAATGGAGCCAGCAGTCCTAAAATTAAATTCTCTTTCACTTACTAGCTGTGTGACCTTAGTAAAGTTACTTAGCATCTCTGAGCCTTGATTCTCTTTTGTAAAAGGAGAATAATACCTACGTCATAAGTTGCTATGAATTAGAGATGCCAGATGGGGCACAGTAGCTCATGCCTATAATCCTAGCACTTTTGGAAGCCAAGATAGGAGGATTGCTTGAAGCCAGGAGTTCAAGACCAGCCTAGGCAAAAAACCAAGACACTGTCTCTAAAAAGAGAGAGAGATGCTTTATGTCAAGTATCTGGCACAAAGCTTGTCACTCAGTAGGTGGCAGGTAGGGATGTCACTGCCCTACTGCAGAATGGGGCTTTCCCTCCTCCTGCTGAGGTTCTTGACTCAGAGCAATTCAGCATTGCTACAATGGGAGTTGCTCTCTTGGCGATTACTTGAAAGTTTCTAGATAAAGTTGGAAAGCACTTTAGCAGTCATCTGGTCCGTCTGGCCCAGTGGATGCAGGAGATCCTGGCACAGGCCTCATGACAGATGGGCACCCCCAACTCTGCCCGTACCAGTGGAGAGCTCACCACCTCCGGGAGCTGCCTGTCATCAGAAGATTCGTTGATTGGAAGAAAGCTTTTACTTGAATTGAGCTGCAATCATTTCTCCACTAATTATAGACTCAAAACCAGTTAGAGCTCAAAGAAATCTTCAAGATCTTCAAACCCACCCACTTATTTTTATGAATGAGAATTCTGAGGCACGTGGAGGTAGGGTGAGGTGCTGTTGTAGAGCTAAGCAGAGCAATGGCTCCTTCCGTGTCACCGATTCACGTGGCCTCTCAGTTCTTACAATTTCTCCCCCAGTCACATTCCCTCAACTTTCCTCCCATGTACCAGGGTCCACTCTTTCACCCCTCTGACCACCCACCTTTGCATAGGCAAGTTTGCGATGCCAAGAACTAAACACAATTCTTTCTACGTTCTGGCCCGAGCAGAGCGAAATGGGACTATTTGAGAATCAGAGCTGGGACGAGATAGGACCTAGACCTGGGAAGGTCAAGAATTTGAGCTACACAAAAGCAGCGTGTTCACCGGCTCAGTGGCTCACGCCTGTAACGCCAGCACTTTGGGAGGCCGAGGCAGGTGGATCACCTGAGGTCAGGAGTTCGAGACCAGCCTGGCCAACATGGTGAAACACTGTCTCTACTAAAAATACAAAAATTAGCAGGGTTTGGTAGTGGGCACCTGTAATCTCAGCTACTCAGAAGGCTGAGGCAGGAGAATTGCTTGAACCTGGGAGGCAGTGGTTGCAATGAGCTGAACTCACACCATTGCCCTTCAGCCTGGGTGACAAGAGCGAGACTCTGTCTAAAAAAAAAAAACCAGCAGCAGGTCCTTTGTAGACATGCAGGTGGGGCCAGGCCTGGTGGCTAGCATCTGTAATCTATCCCAGGTACATTTGGTGTGGTTTTTAAAATTTTTAAATTTATCTGTAATTTGTTTCATTTTTAGACAAATTAGATACATGCTTTCCTGGGTAACAAGCTATAAAAATCTCATTCCTTTATTTTTTTTCTTTTATTATTTATTCTTTTTTATTTTTGCCCTGGAAAATTAAAACAATTAATTCAAAAAAGTCTCATTCCTTTATATGAAAGACATCTTTAGCACTCACACCAGAAGTGATCTCAGAAGCAGCTGATCTGATTAGCTAATTCTTGCCAAAAGAACAACCAAGTAAGCACCACACCAAAAGCAAAATTGCTGTCAGAAGTTTGCCATTATTCAAATAGGGAAATTTCAAATAACACACATTCAGCTGTTACCAGCAGTGTGTGTGTTGCAGGTCGGGGGAAGGTGGAGGGGTTGTTGCTATTTCAAAAAGAACAAGAGTCGGTTATTTTGGCCAGGCGCGGTGGCTCAAGCCTGTAAACCCAGCACTTTGGGAGGCCGAGGCGGGTGGATCACGACATCGAGAGATCGAGACCATCCTGGTCAACATGGTGAAACCCCGTCTCTACTAAAAATACAAAAAATTAGCTGGGCATGGTGGCACGTGCCTGTAATCCCAGCTACTCAGGAGGCTGAGGCAGGAGAATTGCCTGAACCCAGGAGGCGGAGGTTGCGGTGAGCCGAGATCGCGCCATTGCACTCCAGCCTGGGTAACAAGAGCGAAACTCCGTCTCAAAAAAAAAAAACAAGAGTTGTTAGGACCCCTCACTCGGTCAGGGAAAGACACCACTTGCTCCTCCTGCAGCATACTCCAAGAGAGACCATCCTGAGCTCAAGCTACATTAAAAGACTAAATGTAGGTTGGGTGCAGTGGCTCATGCCTGTAATCCCAGCACTTTGAGAGGCCACGTTGGGTGGATCACCTGAGGTCAGGAGTTCGAGGCCAGCCTGGCCAACATGGTGAAACCCCGTCTCTACTAAAAATACAAAAATTAGCTGGGCGTGGTGGCAGGCATCTGTAGTCCCAGCTACTCGGGAGGCTGAGACTGGAGAATCACTTGAACCCAGGAGGCAGAGGTTGCAGTAAGCCATGATCATGCTATTGCACTCGACTGGGCAACAAGAGTGAAATCTGTCTCAAAAAAAAAAAAAAAAAAAAAAAAAACAGACTAAATGTAAAAGTCAGGGCACCAGTAAGCATCTTTGCATTCTGCTCCAGCCTGAGGAGGCAGTGTTTCTGCACCTTGATAAAATTTCACTTTGGTTTTAGTTCAGTAGACAAATTGTATTTTGTGGCTTACTTTGAATTATTATTATTATTGTTGAATTATTATTTTTAATGTCTTGTTTAGAAAATCTTGTTGATTTCCTAAATAGTATTTATCTTATAGGCAAAGGCTTTTTTCTGTGATAAGTCATCATCAAATTAATAATAGAAGTTGGTGGGAAATATGATTCAATTTTAAAATTAGCATTCCCAACTGCTTAGACTTTTTTTTTTTTTTTTTTTTTTTTTTTTAGATGGAGTCACTCTGTCACCCAGGCTGGAGTGCAGTGGCACAATCCGGCTCACTGCAACCTCCACCTCCCAGGTCCAAGCAATTTTCCTACCTCAGACTCCCCAGTAGCTGGGACTACAGGCAAGCACCACCACACCCGGCTAATTTTTGTATTTTCAATAAAGATGGGATTTCATCATATTGGCCAGGCTGGTCTCTAACTCCTGACCTCATGACCCGCCTACCTTGGCCTCCCAAAGTGCTGGGATTACAGGCATAAGCCACTGCGCCCAGCCCTGTTTAGACTTTTTATTAGTCTGTCTGTCTCTACTGAGAGAAGGAGAAGGGGAGACGTAGGGATGGGTGATCTACAAGGTCTATGGTGCTATTGAAGTCAGCAGTTCTCTGATCTTTGAAACACCCAGTAGTAAGGAATTCTGATAGTCCAACTCAGTTGCTCCTAAAATCTATTGCCAGCACCAAAAGGAACAAAGAATGGTGACAAAAATCCTGCTTTTGATAACAGACCAAAGCGGGCTCTCTGAGGTAAGTTATTAACTCGTGTCAGAAACCAAAGAATGGCACAGCTTTAGAAATAGAAAAGCTGGGCCGGGCGCAGTGGCTCACGCCTGTAATCCCAGCACTTTGGGAGGCCGAGGCGGGTGGATCACGAGGTCACGAGGTCAAGAGATCGAGACCATCCTGGTCAACATGGTGAAACCCCGTCTCTACTAAAAATACAAAAAATCAGCTGGGCATGGTGGCGCGTGCCTGTAATCCCAGCTACTCAGGAGGCTGAGGCAGGAGAATTGCCTGAACCCAGGAGGCGGAGGTTGCGGTGAGCCGAGATCGCGCCATTGCACTCCAGCCTGGGTAACAAGAGTGAAACTCCGTCTCAAAAAAAAAAAAAAAAAAAAAAAAGAAAAGAAAACCTGGATTCTGGTCCTCACTGCTTCTTTACCCTATGGCCTTGGGGTAATTCATTTAATCTCTGTGTCTAAATCACTTGCTGAAAGCAAAGTGCTGGAGCTGAACATCTTTTGGGGGTGTCTTTTAGCGGTAAGATCTATTATCAGAATTTTTGGGAAAGTAGCTGTCTTTTTTTCAGGAAATACCATGATAAACTCCTAGGGCAGAGGATCTGGCTAGAGCTCAGGCAACCAAAAAAAAAAAAAAAAAAAATGCTGCACTTGTAGAAGCAGGAAGTTAATTTTTTTCTTGGGGGACAGAGGTGGGGGAAGGTGCTCCCTATAGCGTGGAGGAGTGAGGAGCCGGGAAGGGAGGGCTAGAAAATGGCTGGACTGAGGGCCCTTCATGAAATAAAGACCAGTGAGAAACCTCCAGTATGGAATGATCAAATGGACTCTTGAGAACAAGAAAGCCTAAAAGGCAATTTTACGTGGTTTGTGGTATAATGGAGCAATGTGACCCTTCCTCATGACCCTTGTATCTTAGTGAACTTGAACACACTAATGTTCTGTTTGAGTGGGGAGGTTGTTTAAAGAGGAGTAAGGAAGACAGCCTCAGAAAATCTGGAGCCAGGGGGCAGAGAGACCCTCAGCAATGCAGGGTCTCCTGAATCAGCAGAGGACTCTGTGGGATTTCCAGCCAAATGTGAAGTGGCCGAGGGAGCCCGGCTGCCATTTGGATTGCCCCAGTGATGGAGGGTCTGCAGGCTGCCTGCCTCTGAGCCCCTCTGCTAGGTTCCTCTTCCGGCTTTTTGTCCTTTTCACATCAGTGACAATTTAAGGAGTGACTTCAGAGTCTCCTAGGATCACCTCTAGCTCCACTATCTTGGTTTAAACATAAAGCATTTTCCTTTCATATTGTTTTTCCCCTCAATGGGTTTCTTAAACTCCTTCGTATTGTTCTTAAATCATTTTCTAGTTTTAGCTCATTTTGTCACTTTTTTTCCTTCTTTTCTTTTCTTTTTTGAGACACGGTCTCGCTCTGTTGCTCAGGCTGGAGTGTGATGGTGTAATCTTGGCTCACTGCAACCTCCGCCTCCCAGGTTCAAGTGATTCTCGTGCCCCGACCTCCCAAGTAGCTGGGATTATAGGTGCCACCACCACACCTGGCTAATTTTTGTATTTTTAGTAGAGATGCGGTTTCACCATGTTGGCCAGGCTGGTCTCGAACTCCCAGGCTCTGACAGTGTTGGGATTACAGCATGACCCACCACGCCTGGACACTTTTCCTCTTTTTATTAGAAGTGAAACAATAGAGATTCTGGTTTTTTTCCTCTTCTTAGAAGTGAGTTGACAGATTATGGCTTATTTCCTACTCCTCTTTTTCATTTGTCATTCAGATTTTTCTTTTTTTTTTCTCTCTTTTTTTTTTTTTTTGGAGACGGAGTTTCGCTCTTGTTACCCAGGCTGGAGTGCAATGGCGCGATCTTGGCTCACCGCAACCTCCGCCTCCTGGGTTCAAGCAATTCTCCTGCCTCAGCCTCCTGAGTAGCTGGGATTACAGGCACATGCCACCATGCCCAGCTAATTTTTTGTATTTTTAGTAGAGACGGGGTTTCACCTTGTTGACCAGGATGGTCTCGATCTCTTGACCTCGTGATCCACCCGCCTCGGCCTCCCAAAGTGCTGGGATTACAGGCTTGAGCCACCGTGCCCGGCCAGATTTTTCTTAACTTGGAACTCTCACGAGGGCTCCTTTAGGAACTATTTGTAGTTTACTTTCTACAAGCATTATTGTATATGACATCAGTTTTCAGATATTTAATGACAATCAGATCATCTTTCATATCCAAAAATTGTATTGCTTCTTTCAACTTGTTTTTGTTTGTTTGTTTGTTTGTTTGTTTGTTTGTTTTTGAGGCAGATTTTCACTCTTGTTATCCAGGCTGGAGTGCAATGGCACGATCTCGGCTCACCGCAACCTCTGCCTCCTGGGTTCAGGCAATTCTCCTGCCTCAGCCTCCTGAGTAGCTGGGATTACAGGCACGCGCCACTCTGCCCAGCTAATTTTTTGTATTTTTAGTAGAGACGGGGTTTCACCATGTTGACCAGGATGGTCTCGATCTCTTGACCTTGTGATCCACCCGTCTCGGCCTCCCAAAGTGCTGGGATTACAGGCTTGAGCCACCGTGCCCAGCTCAACTTCAGTTTTTAAAAGAAACTTATCTTTACATATTCCCCATTCAATTCTGTGAGAGTTTCACTTTACTCACCCTAAGTGAAAATAATCACTTTCTCGTTCAAATAAAAGCATTAACAACATCAACTAGGGCCAGGCTTGGTGGCTCATGCCTGTAATCTCAGCCCTTTGGGAGGCTGAGGTGGGAGGATCACCTGAGGTCAGGAGTTCAAAGTCAGCCTGGCCAAAGTGGTGAAACCACATGTCTACTAAAAAATACAAAAAATCAGCCAGGTGTGGTGGTGGGCGCCAAAATTCCAGCTACTTTGGAGGCTGAGGCAGGAGACTTACTTGAACCCGGGAGGTGGAGGTTGCAGTGAGCCAAGATTGCACTACTGCATTCCAGCCTCAGTGACAGAGTGAGACTCTGTCTCAAAACAAAACAAAACAAAACACCACCTAACCTAAAGATTATGCTAGTGGGGGAATAAATGGGTAGAACTTTTCTGTCAAGCAATTTGGTAATGTAATACTCATGGAGAGTCTAAAAGTGTTTACACCCTTCAGCCCAGTAATCACAGTTCTCGGAATTTTTCCACTGGAAATAATAAAAAAAATATGGTTCAAAATGTACGTACAATATGTTTATTGGAACATTATTTGTGATAGTGACAAATTGGAAACAGCCTGAGTGTCCAGCAAGAGGAAAATAAACTGTTACATCCATATGACAAAAATTACGCAGCAATTAAAAACTACACTTTTCCTTGAACCCTGTAGTCAGTTAAAAATGTTTGGAAAACCTCTCTGAGTGTCCATGACTTCCATGATGGAAAGCAAGGGTAGCTTAGGTCCCTTTAACCCTCTCCACTGACTGTGAAAATCAGCCCATGCTGAAGTGGGCACAGAAGGTGAGGGACTTATTCCAAAGGCCCAGCCCCAGGGATTCTGTCTTTTTCTGTCTTTGCAAGTCTGAGCCTTCAAATTTTACTTTTTTTTTTTTTTTTTTTTGAGATGGAATTTTGCTCTTGTTGCCCAGGCTGCAGTGCAATGGTGTGATCTCCGCTCACTGCAACCTCAACCTCCCGGGTTCAAGCGATTCTCCTGCCTCAGCCTCCTGAGTAGCTGGGACTACAGGTGTGTGCCACCATACCCAGCTAATTTCTGTATTTTTTTAAGGTAGAGACAGGTTTTCACCGTGTTGGCCAGGATGGTCTCGTTCTCTTGACCTCGTGATTCGCCTGCCTCAGCCTCCCAAAGTGCTGGGATTACAGGCATGAGCGCCCAGCCCAGGTCCTGGATTCTAATAAGAATTGGGGTTGGCCAGGCGTGGTGGCTCAAGCCTGTAATCCCAGCACTTTGGGAGGCCGAGGCGGGTGGATCACGAGGTCAAGAGATCGAGACCATCCTGGTCAACATGGTGAAACCCCGTCTCTACTAAAAATACAAAAAATTAGCTGGGCATGGTGGCGTGTGCCTGTAATCCCAGCTACTCAGGAGGCTGAGGCAGGAGAATTGCCTGAGCCCAGGAGGCGGAGGTTGCGGTGAGCCGAGATCACACCATTGCACTCCAGCCTGGGTAACAAGAGCGAAACTCCATCTCAAAAAAAAAAAAAAAGAGAGAATTGGGGAGGGGAGTAGAAAAGAACTGCTTTTTCTTTTTCTTTTTTCTTTTTTTGGGGGGGGGAGGCGGCAGAGTTTCGCTCTCGTTACCCAGGCTGGAGTGCAATGGTGCAATATCGGCTCACCGCAACCCCCGCCTCCTGGGTTCAGGCAATTCTCCTGCCTCAGCCTCCTGAGTAGCTGGGACTACAGGTGCACGCTACCATGCCCAGCTAATTTTTTGTATTTTTAGTAGAGACGGGGTTTCACCATGTTGACCAGGATGGTCTCGATCTCTTGACCTCGTGATCCACCCGCCTCGGCCTCCCAAAGTGCTGGGATTACAGGCTTGAGCCACCGCGCCCGGCCCTACTTAAATTTTTAAAAATACACATAAAATAAATACACGCTGGGCTCGGTGGCTTATGCCTGTAATCCCAGCACTTCAGCAGGCCAAAGTAGGATAATCACTTGAGCCTCGGAATTCAAAACCAGCCTGGGCAACATAGTGAAACCCCATCTCTACAAAAAAAAAAAAAAAAAAAAAAATTAGCTGGGCATACTGGTGTGCACTGTAGTCCCAGTTACCCGGAGCTCTGAGATGGGAGAATCACTTGAGCCCTGGAGGTTGAGGCTACAGTGAATCATGATCTACACTCCAGTGGTGGGGGAAGAAAAGAAAAGAAAAAAAGTAATGCAAACATGGCATTCTGAGTGTGGTAGATTGAATTATTATTATTATTATTGTTATTATTATTTTTGAGATGGAGTCTTGCTGTCACCCAGGCTGGAGTGCATGGCGCGATCTCGGCTCTGTGACCTTCGCCTCCCGGGTTCAAGCAATTCTCCTGCCTCAGCCTCCTGAGTAGCTGTGATTACAGGCGCACACCATGCCCAGCTAACTTTTGTATTTTTAGTAGAGATGGGGTTTCACCATGTTGGTCAGGCTGGTCTTGAACTCGTGACCTCATGGTCCACCTGCCTTTGCCTCCCAAGTGCTGGGATTATAGGCGTCAGCCACCGAGCCTGGCCAGTAAATTGAATTATTGATCCCAATTCTTCAATGCCCTGTGTATTTATTCTACACTCAGACCCTTGCTATGGCCTTATGATGGATAGAATATATAATCTGTGCACCTTGATTTGGGGCTTGGCCATGTGACTTGCATTGGCCAGTAGATTAAGGGTGAATATAATGAAGGAAAACTTAAAATGGGCTAGGACAATTGGGCCTTTTCTTTTGCATTCCTGCCTTTTGCCATGAAAATAACATGCTTCAGGTAATCTCTGGTACAAGGGAGATGAGAAATATGTGGGGACAAACATGGACCCAACCTGCAACTTAAATCTTAAATATTGGCCGACCTGAAGACACACAATGAAAAGTAAGTGATTATGGTTTTAAGTCATTGTGTTATAGATTGCCTTGTTTTAAGTAGAATTAATGTGGTTAACATAATAAAACAAAGATGTTTGCATTAAGTAACAGAAATGAATCTCTTCGTCCAAATTTGGTTATGCAAATGATCTAGTGTCTATAGGTATTCAACATCTGGGAAAAGGATATAACAAGACATTTTACATAATACAAACTGCTTCATTGAGTAGTGATACGAGTCTCCAGCGAGGAGGGAAATACTTACATAAGGAATACATGGTATTCAGTGGGGGAAAAGAAACACAAACCTCCAATCTCTGAAGGCTGGGATTGGGAAATACAGCTTATGTGGGCCAGCCCAGGATAGAGGATGAACAATAATAAGAAATAGCCTGGGCCAGGCGCGGTAGCTCACGCCTGTAATCCCAGCACTTTGGGAGGCTGAGGTGGGTGGATCACCTGACGTTGGGAGTTCAAGACCAGCCTGACCATAACGGAAAAATTCCGGCTCTTCTAAAAATGCAAAATTAGCCGGGTGTGGTGGCACATGCCTGTAATCCTACTTGGGAAGCTGAGACGGGAGAATTGCTTAAATCTAGGAGGCGGAGGTATCGGTAAGCTGAGATCATGCCATTGCACTCCAGCCTGGCAACAAGAATGAAACTCCATCTCAAAAAAAAAAAAAATTAGCCGGGCGTGATGGCAGGCACCTGTAATCCCAGGTACTCTGGAGGCTGAGACAGGGAAATTGCTTGAACCTGGGTGGTGGAGGTTGCAGTGAGCTGAGATCACACCATTGCACTCCAGCCTGGGCAACGAAGAACAAAACTCCATTTAAAAAAAAAGAAAGAAAGAAAGAAAGAAAAGAAAATAAATAGCCTTGTCTCCAGAGCTCAAAAGGAAGTCATTTTCTTAAAGACATTCTGCCCATCATAAGGCCACAGCAAGGGTGTGAATGTAAAGAGTGGAAAATTCTAAACTTGACAAGCTTTGAGGTTGGAACTAGAAGGCCCTGAGACCCATGTGGGCACCCGGTGGGAACTCTGGACAATGATGACTCAGTCTGTGAACCACATTCCTGGAGTCCAAGCACTGGCTCCACATTTTACTGTCCCACCTTTTCTTTTTCTTTTTTTTTTTTTGGCAAAAATGAGATTAGGTCTCTTTTAATCAACTATATTTTACAGTGTATCTGAACTATTTTTCAAATTATTAAATATTCTTCTACAATTTCATTTTAATGTCTACAAGGCATTCTCTTCTATAGTCCACCATCTTAGGGCATTTGTTTATATAAGATGGGAACACGGATAGAAACATTTTTCTCCCGTGTTCTAGCCTCCACCTTTTTGTTCATTTTTGTTTTTTATGGCTTTTTGTTTTTGTTTTTGTTTTGAGACAGAGTCTCGCTCTGTTGCCCAGGCTGGAGTGCAATGGCAGAATCACTGCAACCTCTGCCTCCCGGGTTCGAGTGATTCTCCTGCCTCAACCTCCCGAGTAGCTGGGACCAGAGGCGTGTGCCACCACGCCTGGCTAATTTTTGTATTTTTAGTAGAGACCAGGTTTCACCATTTTGGCTAGGCTGACCTTGAACTCCTGACCTCAAGTGATCCACCAGCCTTGGCCTCCCAAAGTGCTGGAATTACAGGCATGAGCCACCGCACCCAGCCTGTTTTCTTTTGTTTTTCTTTTTCTTTTTGTTTTTTTGAGACAGAGTCTCACTCTATTGCCCAAGCTGAAATGCAGTAGCATGATCTCAGCTCACTACAACCTCCATTTCCCAGGTTTAAGCAATTCTCCTGCTTCAGCCTCCCAAGTAGCTGGAACTTCAGGCACGCACCATCACACCTGGTTAATTTTTCTGTATTTTAGTAGAAATGGGGTTTCACCATGTTGCCCAGGACGGTCTCAAACTTCTGAGCTCAGGAGATCCACCCTTGTTGGCCTCGAAAAGCATTAGGATGATAGGCATAAGCCACCACACCCAGCCCTCCAGCTGTTTTTTTCTTTTTCCTTTTTTTAAAAATATGAATCTATACCCAAAGCAAACATGTTACATTAAAATATCAGAAAATAAGTTAATAGGAGAGAAAAATAAAAAAGAATAACATAAATGAAACGTTTTGGTCAAAACAATGAAACAGGCTGGGCAAGGTGGCTCATGCTTGTAATCCCAACACTCTGGGAGGCAGGTGGATCACTTGAGGTCAGGAGTTCAAGACCAGCCTGGCCAACATGGTGAAACCTCATCTCTACTAAAAATATAAAAATTAGCCGGGTGTGGTGGTTGGGCACCTTTAATCCCAGTTACTCGGGAGGCTGAGGCAGGAGAATCACTTGAACCTGGGAGGCAGAGGTTGCAGTGAGCTGAGACTGTGCCACTGCACTCCAGCCTGGGGAACAGAGTGAGACTCTATCTCAGAAAAAATAAAATACAATAAAGAAATAGACTTAAAGGACATTCTCTAAATATTAATATTTAATAAGAAATAGCTATGAGCATGCATACCTTGAGACATAACATTTTATACATTTTAAAGTAAATCTAAACCCTGAGAATTTATTCCAAGCATATGATTCAAAACAAGAGTAAACTCTAGAGTGTACGGCTAAGTGGCTCCTAGCAGACACAGTTCTTGCACAGATTACTATGAACTCCAGACAAAATACAACACAAAACTTGAAGGCATTTGAGAGTAAACAAAAGCAGGCAGATTCTGGAGAGGAGTTAACACTCAGGGGGAAAAAAAGGAACATCATAGGGTAAGTTATCCATTTATAGAGCTTTTTTCCTGAAGTCAGACCATACTCAGCATGGCATGTAGTGACTATAACAGACAGAACACTTACTAAAACAGCATCAGACAAAATTCAGGGAATCTCTGGTGCTGGAGAGGGGAAGGTAGAATCCCAGACAGAAAAGAGTCATATAGGAAGGGTAATAAATTCCTTATATAAAGTCTATCCAAATCTCTGTTTGACCCCTGAACCACATAGGCATGAGACAGATGTGAGCTAAAAACAAAAGAATTTGAGCTGCCATCAAAGATACGGAGTTTACAGTTTAAGTTCAATACAAGTTAGTTCTCTGTTTTTAAAATATCCCATGTTCTTTAGAGAATATAAAATAATTCAGAATCTCTGCAAGATAGCATTGACAAGGTCTGGGATACAGTCTGAAGACTCAGGAAAATAGGACATCAACAGAGACCAATGGTGAGAATACTCAAAAATTTAAATTAGTAGGTAGGGATTTAACCATTATTATAACTATATTCAAAGAAGTAGAGGAAAATATGCTCACAATGAATGAAAAGATAGGCAACCTTAGGCCATAAATAGGGACTATATAAAAAAACCAAATAGAAATTCTAGAACTGAAATATGCAACTTCTGAAATTAAAATCTCACTGGATGATTTTAACAGGAAAATATAGATGACAGAGGAACAACCCAGGAAGCTTGAAAAAATCTGATCTGAAGAACAAATGAAAAAATACTGAAAAAATAAACAGAGGTCCAGAGACTTTGGGGCAATATAAAATGTTCAATAGATCTGTTATCAAAGGAAAGAGAAAATGAAGCAAAGATAAAATTTTAGGAAACAGCCAAATTTTTTTTATTTGGGGAAAGTTAAGAAAGTCAATGAGCCGGGCGCGGTGGCTCAAACCTGTAATCCCAGCACTGGGAGGCCGAGGCGGGTGGATCATGAGGTCAAGAGATCGAGACCATCCTGGTCAACATGGTGAAACCCCGTCTCTACTAAAAATACAAAAAATTAGCTGGGCATGGTGCCATGTGCCTGTAATCCCAGCTACTCAGGAGGCTGAGGCAGGAGAATTGCCTGAACCCAGGAGGCAGAGGTTGCAGTGAGCCGATATCGTGCCATTGCACTCCAGCCTGGGTAACAAGAGCGAAACTCCGTCTCAAAAAAAAAAAAAAAAAGAAAAGTCAGTGAAATCCAAGCAGGACAACTCAAAAAACTGTGCTTAGAAGCATCATAGTCAAATTTCTAAGAAAAGATAAAGGGAAAATTATGAAAACATTACATACAGGGGAACAATGATTTGAGTGACAGATTACTTTTAGTAGAAATTTATGGAGACAGTAAAACAACATGTTTTAAATTCTGAAAAATAAATCATCAACCCAGAATTACATATTCAGCAAAAAATATATTTCAACAATAAAAGTGAAAGAATTACTTTTTCAGATTAAAAAAAAAAAACAAGGTAATTTGTTATTAACAGGACTACACTGTAAGAAACATTAAAGAGGCTGGGCAAGGTGGCTCATCTCTGTAATCTCAACACTTTGGGAAGCTGAGGGGGACGATTGCTCGAGCCCAGGAGTTCAAGACCAGCCTGGGCAACATGGTGAAACCTCATCTCTATGAAAAAATACAATAAACTAGCTAGAGGTGGTGGCATGCTCCTGTAGTCCCAGCTACTTTGGAAGCTAAGGTAGGAGAATTACTCAAGCCCAGGAAGTTGAGGCTGCAGTGAGCCATAATTATGCCACTGCAGTCCAGCCTGGGCAGCAGAGTGAGAGCCTTTTTTTTTTTTTTTTTTTTTTTTTGAGATAGGGTCTCACTCTGTCGTCCAGGCTGGAGTTCAGTGGTGCAATCTCAGCTCATGCAACTTTCACCTCCCAGGTTCAAGCAATTCTCATGCCTCAGCCTCTCAACTAGCTGGAATTACAGGCACATCCCACCACACCAGGATAATTTTTGTATCTTTTGGTAGAGATGGGATTTCACTGTGTTGGCCAGGCTGGTCTCAAACTCCTGGAGACGGAGGTTGCGGTGAGCCGAGATTGCACCACTGCACTCCAGCGTGGGCAACAGAGCGAGACTTTGCCACAAAAATAAATAAATAAACACAGATGTTATGTGCACCCGTGTAGACAACAAAGTGAGACCCGTCTGTATAAAAAATGTTAAAATTGGCCAGGGGCCAGGGTGCTCACCTGTAGTCCCAACTTCTGAGGAAGCTGAGATTGGAGCATCACTTGAGGCCACGAGTTAGAGGTTGTAGTGAGCTATGATGCTGTGATTGCCCCACTGCATTCCAGCTGGGGCAACAGAAGGAGACCCTGTCTCATGAAATAAAAACAAGAACAAAAATTTTATGTACGGTGCTAGCCATAATTGGAAAAAAAAAAAAAAAAAAAAAAACTACATGTCTATAATAGGGTTCTCAAGAGAAACAAGAAATCAGCATATATATGCATGTATAAATATAAATATATATATATACACATATATACTCTCTAGATATACATGCATAGGTATATATAGAGAGGGAGAGAGGGAAAGAGATTTAATCAAAGAAATTGGGTCACATGATCATGGAGGCTGACAATTTTTTCTTTTCTGAGACGGAATCTTGCTCTGTCACCCTGGCTGAAGTACAGTGGTGTGATCTCAGCTCACTGTTACTTCTGCCTCCTGTGTTCAAGCAATTCTCCTGCCTCAGCCTCCCAAGTATCTGGGATTACAGGCAACCGACACCAAGCCTGGCTAATTTTTTTGTATTTTTAGTGGAGACAGGGTTTCACCATGTTGGCCAGGCTGGTTGAACTCCTAACCTCACGATCCGCCTGCTGACAGTTTCTAAGACCTGCAGTGATTTAGTATGCTGGAGACCCAGGAGAGCTGATGGTGTCCTTTGAATTTGAAAGCTGGCAGACGCAAGATCCAGGAAGAGCTGCTGTTTTGGTTTGAGCCAGAAGGCAGGAAAATGCCAGTGTTCCAGCTGGAGGGTGGTAAGGCAGGAAAGATTCTGTCTTACTCAGAAGACGTTTAGGCTTTTTGTTCTCTTCAGGCCTTCGGTCGACTGGATGATCTCCACCCCTATTAGGGAGGGCAATCTGCTTTACTTGGTGTACTGATTTGAATGTTAATCGCATCCAAAGCACCCAGAATGATATTTGACCAAATTCCGGGGCACCCTGTGGCCTAGTCAAGTTGACATATAAAATTAACCATCGTGGCTGGGTACAGTGGCTTATGCCTATGATCCCAGCACTTTGGGAGGCCAAGGTGGACGGATCACCTGAGGTCAGGAGTTCAAGAGCAGCCTAGCTAATATTAGCCTAGCTAATATCTCTACTAAAGATACAAAAATTAGCTAGGTGTGGTGGTGCACACCTGTCATCCCAGCTCCTAGGGAAGCTGAGGCAGGAGAATCCCTAGGACCCGGGAGGTGGAGGTTGCAGTGAGCCGAGATTGCACCATTGCACTCCAGCTTGGGCAACAAGAGTGAAACTCCTTCTCAAAAAAAAAAAAAAAAAAAAAAAAAAAAAAATATATATATATATATATATATATATAGAGAGAGAGAGAGAGAGAGAGAGAGAGAGAGTGAAATGTCCTACAATAGGGCAACATGATATAATGCAGCCATTAAAATGTTAATTTAGAAGGCTAAGAAAAATAAGCATGGTAAGGAGCTAAGCAGAACTATAAACCACAGAATACCAGATTGTACCTACAATTGCACAGTGAGATGTGCGCCCACATGAAGAATAGTTAGGAACAGGAGGAAACAAAAACAGTTTTAGTGCTAAACTGTCGAGGTTACAGGAAAGAATTTACCTTTTCCCTTTAATTTTAACAACATAATTGTGAAAATTTAAAAAACTTGGGAATCCTAGGTGTAGGCGTTTCCAGGGGGATGGAACACTAGTCACAAGCAGTACCTGACACATTGTCTACGCTCAGTAGCGTTGAATAAATGAATACCTGCTGCTGTTTTTGGCTGCATTCTCCCAGAAGCAGATTGTCATACAAGGATTTGAGTGCAAGTAGTTTATTTGGGAGGTAATCACTGGTAGGAGAGTGGGGAAGTGAGTCTGCGAAGAGAAAGAAGCCAATACAGGTCACTTTAATGAGGTTAACATTGAAGGCAACTCTATGAGACCCCTGGGAGGATGCGGGGAGCAGCCTTCAGGTTGGTCTCACAGAGGACAAGAAAGGAGGAGTGGTTTTTTGTTGTGGTTTTTTGTTTTTTTTGATACTGAGTCTCACCCTGTCGCCCAGGCTGGAGTGCCGTGGCACGATCTTGGCTCACAACAACCTCCGCCTCCTGTGTTCAAACGATTATCCTGCCTCAGCCTCCAGAGTAGCTGGGATTACAGGCACCCACCACCACACCTGGCTCATTTTGTACTTTTAGTGGAGACGGGGTTTCTCCATGTTGGTCAGGCTGGTCTCTGACTCCCGACCTCAGATGATCCACTCACCTCAGCCTCCCAAAGTGCTGGGATTACAGGTGTGAGCCACCTCGAAAAAAGGAGTTTGAATCTCCCAACTTTCATTTACCTTTGGCTGAAAGGGCTGCCCCTGCGGGCATTCCCTCCTTGGCATTTTCAGCCTGCCCCAAGCAAGGGTCCATCACACTTCTGCGGCTAGAGAAAGCACTCAGGCAGTCACAGGTGCTTGCAGTTAGAAGCTGTTGATTGTGTGGGAACAGTGAGTCCCACAAGGATAGGGTGGGGCCCTGACGCCACTGGCAGAGTTTATGGTTATGGAACACCTGCACGATTCAGACACTTAGAGAATAGTTTCTCCAATTCCCACAACAGGATGATGCAGTGAACATTATTAGTGAAGAAACTGAAGCTCAGAGAGGTTGTGACTTGCTCAGAGTCACACAGGGCAAGGTACAGATCGAGTAAGTTATTTGAACTACAAAGATATTTTTTCTCTCCCTCTTGCTACCTCCCAGTATACATACACTCAGCGCTTTCTAGATAAACTCGCCAAAAAAAGTAAAGCGATGACATCTAAAAGGCAGCAACGATTCAGTAAGATCAGCTTCAAAACAGCATAATTATTTAGGTCCAATCACATAATCAGTAAGTATCGAAATCTGTAAGAGAAAAAAAAAAGTCAGCATCGGGAAGAGGGCATCTGCCCAGGCAGAAATACCAGTATCAGCTAAGACTCAAGCCAGGGTCAAAAAATCCACATTTACTGCTTTCCAAGAGATTAAAGAAGAAATTCTGCCCATGGAAGGAAATTTGTAGGCGCTATGAAAAAAACCAAATCTGTTTGTCATTCCCTCCTTCAAAATTCTTCAATGGTTCTCAATTTCTTTCAGTATGACGCTCTTAGCAGAGCATGTAAATACTCAGATTTGGCCCTTGCCAACCTGTCCCTGCTCATCTTCCACCACCCACTCACAGCCATATAAAACCACCTGCATTCCTCAGAACGCCCATCCCTGTCACTGCTCTGAGCCCGTGTAACGGATGTTTCTGCTACCTGGAATTTCATTTTCCTCTCTTTTCCACCTGGCTAATTCCTACCATTTTTTTTTTTTTTTTTTTTTTTTTTGAAGAAGGAGTTTCTGTCGCCCAGGCTGGAGTGCAATGGCTCAATCTTGGCTCACTGCAACCTCTGCCTCCCGGGTTCAAGCAATCCTCTGCCTCAGCCTCGGGAGTAGCTGAGATTACAGGTGCCTGCCACCACACCTGGCTAATTTTTGTATTTTTAGTAGAGACGAGGTTTCACGTCTTCATGTTGGCCAGGCTGATCTTGAACTCTTGACCTCGTGATCCACCCACCTCGGCTTCCCAAAGTGTTGTGATTATAGGCGTGAACCGCTGAACCCAGCCCACACTTGTTATTCAAGGCTTAGCTTAGTCATTACCTATTTGTTTTTTGGTTTTTAAACTTGAAATAAAGTCTCATCCTGTTGCTCAGGCTGGAGTGTAATGGTCACAATCTCGGCTCACTGCAACCTCTGCCTCCCGGGTTCAAGCAATTCTCCTGCCTCTCGAGTAACTGGAACTACAGGCATGCGCCACCACACCTGCGTAATTTTTTGTGTTTTTAGTAGAAACAGGGTTCACCATGTTGGCCAGGCTGGTCTCGAACTCCTACCTCAGGTGATCCACCCACTGCAGCCTCCCAAAGTGCTGGCATTAAAGGCATGAGCCACCACACCCAGCCTAAAATTACTTTTTATAAAGTATTAATTATAGATTATGGAAAGTTTTTTTTACTTCTCCAAATATAAAACGGTATTATAATTTTGAATTTTTTCAGCCTCTCCCCTTCAGATTAAAGATTCTCCACAGCAGCTTCTGTATCCCTTTCCCCCTCCACTCATCCCAAGATGAGAATTGCTATTCTATAGGAAATTTTTTAAGATGCCAGGCTAAGGTAGGTGCCATCTCTCTGTTCAGCTTATTATGTAGCAATAGAATAATCAAAACAATATCCACCCTTTCTAAAGATATCTCTTTGTCGAGTGTTTAAATTTTTAAAAAGTAAGTATTTTATGAGTTCTAAGTAAAAAAGAGATATAATTTTTAGAGATCCAAAGATAAGAATGAACTTTTTTTTTTTTTTTTTTTGAGATGGAGTCTTGCACTGTTGGCCAGGCTGGAGTGCAATGGCACAATCTCAGCTCACTGCAGAGATCGATTTCCTAGGTTCCCCGTGATTCTTCTGCCTCAGCCTCCTGCGTAGCTGGGATTACAGGCGCACATCACCATGCTGGACTAATTTTATGTATTTTTAGTAGAGACGGAGTTTCACCATGTTGGCCAGGATGGTCTCAAACTCTTGACCTTGTGATCCGCCCACCTTGGCCTCCCAAAGTGTTGGGATTACAGGCGTGAGCCACCACACCGGGGCCAGAATGATTTAAGACTTGCTCCTGAGACGTTGTATGAGAGGAAGACTTACAAGGAAATCTACGAGGACTGAGGTCTTGCCTCGTCGGGTTGACTTTTCTCTTTGAAGGCAGCAGGAAATCACGTCATGGCTTACAAACTCACACATACTCATAATTTCCACAATATCCCTGCCCTGTACAGATCTCTGTGAGGAGCATTGGAAATCAAAGATCACAAACGCGGAGAATAAAAACAAAGATACAGAGACTCAAAAGGTTAAATGAATTTAAACATTAATAAAGAGGAGGAAATTTTAATATTCTAAATATAACCCACCATGGAGTAGTGGCTTTCAAATTGCAAGTCACAATCCATTAATGTGTCATGAAGTTAGTGGCTCTCAACTCGATTATTTTATTTATTTATTTATTTATTTTTGAGACAGAGTCTCGCTCTGTCACCAGGCTGGAGTGCAGTGGCGCAATCTTGGCTCACTATAACCTCTGCCTCCCGGGTTCAAGTGATTCTCCTGCCTCAGCCTCCTGAGTAGCTGGGACTACAAGCACATGCCACCACACCCGGGTAATTTTTGTCATTTTAGTAGAGACGGGGTTTCACCATGTGGACCAGGATGGTCTTCATCTCCTGACCTTGTGATCCGCCCGCCTTGGCCCCCCAAAATGCTGTGATTACAGGTATGAGCCACCGCACCCAGTTGCTTTTTTAAAAAATGTAATAGAATATACTAGAGTATAATGCAGTAGAAAACACCAGAGTTCATCATAAGGATGCTTAGCAAAAACTGCATATCCCCTGCCCAACTGCCATGAGTGGGGAGAGAGAAGTGGAAAATACTTGAGCCGGTTAGGATTTGGTCTTTTTTCCCCTGGTATATGCTGGTGACCTGGACTATCATTGTAATGGGGGGCGGGAGTCAGTGTTACAGGGTTGCAGCGAAAGTTGAAGCAAAGTTTAATGTTACTGTATCTGCTGTTGGCAAATTGAGACTTTCTAATGAATGTAGATAAGAGCTTTCAGGGCATCGACGCGACTTATTCCTATAATCCCAACACTTTGGGAGGCCAAGGCAGGCAGATGGCTTGAGCCCAGGAGTTCAAGACCCAGCCATGGGCAACATGACAAAACCCTGTCTCTACAAAAAATACAAAAATCAGCCAGGCATGATGATGCATACTTACGGTCCTGGCTACTTGGGAGGCTGAGGTGGGAAGATCACCTGAGCCCTGGAGGTCAAGGCTGCAGTGAGTGGTGACCATGCCACTGCACTCCATCCAGCCTGGGTGACAGAGATCCTGTTTCAAAAAAAAAAAAAAAAAAAATTTTTTTTTCAGTCTTTTTCAGAAAAGGCATTATTATCAATGTAAGACATTTTGAGTCTGTGACAATTTATTATACAAAATACTTTTTAAGTGATTATTGAATAGAAGAAATACAAAAGCAGATTCAAGTTTAACTGATGGATCCGAAAGTATAAATTACAACAAATTGAGAAAAATACTTATTCTAATAAGCTGATTTTGATCTTACATTTTAAAGAAAAAACATAAATGTAAGACAACATAATAAAAATTACTTAAAATAGGGTTATATTAAACGTTCAAAAGCCAAACCAATGAAAGTGACATGCATTCTTTTCTTTTTCTTTTTCTTTTCTTTTTTTTTTTTGAGATGGAGTCTTGCTCTGTCGCCCAGGCTGCAGTACAGTGGGGTGATCCAGGCTCACTGCAACCTCTGCCTCCCGGGTTCAGGCAATTCTCCTGCCTCAGCATCCCAAGGAGTAGCTGGGATTACAGGCATACGCCACCATGCCCAGCAATTTTTTTTTTTTTTTTTGTATTTTTAATAGAGACAGGGTTTCACCATGTTGGCCAGGCTAGTCTCAGACTCCTAACCTCAGGTGATCCGCCTGCCTCGGCCTCCCAAAGTGCTGGGATGAGCTGCCGTGCCTAGACTGTTTCTTCTTGAGACGTAGTCTCACGCTGTCACCCAGGCTGGAGTGCAGTGGCGCGATCTTGACTCACTGCAACTTCTGCCTCCTGGGTTCAAGTGATTCTCCTGCCTTAGCCTCCTGAGTAGCTGAAATTACAGGTGTGCACCACCATACCTGGCTAGTTGTTGTATTTTTAGTAGAGACGGGATTTCACTACGTTGGCCAGGTTGGTCTAGAACTCCTGACCTCAGGTGATCCACCAGCCTCAGCATCCCAAAGTGCTGGGATTACAGGCATGAGCCACCGCATCTGGTCTGACAGTGTATTCGCTAGTATTGGTGTTCTCACAAATGAAAGCTTAAAATCTTCAAAATAAAAATGATTCTTGGAAATGGCATAAAAAATGTGGTGATAATCCCCTTGAATATTTAAGAAGAAAGGAAAGTGATCTAAAGTTATCTGTGCAGTTTCTTAGTCATTCTATAACAGTCAGAAAGCCTTATTGTCAGCTTATTTTAGGTGCATATTGTGTGTGCTTCCATGTTCAGTGATTAGTCAGTAGACAACAACTAACCCAGCCAGGCAGGACTGCTAACAGACGAGATTCTTCAGGAGTAAAGGTTTGCTTCACCTTACCAAGCAAGGAACCATAACCAGCTGTTTGGTACTGAGAACAAGTGAGAGGCATAATGGTTAATGGATGAAAGTAGTTATAAATGCTGGCTATGACCCTACAATCTGCTGTGAAAACACGGACTGTAATAGTTAGAAATATTCCTTCCTTATTTTGATATGAAACTATTTGTATTTATATTAACACACATTTTTCCTTTCCCCAGCCAGTCCCCTACCATGAATACAAGAAATGGGGTGTGTGTGTGTGTGTGTGTGTGTGTGTGTGTGTGTGTGTGTTTTGAGATGGAGTCTCGCTCTGTCGCCCAGGCTGGAGTGCAGTGGTGTGATCTCAGCTCACTGTAACCTCCGTCTGTCTCCTGGGTTCAAGCGATTCTCCTGCCTCAGCCTCCCACGTGGCTAGGATTATAGGTGCATGCCACCACACCTGGCTAATTTTTGTATTTTTAGTAGAGATGGGGTTTCGCCATGTTGGCCAGGCTGGTCTCAAACTCCTGACCTCAGGTGATCTGCCTGTCTCAGCCTCCCAAAGTGCTGGTATTATGGGTGTGAGCCACCGTGCCTGGCCAAGAAATGTTAATAGTAACTAACTTCCTGTCTCAGTATTTTAATGACAGTATATCAAGGGAGAGTATAATCCAGCTAGAAGAGGAATACACTCCCCCAAAGATAAGTAAAGGGACTTTGTGAAGTGACCTCATTTGTCTGGGATAATATCCGAGGTTTCTGGTCTCATACCAAGAAATCCAAGGACACAGACACACAAAAGGAGTGAATTTAAGAGCAGAGCTATAGTGGGTGAAAGAGAGAGAGAGAAAGAGAAAGTCTCTCTCTTCTTCAGAGAGAGGGGCTTCTGAGTGGGTCTTCCGGTCTTGCGGTGAAATGGATGAGGAGGGCTTGAGGGAGGGTATTTAATAGCTGAGCTTGGCAGGGCGCTGTGGCTCACGCCTGTAATCCCAGCTCTTAGGGAGGCAGAGGCGGGAGGATAGCTTGAGCCCAGGAGTTCAAGACCTGCCTGGGCAATATAGCGAGACCCCGTTCTCCACAAAAAGGAAAAAAAAAAAAAAAAAAAAAAAGACAATAGCTGAGCTTGACGAGATGGCATCTAATTTACATAGGGCACAAGAGATTGGTCAGACCCGGTGTGCCATTTGCACAGCACACGAAGCTGGCCATCCCACCCCAATCTTTGATTATTTTGGATTTGCAGATGGGGTCTCCACCTGGCCAGCACCATGTACCTGCTGTTTTACTGCACGTGTGGTGACAAAGAAAAGGGAAGGGGTAACCTCCATATTGAATATGCCTGGCTTCCAGGTAGCCCTTTTCTATTGGCACAGCTGGTCGTATTTACCTATGCAAGCTTTTAGCTTGCTTATCTATGCTTGCGGCTTGATTTTTCAGGCTCCTTTTTGTTAGAAAAGAAATGATTTGGGTGCTGCTTTTTATTATAAGGAAACCTTACCAAGGACTCTCTTACCCTCACGACCTGCCTAAATAATTTCTTTCTAGCTCCTCTATCGTTTGTATACATTCTTTGGGAAAACGTCAGCATCTTTTTGTTTGAATGAGGAATAGTTAAATTGTATTAGGCAGAGGCATGATTTTGTTATTTTCTCCACTTGGAAGCTAAGTGTGATTAAAAAAGGTATGTAAGGCCAGGTGCAGTGGCTCAGGCTGTAATCCCAGCACTTTGGGAAGCTGAGCCGGGTGGATCACTTAAGGTCAGGAGTTCAAGACCAGCATGACCAACATGGTGAAACTGTCTCTATTAAAAATACAAAATTAGCCAGGCATGGTGGCTCATGCCTGTAATTCAGCTACTTGGGAGGCTGAAGCAGGAAAATCGCTTGAACCCAGGAGGTGGAGGTTGCCGTGAGCTGAGATTGTGCCCTTGCACTCCAGCCTGGGCAACAAGAGCGAAACTCCATCTCAAGAAAAAATAAAAAAATAAGAAGAAGAAGTATACACCGGGCACAGTGGCTCATGCCTGTAATCCCAGCACTTTGGAAGGCTGATGGGGGGGTATATCACAAGGTCAGAAGTTTGAGACCAGCTTGACCAACATGGTGAAACCCTGTCTCTACTAAAAATACAAAATTAGCTGGGCATGGTGGTGCACACCTGTAATTCCAGCTACTCATGAGGCTGAATTGGGAGAATTGCTTGAACCCGGAGGCAGAGGTTGTGGTGAGCCGAGATCACACCACCGCACTCTCAGCCTGGGTGACAGAGCGAGTCTCCAAAAAAAAAAAAAAAAAAAAAAAAAAAAAAAAAAAAAAAGCCGGGCGCGGTGGCTCAAGCCTGTAATCCCAGCACTTTGGGAGGCCGAGGCGGGTGGATCACGAGGTCGAGAGATCGAGACCATCCTGGTCAACATGGTGAAAACCCGTCTCTACTAAAAGTGCAAAACATTAGCTGGGCATGGTGGCACGTGCCTGTAATCCCAGCTACTCAGGAGGCTGAGGCAGGAGAATTGCCTGAGCCCAGGAGGCGGAGGTTGCGGTGAGCCGAGATCGCGCCATTGCACTCCAGCCTGGGTAACAAGGGTGAAACTCCGTCTCAAAAAAAAAAAAAAAAAAAAAAAAAAAGAACGTAAGAGGTGACTGGTGATTTTGTATTGTATCAGCTTAGCTTAAGTATATATACTATTTATATATTTTTTTCTTTTTATGAGCAGAGTCTCGCTCTGGCTCCCAGGCTGGAGTGCAGTGGTGTCATCTCAGCTCACTGCAACTTCCACTTCCTGGGTTCAAGTGATTCTCCTGCCTCAGCCTCCCGAGTAGCTGGGACTATAGGCACGTGCCACCAAAATTTTTGTATTTTTGGTAGAAATGGGGTTTCACCATTTTGTCCAGGCTGGTGTTGAACTCCTGGCCTCAAGTGATCCATCTGCTTCAGCCTCCCGAAGTGCTGGGATTACAGGCATGAGCCACTGCGCCTGGCCACTAAACTATATTTTATTAGCTATATTCCAGAAACCTCATCCCTGCATAGCTGTAAATTAGAGTTGGCCGTAAGGGATTTGGAAGCAGAAGTGAAGCAGCAGCCATTTTGATGCCTGGAAGTTTGGCAGAATGTCAGGCACCGTTGTATTTTGTGCATGCTGTCAGCTGGCAGGCTTGTTGGTGTAGGGTAGCAGCCAGACCGAAGTGCCTCAGCTCCCTCCAGATGCCTTCTTCAGCTTCACCAAATCCCGGGCCAGAGGTATGTGGAGCTCTATCAAGAACTGCCCTAGCTTTTCTGCAGATCACCTGCATCACTGAAGCCAGAGGCCTAACGTTGGTGAAAGACCAGCATGGGCTCCAGGGACAGACAGACATGTGTTCCAGCTTGTTGCTGTTCTTCCCTGCTTCACGTTCGTTATCTCTTTGTGACTGCCAGCTGTCCCAGCTTCAGGCCCAGCATCAGATGCAGGTGACTTACATAGACTGATTAGCCAACTCCTTAAATTATGTCAGGTCAAAGCCCCATAATAAATTCCTTATATTGGCCAGGCGCAGTGGCTCATGCCTGTAATCCCAGCACTTTGGGAAGCCAAGATGGGTGGATCATCTGAGGTCGGGAGTTCAAGACGAGCTTGACCAACATGGCGAAAGCTGGTCTCTACTAAATATACAAAATTAGCCGGGCCTGGTGATGCCAGCCTGTAATCCCAGCTACTCGAGAGGCTAAAACAGGAGAATCGCTTGAACCCAGAAGGCAAAGTTTGCAGTGAGCCGAGATTACGCCATTGCACTCTAGCCTGGGCAAGAAGAGAGAATCTCTGTCTCAAAAATAAATAAATAAATTCCTTATAGTGCCTGAAATGGTTCTACTACCTTGACTGAACCCTAACAGATAACCCTCCTCCCTTTCTTTTTTTTTCCTCCAGCAATTAATTTATCCTGTATTTTTTCCCACAGTCTAGATTTTGGATTTTGCCAATGTGTCCATGTGGTATTGCTGAACATGTTTTCTTTTCTTTCTTTTTTTCTTTTTTTGGAGACAGAGTCTTACTCTGTCTTAGATTCAAGTGATTCTCCTGCCTCAGCCTCCAGAATATCTGGGATGACAGGTATGCTCCACCAGGCCCTGCTAATTTTTGTATTTTTAGTAGGGATGCTGTTTTGCCATGTTGGTCAGTCTGGTCTTGAACCCTAGACCTCAAGTGATCCACCTGCCTTAGTCTCCCAAAATGCTGGGGTTATAGGTGTTAGCCACCGCGCCCAGCCTCTGTTTCTTATTTCTTCTAAATTAGTAGTTAAATCTGGAGGCTTGATCAGATGGAGGTTTGTTCTTTCTGGAAGACATATATAGCAGTTGTATATTTCTATCAGAAGATACCTGATGTCTAGTTGTCTCTATGTGATGCTAGCAGTTGTTGATGAATGATACTGAGATCTATTATTTCATTATTGTTTACAAAATGACAATATCATTCTTTCTTCATTTATCAGCTAAAATATTTCTATAAAGAGAAACTTTTTCTGTTTTTTTTTTTTTGTTTGTTTTTGTTTTTTTTTTTTTTTTAAAGAGACAGAGTTTCGTTCTTGCTGCCCAGGCTCGAGTGCAATGGCGCGGTCTCAGCTCACTGCAACTTCTGCCTCCTGGGTTCAAGAGATTCTCCTGCCTCAGCCACCCAAGTATCTGAGATTATAGGTGCCCACCACCAAGTCTGGCTAATTATTTTGTACTTTTAGTAGAAACAGGGTTTTCACCATGCTAGCCAGGCTGGTCTCGAACTCCTGACCTCAGGTGATCCACCCGCCTCAGCCTCTCAAAGTATATAAGAGAAACTTATCCACTGTTTGTTTACTCTGAAGTGAAATTCATGTCTAAAAGACAGGATAAATGCTTGCCATTTTCCCCCTTAAATTATCAGATTTCAAATTAATGATTTGGTTCCATTGAATCTTCCAAAGGTGACCAATTTTGAGTGCCATCATGAACTCATGAGCATATTTGGGGAATTTCAAATAATTACAATTATTATTCTCTTGGACATTTTGGGGCATTTGGGCAATTGTCCCATTCTGGGGCAGTGGACACATCTTCAAATGTGCTTTTGGGTCATCTTAACACATTCTCAGTAGCCTTTAGTGGTTTTCTTATTTTCTGACATGTTTCAGGCTCAGTTCCTATATTTTCTGCCCCAGACCTGGAATCAATCATTTCTCTAGAGGTCTGGTTTTTTTAAGTGCAAAATGGATTTTGATATCACAATCTGAATAAAGTGTTCATTGATGCTTGATTGCGGCTTATTTCTAGGCTTTTTCAATGAACATAGCTAGAAAAAAGCTCTTTTAAAAAAATAATAAAGTACATCATGAATTTATAGTGGTACTCCTTTATAGAGGGTCTCACTCTGTTGCCCAGGCTAGAGTGCAGTGGCGTGATCTTGGCTCACTGCAACCGCTGCCTCCCAGGCTCAAGCGATTCTCCTGCTTCAGCCTCCTGAGTTGCTGGGATTACAGGCGCACGCCACCATACCTGGTTAATGTTTGTATTTTTAATAGAGGTGGGTATGTTGGCCAGGCTGGTCTTGAACATCTGACCTCAAATGATCCACCCACTTTGGTCTCCCAAAGTGTTGATTACAGGCATGGGCCAATGTGCCTGGCCATATAGTGATACTTTCAATTCAGACTCTGGAATACTGAATTTTTTCTTTTCTTTTTTTTTTTTTTTTGAGACGGAGTTTTGCTCTTGTTATCCAGGCTGGAGTGCAATGGCACGATCTCGGCTCACCGCAACCTCCGCCTCCTGGGTTCAGGCAATTCTCCTGCCTCAGCCTCCTGAGTAACTGGGATTACAGGCACGCGCCACCATGCCCAGCTAAATTTTTGTATTTTTAGTAGAGACGGGGTTTCACCATGTTGACCAGGATGGTCTCGATCTCTCGACCTCGTGATCCACCCGCCTCAGCCTCTCAAAGTGCTGGGATTACAGGCGTAAGCCACCGCACCCGGCCAGGATTTTTTCTTAACCTCATCTATCTCAGTCTACTTCTTTTCTTTCCCCACCAAAAATCTGTATAACCAGCCTTTTGCTTTATCTCAAAATGCACACACAA
Source organism: Saimiri boliviensis (assembly GCF_048565385.1). Lineage (NCBI taxonomy): Eukaryota > Metazoa > Chordata > Mammalia > Primates > Cebidae > Saimiri > Saimiri boliviensis. The sequence continues at coordinate 74,496,863 of NC_133456.1, forward strand.
CAGTCTTAGAATAACAGTACTGACACTAACACAAACATGATTGCTCAAAACAGGGTTTTTTTTTTTTCCAATTGTTTTTGTCCTTAGGGTATAACCCACTAAGAACATACAGTCAAATTAGAGCATTTTCAACTCATTTAAAATAATTCATTTTTGTATGGTTATACCACCAACTCAACATACATGAACTAGGGTTGTTTATCTCATTTCATTTTGCTTTTGATATTTTGGAGTTTTTTTTTTTTTAATGCGTATTTTGGCTGGCATGGTGGCTCACACCTGTTATCCCAGTGCTTTAGGAGGTCAAGGCAGGAGGGTCACTTGAGACAAGTTCAAGGCCACCTCGGGGACCATAGCAAGACCTTATCTCTACACAAAATTTAAAAGATTGGCCAGGCGTGGTCACTTACGTCTGTATTACCAGCACTTTGGGAGGCTGGAGCAGACAATGCTTTGAGCTTAGGAGTTCAAAACCACCCTGGGCAACATGGTGTATTCTTCTGCTAATTTTTGTATTTTTAGTAGAGACGAGGTTTCACCATGTTAGCCAGGATGGTCTCAATCTCTTGACCTCATAGTTCACCTGCCTTGGCCTCCCAAAGTGCTGGGATGTCTCTATTTTAAAAAAATAAAAATAAGCAAATAAGTAAATTAGCTGGGTAGAGTGGTGCACACCTATAGTCCTAGCTACTCAGGAGGCCGAGAAGGGAAGCTTGCTTGTTTGAACTCAGGAGGTTGAGGCTACAGTGAGCTATGGTCACGCCACGGCCCTCCAGCCTGGGTAAGAGAGTGAGACCCTGGCTCTGAAAAAAATAAAAAATAAAAACAAGATACATATTTTATGCTTATATAAAATGTTTACATGATTCCATGGTCAAATGTATAAAACAAGATGTGTTCAGAAGGGGTTTTCTATGCCTGTTTCGTCTACCCTTTCCTTCTCTCTCGCATACCATATGCAATTTTGGGGGTTTCTTTCTTCGTTTGTTAATACGTCCAGGGCACCACTCTATAGCAGTATATATAGGTATTCCTCATTGCTTTTTACATTTTTCAGAAGAGACGAAGTCTCACTGTTGCCCAAGCTCACCTTGAACTCTTGGCATCCAGGGTTTAGAATGTGATCTTCCCACCTTAGCCTCCCAAAGTGCTGACAGGCATAAGCCATGCCTAGCCCACCTTTTTGTTTCTTTCTTTCTTTTTTTAATAGATGGGGTTTCACCATGTTGGTCAGGCTGGTCTTGAACTCCTGACCTCAGGTGATCCACCCACTTTGGCCTCCAAAGTGCGTGGATTACAGGCGTGAACCATCACGCCTGGCCCTTAGCCCACCTTTTTATAATCCCAGTGTTTTCCAATTTTTGTTTTTGTAGTGTTTATTTGAAATTTCTCTCACTACAACCCCTGCCTCCCGGGTTCAAGCAATTCTTCTGCCTCAGCCTCCTCAATAGCTGGGATTACAGGAGTGCACCACTGCATCTGGCTAAATTTTGTATTTTTAGTACAGATGGGATTTCACCATATTGGCCAGGCTGGTCTTGAACTCTGACCTCAGATGATCTGCCTGCCTCGGCCTGCCAAAGTTTTGGGATTACAGGTGTGAGCCACTGAGCCTGGCCTCTGTTAATCTTTAATACAAATTTTTATATACTTTTTTTTTTTTTGAGACAGAGTCTTGCTCTGTTTCCCAAACTGGAGTGCAGTGGTGAGACCTCGGCTCACTACAACCTCCACCTCCCTGGTTCAAGCAATTCTCCTGCCTCAGCCTCCTGAGTAGCCGGGACTACAGGCGCACGCCACCACGTCCAGCTAATTTTTGTATTTTTAGTAGAGACGAGGTTTCACCATGTTGGCCAGGATGGTCTCGATCTCTTGACTTCATAGTTTACCCGCCTCAGCTTCCCAAAGTGCTGGGATTACAGGCATGAGACAGCGTATCTGGTCAAATTTTGATATACTTTTACTTTGTCACATGTAACAACATATATTCTTTTTGAAAATTTTGTTTTTTTGTATATTTTTGTATTATATTACAATGTAAAAATGTATTTCTTTTTTTTTTTTTTTTTTTTTTTTGAGACAGAGTTTCGCTCTTGTTACCCAGGCTGGAGTGCAATGGCGCGATCTCGGCTCACTGCAACCTCCGCCTCCTGGGTTCAGGCAATTCTCCTGCCTCAGCCTCCCGAGTAGCTGGGATTACAGGCATGCGCCACCATGCCCAGCTAATTTTTGTATTTTTAGTAGAGACAGGGTTTCACCTTGTTGACCAGGATGGTCTCGATCTCTTGACCTCGTGATCCACCCGCCTCGGCCTCCCAAAGTGCTGGGATTACAGGTGTGAGCCACTGCGCCCGGCGTAAAAATGTATTTCTTGTGAGTCATAGTCAAATGATACAATCAAAAGAGGATGGCATATCCATAAGTATTGGTAATTGAGGATTTTTGTTTGTTTTGTTTTCAGTTCCTTAACCCCAACTCCTCTGAAGCTAGAGGCACTGATCTTCACACTCTGAGAAATCTTGTTCTCTGCTCTACTCGAGGCGTGGTGTCCTGATGTCCACTCAATCTCCCTTCCGCCTGCACCGTGTGTTGACAACCTGGCTGTCGCAGCCTCTTGTCACCCATGTCATCTTGTCACTCCTGTGGCTAATAAGGTGGAGGAAGGACTTCTCCCATAAGCTTTATCAGGTTTTAAAGGGACAGTAAGATACCACAGGCTTGCCCCCTTGTTTCTTTCAGCGTGTCAACTATTACAACTCTGTTTGTTAAAACACTCACATATCCAGGCTGGGTGTGATGGCTGACACCTGTAATCCCAGCACTTTGGAAGGCTGCAGGCAGATCACTGGAAGCCAGGAGATCCAGACCAGCCTGGACAACATGGTGAAACCCTGTCTCTACTAAAGATACAAAAATTAGCCGGAAGTGGTGGTGCGTGCCTCTGATCCCAGCTACTCCAGAGGCTGAGGCGGAAGCATCGCTTGAATCTTTGGCTGGGAGTGGTGGCTCACACTTGTAATCCCAGCACTTTGGGAGACTGAGGCAAGTGGATCGTGAGATCAGGAGTTTGAGACTAGCCTGGCCAACACAGTGAAACCCCGTCTCTACTAAAAATACAAAAATTAGCTGGGCGTGGTGGCAGGTGTCTCTAATCTCAGCTACTCAGGAGGCTGAGGCAGGAGAATCACTTGAACCCGGGAGGTGGAGGCTGCAGTGAGTCGAGATTGTGCCACTGTACTCCAGTCTGGGTGACAGGGCTAGATTCTGTCTCAAAAAAAAAAAAAAAAGAATCACTCGAACCCAGGTGGCAGAGGTTGGAAGCACAGGCGTGAGCTGAGATCATGCCGCTGCACTCCAGCCTGGGCAACGAGACTGAAATTCCATCTCAAAAATAATAATAATAATAATAATAATAATAATAATAAAAACAAAAATTGACCTGCATTGAAATTAGCCCTGATTCTGTGACTGAAATAAAAGTATATCTACTTTACCGAGAAGGCAAAGGCAGAGCGACCTCTTAGGAGGTTGTTGCTGCGTGTCCAGTTAAGAAAGGATGGTGGCTTGTGCAGAGTATTGGCAGAGAGCAGGTGTGATGGACCTGCTCACTAGTTATGTACAGGATGGACTCAACAGAACGGAATGACTGAGGGGACGAGAGGCCAGGGGAGAGCGGAAGTTAATGATGCTTCCAGGCTTCCACGTAAAACATGTGGGAGAGGGAGGGGGACACACACCGAAATAGAGGATGAAGGAAGAGGAGCCAGTCTGGGGAAGAAGTTGGCGATTCATCTTGAGCACAGTGAGTTTTAGATGCCAGGAAGACCTCCAAGGAGGGAAGCCCTGTGGCCACCTTCATATACGGACCTGGAGCTGGGCATACAGAGAAGGGTGTTAGCTGCTTACTGCAACGATGGAAGCCACAGTCAGAACTGAGCCAGTGTCAGGAGAGGGTGAGAAGAGAAAACGTCCCGAGGCAGAACCCTGAGGGACCTCATCTTTCCATGTGGATAAAAGGAGAGTCCAGCTAGAGCCCTCGTTGATCTCTCTCGCTAATGTTTGCTACTCCCTGGCCCGCCTTTCTGGCTCTGGCTGCATGCATCGTGCCAGGATACACTGCGCTGATGTGCTGAAGATCAAGACAAATTAACCATGTTTCAATCTTTTGTCCTACGGACCTGCAAAGGAAGATGGCATGTCAATGAACAAGTACATGTCTGAGTAGTGTTCTGAACCTGGCATGTGGAATGTACAGTTGCTTCCTTATCCCAGGAGATACATTCCGAGATCCTCAGTGGATGTCTAAAGCTGCAGATAGTACCGGACTGTATAGGGATGTTTTTTGATTGGCAGCCAAGACAGCTACTAAGTGACTAATGGGTGGATAGTGTTTACAGCATGATTGTGCTGGACAGAGGGATGATTCCTGTCCTGGGTGAGGTGGACAGCAGATGGGTGTGAGATTTTATCATGCTATTCAGAATGGTTTGCAACTTACAATTTATAAATAGGCCAGGTACGGTGGCTCACGCCTGTAATCCCAGCACTTTGGGAGGCCGAAATAGGCAGATCACTTAAGGTCAGGAGTTTGACACCAGCCTGAGCAACTGGTGAAAACCTGTCTCTACAAAAATACAAACAAAAATTAGCCAGGCATGGTGCCATGCACCTGTAATCCCAGCTAATTGGGAGGCTGAGACAGGAGCATTGCTTGAACCTGGGCAGAGTTTGCAGTGAGCAGAGATTGTGCCATTGCACTCCAGCCTGGGTGACAGACTGAGACTCCACCTCAAAAAATGAATACATAAAAGTAAAATAAAATAACATTTATAAATAGTTTATTTTGCTGAGTGCAGTGGCTCATGCCTGTAATCCCAGTACTTTGGGAGGCTGAGGTGTGCAGATCATGAGGTTAGGAGTTCGAGACGAGCCTGACCAACATGGTGAAGCCCCATCTTAACTAAAAATACAAAAATTAGCTGGGTGTGGTGGCTGATGCCTATAATCCCAGCTATCCCAGCTACTCAGGAGGCTGAGGCAAGAGAATTGCTTGCACCCAGGAGGTGGAGGTTGCAGTGAGCCGAGATCATGCCACTGCACTCTAGCCTGGGCAACAGAGCAAGACTCCATCTCAAAAAAAAAAAAAAGTTTATTTCTGGGGTTTTCCATTTAATACACTTAAGATTTTCAGATCACAGTTGACTGTCGGTCACTAACACCACAGGATGGTTTCGCACAGGTGAAACCAAGGATGAGGAGGGACTACTATATTAGTCACATCTTTTTATTTTTTGTGTTTCCGATGGTTTGATATCTGGGGCCTGACCCTAGAGAGACTTCCCTTCCCAAAGGGAGGCAATTTCTAGGGATGGTAAAGGCCCTTGAGGCAGTTGTCCAGTTCCTCTGTCTGTCCTCCAGCCTGTGCCCCTCACAAGTGACCAGGTGTTAGAGTTGGCACCACTAGGAACCTAGTACCTCACTCACATAATACCTAGAATCACGGTTTAGGGTCAGTGGAATTGGTGTCTGTGTACAGACAGGAGGCGGTGTCCTCCAGGGCTGGGTGGAACAGAAAGAGGGAGAAGATGCAGGAGATGGTCACAGAGGGCCAGGGGACTCCCAAGATTGATGTGATGATGGATCATGGGCCATGAAGGACTGGAATCCAGGGTGATGGCCCTCCGGAAGCCAGGCTATCTGACCTATTCATAATGTCGTCCCTGAAGTCCTCCAAGAACTGAGAACACGCAGTTAGGATTCATACTGTTCTAGCTTCCAGAAATAAGGAAGCATTGAGTGGTATAGTGGGTCATGTCTACCCACCAGCACATGGAACCTGCAGAGGCCGTCGAAGGCAGCCACTTGGCACAAGGGCCACCGAACAGGTAGAGACCGAAGTGGTTCCTGGGCAGCGGCGGGCTGGGTTTGGGAGAAGAACCTCATGTTCCTCTTCTCCCATCCCTAGCCAGGAAACAAAAAATGTGATTTCTCAAAGTTCTCCACAAACCTTATGTTTCGACAAATAGTGAAATCTTCAGAGGAAAACAGATCACAAAGCCAGGTCATCTAGAGGAACCTCCGGTTAATTGTCTGGCAGAGGAAAATGGAACCTCTGTGAGAAGAAAATCTCCAGCTCTGCTTCCACCTTGGGCTGCCGCACTCGAGGTGCCCACAGCTGGTGGGGACTGCGTTCTCTCCTGATCCCCAGCAGTGCCTTCTTGGCCTGAGAAGTCGTGATTGGTCCCAATAAGTGTGCCTGATTCTTCTCCCTGACAGGCCCTCCTTCCGTGTGAAGGGATTCAAGGAGGGTTGTTGCAGTATTCCTCAACACCAGAAAATCTGCTGAGAGAGAAATGGAGAGAGCACATAAAATGAAGCTCATAATGAAAACTATTTATGTAAAAGAATTGTTTGAATTTAAAAAGTATGGGGCCGGGTGCAGTGGCTCATGCCTGTAATCCCAGCACTTTGGGAGGCTGAGGCAGGCAGATCACCTGAGATCAGGAGTTCGAGACCAGCCTGGCCAACATGGTGAAATCCTGTCCCTACTGAAAATACACAGAAATTAGCCAGGTATAGTGGCAAGTGCCTGTAGTCCCAGCTAGTCACGGGACTGAGGCAGGAGAATCACTTGAACCCAGGAGCTGGAGGTTACAGTGAGCCAAGATCTTGTCATTGCACTACAGCCTGGGTGTAGAATGAGACTCCATCTCAAGAAAAAAAAATGTATGCGGGGGATAAGCCATAACACTTTTTGAAAGGTTATCTGTAGAAGGAGAGAGTAAAAAAGAGGAATAAAGCTAATATTTAAATTTTTTTTGTTCATAAATTTGATTTAGAAACTATGTAAATATTTACATAATTATAAAACAAAATTAAATTTAAAAAGCAATCTCTTAAAAATGGAAAGCAAAACAAAACGAAAGAACTGAACTGTAAATCAAGTTCGTGGCACAGACAGAGAGGACCTGTTTCAAGTTAGTTTAAAATGTAGTCATAATTCCTTATCCAAGTAGAATATACTCTGAGGGGAAAAAGGACTGTTAAAAATTTTGTAAACTGTTTATGGCAATCATCTGATTGATGGCAGTGTTGGAATTGTTATTTATTTATTTATTTTTCACTCTTGCCATGAAAGCTGGGGTGTAGTGGCACAATCTCAGCTTACTGCACCCTCCACCTCCCGGGTTCAAGAGATTCTCCTGCCTCAGCCTCCCAATAGCTGGGATTACAGGTGCGTGCTACCACGCCTGGCTAATTTTGTATTTTTAGTAGAGATGGGGTTTCATCATTTGGCCAGACTGGTCTTGTACTCCTGACCTCAGGTGATCCACCCACCTCGGCCTCCCAAAGCGCTGGGATTACAGGCATGAGCCACTGCACTCGGCTTCTTTTTTCTTTTCTTTTCGTTTCGTTTGTTTGTTTGTTTGTTTGTTTGTTTCAGACAGGGTCTCACTCTGTCATCCAGATTGGAGTTCAGTGGCACTATCACGGCTCACTGCAGCCTGGACCTTCTGGGCTCAAGTGATCCTCCTGCCTCAGCCTCCCAAGTAGGTTAGACCAAAGACACGCTCCATCATGCCCAACTAATTTCTTTTAATTTTTCAGAGACAGGCTCTCACCATGTTGCCGGGGCTGGTTTCCACCTTGGCTCAAGTAATTTTCCTGCCTCAGCTTTCCAAAGTGCTGGGATTATAGGTGTGAGCCACCACACCCAACTGGCTTTCTTATTTTTTTTTTTTTTTTTTTTTTTTTTTGAGACGGAGTTTCGCTCTTGTTACCCAGGCTGGAGTGCAATGGCGCGATCTCGGCTCACCGCAACCTCCGCCTCCTGGGCTCAGGCAATTCTCCTGCCTCAGCCTCCTGAGTAGCTGGGATTACAGGCACGTGCCACCATGCCCAGCTAATTTTTTGTATCTTTAGAGACGGGGTTTCACCGTGTTGACCAGGATGGTCTTGATCTCTCGACCTCGTGATCCACCCGCCTCAGCCTCCCAAAGTGCTGGGATTACAGGCTTGAGCCACCGCGCCCGGCTCCAACTGGCTTTCTTAACAAGATACACATTCGCAAAGAAAAGCTTATATACTTGTTAACATTCAAACTTTTAAAATTCTATTTAACAAAGATCATGAGAAATAAAGAAAAGTAGACAGAAAAACGATAAATGCATATAATGAAGATTGAAGAGCCACAACAAATCAATAAGAAAAAGACAAATAATCTAATACAAAAATAGTCAGGGAATAACAGAAAACTTACAGAGGAGGAAATCTGAAGTGCCAACAAATACATGAAATATGCTCAACTTCCTTGTAATCGGGAAGAGGCAAATTAAAAACCACAGTGGGTTACCATTTCGTACCTTTTTTTTGAGACCTCCACTCCGTCATTCAGGCTGGAATGCAGTAGCATGATCACGGCTCACTACAACCTCAGCTTCCCAGGCTCAAGCAATCCTCCCTCCTCGGCCTCCCGAGTAGCTGGGACTACAGGTGTGTGCCACCATGCCTGGCTCATTTTTTTGTATCTTTTGTAGAAACAAGGTCTCGCCATGTTGCTCAGGCTGGTCTCGAACTCCTAGAGTGAAGCGATCCACCCAACTCGGCCTTCCAAAGTACTGGGATGAGAGGCATGAGCCATCACACCCGGCCCACAACTTTAATGTAAGTAAAATTTAATAAAACCGCATGTTGACACAAGCATGGACAAATGGGAATTCTCAGGTGCTGCTAATATGTGTCAGTTGGACAATTGAGCAGAAATTTAGAACTATCTATCAAGTTTGCAAAACCATATGCCATATTATCACCCAACATTTCCCCTCCTAGGTATAGAGCCCATAAAAACCTTGCTTATGGCCAGGGGCAGTGGCTCACGCCTGTAATCCCAGCACTTTGGGAGGCCGAGGCAGGTGAATCACTTGAGGTCAGGAATTTGCGACAGGCCTGGCCAATATGGTGAAACCTCGTCTCTACCAAAAATACAAAAATTCGCTGGGCGTGGTGGCACTTGCCTGTAGTCCCAGCTACTCAGGAGGCTGAGGCAGGAAAATCACTTGAATCCAGGAGGTAGAGGTTGCAATGAGCCGAGATCGTGCCACTGCACTCCAGCCTGGGTGACAGAGTGAGACTCTGTCTCAAAATAAATAAACGAATAAATAAATAAAAGTAAAAATAAACAAAAGACCTAAGATTAAGATCTAAAAAAGTTCTATAAGATTAACAGCTAGCCGGAGCATTGATATTCATATATTTTTCTCTATACCTTCCTATAAGATCGAAACATAGATAAAAAGGAAAAAAAGCCAGAGGAGAAGAAGTGGCGTAAGCAAGCATGTCGGCTATGAGGTCTAGGAGAGAGGGTAGTAGCTAGACAAGGAAGAAAGGCCAAGACAGCTAAATGGAGCCACAAGTTTTGAAATGCTGGCAAGTCAGAGGCCAGACCTTGCCTCTTCATTTTTTATTATCCCCCTCCAGTTTGACAAATAATACTTGGCAATTAAGTAAGCACTGTATGACTTTTGTTGAATGGTGAGTGGAGTTAATAGAAACAGTTGGCATCACCAGGACATATAGTTCAACATTCCTTTTTCACAAGGTTGCTCAGACTTTCCTGAATAGACTCCTCTGGGAACAATTGCTTCCCTCTGAAAAAAGAAAAAGCCATCTCTTCTAACTAAATGGAGATTTCTGCCAGCTTCCTAGCGCTGATTACAATTCAGCATCCTTTCTTGATTAAAACACTAACATAATTAGGTACCTATTTTTAAGAAACAGCTTTATTGAGGTATAATTTATACACATTCAGCCATTGTAAGTGTATAATTCAATGACTTATAAGAAATATGTGGCTGGGTGCGGTGGCTTATGCCTGTAATCCCGACATTTTCGGACGCCGAGGCAGGCAGATTACCTGCGGTCAGGAGTTCGAGACCAGCCTGGCTGATATGGTAAAACCCTGTCTCTACTGAAAATACAAAGGCCGGGCGCAGTGGCTCGCACCTGTAATCCCAGCACTTTGGGAGGCCAAGGCGAGTGGATCACTGACGTCAGGAGTTCAAGACCAGCTTGACCAATATGATAAAACCCCATTTCTACTCAAATTACAAAAATCAGCCGGGCCTGGTGATGCTTGCCTGGAGTACTAGCTGTTTGGGAGCTGAAGCAGGAGAAAAGCTTGAACCTGGGAGGTGGAGGTTGCAGTGAACCGAGATCATGTCATTGCACTCCAGCCTGGGCAACAGAGTGAGACTCGGTCTCAAAAAAAAAAAAAAATTAACCAGGCATGGTGGCGGGCGCCTGTAATCCTAGCAATTTGGGAGGCTGAGGCAGGAGAATCAGTTGAATCCCGGAGGCAGAGGTTGCAGTGAGCGAGATCATGCCATTGTACTCTAGCCTGGGCAATAAGATCAGAACTCTGTCTCAAAAAAGAAGAAATGTATAAAGTTGTACAATTACCATAACAATTCATTATAGAACATTTTTATTACTCCAAAAACTCACCTCAGGCAGTTACCGTCTCCTCCCACCCCCAGCCCCAGGCTACCACAGATTTGCCATCTGTTTCTATAAATGTTCCTCTCCTGGACATTTTATATAAATGAAATCATACAAAATATAGTGGTTGTGCCTGGCTTCCGTCACTAGGCATAATGTGTTACTTAGCATAATATTTTGAAGTTCATCCATGTTGAAGCATGTATTAGAATTACATTCATTTGGCCGGGCGCGGTGGCTCACGCCTGTAATCCCAGCACTTTGGGAGGCCGAGGCGGGTGGATCACGAGGTCAAGAGATCGAGACCATCCTGGTCAACATGGTGAAACCCCATCTCTACTAAAAATACAAAAAATTAGCTGGGCATGGTGGAGCGTGCCTGTAATCCCAGCTACTCAGGAGGCTGAGGCAGGAGAATTGCCTGAACCCAGGAGGCGGAGGTTGCGGTGAGCCGAGATCGCGCCATTGCACTCCAGCCTGGGTAACAAGAGCGAAACTCCGTCTCAAAAAAAAAAAAAAAAGAATTACATTCATTTTTATATTATATGGATATACCACATTTTTGTTTTGTTTTGTTTTTTTTGAGACGGAGTCTCGCTCTGTCGCCCAGGCTGGAGTGCAATGGGGTAACCTTGACTCACTGCAGTCTCAGCCTCCTGGGTTCAACTGATTCTCCTGTCTCAGCCTCTCAGGCTTGTGCCATCATGCCCAGTTAATTTTTGTATTTTCAGTAGAGACGGGGTTTCACCATGTTGGCTAGGCTGGTCTCGAACTCTTGACCTCAGGTGATCCACCTATCTCAGCCCACATTTTGTTTAACTATTCATCAGCAAATGGACATTTAGGTTGTTTCCAGTTTTTTTTGTTTTTTTTTTTTTTTTTTGAGACAGAGTTTCGCTCTTGTTACCCAGGCTGGAGTGCAATGGCACGATCTCGGCTCGCCGCAACCTCCGCCTCCTGGGTTCAAGCAATTCTCCTGCCTCAGCCTCCTGAGTAGCTGGGATTACAGGCACGTGCCACCATGCCCAGCTAATTTTTTGTATTTTTAGTAGAGACGGGGTTTCACTGTGTTGACCGGGATGGTCTCGATCTCTTGACCTCGTGATCCACCCGCCTCGGCCTCCCAAAGTGCTGGGATTACAGGCTTGAGCCACCGTGCCCGGCCTCCAGTTTTGAGCTATTATGAAGAATTCTGCTGTGAACATTTGATTGCATTTTTTTGTGTGTGGATATATGTTTTTATTTTTGTTGGGTACATTCCTAGGAATTGAATGGCTGGGTTCTAGGACACAAATTTATATTTTAAAAACACGACCTGGCTGGGTGCAGTGGCTCACGCCTGGAATCCCAGCACTTTGGGAGGCTGAGGTGGGCAGATTACCTGAGGTCAGAAGTTCGAGATGGGCATGACTAACAAGGAGAAACCCCCATCTCCTTGTTAAAAATACAAAATTAGCTGGGCGTAGTGGCACATGCCTGTAACTCCAGCTATTCTGGAGTCTGAGGCAGGAGAATTGCTCAGACCCGGGAGGTGGAGGTTGCAGTGAGCCATTGCATCACTGCACTCCAGCCTGGGCCACAGGAGTGAAACTTCATCTCAAAAAAAACAACAACAAAGAAAGCCACTACCTGTTTTCCAAAGTGGCTCGACCATTTTTTCCATTTGGGTTCCAGTTTCTCTGCTTCCTCGCCAACACTTGCTCTTTTCTGTTGTTTTAATTATAGCCATTTTAGTGTGAGCGACGCGCTATCTCGTTGTGGTTTAAAGTTGCATTTCCGTAATGACTACGGCGGCTGAGCACATTTTCCTGTGCTTATTAGCCACTTGCACGTCTTTTTTGGTGAAATGTTTATTCAAGTCTTTTGCCCATTTTTCAAATTGAGTGTTGTTTGCCTTATTATTGAAGTATAAGAGCTCTATATATTCCGGATACAAGTTTTTTGTTTTTTTTTTTTTTTTAATCAGATACATGATTTGCAAATATCTTCTCTCAATTGTTGGCTTGTGTTTTCATTTTCTTAATGTTATCTTTTGATTCCATTATCACAGATGTCAGCCTAAAACTGGAAGTATTTAAAATTTAAATTAAAGCAAGATTTTACAGTATATGATAAAAACTCATTAAATTTTTCTGTTCTATTTTCATACAGTGAAAATGCAATATAAACAGCTTCTTTTCACAATAGTAATAAAATTTTATTGACTTGATTTAGAACCAGAGATTTATTCAAAGAAAAAAATAAAACTATAATATGATAAAGGAGTGCATAAATATAGAAGAGATAATCCTTGCTTGTTGAATATATAGAGTTCCATTCAACAAGCATTAAAAATTTTTTTCTAAATTTTACTATTTATTTATTTGAGACAGTCTCACTTTGTCTCCCAGGCTGGAGTGCAGTGGCTCAGTCTTGGCTCATTGCAACCTCCACCTCCTGGGCTCAAGCAATTCTCCTGCTTCAGCCTCCCGGGTACCTTGAATTACAGGTGCCCACTACCACACCTGGCTAATTTTTTCTATTTTTAGTAGAGACAGGCTTTCATCATATTGGCCAGGCTGGTCTCGAACTCCTGACCTCATGATCTGCCTGCCTTGGCCTTCTAAAGTGCTGGGATTACAGGCATGAGCCACTGTGCCCAGCCTGCAATTTTTTTTTTTTTTTTTTTTTTGAGGCGTAGTCTTGCTCTGTCACCCAGGTTGGAGTGCAGTGGTATGATCTCGGCTCACTGCAACCCCCACCTCTCAGGCTTAAGCGATTCTTCTGCCTTAGCCTCCTGAGTAGCTGGGATTACAGGTATGCACCACCATGCCCAGCTAATTTTGTATTTTTAGTAGAGACAGGGTTTCACCATGTTCGCCAGGATGGTCTCAATCTCCTGACCTCGTCATCCACCAGCCTTGGCCTCCCAAAGTGCTAGGATTATAGGCGTGAGCCACCGCACCCAGCCTTAACAAGAATTTTTAATACTTATTATGTGTTAATCATGATATTCAATGCTGTAACAAAATATGATCAAGACATTCTGACATTTACAGGTACTGAGACACTGGAGTCGCCATGTAGAAAAGAATTAGCTTGGATTTTTACCTTATATCATACAACGTAATGAGCCCCAGGTGAATCTTTCGTTTATTTCCTCTGTTCTCTTTATGTGTTCCTGCATAACAAATCACTCTCAAAACTTAGTGCTGTAGAACAACAGTAATTTATCTTGCTTAAGAATATGCAATTTGCCGGGAGCAGTGGCTCACGCCTGTAATCCCAGCACTTTGGGAGGCCGAGGCGGGCGGATCACAAGCTCAGGAGATCGAAACCATTCTGACCAACATGGTGAAACCCCGTCTCTAGCTGGGCGTGGTGGCCCACACCTCTAGTCCTGGCTACTCGGGAGGCTGAGGCAGGAGAATGGCTTGAACCTGGGAGGTGGAGATTGCAGTGAGCTGAGATTGCGCCACTGCACTCCAGCCTGCTGCCTGGCGACAGAGCAAGACTCTGTCTCAAAAAGAAGAAGAAGAAAAAAAAAAGAATATGCAATTTGCAATTTGAGGAGAGCTTGAGAGGGATAAAGCTTCTGTGTTCTTCAAGATCTAGGGCCTGAATCTGGGAAACTCAAATGGATGGTAGTGAATCAAATGGCTGGAGGCTGGAATCCCAAGAGGTATCTTTGACCACATGACTGGTCCCTAGACTAGGAAAGGCCTTTAGAATAAATGTCTCTGAAAGGACCAATGAGTGAGTAGAAGAATGGAAACCTTCAGGAAGAACTATAGAGTAGGCAACAGAAAATTAAGCCTGGAGTCCAGAGAGAGAGATTCAAGGTATTGTTCATGTGGAATTATTATTGATTAGTGTTGATGTAAAGAGTGGGAGTATCAATCGGCTGGGCATGGTGGCTCACACCTGTAATCCCAGCACTTTGGGAGGCCGAGGTGGGCAGATCACAAGGTCAGGAGTTCTAGACCAGCCTGATCAACATGTTTAAACCCCGTCTCTACCAAAAATATAAAAATTAGCCGGGCATGGTAGCATGCACATGTAATTCCAGTTACTTGGGAGGCTGAGGCAGGAGAATTACTTGAACCCAGGAGGCAGAGGCTGCAGTGAGCCAAGATCACGCTACTGCACTCCAGCCTGGGTGACAGAGTGAAACCCCATCTCAAACAAAACAAAACAAAACAAAACAAAGGCTGGGCGTGGTGGCTCACGCCTGTAATCCAAGCACTTTGGAGGCCTAGGCGGGTGGATTACCTGAGGTTGGGAGTTCAAGACCAGCCCAACCAACATGGTGAAACCCCGTCTTTAAAAAAGAAAAGAGTGAGAGTATGGAGAAATCAAAGGAGGGGGCAGTGCCTACGAATAAGGGACCAGGAGAGCAAAAGGAGGCAGAGGAGTAGGGAGAGAGAGAAATTAAACACCAATTCTCAGACCATTTTTTTTTCTTGATTTACTCAGAAGAAGAGTTAAGTGTACATTTTTGCACATTGTGTTAAGATTACTTTTTCCTTTTGAAGAACTTGAGAACATCAAAGACACGGTGGACTATTGTGAATCAGTAAAACACAAAGAAACAAATGCCTAAGGCAATCAAGTGTGCCCTGTCCTTCCTGGTCATTCCTGTTCCACTGTGAATGGGCCAGGCCCAAGAGAGAACAAAACCATCAATTGTCAGGGCGTCATGACAGAGAGGATGCTCTTCCTTCCTCCTCTGTAGAAATCAGCTCCAGCTTCCCTCCTTCACATTGTTTTGAGTTTTGAACAAAATGTTAACTCCTATATCAATCATCCACCTTGCTGCAGACTGGACATGAAGGGCTTCGGTCATTTCTGAAATTCAATCTAACCTCAAAAGATGAAAAATGGGCCGGGCACGGTGGCTCAAGCCTGTAATCCCAGCACTTTGGGAGGCCGAGGCAGGTGGATCATGAGGTCGAGAGATCGAGACCATCCTGGTCAACATGGTGAAACCCCGTCTCTACTAAAAATACAAAAAATTAGCTGGGCATGGTGGTGTGTGCCTGTAATCCCAGCTACTCAGGAGGCTAAGGCAGGAGAGTTGCCTGAACCCAGGAGGCGGAGGTTGCGGTGAGCCGAGATTGCGCCATTGCACTCCAGCCTGGGTAACAAGAGGGAAACTCCATCTCAAAAAAAAAAAAAAAAAAAGATGAAAAATGGGCTGGGCGAAATGGCTCACACCTGTAATCCCAGCACTTTGGGAGGACAAGGTGAAGGGATCACTGGAGGCCAGGAGCTTGAAATCAGCCAGGGCAATATAGCAAGACCCCATCTTTACAAAAAATAATTTTAAAAAAAATTAGCTGGGAATGGTGGCATGTACATATAGTCCTAGCTACTTGGGAGGCTCAGACGGGAGGATCATTTGAGCCAAGAGGTTGAGACTGCAGTGAACCATGATCACACCACTGCATTCCAGCCTGAGTGACAGAGTGAGACCTGTCACTCAGAAGAATCATGATTTCTAGCTTAACCATGTTGACAATAGCACTATCTAGCACAAATTTGTAGTCCGAATATATAAAGAACTACAAGTTAATGAAAACAGCAGCATCTCTTGCTTTAAAATGGAAGAAACTACTTCTTGTTCCTCAGGTTATAATAAATTGTAAAAATAAAATAGATGAAACACCAAATCAGGCATTTCATTTAAAAAGAAGATATCCAAGTGGCCAATAATATCGGATAAACTCAGCCGGGCATGGTGGCTCATGTCTGTAATCCCAGCACTTTGGGAGGCCAAGATGGGCAGATCACCTGAGGTCAGGAGTTCAAGACCAACCTGGCCAACATGGCAAAACTCCAGCTCTACTAAAAATACAAATCTTAGCCAGGTGTGGTGGTGAGCACCTGTAATCCCAGCTACTCAGGAGGCTGAGACAGGAGAATTACTTGAACCTGGGAGACAGAGGTTGCAGTGAGCAGAGATCACATCACTGAACTCCAGACTGGGCAACAGAGCAAGCCTCTGTTTCAAAAAAAAATTGGAGAAACTCAAATTGAATAACCAGTAAACACTGGAGAAATACAAATTAAAACCACAATGGTATACCACCATATACCCACACTAATGTTAATTACTGGTGAAATTACGGAGCAACTAGAATTCTTGTACATTGCTGGTGGGAGTGTACATTGGTTCAGCTACTTTGGAAAAGTGTCTTGCAACATTTACCAAAACCAAACACATGTATATAGTAACCGGGTAATTCCACTCCTAGTTATACACCCACGTGAAGTAAGTGCATATGTCCACCAAGCAATATGTTCAAGAGTGTCCATGGCAATTTCATTCATGTCAACTTCAAGTGGGTGACAACCCACACATCCATCAAAAGGAGAATGGCAGGCAGGGCATGGTGGCTCATGCCTGTGAGCCCAGCACTTTGGGAGGCCAAGGCGGGTGGATCACCTGAGGTCGGGAGTTCAAGACCAGCCTGGTCAACGTGGTGAAACCCCGTCTCTAAAAAATAAAAAAAAATAAAAATATAAATAAATAAATAAATAAAAAAGACCAGCTTGACCAACATGGCAAAAATCCGTCTCTACTAAAAATATAAAAATTAGCTGGCCATGGTGGTATGTACCTGTAATCACAGCCAGCCGGGAAGCTGAGGCAGGAGAATCGCTGGAACCCCGGAGGCAGAGGCTGCAGTGAGCCAAGATCATGCCACTGCACTCTAGCCTGGGTGCCAGAGTGAGACTTCATCTCAAAGACAAAAAACCATGAAGAATGGACAAATAAGTTGTGACATATGTAGATGATGGAATGCTGCACAGTAAAAAAAAAAAGAACAGGCCGGGCGCGGTGGCTCAAGCCTGTAATCCCAGCACTTTGGGAGGCCGAGGCGGGTGGATCACGAGGTCGAGAGATCGAGACCATCCTGGTCAACATGGTGAAACCCCGTCTCTACTAAAAATACAAAAATTAGCTGGGCATGGTGGCACGTGCCTGTAATTCCAGCTACACAGGAGGCTGAGGCAGGAGAATTGCCTGAACCCAGGAGGCGGAGGTTGCGATGAGCCGAGATCGCGCCATTGCACTCCAGCCTGGGTAACAAGAGCGAAACTCCGTCTCAAAAAAAAAAAAAAAAAAAAAATAGAACAAACTACTGCTACATGCAACGATAGAACTGAATCTCACAGATCAACCGAGCAAGAGTATGAAAAGAAAACGGGCCAGGTTCGGTGACTCTGTAACCCCGGCACTGTAATCCCAGCACTTTGGGAGGCTGAGGTGGGCGGATCACGAGGTTAGGAGATCAAGACCATCCTGGCTAACAGGGTGAAACCTCATCTCTACTAAAAATACAAAAATGAGCCGGGAGTGGTGGCGGGCACCTGTAATCCCAGCTACCCGGGAGACTGAGGCAGGAGAATTGCTTGAACCCAGGAGGCGGAGGTTGCTGTGAGCCAAGATCATACCACTGTACTCCAGCCTGGGTGATAGAGTGATACTTTGTCTAAAAAAAAACAAAAACAAAAACAAAACCTCAAAACACTGGCCAGGTACAGTGGCTCATGCTCATGCTTGTATTCCAGCACTTTGGGAGGCTAAGGCCGAGGAGGGCAGATCACCTCAGGTCAGAAGTTCAAGGACTCACCTGACCAACGATGAAACCCCATCTCTACTAAATACAAAAAAATTAGCTGGGTGTGATGGCAGGCACCTGTAATCCCAGCTAATTGAGAGGCTGAGGCAGGAGAATCCCTTGAACCTGGGAGGCAGAGGTTGCAGTGAGCTGAGATTGCACCACTGCACTCTAGCCTGGGCAACAGGGCAAGACTCCATCTCAAGAAATAAAAAAAATAAAAAAAATAAAAAAATAAAGGAAAAGAAAAGAAGCCGGACGTGGTGGCTCACAACTGTAATCTCAGCACTTTGGGAGGCCAAGGCCAGCAGACCATGAGGTCAAGAGTTCAAGACCAGCCTGGTCAGTATGGTGAAACCCTGTCTTGACTAAAAATACAAAAATTAGCTGGACATGGTGGTGTGGGCCTGTAATCTCAGCTACTCGGGAGGCTGAGGTAGGAGAATCACTTGATCCCGGGAGGTGGAGGTTGCAGTGAGCTGAGATCACACCACTGCACTCCAGCCTGGGCAAAAGAGCGAGGCTTCATCTCAAAAAGAGAAAAGAAAAGAGGCTGGGTGCAGTGGCTCACGCCTGTAATCCCAGCACTTTGGGAGGCCGAGGTGGGTGGATCACCTGAGGTCAGGAGTTTGAGACCAGCCTGGCCAATATGGTGAAACCCTGCCTCTACTAAAAATACAAAAATTAGCCGGGCGTGGTGGCACGTGCTTGCAATCCCAGCTACCTGGGAGGCTGAGGCAGGAGAATTGCTTGCACCTGGGAGGCAGAGGTTGCAGTGAGCTGAGATTTTGCCATTGCACTGCAGTCTAGGTGACAGAGCAAGACTCCATCTAAAAAGAAAGAAAGAAAACTCTAGTAATAAGATGCAGAATAGTGGTAACTTCTGTATTGACTAGGAAGAATAGAGGAGGCTTTTGTAGTATGAAAATGTTTTTTTGTTTTGCTTATTTTTATTTCTGAAAATGTTTTATAATGATCTGCAGAATAGTCGCATGGGTGTATACATGTGCATGAATTCACTGAACTCTACACACTTAAGTGCATTTTATGTCCTCTACTACATGTATTTTATATGCCAACGAAAATTATAGAGGGATATTTACCAGTAGACTATTCCAGGCAGCATATGCTGTTGGAACTGCTATTCTGGCCGAAGTTACGTTGTGGCGCTAAGAGGAAGATGGACTCACGTGGGATTCATTATGATTTTGTAGTAGGAAGGTAGGTAGAGTTGGAGCAGGTGGAGTAAGTTAACTTTCAGGCGCTGACAAGTGCTGCAATGATTGAACTGTGCTAATGTGGGTCCGGTGGATGTCACTACATCCATAATCAGGGTTTGGATGGTCTTGAGCAATGCCACTGCAGAACTCATCATAAGGGTGGACTTACCCTGCTAAGACCATAGCCAATTGTTCTGGTGCAACAGACTCCCTGACTTTCGTCACCTTTAGGAGCAGGGTGCTAGTAGCCTTAGATCTTAGCAGGTGACCTATATATAGATCTCTGCTTGTCGAACTTTCTCAGTAGTCCCAGAAGGCTACAGCTGAACGAGGCTGGCTATAACATTCCTGGGTAGGAGGATCCCTGAGGTAGGGTAGCTTATGCAGCCCAGCACTCTAACAGAGATCAACCTTTTATTTATTTATTTATTTATTTTTAAGACAGGATTTCACCACGTTGGTCAGGCTGGTCTTGAACTCTCAACCTCAGGTGATCTGCCCGCCTTGGCCTCCAAAGTGCTTGGATTACAGGCGTGAGCCACTACGCCCGGCCTAGATCAACCTTTTCTGCAGACGGCGGCCCTGTTGGTATTTTCTGCCTGATCTATGGAGGGTATGGAAGCAAACCTAACGAAAAAGAGACCCACCCAGGCTGCCAAGCTGAAACCTCTAGGTTTGCTCTCACTGCTCCAGGTAACTTCAGATTCTGCAGACCAGACACAGAGCTGGGCTCCCAGATACTCTCTCTCCACACCTGGAAAACAGCTCAGTAATCAGCCAGTACTGTTTCTTCTTGGGACAAATTGACTTCAGCTAAAAATGAGAAGAAACACACAGGTGAGGAACCCAGGCTGGAATCCTTTTATGCAAAACAAATCTCAGTGTTGAGAGTATCAGTTTTCCTCAAAGAAGCTTGTTCGGGTCAAGCTGGACGAAGACCCTGGTGGGGGTAAATTGGTTTTGTGTGTGTGTTTGTTTTGGTTTATAAAACAGAGAGATAAATATCTTTCTCCTCCTGAAAATTGATCTTTGAGGGTCAGGATCATAAAATGTTGGCAAAACCAGTTGGTATAAGGAAATTTGGGTGTACTCTCTTTATGGCTTTCTATATTTATATCATATTTTTTACTTAATATATTGTAAACATTTGAAACATTCTTCAAAAAATTATTTTGAATGTCTGCATAATCATTCATCATGAATATGCTGGAATCTATTTAAACGTTTCTCTGTTGTTGAATATTTCTACTGTTCCCAAATTTTTGCTATTATAAATAAGGCTGTAATGAAAATCTGATTGGGCAAACACATGTCTGTTTGTCTTTGGGAATGATTCCTAAAGTGCATCAAAAGTATGAGCATTTACAATCTTTTGATACTGATTGTTTATCAAAAGTGGTATTTGACAGGCCAACAATTCCAGCTATCCCAACCTTCTGGATATAGTGATTTGTACAGATGACTAATCTTATGCTAAAGTCAGGCTCTCGACCAGATAAGCGTCTCCCCACTGAAGTCCTACATATTTACATTTAATTTTGTAAGAGCAAAGGTGGTGGCATCAGGTAGACCCCAGTTCCATCATCTATTCTTCCAATTCCTGGATGTGCATCCTTGGATTTGTTTCCTCATCTGTTAAACAGGGATAAGGAGATGCAGTTACTTTTATGAGTTTGTGTATAGTTTTATTTCTGTCATAACATGTGATGCACAGGTGCATTTACAGGAAAGCAAAAAATGTTTTCAGTATTAAAAACAAAAAAACAGGCTGGGCGTGGTGGCTCACACCTGTAATCCCAGCACTTTGGGAGGCTGAGCTGGGAAGATCACTTGAGGTCAGGAGTGTGACTCTACTCAAAAAAAAAAAAAAAAAAAAAATTAACCAGGTGTGGCGGCACGAGCCTGTGATCCCAGCTACTTGGAAGTTTGAGTCAGGAGAATCACTTGAATTTGGGAGGCAGAGAGCTGAGATCACACCATTGCACTCCAGCCTGGGTGACAGAGTGAGACTCTGTCTCAAAAACAACAAAAAGTTTATACTTTTGCCTTCATTGAGGTCACAAAGACCAAATTAAATAAACTCAAATCATCTTGCTATGACATCAACTTAAGTGGAATCATCCTATTAATTTAAAAACTCTGATGAGCACTAAAATATCTTTGAAATACAAAATGGGGGCTGGGCATGGTAGCTCATGTCTGTAATCCCAGCACTTTGGGAGGCCAGGGCAGGCAGATCACCTGAGGTCAGGAGTTCGAGACCAGCCTGGCCAAAACGGTGAAACTCTGTCTCTACTAAAAATACAAAAATTAGCTGGGCATGGTGGCTCATGCCTGTAATCCCAGCACTTTGGGAGACCGAGGTGGGCAGTCACCTGAGGTCAGGGGTTTGAGACCAGCCTGGCCAATATGGCGAAACCTCATCTCTACTAAATATACAAAAATTAGCCAGGTATAGTGGTGCATTCCTGTAATCTCAGCTATTCAGGATATTCCAATAAAGCTCAGAAAAAGGTAAAATAGTTCTTGAGACAAAAAAAAATTATTAAATGTTTAAATATTATTAAATATCAAATATTGGCACGCACAAGAGTATACAGAGTAATGGGAAACACCCTTATCATTATCACTCAGACTATGAAATAGAGCAATACAAATACAAGCAGAAGCTCTGTATGTATGCCTCTCTGCGTTTATTATCCTCATGCTTGTTTTTCTTTGCTGTTGTTGTTTGTGGGTCTTTTTTGTTTTGTTTTGTTTGTTTTTTGAGACAGAGTCTTGCTCTGTGGCCCAGGCTGGAGTGCAGTGGCATTGTCTTGGCTCTCCGCAACCTCCACCTCCTGGATTCAAGCAATTCTCCTGCTTCAGCCTCCCGAGTAGCTGGGATTATAGGCGAATGCCACAGTACCTGGCTAATTTTTTTCTGTATTTTTAGTAGAGACAGGGTTTTACCATCTTGGCCAGGCTGTTCTCGAACTCCTGACCTTGTGATCCACCCACCTCAACCTCCCAGAGTGCTGCAATTACAGGTGTGAGCCACTGCACCCAGCCCGTCATGCTTGTTTTTATCATCTTATTTCACATGTAGGTGTCTCCACAAATATGATATTATTTTCCCTGTCTTTAAACTTCACAAAAATGTTTCATCTGGTTTTGTTTTGTTTTTTTTTTTGTTTGTTTGTTTGTTTTTGCATGAATCTTCTCTTCCTCTGTCAACTGACATCCATCTGGTTTTCAGTGGTGTGATAATAAATAGGCAAACCCACAAACGTGATTATATTTGTACAACTTCCAGCCTTGGGCCTGTACAAAAATGCAAAGTTTACCTGACTCTCTACCTTTTGAATTCACTGACTTCTGTCAGGAGAGAGTGCCAAGAAAGTCACTGTCATGTATTCCTCTGCCCAGGGGAAAAAAATTAGTGAACGCTCACTCTTGGTACGTAGCATGAAAGGCCATTTGCAAGTCTGGCCCTGCTCCAATGGCTGCAGTGAAGATTCATGCACTGAGGGTGATGAGGGTTTGGATGCTCCCCTCCGCCTGAGTCAGCAACCTGTGTGTGCCTGGTGTCAGCAGTTTCTGGTCAGAGAGTGGCTCGCTGGACACCCTCCTACTTTCTGCTGGATGGAAGTGACTGTCTCAGGGAAATTGATTCCAGCCCTCAGGTCCAGACTGCACCATTAACTCTATAAATCTTATTAATCCCTTAACAAGGGTCAAACATCTGTAATTTCTTTCTGGTGGGGCTCGGTTTTTTTTTTTCTTTTGTTTTCTTTTTTCTTTTGTTTGAGACGACATTTCACTTTTGTTACCCAGGCTGGAGTGCAGTGGCATGATCTCGGCTCACCACAACCTCCACTTCCTGGGTTCAAGCGATTCTTCTGCCTCAGCCTCCCGAGTAGCTGGGATTACAGGCATGCCCCACCACGCCCAGCTAATTTTGTATATTTTGTAGATACAGGGTTTCTCCATGTTGGCCAAGCTGGTCTCGGCTCCCAACCTCCTGTGATCCACGTGCCTCCGCCTCCCAAAGTGCTGGGATTACAGGCATGAGCCGTGTGCTCGGCCATGGGCTTTGGTTTTATGAAGTCCAGCCACATGCCCCACCCATCCTCCAAGGCACAGGTTCATAGGGCCCATTCTTCCTGACCCAAGCACTCATGCATCCAATTCAAAAGGATGGCTGCTGCTTTTGGCTTATATCTGTGCCTCTTTTATTTTTTTCTTTCTTTTTTATTTTTTCTTTTTGAGACCGAGTCTTGCTTTGTTGCCAGGCTGGAGTGTAGTCGTGTGATCTTGGCTCACTGCAACCTCCAACTCCCTGATTC
The DNA here is from genome assembly GCF_048565385.1 of Saimiri boliviensis. NCBI lineage: Eukaryota > Metazoa > Chordata > Mammalia > Primates > Cebidae > Saimiri > Saimiri boliviensis. Next base: position 74,520,515 of record NC_133456.1, read on the forward strand.
AAGTGATTCTCCTGCCTCGGGCTCCCAAGTAGCTGGGATTACAGGCACATGCCACCAGGACCAGTGTATGTTTGTATTTTTAGTAGAGACGGGGTTTCACCACGTTGGCCAGGATGGTCTTGATCTCCCGACCTTGTGATCTGCCTACCTCGGCCTCACAAAGTTCTGGGATTACAGGTGTGAGCCACTGCACCCCCCTGTGCGATAATTTTCTACACTGTGCTATCTTCACCACAGTACCTGTCTGGTTTCCTCTAGCAGAAGAAATGCCTTCGAATTAGGGACCTGCATGTGCCAGTTTTTATTCATATCCTTCTGCCCCAGCCTTTTACCTTCAGTCTCAGTGCATCATAAAATGTCTAACACAATAACTGCTTATTAAATTATCGAATGACTTTAAAAGATATTAATTTTTGTTTCACATGATGTCACAAAATTTATGTGTGTGTGTTTTTTTTTTTTTTTTTTTTTTTTTTTTTTGAGACAGAGTCTCCCTCTGTCACCCGGGCTGGACTGCAGTGGCCCAATCTCAACTCTCTGCAACGTCCACCTCCCAGGTTCAAGCAATTCTCCTGCCTCAGCCTCCCAAGTAGCTGGAATTATAGGTACCTGCCACCACACCTGGCCAATTTCTGTATATTTAGTAGAGATAGGGTTTCACCATGTTGGCCAGGCTGGTTTCAAACTCCTAACCTCAAGTGATCTGCCCACCTTGGCCTCCCAGAGTGCTGGGATTACAGGTGTGAGCCACTACGCCTGGCCTCACCACATTTAAAACAATAGAAACACTTTGTTCATGCCAGGCAGGGTGGCTAACACCTGTAATCCCCGCACTTTGGGAGACCAAGGCTGGTGGATCACTTGAGGTCAGGAGTTCGGGACCTGCCTGGCCAACATGGTGAAACCCCAGCTCTACCAAAAATAGAAAAATTAGCCAGGTGATGTGGCAAATGCCTATAATCTCAGCTACTCAGGAGGCTGAGGCAGGAGAATTGCTTGAACCAAACTGGGAGGCGGAGGTTGCAGTGAGCCGAGATTGCACCACTGCACTCCAGCCAGGGTGACAGAGTGAGACTCCATCTTAAAAACAAAAATAAAAACAAAAAAACCCCTGCTTTGTTCATGGAACCGCTCTGTATACAGCATGAAATATGTGTTTTCTTTTTAAATCTCCAATCCTACGCTTTAGGTTTCAAGTGTCGCTAATGTAAATCCTAGAGAACAAGCCAATATCTTAAATCACTAGCAAGACTGCAGCTCATGACACAGCCTCCTCCTTCAGAATGAGTTTTACTTTCTCATATCCTTTGCTTTATCTAAGTAGAGTTTCATTTTTTTCCATATGCTTTTGAACTGTAACAAACCCCTCCTCTGTCCATTTCTTGATTTCCTGATAGGTCAGTTTTGATCAGTAGTTGTGTAGTTAAATTTCCTGAAAGGCCACACAGCTGAGCCAAAAGGCATGCAAAGTTCTCAGTAGAAATAAGAGGGACACCATGCAGTGGCTCACACCTGTAGTCCCAGCACTTTGGGAGGCCAAGGCAGGTGGATCACCTGAGGTTAGTAGTTCAAGACCAGCCTGACCAACATGGTGAAACCCTGTCTCTACTAAAAATACAAAAAATTAGCCTGCCATGGAGGCACGAGCCTATAATCCCAGCTACTCATGAGGCTGAGGCAGGAGAATCACTTGAACTCAGGAAACAGATTGCAGTGAGCCGAGATGGTACCATTACACTTCAGCCTGAGTGACAAGAGCAAAACTCCATCTCAGAAAAGAAAAGAAATAAGAGAGGCATTAAACAGCGGAGCCTGTTTTCAGAGTTCCCAGACCACATGAAATTCGGAAGCATTAACCCCTTTGAAAGCAAAAATTTAAGCAGCAAAAGTATGACAAGCATGCCAACATTAGGACACACACAACTAAGTACACACTTTTACACATTTTTTTTTTTTTTTTTTTTTTTTGAGACGGCGTTTCGCTCTTGTTACCCAGGCTGGACTGCAATGGCGCGATCTCGGCTCACCGCAACCTCCGCCTCCTGGGCTCAGGCAATTCTCCTGCCTCAGCCTCCTGAGTAGCTGGAATCACAGGCACGCGCCACCATGCCCAGCTAATTTTTTGTATCTTTAGTAGAGACGGGGTTTCACCATGTTGACCAGGATGGTCTCGATCTCTTGACCTCGTGATCCACCCGCCTCAGCCTCCCAAAGTGCTGGGATTACAGGCTTGAGCCACCGCACCCGGCTACACATTTATTTTTTATTCTACTTCAAGTCAATTATAATCAGTTTCTATATCTTTCAGTGAAATCAGTTCCTTGAAGACTGAGCATGCTTCTCTTATACACCCACTGTTTTCCTCCTCCCATCTTCAACATTTAGGGATATGATACTTTTCAGAGTTGATAGGAAGTGTTTACCTTATTTTGACCACCTGAATATTGTTCACTTCGGAGTCTAGTACTATAACATAGCATGAATGGCTTTCTTTTTTTTTTTTTTTGAGACTGAGTCTGGCTCTGCCACCCAGGCTGGAGTGTAGTGGCGTGATCTCAGCTCACTGTAACCTCCTTCTCCTAGGTTCAAGGGATTCTCCTGACTCAGCCTTCTGAGTAGCTGGGATTACAGGCACCTGCCACAACGCCCAACTAATTTTTGTATTTTTAGTAGACATAGCATTTTGCCATGTTGGACAGTCTGGTCTTGAACTCCTGATGGCATGTGATCTGCCCACCTTGGCCTTCCAAAGTGCTGGGATCACAGGCGTGAGCCACCACGCCCTGCCATAAATGGCTGTCATACTCCCTACAAATTTTGTTTTACAGCCTTGAATTCAAATGGGTTTTTTTCATTGTTAAAATTTCATATGTGCATATATCTAATTTTCTTTGACTACTTCAAATCTGTGAAAGCCTTTCAGTATTGTCTCTGAATACAAAAACACTTCATCTTCCTTATTTGCCAAAGCACATCATGTAGGTGATTCCTCAAAAGTCACATAGGGTGTTTCCGTTTTTTAAGAAGGGAAGTCTTTGTATGCCTTAACATGTCCTTATTTAACTCTCATACTTGACTTAAATATAGATGAGTATAGAATTTTAGGTTGAAAATGATTTTTCTTGGCCTGTTGCGGTGGCTCATGGCTGTAGTCCTAGCACTTTGGGAGGCCGAAGCAGGTGGATCCCTTGAGCTCAGGAGTTTGAGACCAGCCTGGGCAATATAGCAAAATCCTGTCTCTACAAAAAATACAAAAAAATTAGCCAGGCATGGTGGTACCCACCTGTGGTCCCAGCTACTTGGGAAGCTGAAGTGGGAGGATCTCTTGAGCCAGAGAGGTTGACATTGCAGTGAGTGAGCCAAGAGCACGCCACTGAACTCCAGCTGGGTGACAAAGCAAGACCCCGTTTCAAAATAATAATAATAATTTTTCTTCAGAATTTTGCAGTCACTTCTCTGCTATTTTTTAGCATCCCGTGTTGCTTTTGAAAAGTTCCAATGCTGCTCTATTTCTATTTCTTTGAATGAAAACTGTGTTCTCTCTCTTACCTTCCCTCTCCTCCTTCCCTACTTGTATTCTTAAATTTCACAACATGGCTTTGTGTGCTGGGTACACAGTAGGCCTTTTCAATATGGTGACTTCCAATGAGGTGCCATTCATGAAGCTTGGGGAAATCTACTTGTACCATATCTGAAATAATTTTTTCCCTTCCATATTCTCTCTTTCTGCATTTTCTGTTATTCACAATTACATGGAATACATTTCTAAATTTTTATTACCCATATTTTCCATCTCTTTGGTTTTTGTGTTTTATTACACTTTCTGGGAGTTTCCTCAACTTTACCTTTCAACCTTTGATTGAACTAAAATTCCATCTATAATATTTTTAATTTCTTCTTCTTCTTTTAAAACAGGGTCTTGCTCTGTTGCCCGGGCTAGAGTGCAGTGGCACAATCTCAGTTGACTGCAGCCTTGACTTCCTGTACTCAAGTAATTCTCCCACCTCAGCCTCCAAAGTAGCTGGGACTACAGGCATGTACCACCACACCTGGCTAATTTCTGTATTTTTTGTAGAGCTGGGGTTTTGCCATGTTGCCCAAGTTGGTCTCATTCTCCTGGACTCAAGTGATCCACCTGTCTTGCCTCCCAAAGTGCTGGGATTACAGGCCTGAGCCATCATGCCTGGCCTATGATGTTTTTATTTTTTTGAGACAAGGTCTCCCTGTGTCATCCAAGCTGGAGTACAATGGCATAATCACAGCTCATTGCAGCCTTGACCTCTCAGGCTCAAGGGGTCCTCCCACCTTGCCCTCCCAAGTAGCTGACACCACAGGCAAGCATCACCACCTGTGGCTAATTTTTATATTTTTTGGGTGTAGACAGGGTTTCACCATGTTGCCCAGAGTAGTCTCAAACTTCTGAGCTCAAGTGACATCCACCTGCCTCATCCCCTCAAAGTGCTGAGATTACAGGTATGAGTTACACAGCCCAGACAATTTTTAATTTTTAAGACCTCTCTCTTATTCTCTGATTGTTTCTAGTTTTATTTTATTTTATTGTTTTTGGGACTTAGTCTCACTCTGTCACCCCGGCTGGAGTGTGCAGTGGTATGATTTTGGCTTACCACAACCTCCATCTCCTGGGCTCAAGCAATTCTTCTGCCTCAGCCTCCCGAGTAGCTGGGATTACAGGTATGTGCCACCAAGCCCGGCTAATTTTTGTATTTTTAATAGAGACGGGGTTTCACCTTGTTGGCCAGGCTAGTCTCGAACTGCTGACCTCAGGTAGTCTGCCCACCTTGGCCTCCCAAAGTGCTGGGATTACAGGCATGAGCCACCGCACCTGGCCTTGTTTTTAATTTTCAAGAGCACTATCTTGTTCTCCTATTGTTCCTGGTTTTATTTTATTATTTTATTTTTTTGTTTTTGAGATGGAATATCAGTCTCCTGGGTTCAAGTGATTCTCCTGCCTCAGCCTCCCAAGTAGCTGGGCCTACAGGCATATGTCATCACACCCAGCTAATTTTTGCATTTTTAGTAGAAACAGGGTTTCACCATGTTGGCCAGGCTGGTCTCAAACTCCTGAGTTCAGGCAATCTGCCCACCTTGGCCTCCCAAAGTTCTGGGATTATAGGCATCAGCCACCATGCCTGACCCTACTTTTAGATGCAATACTTCTTGTTTATAGATGCAGTATCTTATCACTCTGATGCTATTAATGATAATTTTAAAATATCCTTCTTTTATACAAATTTCACCACTTTAATGTTTTAATTGAGGTATAATTTATACACTGAAAAATATACAAGTTTAAATGTATATATACAATTTTAATGATAGAGCTTGATGAATCTTACATATGATTACATATGTGTATATATGTATATACTTGTATATATATATGTATATACCTGTATAGCCACAAATAGATCAAGATATAGAATATTTCTGGTACCATGAAGGCTCTCTCATGCTATTTCCCAGGCAATACAACCCAAGAAGCGATCACTCTTCTGAGTTCTATCAACAACCGCTGGTTTTGCTTGTTCTTGAACCTCACATCAATGGAATCATGTAAGTACTCTTCTGTGTTCGGTTTATTTCACTTAACAACATGATGTCTGTGAGATCCATCCCTGTAACAAATTGCAGCAGGTACTCAGTATTTTTATTCCTGTATTGTATTTCATTATATAATATGCCACAATTTACTTCCTGTTGAAGGACATTTGAGTTGTTTTCAGTTTGGATGTATTATGAATAAAGCTACTATGAACGTTCTTCTCTTTTTTTTTTTTTTTTTGAGATGGAGTTTTGGTCTTGTTACCCAGGCTGGAGTGCAATGGCGCGATCTCGGCTCACTGCAACCTCCACTTCCTGGGTTCAGGCAATTCTCCTGCCTCAGCCTCCTGAGTAGCTGGGATTACAGGCACGCTCCACCATGCCCAGCTAATTTTTTGTATTTTTAGTAGAGATGGGGTTTCACCATGTTGACCAGGATGGCTTTGATCTCTTGACCTCGTGATCCACCTGCCTTGGCCTCCCAAAGTGCTGGGATTACAGGTGTGAGCCACCGTGCCCGGCCGAATATGAACATTCTTATACTTTTTTTTTGAGACAGAGTCTCATTCTGTCACCCAGGCTGGAGTATGGGGCATGATCTCAGCTAACTGCAACCACCACCTCCCGGGTCCAAGATATTCTTGTGCCTCAGCCTCCCCAGTAGCTGGGACTACAGGCATGCACCACCACACCTGGCTAATTTTAATTTTTTTTTTTTTTTTTTAGTAGAGATAGGAGTTCACCATGTTGGCCAGGCTGGTTTCAAACTCCTGGCCTCAAGTGATCCACCCACCTCAGATTCCCAAAGTTCTGGGATTACAAGTGTGAGCCACCATGCCTGGCTAATTTTTTTGTATTTTTAGTAGAAACAGGTTTCAGCGTGTTAGCCAGGCTATTCTCAAACTCCTGACCTCAGGTGATCCGCCCGCCTCAGCCTCCCAAAGTGCTGGCATTACAGGGATGAGACACCACACCTGGCCTCTTTTTTTCTTTTAAAAGACAGGGTCTCCCTATGTTACCCAAGCTGGTCTTGAACTCCTGGGCTCAAGGGATCCTCCTGCCTCAGCCTTCCAAAGTGCTAGGATTATAGGCGTTAGCCACCACTCCTGGCCCACTCTTAACAGTGTCTTTAGATGACTGGAAGTGCTTGGCAGCTTTATTAAGATGAAATCCGTCTGCTTAAAGTGCAAAATCCCATCGCTTTTAGTATATTTACAAAGGTATGTGATCATCGCCACAATCAGTTTTAGAATATTTTCCTCCTGCCCAAAGTGGCGGCCATACCTATTTGCAGTCCCTTCCCACCCCTCCTGCAAGCTGTCATTCCTAGGAAACTACTCATCTACTTTCTCTCCATGGAACTCTCTGTTCCGCACATTTCATCTATATTAAATCATGTAATATTTGGTCTTCTGTGACTGGCTTCTTTCACTCAAAATGTTGTGAAGGTTCATTCATGTCAGCATGTATCAGTACTTCATTCCTTTTTATTGGCAAATAATATTCCATTGTATGGCTATATCACATTTTATTAATCAGTTAATCAGTTGAAGGAATATTTGGGTTGTTTCTGGTTTGTGGCTATCAGTAATAATGCTGCTATGAGCATCCACATACACGTTTTTGTGTGGACCTATGTTTACAATTGTTTGGGTATAAACCCACGAGTAGAATTGCAGAGTTGTATGATAATCCTAAGATAGCCTTGCTTGGTTGCCCAGGCTGAGTGCAGTGGTGTGATTTGGCTCACTGCAACCTCTGCCTCCCAGGTTCAAGTGATTATCCTTCCTCAGCCTCCCGAGTAGCTGGGGACTACAGGCACACACCACCACGCCCAGCTAGTGTTTTGTTTTGTTTTTGTTTTCCGTATTTGAATAAAGACGAGGTTTCACCATGATGGCCAGGCTGGTATGTTTATTTTTTGAGACAGAGTCTCATTCCGTTGTACAGGCTGGAGCACAGTGTCACAATCTCAGCTCCCTGCAACCTCCACCTCCCGGGTTCTGTGATTCACTTGCCTCAGCCTCCCAAGCACCTGGGACCACAGGCATGTACCACCACGCCCAGCTAGTTTTTGCATTCTTAGTAGGGACAGGGTTTCACCACGTTGGCCAGGCTAGTGTCAAACTCCTGACCTCAAGTGATCGGCCTGCCTCGAGCTCCCAAGTGCTGGGATTACAGGCATGAGCCACTGCACTCAGCCGTCAACTAATACTTTGAAAGCTAGAAAGAACCTTTCTTCTAAGTAATTATCAAAACAAATAACTGGGGAGATGAATATTTTGAAACAAATGAGATGCTATTGGAACCCTGTATAGATTTGTATATTGCTGATTTAGGGATAAGAACAGAACCTTTAACTTGGGAGGTTGCAGTGAGCCAAGATTACACCACTGCACTCCAGCCTGGGTGACAGTGAGATTCCATTTCAACCAAAAAAAAAAAAAGGTATAAAAGTACTGAGTCTGTATCCCATCAATCTGCCAAGACAATTTTTTAAATTTAAAAATCCTCTGATGTTTGCTTCTGAAGCACATATACTAAAGCACAAATGATTCAGAGATTAGCATGGCCCCTGCACAAGGATAACAAGCAAATTCATGAAGCATTCCAAATGAAGTTTCTCTGCATTTATACTATTGCTCTTCTAATTTCACGTGTCAACTTGGCTGGGCCACAGGATGCTGATTCTTGGTTAAATATTATTTCTGCTTGTCTGTGAGAATGTTTCCAGAAAAGAACAGCATTTGAGCTGGTGAACCCAGTACAGGAGAAGGCTCTCTCCAATGTGCACGGACATTATTCAATCAGTTGAGAGCCTGAATAGAACAAAAAGGTGGAGGAAAGTTGAATTTGCTCTATGCCTGAATGAGCTGGGCACAGGGCTTCTGCACTCACTGTTCTTGGTTCTCAAGTCTTCAGACTTGAACTGGAATCAACACCCGCAGCACTTCTGCATTCAAGTCCTGCAAACTACACTACCAGCTTTCCTGGGTCTCCAGCTTGCAGAACTCAGATTGTGAGACTTCTCAAACTGCATAATTGAGTGAGCCAACAGCTTACAATAAATCTCTTTCCAGAAATATTAATATACAGCCTAATGGTTCTGTTTCTATGATGGAGAATCCTAATAAAAGCGTGCAAAATGCAAATTATAATCATGAGAAACAGCCAGGTGCGACGGCTCATGCCTGAATCCCAGCACTTTGGGAGGCCAAGGCAGGCAGATCACTTGAGGCCAGGAGTTGAAGAACAGCCTAGCCAATGTAGTGAAACCTTGTCTCTACTAAAAATAGAAAAGATTAGCGGGTGTGGTGGCATGCACCTGCAGTCTGAGCTACTGGGGAGGCTGAGGCAGGAGAATTGCTTGAACCCGGAAGTGGAGGTTGCAATGAGCTGAGATTGTGCCACTGCACTCCAGCCTGGGTGACAGAGTTAGACTCCATCTCAAAAAAATGAGAAACCACTACAAAACCAACCAAAAGCTAAAAGATTGGTAACACTAAATACTGGCAAAATAAGGACCAACTGGGCTCTCATACCTTGGTGGTGACAATATAAAATGGTACAATTACTTTTGAAAACTGAGTTTCTTTAAACATACTTTTACTTTATGGCCCAGAAATACTCTTCTACTCAAGAGTATTTATTCAGAGAAAAATATGTCCACAAAAAGACCTATATAAATCTGTTTATAGTAGCTTTATTCATAATATTTTAAAACTATAAACAGCTAGGCGTTCAATAGAATGGATAAAAACATCATACATCCATACAGTGGAATATTATTGGCAATGAAAAGAACCAACCACTGATACATACAACCATATAAGCAAGTCAGGAAAACATGCTGAGTGAAAGAAGCCAGAAACAAGTGTACACGCTGGATAACTTTGTTTACATGAAGATTTAGAATAGACAAAACGAATTCTTTTTTTGGATAACATAATTGTGCAATAAAAAACTTGTGGTTAAAAAAACGCTTGCAATTAAGAAGCTCAAATCTTTTTTTTTTTTCTACATATATGAATGTTGGTTGTAAGATGCCAGTGGTTTGATTGCCATCACTGCTTCCTTTTCCATTTAAATAACACATTTAGACTGATGCAGAGTTATAATGCAGATTCTTCTTTATATTGACTCATGAGAAACAATCATTTTGGTGGGTAGAGAGAAAAATATATAGTATTTATGAATCTGATAACTTTTTTCACCCCAGATCTCTCAGGGATGAAGAACTCTTTTTAGCTTTAATAAAAATATATTCATTATATTGAGAAAATTAATGTGCACATAAAGAGACTGTAAGGGCATTTACAGCTTTGGGACATTGAGTCGGAAAAAAAATTAGCTTGCCTACTTTTAAATAACATTTTTAAACAAATTGTATCAAAATCACAAAGACTAAGCTTGCAGTAAGGGTTAGGGAACTGGTCCCAAGCCTAAGAAATACCCAGGCATCCATTTCCAAGATTTATCTCCATCCTGCCCTCTCCTATGTTTTCTTTTCCTCAAGTGGCTTCCTGCTGGAACTTTTCTACTCTAGGTTACCAAAGCTGAGGAAGCACTGCTTCCAGTGGTCAAAGGAAAAGAAAGTTGCAAGATGAGGCTGGAGGAAGAGGTTGGGAGGTGGGTGGATAATGGAGGTCCTGGTAGGCTACTAAAGATTTGAGCTAAATACAAGATGCAATTGACAACAAAAGATCACGTGATCTGATTTACCTTCTAAGACATTCACTTCTACCACTTAGCGGAGAATGGATTGGAGGAGACATGCCAATTAGGCATCGTAATAGGGAAGAAATATTTTATCAGGATTACTGGTTATAAGAGATTAGAGAGGCAGCACCGGAAGCCGCTGGCCTATGAGGCTGCGGACCGGGAGAGGCGGCCGCAGGTCCAGGCGCCATGGCTGCGGAGGGGACCCGGCTGGGGCGAGGCTCTGGCGGCCCGAGCGCGCCTAGGAGCTGTGAACCCGGCGCGAGGTCCCGGGCCCCGGGGCGCTCGCTCAGGTAAGTTTTTCCATAACCTTATGGAGAGAAAGCACTTTGAGACATGGCTTGAGAACATTTCTTTCTCTGACAGACGCAGAAAAATGAAACTCTGGATCACCTGATTAGTCTGAGTGGGGCAGTCCAGCTCAGGCATCTCTCCAATAACCTAGAGACTCTCCTCAAGCGAGACTTCCTCAAACTCCTTCCCCTGGAGCTCAGTTTTTATTTGTTAAAATGGCTCGATCCTCAGACTTTACTCACATGCTGCCTCGTCTCTAAACAGTGGAATAAGGTGGTAAGTGCCCGTACAGAGGTGTGGCAGACTGCATGTAAAACTTCGGGCTGGCAGATAGATGATTCTGTTCAGGACGCTTTGCACTGGAGGAAGGTTTATTTGAAGGCTATTTTGAGAATGAAGCAACTGGAGGACCATGAAGCCTTTGAGACTTCATCATTAATTGGACACAGTGCCAGAGTGCATGCACTTTACTGCAAAGATGGACTTCTCTGCACAGGGTTAGATGACTTGTCTGCAAAGCTGTGGGATGTGAGCACAGGGCAGTGCGTTTATGGCATCCAGACCCACACTTGTGCAGCGGTGAAGTTTGATGAACAGAAGCTTGTGACAGGCTCCTTTGACAACACTGTGGCTTGCTGGGAATGGAGTTCCAAAGCCAGGACCCAGCACTTTCGGGGGCACACGGGGGCCGGTGGGTTGCCCTTTTTCAAGGGTTTTTACAGTTACTAGCCTTATCCTTTTAAGCCAGAAGCCAAGAATGTGAAATACTTTTTTTTTTTTTTAATTTAACCTGCTTTTTTCAACCCTCTTTCTTAGTCACTGCAGTTACTTCCTTTTATTCTAGTTACTCTTATTTGGAATATTTTACCCAGTTTTGCTTTTTCTTGCTTTCTCCTATGTACCCTTGTGGGAGGGATAGTTCTCATTCTCTCTCTCCCCACTCCTGTTTCATTTATATCCTATGGAACAGTCAGTTCCTTTGCCTTTGTCAGATTCCATACCTCTAACTCGAGTAAATCCTACTTGTGTAAATTCCACTTTATTTGTAGCATTAGGGCTGAAAGTTATTTGGTGTGATGGTGGTTCCTACATTGTGTGGTCTACACAGATTACATCCAGTTGGATCTTGGTTGACAGTTGATTAAAACAAGCTACCACCTAGAGATAAGGTGAAAGAAACATCTGAATGTTTTCTAATAAAGGTATAGCAGCCTTACTTTTGCAAAAACTGGTCATTTGAATATAGCCTTGAGATTTGAGCTTTTTTTTTTTGGAGCTTTGTTTAGAAACTGAGCTATTTCCCAGCCTTATGGTTACATCTATGAGCAGCCTTTCAGGACTCCCTTTACAGGTTGGATCCCTCTGTTACCCAGTAACTTGTATTACTGCAGACCACTCATGATATAAATGATAATCTTGCTTCCCCACCAGACTAAACTCCGTAAGGACTGTGACCCTGTCTTGTTCACCCATGTGACTTGAGTTTCTTGCAACATACCTGGTGCTTAGTGGTTCTTTGAAGTAAAATTAGCCATTATGCTAATAAAAATGCGTATTTTTTTGCTTCATTTTGTTTTGTCCTATATACTCTTCTTCAGTCTTTGCTGCCTGCTACCACTTGCTTGTTGAGAAATATTTGAAGGTGCACACTATGTATGGAAATATATATTAAACTGAATGTTATATTCCACAATGTTAAGATGTACCATGACTTCCAGGTGATTTTATTCCTGATCAACTTTGAGAACCTCACTCTAATACATTTTCTTACTGTTGCCTAGACATTGCTGAGGTTTTTCTTAACTTTATGCCTTTACTATTAATTCCTTCTGCCTGCAATATTCTTTCTTCTTTCCTTGATAAACTCTACTCATCCTTCAGGGCCCATCTCCAAAATCACCTCTCCTGAAGTCCTCCCTGATATCCCTGGGCAGTTAGTCATTCTCCTTGATGTTTCCCTAGCAAGAGGTAAACATTTACTTTTTTCTGGGCTTCCTCCTCCACCCCCTACTTATACTGAGTTTCTTAAAGGAAGAATCAGTGTCTTCATCTCTGAGTCCCTAATGTTCCTTTAGAATTTGGCATACACTTGAAAATAAATATTTGAGGACTCACCATACTGTTTTTGGCACTGGGGATACAGCTGTGAAGAAATTCAGTTTTGAGTGAATGGCTTAATCTGACCTTTGAGATCCTTTTATTTTTTTCTGTCTTTACATTGGCTTTTCTTGAGTCTGGGTGGTTTCGCAGCTTCCATTCTTTACATTTGTCTTATTCTTCTTGTGTATCAGAGTAGGACCTTGTATGTTCTGTTTTTCTGCATAAATTAGATAAAGTATGGTGTAGTATCAGGCAGGCAGTCCTAAGAAGGAATGCCATCATCTCTAACACTTGTTTTGCGTCTCACTGTAGCTACCACATATAAAAGAGATTGTATTATTCCTGGGACTTTCCACCTTAGAATAATCTAGAATAATAATTTTGAAATACTTTTATCATAAAATTCCTAGTTGAATAGCACCATTACAGTGTCTCTGGTTGGGAAATTTTATAATTGGGCAGTGGGGAAAATAAACATTATTGTGCTGGGATTACAGGCTTGAGCCACCGCGCCCAGCCCCATTATTGAACTCTTAAAAAAAAAAAAAGGTAACAATGCCAGCTGATTTAAGCAGATTTTTTTTTTTTTTTTTTTTTTTTTTTTTTTTTTTTTTTTTTTTTAAGAACACTGGGTAGTTGGAAGACTCCAGTGAGAGAAACCGGCTTGGAAAACAGGTATAGAAGGAAGTTTAACAGCTAAAGTCACACCACAAAGCTGAGTGAGATCAAAGACCACTGTCAAACCCAGCACTCCACAGGTTGCCATACAGCTGCCATTGGTAGCAGACAAGGAACTTGGCCATTAGAGCTAGAACCACCCCTCTTCATCCTTCCCCCAGTGTTGCTGCCAACTCTGAGACATCCTTGTCATATACTCTACTCAAATACATTTTCCATTGTTCCTAGTGCAAGTCACTGATGACTGATTTAGTTTAGATGCACCTGACTGACCAAGCCTGGGTCATATATACATGCATGTGCTGTAGATGCAAGAGCCTGGGTACACAAGTATTTGGGATATTCAGCATGTGCTGTTAAAGCGGGCTGTCTCCCATCGAGACTCATTCAATGCGTAACTTATTATAAAGAAAGCGTCTTAATGCCAGGGAGCTAAGCAGCAGAAACAACACATGTTCAGTATCAGCATGGAAAACTGGATGTGGTGGATTGATTCCTTTCTATGCCCTTTGGCACTAATTTTGCAATCTCCCCAAGTAAAATCAGTGATTTCCTCATTCCTTTTTTGAGACTCTTGCTCTGTTGTCCAGGCTGGAGGATCTCTGCTCACTGCAACCTCCGCCTCCCAGGTTCAAGTGATTTTTCCACCTCAGTCCCCTGAGTAGCTGGGATTACAGGGACCAATCATTATGCCCAGCTAATTTTGTAGACGGGGTTTCACCACGTTGGCCAGGGTGGTCTTTAACTGCTAACCTCAGATGATCCACTTGCCTCAGCTTCCTAAAGTGCTGGAATTACTGGTGTGAGCCACCATGCCTGGCTGATTTTCCTCATTCCTTGGTTTTTGCTTTGAAAAGTTAGTAGATGTAATATAAGCAGAAGCTTGAAATGCATCTGGGTGGTTGGACTTGGCATTTCTGCTGTGGTGGTGTTTCTGCAAAGGAACACGTGGTGGCTTGCTAACTTTCCAAGGAAGCTGAGACATGTGGAGCAGACCCACACCCCTGCAGGGTGAAGCAGTTATCTTTGTCACCGCAGCCTAGTTTAGCCAACTCCCGTGCTGCCCTGCAGAGAGGCCGGCACCAGCCATCACAGGCGAACTTTCAGTTTCAGTGAGCCAAACAAATGCTTACTGTTGTATGCCTAACATTTTATGACTGGTTATCATGGAGCAATGGCTGACTAGATATACTTGGCTGGAGTGCACAATTTCATCTCGCCACAACCTCCATCTCCTGGGCTCAAGCAATTCTCCTGCCTCAGCCCCCGAAAGTATCTAGGACTACAGGTGCGAGCCACCATGCCTGGCTAAATTTCGAACTCCTGAGCTCAAGTGATCCAACTGGCTCAGCCTTGCAAAATGCTGGCATTACAGTGAGCTACTGCACCCGGTGACATTGTATTGGGGGAAATGTATGCAGAAATGAATGGGATGAAGAACCATGCCCTATTCACTATTGTTACTTGCCTTGAGATGCGGTGGAAGAATGAAAGCAAACTTTAAAGGGCATGAAGTCAGAAGCATATGCCCTTTCTTATCAGATAGTACAGATGTTTTCAAACTTTGAGCAAAGTGCTTTTATGAATCGACTTTGTGTTAAGACTAAGGATTCAGGGCACTATCATACATTTCCTGCTGGTACAAGGTTAATTAGCAGAGCTCTTCTGGAACATAATTTAGTGACATGTATTGGTACATTCAAGAACCTTAAAAAATGTTAATACACCTTATGATGCAGTTAATTATATTTTAGGATTTAAAAACAGAGAACCTGGCTGGATGCGGTGGCTCATGCCTGTAATCCCAGCAGTTTGGGAGGCTGAGGAAGGTGGATCACTTGAGGTCAGGAGTTCAAGATCAGCCTAACATGGTGAAACACTGTCTACTAAAATACAAAAATTAGCCAAGAATGGTGGTGGGCACCTGTAGTCACTCGGGAGGCTGAGGCAGGAGAATCGTTTGAACCTGGGAGGAGGAGGTTGTCGTGAGTCAAGATCACACCACTGCACTTCTCCAGCCTAGGCGAAAGAGTGTGACACTCCTTCTTAAAAATATAGAACCTATATTGAATAGATTATGTATTTTTAGTAATAAAAATTACAGATCAAAAGCTAAACTTGATGATTCCTAAATATTCTGGACCTAAGAAATTCTCCTAAATGGGTTTTCAAAGCATATTACAAGTTTATTTAAATGTTCACAGTATAAACATAACATGAATCTAAAAGTGTATGAAGGCCAGGTGCAGTGGCTCACACCAGCACTTTACAGAGGCCAAAGTGGGAGGATTGAGAGACCAGCCTGGGCAACACAGTGAGACCCCCATCTCTTAAAAAAAAATTAGTTGGACCTGTGGTTCCAGCTACTTTGGAGGCTGAAATGGGAGGATCACTTGAGCCCAGGAGTTCAAGCCTGCAGTTTAACTGTGATCTCACCACTGCACTCCAGCCTGGGGCACAGAGCCAGACCCTGTCCCAAAACAAAATCAATAAAACCAGTATATGTATAGTTGACATCTATATAGTAATGGTTCTGTTTCTCTGGTGAACTTTGGTACAGAAGCCAAGTTACATGGTACAATACAGGTATGTAAGGGCCTATACAGAATGACAAGAAACCAAATTCAGAATGTTATTTTAAATGAGAACAAACTACTGTCCCCCTTCACAGGAAACAATACTGCAATTATTTCCATCAAAGCATATTTTACATTGGAGCTAAATTATGGTAATAATGTTTAAACTTTATCAGCAAGTGGATATCCATGCTGAGGATGTTGGTTGCCTTTGCTTTGGTTACCAATCCGACTACTCTACTGGTCCAACCCTTTAACCAAAGATCATTAGATATTTATCTGTCAGACCAAGACAATGAGCTCAAGTTTTTCTTGGTCTTATACTCCTTGTTCTCATGTAATTCTCTGTACCCAGCTGCACACAACCTTTGACTCCCTCTAAACAGCCTAGTTAGAAGCCTTACCAACACCACAGATAACACAAAGTTTGTGTACTCATGGCGAGAAGGGATTTTGCCTTGTCTTGCTAGTAAGGGGCAGAGTGAGCAGAATAGAACCAATCCAGTATCCTGGTCACTTTTAAGTCTTTAAGTATGTAAAAGATAATATATAACAATCCTTTACATTACTGCAGTAGCATTCTAGCTTTTTGATGACACTTGGCATAAACTAGCATCAAGTCCAATCTTACGAGCCAATGAAATAAAAAACCACTATCTGAGATGGCATGCTAAAGGAAAATTGGGGTGTCCGCTGCTAATAAAATGCAGCCTAGCCCACCCTCAAAATTTTCACAGAATTTAGATAATGCAGATCCAATCCTTTTATTTCTTCAGGGTGAAACTTCTAATTCCCAGTTTCTCCTCCTGGGCTTTGCAGAATTGGAATCCCAGTCAATGAGATGAAAGGGCTAAGAACTATTCCTTTTATTATAAATTAGTTTTATCCTAAGGCATATATTCCTTATGTAGTGTTAACAATAAACATTTCAGAGCTTGAGCATTCTCTAACACGTAGTTAGACTTTCATAAAGAATGTGCAACCCTGATTCCTCACACGCACACTTCACAATAGGGTTTTGCTATGAGAATCTAATGCTGTTGCTGATCTGACAGAAAGTGGAGCTCAGGTAGCAATCCATGGTTGGGAGGTTAGAAACCGCTGCTCTCAGGTCTACACATCTTTTGACACAGACTTATTCCACTTGTTGGGACCCTGGTTATTTCCTGAAATGTTTCACAAGACCCCAGTATGAATTATTTAACTTAGCAATCTTCCAAATGAACTTTGCATTTGCTTTTATAGTTTTAGCCCTACCTACAGCCGTAAGTGATGGATTGTTTATACTGGCATGTCAGAACCTCCAAGTCCCTTTGCCTTGAAGCAAGAACTTTAGGACTCAAGCAGTTACTTTCTAGGGGTCTGCTCCCTTTCATGAAACTGGTGATTAGCATTACAGTACATCAACCAACTACCACTTTATCGCACTACTCTTCAGTTTGTCTCAACCTGGTAAAATTCCAAATTTTCCTCAGGTCTTTTGCCTGTTAACACTCCTGGTAGCGTGAACTCACAAGCCATCAGTTAACTGATGCAGGAGGGGCTTGGTTAGGGAGAGAATAGTGGCAGATGTAGTTACTTCAGGAAAGGATGCTGTTTCAGAACTGTAAACTGCTATGCAGTAGAAGCAGCACAATAGTTCATGAGGGTCACATTTCAAGACCTCCAGTGGATGTCAAAACTTTTAGCACTGTACCCTGTATACACTGTAAGAGGTAACTGATCCGATAAACCATGTAGCCTGGGTAATCAGCAAAGAGCCTATACAGCTGACCTATCCCCCCCACATCCTGCCAGAACAGCTATAAGCATACTATATTCCTTCATAAAGTATATACTACCATGATAAAACCAGGCCTCTCGGCCTTTAATTTATCCCTCTGTAACACAACCCCTTCTGGACGACATTCTAAAACTCAACTTTATATATTAGTACTACAAATTCTTATTCCAAAACGGGTTGAGAACAATTTGAAATATTCCATCAGGCACACACTAAATTATTTCCACATGTTTATCAGAAACATGTTCAAGGGTAGTTTAAGAATATTAATTTACCGAAAGTTGCAGACACTTACAACATCCTGCAAAGTGAATTTTACAAATTAAGACCTGCCAATACTGCCTATTCTCCATCAATGGTATTTTCCATCACCCAGCTACCCAGATTAGAGGAAGAATGACAACTTGATTAATGTAACTGGGCTAAGATCACCTAGGTTCAGATCATGTTGCGGCTGCCACCTCAGCAGCTATTTGAATGAAGTTACCCTATATCATTTCATTGCTAAAGATTACATGTGAAGTGCTTCCCAAAGTACCTGGGACATACTGAATATCTAAATTAGATAAAGGTCAGCACACTAACACAAATAATCCACCTATAGCAATATCCCTACAATTGGTCATGAAAATTACTTAAATGCAAAATAATACTAAGAACATGCATTTCAAGTACCCTCAAAGTTATTTACTGTTTAACTCCATCCCCAAATGCACATCACTCTATTATCTAATTACACACTCTGAATTTTCCAGGAATATAGAAATTCATCTCCCCATCCCACACCCCCAAACAGCAAAGATACATCTCAGCCCAAGGAACATAATGCCTTAGCGATTCAACTACAGAAAGTCTAATTACAATAGTTACAAGAACACTTTGTAAACAGCTGCACCATCATTTTTCATTTGCGTTTATTTAAACACAGTTCTCAAAACATTTGAGTGAAATTGGGCCTCCTTTGGTAAGCAAAGGACCTGAAAATAATATTTAAAAAATGAACAGGCAAAGTCTTCAGTTCATCCATGACACAGGTGTAGTGTTCCCTTCTCTCATCATGTACTTTGAAGCACCCAGGTTTTTTTTTTTCCATATAGTCTAAAAGCTAGAAGAACAAGAGTATATTTATGGTGGAATGTATTGTCACTTGCTGATAACTAGTTGAAATACTATCACCCCCTTGTAACAGCTTTAAGAAACAGCCTTTTAAGGCATACACTGTGTAACTCTTTGTATTTCCTGCTATACATATTACAGATTACATAAAAGCTGACAAATCCACATTTATATAAGCAATAAGCACTGGCTGTATTGTAGATTTTTAGTTCTAATACTAGCAGTACAGAGTTACAAAGCATAATTTTTAACACTTAGTTGTAGGTATAAGAATGGTATGTTTCATGAACTGGAGGAAAACGGGCCATTTGTCTTTAAATTTACTACTGACAACTGAATAGTTCTGGCTAAGCATTGATATGTTAGAAAGAAAAGTAAAAATCAAACTGTTTATTGTTGCTTTTTGCCATTTGGTAGCATTTTACACAGGCTTCGATCTTCAGAGTACCCTGGATTCAGTAGAAAAACCTTTTAAATGAAGTTTTGTACAATAGAAACTTCTCAGCAGTCAAAATTTAGACTGTAAAAAAATACATGCAAAACATACTTTTCTGAAAACACTTAACTTTGAACAAAGCACCGAACTACACAAATGCAGAATGAAAACAGCATTTCAACTCCACCAAAAGTAGTCATCATAAAAGGTGTAAAAGTCACCTAACTTCACTAGGCACTGTTCACTTTTTAAACAAGAGACAATAAAAAATATTGTCCACAAACAATATCCCAGCTCTAGGGCAGGTTTCAGAAAGTCTTCATGCTTTAATAGCGACCTGGGAAGAAAAGAATGAACATGTATAATATTAATAGAATTAATTATCAAGCATACGTTAATGCTGGTAACTTTTGAATATTCTGCCATTAACAAATTCGTACGTACCAGCCAACCCCATCCTGTCTGCATACTTTGATCTAAGTATTACACTAGAAATGAGATAGCAATGAGATAACAGAAATTTCTGTTAAGTATTATGGAATCTGAGAGCGAAAGGACTGAGTAATTGCAAAATTTCACTTGCTTCTGTGCTGCCCAAAATTTGTAAGGACTCTTTGACAAGCTACCAAATGGTAGAAATTACTATTTCAATTAGAAACAACAGGAGTCTGAGTCTACTCTGGCTCAGGAGGCTGCTCAATTTTTCTTTTGGTTGTTTCCATTACTTTCTTGAACCCAAAAAACATTCAGGGTGTGTGGGGATATTTTAAGTATACATAAGACTACCTGAAACCAATCCATTATCTGCAAAAGGGAAGTTACTTGGCATATTTTGTCAAAGCAAGCCATAGTATTACAATATAAACAATCACATTAAGATAAAAACTTACGAGGTGAGTATGATCGAGATCTGGAACGTGATCTGTATCCTCCACGGCTATAGTAAGGAGAAGGTGACCGTCTTCTGCAAACAAATGTGAAGATTGTCCAAGTTTCCGCAGATCCCATTTAGACTAAACATATAAATTTATGACTACATGTATTGCCCCTGTATCAGTTCCCAAATGAGAAAAGCTGCATGAACCTTGGTCTGTTTAAGTCTTAAGAATGAAGCACATTATCAGGCCCAAATATCAAATAAGCACTGTTAATAACTTTCAGGTCAAATAATCCCTGCTATATTTTAATCTGGTTACCTTTTAAAGTTTACGTATGTTAAGAGAGGTAAAAGAAAATTCCCGGCTGGGTGCAATCGCTCATGCCTATAATCCCAGCACTTTGGGAGGCCAAGGCAGGAGGATCACTTGAGGCCAAAAGTTTTTAGACCAGCCTGCAACATAGTGAAAACCTGTAATGCCAGCTACCTGGGGGGCAAAGACTGCAGTGAGCTGAATTGCTCCACTGTACTCCAGGAGAGCAACACTCTGTCTCCAAAACAATAAAAATGAGAGGAAAGTCCCATATCATTAAATAATTTCAACAATATCCTCATGAACTAACACCTAAAGCTAATTTCACAAGCACTTCAGGATTTAGTTTTGTATAAAAAGGGCTGGCTTGAATGTACCTGAGATGCTTACAAAAAAACAAACAAAAAAATGTAATACAAGAACATATCAAAAGTAGTGACAAAAAACTAGTTCTTATCAGTGACTATCTTTTAACATCATTAAGGTATAAAATGGTACCACTAATGACCTATTGCAAACCCAATTAATTTGTACAAATAAAGACATTACACAGTCATTTAGTTTCATTTAGAATATTTTCATGAGCTTCAAATAGCCTGATTTTGGGTATTTCAGTTTTAATTTACAAAACATTAGTACGCAAACATCTTTATGTGAAGCTTTCTACTGTTGTACAGATGTTAAGTCCTCTCCTGGAATACCTGTAAATCTGATCCCTGTCTTGAGCAGCTCTCCATCCTCCTCCTCCTCCGCCTCCTCCTCTGTGAAGACACAAGGACAACATGCATTCAGTTTTATAAAATTATGTCATTCATTCAGTAAAATAAAAACTTTCGTAAGAGCATGAATGAGATGCTCCTTGTATGTTAAGTGATTTGTTACCCTTTTTAGAAACTGGCATAGAGCTCTCTCTGGTGGCTGAAATGAGTAGTATTAGAACACAGAACATTCCTAAGTGCTATTTAAAAAAAAAAAATCAAATAGGCCTGTCAAATTAATTAATATCTTAAGGACCATTCAACAGAGTGATGCTTTAAGGACAAAAAAAGGGTTTTCATGGGTGATATAATGCTGAACAAGAACATATTTAAAAACTCACTTTCAATGATCCACAACTGTTAACTTCTTAAACATTATCAAATAATGTACAAAAAAGACATCCGTGTCTTAATATCATTATCAAGGTTATCAATGACAACTGTGGTCAATACTAACTACACTATTTCACTTGTCAAATCACACATTTTGACAAGCAAGGAAGGACCTAAATTTCCGAACTTTATTTCATTTTTATCAAGTTGCTTTCAAAGATATCTCTCTTTTTTTTTTTTTTGAGACGGAGTTTTGCTCTCGTTACTCAGGCTGGAGTGCAATGGCGCGATCTCGGCTCACCGCAGCCTCCGCCTCCTGGGTTCAGGCAATTCTCCTGCCTCAGCCTCCTGAGTAGCTGGGATTATAGGCACGCACCACCATGCCCAGCTAATTTTTTTTGTATTTTTTAGTAGAGACGGGGTTTCACCATGTTGACCAGGATGGTCTTGATGTCTTGACCTCGTGATCCACCCGCCTCAGCCTCCCAAAGTGCTGGGATTACAGGCTTGAGCCACCGCGCCCGGCCTCAAAGATATCTTTAACAATGAGTGGCATTTCCCTAACCAAACCTGTAAATATCAAATTTTTGGCAATAACAAAAAGTCACTTACCCTTTTAATTAAAATGTCTTTAAGATTATTTTCTGGGTCTTTCAAAGCCTCAGTTTTACCTGTCCCCTAAGTGTACAACCCATGCATCAGCGATACCAAGAAACTGCCTGAAAAGCGATGGCTTTCCAGAATGGCTTATGCAATTTGTTTTTACAAAACTAAGACATACGTTATTATTATTTTTAAGACAGGGCCTTGCTCTAGTGGGAGTGTATCTGGCTCACTGCAGCCACAAACTCCCCAGCTTCCTGCCTCATTTTCTGTGGAGACGGGTCTCCCTATGCTGCCCAGACTGGTCTCAAATCCCTCAGTTCAAGTGATCCCCTTGCCTCAGCCTATTATTTTGCTTTATCTTTTTGAAGAGTGTCTTGATGTATTGCCCAGAGTGGAATAGTGCTGCAATCTCAACTTACTGCAACCTCCACCTCCCCGGTTCAAGTGTTTCTCCTAACTCAGTATCCTGAGTATGCCTGGCTAATTTTTTATTTCTGGTAGACAGGGTTCACTATGATGGCCAGGCTGGACCTCAGGCGATCTGCCCGGCTTGGCCTCTCCCCAAGTGCTGGGATTACAGGTGTGAGCCACCACACCTGGCCTGTCACTCGAAGACAGCCAATTCACATAAAAAAACACGTGGCCAGGCGGATCACCTAAGGTCAGGAGTTCAAGACCAGCATGACCAACATGGTGAACCTCCATCTTAAAAAAAAAAAAGAAAAAAACCCCCACGTTATTTTATTAACATTCCAAGTGACTTAAATCCCATTTAAATTCTAGAATATTGAAACAGAAATCCAATTACACGTGAATTTAAAGACACATCACTTTAAAATCTGGTTTAAGTTTCTGCTCTGCGTTTCTCAAAGCACTACACCAAAGCCTTTACCAAAGGATAAAACTTAAGCATAGTGCTCATCTGTACACTGTAGCACAGATTCAGAAGGTGACTTTCATAACTTACCTGTATGATCTGCTATAGTAGTCCCGATCATCATAGCCCCGATCATATCCTCTGTCATAGTAATCCCGACGGCGAGAGCTGCCACTATGAAGAAAAAAATACCAAGTGTCCCTTATATTTCTGGACGTGACTTTTTGTATCTACTAATGGTTTTTTTCTGACACATTAGAAAATGAACATTATATCTTAAAATTCTCACCTATATTGAACAAGCAGTGCCCTTTCCCTTATTACAGTATATATAAACCTACTTTAAAAAAAATCATTGGTTAAGGAAGCAGAGATCCTACCAGAGGTCAATTTGCATATCCCACATATTTCTACAAGGTTTAGAAAAATGGTATCATCTTGCTCTACTTAAGACAATTTAGGTTGGGCTCGGTGCCCCATGCCTGTAAATCCCAGACCTTTGGGAGGCCGAGGAGAGCAGATTGTGAGGTCAGAAGATCAAGATCATCTTGGGTAACACATGAAACCCTGTCTCTACTAAAAATACAAAAAGTAGCCAGGCTTGGTGAAACGTGCCTGTATTTCCAGCTACTGGGGAGGCTGAGGCAGGAGAATCATGTGAAACTGGGAGGCAGAGGTTTCAGTGAGCTGAGATCATGTCACCACACTCCAGCCTGGGTAAAGACTTCATCCAAAAAGAAAAGAAATTAAATTTGGCCAGGAGGAGTGGCTCACGCCTGTAATCCCAGCACTTTGGGAGGCTGAGGCAGGACAATTGCTTGAACCCAGAAGGCAGAGTTGTGGTTGAGTCAAGATTATGCCATTACACTCCAGCCTGGGCAACAAGAGGGAAACTTGTCTCAAAACAAAATTTAAAAATACACTTGACAAAGATTTATAGTTTTATCTGTAGTCCAGTATTGGTTCAATTTCTATGAGAAAAATGCCCTAATGAGGAACATTTAATCAACTGGCAGTCAAGTTTATGGCACAAACCTAAGTGTTGTAAAAAGCCTTTCCACTAATACAAGTGCTTCTTTGATCAGTGAACAGCTGCCAATTATGTTTACTTTGAAAATAAACTTACTAGGTAGGTCTCCCCATGTAAATTCCTGGTGTTGGAGTATGTGGTCTTTTTGTTATAGAGAAATCAACTCTGATCCTACGCCCATCAAGCTCCATTCCATTGGCACGTTCTTTAGCCTTAAAAAGACAAATAAATGGTCATATACATCCTGAACAAAACTACTAATTATTCCGTGGCTATGAGTAAGATCCCACTGAATATTTCAGTTGGGTGCTTTATCTTAATGTTAGCCAGAACGTAGGGTCTACAACTTACAAATGTGTTGTTCCTACACTAAATATTTGTATAAGCTACTAAAAAAAACTTGAATTATTGTACCTAACTGCAATCCTGACGGTGTTTCCAGCTCCAAAGCAGTACACAGTTAGCAAGTTACAGCCTGTAGGTCAAATCTGGCCAGCTGGCTGTCTCTATATAACCCATAAGCTAAGAGTTTAAATAACTAGGGGGAAAAAACAGTATTTAACAAGTAGTGAAAAAAACACATGAAATCCAAGTTCCAACGCCCACAAATAATTTTTTATTGGAATAGGGCCCCATTCATCCATCTGGCTGCTTTTGGGTTAAAACAGCAGAGTTAAATAGTTGGGCCTGAGATTCTATGACTCAAACCTGAACATACTTATTATTTAATCCTTAGAGTTTTCTTAACCCTTCTCTGGAAGCCAAAAGCTAAGGCTGAAGCAAAGCCTTGTACATAGTTAGGTACTTATAGTTCCTTTTCCCAGAATATTTATTAAGTGTTAACAGCATACATTTAAAGAAACATTCTTGCCGGGCGCGGTGGATCATGAGGTCAAGAGATCGAGACCATCCTGGTCAACATGGTGAAACCCCGTCTCTACTAAAAATACAAAGATTAGCTGGGCATGGTGGCGCACGCCTGTCGTCCCAGCTACTAGGGAGGCTGAGGCAGGAGAATTGCTTGAACCCGGGAGGCGGAGGTTGCGGTGAGCCGAGATCGCGCCATTGCACTCCAGCCTGGGTAACAAGAGCGAAACCCCGTCTCAAAAAAAAAAAGAAACATTCTTTAACCTAAATAGAATTTAAACTTCAAATTCCAAAAATCTTCTAGTTCAGATGTTCAAGCTAGTGTTTATGCCCCACGCAGTTTTTGGCACTAGAAATAAAGATAAAAATTACGCTATTTTCTGAAAGCTGTGATCCTATTGCAAAATTTAATTAGGAAATGAGCGAACTTAAGTGAATCCTACTTATACCTTTGGCATCTCAGTTTTTCCTACAATGAAGCTGTGTATCTTAAGTCTCTCTGAATCTCACAATTCCACAGTCACTAATTATAACTAGTTGCATTCAGCTTTTATTGCTCCAGTAGTTACCCCTTTAGAAAGTTACCCTTTTTGAAAATTCTAATTTCTGTAAAGGCCTACCTACATTAAGTGATTTTACCTGGAGCTCAATTCCTAATCTCAACATTGACTATTTAGAGGGCTTGTCAGTTTTTCCTCTTCTACTCAAAGGGTACTTGAGCTACCATCCTTTAAATGTGGCCTATACTCACAGATCTTTACTTTTTTTACATTCTGCCTCAAGACCAATCAAAATCCAAACACATCATCATTCACTTAGCAAAAAAGGAGTAACATTTTCCTTCTGCATTTTAACTTTATTTTGGCTATTTTTGACTCTAGAATGTAAACTCATCGTAAACATTAACTAGATATCCTAGCAGAACTGGGGTATAGCTGACCCCGATAGTTGGAAACTAATGAAGCAGGTAGTAGGACCAACTTCACTAAGTCATACAAACTTTTCTGTTATCCTGCATGTATCTGAGTCTCCACAAGGGTTGGAGAAAAAGTTCAAAGTATTACTGACTTCTTATCCCAGCAACTGGTCACTTGTATTTGGTGTTAATAGAACTGGTGATTTACAAAGAACAGGTTGACTTTTACTTACTTCCTTGGCATCATCTACATTTTCAAAATATACAAAGGCAAATCCTCTTGAACGCCTAGACTGCTGGTCATATACAATAGACACATCGGCAATGGGACCATATTTAGAGAACACTTCTCTTAGATCTCTTTCTGTGGTATACAAGCTCAACCCAAATACTCCAAGACAACAGTTAGGATCAGGATTTGCCTAGAAATTAAAAAAAAAAAAAAAAAAAAAAAAAAAAGGTGAATTTTGAACTTTGAAAACTTGTCATGAAATCAAAGTTTTTAAAAAAGGGAACTGTATACTAGCCAAAATGTCACTGACAAGAAAAGTACATAATTAGACCGAACACCACTTAGAAATTATAGCAAGTACTGCAGACATTTTTGGGAATGGGTAGGAAAGAATGCAAAAGAAACAATTTCAACCTTTGAATTAAGTAAGTTTGGGAAACAAGTACTCATGCTGGTGAAAAGCAACCTGGTATCTTTCCTTCTATGAATGTATTCTAAGAAAAATTCATACATTCATTATGACACACAAGGATAACTGGAACCACAATGTCTATAAGCTAGAAAAAATTTTAATGTTGACACACCTTCCATTCAACAGAATGCTCTCAATTGCCAGAAAGATAAGCATATATAGTTTTATTTTTTTAGAAGCATAACACACATACATTGTGTTCAGTATGTACATAAATGAAGCCTGAGGGCATGTGTACCAGACCATTTTACAGGTTATAAACAGCTTGCAATCACTGTAAGAAACAAGAGTTGGCCAGGTGCAGTGGCTCATGCTTGTAATCCCAGCACTTTGGGAGGCCAAGGCTGGTGGATTGCTTGAAGTTCAGAAGAGCATGAGGCTCAAACAGGTGGATCACAAGGTCAAGAGATGGAGACCATCCTGGCCAACATGGTGAAACCCCATCTCTACCAAAAATAGCTGGGTGTGGTGGCAGATACCTGTAATCCCAGCTATTTGGGAGGCTAAGGCAGGAGAATCGCTTGAACCCGGGAGGCGGAGGTTGCAGTGAGCTGAGATTGTGTCACTGCACTCCAGCCTGGGCAACAGAGTGAGACCAAGTCTCAAAACAAGTTCTCGTTTCTTTCTAGAGACATAAAAATGTTAAGTCCCCTATACCCTTCCCCTAAATCACTTGGATTATACAATGAAATCACAATAAATACCATCTCATTTGAAACCTTTCATGAAATATAAAAAATGCCTTAACACCCAAAAGAAACTAGCTTCAAATTAAATGGGAAAGTTAGGAGAGCATCTAACTGGATTTATGCAACACAGAAAACGAGTAACGTTAAGCATAGAACTGTATTTTGAAATAATGTGCTAATACTATAGTACAGTATAGTAATGCACAATGACAAGTTTTTTTTTTTTGGATGGACTAAGGCAGGCATCCCTAAACTATAGCCCGCGGGCCGCATGTGGCCCCCTGAGGCCATTTATCAGGCCCCCCGCCGCACTTCAGGAAGCGGCACCTCTTTCATTGGTGGTCAGTGAGAGGAGCACAGTATGTGGCAGCCCTCCAACGGTCTGAGGGACAGTGAACTGGCCCCCTGTGTAAAAAGTTTGGGGACGACTGGACTAAGGAGTTACACCATTGTATCAGTATTATGCTTAAATGACAGGTAGCCCAAATGCAGACCCCCCATCATGAAAGATTAACTTAAAATAACTTAAAAGATGCTCTCAAAACACTAAAAAGCCTCTTTAAGATTTCACTTACACACTCACTGCTAAAACCGTACTGTCAAAATCAGCTCTAACTTTGAGAAAAAGTAGATTTAGGCAGTCCACTGCTTCAAAACCAGTTTTTCATCTTACCCGATTCCCAACATGACGCCTGCGAGTAGACATGGGAGAATGACTGTGGCTGTGCCGTCTGCGATAATCTCGACTGTAAGACCTGCTACGCGATCGTCTATGGGAGCGGGAGCGAGACCGTGACCGAGTATAATGCCTTCGGGAACTTCTTCTGGACCTAGACCTGCAAGACAAAGACTTCAAGGTTACAACTCACAACAGATACTGTCTTCTTTAAGTTTATTACTCTGTTCTAAAGTTAAACTCCCAAAGTGGGAACAATCCAAGAATATGCTAACATGGTTACCAATTAAGTAGGATCAATACTTTTTTCTCTCATTATTTATAGTCATTTCAACTTTGCTAGGAAGCGTTCTAAAAACCACAAGCTCTTCTTCAGTATTTCTTCCAATTAAAGATTAATATTAAAGTCTACATATTTATCTTTTGCGAATCAAAGCATACAGCATTTTACTAGCTTGGCTGGTGCCCATCTCTCCCCCTCAGAAGACCATTCTCTAACTTTTTGTCTCTCCTTATGCCCACCATCAATTTAATACAGTAATAAACCACAAGTATTCCCTAGCAGTTAAAAACAAAATCAAGTTGCTCTTGACTAACTAGAGTGACTCTAAGTTGTCATCTAAACCAGGACACATTTGAGAAAAGGGGTGCTGTTAATTATGCCTGACAAGAGGCATAAACTGGTATCGTCCCAGGCAAACCAGGATGTATATATAGCCTACCACTGACCAACATTAAAAAAAAAAAAAAAAAAGCACACCATATACTTATTTATCAAGAATTGCAATTACCGAAAGCCAATATTCTACAGTGTATTTGCCATGCTAATAAGCAGTTTACTTACATTCAGTAAATCCTCACAACAACCCTGAAGAACTGGTACTGTAATAATTATTTGCCTTTTATAAAGAAGCTAAAGCTGAAAAGTTATGTAATCTGCCCAAACCAGCAAAAATAGAGAACCCTGACTCCAAAAGCCCAGGCTCTTAACCACTTTTAGTCTTGTCTCCCAGAACTTAAGTTCACTTCTAGTACCAATATTTAAATAAGCCAACAAATAATCTAACCCTCTCTACCTTCCTGGTTTACAAAGCACGCACCACTTTCAAAGCTAAGAGTAATGAGAAAATCTCAAGACAGTCTTTCTTACCTAGATTCAGATCTGGACCTGGACTTTGATCTGGAACGCCTGGAATCTTCCTTGGAGCGAGACCTTGCAGGGGTATGCCTTGCAGATTTCCCCGATCCGTGAGCACTTCCACTTCTGGAAGCAGAACGGGATTCCTACACGTAGATGTTAAAAGTTTAATTTGTACACTTTCTGGGCAACTTTAAAAACAAATAAGCTGCTGTGAGATAAATGGTGAGGGACAGCAATCCCCTTCCAAGATAAGAAAATATAGGTAAGGGCAGGAACTGAGTATACCTGGTGTTAATAGTTTCATTGCTCCAAATAACGTAAGTCAATTAACTTGTCCTTTCTTCCACCTTTTTGGAGCAGGGATAACTATTATTTGACTCCACTTCCTTCAGAAAGGGGTGCCAAAGCCAAGCAGTTAAAGGGAACTGCCCAAGGACTGTGTTTTCAGAATGTTACTCCGTAAAGACTAGGGTGAGACGGAACCTTATTAACTATGACACCTATACTTTATACCTATTTCAATCAAGTTGCAATCAATAAAACAAAACCCTATACAATGTATAGAATTTACTTAAAAATGCTTGACTTTAACCTTGACCTTTCAAGTTGTATTTATAATTCAGTGATAAAAGAGATAAAGACAATGATCTCCATTTCAAGTTCTAGAGAAAGGGAGAAACCTAGTAGAAAGCAAAGGCTTAACCCTGTAAAACCCTATTACATCTAAATATGGTGGGATGCCCCCTAAAGAAACTGAAAGCAACCAGATGGAGCTACATACAACAGAACAGTTAACTACACAAAAGTAACAGTAGAGAGGGTGTCAGAGGGATCCGCCACAGATTCTTCAACTAAATAACCATGAGCCAGGGCAAACTTACGGAAAACCAGAAATTAACCTAACTTTCCTAGTTACTTAAATACACATTAAAATCAGGGCAGCTAAATCAGGAGGTCCTAATCTAGGGCCAAGGAAGCAAGAGCATAGAACTACATACAAAAGCCAAAATTCAGGTAAATATTGTATACTCATAGCTTTCCCAATCGAAACTCGGATTGGCTGGTAGGTTGGGGAAGGGGGGAATTGATAATGAAAAATGGCAAAGGAATGGCTAACCAGGATAACCAGTTCATCAACGAGCTAAAGACATATAGTCAGTTTATCAACAAAAGGGTATACTAAGTAATGAAACCAAAGAAAAGTTCTGCCAAGGTACCACAACATTAGATGAGGAAAGGGACAGAACCTACTCCTAGTCAGTCTGATAGCTAGGTAAAATTATCAAGACAACCTTTAAGTTATCCAACTTAGACAAAATAAAGTCATGTGGGCCTTTCTACTTGAGAGAGCAGAAATGACAAGACTCAAAAGGAAGTATTATTACAATAAATCACTATAGGGCATGAATCAAAGCTGAAGCAGATAAAATTTAATCACAAGAGATTTCCTTGTTTGGTACATTTTCAGAGTATTTTGGACATTCTTGAAAGGACAGAAGATAGAGGGTTATTTTAAATTACAGCTCAAAATACTTTGTAAGATAGTTCCGTGGTTTACAGCATAATGGAGAAAATTTGGATGATCCTTTGGTTCTCAGGGTAGGTCTCTAAGGTCCCAGAGACTCCAGAAACTTTCAAATGACTTCAAAGCCATTATAAAACATGGTGGAGTGACATGAAACTTGACACAGCCTTTCCCCTCTAACTCCCTCCATGAGTGACTACCAAGAGATTAAAAGAAAAAGATAGTACACCCTTCTTTATTACTGAGGACATCTGCCTTTAATATCAAGAAATAGTTAAAGGATGTAGTGATGCTCTGGGGACAATCCCTTGGGGTTCCCTATCAAATATTTGGAACAGGCACTTCCCTTCTCTCCATGGAAAAAGGAGGAAGTCTCGAAAATGAGTGTAGTTTCTGCTATTTTTACCACAGGCAAAAACTAATACAGGTAAGAGCACAGAAAAGAGGAACTCAAAAGTTGCTAAATGCCTTTTTGATTCCAACACTAGAAAGATTACCTCAATGGAAATGAAACAATCTTCTCAAGAAGTGAAAGCAGAATATGGGTGCTTCACAGTAATGGTTAACAGAAACCAGTCAGCCCAGGAATCTGAGTATAAAGGAAGAATGGGTCAAGTCAAGACCCTCTTCAAGCCCTGGCTTTATTTTAACAGAAAAACCTTTATTCTAAGCTAAGCTGTTTCACCAGCCTCTTCACTGAGGGAAGAGATAGTACTCCTGGCCTAGAAAATAAGACTTCATGACGTTTTCTCACTAATTTCTGGCAGATCCCAGATCAAAGATATAATACTTCTGAAATCAAAGGAGTTTTCACTCAGCCTCCAAAACTAACGACTACTCAGCAGATACATTTTGTATGCAATCATTTCTTAGGCCAGGAATAAGGGTAATACCAGAATGCAAAGGCTTTGTTTTCTATACTGACACTTGTTTGGGCTAACACTTATATGTTTCCATCTTCTTTCTTATCAGGAATATTTTCTTGACAAAGTTAAGCCTTCTGAAGTTCTTTTGGCCATTTAACTGGATGGGAAGTATACATTCAAGTGAATAAAGATTGTCTACAAGAAACAAGACCTAAAATCAGCACCCAAAACAAAAGCACAATGTTAACTTTGAACCTTAATGCACAGACTGGCAAATTTGTAAAACCAGCTGGGAAAGCCTCTAAATGTAAGGATGCTTCCCATTCCACTCTTACGGTTGACATAGTGAACACATTAAAACTACAGTGACAGAACTGGATACCACTGCTTCATAGGGACCATGAACCTAAAACAGCATGAATCAAATAAAGCCAAAATTTCTCTGGGGGAAAATAAAATACTCAGGGAGTCAATCAAGCTCTTCAGACTGGATCTCAGCTATATCCTAATATACAACCTGCAGGGAACACATCAAGTAAAAATACAACATACTTAGCCTTCCAACAAAATAATCTACATCTCCCTATTCTGAAAACAGTAATTTGAAAGAAAGAATAACCATCCAATCCCTATTATTTCAAAAACTAGATGTAATTTATTAGATTTAAAACAGTGGCTCACAAACACAGATGTGCACTAAACCTCTACAGCATTTTCAAATACAGAATGCTCAACTGGAGTCTACTTTCAGGCGGTCTGGACTTGGGTACTTGCGTCTCTCAAAAACTGTGTGTTTACAATAACCAGGTTAAGTCTGACTTACTTGACTCAGTCAACTTCAGAAGTTACAGGCTTCCTACTAATTTTTTCCCTTTGCAAAAGTATCTACCTGAAATGTTGTCATCTCCTTCCTTCCTTCAACTTAATGCAGTCTTCCCCACACTGCCTATTCCCAGAAAACAGAAACAGCCTGCCTCCTCATCTACCCTATGGCCCAAAGAGACACATTAGGACCCACAGATGCTTTGGCCAGGGGGAAAACAAAAACAAATGGACCCAATGGTTCACTAGCAATGTTTTCTCACCTTAAGTCATATAATCAGATTCCAAATTGCTTTCTTTCCCTTAGTGGGCTGGGGGTTAAGAGGTCTTTTCCTCTTTTCCACCCCAAGGACCTGTCAGGTTTCTTAATAAAATAATCTATGGGCTTCAATTAAAATGTAATATTCGTTCACATCACTTTTATCTCAGCTACCTGCCTGCTCTTTTGAGTAATTTTGGAACATAAAAGTAACAGTTATATTTTCATTAGTTTAATACAGCAAGAAATCCTTTCATAAATGAGAAAATTTTCTTCTGCTTTCAAGATACAGAAATAAATAGGCCTAAAAGCATCAGAAAATGGATTATCCAAGAAATGCCACTTAAGTCGCTTTCTCCAAGAGCATGAAGACCTGACAACTCTCTGAGAAAGTTTATTTCAGGAAGAAATGCGTGAGATAATACCCTTGGCATTCTCAGTTGGGTAGAAAACTGCTGGCTGGCTACTGCTGGGTATTATTTTGATAATATGTGTACTTGTCTCATCCAGCTGACAGTAACATTACACCAATCACTTGACTCTGCTAAAACAAAACACAGAAAAGGAAAAGACAGAGCTTTTAGGCTGAATTTCTCATTAAGTGGTAGGGATGGGGAACCAGAATAAAGCTCCTTCATAACCTGTACCTCTAACATCATTACAATAGCTAAATTTTCATAGCAGAAAAGGAGAAAAGGGAATCAAAGCATCTGCCACTATTGCACTTTGAATTAGCTATCCTGTTCACTTGTGTGACCCACCTATTGCAAGCTGAAGCGACTGTATTATCAGTAACTCTAGTCATTCTGCTGGAATAGGCATTAAGTAGAAACAGAAATTGAAAAATCATCCCTGTGTATTTAGCAAATATGCATCTTAAAGTTAGGGCCCAAATGCTCTTTGAATCCCACTACTGCTATATGGGGGAAAAAACTGACACTAATGACAAAGGGAAATATCTTACTCAATGCTCTGTTTGTTGGATTTTGGGGGTTTGCTTCTACAACCATCCTGGCCACATTCTTTTGAAAACTATTTTACAGGAAATATTTTACTATACATTGTTTAGTACTGAAGGAAAGGGGTCAGTGCAATTTAAGAGTCCAGGGAGGTGGCAAAGACGACCAGTTCCAACCCTGAAGGTATTCACTCGTGCACCAGGACCAGCAACATTAGATAGGTGAAAAGTTTATCTAGAGAGGACAACAAGAAGCCCACTGTTACCCATGCTGGAGAGCTCATTGCTGCCGGGTGTTTGACTACAAAAGATTATTTTTTAAAAATTGCATTTCAATCATTTCACTAAGCAGTTAAAATCAGAATTACCTAATTTAAACGATTCCCCTGGAAGGCACTTCTTTACCCTGTATATGTTTTCTATTAAACAAATAATGCATGCATGTTTAGCAAAATATACAGGGACACATAAACAGACTAGTAATTACTTAGCGTAGTGCTTTCTGATTCCAGATTACTTCTTATCTTAACTTCATTTTTATTTCTTTTCTTCATTCTTCCGTTTCAAATTCTGACTTCTTTCATCTTCCCCACTTCACACAAATTGCTCAATATTCTACAAGTGGGACTTCTGGTCTGATAATTAGCATGCATTCTTTCTTTTATTTTTTCAAATTTCAGCTTCACTTATTCCTGAGCTTCAAATACTCATTTACAAAACTTGTCAAATGACGACTTCCGCATTTTCCTTCTTCAACATTAACCTTAATAGAAAAAGAACAGGATGAAGAATATTTTAAAACTCCAGGATAAAATCCAGTGCCAAAACTGAAACTAGAAAAAAAAAAATCCCTTTGTTGATTCGGATTAAAAAAAAAAAAAAAAAAGAAACTAGAATATGCAGCTCAAAAAACTGAAACTACATAGTTTTCTGCTGGTTCTAGAATATATGGTAATCAATCTCATTTGTCTACTCCAAATAGTTTATCATGCTTAAGTTGAATGTGAAGTGAGCCAGTGAACATTTACTGTTCATTTAACATTTCAAGAACTATTACATTTTACACTTCTTAAATAGAAAATAGGATAAGTGTCAAAAGCACACCTCTAGTCAAAAAGTGACATATTAATACCTAAGTGCAAGAAAGGAAAGTACGGACAATTCATTTGTATGATGACAAAGGCTCAGGGTTGAAAGGGTTTACGGTATTGTGACTTGTCTAGATAGTATAAAGAAACGTATTTAACGTCACACATTTTTGTACTGTATTAGAGCTCTGTAGAAAGACAGTGTCAGGGAACCTGACAATTTGGAACTGCAGTGTTCAACCCACCCCTGGAAAAGCTGCTCTAGTGAGATTTTATAGTACGAGTCATAAAAAGACAAAATCAAGTCAACCACCTACAAAATATGCCAGTAGCTACGAAGGAAAGCAGAACAAACTTGAATCCAACAGTGGTATTTTCAGAGAATTTTGTTTTACATTTCCCCCTCAATGAAGAAAATATTAAGTCTTCTGGATGTCCAAAGGAGAAATTCTACTTTAAAAGGTGGCACTATTAAGAGCAAATTATAGCTCACCGCCTCAAATAATTAAAAAGATTGAATTTAGCTGATCCGTAAATGTCTGAACATGCTAAATACTGCCTCCATAAAACCTTCTAGATTTTTATCCTACATTTCACCTTAATATTTTTATTATTATTTCCTCCCCCAAAAAAAAAAGGGTAAGGCTTTGCTTAAAAAAAAAAAAAAAAAAAAAAAAAAAAAAGCTGCAAGTCTTTATACCTGTGTGGGCATAAAGACAACCATCGCTAGCCTGCCAAGTGCTGTGATGTCTTTCCTAACAAAAGCATAATTTCCAGTCTAGTTTTAAAGTCAATCGTTGTTTATTTAATCCAAAATACTTCAAATACCTTTTTACTTCAGGGAGTTACAGTTATTGGTTTTCTTTAAATGTCCATCACTAAAATGCAATGGGAAATGTTTTCTGGCAGCACAAATGTAATCGTGGAATCAGAATGCCCCAGCAGGTTTCCTTAGGGCCTTCTAAATGTTGGATACAGACAGGGCACTTGGATGCAGAAGATACTGGAATAGAGGCCACACTTCTAGCTATTACAGCTGTTTTCAATATGGAGATTTTCCTGCTGTTATTTTATTACCCCTTCCCAACCTGCTTCCTTCTCTTATAGTCTTAGAACAAAACCATTACTAGATTAATATAAACACTAGATTTATTTCAAGTCAGTTGCTAAGTTCAAGTGGCTACTTTATACAATCAAAGACAAACTCTTGGGCTAATGTTATCACATATATTTAGTAAGAGACCCTACTTAGAAATAAACAAACTTGTCCTAACAACACAATTTTTGTTAAAATGATTCTAGGGGATACAACTGGAATCTATTTAACATTAAACATGCATAAACTCACTAAGTCGACTGACAGGGCAATATTTTAAAAATTGGGAGGGATGGGGCAAATAAAAACTCATGAATCCTGTTAGGTTAAGGTCAATGCTCTCATCAATGAGTACATTTTTTTCCTGGCAGCCAAACTGTCTACCAGAAGGATGGATAGAAAAATCTTTAAAGACTAGAGAATTGGACCGGACAAGGTGGCTCACACCTGCAATCCCAGCACTCTGGGAGGCTGAGGGAGGATCACCTGAGGGTCAGGAGTTCAAGACTAGCCTGGCCAAAATGGTGAGACCCCAATCTCTAAAAACAAAAACAAAAAAAACACAAAACACTGGAGAATAGTGTCTGGGAAAAAACCATCATCTGAAATTAGTGTAGGCCTGTGCTTATAAAAACACTCTTGCAAAAATAGCACAGACTCAAGTTTACAATCATAAAACATTCAGTACTTCCCAGCGAAAGCAAATATACAAGACTTTCTGACTTTTCAGAAACTACCTTTTAACCAATTTCTAAACACAAAAATTAATACAAAGAAAAAAAGGGACCCTCATCCAAACTGTCTCGTAACAATCCATGTTGATATACCATCAATCTCAATGTAACCTCCAAAACCCAATTCAAAGCAAAGGCTTTCGGGAATGTCAAGACTAATTTGCTATAGTAAAGAACTTGTTTGGCTTACATTTTAAAAACTATACTAATAAATTTCCTATCTAATTTTACATATCCCACCCTCAATACTAACCTGGGCCAAAACACTTAAAATTCCTATGCATCAGTCACCATGTCTTTAACAA
Organism: Saimiri boliviensis; assembly: GCF_048565385.1. Taxonomy (NCBI): domain Eukaryota; kingdom Metazoa; phylum Chordata; class Mammalia; order Primates; family Cebidae; genus Saimiri; species Saimiri boliviensis. Next base: position 74,557,219 of record NC_133456.1, read on the forward strand.
TCACATATGTAGTAACACTGATCAACATAAACGCTAAGGCTCAAGAAATATACACAACTGTAACTATGCCCTTATCCTGGGCAAAATAACTATGAAAGCATTAATATTTACCACCTAAGGTTTGGGGTTTTATTGAAGAGAAAGAAAGAAAAAACGCTGTGCAAGACAAATGCCATTAACACTCCCCCGACCACCTGAATTCCTCAACTTTTTGGCAAAACCCGTAGTACTTACCTTATAAAAATCACTTGTAATGTCAGCTTGAAAATGTCACGTTCTAGTTCCAGACAATATCCACAATATTAAAGCATTCTTGTTTAAAACCAAGAAAAAAAATTTCAAGCTGGTTTCAAGAGACTGATAGACCTAACCAGACTCATAACAATACAAAAGTTTCCTATTTGACAATTCAATCCCTTTTTAAAGGAATCGGTGAGATGGCTAAAATCTTTAATAAGAAGTAGGTTGAGAGATGTTTCCGTTTTGAAAATTGGAAGGTAAAACCAAGGAATATAAAAAGACATCCCAAGATTAGGCAGAAGAAGAGAAAAACTGCAGAATTTGAAAGGCAGTTTGATGGGTTGGTGTCCAGATGCTGCTATTTATCTCTAAAGATAATGTGCGACTATTGTTGCAAACACACTGGTTCTACAAAAATAGCCAGTATTCTATCAGCGTATTTGCTGGGTCAAAACATTTTCTTTATTCTGGTCCATACATCAGTGTCTCCTTAGTTTCTGTATTCCTCTAGGAACGACTCATTTGTAGGAACTCATTACAATGTTGAGGAGATTAGAACGTTACACCTAGTGCAATACCAACAAACAAATCTCACACACCCTATACACTGCGATTATAGGGCTCTAAAGATTACCCTGCACTTCTAAACTTGCTATCAACTTTTAATTCAAATTCTTAACTGCTAGGAGTGCCTCTTTTTGCGAAGAAAAGGTGCTAGTCAACCCCTTAAAATCAGGCAATTTTTTTTGGTGGGGGACGGAAAGAGGCTTGAATCTAGAGATGAAAATGACACCGATCTTACTTTCGAAAGTGGTTTGGCCAGATCCGGTTAAGTCTGCTAATTAGACCCCTGAAGACTGATTTAGTGTAAATCTATTACCTTTGAGATGGGGGGAAAATAAATCCCACAGACCAACAAGGGATGAGGGACACAGTGAAACAGTTTTTAAGTGTCATTATAGCCATCCAATAAATACTGAATTCTGTTAGTGATCAAATTCGGAATAATTTATCCCACTCACCCAACCTTAAAGGGGAGGGACACAACAATAAACTTCTACAGTTACTAGAAACGTTGGGGCACAGACGGGTGGGGATATCTGGATTAGAGACACGTAAGTAAGGCAGAATTCCAGCTGATTTGAAGAGATTAGTGATTTACATTAAGCCAGTCCAGAAGCCTGGAGTTGAATGAAACTCATTTTTCTCGCTCCAGAGAAGCATTTACCCCACAGGTATGTCTAAGATTAAACTCTTCCATTGAGCTTTAAGGTTTTCCTACCATTGCTTTGGAATCCTAGACTTCCAAATTTGATTCAGGTGTATTACAACCCTTAAAGGTTCCAATTGGAACACAAACAGCAAACAAAACAATAAGTATTTCACAACTTCAATGTTTAGAGACCTCGGTCAAAAAGCCAAGGCTCTTATGTAAGAAAAACATCTCAATTTTTAACACAATTAAGTTAACCTCCCTCTACAACTGAAAGATTGTGAACAAAACAATGTAATTTTACTAGTAGGAAAAAAAACAACCAATCCGAACATTTCAAATTCCTCTTGAGCCGAGTCTCAAACTGGAACTTAGTTCCTTCAATTGTTTCCGTTCTCGCGTAAAATATACTAATTAACTCTTCCGGCAATTTTCTATTCTCAAGCACACCATATGCAGCTTCTTCAAGTGTATTCAACTGAGAGTTCCCCCAGTCAGAAGCCAGTCATTTTGTATTTTCGAAGAGTACAAAGGTACCCAACAACTGCTGTTTAATAACGAAATACTTTAAAATCGCTTACTTTGCAGTCTAAACGCCAATGACTAGTTTTAACAGTTGATTGAACTGCCAACAAAGCCAACTCTTCACTTTTGAGCCCAATCTCTACTTTCTCACCCATGAAAAGGAAGAACTTAAAATCTAAACTCGTGACACTGGACTCAATCCTCTTAAGGCAAAACATGAAAAACTAAAAACTCTATACTCATTCGAGTATGTAAAGGCAAGGCTTGATTAGTTCACACCAAATCAGTTTTGGCTCCAAACTGGTTACTCTCGCTTCATCACTAAGGTGCCAAGAGGTAAGAAACTTTCTTTCTAAACTACTCTAAAGAATCATCTCAACTATTATTAATACAAACTTTTGCTAAGACATTTAATAGTCTTATTTACCTGATAAATCATACTCAGATATTAAGGTGGCTCTACCAGTAAGGGAAAACTTAGGTAACAAGTTAAAAAAACACACAAAACACAAATTACTCCCATAACAGCCTCCAAAAAAAACCAAAAGCAAAAACAAAAAACCAATTTGTGGTGCTTTTTTATTACCTTCCTACTAAGAGATTCCTAGTTCAGCAATCCCTGTATCTTCGCGTCATCATTGAATGCTCCGCGAATCTAACACCCGGAGCCCCAATGAGCGGCTCCGTATGTCGTTTAAATCCTAGAACTGTCTTGTTCCGGCAATTCAACTGACCCTCACCGAACACCCTTAAGAAGTGGAAACTTAAAGGAAAGAAAATTGTACCCAACACACGCTGTGGTTCTAAGTATTAGAACGCCTCAAAACAAAGGAAATAACGGCGCCGTCAATTGTTGCCCGTCAATTTCTCCTTCACAATTCTGGGGAAAAGCGATGGCCACAAAATTATCTTAGCGACTTTGTGGTCTGCTCTAATAGCTTACTGATAACGGATTTTTGCCTGGGAAGCCCTTTCGGTATCAGAAAAAAGCACTTCATCGATGCCAAACACAAAGCCCTCGCGCAATCCCCTCCGCCTCATGGGCCCAGAACTTCGTCGATCTCGGATTAGTTTCCATCTTAAGCCTCAAGGACATACAAGACTCGGTCCTTTCCGGGGAGGCAAAGACGGCCCTTCGTTAACCTCAACACCGGGCCAAAGACCCCAAAGAATGCCGTCTGTCTCCTCCCACCCCACCACGCGGCCTTGCTAGGCGCGGCCCGCAGCGGGTCGGGCCCAAGTAGCCGCGCGGTTCCTCCGCCATTTTGTGCCTCTGGCAGCGCGCCCAGCCCGCCAGTCCAAGATGGCTGCGGCGGACCTTCGCAGGAGAGCAACGGCGAAAGAAGATACCACTCCCCTCCCCCAACAACGCGGGGACGCAGCGGCCATTTTCATCTTCCCCCGCTTATAACGGGAGAAACGGCCGTGTCGGGCAGAAGCCACATAAATCCGCCGGTGGCCGCCCAAGGCACTAAGGCACTATCCACAAGGGCTTTTTTTGGTTAAAAGCTGCTCCCTTGCTGCCCTCCCAGCTTCAGACTTCGGAGCCTAAAACGCCGCAGCCTCCCGGCCCGAGGCCGATGGGCCTAGGAAAAGACGGAAGGAGCTGGGACCACACAGCCGCCCCCTACGCCAGCTCTACGTACCCGCTCGCCGTAGTTCTGCTCGCCGCTGTCGCTCATGACTCCTGGCTGTTGTCGCCGGTCGAGGTGCTTCAACCGAAGCCGCCAACCTCTCGCGCCTTGGCCAAGGAGGCTCAGCCGCGGCCCCGCACGATACGCCGGTCGCCCAGCCGCTCAGAGCAGAACCGCTCCGCACCGCCTCCGCACTGGCTCTAACTTCACCGGACGTGACGCGGCGCTCCTTCGCCAGGCTCCGCCCCTGCCCAGAAACGCGCGCTTTTTTGGCCTCGCCCCGCCTCGCTTTGCCTTTCCTCTCCAACAGCCTCGCGTCCCCGACCGGAAATGACGCAACCCCGCCCCTCTCAGGGCCCCACCCCCGGCCCCCGGCCTCTCTGAGGCGGGAAAGCTCGCCTGCCGGTTGTCCGCTGTGGTGGGCGCCACGGGGCCACGGTGATGTCACCAGTCACGCCTTCATCCCTTCTAGAACTTTCCAGGGAACCTGTCGAGGGAGCGGGAAGGGAGGAGATGCTCTCTGTTTCCCCCAGTCTCCATTCCTTTCTCGGCCTTCCTAGTTTTTCGCTTTGCGTGTTTCCTTTGTTTGAGAGGGGAGTATCGGTACACTGGGTTCTGACTTCATTTTGCTTTACTTGCAGATATTTCTTTCCTGAACACGTCTTCATTTAAAAAAGGTCAGATCTCGACACACAGGAATCAGACACAGTCTCTATTCTGAAGTTAGGAAATAATATACGAGAACCGTTAAACAATTAAAGTGATTGTGAGTGCTAGAGGCACGTGGAAGTGCGGGGGTGTCTCAAGGAGGGAAGCTTAATTCTGCCATTACGTGAGAGACTATTTGAGATGGGGGTCTTACTCTGTCGCCCAGGCTGGAGTGCAGTGACGGGATCTCGGCTCACTGCAATCTCCGCCTCCCAGGTTCAAGTGATTCTCCTGCCTCAGCCTCCTGAGTAGCTGAATTACAGGTGCCCGCCACCATGCCTGGCTAATTTTTTGAATTGTTTACAGAGACAGAGTTTTGCCATATTGGCCAGGCTGGTCTCGAACTCCTGGGCTCAAGTGATCCTCCCACCTCGGCCTCCCAAAGTGTTGGGATTATAGGTGTAAGCCACCGCCCCCGACCCCTGTGTGGGATACTTAATCCGTCTGCACTTGTCCTCATCCATTGAAAAGGTGGTACCTGGACGGTGAGGCCCTTTGGTACTGGTAAAGGGCCCTTTTTTGGTTTTCTTTTCTTTTCTTTTTTTTTGAGACAGGGTTTCTCGCTCTGTTGTCCGGAATGGAATGCAGTGGCTTATTGCAACCTCCGCCTCCCAGTCTCAAGTGATCCTCCTGCCTCAGCCCAATATCTCCCACTCCTGGTTTTTTTTAAATAGCTTTATTGAGATATAACTCATCTACTATGCAATTCCCTTATTTAAAGTGTACAATTCAAATAGCATTTATTCCCAGAACTGTGCAACCATCATCACAATTTCAGAGTAGTCTCATCACGTCAAGAAAAGAAACACTTGCCTGGTGCGGTGGCTCACGCTTGTAATTCCAAAACTTTGGGAGGCCGAGGCGGGTGGATAACAAGATCAGGAGTTCGAGACCAGCCTGGCCAATATGGCGAAACCTCCATCTGCTAAAAATGCAAAAATTAGTTGGGCGTGCTGGAGGGTACCTGTAGTCCTAGCTACTCGGGAGACTGAGGCAGGAGAATTGCTTGAACCCAGGAGGCTGAGGTTGCAGTGAGCCGAGATGGTGCCACTGCACTCCAGTCTGGGCGACAGAGTGAGACTCCATCTCAAAAAAAAAAAAAGAAAAGAAATACTCATTAACAGTCATTTTGCATCCCCTGCTGCTCTCCACTCCTCACAACCCTCCCAGCCTTAGGCAACCACAAATCTTTTTTGCTCAATAGATTTACCTATTTTGAACATTTTATATGAATGGAATCATATAATATGTATCTTTTGTAACTGGCTTCCTTAGCATACGTTTTCCCGGTTAGTCCATGTTGTAGAATGTATTACTATTTCATTCTTTTTATTGTCAAGTTATATTCAATTGTATGGATATATCACATTTTATTTATCCATTCATCATTTAATAGAAATTTGGATAGTTTTCATTTTTTAACTATTATGAATAATGCTGCTGTGAACATTCATGTACATTTTTTTTTTTTTTTTTTGAGACGGAGTTCGCTCTTGTTACCCAGGCTGGAGTGCAATGGCGCGATCTCGGCTCGCGGCAACCTTCGCCTCCTGGGTTCAAGCAATTCTCCCACCTCAGCCTCCCGAGTAGCTGGGACCATAGGGGTGTGCCACCATGCCCAGCTAATTTTTGTATTTTTAGTAGAGACGGGGTTTCACCATGTTGACCAGGATGGTCTTGATCTCTTGACCTCGTGATCCACCCGCCTCGGCCTCCCAAAGTGCTGGGATTATAGGCGTGAGCCACTGTGCCCTGCCTCATGTACAAATTTTTGTATGAGTACATGAATTTACTTCTCTTAGATATAGACCTAGGAATGGAATTGCAGGATTGTATAGTAACCCTATGGTTAATTTAGGGGGAAAACTGCCAAACTGTTTTCCACAGTGACTGCATTCAGTTTACATTTTACACTGCCACCAGCAGTGTATGCGGCTTCCAATTTCTCCACATCCTTACCAATACTTGTTATATCGCATTAAAAAAAATTATAACCACTCTAGAGGGCGTAAAATGGTAACTTATTGTGGTTTTGATTTGCATTTCTTTAGCAATAATGATAATGCTTTCCTGTGTTTATTGATGATTGGCAGATCTTTGGAGAAATGAATATTCTGATACTTTTGCCCATTTTTAATTGGGTTATTTATCTTTTCATTATTGAGTTATAAGAGCTTGTAATTTGGCTCTTGGTTGGTGTAAAATGGTCATCTGGAGCAGAATCAGTATTTGAGTTACCTGAGACCCAGAGATTTGGTGACGACTCAAGTGTTGTGTGACTAAATGACTTTTGAATGAGCTGTTCCCTTTTCCTGAGGGTACCTGTATTCTCAACACACACCTAAACCTGGACTCTTACTCAGATCTTTGACCTTATTTTGGTTTTTGGTTTAGATTAGATTAGATCTCTTGCTTATACATTCTTGTGGCGACTCTTGACATTCATATTATTCACAAATATCATTAAAGAATGATAATTATATAATTATTTTATTTTTATTACTATTATCATGATTATGCCTTTTATGTCTGTCTTCCACACTAGACAGTAAGTTCCTTGAAGGCAGGGCCCTTGCCTGTTTTGACCACTGCTTTATACCTAGTGCCTGGCACACAGTAAGCCTTTAGTAATACTTGTTGCGTGATTAAAAGACAGCAAAGTATGAATTTAGAATTGATTGGGTGGGCATCAGGGTGCCTTTAGAGGTCCCTGAGCAGAAGACTGACTTGCTAAAAGGAGGCAAGATTGGCCTGGCAAAGACAGGGAGGTCAGGCTGGAGGTCTTGTGTCATTCACGTGTGTGTCTCCAGCATCTAGCACAGGGCCAGTCTGTTGAATGAGTGGCCACGTGGGATCAGATTCAGTACTGTAAATATGAGCCAGTGAGGATTAGATTCCCAAGGCAGCAAGCATGAGGTGTAAGCAGGGAGTAGGGAGACTGTGAAAGGGTGGGCTTGACTGGCCAATGTGATAGGAATATGGGGAAAGGGAGAGTCAGAAATGACTACAAAACGTTTGAGTCTTGGCCAGGCATGGCGGCTCACGCCTGTAATCCCAGCACTTTGGGAGGCCGAGGAGGGCACATCAAGAGGTCAGAAGATTGAAGCCAACATGGTGAAACCCTGTCTCTACTAAAAATACAAAAATTAGCTGAGTGTGGTGGCGCATGCCTGTAATTCCAGCTACTTGGGAGGCTGAGGCAGGAGAATCGCTTGAACCCAGGAGGTAGAGGTTGCAGTGAGCCAAGATCATGCCACTGCACTCCAGTCTAGCAACAGAGCAAGACTCTGCCTCAGCAAAACAAAACAAAACAAAACAAAACAAAACAAAACAAAACAAAACAAAACACAAGTCCTGAGTCAGGCACACAGTGGCTCACATCTGAGCCAAGTCCTGAGCCAGTGGCTCACATCTGTAATCCCAGCACTTTGGGAGCCTGAGGTAGGCGGATCACCAGAGGTCAGGATTTCGAGACCAGCCTGGTCAACATGGTGAAACCCCGTCTCTACTAAAAATACAAAAATTAGCCAGATGTGGTGGCAGGCTCCTGTAATCCCAGCTACTCTAGAGGCTGAGACAGGAGAATTGCTTGAACCTGAGAGGCGGAGGTTGCAGTGAGCCGAGATCACACCATTGCACTCCAGCCTGGGTGACAAAGTGAAACTCCATCTCTCTCTCTTTTTTTTAAATTTCTATTTAAAAAACAAAAAATTTCTTTCTTTCTTTTTTTTTTTAAAGACAGGGTTTCACCATGTTGGTCAGGCCGGTCTTGAACTCCTGACCTCAGGTGATCCGTCCATCTTGGCCTTGAACGTGCTTGGATTGCAGGCATGAGCCACCATGCCCGGCCTTATTTTTTTTTTTATTTTTACTTTTTTAGAGACGGGGTCTCGCTATGTTGCCCAGGCTGGAGTGCAGTGGCTATTCACAGGCGCGATCCCACTACTGATCAGCATGGGATTTTGACCTGCTCCGTTTCCGACTTGGGCCGGTTCACCCCTCCTTAGGCAACCTGGTGGTCCCCCTCTCCCGGGAGGTCACCATATTGATGCCGAACTTAGTGCGGACATCTGATGGGCATAGCGCACTACAGCCCAGAACTCCTGGGCTCAAGCGATCCTCCCACCTCAGCCTCCCGAGTAGCTGGGACTACAGGCATGCGCCACCGCGCCTGGCGAGACTCCATCTCAAAAGAAAAACAACAACAAAAACTCTGAGTCCTGGTAGGGGAGATATATACAGAAGAAAATAACGTACCCGTTTGGGAATGCTGTCTAACAGGCTTACTTACTCCTGTAGCTCAGAGCCAAGCCAGAGGCTGCATTCAAATTTGTTTACTGTTGTGTCCTTCCAGGGTCATAGAGTCTCTCCTCCAACATCTGTCCTTTAATTTTCAACCTCTGCCCTGAAGTTGACTAGTGCATTCTGTCTTTCGTGGGGTTTGTTGTTGCTGCTGTTGTTTTGTTTTTTTGTTTTGCCTTTTCTCATTTAGTCATTCAACATACTGGATAAAAGGCAAGGAGCAGATCACAGATGACCATGCTTAGCTCAGGAGTTCAGATTTTATTTAAGGGGCAGTAGGGAAGTATTGAGGAGTGTTGAAAAGGTGAATTATACTTTCAATTTGGTTTTATTTTATTATTATTATTATTTCCAAGACAGAGTCTTGCTGTGTCACTCAGGCTGGAGTGAAGTGGCACGATCTCAGCTTACTACAACCTCCACCTCCCGGGTTCAAACAGTTCTCCTGCCTCAGCCTCTCAAGTAGCTGGGATTACAGGTGCACGCCACTAGGCCCAGCTAATTTTTGTATTTTTAGTAGAGATGAGGTTTCACCATGTTGGCCAGGCTGGTCTCGAACTCCTAACCTCATGATCCACCCACCTCAGCCTCCAAAGTGCTGGGATTACAGGTGTGAGCCACCGTGCCCAGCCTGCTTTCAACTTTAAGTTTGAGCTAAGTGTGTGGAGTGTAGAGCATGGGTTTGAGGAGTGATTTGGGCAAGGAAGATTGGAGACTAGGAGCAGGCGAGGAGCCAGGCTTCTGTTCTGAGCTGGGCACAGTGTACCTGGCAAGGGTCAGTAGGAGCTGAGAGCCGGGCAATGCACTCCGTACACCCATAGGAAGGGCCTCCTTTTTGACATTCACATGTCATTCTTTGGGCCAGTGGCAGCCAGGCCGGGAGCCCAGTTCCTAACTCTTTCAACAGTCCAGACAAGGAATCAAAAGAGCAAGCAAGTGAGTGAACCTGACCTAAAGCAGTGGTCAGTGGGGTTAGAGAGGACGGATGTGATTTGCTATGCTAGTTGCTCCAAATTCACATTTTTTGCCTGCTCTGTGGAAACAGATCTGGAACCTTTCTTCTTCTTCTTCTTCTTCTTCTTCTTCTTCTTTTTTTTTTTTTTTTGTAGAGATGGGGTTTCACTACGTTGGTCAGGCTGGTCTCGAACTCCCGACCTCAGCTGATCCACCCGCCTCAGCCTCCCAAAGTGCTGGGATTACAGGTATGAACCACAGCGCCCAGCCCAAGATCTGGAACTTTTCAATATTTTTCTTTGCCAGATGACACAGAAGCTTTTTCAGTATAGGGCACTGGACAGGCATTACAGGTGGAAAGGGTTTCACTTCCTGATTCCTCTGTGTGTTCCTGCTACAGGCTCCTGAAGCACATGAGGCTTACCCGGGGACCAGCTCCTGCAGAGCATAACTCTCTCCAGCACCGAGCTTCTTAGTATACTGACCATGTCTCTGTTTTCCCCGCTCCTGCAGTGCCTGCAGCCAGCAACACACAGAAGCCAGCAGCTGCCCGTAGAGCACCCATGTCCCCCCAACCCCCACCTCCTCCATCAATTTGTTATCGGGGAAATGTCCCGCTAACAGCATTTGTAGTTTCTTCACTGTCTGGCTGCTGGAGTGTGCAATGCGCAGCAGCACCCAGCAGAGGGCAGCCTCTCCTGGAGCCACATCAGGTAGTTTTGTAGGTAAGACACCCGCACGAACTAGTGTCCCTGGCACCTGAGAAAAGGTTTCTGGAAAATTCCAGGGGCTGGTGGTTTTCATCAAGTTCTGCCAGTGTGACATCACAGCAGCTTCTCTGTGATCCAGAGATCCATGGCTGTGCCCTCTCCAAAGTCTGAATCTCAGCTTTCAGACTAAGTTTCTTCTTGGGGAAAAGGAGGTTCTTTTTAGGTCCTCTATCTCAGACCTGGAGCTAGAGCTCCTCCTTATATCTGCTATTCCTGTCTTCTTTAGAGTTCTTTTTACTTCTTACTAGTTAATCCTTCATCACCCCTATCCTCAGTTACAGTTAGTCATTCCATATATTTAGCTTCCCTGTTCAAATTACTGTGTATTTGATCTCTCCTGATTGGAGAAGGCAGAATTCAGAATGGACAGACTGATTCAGAATTTTTGCCAGGAGTGGTGCCTCAAGATACTACTGAGATAATGGAGGCGAAGGAGAGAGGGAAGCTGGAGTAACTTCTCGTCATTTTATCCCACCTGGCCTCATTTTTCTTCTTGTTAATGGTACCAGCGGTAACTTGTCCAAATGGATACATCAAGTAATACTGGTTATAGCAATCTGGGGCTCAGGGGATAGCTGGGTGGAATACACAGAATGGAATTGCTAGCATAGAGGTGGTCAAGGAAACCTTCCTTTGAGTAAGTGAGATCTTCAAGCGAGTGGTGTGGGAGTGCTGAACACCCACTCACTACTTGGAAATATGAACGTGGAAGTAAAAAACCATGAGACTTGACTAAGGCAGAGCTTCATGAACCAGCTTAGGACTGAGTGGAAATTAAGAACAACATTGAGTTACTATGCTGACTATGGCTACATATTGTAGGTAATTGAGTTGAAACAACCAATCACTTTCAGTGTTCTGAACACTAAAGAGGAGGCTCACCTAAGGTGAGGAGCTCGAGACCAGCCTGGCTAACATGGCGAAACCCCATCTCTACTAAAAAGTACAAAAATTAGCTGGATGTGGTTGTGGATGCCTGTAATCCCAGCTACTTGGGAGGCTGAGGCATGAGAATCACCTGGACCAGGGAGGCGGAGGTTGCAGTGAACAGAGATTGCACTATTGTACTCCAGCCTGGGTGACAAGAGCAAAACTCTGTCTCAAAAAAAAAAAAAAAAAAAAAAAAAGAGAGAGAGAGAAAATTAAAAGACTTTCTTCAGATTCTTTTTTTTTTTTTTTTGAGATGGAGTTTTGCTCTCGTTACTCAGGCTGGAGTGCAATGGCGCGATCTCGGCTCACCGCAGCCTCCGCCTCCTGGGTTCAGGCAATTCTCCTGCCTCAGCCTCCTGAGTAGCTGGGATTATAGGCACGCACCACCATGCCCAGCTAATTTTTTTTGTATTTTTTAGTAGAGACGGGGTTTCACCATGTTGACCAGGATGGTCTCGATCTCTTGACCTTGTGATCCACCCGCCTCGGCCTCCCAAAGTGCTGGGATTACAGGCTTGAGCCACCGCGCCCGGCCAGATTCTTTTTTTTTTTTTTTTCTTTCTCTTTTCTATTTCTGATAAATGCTTGCTGGACCCTCCCACTCCTTACCACTCTTCAGATTCTTAAGAGAAATCTGGGAACGAGGAAGAGAACAAAAAAATGAAATACCCAAATAACGAAATTTAGAGCTCAAACATTAAACATATGGAGAAAATCTTTTGTCTTAGAATTAGTATTATGCTACTAATATAGGGTGGGGATAAAAATTCAAACAATAAGAAATGTGCAGGCCAGGCACAGTGGCTCACACCTGTAATCCCAGCACTTTGGGAGGCTGAGGTGGGCGGATCGTGAGGTCAGGAGTTTGAGACCAGCCTGGCCAACAGAGTGAAATCTCGTCTCTACTAAAAATACAAAATTTAGCTGGGCATGGTGGCACACACCTGTAATCCCAGCTACTCGAGAGGCTGAGGCAGGAGAATCGCTTGAACCCGGGAGGTGGAGGTTTTGGTGAGCCGAGATCACGCCACTGGACTTCAGTCTGGCAACAGAGCAAGACTGTCTCAGAAAACAAACAGCAAAAAAGAAATGCGCAAAGTAAAAAATGAAAACCCTATTTTTCTCATTCCTTTTTTTGGTTTTAAGGAGAGGGGAGTTTAATAGGCAAGAAGGGAGAAGACAGAAGCAAGAAGCTCCCCCATACAGAGACAGAGGGAGGGGCTGCAAAGCCAAAAGAGGAGTCCTCCGAAAACCCTATTTTTTACCCTCTCTTTCCCAGTCTCAGTCCTCAGAGATCACCCTAGTTTAAAAATGTAGTGTGTAACCTTCTGGACCTTAGATAGATAAATTTAAAATGTTTCTTTTCATAAACAAATGGAATCATGCGATACATATATATTTTTTATTATTGTACTTTGGGTTCTGGGGTACCTGTGCCGATCGTGTGGGATTGTTACAAAGGTACACATGCCATGGTGGTTTGCTGCCTCCATCCCCCCCGTCATCTACATTAGGTATTCTTCTTAATGTTATCCCTCCCCAATCCCCCCCAGCTATACATATTTTTAATTAAAAAAAATTTTTTTTTTGAGAGAGTCTCCCTCTGTTGCCCAGGCTGTTATCTTAAACTCCTGGCCTCAGGTGACCCACCCTCTGCCGCCTCCCAAAGTGCCGAGATTACAGGCATGAGCCACAGCCCCAACTCATATATATATATATATATATATATATATATATATATATATATATTTTTTTTTTTTTTTCTTTCCTGCTGGCAGAACTGGCTCATATTTTTAAATATTAACATGTTATTCTGTAACTTGTTTTTTTACTTAGCAATCTAAAATATGCTAAATATTGTTCCACATTGGATTTATCTCATATTTTAAAACAGTGCAAATATGTGCCATTATCTATTTTATCATTTGCTATTTATGGAGACCTGGAGAGTGAGAAAAAGCCAGCCATTTAAAGAGCAGAGAAAACTATGTTCCTGGGAGGGGATTAGAAAGGTTACAAAGGCACTGGGGTGAGGATGTTTGTTGGGTTCCAGGAACTGAGAGACCAAACTATGGGATCCCGGAGGGTACATCTGAGGACCCGAGAGACTGTGGTGCCGAGAGCAGGGCTTGGACTTCCTGCCTCCGCAGTAGATACCTGAGCGACCCTGGGCCAGTGTAACTTCTGTGCTTCTGTGGCTTCATCTGTCAAATAGGAATGATAATAATACCTGCTTCCTAGGCTTGTTGTCGGTGTGACATGGTAATTGACCCATAAGCTACATACCTTGAACATACCTCGGCTTTCCGTTGAAACTGCTCTCTGTAACCCTAATGTGACAGGCAAGCAGTCCAAACCCACACCATCTTGGCCCCTGCGACTTGTAGTAAGTAACTAAGGTCTGTAATTTCCACCCTACCCAGACAATGTATAAACTAATGCTTATCTTGACTTCTGTAAACCACTTAAGAAACAATCGGAATGTCCAAAGTCCCCTGGCCCTCGGAATGTCCAAGGCCCCTCGCCCTGCCCAGGAGGTGGTTTATGGGCATATAAGGTCTCGACACCCTCCTTTCAGGGGTACACGTTAGAGACGCGAGTCCTCCATGGCCGCCGGCAATAAAGACCCTGTTATTTGGCCTAGTCTTTGTCTCAGTGGTGATTTTCGCGCTTGCTCGGTTACCATAGTCAGGATCTAAAGAGTTACTATACATAAAGCACTTAGAACAATGTACAACTCATAATAGGTTAGCAGTGATTATGTAGGTCATGGAAAGAAAGTCAGATGTTATTTAAATGCAATGAGGGCAAGGCGAAGTGGCTCATGCCTATAATCCCTGTACTTGGGAGGCCAAGGCAGGGATCACCTGAGGTCAGGAGCGCGAGTAACAGCGTGGCCAACATGGTGAAATCCCATCTCTACTAAAAAAATACAAAAATTAGCCAGGTGTGGTGGCGGGCACCTGTAATCCCAGCTACTTGGGAGGCCGAGGCAGGAGAATTGCTTGGACCCAGGAGGCAGAGGTTGCAGTGAGCCAAGATCATGCACTCCAGCCTGGGCGACAGAGGGAGACTGTCTCAAGTAAGTAAATAAATAAATAAAATAAACACAATGGGAAACTAGAAATGTTTTAATCAGGGGAAGTACTTGACTCGGTTTTTATTTTTATAAGACTACATTTCCCATAGGATGGAGAATTGGTTGGATGGAGGTAAAAGCTAGGAGACCAGTTAGGAAGCTATTGCATTTGGCCAGGTAAGCGACGATCGCAACACAGTAAAGCAAAGGAGACAGAGACAAAAGGGCCGTGGTAGATCTGTTTTGGAGCCAGAATCGAGTGGACTTGTAAGGTCAGGGGATGGAGACGTCAAGAACTCAAAAGAGGCTGTGCTGCCCCAGATGAGATGCGGAAGACTGAGGAAGGAGTTTGGGCAGGGTTAAAGGGACAAGAGTGATTTTGAATTAAGTTTGAGATGCTTTGAAACATCCAAGTGAAATTTGTCAAGTAGGCAGTTGAATATACAAACATAAATTGGATATTCATTAAAATCTTATTATACATTTGGAAGTTATAAATCATGTTTGCTTTCATGCATGAATTTTTTAATTTAACATGGAGTAATTAAGTGACTATACATTGAGTGCTAAATTTTTTCGTTTGGCAATAGAACGTTTTAAGTGGCTTTTTTATCCTGATGATGAAAGTGATGTTATATTTTGCATGCGTAACACTGGCTGCATAATATTGTGCCATATGGTTGTACGTAATTTATTTAATCGTTTTGGTTTTTTTTCTTAATTTTCAACATTTTAAATAATGAAATTCAGTGATTATTTTTGTGTATAAGTTTATATCTGAGTTAAAATTTTTTTTTGGTTAAGATAGAGTCCTAAGAAAATAATACTTAGAGAAAACACTTTGTCGACAAGTACAGATCATTTTTAGGACTTTTGAAACATATTTTGAACTTACTTCCCAGAAAAGTTGCATTAATTTACACTCCTAGTAGCAATGATTGTTCGCTACACCATTGCCATCATAACTAAAAATTTTTTTAATAGGTGAAAAAGGACATCTTGTAGTTTTAATTTGCATTTCTTTTATCACAAGTGACATGGATTATCTCTGCTAATCTCTTACTGCTTTTACCACAAAGTGGTGGCTGTGGTTCTCCCCGCCTGCTGTGCTCTCTCCATCCACACTGTCCCATTCACCTGGTTAGTTCCTATCCATTCATCTTTCATCTCCAGTGGCACCCCTCAGTACTGACTGCTCTCTTCTTTCCTCCAATAATATGCCTGATTTTTTTTATAGTTCTCCTGGACTCGTATTCCTTTCCTGAACACTTATTTCTACTTGAAATTATATATTTACTAATGGAATTGTTCGATTAATGCTTCTTTCCCCCCAAACTTTAAGCTTCAGGAAGGTAGGAATCTTGCTCATCGTTGAATTTCCATTCAATAAATGGTTGTGGAATGAATGAATGAATGCATGAAAAAAATGAATAGGGAGTAGGAAGAGAAAGGTACGATGATTGGTCAATCTGGGTCATTGCCCCTATTCCTTGGAGGCAGGTGTATTACTGGAAAAAATAGTGACACAAATATGGTTAGTAGGAAATCATTGTGAGCTGAGCAGCTATTCCAATTTGTGTCAGCCACAAGAAGTTTTAAATTTTTTTGTTCTCAGACCTGTAAATATTCTTTGTTAAAATTTTATTACATGTAGGCTTAGAATGTCTTTTCTCACTCTGAGATGCCATGTATCCTTACATTTTCCTCTAGGTTTTAAAAAATGGTTTCTTTTAAACATTTGACAGCAGTTGGGAAGTTTTCACTTTGAAAACAGGGGAGAAACCACAGAAAACAAGGTTCAGTGCAGGAATGAATTTTCTGAACTGGCCAGAAGAGAAAGAGGAGTACAAATTTGATACGAGAGATTGTTTTTTACTGATTTCCTATGGGCAAATGGAATGTCTTAATGTTAATATTGTCTTCACCAGAATATTTATAGGGCCAACGCCATTAAAAGAAGACCCAAAAAGTGGACTGAGTTTAAAAAAAAAATGTAACACAGGCCGGGCACGATGGTTCACGCCTGTAATCCCAGCACTTTTAGTGACCAAGGATGGTAGATCACTTGAATTCAGGAGTTCAAGGCCAGCCTGGACAACAGAGGGAAAATCCATTTGTACATTAAAAAAAAAAAAAAAAAAGTAACACAAATATTCACAGACAAAAGCAGTATGGCAAGGTGAAAGATCACATGACCAGGTACAAAAGAGTTTTTGATCCTCAACCAGTTAAAACCCTGTGTCCCATCCCTAGTCAGCCCCAGCCTTTCCTGATTGGTCTAGGAAGTCTCTATGGGGGTGGTGGGCTTGCTTTCTCCTTTTGACACTTCTCTACCACTCCCTGCCCGCAGGCCCCTGGGAATTTGAGGCTCTAATTCAGACTGCAAGGCTTGCTTCTAGGTGTCTTACGGAGACTCTGCTGATATAGTTCTTCTATTTGATACCCTCTCTATTAAGCCTTTTTTTTTTTTTTTTTAGGTACTTTTGTTATAAGTCTTTTTTTTTTTTTTTTCATTTTTGAGACAGAGTTTCGCTCTTGTTACTCAGACTGGAGTGCAATGGCGCGATCTCGGCTCATCGCAACCTCCACCTACTGGGTTCAAGCAATTCTCCTACCTCAACCTCCCGGGTAGCTGGGACTACAGGCGCACCACCATGCCCAGCTAATTTTTGTATTTTTAGTAGAGATTGGGTTTCCTTGTTGACCAGGATGGTCTCGATCTCTTGATCGAGGCGTGAGCCACTGCGCCTGGCTATATTAAGTCTTAAAATGGCTATCAGTGTTACTAGGAACTTTTGCTTGGTACGAGATATGGGTCATATTATTTTTCTCTATATAGATAACCAGTTTTCCCAATATTGGGTATTAAATAACTTGTCCTTGGCTCCTTTTATCGTATATTTCCACATATGCACAGGTCGATTTCTAAGCTATCTTACTTCGTTCCGTTTATCTACTTGACTGTGCCTGTAACAATAATGCTTAAACATTTTATTATGAAGGCGTTATAGTGTGTCATTAAAACTGGTAAGGCAAGACTCCCTTTGCAATAATCTTTTTGATGTGTTATCTTGGTTAGTTTGTTCAATGAAAATGAATCTAGGTGTTGCTGGGAAGGTATTTTGCAGATGTGATTAAAATCCATTATCTGTTAACTTTAAGTGAGGGAAATTATCCTAGATAAACTGGGTGTGCCAAATTCCATGAGTTTAAAGGTCTGAACAGCAGAGGTGGGGCTTCCCTGAGGAAGAAAAATTATTCATGTGGACTACAGAATCCTGTCCCTGAGAATCTCAGCCTGCCCTTCCTGACACACCACTGTATGAATTTCAGACTTCTTGGGGGCAACCCACCCAAACTATGTGTGTGAGCCAATTTCTTGGAAGAATTCTCCTAATATATATCTCCCACATAGGGTGGGTTCTGTTTTTGTTTTAACTCTGACGCACTTTCTTGATGATTTTCTTAAAAAAAAGATTGACTTATTTATGAAACTTTATTCTTTTAAATAAATTGTAGGGATGTTTGAGTTTCTAAAAAGTATGTGAAATTTTGATTTTCTTTTTCTTCTTTTGTTGATATATAATAGTTGTACATATTTTTGGGATCATACGATATTTTAATAACTGCATACAATGTGTAATGATCAAATTAGGGTAATTGGGATAGCCATCACCTTAAGCACTTATCTTTTCTTTGTGCTATGCTAGGAACATTACAAATCTCTTGTAGCTATTTTGCAATATATAAGAAATTATTAACTATAACTTTCCTACTACACTGTATCGAATACTAGAACTTGTTCCTTTTATCTAACTATATATTTTTTTGTCCCTTATCCAACCTGTCTTCAACCCCCTCATCTCTTTCTTACCACCACTCTACTCTCTACCTTCATGAGAACTTTTTTTTTTTTTTTTAGGCAGGGGCTCACTCTCTCACTTAGACTGGAATACAGTGGCGCGATCTTGGCTCACCGCAACCTCTGCCTCCCAGGCTTAAGCAATTCTGCTGACCCAGCCTCCTGAATAGCTGTGATTGGAGGCATGTACCACTACCACCCAGCTAATTTTTGTATTTTTAGTGGAGATGAGGTTTCACTATGTTGACCAGGCTGGTCTCAAACTCCTGACCTCAAATGATCTACCTGCCTGCCTTAGCCTCCCAAAGTGCTGGGATTATAGGCGTGAGCCACTGCACCCGGCTGAGATCACTGTTTTTAGTTCTCATGTATGAGTAAGAACATGCAATGTTTGTCTTTCTATATCTGGCTTATTTCACTAAATATAAGGAACTGGACCTCCAGGTCCCATCATGTTGCTGCAAATGACAGGATTTTATTATTTTTTTTATGGCTGAATAGTATTCCATTGTGTATATATACCACATTAAAAGAAATCTACTCATCCACTGATGGACGCATAGGTTCTGGCCTTCTTGGATCTTGTCTTTATTTAGAATTGTGATTTTTTTTGTGTGTGACAAGGTCTTGCGATGCTGCCCAGATTGAGTGCAGTGCGTGATCATGGCTCACTGCAACCTCAACCTCCCAGGCTCAAGCATTCCTCCCACCTAGCCTCCCAAGGAGCTGGTGATATGGGTAGGAGACAAAGAGCAGCTCCCAGACCCCACCCTCAAGCCTAGATACCCACAGCCCTACATAAGAACAGGCATTTCTCTTTTCATGCCCCAAAATTTGCCTTTTAGCCTCTCACACCCCCTATCCTGCCCCAATAGAAGCCCCAAACCCCCGTAGGAGACCAGCCGACCAGTAGACCAGTGACAGCAGAACAATGCGGCAGAGAGAGGGAGAAGAGGAGGGATGTCTGGATGCCAAGGAGAGTCTGACCAGGGGCGGCTGGAGAAGAGGCTGGCTGCTAGGTGGCCTGACCCTGAGGAGGATCACCTTCCCACTCTATCTGCCTTTCAGCTTCCCACTCATCTTGCTGAGAGCCACCTCCACCATTCAAGAAAACCTTGCACTTGTCTGGGCATGGTGACTCACACCTGTAATCCCAGCATTTTGGAAGGCCGAGGTAGGCAGATCACCTGAGGTCAGGAGCTTGAGACCAGCCTGGCCAATACGGTGAAACCCCATCTTTACTAAAAATACAAAAATTAGCCAGGCTTGGTGGCAAGCAATCTTGCTGTAATCTCAGCTACTTGGGAGGCTGAGGCAGGAGAATCGCTTGAACCAGGTGGTGGAGGTTGCAGTGAGCCAAGATCGAGCCACTGTACTCCAGCCTAGGTGACAGAGTGAGACTCCATCTCAAACAAACGAACAAAATCTTGCACTCATTGTTCAAGCCTGTGTGTGATTTGATTCTGCTGGCACACTGGGCAAGAGCTTAGGTTAGGAAGGCTGTCACACTGGCCTTCTGCCCTTGCGATAAGAGCTGATTAACACTCAAGCTGTCTGCAGACAGCAAAGCTGAAAGAACTTGATAACACTGGGGTTGCAGGCACCCACCTCTAGGCACTACTGTGGGACCGAGAGCCCAAAACACTTGCCCTGGCCTCTGCGCCTGCCCGTTTGCATGCTCCCGCTAGGAGCTTGAGCTGCAAGGTGACTGAACAGGCGAGTTGTACCCCTGTCGCATGTCCTGCAAGGGGAAATCAGGAAACTCTCCTGTTTCATTGGGACTGTAGGTGCAACCACCATACCTGGCTAATTTTTCTGTAATTTTTTGTAGAGACAGGATTTCGTCATGTTGTCCAGGCCGGTCTTGAACTCCTGGGCTCAAGTGATCTGCCCACCTGAGCCTCCCAAAGTGCTGGGGTCACAGGTGAAAGCTGCCACACCTGGCTTTATTTCTCTTTGTAAGTGAATTGTTTTCTGAGCACTACCATTTCAGGCAGGAGGTGGGAGAAGATAGTGTGAGAGGCTGGTGGGGCCAGGAAACTAAGCAGAAAGTGAAAAACGTGTTGAGAAATAACAGTTAATTTCTTTTGAATATGCCACATAGGGCCGGGCAGGGTGGTTCACGCCTGTAATCCCAGCACTTTAGGAGGCCCCTAAAATGGGATCACAAGGCTAGGAATTCAAGAACAGCCTGACCAACATGGTGAAACCCTGTCTCCACTAAAAATACAAAAATTAGCTGGCCATGGTGGCGAGTGCCTGTAATCCCAGTTACTTGGGAGGCTGAGGCAGGAGAATCACTTTAGCCCAGGAGGTGGAGGTTGCAGTGAGCCAAAATTATACCACTGCACTCCAGTCTGGGTGAGACCCTGTCTCCAAAAAAAAAAAAAAAAAAAAAAAAGAATGTGCCACATAGATTAAGTGGTTTAATTTTATTTAATCCTTACTACAACTATGTGAGGTACATACCATTATTATCCCCATTTTATAGATGAGGACATTGAAGTTGGAAAGAATCGTAAAACTTCCCAAAGGTCACAGCTAGTAGTTGGCAGAATTTGTTGCTAAACATTAAACCCAGGACTGTCATGTTCCGAAGCTTTAATCCTTATGATATATGACCTTCTAGTTGAGAGTAGCCTGGGTTGAACTAATTACACTTGGAAGTAAGAGTAAACATAGGCAAAAGATTATACAGCTGAATGTCAGGAGACAAGACTCCTGCTCATTTTCTTTATTGGATAGACCCCAAAAGCAGACTTCTTTCATCAAAGGAACCCTAGATAAACACCTTGACCTCAGCTCAACAAAGTGTCAAAAAAAGGGTCGGGGGGAATCATTGACGATAGACGCCCGTGAGCACACAGTGCTCTTTAATGGCCTGTAAGTTTAGTGGGTTCGTCCTGGTAGAGATTAGCCTAGGTAAAAAGCCACAGTTTCTTACTCCCAGGGTAAAAGTTCATAGACCCGTGCTTGCTTATTTTAGCTTTTCTTGTTGAGTCACTTATACCGCTCATTTTTCTTAAAGATTATTTCAAAAATAACTTTTTACTGAAGTTGAAGAGACCTATAGAGAATTGTATACATCTTAACTGTAAAGCTGGATAAATTTTTACCAAATGAATGCACACACACAGTCAACATTTAGATTAAGAAATAGAATGTTACTAGTCCTCCTGAAGCTCCTGTTAAGTGTCTTTCAGTCACTTTCCACCGAAATATGCATTTTTCTGATGTCTGTAGCATGGATTAGTCTTTCCTGTGGTTGATTTTATAGAAATTGAGTCATGTGCTAGACACTCCTTTACTTTTTTTGCTCAGTGTTATATTCGTGAGGTTCTTCCATGTTGTTGCGTGTTGCTGAAGTTCATTTGTTCTTTTTGCTGTACGGTATGTCATTGTATGACTGTGCCACACTTTACCATTCGAATCCTTAGAATTGGACTTCTGGGTTGCTTCCAACTTTTGGGTACCATAAGTAGCATGGTTATGCCCTCATAGACTTTTGATTTTTTTTTTCAGTCAACTTTTAAAATGTGCATTTCATCATATCACACTGTAATCAAGGTGTGACAATAATGTCATGTCATGCCACCCAGTCCTTTGGCTCTACCCCAAGGTAATTAATGAAACCACTCAATTACTCTCAGGTAATATGTGTGGGCGAACACATGCGTGTGAATGTCAATGTGTGTGCACTTACAGATTTTTTTTTCCTTTACATCTTTCAATCACATTATATATGAAGTTCTCTATACTGCTGATGAAGCCGCTTCACTGTCTGGGGTAAATACCCAGGGTTTGTTGTCTCGCACCAAGAAGATTAAAGATATTGCACACTCAAAGTGTGAGTTTAGGAGCAGAGGTTTAATAGGCAAAAGAAAGAGGAAGGACGGCAGCTTGCTCTCTCTTATGAGACAGACGGGCGTCTGAAACGGAAAAGCTGGCCTGCGGTGGACTGCAGCAGATTTTAGAGGTAGGCTTGAGGAGGTGGTATTTGATTTATGTAGGTCCCATGGATTGGTTTGACCAGGTGTGACATTTACATAGCATGTGGGGAAGGCTGGTCACCCCACCCTAATCTTATTATACAAATGGGCTTTCCACTGGGTCAGCACCATCTTGTCTGCTCCTTACTGTACACGTGGCTGGCAAAGAGGAGGGAAGATGGAGCTGCCTTTTGATCATGCTTAGTCCCAGTAGCCTTTTCCTATTGGCACAACTGCCGTCATTCACCCGTGCAAGCTTCCAGCTTGCTTGTCTCTGTCTGCAGTGGGATTTTACGGGCTACTCTTTGTTGGAGAAGAAAATGAGGTTGGGGCTGCTTTTCATGAAAGGGAAAACATTACTGAGGACTTCCTTACCTTCACTGTCTGTGTAAATAACTTTTTTTTTTTTTTTTTTTTTTTGAGACGGAGTTTCACTCTTGTTGCCCAGGCTGGAGTGCAATGGCGCGATCTCGGCTCACCGCAACCTCCGCCTCCTGGGTTCAGGCAATTCTCCTGCCTCAGCCTCCTGAGTAGCTGGGATTACAGGCACACGCCACCATGCCCAGCTAATTTTTAGTATTTTTAGTAGAGACGGGGTTTCACCATGTTGACTAGGATGGTCTCGATCTCTTGACCTCGTGATCCACCCGTCTCGGCCTCCCAAAGTGCTGGGATTACAGGCTTGAGCCACCGCGCCCGGCGGTAAATAACTTTTTAAACTCCTGTTCACTGATTCCATATAACTTTGCATTGTGAGCATGTCCCACATTATAAAAATTCCTGGGAGAGAGATCCAAGATGGCTGATCACTAACAGCTCAGGATTGTAGCTCCCACTGAAAGCGCAAAGAATGAGAGGACGCCACACCTTCACATGAATTCTTGTTGCTCACGCACCAGGAGATTCCCAGCAGAGGAGCCCCACGGGTCGCCAGCGCGACTCTTGTGACCGGCAAGGCGGTTTTGCCGGCGCCTTGGAGCGACGGTTCTTGGTGCAGAGTCGGAAAAGCACCATCAATCTTAACGCCGCTGATTTGGTCGGTGCAGTGGGTTGCTCAGATTTCGGCGCTGAGAATCAGTAAGTTGGATGTCCACTCAGAAACCTAATTACAAAGACGGTGAATTCAAAGACCACAGATGGATAAATTTATAACGAAGGGAGGAAAACGGCCAAAAAAGGTTGAGAATGCCCAAGATCAGAACGCCTCTCCCTCAGCGGGGGATCACAGTTCCTCATCAGCAACGGAACAAGGCTTGATGGAGAACGAGTGTGTTCCAATTACAGAAGCAGGCTTCAAAATGTGGATAATGAGAAACTTCTGTGAATTAAAAGAACTTGTTTTAACCCAATCTAAAGCAACTAAGAACTTTGAAAAAAGATTCGACGAAATGTTAACAAGAATACACAATTTAGAGAGGAATATAAGTGAATTGATGGAGCTGAAAAACGTAATAGGAGAACTTCGTGAAGTATGCACAAGTTTTAACAGCCAAATTGATCAAGCAGAAGAAAGGATATCAGAGGTCGAAGACCAACTCAATGAAATAAAACAAGAAGACAAGATTAGAGAAAAAAGAATAAAAAGGAACGAGCAAAGTCTCCAAGAAATATGGGACTATGTGAAAAGACCTAATCTACTCTTGATAGGTGTACCTGAATGTGACGAAGAGAATGAATCCAAGCTGGAAAATACGCTTCAGGACATTATTCAGGAAAATTTTCCCAGCCTAGTAAGGCAGGATAATATTCAACTCCAGGTAATACAGAGAACACCACAGAGATATTCCTCAAGAAGAGCAACTCCAAGGCACATAATCGTCAGATTCACCAGGGTTGAAATGAAGGAGAAAATACTAAGGGCAGCCAGAGAGAAAGGTCAGGTTACCCACAAAGGGAAGCCTATCAGACTTACAGCAGATCTCTCAGCAGAAACCCTACAAGCCAGAAGAGAGTGGGGGCCAATATTCAACATCCTTAAAGAAAAGAACTTTCAACCCAGAATTTCACATCCAGCCAAACTAAGCTTCACAAGTGAAGGAAAAATAAAATTTTTTGTGAATAAGCAAGCACTCAGAGATTTCATCACCACCAGGCCTGCTTTACAAGAGCTTCTGAAAGAACCACTACACATATGAAAGGAACAAACAGTATCAGCCTTTCTAAAAAAATTATCAAAAAGAGCATCAATATAATGAAGAATTTACATCAACTAATGGACAAAGTAGCCAGCTAATGGCAGTATTAAACTCACATATATTATTATTAATTCTAAATTTAAATTGACTAAATCCCCCAATCCAAAGACAGGCAATTTGAATAAAAAACTAAAACCCATCAGTATGCTGCATCCAGATCCATCTCACATTCAAGGATACACAAAGACTCCAAACAAGGGATGGAGAAAGATTTACCAACCAAACAGAGAGCTAAAATAAATAAATAAAAAGCAGAAGTTACAATTAAGCAACAAAGATCAAAAGAAGCAAAGAAGGACATTATATAATGATAAAAGGATCAATGCAACAACAAGAAGAGCTAAAGATCCTAAATATATACGCACCCAATACAGGAATACGCAGACATACAAGACTTATAAAGAGACTTAAACTCCCACATAATAATAGTGGGAGACTTCAACATTAATATTAGACAGATCAATGAGACAGAAAATTAACAACGATATTCAGGACTTGAACTCAGATCTGGAACAAGTAAATGTAATTAACATTTATAGAACTCTCCATTTTAAATATACAAAATATGCACTCTTATCAGTACCACATCATATCAACTTAGAAGTTTAAAAGAAATCTTGGTTGGCTCCTTGTTTGCTATTCTCTTCCCTCATTTTCTTTCATGTCTCCATTATTAAGGACAATTATAGGCATACCCATATTTAGACTGCATTCTAGCCCGGGCAATAAAGCAATACCCCCATCCTCTCTCCCTCTTCCTCTTTCTCTTTCTTCCTCTTCTTAAAAAAAAAAAAAAAAAAAAAAAAAAGCAACTTCCCTTTAGGCTTCTTCACCTTCAAGTCAGTGGTGTTATAGAGTAGAGAGGAGCATTGGCCTAGATGGGCCCTGAGATTATTTTTCCAGGGATAAGTGTCTATCTTGTGAATGCATACTTCAGCGGGGCCTATTCATTAGGTATCTTCTTGGTGGAGTGTAAAAAAAAAAAAAAAAAAAAAAAAAAAAAAAGCCATTTATTCTTTGTGTGTCTTAAGAAGTCTTTTCCCATCCTGCCAGGTGTAGTGGCTCATGCCTGTATTCCCAGCACTTTGGGAGGCCAAGGCAGGTGAGTCACCTGAGGTCAGGAGTTCGAGACCAGTCTGGCCAACATGGTGAAACCCTGTTTCTACTAAAAATGCAAAAAAGTAACCAGGCGTGGTGGCGCATGCCTGTAATCCCAATTACTTGGGAGACTGAAGCAGGAGAATTGCTTGAAAACCAGGTGGCAGAGGTTGCAGTGAGCCAAGATTGCACCACTGCACTCCAGCCTGGGCGACAGAGCCAGACTCCATCTTAAGAGAAAAAAAAAAAAAAAGTCTTTCCCTGTCTTGACTTTGTAAAATGATTCTTTCCTATTTCCTGCCATCAGATTGCTTCCCATTGTATTTCTTTTCATATTCAGGGCTTTGGCCTAACTGGTATGGTATGAGGTAATATGTAGTCAGTATACCTTGATCCCCAGCCTCAGGGATGCTTCCTTGCTCTGTTCATGTTTGTTGACAGACTCTTCTGTGCTGAGGAAAGTATACCCAGCTCATGCCTAGAGATGAGGGAACAGGCTTCCCCAAAATCTTGCAGCGCATGGCTTGGTCCTTTTGACGGACTGGTCATCATAAGGAGGTCTAGCTATGAGAAAAAATAAAAAATAAAAAAAAAAAATTAAAAAAAAATTCCTGCAAAATATAATTTTAAATGGAGATCTATATCTTTTTTGTTTGTTTGTTTTTGTTAATGGAGAACAATATCACTCTGTCTCATGGCTCTGCCACAATTTATTTAACTAATCCCCTAATGGTTGATACTTCTGGTATCTGCAGTTCTTGTCAATACAAATCATGCTGTGTATAATCTACCTTGGCCTGTCTTCTACTTTCTCTTCTCTTAAAACCAAAAGTCTTCTAGTGTAAGTACTGCCCCTGGAGTTCCCAGTGCATTAAAGGTTGGAGAGAAGAAAAACTTGAACTGGCCTGGAAAGGACCTTACCTGGTGCTTCTAACCACTGAAACCACAATCCACACAGCAAGATGGACCCATCACACCTAAGTCAAGAAAGCATCGCCACCTCCAGAATCATGGACCATTACCCCAAGGAACCCCCCCAAAAACTAAAGTTAGGAAAAGTTTAACTCTCTTTTATCTAGTCTATCACTCTTTTTTCTTTTCTCTTTCTATTGCTGGCCAACTTGTTGTCAATGTAACTAGGTCAGAATCACCCACAATCATTATCTTTTTTTTTTTTTGAGACGGAGTTTCACTCTTGTTACCCAGGCTGGAGTGCAATGTCGCAATCTCGGCTCACCGCAACCTCTGCCTCCCGAGTTCAGGCAATTCTCCTGCCTCAGCCTCCTGAGGAGCTGGGATTACAGGCACGCGCCATCATGCCCAGCGAATTTTTTGGATTTTTAGTAGAGACGGGGTTTCACCATGTTGACCAGGATGGTCTCGATCTCTTGACCTGGTGATCCACCCGCCTCGGCCTCCCAAAGTGCTGGGATTACAGGCTTGATCCACCGTGCCCGGCCTAATCATTATCTTTGATGCTTGCCTTATTATATACCTTATGAAGACTTACAGTGGCAAAGACAAATCTCCACTTTAGAAAAATACCTCTACCTCTCCAGGGAAGCCACTAACCTTGCACCCTTGCTCACGGCAGACACCCCGAGTTGGGAGTTATATTCTCAACAAGCAGATGCCATCTGCACTACCAGAGACCAGGGCTGGACGTCCCCAGAGGGCTCTACTGACCTAAAATCTTACCTCCACTTTGCCAATGGAACCACACCCTCTAATTGCCAGTCTTATCATTATAACCCAGTAATTATTTCCATTAAAACTCCTACCTCCACCAACCCTCCACCCACTTTAGAGCGCTTTTACAGCTCAGGGGTAGAAGCCAATAGTTACAACCCCATAGGCTTCTTTGAAATGCGTTTTATTGTCCCCCTTCTCCCTCTCCATCTAAACCTTCTACCCGGCCCAATGACAATGCCAAAGCAAATATTGTAAAAACAAATAATTTAAGACAAACTCCAACGGTTAAAACGAAATATCCAGATAGAAATGCCTGGTTAAAATGGGTCAAATATTCCATCCTCATGTTAAACAAAAGCAACTGTTACGCTGTGCACACGGTCAGCCAGAGGCCCAAATTGTCCCCTTTCCACTCAAAACGTCCTCCAGTTGACCAGGCATGGGCTACAATGGTAGCTCTCTTCCAAGATTCTACAGCTTAGGGCAGTAAATCATGCCAAGCTCTCTCTCTGCTCTGTCCCAAAGTCCAACACTCTGAGGGTCAGCCCCCGAGGGTCATCCGGCTTCCGTCTCCCAAAGTCAACTTCACCTCGTGTTGCTCATAACAAAGGAAAAACTTAACGTTCCTTGGAAACTTAACAGGTTGCAGTGAGCTTAGGCCATTCCAGAAACTTCCCCGTCAGTCCGCCCTTATCCATCCTTGAGCCGATGTATGGTGATATTGTGGTGAACTCTTACTGGACACTCTGCCAAGTAACTGGAGTGGCATTTGTGCTCTTGTCAATTGGCTATCCCTTTCACGCTGGCGTTTCATCAACCAGAGGGAGAAAACAAACACAACACTGTAAAATAAGAGAAGTCCCTTATGGATCTTATAACTCCCAAGTTTATTTAAACACAATTGGAGTCCCATGGGGGTGTAACCTAATAAATTCAAAGCCTGGGACCAAATAGCTACAGGATTTACATCAATATTTCCATAGGTAAGTATTAATAAAAATATAAATTAAATAAATTACATCTATTATAATCAACAGCAGTTTGTTAATTACACCAGAAATGCTATCAAAGAAATAGCTGACCAATTAGGGCCTGCTAGCCAAATAGCTTAGAAAAACAAAATGGCCCCAACATAATATTAGTAAAAAAAGGTGAAGTTTGTTATAATTAAAACTCGGCCAGGCATGGTGGCTCACGCCTGTAATCCAAGCACTTTGGAGGCCAAGGTGGGCGGATCACCTGAGGTAGGGAGTTCAAGACCAGCCTGACCAACATGGTGAAACCCTGTCTTTTTAAAAAACAACAACAACAACAACAAACAATAAAAAAACCTCAATGATGTGGCCAGGCACAGTGGCTCACACCTGTAATCTCAGCACCTTGGGAGGTCAGGGCAGGTGGATCATGAGGTTAGGAGTTCAAGACCAGTCTGGCCAAGATGGTGAAACTCTGTCTCTACTAAAAATACAAAATTAGCCTGGTGTGGTGGTGGGTGCCTGTAATCCCAGTCTTCGGAGGCTGAGGCAGAGAATTGCTTGAACCTGAAAGGTGGAGGTTGCAGTGAGCCAAGATCACACCATCACACTCTAGCCTAGGCAATAGAGTGAGACTCTGTCTCAAAAAAAGAAAAAAACCAAAAAACAAAAAACTCAATGTTGTACCTTCATCCCAAACGATACTGCCACCAATGGAAACATAACAAAGGCCTTAAAAGGACTTACCACTTTATCCAATAAATTGACTAAATATTCTAAAATCAATGACCCATTTTCAAAATGACTATAAAGGTGGTTTGGTAAATAAAAAGAAATCATAGCCTCAGTTCATGCTTCTCTTGCAAGATAATAGGTATACTCATTCTTGTTGGGTGTTGTGTCATACCATATATCCGTGGACTAATACAAAAACTTAGAAAAATAGCACTTACTGAAATTTCCCTTAGCTCTCCACCCTATTCGAGTGAGCATTTCCTTTTAAAGGATCAAGTCAAACAGCAAAGCCAAAACTTGTTAAAAAGATTTTTTTTAAAAAAGGATTATAAAAAAAAATTAAAAGGGGGGAATTGCAAGATACAGTGAATTTCTCTACATTTTTCTTCAAAGGTTCAGCCTGTTAACTCCCTCGTTCTTTTTTCTTAAACTCAACTTTCTTGTTCTCCATGCCTCCTTGCCTCTAGTTACTGTAAACAGCATGCCTGCCAGCTCTAATCAATAACCCACATCTGTTCCCTTGGTTAATCACTCTGCACCTATTCCATCCTTCGATACTGCATGCATCCTTCGATACTCCACCATTGTGACTCACACATCCCTCTTCCCTTCCTTATTTGGGAAAATAGTCACCAATAGTCAGTTGGGTCAGTTTAGATTGTGTGGTCTGACCCCAGCCCATAGGAAAGTAACACAAAGGTAGGGACCCTGCATGAAAAGTAACTACCCCTTCTCCTCCCTTGTCCAGGCGTGCTCTCACCATTGCTCCAGCCGTATGATGCACCCTTCTATAGAAGTAAATTGCCTTACTGAGAAAACTTTTGCCCAAGTGCTGGTTTCACTTTGAGGCACTAAGCATTTTGCTTCTAACATCTGTAATCCCAGCTACTGTGAGGCTGAGGCAGGAGAATTGCTTGAACCCCTGAGGTAGAGGTTGTGGTGAGCCAAGATTGCACCACTCCAGCCTGGGCAACAAGAGCAAAACTCTGTTCCAAAAATAAAAAAGAAAGAAAAGAAAAGAAAAAGAAAATAGCAGTGTTGGCTGGGCATGGTGGCTCATGCCTATAATCCCAGCACTTTGGGAGGACAAGGCAGGTTGACCACCTGAGGTCAGGAGTTCAAGACTAGCCTGGCCAACATGGTGAAACCCCATCTCTACTAAAAATATTAAAAAATTACCCAGGCATGGTGGCACACACCTATAATCCCAGCTACTTGGAAGACTGAGACAGGAGAATGGCTTGAAACTGCGGGGGCGGAGGTTGCAGTGAACTGAGAACATGACATTGCACTCCAGCCTGGGCAACAAGAGCAAAACTCCATCTCAGGAAAAAAAAAAAAAAAAAAAGAAAAAGAAAACTGCAGTGTCACAGTGAATAAGCAGGCTAGTGGTAACAGGAAAGAGGAGGGGCATGATAACTGATATGGTAATTGAGTAATTAAAATGGGTTTATAACCCTCCCTTGAGAAGAAACACAGCATTTCTGCCGCTGTCACTCCTTTGAGGAAAGTGCTTCTACTCCACCAACCCCCTCTTTTCCTAGTGACATGGCCAGCAAGGAAGTCATTACAGTGTTTGGAGCAACAGGTAAAAACGTCTTTAATTTTCAGGGCATGCTTACTTTGCTCACTCTCCTGTCTTCTTGTTTTTAACTTCAGAGCCTGCAAGTGTGGGCTGAACAAAGAGCCTTTTGGAAGAAAATTTTTAAAGTATCTTATTGCTTTAGTTTGTGATGTGGTAAAGGGGCGGCATGATTTAACTTGATTTATAACTTGATCTCAGCAGGACAAGGACAGTGACATCATCTCCCTTTTCCAATCACGGGGCGCACTTGTTGGCATAAGTTTCGTTTCCACATAAGCTATCCTCTGAAGTCTTTTCTCCACTTCCTAATAAGCAAAAGGTACGAGTGTGAGAGGCCTGTGGGTTTGCAGTGAGTATCCAATGCCTGACCAATCTTCCAGGGCTTCTGCCAGGATGGAGTGTGCGGGGAGGTTGTGCTGGTGCCTTCCTTACGGTTTGTTCCTCAACAGTCAGAGCCGTCTTTGCGAAATGTAGATCAAATCAGGTGATTCTCCTTCAATCTGTTCTCATTTCAGCCTTTCAGGGATCCATTGGAAACTGTCAGATCATGTCACACCTCTGCTCAAAACCCTCTGAAAACTCCCAGACCCCTGGCGCTCCAAGTAAAATGCAAAGTCCTGCTACTGCCCTGCCACAGGGCCTTGGGAATGCCATGGCAGACGTCTCTTCCTGCCACTCTCCTCTCATTCCGCTTCCTTATCCTGGCTTTCTTGCTGTTCCTCCAAAACACTCCCACCCCAGAGTCTTTGTATTGGATGCTTCTTTAACCTAGAATGGTCTCCATCAGTTCCTGACACGGTTTGGCTGTGTCCCCACCCAAATCTCATGATTGTAGTTCCCATAATCCCCACATGTTATAAGAGTGACCAGGTGGAGAGAGTTGAACGTTGGGGGTGGTTTTCCCCATCCTGTTCTCGTAATAGTGAAATGGGAGAGTTTCCTGGCCCCCCGCCACATGATGTGCAACAGGGGTGTGGCTCTCTGTTCTGCCACTGCCAGCTCAAACCCTTTAAGGGAGGGGAAGCATGCAAACAGGCAGGTGCAGGGACTGGGGCAAGCGCTTTTGGGCTCTGGTCCCATAGCAGCATCAAGGGTTGCGTGTCTGTAACTTCCAAAGCCCGAGTGTGCGTGTGTTACAGTGTGTTCTTTTAGCCTTGCCATCTGCACACAGCTTAAAGGTTAACCGGCTCAGTGAACCCTCTGCCTCTTTGCAGAAGAAGGGGGCTAGTGTGACATCTTTGTGTATCCTGAGCTCTCACCCAGCGTCTGAGAAGAATTGGGTCACACATGAAGGATGCATGCAGGGGTTTTTGAGTGGTGAGTGGTGGCTCTCAGTGGGATGGATGGGGAGCTAGACAGGGGATGGAGTAGTAATATGGTCTTGCCCTGGAGTCTGGCTGTCTGGATGTTCTCTGAACATCCCCAGCCAACTTCTCCTGATGTTCCTCCTATTCTCTCCTCTGCCATGCCACTCTGCTGTCTGTTCGTCTCCTCATCTCCTTGTCTGCTTCTGGAGTCTGGGATTCAGGGTTTATATGGGTACAGGACAGGGGGCATGGCATGCCAAAGGTAGCTTTTTGGGTGCAAAACCAGGAATGCCTATTCTTACTTAGGGCAGCGAGTATCCAGGCTTGAGGGTAGAGCCTTTGCCAGAAACCCTCTTCTACCCAGTATTTCGCTGTCTTGCGTTTGTATCAATAGTGAGTTAGTTCTCATGAGGTCTGGTGGTTTTACAAGGGGCTTCCCCCTTCACTGGGCACTGATTCTCTCTGCTGCCACCCAGAGGTGTCTCCTGCCATGATTGTAAGTTTCCTGAGACCTCCCTAGCCATGTGGAACTGAGTCAATTAAACCTCTTTTCTTTATAAATCACCCAGTGTTGAGTATTTCTTCACAGCAGCATGAGAATGGACTAATATAGTTCCCCACTGCTTTCTCCCTCATGTCATTCAGGTCTCTGCCTAGATGTTACCTTTTCCACGAGGACTTTCCAGACCTCTGCATTTGAAATTGCAACTGTGCTTCCACCCTGCCCGTGTCTGGCTCCCTTTCTTACTGGATTTTTTTTCTATTTCTGCTGGTCTTTCCAAACTAGAATATAAGCTCTATGAGAACAGTAATTTGTCTGGAGGAAGTCACAGGCTAAAGCAGGAAGCAGAGGAAAATAAATTCTCAAAAACCAACAGTCAAGTGTGACATGAAGTGGAAAAGAAGGGGCAGCGGCTAGGGGATGACTGTGATTAAGCCTTAAGGTGACGGTGAAGATGCTGGCTTTTCCTGAAAGAGAAAAGTAATCGAAGGGTTTCTTTTTTTGGTTTGTGTGTGTGTGTGTGTGTGTGTCGAGCGACATGGTCTCACTGTGTCGCCCAGGCTGGAGTGCAGTGACTGTCATGGGAGGCATCATAGTGCACACCCTCAAAGTCCTGAGCATTGTTCCGCCTCAGCCTCCTAAGTAGCTGGCACTGCAGGACTGCCACACCATGCCAGGCATTGAAGGGTTTTGAGCAGAGGAATGACATGACTTTGGTGTTAAAAGGATCATTTTAACTTATGCTTTGTGAAGGGACTGTAGGGGATAAGGGCTGAAGCAGGGAGACCTGTTAGGGGTGGTTGTCATAAAATAGGCAAAATGATAGTAGCTTAGACCAGGATGGTAGCAATGAGGTTGTGGAGAGTGGTCAGATCCTGCAGTGGTTTAAAAAGTAGAGGCCAGGTGCAGTGGCTCATGCCTGTGGTCTCAGCACTTTGGGATGCCAAGGCAGGCAGATCACGAGGTCAGGAGTTCGAGACCAGCCTGGCCAACAGAGTGGAACCCCATCTCTACCAAAAATACAAAAATTAGCTGGGCATGGTGGTGAGTACCTGTAATCCCAGCTACTTGGGAGGCTGAGGCAGGAGAATAGCTTGAACCTGGGAGGTGGAGGTTTTGGTGAGCCAAGATCACATCACTGTACTCCAGCCTGGGCAACAGGGTGAGACTCTGTCTCCATTAAAAAAAAAAAAAGTATAGTTGGCAGGGTTTGTTGTTGGACCCGATATCAGGTGTAAGAAGGGAGGAGTTGAAAATGACTCTGAAATTGTATGGCTTGAGGAACTGGAAGAACAAAATTGAGATTCACTGAAATATGGGGAGGAAGAGAAGGTTAGGAGCTCCTTAAACTTGAATTAGTCTCATTAAACTTGAATTGCCAACGAAGCATGCAGAGCCTGGGTAGGCAGTGGAGAAGATCGTTGGGAGTGGCCACGCAGTTAATTCTGTCTTCTAAATCTCTCGCAGCTTCTTTCCATTCTCCCTCTTAGAAGCTTTTTCCACTCTCCATTTGCCTTCCCTCCTTGTTCTACCCTTAAACAGAATCATCTTCAAATCTGATGAATTTTTCAAACCTTGTAGCCAGCTAATACCACCTTACACCGCATTCCTGTTCTCCATCGTTACTGCCTGAGATGTAAGCCCCTCTAGTTTTTAGTCTCAACCCTATATTTCTGCATGCATCCCTTCCCCGACCCCACATCTCAATCTCCCTTGCCTCCAAAACCTTCTCATTGTACCCTTCTGTTCCAACATCCACATCTTGGCTAAATGCCCCCTCAACCTCTTTGAATAAACAGTCACACTTGACTTTTCTTTCTCAATCTTCCCTGTTCACCATCACCACATCTGATTAATCAACAAAATCCTGTTGATATGTTTTCAAGGAACACTGTAAAAGACTTTGAAATGGGAAAAAAAGATTGCTGGGTATCCTTGCCCAGGGCACCATTCTCGTTTTTTGTGAGCCTTTCCTTGTTTTGAAGATAGTTATAACTCTTTTTTTTTTTGAGACGGAGTTTCGCTCTTGTTACCCAGGCTGGAGTGCAATGGCGCGATCTCGGCTCACCGCAACCTCTGCCTCCTGGGCTCAGGCAATTCTCCTGCCTCAGCCTCCTGAGTAGCTGGGATTACAGGCATGCGCCACCACGCCCAGCTAGTTTTTTGTATTTTTAGTAGAAACGGGGTTTCACCATGTTGACCAGGATGGTCTCTATCTCTTGACCTAGTGATCCACCCGCCTCGGCCTCCCAAAGTGCTGGGATTACAGGCTTGAGCCACCGCGCCCGGCGAAGATAGTTATAACTCTATACGTTGTAGCAAATAGATAATAACGCAACTGATTGTTATCCATAGAAATGCAAATCAATTGTGTCTGGTGGACCACAGTTGATTGCTCAGTGGATATGGACTGGCTTTGTCCCTAATTGTACATTCATTTTAGCATTTTGGCATTTCTGATTGCCTACATATGTGTGTGTTATTTGAATTTTTCTTATAACATTGTACTGGTTCCTTCATTAATTAATAAGTTAAACAAAAAATTTTAATGCATTCTTTTTTGTTTTTTAGATGAAGTCTCACTCTGTTGCCTAGCCTAGAGTGCAGTGGCGTGATCTCAGCTCTCTGCAACCTCCTCCTCCCAGATTCAAGTGATTCTCCCACCTCAGCCTCCCTAGCTGGGATTATAGGCACACACCACCATGTCTGGCTCATTTTTGTATTTTTAGTAGAAACTGGGTTTTACCATGTTGGCCAGGTTGGTCTTGAATTCTTGATCTCAAGTGATCCTCCTGCCTTGGCCTCCCAAAGTGCTGAGATTATAGGTGTGAGCCACTGCACCCAGCAGACACATTCATTTTATGTGTGTATAAATTATAATTTTACTCTTTAAAAATATATCCTTTAATGTTCTGAGTATTTTTTTAATTATACTTTAAGTTCTGGGGTACATGTGCAGAACACGCAGGTTTGTTACATAGGTATACACATGCCATGGTGGTT
The DNA here is from genome assembly GCF_048565385.1 of Saimiri boliviensis. Classification (NCBI taxonomy): domain Eukaryota; kingdom Metazoa; phylum Chordata; class Mammalia; order Primates; family Cebidae; genus Saimiri; species Saimiri boliviensis. Next base: position 74,592,516 of record NC_133456.1, read on the forward strand.
TGCTGCACCCATCACTCCGTCATCTACATTAGGTATTTCTCCTAATGTTATCCCTCCCTTAGACCCCCGCCCCCTGACAGGCCCCGGTGTGTGATGTTCCCCTTCCTGTGTCCATGTGTTCTCAGTGTTCAACTCCCACTTATGAGTGAAAACATGTAGTGTTTGGTTTTCCGAGTATATCTTAAATTTTCATACTTGTCTCCACCTGAATAACCCCTTCTAGCTTATCATACTACTATCACAGGTCATTATCATCTTCACCTAGATTATTTTAAAGCTCACTAATTGTACCCTTGTCTGTGGTCTCTCTATCCTATTCCACGCTCTCCACTAACCAGAGTGCTTTTCCTAGCATGTGATTCTGAACACACCACTCAACTTCATAAGCTCTCCTGCTCCCAGAACAAGCGCAGCCCTCTAGGCCTATTTTGCTTCTCTAGCCCCATGTTTGACATTGACCCGCAGTTCACCAGTCAGATTCATTTCAGTTCTCTGAATTCACTGCCTTCTCTCTCACCTCTGGAATAAAGCACTTGAAATCCACTTTGCATGCAACGTGCTCCGCATGCCTGTCTTCTCCCAAGTCTTGCCCGTTCTTCAGGGCTCACCTCTGTTACCATTTCCTTCAGGAAGCCTCCCTCTAGTCTGGGTTAGATGCTCCACTTATGTTCTCCTCTGGAGCCTGCATCCCTCAGCCCCTTCCCCCCTCCCCTAAGAGAACATATCACACTGTATTATAAGTGCTCTTTAATTATCTCCCCTGCTAGTCTGCAGGCTCTGTGTAGGCAGGTGCCATGCTCAGTTTGAATCCTGAAATCCTTACTTAACCACTATATGAACTGGAGTAAGTCCTTGACTCTTAAGACCATAATCCAATATATTCATAATGTCTTTCATAAATTATATCTTATATCCAACATGTTCAAACCCGTATTGTTTACAACTACATCCCCAGGGCATAGCACAGCATGTAAAGGTCATTCAAAAACACAGTCCCAGGGCAATAATAGAAACTTCCCTGTAAGAATCCTTCTCAAGGACCATGACCCACCCCAGCTCCTCCAGCACCCCGAAACCCCCTGCCAAAAGCACAAACTATACTCAAATAGAAGGTACTTCAGTGTGTTTAGGTTTAATAGGGTAAAATGTTCAACCCACCTGCATTTTATCTATCTATCTATCATCTATCTATCTATCTGTAGAGAGAAAGACCAGGAACCTCTTTTGTCAAACTGTCTAAATAACCCAAATATCAGATCTATAACCAGGTAAAAGTATAATTGCTCTTGTTGAATCTGGAGGACTGCGGGCATCCCTGATTTTGACACCCTGCTCATTTGCCCTTCTTGTTGCCTCAAGCCTCTCCCACTCCTCTCTTCCCATGCCCTCTGCAAAAATGCCTCTGAAGAGGCCGCGAAGAACTTGGTGTGAAAGCCATGCGGGTATGTGAAGTGCCGTGTAGCACCCACTGACGGAGCTGCAGCAGCAGCTCTGCTCTGCGTCGTGGGATTTCTGAGCAGCTTCTTTCAGTGAACATTCTTCCTCATCCTTCCCGTGTTTCTTCTTCCCTTGACCCCGCAGGAGCTCAAGGTGGCTCTGTGGCCAGGGCAATTTTGGAGAGCAAAAAATTTGCTGTGAGAGCAGTGACCAGGGATGTGACTAAGCCGAATGCCCGGGCGCTCCGGGAACTTGGAGCTGAGGTGGTAAAAGGTGACCTGGATGATAAAGCATCCGTGGACGATGCCTTGAAAGGTGCCTATGGGGCCTTCTTGGTGACCAACTTCTGGGAATCTTTCAGCAAAGATAAGGAAGTGCAACAGGTAGAAACCAGTTTGTTTCTTTTTTCGCTTTGAGCCCTTTCTCTTACCCTCCCCAGCTGCTTCTTCCCTTCCTAGAAGGGGACAGGCCTTCAATCGGGGCAAATATATGTCTTACATCCTTTTGGCATTTATGAAAAACATGTACTTTAAGTACTTGTTAAAGGTATCTTTTTAAGACCTTGAATATTCTAGAGTGATGATTTCATGAAGCTAGTCATTAGGTCTTCCACGTCTCACCATTTGTTTGTAGATGGCATGGGGGTGGTAGCAAGGGTACCCCCAAATTTGAGATTTGTCTGAGAGTGAAATGGAGAGAATAAAGATGTAATGAGTACATTTACATTTCAGATAGATAATTTGGGAATGGGTACACAGAAAAAGAAATAAACGAGCAAATAAACCCACAAGAAATTAAATGCAGGGAAAATGAAAGTTTGTAGAAAAAGTAAATGTAACCGTTGAGTAGCACATGACTCAGCTTCAGCTGTGTGCAGGCACTGAATATTGATCTAGCCAAAAACACGACTGGGTGAATTAAAAAGGGAATTGTGTATCTGTGTGGTGGTGGTGGACAACGTGAGCAAGTAAGACAGCTGAGCGCGCAAGCCAGCGAGAGAGAGATCGCTAATCCTCATCTTTCTTCTTTATTTTTTTTTTCTTTTGAGACGGAGTTTCGCTCTTGTTACCCAAGCTGGAGTGCAATGGCGCGATCTCGGCTCACCGCAACCTCCGCCTCCTGGGTTCAGGCAATTCTCCTGCCTCAGCCTCCTGAGCAGCTGAGATTACAGGCATGTGCCACCATGCCCAGCTAATTTTTTGTATTTTTAGTAGAGACGGGGTTTCACCATGTTGACCAAGATGGTCTCGATCTCTTGACCTCGTGATCTACCTGCCTCGGCCTCCCTAAGTGCTGTGATTACAGGCGTGAGCCACCGAGCCCGGCCAATCCTCATCTTTCATAGTAGGAATTTAGCAGATGATATTTCAAACTGAAAAAATTGAGAATCAATTGTATAAACATGTTTACAAAAATAAATAGCTAAATTAAATTAAAGTGTTACTTCTGGAGAACAGCAATCAGCCTAGGGGCACAGGGAACTTATTTTATTTTATTTGTTTTATTTTTTTTAGAGACAGGGTCTCACTATGTTGCCCATGCTGGTCCTGAACTCCTGGGCTCAAGTGATCCTCCCACCTCAGCCTCTTGGGGATTCTTTCTTTTTTTTGTTTTTGTTTTTTGAAATGGAGTTTCACTCTTGTTGCCCAAGCTGGAGGTCGGTGCAATGACACGATCAAGGCTCACTGCAACCTCTGTCTCCTGGATTCAAGCGTTTCTCCTGGATTCAAGCGATTCAAGTAGCTGGGATTACAGGCATGCACCACCGTGCCTGGCTAATTTTGTGTTTTTAGTAGAGACAGGGTTTCTCCATGTTAGTCAGGCTGGTCTCGAACTCCCAACCTGAGGTGATCTGCCCACCTCGGCTTCCCAAAGTGCTGGGATTACAGGCATGAGCCACTGCACCCAGCGGGAATCTTTTTCATTGTAAGATTCACTCCCTCCCAATCCATGACAGTACTATTTGAAAATTTAAACTATGCATATGTATAAATTTGGGAAAAAATGAAGATTAGATTTTAAAAATGTAATGGATGCTTTTAGCCACTTAAGAAATGGCACAATTCAAAAAATTGAAAGCAGGATCAAACTGTTGCAGGAATGTCTCTTGAATTAATTATGCCATTCCAAGCCCATGTTTTCGTGATAGACTCTGGAAGGGTCTATTTTAGGAGATCTGAATTCTAATTCTGATATTCACTTACTAGGAAACAGGGGTGCAAGGCACCTCTCTGCTGCTAACCCAGGTTAATTATGTTTTCTCTGCCTGCTACACAAATTTTTTTTTTTTTTTTTTAAGGAAAAGTAAGAAAGAAACAGCAAAAAGGAAAAAAGAAGAGACAGATGAAAGTGCTTTGGAAAATTTGGGTCTAAAAACAGACACAAAAAGAGAATATATATACTTGTATATTTGTGTGTGTGTGTGTGTGTGTGTGTGTGTGTGTGTGTGTATGCCTCCATTATGCCTTCAACGTCCAAATGGAGTGTAGATATAGCCCATTACTAGACACAATTATAGAAAATAAATAAATGTGCTCACAGTTGACCACAGAGGCACTGAGATCTCGGAGGAAAAGCCCGTCTCTTCCTGGCCAGTTCCCACCAGGTTGCTTCTTAGCTTCAGGAGGTACCTGGGGTTCCTTTCTCCTATGTCCCCTCCCTAATTCTACTACTCCCCCACCTCAGGTGTCCCGCTTACAGCCCCCATGGGAGCAGGCTGAGGGCTTGGGCGTTTCTGAGTGGATCCTCTACTCACCAGTGCTGGAGTGGTGGCCTCTCATAAGATAAACTGAATATATTTTGAGACTGGGAGGGCTTCCTCTCCACAGGGATGAGGGTAATAAGAAAATGGGAGGGTGGGCCCAGTGCCCTGGCTCACGCTTGTAATCCCAACACTTTTGGAGTCCCAGGCGGGCAGATGATTTGAGATCAGGAGTTCGAGACCAGCCTGGCCAGCACGGTGAAACCCCTTCTATACTAAAAAATACAAAAAAACTAGCAGGCGCATACTTGTAAGCCTAGCTACTCCGGAGGCTGAGGCAGGGGAATCATTTGAATCCGGGAGGCGGAAGTTGCAGTGAGCAGAGATTGCTAGACTCTGTCTAAAATAAAAAAGGCGGGGAATGGGGTGGGTGGAGGAGATCGTGCTCTTAATATTTGTCTATATGCAAATACAAATACAGCAGTCCACGAGGATTTACTTTTGACTCTCAGGGTAAGCTGGTGGCAGACACCGCCAAACGCCTGGGTCTGAAGCACGTGGTGTACAGCGGCCTGGAGAACGTCAAGCGGCTGACCGGTGGCAAGCTGGAGGTGCCACACTTCGATGCCAAGGGCGAGGTGGAGGAGTACTTCTGGTCTCTCGGCATCCCCATGACCAGTGTCCGAGTGGCAGCCTACTTTGAAAACTTTCTCACGGTGTGGAAGCCCGGGAAAGCTTCTGATGGAGATTACTACACCCTGGGTAATAAACGAAGTGAAAGCTCACCAGACACTGGTTGCCCTCCTCTCCGCTCACCGCCCACCCTTTCTCCCTTCTTGCCCCTTTGCGATGGACACCCATCATCTGAGTGCCTTCTGTGGGTTTAGCGCCGTGTGAAGTGCTAAGAGGGATGCCACTCTGGGCGATTACGCTAAGCTGCTCTTCCAGGGCACAGAACTAGATGTGGGATCAGAAGCACAAAGGGCTGCATTTCCAATCTTAATATACTGACCCTCCTTAATGTAAGTACTGGAGTTAGCGATGTGACCTCCAGCCTCCGTTTCCTCAGGTTATTTTTGTTTTTATTATTTGAGATGGAGTCTCGCTCTGTCACACAGGCTGGAGTGCAGTGGTGCGATCTTGGCTCACTGCAACCTCCGCAGCCCAGGTAAAGTGATTCTCATGCCTAGCCTCGCGAGTGGCTAGGATTACACGCGCCCACCACCACGCCTCGCTAATTTTTGCCTTTTTTAGTCGATATGAGTTTTCACCCTGTTGGCCAGGCTAGTCTCAAACTCCTGAACTCAAGGGATCTAGCCACCTCGGCCTCCCAAAACGCTGGGATTACAGGTGTGAGCCACCACGCCTGGCAGTTTCCTCATGTTTGATGGGAAAATGGGACAAGATGACTTTTTTTTTTTTTTTGAGTCTGGGTTTCTGTTGCCGAGAATGGATTGCAGTTGGAGTGTTGTGTGAAACGTAGACGAGATGATTGGGTGGATCTCTTTGAGCACTTTCTGACAAGGCAGGTAGTGAGCTTTGTGAGTATTTAGGAGAGGAACATTTCAAGAAGAGGAAATAGCCAGCGTGGCTGAAATAGAATGAGGGAGGGGAGGGAACTGGGAGATGAGGTCAGAACTAACAGAGGGTCTTGTTGCATAAGCTTTGTAAACCACTGGCTTTTCCTCTGAGAGACACAGAGAGCTATCAGAAGGTTCTGATCAGACATGACCGGGAGTGGTGGCTCATGCCTATAATCCAGGCACTTTGGGAGGCGATGGCAGGTGAATCACTTGAGGCCAGGAGTTCGAGACCAGCCTGGCCAACATGATGAAACCCCGTCTCTACTAAAGGCACAAAAATTAGCTGGACATGGTGGCGGATGCCTGTAATTCCAGCTACTCAGGAGGCTGAGGCAGCAGAATCACTTGAACCCAGGAGGTGGAGGTTGCAGTGAGCCGGGATCGCACTACTGCACTCCAGCCTAGGCGACACAGCGAGACTCCGTCTCAGAAAAGAAAAAGAAAAGAAGGTTCTGAGCAGACGTAACATTAGCTTGAGCTGGCTTTTTAACAGGATAGCTCTGATTTTTATGTTGAAAAGAGACTATGAAAGGGCAAGAGTGGAAACAAGGAAACAAATTTTGCAATAATCCAAGTCACAGATGATGGTGGCTTAGACCAGGGTAGTGGCATTGAAGATGATAGTAAGTGGCCAGATTTTGTACATATCATGCATATGCATTTCAAAAGAAAAAAAACAGGATATGGGATATGAGAGAAGCATCAAGGCTGACTGTAAGATTTGTGACCTGAGAAACCAGAATGAGAGGGTTGCCATTAGCTGAAGTGGGAGACCGTATGGAAGCAGGTTGGGGGTGTAGTTCAGTTTGGGGCCTGTTGAGTTGAAGATGTCTATTGAAAGTCAAGTAAGGATTTGAGTAAGTATTGGGACACGCGAGTCTAGAATTCAGCAGAAGTTTTGCCTGGAGATACATTTAACCATACTTTACACACAGAAGATATTTAGTAAAAACCTGATTGCTCTTTTAAATCAGTATCAAGGTGCTAAAGTAATTTCCTTTTTTTTTTTTTTTTTTGGGGGGGGATGGAGCCTTTCTCTGTTGCCCAGGCTGGAGTGCAGTGGCACAATCTTGGCTCACTGCAACCTCCGCCTTCTGGGTTCAAGCTATTCTCCTGCCTCAGCCACCAGAGTAGCTGGGATTACCATCACACCCAGCTAATTTTTATATTTTTAGTAGAGACAGGGTTTCTCCATATTGGCTAGATTGGTCTTGAACTCATGACCTCAGGTGATCCACTTGCCTCAGCCTCCCAAAATGCTGGCATTACAGGTGTGAGCCACTGTACCCAGGCTGTAATTTCTCAAATGAAACCTTGTATCTGTATATGGATTGTGGCCATTGGGTTTTACATTGCCTTCCTCTATCTTTCATTTAAGTGGTTGATCAATTTGGGTTGGTGGGACCTACCAAGGATGTGATATAATTAACTATTTATCTTTTTCTAATTTTTTTTAACTAGCACTACCAATGGGGGATGTACCAATGGATGGTATCTCTGTTGCTGATGTTGGAGCAGCCGTCTCTAGTATTTTTAATTCTCCAGAGGAATTTTTAGGCAAGGCTGTGGGCCTCAGTGCAGAAAAACTAACAATACAGCAATACGCTGATGTTCTGTCCAAGGTTTTGGGGAAAAAAGTCCGAGACGCAAAGGTGAGTTCTTAGGGGACATCCATGTGATCACAAGAGGCCACCTTGGTTCACATTCCACTGACTTGTACATTCTGGTAGACTTTCTATGGATTTAGGCAGGACTGAAAGACTTTCAGAAGAAATTGAGAAGGACTCTGGTTCCATAAATCTATCTTCATCGATGGGTGCAATGGAATCTCTCCCATATGGCTTTATTTCTTTGACTTAGGGTTAGTTGTCTTGTAAAAGTAAAATTACTTTTGAGTGGAAAGAATTTAGAAAATACAGCCTTTCACATATACCATCCCAGCTCCTTTCATAGGCCGTTACTGCTGACCACTTCAGTTGGCCAGAGCTAGCTGCTGTGGAGCAAGGCACCGAGCTTCACTGAGCCTCAGTTTCCTCAGTTGCAAAGTGGGGAATGGTAGTATCTGCTCCAGGTGTTCTTGTGAAAATTACGGAGAATATATTTAAAGGGCTTATCATAGTGATTGGCATAGAGTAGAGATGTATAGAGTATCTATTATGAACCCAGTGCTACTTTAAGGACTTTGCAGCAAGGTTGGAGTGAATATGTTGATGCCCATAAAGTCACCGTGATTGTTACTTCTTGTAATCATTACAAGACGTGACACCACAGGGGCTTAATTATGGTGTTCAGGCTATCTGTGTTTTAGATGATCAGAAAACGGTGGAAAAAGGTTTCATGGAAGACGTGGGCTTGAGCTGGTCCTGGAGGAAACATGACTGTGTAGGTACGGGGGCACCAAGAAGGCTGGCCTGGCTAATTCTAGAATAAACATGACAAACCAGGGGCAGTATGGGAAGTAGGCAAATTCTAGCTCTGCCCCATCCTTGGTAATTTACTTAACCCCTCCCAGCCTCGGTTTCTTCATATATTCCAAAAAAGTTGTTATACCCCCTTTGAAGGATCATTGCGAGGATGAAATGAGATCTGTACAGCAGGTGCTTGGCACCGGGTCTGGCACTTTGTAAGCCCTCCACAACTGATCATGCTATAAATCATGCAGGAACGGCCTTGTGTGGGTGGCTGCCTTCTTGGGCTTGGGGGTAAGTTATTTTCTCCAAGAAATTGTGGCTGGCAGACACAGGACAGGCTTTTACAGAAGACTGAGAACTGCTGATATTGAGCATGACTCAAACAGGTACTGGTAAGCGGAAGGGAAAGGAAAACAGGCTGTTTTCAGGGTACAATGATAGAGCTGAGGAGTTGCAACAGAGACCTTCTGGCCCTCAGAGCCTACAGAACTGGGGACAGAAGGTTGGTTCTATCCCAATGATTCTAGAGGGGATACCTAGATTTCCAACTCAACCTCAGATACTGAAGTTGTGAGGAGGCAAGATACTCTTTTTTTGCTGAAAACCACTGTAGGAGTCAATCCAGCCACGAAACCACATGTGTGTGTGGCTTCTGCTTATCTCACTGAAGCCACACACACATTTCTCGGAGAGATTAAGTTATTACTAAACCCAAGAAGGTAACCACCCACTCAAAGATGGGCTCACAAGAGGATCTCCAAAGTCCCTTGTACCCGGGTGCACATTTACTTCTCAGTGACCCCTCTCCCAGGCCATTTGCATTTGGGTCATATGTTCATTTTGTCCTGTGAGTTTGAACTCTGAAAGGAAGGAGAGAAATAGAGTTTGGGTGTAGGGGATGAGTGTGTGTATTGATTCTCAGAGGATGCAGTAGACATTGTTCTGAATTGCTCAGAACCTTCCGAGCATCTATTAGTCACATACTTGGTCCCTGACTCTTCTGGGTATACGAATTGTTTTATAATGCAGCTGAAGCTTCCCTGGCACCAAAAGCTATAGGGCATCGGAGGCTGGAACGTCTATAAAAGGGTCTGACAATTCTGGGGAAGGGTGCGTCTGGCCACAAGGTGGCACTCCAGCCCACACAGTCTGACATCCTCCCACTGTCTAACCCCCAAAGGAAGATGGTTTTCCCAGAAAGCGAGACACAGCAGAACAGATCTCTTTTCGTCAAAAAGCTGCAGAAAAGATTCCCTTATTCTACTAAAGCCTATTTGGTATCAAAGTTAGGGATGAAAGAGTGCCTCGAGGGGACACTCATGGAAGAATCGTCCATGTGTCTCACAACGGACTTCTAGTTCCAAACTCACTTCAACTTTTCAATGTTTTTCTGATTTCAAAAATAGCAAATGCTTATTGAAGAAAACTCAGAAAATTATAAAAAAGAAGATACGAATCACACACCGTTCAACCTCACAGAGATAGCTACTGTTAAGATTTGACAGGTTTCCCTGTCTTTTTTCAGTACATATAAGCATGTGTATATATTATACAACTTAGTAATTATAGTATACAGTTATACAACTTAGTAATTATATTATATATATAAATTTTTATATATGCACATATATAATACAATTACTAAATTGTATTATATATGCATATGCATATATTTAATACAATTAAAATAACACTAAATGTACCATTTTGTTTCTGGCCTTTTCAGTAATGTTATGAGCATTTTTCTGTTTTGTTAAACTTCTTCAAAAACATTACACCACGTTATGTTCTGACAGTAGATGTACCACAATTAATTTTATCATTTCTCTATCGTTGGCTGTACTGGTTGGTTTTAATTTTCTCATTATTAGGAATGCTGTGTGACAACCATTGTTTTACCTAAGTTGTTTGTGTCTGTCACGTTTTTTTAAAGGCCGCGGAGAATTGCAATGTCAGAGTTTATCTCTGATGGCTAAAGACAGATTATACTGGATCTGATAGAAATGAGTTTTGCTAATTCAGTAGGGGGAATTATAGATCCAGTTAGTGTTAGAAAGGGTTCAAGTAGTTGATTTTATGGAAGGTGACAGAAGGCAGCTCAGTTGGTGTGGGATGGGTTCCATTTCTGCTTGGGCCTGGCTTTGGCAAAGGCTGGGGCAATTGGAGGTAAAATACGGACTTCTAACCCAGAAGGGCTGTGAGGATGGATGGGCCGTCAGCCAGGTGAGGAGAGCCTGGTGCCAGAGAGGGTGGATCTTTTTTTTTTTTTTTTTTTTGAGACAGAGTCTCCCTCTGTCGCCCAGGCTGGAGTGCAGGGGTGCGATCTCTGCTCACTGCAACCTCTGCCTCCGGGGTTCAAGTGATTCTCCTGCCTCACCCAAGTAGCTGGGATTACAGGCGTGTGCCACCACGCCTGGCTAATTTGTTTGTATTTTTTTTAGTAGAGGTGGGGTTTCACCGTGTTGGCCAGGCTGGTCTCAATCTGACCTTGTGATCTGCCCTTTTGGCCTCTCGATGTGTTGAGATTACAGGCGTGAGCCACTGCACCGGCCAAGCAGGGGATCTTGACGCTGCATGGAGGGCCAGGTGGATGGTCAGTTTCAGAGGGCTGGTGAGGGAATACCAAGAGGAGGTATAGACAAAAACACTGTGAGGAGCTGTTCATATGAAGGCTGGATCTACAGTACCTTATCCAAAAGGCTTGGGGCCAGAAACAATTCAGCTTTCAGAATCTTTCAGGTTTTTAATAGGTTATTGTCTACATATATTACATAACATCACAAGCAGGGGCTGGAGCAGGAACCTGTAATCAAACACATCTCTATCTCTGCAGGAAAATATTTGAATGTTTCCACTAAATGGTATAATTAAAGAACATAAATAGCTTCACATAGTTAGATCAGGTTTGCCACCAAATTAGTTCAAAAAGATCAGTTTGCTGCCAAATGGCTATGGGAAAAAAAAAAAAAAAAAGCTTTAGAGTCTCTTGGATTTTGCAGTTAGGCTAAAGAATTGTGGACATGGTCGGGCACGGTGGCTCACACCTGTAATCCCAGCACTTTGGGAGGCAGAGGCGGGTGGATCACCTGAGGTCAGGAGTTTGAGACCAGCCTGGCCAACATGGTGAAACCCCCTCTCTACTAAAAATACAAAAATTAGCCAGGCATGGTGGCGGGTGCCTGTAATCCCAGCCACTTGGGAGGTCGAGGCAGGGAAAATTGCTTGAACCCGGGAGGCAGAGGTTGCAGTGAGCCAAGACCGTGCCGTTCCACTCCAGCCTGGGTGATAGAGCAAGACTCCACCTCAAAAAAAAAAAAAAAAAAAAAAATTATGGCTCTGTATCATCAGTAAGGTGAATAATGTTATTTCAAACTATTTTAAGTACGGACAATAACATTTTCTGACTTTTTATTTGTTCTTAAAAGATTACCCCGGAAGCTTACGAGAAGCTGGGATTCCTTGCAGCAAAAGAAGTAGCCAATATGTGTCGTTTCTATCAGATGAAGCCCGACCGAGATGTCAAGCTCACCCACCGACTAAATCCCAAAGTCAAAAGCTTCAGCCAGTTTATGTCAGAGAACCAGGGAGCCTTCAAAGACCTGTAGAAAAGCAGCTATTCAGAGAGGCTGAACCAACCACACAGCCTCTTTCCTCTCTGATCCTTTTCCTCTTTACAGCACGTTCACAGAACATGTTGGAATGCAACTGTTTGTAACACCAAAGGATTTCCTGCAGTCCTCTCTTCAGTAGGAAGCACAGCATTGGTGATGGGACACAGTAGTTTGATTCACATTTAACTTGCTAGTTAGTGATAAGGGTGGTACACCTGTTTGGTCAAATGAGAAGTCTCAAGTTTAAATAACCTTCTGTAGCTCTCTCTCTCCCGGAGAGCCAAGTCCCCTCAAAGGACTCTGGCCTGAGGAACTTCGAGCTTCTCTCCTAACACTAATGGGAGGGCAGATCATACTTGGGATTTCTCCTGGGTGAGTGATTTCAACCCCTAGCGCTGAAACTCCCCTGGGCAACTCCAATTTTCTCAACTGCATCGCAAAATTCTCAGTGAACTTTTAAGTCATTTTAATTTTAAAAAACGAACATCTATGTAGAGAATTTTCCGGGAAACATGGTGTTCAGTGAAAAAGCACAAGCACTGGAAATGCTAGAATTTGGTTTGGCTTCAAGATTGGAAGTTTATTCTCTGAGTCATTCATGAAGTCGCCTATTGAGCCATCATTCAAATATTCATCTATCAATCCCTCTACCTGTCATTTATCCATTCCGCAAACTTTTCTTGAGCACCAGCACGGGTGGCATGTTTGTGGACTTTGCTTCATTCCTATGTGTTTTCTTTCATCTTTTTTTGAAACAGAGTTTCACTCTTGTTGCCCAGGCTGGAGTGCAATGGCACAATCTCGGCTCAGCGTAACCCGGGTTCAAGTGATTCTCCTGCCTCAGCCTCCCGAGTAGCTGGGATTATAGGCATGTGCCACCGTGCCCAGCTAATTTTGTATTTTTAGTAGAGACATGGTTTCTCCATGTTGGCCAGGCTGGTCTTGAACTCCCAACCTCAGGTGATCCTCCAGCCTCGGCCTCCCAAAGTGTTGGGATTACAGGTGTGAACCACCGCATATGGCTTCTGTGTGTTTTCTTATCACAGTGGTCCACTCTCCGAAGGCTCCTTCTAGTGTGTGGTTGGGTTTGAGTCATGCCAGGCCCAGTGAGGCCATCTCCCCATGTTGCTCTGGGCAAAATCCAGAGGATCTGCTGGGGGAATGGGTGGGGCAGGAAGCTGGAGGCAGGGCCTGCGAAGGGTGGGACTGTGGAAAGAGAAGGTGGCAGAAGGGCCCCATAGGACCTGTCTGTATCTCTATATCATATTGTAATCATCTTACTTGCTAGTTTTCTTTCTTACTGTGAGTAACTTACACTTATCTTTATCCCGGTGCCTGCTACCTAATGAGTAATCAATAAATGTTGATTGATTAAGTGAGTAAATCGTTAATTGACTCTATCATTACAAGAAAAGAGTGGCAGGCACAGTGGCTCGCACCTGTAATCCCAGGACTTTGGGGGAGGCTGAAGCGGGTAGATCACTTGAGCCCAGGATTTTAAGACTCGCCTGGCCAACATGGTGAGACCCTGTCTCTGGAAGAAAAAAAATTAGCCAGGCCACAGTCCTGTGGTCCCAGCTACTTGGGAGGCTGAGGTTGGAGAATCACCTGAGCCTGGGAAGTTGAGGCTGCAGTGAGCTGTGATTATATCCCTGCATTCCAGCCTGGGTGACAGAGTAAGAACCTGTCTCTAAATAAGTAAATAAACAGGTGCATTGGTCTTGTGTACTGGGGGGTGTGGTAAGAACTAGTAACTGATACTTTTTTTTTTTTTTTTTTTTTTTTTTTGAGACGGAGTCTGGCTCTGTTGCCAGACTGGAGTGCAGTGGCGTGATCTTGGCACACTGCAACCTCTGCCTCCCAGGTTCAAGAGATTCTCCTGCCTCAGCCTCCCGAGTAGCTGGGATTACAGGCACACACCACCATGCCCGGCTAGTAACTAATACTTTTTAAGGGTGAGAGATTGTCCACTTCTGGGAAGGGAGGATCCCCCACTATCCCACTTGTGATGATAGAAGCACCCGAGCAAGGGCGGAGATGGTGGTGTCTGCGTGAGAGCCCTTGGCCTAGAATCTCACTCAGGACAGGGAGCCTTGGTGATGGCAAAAGCCAGCCTTTTTTGTCTTTTAGAGCTCCAAGGGATAAGTGTTGAATAAATGATGTCGAAATTGTTGCAGATGAATTTTGATTCTGGGGGGAAATACAACTGAAGTGCATTGAGGACCACTCTCCTTTTCAAAGTACCAAGTCCCCAGCAATAAAGTCAGTGCCACTCAAGTGCTCAGCCCTGGGAAATGGGCCTGGATAAATTTCTAAAAAGGGAAAAGAAAAAGAAAAACAAAACCCTAAACTAAAAATAAGTGACTTAGTACTCGTCTGGGTGGGCCGGACAGGAAGAATGATTGCTGTTCCCTAAATAAACCACAGGGTCCCCCATGTGGAGAGTGACTACAGGCCCAAGGACCCCCTGGACTTTTTGTGTGTTTTCTGGGATGGCAGGTTGGTTTTTTAAGACCGGGATGGCTGGGCATGGTGGCTCACGCCTGTAGTCAAAGCACTTTGGGAGGCCAAGGTGGGAGGATCGCTTGACTCCAGGAATTTGAGACTGGCCTGGACAACATAGCCAGACTCTGTCTCTACAAAAAAGTAACAAAATTAGCCAGGCATAATACTGCGTGCCTGTAGTCCCAGCTACTTGGGAGGTTGAGGCAGGAGGATCACTTGAGCCCAGAAGTTTGAGGCTGCAGTGACCTGTGATCACTCCAGACAGAATGAGCCCTTCCTTGTCTCTTTTTTTTTTGTTTTGTTTTTTGAGACAGGGTCTCACACTGTCACCCAGGCTGGAGTGCGGTGGTGTGATCACAGCTCACTGCAGCCTCAAAGTTCTGGGCTCAAGTGATCCTCCTGCCTCAACTTCCCGAGTAGCTGGGACTGCAGGCGCACAGTACCATGTCTGGCTAATTTTTTTTTTTTTTTTTTTTTTTTTTTTTTTTTTGTATTTTTGTAGAGACTGTGTCCAGCTTTGTTACCCAAACTGGTCTCAAACTTCTGGCCTTAAGTGATCTGCCTGCCTCGGCCTCCCAGTGTTGAGATTACAGGCGTGAGCCACCATGCCTGGTTTTCCCTGTCTCTTAAAAAGCAAGAAAGAAAAGAAAAAAAGACTGAGACAGACCAGGGCTGCATAGCCATGGACCAGCCCCAGTTGTTTCTGGAAAGCATGATAAGTCCTTCCAGGATTTATAACCAAACTTTACAGTGGCTGCTCTGAAATGAGACTGTGCCCTTGAGGGACGTCAATCTCACATACCAAAGAAAGGAAAAGAACTTCAAATCAGTCTGAGACGTTTCAATATTTGTTGACAGTGGACAAAAGATTCCACCACTATCCTCTCCCACTCCTGCCCAATAGTCTTCAGGCCAAGGGAGGGAACGGATTCCCTTTGCGTTCAGGGTGGAGACCTGGGGACCCAAGAGAGGCACAGAGGGTGGAAATGGGGCTGTGCGTCTCAGTGAACAAGAGCACCCTCTGTTGTCCAGGGGTAGATTAGGGTTGGGGGCGTGGGTGATGGAATGGAAAGGATGCAGGATGCAGATCTCTCTCTGTGATTCTAGAGATGACCCTAGAAACCCAAGCTGCAAAGTCAGATAATCCTGGATTCGATGGCCTCTGCCACTGACAAAGTGTGTGAACTTGGTCAAGTTACTTGATGTCTGGGCCCGTTCTTCCCATCCTCACCGGGACTGCTGGGAGGACGAAAAGATTGAAAACATGAGAGGCACTTTGTATAGTCTTTGCCAGGTCGTCAGTGCTCAAGAAACAGCTGGAATTATTCTTGAGCATAATTCCTGCCCTTGCCTCCTTCTTACGCCTCCCCAAGTTCTGAGGCGTCCAATGGGCTGTTCCGGGTGTCTCCTGACCTTGGCCTCAGGGACTGCAGGTTCATCACGCTCCGACCTCCGGCTGCCAGGTGTCCCGTCCCTTCCCAGCTCCCTTTTCCCACCACTAGATGGCAGGATGAGTCCAGCCTGAGAAGGATCGCTCCGGCCTCATCCCAGGTGACTTTTCCAAGGGATTTTTTTGAGGGGGAATAAAGCCAAAGGAGATAGTTAGATGGTGCCTGTTAAAGCCCTGTCGGTTACCCTCCGTGGTCATTTCGACAGACATGCTCTGATCACCTTCTCTGGGGGAAAGTGCCTTCTCCATGCCAGATTTGGGATTAAGGGAAGGAAAGGGAGGACCAAGGGATTATCCAAAGGCTCCTGCACTGGCCGGCCCCATGGCAGAGGGTGAGCCTTCCGCATAGAGGGCTCCCAGGCCCTCTCCAGGCGTGCAGAGCACAGGGCCTGCGGCAGCCGGGGAGAGCCTTGCTGGGTGCTGATGCCCCCGCTGCTGGCTTCTCCGCGGCCCACACTGCCGTCCTCTCCCGACCCCAGAGACCTTTGCCACTCTGAAGCCTCAAGATTATACAAGGGGCAGAGACAATTCACCAAAAGGAAGCTGGGGCACTGTTAGAAAGTGCACATTGGGCAGCCCTCATGGTCGGTTCTCCCAAGTATGAGCAGAGCACTCCGGCAACGTAGTCCTGTCTTGGACTCCTCATGGGAGTGTGCAGGAAGGCAAATAACATGATTTTTTAAAAAGGTATTTATTTATTTTTATTTATCTTTTAAATTTTTTATTTTGAGACGGACTCTTGCTCCGTTACCCAGGCTGGAGTGCAGTGGTGCGATCTTGGCTCACTGCAACCTCCACCTCCCAGCTTCAAGTGATTCTCCTGCCTCAGCCTCCCGAGTAGCAGGGACTACAGGCATGCACCACCAGGCCCAGCTATTTTTTTTTTTTTTTACCAGTAGAGATGGGGGGTTTCACCGTATTGGACAGGTTGGTCTTGAACTCCTAACCTCGTGATCTACCCACCTCGGCCTCCCAAAGTGCTGGGATTACAGGTGTGAGCCACCGCACCCAGCCAAAAACTTGAATTTTAAACCATCTCGGAGTTTAAGTTGCTATAACTTTTCTGAGGGGCTGCCTGGCTGAGAGGATTAAAAATGTACATACCCTTTACTTGGCAAAACTCCTTCTAAGAAACCATCTTAAGTAAATAAACACAAATATAGATAAAAACATAAATTTGAGGATTTTATATGAAAGCGTTTTTCATGAGAGCAAAAAAATATAGAAGTAAGCAAAATGTTCAGCATTTAAGAAACGGATAATTAAATTACTGAAGTTTAAAAATTTCTTTAAATAGTTAATTTTTTAGAACAAGCATTTGTAAAAAATTTTTACTGAGAAAAATTATGTTTTAAGTGAAAAGTATTGGATTATATCCAGCATTATATCAAGCCTAATCCCAATTGTGTAAACTACATACACATAGTAAAACATTGGAAGGAAATATGTGCCAAAATATTAATAAAGTAAAATTTTGGTTGACTTTTATTTTCCTTAAGTTTCTTCTTTCCCCTAGTTTTCCATAATAAAAACTGTTACTTTTGGCCAGGCGTGATGGCTCATGCCTATAATCCCAGCACTTTGGGAGGCTGAGGTGGACGGATCACTTGAGGTCAGGAGTTTGAGACCAGTCTGGCCAACATGGTGAAACCCTGCCTCTACTAAAAATACAAAAATTAGCTGGGTGAGGCAGTGTGCACCTGTAGTCCTAGCTACTAGGGAGGCTGAGGCAGGAGAATAGCTTGAACCCATATTGGGGAAGTTGCAGTGAGATCATGCCACTGCCCTCCAGCCTGGGTGACAGAGCAAGACTCCGTCTAAAAAAAAAAAAAAAAAAAAAAAACACCGAAAACCAAACCAAACCAAAACGAAAACCTGTTACTTTTATGTTGAACTTTTACATAAGAATTATTTTAAAATTTAACAGATACTATAGATTGTCCTGTCTTCCTTATAACAAATATAATTATTTACGAGTATTTATCATGTCCTAACACTCTAAGAGCTGAATGTACAGACTTTCACTGAATCTTACATCAACACTCTAATAAAGATTATCTTCTCATTTTACAGATAAACATACTTCACAGAGTTTACATAACTTGCTCAAAGTCACACAGTTATTAGGTGGTAAGAGTCGAGATTGAAATCTAAGTCTGTGTCCCCAGAGTCCGTGAGCTTTTCACCACACTAGAACTCCCATCCTCCCTCCCACCCAAGGGATGCTTACAGCTCTGAAATCCCATCAAGACTACTCAAGGGCAGAGTTCTCAAGTTATAAAGGGATTGGGCCATTCAGAATTCAGTTGTTTGGAATTTGGACACATTCTCTTTAGAAACAGTGTATAAATGCTAATGTGCAACGCTGTATACAGATCAAGTCTAAAAGTTGGTGAAACCGCATCTACCCATATGCTGTTAAACCACAGCTTTCTATAGCATATTGCTTGTTAACCCTGTCTCCCAGGTGCACACAAGAGAATAATGAAACTAACACCGGGGTGAGGACAAGACAGCACTTGGCAGAGGGAGGGCTCAACATTCGCGCATGTGCAGAACGAGAAAGCAGAGCCACGGTGTGCTCAGGCAATCCACGTGGCTAACAGGGTCTGGAGGAGGAGGGGCAAGACAGAGGTCACAGGGTTGAGTGTGGAAGCCCTGCGTGGAAATCGAAAGAGCCCTCAGGAGGCCCTGGGGGATCAAACCCAAAAGTTTCCAAGAGCCAGGCGGGTAGATGAAGGAAGCAAGCCAGATGTAACACAGCAGGGAGTGGTGGCGACTGTGCCAACAGGAGACCATGTGACCCACCTAAAGGCAATAAAAATAAATTTAAATAGAAACACATTGACAGTCAAATGTAACTTGTGGCCGGGTGCAGTGGTTCACGCCTGTAATCCTAGCACTCTGGGAGGCCGAGGTGGGTGGATCTCGAGATCAGAAGATTAAGACCATCCTGGGCAATATGGTGAAACCCTGTCTCTACTAAAAATACAAAAATTAGCTGGGCGTGGTGGCAGACTCCTGTAATCCCAGCTTTTTGGGAGGCTGAGGCAGGAGAATCACTCGAACCCGGGAGGCAGAGGTTGTAGCAAGATCTCACCGCTATACTCCAGCCTGGCAACAGAGTGAGACTCTGTCTAAATAAATAAATAAATAAATAGGAACCCACTGACAGTCAAATGTAACTTGTGGCCGGATGCAGTGGCTCATGCCTGTAATCCCAGCACTTTGGGAGGCTAAGGTAAACAGATCACCTGAGGTCAGGAGTTCAAGACCAGCCTGGCCATCATGGTGAAACCCCATCTCTACTAAAAATACAAAAATTATCTGGGAGAGGTGGCAGGTGCCTGTAATCCCAGCTACTCAGGAGGCTGAGGCAGGAGAATCGCTTGAACCGGAAGGCAGAGGTTGTGGTGAGCCAAGATCACACCACTGTACTCCAGCCTGGGTGACAGAGTGAGACTCTGTCACAAAAAACAACAACAACAAAACCCCCAAACGTAACTTGTGTCAGTTATTACTAAATGATGGTTTCCTGAGTTTAACATTAATTCCCCAGCCCTCTGATTTTGTGGAAGGGCTGGGACTTGGTGAAGCTGTAGGTATTGTGGATGGCTGACCTGATCATGAGGGTAAGGAGCACCCACAGGATGCCAGGGTCCTCCACTTTGGCGGTGGGGTGCTGTTGGATGATGGCTTAGGGGTGAAGCGGTTGAGGCGCTTGTCCACAGGCCCCATTCCTGTCTGTGTTGTTACAAATAAAGCATTCCCTCATCGTTTCTGGCAAATGTTTGGCCATAGGGAAAAAGCAAGTAACCAACATTGATTGCAAACTGCACTGTTTCGTAGTCAGCATTTTATTTTTTATTTACCTTATCTATAGACTTTCATTGAATCTTATATTTTGTAAACAGGGACTTCCTTTGGCATCCACGCTAGCGTGCAATGGCCTGATCACAGCTCACTGCAGTCTTGACCTCCCCAACTCAAGTGATCCTCGTGCCTCAGCCTCCCGCGTAGCTGGGACTACAGGCATGCACCACCACGCCTGGCTAAATTTTTTATTTTTTAGAAGAGGCAGGGTTTTACCATGTTACCCAGGCTGGTCTTGAACTCCTCGGCTCAAAGGATCCTCTCACTTCAGCCTCCCAAAGTGCTGGGATTACAGGCTTGAGCCACTGCTCCCAGCCTCACAGTCACTGTTTTATTTAAGCCTATTATCTCCTTGAAAAGTTGACGTATGTGGCAAAGACTAGACGTTTACCAATCTTGTCTTCTTTGGTACACAGATGGACCTCATTTCTCAGTGTTTTTTTGCAATTAATTACAGCTGTAGGACTGTTCTAGACACTAGCTTGCGAGCGGAAGTGATGTGTGACACTTCCCAGCCTGGCATAAAACTCTGCCCCTTGCCACAATCCTCCACCATCTCCCCATCACCTTTGGACTGATGTCTGTGCTGATGATCTTGGTGAGGCCCAGCCACCTAGATTCCCTCTTAGAGGAGAATGGCTCGTAGATTAGGAACACGTGCTTTGAACTTCATGTGAACAAGAAATAAACTTCCATAGCATTAGAGGCAATTGACGTTTTGAGGGTGTGTGTTTATTATAGCAGCTATCATCACCTTAATCAGTACAGCATTTTCATGCCCATTTTATAGAGAAGTAAACTGAGGCTTGGGGAGTTGAGTGACTTGGCCAAAGTCACACAGCTGAAAAGTAATGAATTTGAACCCAGATTTATCCAGCTCTTAAACCCAGGATCTTTCTAAAATAACACACTGCCTCTCAACTCAACGACATATTCTGTGGTGCCTAGTTTGTGCTTACACATCCTATTGGAAACCCCACCCCACCCAAATCTGCTGGGGCCTCCAAAATACAAGCAAATGGGAGAGTAGAGTTGGGGTAATAGGGGGCTGAAGCATCAAGATTTCAATCTAATATCAAGTTACTTAGGGGGAAACCCATATGCAGCTCCCAAGTCCTTCTGAAAGCCAGTGGGTGCTGCAGGCAGAGAAAAACGGGGCCTGTATTTCCCCTGCCTGCCAGCAGGGACCTGAAAATCCTAGGGGAGTTTTTATTCCCAGTGGCACTCTCGCTGGTCCTCTTGTTCATTAACATCTGTGTCCCTCCAATTTGGGCTCTGGCTTGAACTCTCTGAACTGCTCAAAGAGGCTCTTGCTACCTCTTTGTTCAAACAGACAATGGCTGCAGTAACAAAGAGGAAAATCAGATGCAGGTGAAAGTTTATTTTTAACATTTCCGAGGCCAAATGAGGATTTAACATGAAAATCAGAGCCCTCACTTCCGCCTGCTCTCTCCAAAAGTGGCTGGGGCGCTTTTGGCTGGCCCAGACTCCAACACGCTCGGATCCCCTCCAAATGAGAACACCACTGATGAGGTAGACAGTTTAGTCTTTCTGAGCCTTCTTCTGGCAGGAAATAGACATTTTGTTTGGAGCTGAGGTTAAACTTGAACCCACACATCATTGTGATCAGCTTAGGAAGCCAGGCTGCCCTGGCCACCCCAAATACGTGAGGTTGTCTTCACATGTTATTTTATTTTATTTTTTTGAGACAGAGTCTCTCTTTGTTGCCCAGGCTGGAGTGCAGTGGCACAATCTCAGTTCACTGCAACCTCTGCCCCCCAGATTCGAGCGATTCTCCTGCCTCAGCCTCCTGAGTAGCTGATATTACAGGCACGTGCCACCATGCCTGGCTAATTTTTGTATTTTTAGTAGAGACAGGGTTTTGCCATGTTGGCCAGGCAGGTCTCGAACTCCTGGACTCAAGTGATCCGTCTGCCTCGGCCTCCCAAAATGTTGGGATTACAGGTGTGAGCTGCCTCGCCTGGCCGTGTCTTTACACTGTAGTCAAATTAGACTGAAGTCTGAACAAATTAGTAAGTGAAAATTCTTTGAAATGATGAGTCTGAAAGCTCCCTTGGGGATGAACTTTTAGCTTGCCTCTCTTCTGTGGCTCCTCTGAAGCTTGCAGATAGCAGAGGCCTGGGAGGGTCCCGTGAGAAACAGCAAGAATGACCAGGAGCGGGTGTGCCTGTAGCACCCGCATCATGCAAAGTACTTAACCCCCTTATCCTGATCCTTATAACCATCTCCTGAGGTCAGAGCCATTGTCAGCAGTGTTTGAGGGAACCAGCTCAGAAAGGTGCGGGGTCAGCCCATTCCTCTCAGAGCACTCCACGGCCGATTTTCTTTCCATTGTGCCATAGTGTGAATGAGCATTAGTTTTCTTTTCCCTGATTTCCCACCCACCAGTAGGAAGCAGAAAAGTGCCGAAACGGCCCTGTGCTTTCTTGTTCCTGAGAACTCGGCAGCGGTAGTTTTCTTGTAGTAACTCAGAAAGGAGAAGTTATGAGTTCATGACAGCCATGATTGCAATAAAGTGGTTCCGGAAAATGAAACAAACTACCACCAGCAGCACCACCAAAAAACCCGGATGGCATGCTCTTCTTATGCTACGCATTAAGCTAAATCGGCTTTCTGACACAAAATGGCTTCCCTTCCTATTTCAGTTCTTCCATTGGCAAGTCTTGGGCAAAGGATGGATTGATGAAGGAAGGAAAAGGGGAGCAAGTGGCCCCTAAGAGCTAAGAGCTGCCTCTCTTCTTTTAAGACACCTGGTGGATATTCCCTCCTCTTGCTTGTGTTTTATTTCAGCCTCTCTGCCCTAGGGCTACTCCATGGTTCTGACTGGTCAACACCCCCCACCCCCAATCCTGGTACTTAACCCCTTTTCCAGAAAAAGAGGTATTCCTTGAGGTTACAAAATCGGTTTTCCTCAACTCCCCATCTCCAGCCAACATCTCTCACCCCACGCTGCCCCATGTTACCCCATTTACCACCAGTAACTTTTTTTGTTGAGACAGAGTCTTGTTCTATCTCCCAGGCTGGAGTACAATGGCAGGATCTCAGCTCGCTGCAACCTCCTCCTCTCAGGTTCAAGAGATTCTCCTTTCTCAACCTCCAAAGTAGCTGGGATTACAGGCATACGCCACCACACGTAGCTAATTTTTGTATTTTTAGTAGAGATGGGGTTTCACCATGTTGGTCAGGCTGATCTCGAACTCCTGACCTCAAGTCACCTGCCTGCCTCTGCCTCTCAAAGTTCTGGGATTACAGACGTGAGCCACCACTAGTAACTTCTATAAAGCTCAACAAGGGTAAAGTCAAGAGCCAATCTTCTTCTTCAGACCAACTTCTCCTTTCTTTCTTCTCATTTTTAACAGGGCCGCCAGCGTCCGGGAGCCCAGGAGTGCAGTTGTGACTCTTCCTTTCCCATCAATCCATAGTCTGTCATTCACAAATTCCTGTTTGTTCTTTTTTTCCAAATGCCGCTTGCATTTCTTACTGTTCTCTCACTCCTCTGCCTTCATCCTAGCCCAGAGCCTGCCCCTGGGCTGGTCTCCCTATAAACCCTTCCTTTTCTAAGCTATTATTCTACTCCATTCATCTATTCCTTCATTCATCAGAAGAATATTTGTGGGGTACCTTGTGCCAGACACTGCACTAGACACTGGATACACCCATAACACAGACACGGTCCAGCAGGGGAGGCGGGTAATTGACAGGCAACTACAGTGTCTTGGGGTGAGTGTGATGCTAGAGGAAACCCTTAGCTGGGACGGGAATCCAGATGGGGAGCAGCGTTAAGGGAGGCCTACACACTCCTACTGGTGTCATTGTCCTAAAACAACACTTTTTTCCTGTTTCAATTAAAATTGGCCTTCTCTTACTATTGTTCCTTTGGGTTCAGACTTTGTGACCGGAGATTCTCAGGCCTTCCTTGTCCACCTAGCCCCATTCCCGGGACTCTCTCATGGAAGAGATAGTAGTAATAATGATAGCAATGATAGAAAACCTTCACTGAGATTATTTATCTCAATAGGCCCTCTTCTAAGTACTGTTCTTATATTAACTCTTCACAGCATTCTCTAGGAAGGAGGTATAGGTACTGTGATTAGCACCACTTACAGAAGGGAAAATCGAGGCATGAGTGGGCTATAAGGTAGAATCTGGGTTCGAATCCAGGTGGTATGGCTTCCAGGCTGGCATGTAACCATGACACCATCGCGTATCAGCCTAACCTGGTCGTGTGCACCTCAGACTCTCTACCATACACCCTAAGTTCTCTCCAAGGACCTTTTTCACTGGTCCCCTCTCCCCTGAGAATGCCCTTCTCTTTCTGAAGCTCTATTTATATATAAAAATAGAGGCTTCTTCTGTGAAAAGTAACGGTCTGGACTCCGTTCAATGTTCCAGTCTTGTTTCTGGCTGCCAAATCCCATCTTCTTCCTGACTCTCAATTCTCCCATCTCTGCAATGGGGATATTACTATTCTCCTCACACAGCCATTCTGCGTATGATGCAAAAATAATGCATCTGAGTGTGCTTTGAAAACTGCAGTCCTATCCAAATGTACAGGAATCAACATCACTTTTTCCTCAAAATAAGAATGTCGTTATACAGTCTGAACTTCACTATGGCAAAGTTTGCCTACACATTCCACTGGGAACATTACTATCTTTCTAAACCTCAGCCTCCTCATCTGAGAAATGGGCATAATACCAGCTGCTTTACAGGAAAATTTTGGGAATTTAATGAAACTGCTTTTTTTTTTTTTTCCAAATAGAGTCTCACTCTCTTGCTCTCCCTTGTGAGTTCAAGTGATTCTGCCTCAGCCCCCTGAGCAGCTGGGATTATAGGCATGAGCCACCATGCCCAGCTAATTTTTGTATTTTTAGTAGAGACAGCATTTCACCATGTTGGCCAGGCTGTTCTCGAATTCCTGGCATCAAGAAATCCACCTGCCTTGGCCTCCTAAAATTCTGGGATTACAGGTGTGAGCCACCGCACCCCGCCAACAATAGTGTTTTAAAAGAATTAGATGCATAATAAACATGCAAGAATGAGCATTCCCTGTCTCCCCCAAACCTTGATTTTTCTCTGGCTGCTGGGGATAAATCAGTTTTGATTCTCATTAGAAGGGGAATATCCAGAATCATGCCTTGTCTCTTCTCCCATTTTTTTAATGAATGAATGACACCTATATTCTTGTAGCTTCCGATTTAATTCAGCACCAACACTGAAATATTTGTTTACCAAAGAGAAACGCTTTCCGTGCTCCTCATTTCCGTCATCCACATGTGCCGCCACCAGCAGCCCAAAGCCAGCTCTGAGGCAGCAGAATATTTTTCGAGCATAACAGCAGTCTGTGACCCTCGGAGTGCTTGTTCAGCTGAAATGACTTGTGTCTGGCACAGCCCTTCTCTTTTGATTTTGGCAGGACTTCAGAGAGTGAAAAAGCTGGGCTAGTGTTAGGGCTGGGATTAGAATTTGGTACTCAACAGATCATACTGTTAACACTTCTCCTCTTTGCTAACTTTATGAAGTTCAAGAAAAAGCTTTCTGGGGAATGGCACCAATTAATTTGCCAAAAGCTGAGATGGGCCGAGGAAGATGTAGTCAGCATTTGGAATCTCCTCGCCTTAGGGCTTAACAGCCAAGGAGGGAAGAAGGTTGTGCTGGGGAGCTGGGGAATAGGGGCCATGTGGGTAGTGCTGGAAGGATTCGGGATGCTGAACAGGCTTTGCTCTTGCGGGTCCTCCCCAACATCTCTCAAGCCATGTGCTGTCCGCTCTAGCACACCCTGCCCTGATCCTTACCAACTGCAGCGATCCTTTCTGATACAGCTCCTTGCCCCTCTTATCTGTCCTGAGCACTCCTGCCAGTGTGCATTTCTGTGCTTAGAAACATTCACGGCTCCCCAGTGCTTGTCATCTTTTAGCATAATGCGACAGCCCCCACAAGCAGGTCACAAGCTACACTGCTGTCCTTGTTTGTCCCTTCACCTTCCATGAAGACAGCAGCTAGATATGTTCCATCCTCTAGATGTGCCACGTCCGTGCCAGCCTGCAAGCCTTTGCGCGGGCTGGTCCCTCAGCCTAGACTGTCTTCCTCTAGTTCCTATCTTTGCCCAGCAGATTCCTCCTCGTCCCTAAGGACCCAGGTCAAAGGTCCATTCTTCTGTGACGCCTCTCTCAACTCTCCTGGGTAAAGCTGATGCCTCAAGCTCATCTATGGGATCTGTGCGCTGCACTCGTTTCTGTGTGCCACGAGGGGACCTTGAGGACAGAACGATGCCTTGTTTATAATTACGTGTCTTCTACTCTACATCGAGCACCTTGTTCAGTGTCTGTTACCTTTTGAGTTTTTGAAAGCAGATGGGACAATCCCCCTTGATACCAGGGAGAAACCAGAGCAGGAAACTCAGTTTATGGCTGCGTCAGGCTGACTGGTTCTGTTTTATTTTTATTATTTTTTCCACCTGCAACTGTCTTGATCGAGTTATATTTATTTTTATTTTTTATTTTTTGAGACAGGGTCTCTCTCTGTCGCCCAGGCTGGAGTACGGTTTGCAATGTTGGCTCACTACAACCTCCACTTCCCAGGCTCAAGTGACCTCCCACCTCAGCCTCTGGAGTAGCTGGGACCACAGGTGCGCACCACCACACTCAGCTGGCTAATTTTCTGTACTTTTAGTGAAGAAGGATTTCACCATGTTGCCCAGGTTTTCTTTCTTTCCCTCCTTCCTTCTTTCCCTCCCTCACTCCCTCTCTTTTTCTTTCTTTCTTCCTTTCTTTCTTTCTTTGTTTCTTCTTTCTTTCTTTTTCTTTCTTTCTTGACAAAGTCTGGGTCTATCATCCAGGCTGGAGTGCAGTGGTGCGATCTCAGCCCACTGTAACCTTCCCTTTGTGGGTTCAAGTGATTTTCCTGCCTCAGCCTCCTGAGTAGCTGGGATTATAGGTGCGCACCACTACGCCCAGCTAATTTTTGTATTTTTAGTAGAGACGGGGTTTTGCCATGTTGTCCAGGCTGGTCTCGAACCCCTGACCTCAGGTAATCCGCCCACCTTGGCCTCCCAAAGTGCTGCGATTACAGGCAGGAGCCTGGTGCCCGGCCTCAGGCTTGCTTTCTTTAATCTCCAGAATAATGCAGGGCACTGGGTAATCGGTACTTGGTAAACATCTCCTTATTGGCCGCAGGTGACTACTCCCTGCAAATATGTCATCTCTGAGAAGATGTCCCAACTGGCAGGCATGTTTGACCCAATTAAGCTCCCAAGAGTTATCCTCATTATGTGGCAGACCATCTGCTGGGTTTTGGAGACACATGCATAATTGTGACTCTGTCTCTGCCATGGATGGAGGCCCTCACAGCTTAGTGAGGAAAATACACACACACACACACACACACACACACACACACACACACACACACAGCGTGAAGCTTGATGGGGTTCTCAGCTAAGCTGGGAGCAACAGGGTAGGTTTCTTAGAGGAGGTGAAAACTGAACTGAGCATTAAAGGTTGCATAGGAGTTAGACGGACAAAGGCAGTGAGTATAACCAATATAGCCTCAAGCTACCATTAGCATTCAGAACTGAAAGATTGGGTGGTGTAGGGAAGGGGATGAGATGAAGATAGAAAGAGAAATTGATGGAGAAGATGATATGTGAGCTGGGCTTTGAAAGATGAGAGGGTTTTGGATAGATAGAGATAGGAGTTGGATACAGGTTGAAAGACAGTCTAGGCAAAGGAACAGCATAAACAAAGGCATAGAGGAGGGATGTACCTTGCTTTAAGTGACCAGCTTCAAAAAGGTTGTCACTGGAGCATTAGTTGAGAGATGAATCATGATGAGAGATGGGGCTGGAGAGGGGCAAGGGTTTAGGTTATGAAGGGGTCTAAATGTCTCCAGAGC
Source organism: Saimiri boliviensis (assembly GCF_048565385.1). Taxonomy (NCBI): domain Eukaryota; kingdom Metazoa; phylum Chordata; class Mammalia; order Primates; family Cebidae; genus Saimiri; species Saimiri boliviensis. The sequence continues at coordinate 74,620,001 of NC_133456.1, forward strand.
AACTTGGGGTGACATGATGAGCATACTTCTTAGCTAGATTCTGATGATCTCCTACTAACAGCGGGGTCTGTGGAACTGGGAGACAGAGTGCCTGAGGAATTGGTCAGCTCTAATATTAACCAGCAAGACTGCAGCAGGTTAACCACGTCTTCTTTCATCATCCCTGTTCGTACATGGATATCATGATGCTGACTTACCTCCTGGTAGCAGAGTCAGAATGGAAGCAACCCAGGGTCCCACCAGGCTGTCCTGCTGTCCAAGGACAAAGCATGAACCTCTCTCGCAAAAAACCATCAGTTAAACATCTCTCCTCTGAAAGAACAGGCCGACCACTCCTTTCCAGGCGACTTTGTTCTTAGAAAGTAAAGTTCCCTCTGTCAAGCATTTCCGATGGGTCAGAGACATGTTGGGAATTGAGCGGCCCTTAGCCTCCTGCAGACAGGCTGCAGGACTCTTAAGTCACAGCCCAAAGAAGAGGGAGGTGATATTGCCCATTTGGTCTTGGAGGGAATTCAAGTTGTTCCAGGAGTTCTCTCTCTGCTCTAAACCTCAGGCTCTTCAAGAAATGAGGATCTACTGGAATGAAGGAATCTTGACAGGGTTTGGTGGACAAGGTGCATGGCAGTCCCGGGGTCCTTGACTTTGGGTTTAATATTGAGCTCCTATGCAAAACACACAAGAAAACCACCTGCTTAGCTGCAAAAGAAATAGCTCTTGTGAAAATTACCGCATTTCAAGGCCTAATTTGGGTGAGTGTGGGAATTTAGATGGGTGAACCTGGACTCTATAGGTCCAACTGGAATCTTCAAGTTTCACACTCATCTATAACCCTTACTGTAGCTTCTCTCATTACCAAAGCCCATGCATGCCCAGTGATAACCCAGAGGAAGGGCCCTGACCTTGCATCGGTAACTACCCAGGGAAGGGACAAAGGTTCTCCTAGTTACCCTGAGATGTGAGGCTTGATTAGAAATGCCTTCTGGATGCAGCCTTAAGCTCATCCAAGAAATTCCGCTTTAGTACATTCTGTGTGCTGAGCGCCAATATGACTGGAGGATGCAACTGCAGACAAGATCTAATCTCTGCTTTCTAAAAGCATGCCATCTGATTGCCACAAGAGAGGTGGGGATAGGACTTCTCAGTTGTTACTCTTGTCCTTGCACATGCTGAAAATATTGCCTCCATATGACTTAAGCGAAGAAAGAGGCACAGCAATAGGCACAGCAGGGGCCAGTGGCCAGGGGCTAAGGGCTCAGGAACTGGATCTTCTCTTTCTGGGTCCATGCTGTTCTCAGACAGGCTTTACCCTTGTGATTGCAAGATGATTCCTAGTAGCTACTGCACGACCTCTCTGGCTCATGTCCAGTGGGAAACCAAGAATTTCTGACTGGCTCTGATTGGTCTGGCAGAATAGCTTTCCCAGTTTCTTTCCTCGGATTATTAGCAAAAGCTTAGTAACACGTCACTAGCTCTAACCAGGTATATGCCCATTTCTCAATCAACCATTGCAGTGGTTGGGGAGAGAAGATGTGGTGATGCCCTTAGGTCTAGGTCACGTGCTCTGTCTTTGGACCAGGGATAGGACCCCAGCTGAAGCCATGGGCTGAAGACTGGGAAGGAGAATAGGGTTGTGGTTAACTAAAGGGTGAATGGAGAATGGTGGCAATAAAGGAGATACTCCAATGTATCCTATCACGCTGGGTCTCTGATGACAGTGAAATGCAACTCAAAGCAAGTGGAGAGACAGAGAGAACAAAAGGAAAGATACTGGAGGAGGCACAGGGTCAAGTGAAGAGTTGAATGACAGATTTTCCAGAAAGACAGTCCCTGGATTTTATGGAGATCTTTGTGAATGGTTCCATAGCATAGCTTGGGGCTGTGTCAGTTATACTCACTGCCTTCGCCTGCCTAACTCTGGCACATCCGTTCATGTTCTACCCCACTGATTAGACTAAACCAATCATAATACCCAAATATAAGGGCAGAGTGATGGGAAAAAAACCCAGGTCTTTGGTGACGTTCTTCAGTGGCTGTATCAGACAGTCCTGGAGTCCAGTTTATCTCAGGTTGTGTGAGGCATTTAATTTTCTTAAATGTTATTTTCATTTTGTTCATGATTTGAGTTCAATATCTGCTACTTTCATCTCAAAGAATCCAAATTGGTACAGGCTCAAAACAAACACCTTTGGGATGCTGGATTTCATCCGAGTTTCTCTCTACCTGCTGGCCTCATTCCACTACAGAAAGACTCATAAGTGGCCAGATCCATGCATATATATATATATATATATACATATATATATATATATACATATATATATATATATATATATATATATATTTTTTTTTTTTTTTTTTGAGATAGAGTCTTGCTCTGTCACCCAGGCTGGAGTGCAGTGGCACAATCTCTACTCACTGTAACCTCCACTTCCCAGGTTCAAGTGATTCTCCTGCTTTGGCTTCCCAAGCAGCTGAGATTACAAGTGTCCGCCACCATGCCTGGCTAATTTTTTTGTGTGTTTTTAGTAGAGACAGAGTTTCACTGTGTTAGCCAGGATGGTCTCCATCTCTTGACCCTGTGATCTACCCACCTCAGCCTCCCAAAGTGTTGGGATTACAGGCGTGAGCCACCACGCCCAACCAATTTTTGTATTTTTAGTAGAGACGGGGTTTCACCATGTTGGCCATGCTGGTCTGGAACTCCTGGCCTTAAGTGATCCACCTACCTTGGCCTCCCAAAGTGCTGAGATTATAAGTGTGAGTCACTGCACCCAAATCTTAATGGCTCTGAAAGATGACAGGAAAGGCTATGATTGGTCTGGGAGCTTGCCTGCCCTTTGGACCAACTGTGTGCCCAGGGACATGATATATTTGGAATGGTACATTTTAGGTTAATTATCTCTACCTAAATGATTATTAATCATTTTGGACTAACTGACCATTTTGGACTAATGGATCTTATTATAAATCTTGGACTAAGAGACCATGGGCAAGGGTTAAAGGAGGAAGAGAAGAGACATTAGTCCTAGCGGTGAATACCCTACTGCATAGTATGCTCTCCAGACTAGCAATGTCTGCATCACTAGGGAAATTGTTAGAAATGCAAATTATTGGACTCCCCGCTTCCTCCCGATCTCCTGAATCAGAGACTCTGGGGGTGAGGCTCAGCAATCACCTCCACGTGTTCCAAGCACACTAAAGTTTGAGAACCATCGCTTCATCATAGAAATAAAACCAAAAACCATGGTGGTTCAAGAAGCAATAATGTCTGGCCAGAAGACGAGGAAGGTCTTAAAAGGAGAGGAAGCCTTTGAGACAGGTTTTCAAGATTGGGTAGATGACTTCAAGCAAATATTATTTCATAAACAATATTGTAATTGCAATGAAGAATTTTCAAAACCCTTCACGCCGACAAATCAACCATTTCCTGTTACGTAAGGCCTTTTCATTCTTGGTCAAACATATATATTGATTTGTAACTAACACAGATAACATTTTCTATTTTACTTTTTTCATTCAACATTTTTCTTCATGGTGCTCTATGGTTTCCATTATATATGCATTTTAACCATTTATAATACATTTGAGGAAACTAACTAAAGAAGGTTTTAGAAGTTATTTATGGACCCACCACCCTAGCCCAATAATTATTATCATTTCCTTCTTGTCTTTTTCTTATGGAGATTATTTATATAATTAGAATAACAGCAGACATATATTATACATATATACTTACATTACAGTACAAGCAATCCTCCTCATTGCTGAACAGTTTTCATGGGCATACATTTCATCGTGTGCAAGAAGCCAGCAAATAAACATCATGATTTATTTCACCAATCTCTGATTATTAATCATTTTGGTTATTTCCACTCTTGCTGTGATAAGCATCTTTGTGTGTGAAGTGTTTTTTCCTGCATTTTGAGTTATTTCCATAGAATAGATCTCCGGAAGTGGAATTACAGGGTCACAGGATACAAACCTTTTTATAGTTCTCAGTACATGTTGCCTGATTTCTTCCAAATGGTTTGTACCAATTTATGTCGCCACCAGCAATGTGTGAGAGGGCCAGCTTTCCCACACCCTTGGCAGTTTTGGGTCTTTTAATTAAAAAACTTTTTTTTTTTTTTTGGCCAATTTAACAGCAGAAGAAGTTTACCTTGTTATAATTTGCATGTTTATTACTTTACCTAATATTACTTAATAAATTTTCCCCGAATTTCTTCAAAGTTCTTAATAAAGTCTTTTATGATTGTCAAGCCCTCTTATGGTTGAGATTTAATGAGTGAACATTGAAGGTAGGGCAGTCCAGTGAGAGGCCAGCATGAGCAGCTGCACAGGGTCAGGGAGCCCAAACACAGCCTATCCCGAGCTGAGCTCTGTTTCCAGCAGCCTCTCCCTCCTGGGCCTCCCATCCTGAGCAACAGCACCACTAGCCATCTAGTTGTTCATGCCCAAAACTGGGTGCCACTGTGGACCCCTCCCTACTCTTTACCACCTATATTCAACCAATAACCAAGTCTCCTAAGCTGCTCTTGAAGCTGTAGCCCCATCTGTACTGCTACTACCTTAGTTCAGGCCATATCAGCTTTTCCCTAAACAATTGCATGTGCCTCCTGCTGGGTCTTGTTTTCCTCCAAATCATACTCCACATTGCAGGCAGACTCATCTTTAAAAAAACCCAAATATCGGCTGGGAGCGGTGGCTCATGCCTGTAATCCCAGCACTTTGGGAGGCAGATGGGGGAGGATCACGAGGTCAGGAGATCAAGACCATCCTGGCCAACATGGTGAAACCCCGTCTCTACTAAAATACAAAAAATTAGCCACTGGTAGTCTCACTTACTAGGGAGGCTGAGGCAGGAGAATTGCTTGAACCTGGGAGGCAGAGGTTGCAGTGAGCCAAGATCATGCTGCTACGCTCCAGCCTGGCTAACGCAGTGAGACTCCATCTCAAAAACCAAATTAATTAATTAAAACATAAAAATAAAAATAAAAATCATTTTCTCATAATTTAAACATTTTTCTTTTCTTTTTTTTTTTTTTTTTTTTTGAGACGGAGTTTTACTCTTGTTACCCAGGCTGGAGTGCAACGGCGTGATCTCGGCTCACCACAACCTCCGCCTCCTGGGTTCAGGCAATTCTCCTGCCTCAGCCTCCTGAGTAGCTGGGATTACAGGCACGCGCCACCATGCCCAGCTAATTTTTTTTTTGTATTTTTAGTAGAGACGGGGTTTCGCCATGTTGACCAGGATGGTCTCGATCTCTTGACCTCGTGATCCATCCGCCTCAGCCTCCTAAAGTGCTGGGATTACAGACTTGAGCCACCGGGCCCGGCTACATTTTTCTAATATTTAATTTTGTGGGTACATAGCAAACATATATTTTTACAGGGTACATGAGATATTTTGATAGTAGTGTGAAATAATCACATCACAGAAAATGGGATATTAATTCCCTCAAACATTTATCAATTATAGTACAAACAATCTAATTATACTCTTCTAGTTATTTTAAAACGTACAATTAAATGAGTGCTGACTATAGTCACCCTGTTGTGCTATGAAATACTAGGTCTTATTCAGTCTTTCTATTATTTGGTACCCATTAACCATCCCTCCTCCTACCCCCGCTGCCATTCCCAGCCTCTGGTAACCTTTGTTCTGTTCTCCATCTCCATGAGTTCAGTTGTTTCGATTTTTAGATCCCACACATTTGTGAGAACATGCCATGTTTGTCTTTCTGTACCTGTGTCTCATAATCTGACTCTACCATATTTTATGAAAGCCTTGGTATACAATGCAATGAATTGGAAATTTTAAAATCAAAGCTCTTTGAACACAGACAGTTTGACCTGAGTTCTCTTGCAAAAGTTCAGTCTGAAACATCTTCCCATAAGTTTATAAATGCACTTTCGGGAGTAAAAAGATGTTTGAATTCCCAGCTGAGAGTGTGTGCTTCAAAAATGGAAGAGAATCACAGAAAGAAAGAAATCACAACTTTAATTTATATCTTAACGGTTCATGATTTTCATAGAGTAACTGGTTAAAATAGAAATTCCTGGCTTCTGACCACCAAGTCCAGATGTAACAGTACGTACTTGATATACTGAACAGGACAGTAACTTGGAACATTTGAGAGGGGGAGTTGCTTTCAAGCACTTCCTCATTTTCTTAGTCTGTAAAATGAGGTGAGATGAAAAAAACTTTCAATGTTCTTTACAGCTCAGTATAAAACTGTGTACTTTTATAATTCTATAATTGATTATTAAGTTTAAACTTTTCTAGTAAAGACACCTGATGGCATATCATAAGGAATAAAAACAGGGCTTGGAAAAAAGTAGATGGATGGTCATTGTTTTTATTTTTTACTTTCTACAAATGCAACACATTTTTAGTGCAAGGAATTGCCAAATACTGTTATTTATCAGAGACTTGGTTTCTTTACCATGAAGTAGCTGGGTGACTGAGGATCGATGATTTCACTTGTTTGTGCCCTCTGCTTTGGATGAGGGGATTAAACTGTGTTGCCAGCAACCCTAAAGTGTTGAGAGGTGCCGGGGAGAAGGATGGAGAGCCAAGCAGGTTGGGTACTTCTTGAGAGTTACCTCATCCTCGGCCAAAAGAACTTTTTTGTGTTTAGAGACGGGTAATGTGGTTTGGCTCTGTGTCCCCACCCAAATCTCATCTCAAATTATAATTCCCATGTATAGAGGGAGGAATCTGTAATCCCCGTGTGTTGAGGGAAGAAGGCGATTGGTTCATGAGAGTGGTTTCCCCCAAGCTGTTCTTGTGATAGCGAGTGAGTTTTCATGAAAGCTGATGGTTTTATAAGCGTTTGGAAGTTCCTTCTTTGTTCTTCTCTCTCCTGCTGCCACGTGAAGAGAATCCTTGCTTCCCCTTCGCTTTCCGCCATGATTTTAAGTTTCCCGAGGCCTTCCCAGCGATGTGGAACTGTGAGTCAGTTAAACCTCTTTCCTTAATAAAATTACCCTGTCTCAGGTATTTATTTGCAGCAGCGTGAAAGCAGACTAATACAATGGACCTTTGAGTCACATTTCATTAGAAGAAATACCCGGTTCTCATAAGAAGATTGGGAAAACTGTTAGGCCATATGATTGCCAAGATCCCTGCTAGCTGTATGTCTGCCTTGTACCGTTTGGTGACAGATGCCTGAATTGCAGGTAGATTGTCTAGGTTTGGGGGTTGAAAATTCAAACACATAGAAGACAGGCAAACTATGTAAATGAATGAAGAGGGCCGAATATAAGCCTGACAGGGAGCAGTGGGGCCGTGGAGAATTAGGAAGCATATGCCCTGTCTAAAGGGAACCTCAAAATTCAGTTCCTGCCCCTTGTTGCCATGAGAGGCTGTGAGCACTGCTCTAGAGACTATGTATCCAATATGTATTCTGCGAGCTCAGTGTGACTCATCTGCCCCTGAACTGTGGTTGACCTGAAATTCTTCGAAATTTTTTTTTTTAACACTAAATAACTAACACACATGATAGCAGGCTAGTAGGCCTAATCATCTTCCCAATTGCTTAGCACGGTCTGTGGTGCATGGTAAACAGACTATGGATGTTAGCTGTCATTATCATCATCATCATCATTATTACCTAATAATGATGTAGCAGACTTGGATCTGCTAATAATTGCAATGGAATTGTAAGATAATTATACGATTTTGTGCTATTCAAATTTAATTCCCTTAAAAGCCATATGATAAAACTGGAACATTTTGGAGAATTACTGACAACGGGAGAAAGGAAATAACTGAAGCCTCACTGTGAACTTGAGTCCTATCCAAGGTAGGTCCTCTGTGGCCCTTCAGACTCTCTGTGGCTCACAATGCAAAACATGTGGGTGTCCAGCACTACCACACCCTTGGGTGTGTTTGCTCTGTGTCTCACAGTCAGACCTACCCCAGGGATCATAAAACATCACAGTCACACTGAATGTGAAGGTGTCTGAACGCTTGGCTTCTTTCTCACTCACATGATTATTGCAACTTTAAAAGAAGTTAGAATATCTATAGAATAAGGTCTCTTTTCTTACTTTTTTTCCAAAAATGTTTTATCTTGTCTTAATGCCAGATAAACTTGCTTGCTTATATGTGCTGTAAATGCCCAGAGACTGATTTCAGATACCACTGTGAAATACTGTCTGAGAATTGACTCTACCGTAAAAAAAGACTGTCAAACAGAACACAAAAGGAAATTTAAAAAATGCTCTCGCAGTTCCACCAGCCTAACAAAAGTATGATAATTTCTCTGCATTCTCTGTCATACCTGCTTTTACATTAAATAAACCAAATAAATGCTGACTTTATTAAACTTGTTAGAGGCTGGTTAAGGGGTGGGTGGTTACAAAAATGAGTTTTCCTATTTTCTTACAGTTTCATGGTTCCCATAGTTTCTACTCTCTGAGAGGTAAAGGAAAATCTTCAAATGGAATGAATAGGGAGCAGAGGATGAGGAGTGGGGTTGTCTAGGAAGGAGGAAGCCTGAAGGGGAAGGGCCGATCAATTCTGACTGTGGAATGATCTAACCTTAAGGTTCCAAAACCCCTTTGAAATCTGTTCTCACTGAGGGTTTCTTTTTTAAAGCAGATTTTCTTTCTTTCTTTTCTTTTAACTGTCATTTTAGGTTCAGGGGTACATGTGCAGGTTCGTTATGTAGGTCAGCCTATGTCACGGGGGTTTGTTGTACAGATTATTTTATCACCCAGGAACTAAGCTTAGTACCCAACAGTTACTGTTTTCTGTTTCTCTCCCTCCTTCCAATTTTCACCCTCAAGAAGGCCCCGATGTCTGTGGTCCCCCTCCAGGTGTCCATGTGTTCTCATTATTTAGCTCCCACTTAAAAGTGAGGACATGTGGTTTTTGGTTTTCTGTTCCTGTGTTAGTTTGCTAAGGATAATGACCTCCAGTTCCATGCATGATCCTGCAAAGAATAGGATCTCCTGCTTTTTGTGGCTGCACAGTATTCCATGGTGTAGATGTACCACATTTTCTTTGCCTAATCTGCCATTGATGGGCATTTAGGCTGATTCCATGTCTTTGCTATTGTGAATAGTGCTGCGAACATTCACGTGTGTGTGTCTTTATGGTTGAATGATTTATATTCCTTTGGGTTTATGCCCAATAATGGGATTGCTGGGTCAAACAGTAGTTCTGTTTTTAGCTCTTTGAAGAATTGTCATGCTGCTTTCCACAATGATTGAACTAATTTACACTCCTACCAACAGTGTGTAAGTGTTTCCTTTTCTTCACAATCTTGCCAGCATCTGTGATTTTCTGACTTTTCAATAATTTGCTAAGGGCTTCTAAGGCTGGAGATCGCTACTAGATCTGAGGGCTTGAATTTATAGATAAAAATACACATGCATTTCTGTTTTCCTTTGATGAAACTTCGTGTTAAGAAGCAGACCATTTCTTGTGTTGCTACAGAAAATCCTCATAATTATTTTTTGTAAGCTACTGAAATATTTTTCTTGTATTAGGTATGTATGTTAGATCCAATTTATTACAAATATAAATAACACTGTGACCAATATTTTTATACATAATTATACATAATTTTTTTCTTCATTACAGTTATTTCTTTAGGATAAATACTGTACATTTGGGAATGTTGAATTTAAAGAGATTATTCTTGTAACTCGTGTCATATTGCCCAGTTGTCTGTCTACAGATTGTACAAATTTACATTGCTACCAGATTAAATGGAGTTTCAGTTTTTCTGCAGACATCTGAGAACTGGATTTTAGAGATTTTTGTTTTCATTGTTTTAGTTTTGTTTTAAGCTTTGGAGGTTAATAGAGTAGTAGAGCTTTAAAAGCTGCTTGTTATTATTATTATTATTATTTGAGACAGAGTCTTGCTCTGTTGCCCAAACTGAAGTGCAGTGGCACAATCTCAGCTCACTGCAACCTCTGTCTCCTGGGTTCAAGCAATTCTTCTGCCTCAGCCTCCCAAGTAGCTGGAATTACAGGCAACCACCACCATGCCCAGCTGATTTTTCTGTTTTTAGTAGAGACAGGATTTCACCATGTTGTCCAGGCTGGTCTTGAACTCCTGACCTCAGGTGATCCACCCACCTCAGCCTCCCAAAGTGCTGAGATTACAGGCATGAGCCACTGTGCCTGGCCTGGTTATTGTTATTTTTCAATAGAGACAGAGTCTCACTCCATTGCCCAGGTTACAGTGCAGCTGTGCCATCATTGACTCATATAGTCTCCACCTCCTAGGCTCAAGTGATCCTCCTGCCTCAGCCTCCTGAGTAACTGGGAGCAGAGGTGCATGCCACCACAAACAAAAGATGAAGTTGATGCACATGTAGAGATATATCAAACTAATTTATTTATTTATTTTTATTTTTGTACAGGCAGGGTCTTGTCATCTTGCCCAGGCTGTTCTCAAACTCCTAGGCTCAAGCAATCCTCCTGCCTTGGCCTCCCAAAATGTTGGGATTGCAGACGTGAACACTCAGCTTTGCTTATTATTTTTGTTTTTTCTCATGTTAATTGCCTACTGCTTTGTTTATTGTCTTTGTTTTTTCTCGTGTTAATTGCCTACTTATGTCTTTTACCATTTTGTCTCATAGGACTGAGACAGTATTCTTGAATCCATATTTGCCTACTTTTATATGGCATAAGTAGTAACTTTTTGACAAGTAAAAAAACAGTTATGCTGGTCAGGTGTTTCTCCTTTTACATCTTAGTTGAGTTAGGTTGTGCTAATCTGACCTGGGCTGCCACGTGCTTTGTTCATTTCACTATGCTATTCACAAGGCTGTGCCGTAATGATTGGTTTACTTGTCCTCTTCTGTTGAGCTATGAGCTCCTTTCTATACACCCAGCAACTTCTGTAGGGTCTGGTACATCATATTTGCTCCAAATTGCTTGTTGAGATTTTAGAGAAAAAAAAAAAAACACATTTGAGTGGAAGAATTAAATGAAGGAGCGTGCTGCAGTGATACCACCATTTTCAATTTCAGGAACTAGAAGGAGACCTGAGTATTCTTCCTTCAGTCAGGAAGCCATAGGAAAACCTCTGGCTGACCCTGTAGGAAGTTGGAGAACAGGACTTCCTCTCTCCCCTGGGGCCTCACCCAGGACGCTGGGGCCCTGCTCGAGAGCCCCTGGGGGTCTGGGTGGGTAGCTGCTTTCCTTTGGCGCCACTTTCTGGGCAAAAGGTTCCAGTGTTTGGATTTTATTACCCAATAAAATTAGGGGGAAAATGCTGGAAAAAAATCACAGCACACTGTTGTTACTCTTGTGAATGAATAACATAACTTGCAACTAGACTATTAATGGCTAAATGGATTTTCTGTGCTCCAAGCCAAAACACATTTCATAAAGTTACACAGAGATGGATAGCATCCCAGTTAATAAAAACAGTTGTGGGCGAAAAATGCATGGTCTGACAGAAGGGGTGCTGATTGATGCTAGGTTGCTGGAATTTTTGCATTTAGCTGAGATTTTACTTTATTTTTAAAAATTAAACATTCTATTAAATCGTTGAACTTAAACATTATTACCCCCTAACTTTAAAAAGTATATTTATTGAGCAAGTGTTTGGAGATATACAGATGGAACCTTATGAGTTATCTTAAATAATTTTCAACATTGTATTATCAACCAGTTTAATCCAATCCTAGTTTGTCCCAAGTCATAAATAACGATGATGTTTCATTTTAAATCACATTTAATTTATTTGTTGGATCAGTATCCCTCCCAGATTGATGTACAGTTTTAGAATTCAATACTTAAAGTAAAACAACTCTAGAGATTCTGATAGCTGAGGATACCTACCTTAGCTCAAAGAATTAGTTCTGTGATCACAATCTATTGTGATAATACACTGCAGCGTTTGCTTTCTTTAGATCCACCATTATATTCACCCAAAGAGGGAAAGAAAGAATGTGAGTCACTGTATTGAAAGCCTGACAGACCCAGGACTTTCATCCAAAAAAGGGTAACTTTCATTTCATTCTTAGAAATCTTCCCCATCCCAGTCGATCTCTTTAGTGGGGATCAGTGGCTGGCGGCTGGGTATTGCTTGAAATTGCGGCCACCCAACAGGGCTATTTGTAACAATGGCTAGGAAACATGTGGCACGGGACACAACCCGCTTGGACAAAGTAGGTAGCATCCTATATATATTTAATATATATATAGGCCAGGCACAGTGGCTCACACCTCTAATCCCAGCACTCTGGGAGGCCGAGGTAGGTGGATCACTTGAATTCAGGAGCTCGAGACCAGCCTGACCAACATGGTGAAACCCCATCGCTACTAAAAATACAAAAAATTAGCTGGACGTGGCGGTGGGCACCTGTAATCCCAGCCATTCAGGAGGCTGAGGCAAGAAAATCACTTGAACCTGCGAGGAGGAGGTTGCAGTGGGGAGGAGGTTGCAGTGAGGAGGAGGTTGCAGTGAGGAGGAGGTTGCAGTGAGGAGGAGGTTGCAGTGAGGAGGAGGTTGCAGTGAGGAGGAGGTTGCCACTGCACTCCAGCTGGGTGACAGAGTCAGACTTGGCCTCAAATATATATATATATATATATACACATATGTCCCTTTTATCACACATTAGAATATATAGTCTTCCCTTTTATCACACATTATTACAGACTTGTGTACTGCGTTTCAGACTTGCGTGGGACCCATGGCCCCTTTTTTTCCTTCTTATTTCTTTTTTTGGAATGGACGTGTCTATTATATGCCTGTCCACCACTGTATTTTTGAAGCCGATAAATTGTTTTTTGATTTCACAGGTCCACAGATAGAATTTTTCCCAAATTGTACCATACCCCAAGTCTCACTCATAAATGATTTAGATAATAAAATTTGTGACTTTAAAAGTTGACTTTTTTTTTTTTTTTTTTTTTTTCAGATTGAGTCTAGCGCTTTATCGCCCAGGCTGGAATGTAGTGGCGTGATCTCAGCTTACTGCAACCTCCGCCTCCCGAGTTCAAGTGATTCTCTTGCCTCAGCTGCCAGCATAGCTGGGGTTACAGGCACTTGCCATGTCCGGCTAAATTTTGTATTTTTTAGTAGAGACAGGGTTTAATCATATTTTCCAGGCTGGTCTCCAACTCCTGACCTCAAGTGATCCACCTGCCCCAGCCTCCCAAAGTGCTAGGATTAGAGGCATGAGCCACCATGCCCCGACTAAAAGTTGATATTTAGATTACATTTTGGACTTAGAGTTGATAGTGGAATGGCCTAAAATTTTGGGATCAGGCGAATATATTTTTGCATGGGAGATGGACCTGAATTTTGCGGTGCCTGGGACACACTATACTGGGTGCCTGGGACACACTGTACTTAGCGAGTATCCCCCTCCCCCAAATTTGTGTCCTTTCTGGAACCTCAGAATGTGATTTATTTGGAAATAGGGTAGTTGTAGATATAGCTAAGATGTAAGTTAAGATGAGGTCATATTGGAATAGTGTGGGCCTTAATCCACTATGAATGGCGTCCTTATAAGAGGAGAGTGGTCAGGCGTGGTGGCTCACACCTGTAATCCCAGCATTTTGAGAGGCTGAGGTGGGTGGATCACCTAAGGTCAGGAGTTCATGACTATTCTGGTCAACATGGTAAAACCCCATCTCTATTAAAAATACAAAAAAATTAGCCGGGCATGGTGACGCATGCCCGTAATTCCAGCTACTCAGGAGGCTGAGGCAGGAGAATCACTTGAACCCAAGATCACACCACTGGACTCCAGCCTGGGCAACAGAATGAGACTCTGTCTCAACAAAAAAGAAGAGGAGAAGGCATACAGGAGGGATGCCTGCAAACCACGGAACACCAAGAACTGCTGGCCACACCAGGAGGCAGGAGAAAAGCATGAAACAGATTCTCCCCTGGAGCCTTCAAGGAGAGCATGGCCCAGCTGACACCTTGACTTTGGACTTCAAACCGTGAGACAATAAATTTCTGTTGTTTGCAGCCGTGCAGTTTGTGGTGCTTTGCTTTGAAGCCTTAAAAGATGAATACAACTTGTATATGAGCTATTATATTGATATGTATATTATAAAGCACACACCGAAACTGATATTGACAAATGTATCAAGATAAAGAAACCAATACTTGAAAAATTTTAATCTAGTTTATTGATAGTATATGAAAGAGTTTTGAGAGCAACAATCTTGAATATGTGCTATTTTAAAATACACTTTTAATTTTGGAATAATTTTATATTTATAGAAAAGCTGTAAAGATAGCGCAGAGAATTCTCCAGCACCTTTCCTAGTGGTGTGTGCGTGGCGGGCGGTGGGAAGCAGATGGTGCCTGCCAAATCGATAGCATCTGTGATGCCCAGGAGAAAGTATTGACTTGCTCTCCATATCAAAGCCCAGCTTTGCTTCCACCCTCTTCCTGCCTCAGTTTCCTCATCTGGAAACAGGGATGAAATTGTTGTGAAGTTGAGTAAATCCTGTTCTGTCCTGTGCTAACTGAGGAAGACACTTGACTGTTTAAGGTACAGTTTTCTCTTCTGTAAAGTGAGGAAAGTCACTCCTTCTTTACAAGGGTGGAAGAAGAGGGGTAGCTGTTCAACTCTAGGCTACTGGTCATCTGATCTTCCCTTTCTTTACTCCTCACCCACATTTTTCAAGCTTCTCCTTAGCTCTGTTCTTGTTGTGGCTGTAAAAATGCCAAAAGGCAGATCAAATATCCACATGGTATGTTCAGACACACCATGAAAACTTGCTCTAAATACACAACTCACAGTATGTGCATTTGTGTAACCTTGTCCGTATGCGTGTGAGTGTGGGAGAGATTGGTGACCCCTTAGAGACCTTCCAGTCTTGAGACTCTTTGTATCAAGATAGGCAGAATCTAAGCTCGATGCTTTTTATGTTGGAAGTCGTCTTCAGCTCTGTAGTCCTCTGGAAAATTCCAGGAGGAGGCTTCTTCAGTACATATGTCTGAGAAGCGCTGATTTGTTCTAAAACGAGCAAGTGTGTGGGTTGCTACGTACTGCTCCTCAGCACATTCCCCTCGCCCCCACTTCTGCCAGCACCAGGCTTGCCTTCAGCGGCGGAACCTCTGCCACCACCGCTCCTTTCTCTCCAGATCCCTTCGGGGAGGAGGGGACACGCCCCAGGGTCTGCTCCTCAGCTTTTTTCTCTTCTTGTTGCATGATGACAAAGATCACAGAACACCCGTTTTAGAGTCAGCTGTTCTCAGATCATTTTGTCAATGTGTGTCAGTCCTGGCTACATTCTGCAGTCTCTCAGGGGAGCTTTCAACACATACAGATTTCTGGGTTCCACCCTCAGAGATTTTCATTTAATTGGCCTAGGAAGAGGCCCAGGCATTGGTAGGTTTTTAAAGCTCCGCTGGTGATCCTAACATTCTGCCAAGATTGAGAACCGTTCCTTCAGTCTAGGATTTTGCAGACCACCTCTTACAGAAAGCAGGGCTGTCTCTCCTGTCCACCACTGCTTCCCCCAGATATGCAAATATTTGTTGAATGAGTGATCAAACTCACTCCTCAAAGGCCTGGGGAGTCCCTGTATGTCATGCAAGGCTGGGGAGAAGAGAGCCAATTTTCTGGGCTCTAGGCCCCATTCCTACTTCTACAGGAGCACCTCAGTTGTATCTGTTAAAACTTCCGGGTAAGATATGGAAACCTCTCACTACTGATAGTGTGGAAGTTCCATACACGAGAACAGAGACCGTGTCTCCTGATGCAGCAGAATGGGCTGAAGAACAAGTGTTCCTGTGATCAAACTCCAACACATGATCATTCACCAGTAGAGTTCTGTAGTTTAAGAATAATTTCGTTACACCATCACGGAGTTCAATATGTGATAGCCATTTTTCATAATAGACTTTATGGAGTTTCATAATAAACTTGTGGAATTTTGCTCTTGTTGTCCAGGCTGGAGTGCAATGGCGCAATCTCGGCTCACTGCAACCTCCGCCTCTCAGGTTCAAGTGATTCTCCTGCCTCAGCCTCCCGAGTTACAGGTGCCCACCACTATGCCCAGCTAAGTTTGTGTTTTTAGTAGAGGTGGGGTTTCACCATGTTGGTCAGGCTGGTCTTGAACTGCTGACTTTGTGATCTGCCCACCTCAGCCTCCCAAAGTGCTGGGATTACAGGCGTGAGCCACCGCACCCGGCCATAGACTGTATTTTTTAGAACAGTTTTAGATTTACAGAAAAGTTGAAACGACAGTACAGGGTTCCCGTATACCCCACACCCACTTTTCCGCTACTACTAACACCTTATATTAGCAAGGTACGTTTGTTACAGTTAATGAGCCAAGATGGATACATTATCATTGACTAAAGTTCATATTCTGTTCGAATTTCCTTGCTTTTTGCCTACTGTTCTTTTTCTGTTTCGGGCTCTCATCCAAAATATCACATTGTGTTTGTAGCCGCCATGTATCCACAGGCTCTTCTTGGTTATGGCAATCTCTCAGGCTTTATTTATTTATTTTTTTTAATGACGACCAGTTTTGAGGAGTACTAGTCAAGTTTTTAAGAATGCCCCTGTATTGGAATTTGTTTTTCTCCTGGTTTAACTGGGGTTGTGGGTCTTTGGGAGGAAGGCTGCAGAGGTGAAGTGCTATTTTCTTAACATCATGTCAAGGGGACATACTATCAACAAAATTGATCACCGTTAATGTTGACTATGATCAGCTGACGGAGGTCATGTTTCTCCACTGTAAAGCTCCTTTTCCCATCTCCCCTTGATCTAACTGTGCTCTTTGGCATGGAGTTACTGTGCACAGCCCACACTTAAGGAGTGGGGAGTTACATAACCCTCCTTGAGTGGGCAGCATCTATGTACATTATTTGAAATTCTTCTCCATGGAAGATCTTTCTTTCCTTCCTTCCTTCTTTCCTTTCTTCCTTCCTTCTTCCCTGCCTCACTCTTTCCTTTCTCTCTCTCCCTTCCTTCCTCCTTCCTTCTTTCCTTTCTTCCGTCCTTCCTTCCATCCTCCCACTTCCTTTCTTTCCCTCCTTCCCTCCCTCCCTCTCTCCCTCCCTTCCTTCCTTCCTCCCTCCTTCCTTCTTTCCTTCCTTCCATCCTTCCTTCCATCCTCCCTCCCCACTTCCTTTCTTTCTTTCCCTCCCTCCCTCTCTCCCTTCCTTCCTTCCTTCCTTCCTTCCTCCTTCCTTCCATCCTTCCTTCCATCCTCCCTCCCCACTTCCTTTCTTTCTTTCCCTCCCTCCCTCTCTCCCTCCCTTCCTTCCTTCCTTCCTTCCATCGTTTATGTCAGTGTGAACTCTGGATATTTATTTTATATTTTGGTTTACAATTCAAATACAGGAATACCTCAAAGATATTGTAAGTTCAGTTCCAAACCACTGTAATAAAATTAATATCACAATAAAGCAAGTCACATTAAGTTTTTGGTTTTTCTGGAGTATATCATGTTTATCCTAGACTACAGTCTATTAGGTGTGCAATAGCATTAGGTCTAAAAAATGTACATACTTTAATTAAAATGACTTTATTGCTAAAAATGTTAATGATCGCTCAAGTCTTCAGTAAATCATAATCTTTATGCTGGTGGAGGGTCTTACCTTGATTTTATGGCTGTGATTAATCAAGGTGGTGGTTTCTGCAGGTTGAGGAGGCTGTGGCGATCTTGGGTCACTGCAGCCTCAACCTTCTGGGCTTGGGCGATCCTCCCACTTCAGCCTCCTGAATATTTTTCATATTTTTAATAGAGATGGGATTTCATCATGTTTCCCAGGCTGGTCTTGAGCTCCTGAAATTAAGCAATCTACCAACTTCAGCCTCTCAAAGTGCTGGGATTACAGGCACGAGCCACCGCACCAGGCCAACAGTTTCTTAAAATAAGACAATAGTGAAGTTTGATGCATCGATTGACTCTTCCTTTCATGAAAGATTTCTCTGTAGCACCCAATGCTGTTTGATAACATTTTACCCACAGTAAAATGTTAAATGCCTTCAAAACCGCAGGCAATCCTCTCAAACCCTGCCACTGCTTCACCAACTACGTTTATGTAATATCCTAAGTCCCTTCTAGTCATTTCAATAATGTTCATGACATCTTCATCAGGAGTAGTTTCTATCTCAGTAAACCACATTCTTTGCCCAACTCCTCATCTGTTCAAGTTTGATCATGAGGTTGCAGCAATTCAGTCACATCTTCAGGCTCCACTTCCAATTCTAGTTATCTTGATATTTCTACCAATAACTGCAGATTACTTTCTCCACTGAAGTCTTGAAGTCCTCAAAGCCATCCATGAGTGTTGGAATCAACTTCTTCCAAATGCCTGTTAATGCAGATGCTTTGAAATCCTTCCATGAATCATGAATGTTATAATGGCATCTAAAATGGTGAATCCTTTCCAGAAGGTTTTCAATTTACTTTACCCAGATCCATCAGCGGAATCACTATCTATGGCAGCTATAGCCTTCATGAGATTTATTTTTTAAATAATAAGACTTAAAAGTTGAAATTACTCTTTGATCCATGGATGTAGAATGGACGTTGTGTTAGCAGGCACGAATACAACATTAATCTTGTACATCTCCATCAGAGGTCTTGGGTAACCAGGTGCATTGTCAATGAGCAGCAATATTTTGAAAAGAAATCCTTTTTTTTCTGAGCAGTAGATCTCAACAGTGGGCTCAAAAGATTCCATAAACCATGCTGTAAACAGAAATTCTGTCATCCAGGCTTTGTTCTTCCATTTCTAGAGCACAGGCAGAGTAGATTTAGCTCATTCTAAAGGGCTCTGGGATTTTTGGAATTGTAAATGAGCATTGCCTTCAATTTAAAGTCACCAGCTGCATTAGTCCCTAACAAGGGAGTCTGTCTGTCCTTTGAAGCTTTGAAGCCAGGCACTGACTTATCTCTGGCTATTAAAGTTCTAAGCCAGGCTCAGTGCCTCATGCCTGTAACTCCAACACTTGTGGAGTCTGAGGTAGGAGGACTGCTTGAGCCCAGACATCAGAGACCAGCCTGAGCAACATAGTGAGACTTTGTCTCTATAAAAAATAAAAATTAGCTGGCTGTGGTGGCTCATGCTAGTAGTACCAGCTACTAGGGAGCTACTAGGTGAGAGGATCACTTGGGAGGTAGAGGTTGCAGAGAGCCAAAATTGTACCAGCCTAGGTGACAGAGCAAGACCCTGTCTAAAAAAAAAAGGAAAAGGAAAGAAAAGATGACATCTTCTTCCAATAGGAGGTTGTTTCATCTACAATGAAAATCTGGCTGGGTGTGGTGGCTCACACCTGCAATCCTGGCACTTTGGGAGGCCAAGGCGGGCAGATCACTTGAGGTCAGGAGTTCGAGATCAGTCTGTCCAACGTGGTGAAACCCCATCTCTACTAAAAATACAAAAATAGCTGGGCATGGTGGTGGGCATCTGTAGTCTCAGCCACTTGGGAGGCTGAGGCAGGAGAATCACTTGAACCTGGGAGGCAGATGGTACAGTGAGCCAAGATTGCACCACTGCATTTCAGCCTGGGTGACAGCGAGACTCCATCTAAAAAAAAAAAAATCACTGATCACAGAACACTGTAATAGATATAAAAATAATGAAAAAGTATTTAGTATTAAAATATTGTGAGAATCACCAAAATGTAACACAGAGACACAAAGTGAGCACATGCTATTAGAAAAATGGCACCAATAGACTTGTTTGATGCAGATTTGTCACAATCCTTCAATTTGTAAAAAACAAAACACACATACACACAACATCTGTGAAACACTATAAAGTGAAGTGCATGGGATAACTAGCTAGCCATCTACATAAGATTGAAATCCACATAAGTGGATTCATTCCTTACACCGTATGCAAAAATCAGTTGAAGATGATTTAAAGACTTAAATGTAAAACCTCAAACTGTGAAACCCTAGAAGGAGACCTAGGCAATACCATACCATTCAGGACACAGGCACGGGCAAAGATTTCATGAGAATGATGTCAAAAGCAACTGCAACAAGAGTAAAAATTGACAAATGGGGTCTAATTAAGCTAAAGAGCTTCTGTATAGCGTAAGAAACTAGCAACAGAGTAAACAGATAACCTACAGGATGGAAGAAAAATTTTGCAAACTATGCATCTGACAAAGGTCTAAAATACACCATCTATAAGGAACTTAAACAAATTTATAAGAAAAAAACAACCCCATTAAAAAGTGGGCAGATAATATAAACAGACACTTCTCAAAAGAAGACATGCGTGTGGCCAAAAAACGCATGAGAAAAACTCAGCATCACTGATCGTTAGAGAAACGCAAATCAACACCACAATATGATATCATCTCATACCAGCTAGAATGGCTATTACTAAAAAGTCAAAAAAAATAACAGATGCTGGTGAGGCTGTAGAGAAAACGGAACACTTTCACACTGTTGGTGGGAGGGCAAATTAGTTAAAACATGGTGGAAGACAGTGTGGCAATTCCTCAAAGACTAGAGACAGAAATGCCATTCCACCCAGCAATTTCGTTACTGGGTAAATACCGAAGGGAATATAAACTGTTCCACCGTGAAGACACATGTACACGTATGTTCATTGCAGCACTATTCACAATAGCAGAGACGTAGAATCAACCAAAATGCCCATCAGTGATAGACTAGATAAAGAAAATGTGGTACATAGACACCATGCAATACTATTCAGCCATACGAAGAATGAGATCATGTCCTTTGCAGAGACATGGATGGAGCTGGAGGCCATCACCCTTAGCAAACTCACATAGGAACAGAAACCGAAATACTGCATGTTCTCATTTGTAAGTGGGACCTAAATAATAAACACGTGGACACATCGAGGGGCACAACACACACTGGGCCCGAAAGAGGGTGGAGAGTGTGAGGAGGGAAAGGATCAGGAAAAACCGCTGATGGCTACGAAGCTCAACACCTGGGTGACGGAATCATCTCCACGACAAACCCCTGTGACAGACATTTACCTATAGAACAAACCTGCAATCCTGCACATCCTGTACCCCTGAACTTAAAGTAAAAGTTAAAAAAAAAAGTGAAGCACAATACAATGAGATATGCCTGTATTTCTTTATTTTGTTGCTTACGCTATTCCAGCTTTGGCCGTTGGGAGTTTTTTCAGTTAGCTTTTGTTCTTTTGAAACATGACCACCAATTTTTAAGAATTTATTTATTTTTTAGCGTTTCCTTACTTTCTGGCACTACAAGATGCTGCAGTCTCGTGTTTATTTTCTGCCCCAGGTTGCGGCCATTTACTTGTATTGTTCTTTTGTACGCCTTCATTTCAGATTCATGTTGTATTTTTTTCCCTCAGAATAGCTGAAAATTAAAAAAAAAAATAGAATGGTGTGTCAGATAGTTAGGGTCTTGTGATATGGCTCAGCTTTAAAGTTTGTTTTTTTTTTTTTTTTTGAGACGGAGTCTTGCTCTTGTCGACAGGCTCCTCAGCCTCCTGAGTAGCTGGGACTACAGGCGTGCGCCACCACACCTGGCTAATTTTTTGTATTTTAGTAGAGATGGAATTTCAGTATGGCCAAGATGGTCTCGATCTCTTGACCTCTTGATCTGCCCACCTCGGCCTCTCAAAGTGCTGGGATTACGGGCGTGAGCCACTGCACCTGGCCAGCTTTAAAGATTTGGAAATTGTTTTGATTCATTTTCTTGGTTGAAATGAACTTTTTGGTTTTTTTTTTTTTTAAACGGAGTCTCACTCTGTTGCCCAGGCTGAAGTGCAGTGGCATGGTCTCGGCTCACTGAAAGCTCCACTTCCTGGGTTCAAGCGGTTCTCCTGCCTCAGCCTCCTGAGTAGCTGGGATTACATGCAGCTGCCACCATGCCCGGCTAATTTTTTGTATTTTTAGTAGAGACAGGGTTTCACCATGTTGGCCAGGCTGGTTTCAAACTCCTGACCTCAGGTGATCTGCTCACCTTGACCTCCCAAAGTTCTGGGATTAGAGACGTCAGACATCACACCCAGCCATATATATTTTCCTTTAAAAGAGACCTTTCTGGCTGGGCACAGTGGCTTAACCCCGTAATCCCAGCACTTTGGGAGGCCAAGGTGGGGTGGATCACCTGAGGTTAGGTGTTCGAGACCAGCCTGGCCAACAGGGCAAAACTCCATCTCTACTAAAAATACAAAAAATTGACTCTGGAATCTGTGGACGCTAGTCAGCGCTGCATCCCCAGCCTGCAGCCATGGCCGCCTACAAAGTGGTGCTGATCCGACACGGCGAGAGCGCACGGAACCTGGAGAACTGATTCAGCGGCTGGTACGAGGTCGACCTGAGCCTGGAAGCAGGCAGGCAGATGCTGCGAGATGCTGGCTATGAGTTTGACATCTGCTGCACCTCAGTGCAGAAGACAGTGATCCAGACCCTCTGGGCAGTGCTAGATGCCATGGATCAGATAGGGCTGCCAGCAGTGAGGACTTGGCGCCTCAATGAGCGGCACTATTTGTTACAAAGCATGGTGAGGCCCAGGTCAAGATCTGGAGGCGCTCCTGTGATGTCCCACTACCTCCAGTGGAGCGTAACCATCCTTTCTACAGCTACATCAGCAAGGATCGCAGGTGTGCAGACCTCACAGAAGATCAGCCACCCTCCTGTGAGAGTCTGAAGGACACTATTGCCAGAGCCCTGCCATTTTAGAAGGAAGAAATAGCTCCCCAGATCCAGGAGGGGAAACGGGCACTGATTGCTGCCCATGGCAACAGCATCAGGGGCACTGCCAGGCATCTGAAAGGTCTCTCCGAAGAGGCTATCATGCAGCTGAACCGCTGGCTGCTATTCCCCTTGCCTATGAATTGGACAAGAACCTGAAACCCATCAAGTCCATGCAGTTCCTGGGGGATGAAGAGACCTTGTGTAAAACCATGGAAGCTGTGGCTGCCCAGGGCAAGGCCAGGACGTGAAGGCCAGCAGGCAGGCTACTGTCCCGAGGAGCACCCTCCCGACCGGTCACGTCCCTCTGCCCCTCCCTCCTGCATGCGTCACACTGACCACATCTGTAGGCAACTTGAGTTGTAGCTGCAGATGGAGACCAGTGGCTCCCACTTTCATCTCAGCCATTTTTCTCACCTGCACCCACCCGCTTCAAACATTCTAGTCAGAATAGCACTTCCAGGGCAAGGGTTCTCAGTCCAAGCTGTGGGAAATCTCCCCTTATCCCAAGAGTTGAAACGTAGTGACTTGGGTTTTTCAAGTGCCTTTTTTACTAAGGACTTGTGGGGAGGAACCATGCTAAGCCACGACCGATAAGAGAGGCGAGAGAGCCCGTGTGCCTCCAGGAGCCAGTGCTGTGCGATTCTGCAGTTGGGCCATGGCCTGGGGGCTCTAGTCATTCCCGGGGAAGATGAGTGTAACCCGCATGGTGATGTGACAACTATTTCCTCCCTCACCCCAGAGGAGCTGGCTCTAGAAGGTTGGGATGAATCCTGAATTTCGTTTAGGTGTTATATTTAATTTTATATAAAAAAAAGAAAGTATACTGTATGTAAATAATACAAAACAATAACCCTTCTGGGGTTTCTCATGGCAGCTGAAATAGTCCCACACGTGGTCATCAGAAAATAGGCCATTCCTCATACCAATATGGAATCAGCTCTCTGACCTCTGAGGGGCAGGAGTGCTTCCTGCTGTGTGTTTTTGAACCCCGCCCCTGCCTTGTTTCGTGGCAGTGAAATGCCTCTAGGTCCCGTCCAAGTGTCTCCTTCACTGATTTCTGCATCACGTTCTAGCTGCTTGGCCCTGCCACATGGGTCCAGTGTTCATTTGAGCATAACTGTACTAAATCCCTTTTCCAGATCAGTATAATGATGGAGTGATGTACACTGGTGAAAAAAAAAAAATACAAAAAATGAGGTGGGTGTGGTGGTGGGCGCCTGTGATCCCAGCTACTTGGGAGGCTGGGGCAGGAGAATCTCTTGAATCCAGCAGGTGGAGGTTGTGGTGAGCCGAGATGGCGCCTCTGCACTCCAGCCTGGGTGACAGTGACTCCGTCTCTCTCTCTCTCTCTCTCTCTCTCTCTCTCTCTCTCTCTCACACACACACACACACACACACAGAATATAAATAAATAAATAAATAAATAAATAAATAAATAAATAAAGAGATGTTTCCTTTGCACTTATGACTGGGATGTTTGTTGCAAAAGGTCTAAAACTTTTAAAACTGCATTAAAGTTTTAGGCCGTAGATATTTCCCTGCTGAGCCCCTGCTGCCCCTTGGCTGCCTATAGTGAGCCAAGGCCTCAAGGAATGAAGTCTCGGTCTTCAACATTCACAGTCAAGAGAGAGAGTGACAAAATTGGGACATGGAAAAAAAGCTGGCCCAGCTCACGGGCCAGGACAGCTGAGCCATCCCTTACGCTGGCTGCTGACCGTGGGCCTTTGCTAACAGCCCTTCTTTGCCAATAATGTAACTTCGGTTGTTGTATTTATTATTTTACTAACCATGTGGTACTGGTGATTCATTCAGTAAGTGTTCAGTGAGAACATCTGTTGTGTGTTGGGCATCTCGCTGGGCATGGCTGGAGATAATAAGCAAGACAGGAAACTAGGAAGCTGAGAACCAACTCCTAGGGACGACGAACCTGAAGTGCAGAGGAGGAGATAAGATAGGAACGTCTATGGATAATCACAAATTGAATGTAACAGGTATTCTGGGGCCACGTAATTCTTGAGGAGAGTCATCTTGTCTTTTGGGGTATCATAGAAACCTCCCTAGACCAGGGGATATTTGGATTGGGTCTTGACAAATGAGTAGAAGTTTACCAGGCAGAGAAAGGGTTGATTCAAGTTGGAAAATGAAGTCAGGCTGTGTGAATACAGCTTAGGGTTGTGAAAAGTCCCACCAGGCACATGAGGAACCCTAGAGAGGTCAGCGAACCCAAAATGTGATAACTATTTAGGATTCTTTTCTAGATTAACAGTTCCTGTGTCAGATTCATCTTTGTAACTCTAGCACCCAGACGGTTCAAAGAGAATAGCAGGTGTTCCACAGAATTTGTTGAGTGAATAAAAGAAAACATGCAACACGCATTCTAAATTGACCTCTCCAATGTATGCGAATATTTGACTCTAAAGATGCGCAGCATAACGTTATATACAGCAATAGAAACCTCAAAAGAACTTACATTTTCAGGTTGCTTAGAAAAAGTATGGTACGTTCACGAATACAGCAGAATTTGATGTAGCCATAATAACAAAAAAGATTATACTTATGAATATGGAAGAGTATTTAAATATATCGTTGAGTAGAAGTAAGAGGTTACCAAAAAAAAGTATCATATGAAGAAGTTTTGTAAATTATATATTGTGTATGTAGATATATACACACACATAAGTATATATATACATACACACATGTATATGTATATATATGAATATCTGAAAGGATTTTTGCAAATAAATTATGGATTATTTTGATTTTCTATTTTTGGTTTATTACTTTTCTTAATTTTTCTATAATGCATATACATTAAATATGTAATAAGAAAAATGCTTTTAGAAAACTAAAATTTTGAGAAAAAGTGTTTTCTGTAAGTTTTTGGTTCCCAACAGTAACCAAAAAAAGTTACCTATTAAAATGCAAATATGTGTGTGTGTGCGTGCGTGCGTGCGTGCGTGCGTGTGTGTATGTGTGTGTGTGAGTTTAGGAATTAGCTAGATTGATATTTTGACACCTTGTTGACTCACATTTTGAATGACCGTTTTCTAACCATTGCCTCATTTAATTCTCAATATAGCCCTGGGGTAGAGGCGAAGCTGGCATTACTGTGAGTGAGAAGTGTTAGTGTTGGGAACTGAGGCTCAGAGACTAAATTCGGCCTTGCCTAAATTCTCACATCTGGTCACTGGCTGAGCTGGAAGTCATCCACAGACCTCTCAGCTCCAAAGGCCAGCACATTATTCTTTTCTATTTCAGAGATTATTGTGGGGGAGGCAGAAAACAGCCCCAGCGGTATTCCAGGGCTTTTCCAGACAACTGCAGCCTTTGAAAATGATACAGTGGAAGAATATTTGAAAATATGCAAAGAGGTACACAAACAATTTTTAAGTAAAAAATGCAAGTTGCAGAAGTGTGATCCCATTTCAGTAAAAACTAATGTTTGCATAAATACGTTAAAAAAAAGCAATCGAATATATTGTCAAGTCAAAAAGCTGAATGCAATTATGTGATATGCTACCTTTTGTAGTAAGACAGGTGTAAAAGAAGAATTTACATTCGTACTTGTATTTGCATTAGACATTAGGAGAATGTAAAAACAGTCGAGTTCACCTGAGGAGGTGGGAGTGAGTGGGAAACAAGATGGAAGGGGAAGGGGTAGGGGAAACGATTCTCAAGGAATATCTTTTTAATGTCACTTAGATTTTGAGCCATGCCAAAATTAAAAAATTAAAACCATTTTAAATGTGATAGACATACCAAAATGTTATTTTTGGGTAGGAGAGAAACAGAGAATATGTATTCCCTTCTCTTGATGCATCTATATTTTCTCAATGTTTTACATGTGTAAGAAAGGAGTTATTTTGAAACATTTCCTTCTAAACTTATTAAAGTCTTTGTACCCATGGTTGAAAAGAGGAGTGGAAGGGGATTTCGAAAGGATTTCAGAAAGAAAAGGCATTCCGTAGGATACTGTAAAAAGGAATCCTGTTTTTCACCTGAATCTGTTCATCCCTTCAGCCTGCCAGGCTGGAAAGATGCATTCTGGACCTGATTTCCATTTTAGGAGAAGTCCCTAGAGTTCCCTCTGGAGCTGCATTCAGGACACTGCTTGGCTGAAAGGTGAAAGGCAGACTTCTCACTACAAGGCTACTCCTCCTCCAACCCCAATGTTGATTCAGATAATGCTTAAAAAAGAATCCCACACCACCTACTTTCAGGGAAATGGAAGACGTCCAGTCCAAATATATTCTCTGGGCCTTTAGCATTTTTGATTGATTGTGAATTTAATGTATTTTTAACTCAATTCAAGTGCTTCTCTTTCAAGAGACTGCTCCTCCTCTGCTTCTCCGCTGTGTTGCCGGAGTTGTAGTCGGTGAAGTTTGGCTGGGTGTTTGTTGACACATTTTCTGGGCAAGGCTATTTGAGAAACACTGACATTTCCCCTAACTTCCTCTCCAGGCATCAGCTCAGTTTGTCTCCTCATCCCTGTTGGTGCTCCAAGTCTCTTTCTTGGAAGCGAAGAATCTGCTTTCGTCTTCACAATCACTTTCAGATTTTTTTCTTCTCTCTTTCTTTATTTCCTTCTCCAGACTTGTCTCTATTCCCTCAGCTTGGGCCTCTGCCCAGTCAGCTTCCGAAACAGGCTGTCTCCCGAAGCACAGAGTCCTCTGCTCTAAAATTTGGAAAGGTCCTCGGAAATCTTGTCAGTTTTGCGAAATAATCAGGAATCTCCTCTACCACATCTTTGCCAGATGGTCATCTAATGTCTTCTTGAACACCCCTAATGGCAGAGCCTCACTCTCTTTCAAACCGTTAGTGTCAGCCGAGGGGTTTCCTAAGGAAGCCAGGAGCAAGTTGGAAGTTCCCTTGCTTGCTCTTGAGTTCGTTTTCATTCGAGTGAAAAGAACGGCCTGGGGAAAGGAGGATGGGAAAGAGAAGAGGTCATTGCCCAGCGTGGACCAATGGGAGAAGGGCTGAGAGTGGCATTTGCCCCAAAGGCAGTGAGGTCGGCTAGAAAGAGCTCTGTGTTTGGCCTTGGAAGACAGGGCCTCTCCCGAGCTCCATATTTCACGTACTGACCCAGTATTCGGGATCATTTGTACTGAGTCTAGCTTCTCTTCTTTAGAAAACTGGAGGTGTAATTACTTCATGGCACGAATGGGAGTACTCAATGAAATCGTGCAGGTGGATACGCTTTGTAAGTAGAAAGCGTTTTGCAGGCAGGAGCATGGTTACCATCTAAGATGCTAGATGCCTAGGGTGGTAAATCTGAGAACACGCCCAGCCCAGGGAAGTTACAAAGTGAAGAGTGTGTGGATTTGCTCTGCCTGTACCTATGTGTCGTTGGCAGAATCGGCTTGTGACCACCGTGGCCTCCTCTGAGGGGGGAACTGCAACGTGATGACAGAATCTGGGCGAGTCGAGGCTGAGGATGTGAGTTCTCGTCTGGAATAAAATGCTCATTTTCAAGATGAATGAGATGGATTGGTGACTTGCCCGGCGTCCTGGCTCACTACGGTAGGCTGGGCTTTGACCCTGGAAGCCTGATTTCTAGGCACAGCTGCTGTAAGCTTTCTGACAGAGGTGCAGCTGGTATTTTGGATAGTATGCTCTTCATTGTACAGGATTTCCTGGATCACTGTTGCGAGTTTAACATCTCTGCTCCTCATCCTCTAAATGGCAGTCGCAATCTCTTTACTTTCTTTTTTTTAAATTTTGAGATGGAATCTCACTCTGTCGCCCAGGCTGGAGCGCAGTGGCATGATCTCAGCTCACTGCAACCTCCGCCTCCCAGGTTCAAGCGATTCTTCTGCCTTAGCCTCCTGAGTAGCTGGGACTACAGGCACGTGACACCACGTGCGGCTAGTTTTTTGTATTTTTAATAGAGACAGGGTTTCGCCATATTGGCCAGGGTGGTTTCGAACTCCGGCTCCTTTTCTTAAGTCTACTAATAAGTCTCCCACACATCTGCCATTACTTTTCGGGGCAGTACTTCCCCTGGCTGACAACCACTGGGAACTACAGTGATGTCGTGTAAAGTGGAAAGAATATCAGATCAGGAGTTAGAAAATCATGTCTGCTCTTAACCAGCTCTGTGATCTAAAGAAAACGATTTCATGTCTCTAAGCACTAGTTTCCCCATCTATGGAATGAGGGAGCACATCCACAGGCCCTCTGAGTTCTCTTCCATGCCTCTGGTCCCCCCGCTTCCCTCTCTGGCCTGCCTACACCCAAAATGCCTCTATCAATGAGCTTTCATGTTAGGTCTTGATACGATAGGTGATTTGGGTTCTTTTATAATATCACCTTTCTGTATTTTCTGAATGTTATACATTGAACATATATTGAGCCCTAACCCTAACCCAAGAATAAAACCAACACAGTGAAAAGCAGAGCCTTGCTTGATGAAATGAGACTAGGTGCTAGTAAAATTATTTGAGTCCCTGGATGCAACCATGTCTTACCCCTGGATGTGTTGGTAATGTGCGCCAATTTATCTATCTATCAATCACCTATCTTTTTAATGTCAGGGGTCCCCATCCCTTGGGCTGCAGACTGGCACTGGTCACTGGCCTGTTAGGAACCGGGCTGCACAGCAGAGGTGAGTAGCAGGCTAGCGAGCATGACCACCTGAGCACTGCCTCCTGTCAGGTCAGCGGTAGCATTCGATTGTCACGGGAGCTCAAGCTCTATTGTGACCTGTGCATATGAGGGATCTAGGTTGTGCTCTCCTTATGAGAATCTAATGCCTGATCTGAGGCCGAATAGTTTCATCCTGAAACCATCTGCACCCCTACAATTTCACATGTCCGTGGAAAAACTGTCTTCCACGAAACCAGTCTTTGGTGCCAAAAAGGTTGGGAACTGCTGATAGAGTTTTTACTTGCAAGCAAAAGACCCTTGACTTAAAACAATCCATTGATTTGAAATAATGCTTTTATTATATATAAAAATTTGACACGGACTTGTCCCTCTAACCCGTCCCATTGATCCATTTATCTATTTCAAGGGTCATAAACTACGGGAACGTGCTTTTCAGATCTCTTTTGTTTGGATAGCTCACTTACAAACGTTTTGAATTTGAATGTTGCTGTGAGTAATGGCTGGTGACAGTACCCAGTTAGCTCTCTTCTTCAGAGGAATGCTGTTGGTGAAACAGAAGCCCTCCCACTGGGGAGGCTGTGCCCCCCAGTCACCCCCAAATTCTGCTAGTGATTGAATTCCATGGGGTCCAAAAAGGCCAATCCTCTTGTCTTAAAGGGAGACTGTGTTCCACAGCATTCTTGCTTGGCTTTTCCTCCTTGCTGGAGAATTGCCTTTGTTCCCTGTCTCCTGAGAGCACTTCCCAATAAGCCATTTGAGTAAGAATCCTTGCCTCAGGTTCTGCTTCTAAGGAACCTGAACTAAGAGAGAAAGGAATTCTATTTTTTTTTTTTTTTTTGAGATGGAGTCTTGCTCTGTCACCAGGCTGGAGTGCGGTGGCACGATCTCAGCTCACTGTAACGTCTGTCTCCCAGGTTCAAGTGGTTCCCCTGCTCAGCCTCCTGGGTAGCTGGGACTACAGGTGCCTGCCACCACACCCAGCTAATTTTTTGTATTTTAGTAGAGACGGGGTTTCACCATGGCCAGGATGGTCTCGATCTCCTGACCTCGTGATCTGCCCACCTCGGCAGATCACAGGCGTGAGCCACTGTGCTTGGACACTCGAGAGAAAGGAATTCTTTTCAGGCAGTCGTAACACTCATCCCTAAGAGCTATCACTAACTGGAAAAAGTAGCCCCTCTAACAGCAGAAGCAATGCAGATTAAGGATATCGATTTTTTTTTAATTTTAATTTCTCTCTCTCTCTCTTTTTTTTTTTTTGCACTTATTGGTAAGATAAGGGATGTTGATTCTTTTAAATGTATCTACATAGTTTCCTGAATCCAAGATATATCAGATAATCAACATTGGGCAACCATCAATGTGTTGTTTTGTTTGGGCAAAAAGGTCATCAGTGGGCTGGGCACGGTGGCTCATGCCTGTAATCCCAGCACTTTGGGAGGCTGAGGTGGGTGCATCATGAGCTCAGAAGTTCGAGACCAGCCTGACCAACATGGTGAAACCCCATCTCTACTTAAAAAAAAAAAAAAAAAAAACCACGAAAAATTAGCCAGGCGTAGTGGTGTGTGCCTGTAATCCTAGTCATTCAGGAGGCTGAGGCAGGAGAATCGCTTGAACCTGGGAGGCAGAAGGTGCAGTGAGCTGAGATCAAGCCATTGCACTCCAGCCTGGGTGACAGAGTGAGATTCCATCTCAAAAAAAAAAAAAAAAAAAAAAAAAAAGAAGAGGAAGAAGAAGAAGAAGAGGAAGAAGAAGCAGCAGCAGAGGAGGAGGAAGAAGAAGAAGAGGAAGAAGATTATCAGTGGATGCTGAGACCATTGGTTTGGAAATGGGTTATTATTAATCACATAGGGGAAAATATACTTTTATAATCAAAAGAATTGCCATTACCACCTTAACGAACAGATCAAACTCAGCATCAGTAATATTGGAGCAAACCAACATTATGTGGCCCTCAGAGGGATGTTAGGAAATACACAGTAACGCTTAAGTAGCATTCCTGCCAGAAATATTAACCTGAATCCAATCAGGAGAAAATATCGAACAAATTCAGCTTGTGAGACATTCTACTAGACAATGGGCCTAGAGAATGTTCTTGTGCTTGGGAGCCGAAGTTCATTAAAAAGTGTATAAATAGCCGGGATAGAGGAGTTTAAGTAAGGTGTTTACATGTGTTCTTCATATTATTCTTTCTACTTTTCATAGGTTTGAGATTTTTCAAAAACAAATTTGCAAACAATAAAAGTATTTTTTATTAAGGCACACAATATATATACCATATAAAATTCTCATGTGCTTTCAGATTGGTGTGTGTCATTCAGTTAAAACCTATTTTGTCAAATCATATGATGAAATGTGCATCACAATTATAGTCAATATTCCTCTTATTTCAGCTTATAATAAGGTTTTATTTCTCCTATTAACAAAATATAAAATTATATGTTAGCTGCCGGACCAATTGGTTTCTTTATCGTTAAATACATGGGAAATTTAATTATAAGGCCTAATGAAATTAATGGAGCTATTTTGGCCCTTTTAATGCATTACTTAATCGCATTATCCCCAAAAGCTGTCTACCAGAAGTCGATGCCTACATGAATACACATTTACTGAAGGAGTACCTTGCCTTCTGTAATATTCATCACATTAATAATAATTATTAATTTCAGCCACACATCACACTAGATAGTTATAAAATAACGAGAATTGATGTTATCTTCTTGTTTAGGTAACTTGGATATGACCGTTTACATTAGATTTGCATCAGTTGCATGTTGACCTGGCTGCTTTAGTAATATTTCTTATAATACATGTTCCAAATTGCATCATTTCAAGTTTAAAAAATATTCCTTATTTGTGTTAACACTTTTTTTTTTTTTTTTTGAGACACAGTCTCACTCTGTCGCCCAGGCTGGAGTGCAGTGGCCCAATCACGGCTCACTGCAGCCTACACCTCCTAGATGCAAGCAATCCTCCCACCTCAGCCTCCAAAGTAGCTGGGATAGCTGGACCATGGGCACAAACCACCACACCCAGCTGATCTGTATTTTTTGTAGAGACAGGGTTTTGTCATGCTGCCCAGGCTGGTCTGGAACTCCTGGGTTCAAGTGATCCCTCTGCCTTGGCCTTCCAAAGTGTTGGAATTACAGGCGTGAGCCACCACAGCCAGCCACCACATTTATTTGAATTGAAAAGTGACATCAGACTCTTTCTGACAGAAATTAAGTTGGAGCCTGATTTGGCTGATTGGTTTGATAACGAGGCCCAGCTTTGCCAAAAATGTTCTAGTGAACGTTTTTCAGAATGCTTATTACTGAACCACCTAAATGGAATCGCTGACGTTTTGATAAAACAAAGGATGCAATAAAGCAAAAGCATCTCAACAAAAAATATTGGGTGGTATGGCAGAAGGATTCTAAGCTGGCTCCATTCTCCTTGCTTCCTGGTATTCTTGCCTTTGTGTAATCCCCTCCCTTTGAGTGTGAATGGGACCTGGGCCTCTCTTCTAACCAAGGGAATATAGCGAGAATGATGGGATGTATGTGATAATGGGATGTAAGACAAATTGTAATGCCAGTGTTGTTAGGAGAGACTCCCTTGCTGGCTTCGAAGAAGCCATGCTGGGAAGACCCACGTGGCGAGGAGCTGAGGATACCTTGCAGCCGACAGCCAGCAAAGAACTGAAGACTGCCAACAGCCATGTGAACTTAGACATGAATCCATTCCCAGCCCCCAGCCATGAGTCAGCGGAGACTGCTGTCCCACCCAATGCCTTGACTGCACCCTCATGAGACCTCGAAGCAGAGGACCCAGCCAGTCATGCCCGGACTCCTGGCCTACAGAAATGTATGCTGTTTAAAGCCACTAAATATCTGGTAATATTATGCACTAATGGATGACTCATACAAAATGGCAAAGGTAGGCTGAAATTGCTGTTTCAATATTTGAACCTCTTTGGAACCTAGCCCTATTAAACAGGAGCCCAAGTGAAAGAACTGCAGGCGTAACATCCAGCAGTCACAGCAGGCCCCAGAATCACCTAAAAGGCGGGTTGGCCAAACACCGATTGCTGGTCCTACCCCCAGAGTTTCCGATTCAGTAGGTCTGGGTTGGGCTCTGAGAATTTGCATTTCTGACAAGCTGCCAGGGATGCCGATGCTGCTTGTGTGGAATTCACACTTTGAGAGCCACTGTGTGGAGTCACCAGTAGCTAAGTATTAGTAAAGACTTGCTGGTATACAAGGTCATTGAGAAAAACAATTAGATTCTAATAACTGGTAACAAATCCTTTTGCAAGTTAAATTGTTTTCAATCTTTTATTTTCAATAAAATTGAAGGGGGACTTAATAGAATTGTCAATTGATAAATCATTACAAATACTTTCTGATGAAAGAATATGCTAATTTCAACAAGTAAACTTGTTAAAAAAGTTGGAAAGATTTCCAAGAATGGAGTCGCATTTCTATTAAAAACTCCCGCAGGTTGGCCAGGCGTGGTGGCTCGCACCTGTAATCCCAGCACTTTGGGAGGCTGAGGTGGGTGGATCACAAGGTCAGGAGTTCAAGACCAGACTGGCCAAGATGGTAAAATCCCATCTCTACTAAAACTACAAAAATTAGCTGGGCATGGTTGCAGGAAACTGTAGTCCCAGCTACTCAGGAGGCTGAGGCAGGAGAATCACTTGAACCTGGGCGGCAGAGGTTGCAGGGAGCCGAGATGGAGCCACTGCAGTCCAGCCTGGGTGACAGAAACTCCATCTCAAAAACAAACCAAAACAACACAACACAACACAACTCTCACACGCAACTCCTTCTATTCCTAAGCGCTTATTTAAGTGAATGAGGTGTATTAGAGTAGGTTAAACTGCTGTTACAAATAGACCCAAACATGGTTCAAACATAATGTTTATTTCTTAATTGGCAAGTGTTCTCCTGCACGTAGTGAATCAGACACCCTGGTTTCTTCCATCTGTGGCTCCACCATCCCCTCAGGGTCTTGCCATCATCTATACCCAACTAAAAGAATGCACAGAAGAGCACCTCCTCGCTTAGTCCTAGCCCAGAAAGAGCATCTTTCACTTCTGTTTACCTTTAATTAGATCGTATCCATCTGGGTCCAATCAGCAGAGAGAAACCATATAGTAATTTGAATAGGGGAAGTTTAATAGGAAGAATTATTAACTGTAAGGGGGGATTGGCAGTTCAGAAGTAAACTGATAACACTGATAAAAAGTGAATACTACCCCTAAAACTGAGAAAGAGCACTCCCACCTCCTGCTCTGTCATCAGGGCTGAGACTCATATTTCATTAAAGAAGTGTATTTGAGGGCCCCAATATCACCCTTAGGTTCAGTGATATGTGAGGACTCAGAATTCCAAAAAGCTTTTATACTGAGAGTTATGGTTTGTTATAATGAAAAGAGAGTTAAAAATCAGCCAAAAGAAAAGGCACATGGGGCAGAGGCTGGGACAGGCCAGCTGCAAGCTTCCAGTTGCCTTTTCTCAGTGGAGTCATATGGACAGTACTTAATTCTCCCAGCAATGATGTATGAAAACACTCATAAACTATTGCCAACAAGGGAAGCTCACGCAAGCTTTGGTGTTCAGAGTTTGTACAGGGGATTGATTACATAGGCATGGCTGATCGTGCTCACAGGTGACCTTAGTTATTCAAATCTTCAGCTCCTCCAGAAGCCAGTTAATACCAAGACCCCCACCACAAATTATACCACAAGCATAGACTACCTGGCATGGCCTAAGGTCCTAGATAAACAAAGACATTCTTATCAGGCAGTATATTCCAATACTTTGGTTTTTTTTTTTGAGATGGAGTCTTGCTCTGTCACCCAGGCTGGAGTGCAATGGCGCGATCTCCGCTCACTGCAACCTTTGTCTCCCAGGTTCAAGCAATTCTCCTGCCTCAGCCTCCTGAGTAGCTGAGATTATAGTGCCCACCACTACGTCCAGCTGATTTTTTTTTTTTTTTTGAGACGGAGTTTCACTCTTGTTACCCAGGCTGGAGTGCAATGGCGCGATCTCGGCTCACTGCAACCTCCGCCTCCCGGGTTCAGGCAATTCTCCTGCCTCGGCCTCCTGAGTAGCTGGGATTACAAGCACACGCCACCATGCCCAGCTAATTTTTTGTATTTTTAGTAGAGACGGGGTTTCACCATGTTGACCAGGATGGTCTCGATCTCTTGACCTCGTGATCCACCCACCTCGGCCTCCCAAAGTGCTGGGATTACAGGCATGAGCCACTGCGCCCGGCCCAATTTTTGTATTTTTTAGGAGAGACGGGGTTTCACCATGTTGGTCAGGCTGGTCTTGAACTCCTGACCTTGTGATCTGCCCACCTCAGCCTCCCAAAGTGCTATGATTACAGGTGTGAGCCACTGCGCCTGGCCCCAGTACTTATTTTTGAAGGTACAGGGCTTGGACAATGTGAACTGAGTTAATCCTTTATTGCACAACAGGGCATGGCTACTGCTCACTGAAGGGTAGAGAGGTACCTCGCTGGTTGCACTTGCTGGAAATCTACCCTACTGGGTGCCAGGGAAAGCTGCTCGGCCCACTCTGCTACAGAACTGCCTGGAAGGGTGTGGGCCAAGGGCAGCTGCAGGCTGCTAGCACTGCTGACGACTGTGCATTGCAGTAGCTGGGCACTGGAGAAGCTGTGATCCTTGGAGGAGACTGCACGTGGGAACTAGGAAGCAAAACACTTTTCTCTTTTCAGTATCACTCTAGCATTCCAAAGCTCCAGTGCCAGCCACCAAAGGAAAAATGTCTAAAGGGCCCAGATTTACTTTCTTTTTTGTTTTTTGTTTGAGATGGAGTTTCACTCTTGTTGCCCAAGCTGGAGTGCAATGGCAAGATCTCGGCTCACTGCAACCTCCACCTCCTGGATTCAAGGGATTCTCCTGCCTCAGCCTCCTGAGTAGCTGGGATTACAAGTGGCCACCATCACACCTGGCTGATTTTTGTATTTTTAGTGGAGATGGGGTTTTGCCATGTTGGCCAGGCTGGTTTCAAACTCCTGACCTCTGGTGATCCATCCATCTTGGCCTCTGAAAGTGTTGGGATTACAGGCGTGAGCCATGTGCCAGGCGGGGCCCAGATCTACTTTACAGAGCAAATGGGGAAGGATGAATTTGAGCTGAAAAGCAATATATTGATAATGGCACAGCCACACTACAAGGAATGCTGGGAAATATAGCCCACTCACATATCTAACTAACAATCTTATTACTAAAAGAGAAGAATAATGATTTTGGTGAACAGGTAGCACTCTCTGCCACATAATATTTCTTAGACTTAACTTAAAATGGAAAATTGGGAATAGAATTGACGCTAAACCCATCTTATTCTTGCAGTGAACTAGTGGGAAAAAAAAAAACAAACACTCCTGTCTAGCTCATTGAGAGATTCAATTCAGACAGATTTTTACTTTTTATGTTTAATAAATATACATCACATTTGGTTATGTATTTATGTTTTTTGATCGTGAACTAATATTTGTAATTGCTCAATACAGAATAATTTTTAACATATATTGCTTTATTGTCAAAAAATTGTTTAAAATACTTTGTTGTATACAAGTATGATAGAGTAAATTTTTTTTTTTTTTTGGTTGGAGAATGGAGTTTCTCTCTTGTTGCCCAGGCTGGAATGCAATGGCTCAATCTTTAAAAGTAAGATAAGCCCAGCATGGTGGCTCACGCCTGTAATCCCAGCACTTTGGTAGGGTGAGGCAGGCAGATCACTTGAGGTCAGGAGTTTGAGACCAGCCTGGCCAACATGGTGAGACTCCATCGCTACCAAAAATACAAAAATTAGCGGTGTGTGGTGGTGCACACCTGTAATCCCAGCTACCCAGGAGGCCGAGTCAGGAGAATCACTTGAACCTGGGAGGGGGAGGTTTCAAGGCGTTGAGATCATGCCACTGCACTTCAGCCTGGGTGACAGTGAGATCTTGTCTCAAAAAAAAAAAAAAAAAAAAAAGAAAAAAAGAGGAAAAAAGAAAAAAAATTAGGATAAAGACTTCCAAGTATAAAAATACATAAAATTTGGCCTGCGCGGTGGCTCACGCCTGTAATCCCAGCACTTTGGGAGGCCAAGGCGGGTGGATCACGAGGTCAAGAGATCGAGACCATCCTGGCCAACATAGTGAAACCCCGTCTCTACTAAAAAAATACAAAAATTAGCTGGGTGTGGTGGCGCATGCCTGTAGTCCCAGCTACTCGGGAGGCTGAGGCAGGAGAATTGCTTGAACCTGGGAGGCGGAAGTTGCAGTGAGCCGAGATTGCGTCACTGCACTCCAGCCTGGTGCCTGGTGACAGGGCGAGACTCTGTCTCAAAAAAAAAAAAAAAAAAAAAAAAAAATGTGTAACTACTAATCTAATTCATCATTTCATTGTCAACATCTGGTCAGAACATGGTACATACTAAGTGCTCACTTAATATTGTTTGAACAAAGATAAGAAAGAATGAATGGTAAATAGAGGTGGAAATATAAATAATGGTCAATGTAGACAAAGGTTGTAAGAACCTAGGCAAAAGAAGCTGTAGGGTACTAGGAAAGGTACAAATCCACACGATCTTTCTGGAAGGCTTTTTGCAGTTTATATAAATAGCTTGAAAATTTGCCTACCTTTTGACCAGGTCACATATCTTCTAGGAATTTATCCTGAAAGTCGTAAGTGAGCAAAGATGCCCATTACTGCATTCATTCAGTCAATAGATATTTCTTTTCCTTTCTTTCTTTTTTTTTAGACTGAGTCTCACTCTGTTGCCCAGGCTGGAGTGCAGTGGTGTGATCTCAGCTCATTGCAACCTCAAGCCATTCTCCTGCCTCAGCCTCCCGAGTAGCTGGGACTACAGGCGTGTGCCACCACGCCTGGCTAACTTTTTGTGTTTTTAGTAGAGACAGTGTTTCACTGTGTTAGCCAGGATGGTCTTGATCTCCTGACCTCGTGGTCCACCTGCCTTGGCTTCCCAAAATGCTGGGATTACAGGCGTGAGCCACCTCGCCTGGCCAATGGATATTTCTTAATCACCTACTCCTTATTGTAGATAAAGCAGTTAGGTATGGTCCTGCCTTCATAAAATGTACCATCTATTGGAGAAGGCAAGTAACTAATCTTGCAAATGAAAGGTTAAAAATCGTGAGAAGTTCTATAAAAAAATAGCAAGCTCTGAAAGGGTATAAAAATTGTGTTGGAGGGGAATGAGAGCAAAGCTAGGAATGCTTGGAAAACGAAATTATTCATTTACTTGAAAGATAAGCTGACTGTTTTCCCTGAGGTGATCTTAGAAATGACAGTAAAGAATGTGTAGAGCTTAAGCTGCTTGGAGGCCAGGGATGGATTCAGGGGCAGTATAACATTTCAGGTCCAGGGAACAGCTTGTGTCAAGGCTGGAACAGGAGGGAGCCAGGTATGGCTGAGACACTGGAAGAAGGCGAGGGGCCGTGGGACATAGAAAATAGGGGAGAGGATGGTGCAACGCTGAGACTCAAGGAAGGTATTGGCTTGTAAGGCCAAGTTCAGGATTTTGATTTCTTTCTTTCTTTTTTTTCTTTAGCACATAAACGGAAAGTGAAGGATTTTGGTTTTATCCTAAACAATGACTCTAAATATTTTCAGAGGAATAATTAACATGAAATAAAATGCACAGACTTCAGGTGTTAAGCTCAATGAGTGTTAACAAACATATACATATGGCCGGGCACAATGGCTCATGCCTGTAATCCCAGCACTTTGAGAGGCTGAGGCAGGTGGATCACCTGAGGTTGGGAGTTCGAGAGCAGTCTGATCAACATGGAGAAACCCTGTCTCTACTAAAAATGCAAAAAAAGCCCAGCGTGGTGGCGCATGCCTGTAATCCCAGCTACTTGGGAGGCTGAGTCAGAAGAATTGCTTGTACCCGGGAGGTAGAGGTTGTGGTGAGCCGAGATGATGCCATTGTACTCCAGCCTGGGCAATGAGAGTGAAACTCCATCTAAACACACACACACACACACACACACACACACACACACACACACACACAAAAGCAAAAACATATATATGCAACAACCACCCAAACCAAGATATAGGCAATTTCTATCAATCACCCCAGCATGTTCTCTCTACCCGCTTCCAACCAATACCTGTCCACCCATCCCTTGCTGCCGCTTTCTTTCACCATAGGTTAGTTTGGCTATTCTAGAATTTCATATATTATAGAATCACACAGTATGTACCCTTTTGTGTT
The DNA here is from genome assembly GCF_048565385.1 of Saimiri boliviensis. NCBI lineage: Eukaryota > Metazoa > Chordata > Mammalia > Primates > Cebidae > Saimiri > Saimiri boliviensis. The sequence goes on from NC_133456.1 coordinate 74,659,488, forward strand.
ATATTTAGTTATAATGTTTTTGAGATTCATCCATAGTGCTATGTGTATCTGTAGTTCATTTCCTTTTTTTTTTTTTGAGATGGAGTCTCACTCTGTAACCCAGGCTGGAGTGCAGTGCTGTGATCTCAGCTCACTGCAGGCACCACCTCCTGGGTCCTGGTTCAAGCAATTTTCCTGTCTCAGCCTCCTGAGTAGCTGGGATTACAGGCATGTACCACGTGCCCATCTAATTTTTGTATTTTTAGTAGAGATGGGGTTTCACCATACTGGCCAGGCTGGTCTCGAACTCCTGACCTCGTGATCTGGCCACCTTGGCCTCCCAAAGTGCTGGGATTACAGGCGTGAGCCACTGCACCCCGCCCCATATTCTTTTATTGTTGAGTAGTATTCTGTTGGATGGATGCCATGACTTGTTTATTTGTTCTCTGGTTGATGGTCATTTAGGTTGTTTTTAGTGGCTGTTGTAAATAAAGCTTCTATAAATGTTCTTGCATACGTCTTTTTCTAGTACTTTTTGTTATATCTGTTTTAGGCAAATACTTAGGATTGGTATTGCTGGATCATAGAGCAGATGTATCTTTACCTTTGTAATAAACTGCCAAATAGTTTTCCAGAGTTGGTTGTGCTAATTAACACTCCTGCCTGCATTGAATCCTTACTAACATTTGGTGTTGCTAGTCTTTATTTTAGCCACTCCACTGGGTATCACTGAAAAGTCTCAAGCAGGGGAATAACTTAAAAATAAATCACTCTGACTACATCATGGAGAGGGGGTGGGGGTGGGGCAGGAGTGGACGTGGTAGACCTCTCAGGTGGTGACGGCAACAGTTCAGGTGAGAGATATTGGAAGACTGAGTTATGGTACTGACGGTGGAGACAGATGGTAGAGATATTTAGAAGATAAAATTAATAGGAGTTGGTCACTAATTAAAAAAGACCCCAATACTTATTTGCCATTTGTTTGATTTTGGAGGAGGGGCGAAGTGTAGATTACTTGGATTGGTGGGCATGGGCATTGTACTTGGGGTCCCTACAGCAAAGGGGAGTGCTTAAATACATGATGTACATACATACTATGGAATAGCATGCTGTCATTAAAAATGGTATTGTAAAAATTTTTGATGCAGAAAGATGTTCAAAACACAATGCTCGAGACAAGTTTAAAGACTTTGTAAAGTGTATAGTATGACCGTTTTTAATATTTAAAATACGGTATAGAGAAAAGCCATCTGGAAAGATATAGTGTTAACTGTGATCTCTAGGTTGAGTTTTCAGAATAGTTTTTAATTTGGGCCACGATTTTTTTCTGGTTTTCTACAAAGAACATATGCTAATTGTGTAATATGAAAAAAAGTTATTTAAAAACACTTAACATTTCAAATATAGAAATTTATTTTAAGAGCACAAAATGAGACTAAATAGAGCTCCGAGGGGATGGGAAAGGTAGTGATAACAGGATCTTGATTCTTCCTTTATCCTCAGATACTCTTTTCCACCCTGTATCTTCTGGGTGGCTACCTGGCAGGGGTTCCTAGGCCTTTTTCAGCCTTTGAGGGTCTGAGAGCAGAAGGGCTAATGAGAGAGGCTAAGCTGAAGTCAAATCCAGGATTTTGAAATCCATGGAAACTTCTCTGATCTCTGTCCCTGCTGAGGGTAAATTCAAACCTCCTTTGGATTCTTGTAGTATTGATCATTTCTATTACCTTCGCCACCCTGGAAATGGCTTCTGTAAGTCATACATGGCCTCCACATTGCGAATCCAGCCTCAGTCCTCACCATACTGGACACATCAGAAGCACTGGCCATTGTGAATCTCTCCTTCCTCCTGCAGACACCCTCCCGGTCACCCCCATTTCACTGGCCAGTGAAATTTTCATTTCACTAAAAATTTCTTTTTCAGCCTCCATTGCAGTTTCTTCTTTGTCTCTCCAGCCTCTTAATCTTGGATTGTCCAAGGGCTCAGTCCTTGGAACTTTTCTTCTATATATACTTATTCCCTTAGTGATTTCATCCAGTTTTAGCTTTAGATATTCTCTTACACACTGACAATTCCTAATTGCTATCTCCTGCCTGGATCTCTCCCCTGAACTCCAGATTTGTGTAACCCGATGTGTTCCCATCTGGATTTCTCAAAGGCATCTGAAAGTTGATATGCCCCCAAAAGAATGCCTGTTCTTCCCCCACCTCTCCCCAGATTGTTCCTCGGTAAATGGCAACATCAACCTTCCTTGGGCTCAGACCACAAACCTTGGAGCCATCATGAACTTCTCTTTTGTTTCCCGCCTTACATGAGGAAAAGCCATTGGCTCTACCTTACAAATCTGTTCATATACACTCTCCTTACGCCCCGGCCCATGCCAGCGTCTCGCCCCGCCTGGATCACTGCAGCGCCTACAACCTGGTCTTCTTGCTTCCTTCCTTGTTTCCCACAGTCTACATTCAACTTAGCAGACAGAGTGATCTTTCAAAATACACATCAGATGATGTCACTTCTGAGCTCCAAAAACTCTTAACAGCTAAACATAAACAGAGTAAACGCTGGAGTCCTTAAAAAGCCTACACGGCCCCAGATGATACAATCCATTGCTTTTCTTTTAACCATGCGCTGTCTGACTTCTGGATCCAGTTTCACGGTCCTTGTTATTCCTAAACATTCCAAGCACGTTCAAAGCTTCAGGGCCTTGCACTTGCTCTGCCCCCTGCAGGCAATGCTCTTCCTTCAGATATCCACCTGGCAGCCACTTTTTTGGGGGTCTTTGCTCAACTGAGACCTTACATGACCTCCCTACTTAGAATTTCAACCCTCTACTCCCATCATTCACCACTTCCTTTCCCTGATTTATTTTTTCCCGTAGTACCTAATACCTAACACATTCTATCATTTGTTTTTTTTTTTCCTCCCTTTCCCAGATGTAAGATCCTTGAGAGCAGAGATTTATTTCCCTCCACTAATCCTAGAGCAGTACCTGACACAGACTAGGCACTATTTATTGGATGAGTAATAATCAGTATGTTATATCTTGTATGCTAGTTTCACCTAGAGAAATGTTTCCCCCACCAGATTGTGGAGTGTTGAAGAAGAGTGTGGGCTTCACTGTGACTCCCTCATTTCCACCTGCAAAGCGTCTATTACAGTGTCTTATACATCATCAATGAATGGTACATGGTAACTCCATGATGAAAGCACAGACTCACACTTGTTTCACTCTAGAAAACAGGTCATCCAGAAGAGCCTGGCTAGTTCTCAAAGGCAGGTGTCACAGACACCAGTGATGTCAGCTGCATGTGGCCTCAACCCCACAAGCTAATTGCATCTGAAAACAGTTCCTAGCACACGGATTATCTGTGTCTACTCTCTTCTCTTCCTGATAGAACATATATTGAAGAGTTAACATCTCTGGGAATAATCTTCAACCAATTGGGGCAGGTGTTGGAGGATAAACGCCCCAGCCTCCCGAGCTTCTGGTCAGCATGGCCTGGATAAGATGGTGTCAGTTGTGTTTAAGCATGAGCTGGGAAGTATAGCATTTAAACATGTAAGAGGTTGTCACACTGTTACTATACCACGAACAGGGCTTTCGCTTGACAATGCCATCTAAATCATTTATTTTTAGCATCCAGCAGTGCCTAGCATCTAGCAAGTGCTCAGTGGATGATTGGAAAATGAAGAAACATGCCCTTAATGGTGGAGCAATCTTCAGAGTTTGCTTAAAAATGGTGACTTGAGAATGATGTTCATAACTGGTAACTCTCTACACACGAGCACATACCTCTTGACTTCCCTAGGAAACTCCTTTCTACCTTACCACCTGTGAGATCTGGGAAGCAGTGCTCCATCGGTGCCCTCAATGAACCTAAGAGGTTAGACCAGATGGCCCCCTGAGACCATCTAGTTAAATCCAATCAACCACTGAACTGGGGTCAGAACCCAAATGACTAGTCCTCTCTCCACAGTAGCCACTGTAAAAATTCCAAAAAAGAAATTAATTCTGGAGGCTAACAGCCATGGTATTTTCAGATTCAATTTCAACAGTATTGCTGTTTAAGAAAGCCTGCCAAAAAGATAACGGAGATGAAAAAGTGCTCTGTAAACTGTAAAGTGTTATCCAAAGGTGATCTGAGGTTCACTGCCAAGGTCAACAAACCCAGGCCTGGGTGTAGAGCCAGCTCTTAAAATGAGAGGAGCTAAGGCTGGTCATTCAAGGGGCCCCTTCTGTATGGGACACCAGAGTACTCGATGGGATCAAAAGGACAGTTGGTCACCTGGTACCACCCTCCCCCCTCCCCCTATTTTAAGTACAATACACTTATGTTGAATAGAATATTTGCGCTATGCGTTTGTATTAAGCAATACTTGCACTATGTATTGGTATTAAACTGATGATCTTCTGGACTTCCTTCCTTTGGCTTGTATTTCAGAGGCCACACATTGAGCAGGAGCCACCTGCACCTCTGGGCAATGAACTGTCTCTCTAAAGTTTCCAACCGTCTGGGTACATTAGTGTTTTTCTCCCACATTAGTTTACATTTGTCCCAGCTGCATTAGAATTTAGATTCTGCACATATTCTGGCTCTCAAAACCACATTCTTCTGCGCTCACACTACCTCTTTGTCATCTAACAACTGAATACGCATTGTTCCCCTGGCTTGGCTCATGAAAGGGGACCCTGATGAAGAGTAAACTTCCCATTTTCTGGGCTTCCTTATCCCAGCGTCCAACACTAGAAGGGCAGCCGTGTTTGGTGACCTCCCGCGTTAGGTTAACGATCTGGGTCTGGGCCCAGGCTGGATAACGAGCCTGTGAATAATGGGGAGCGGATTGTTAAAGCTTTATCATGGTGAAGCTGAGAGGCAGAGACGGCTTACCCCTGCCCCTTCTCCCCAAGTATCTTTTCTTAATCTGTCGGAGCTAATGGGGTTTATGTGGCAGACATTCATTCCTCACAAGCTCCAATTCAAGCGGCGGAGCACTGGTTCAGTCTCACAGGTTTCTACACTTAAGAGGCTTGTAAAACAGTCAAGAAAAACAGCAGATAAACTGACGGAAAGCCTTCTGTTCTAGGTTTGAAAAAAGGCTCTACTTTATTTCTCCACTGTAATAGGAGTCTTGAAAAGGCCAAATTAGAGGTACAGAAAAAGGGTGAAATAGGAACACTAAAAGCCATACTACTACTGCAGACAACCCAGCAGCTGCCTTTTCATTTCCTTCCACATATTTCCCAAGTGATATATATTCAAGAGAGACAGACTTGGAGGAAAGGTTTTTACTTACTGCTGTATGACCAGAAAAAACATAAGCAAAACCTTCCTGAGCTCGTTATTCATCAACCGTTAGTCAAATTTTTACTTGTCAAGAGCAAAACTTACTGGGGAAAAAATGAGAAAATGAATGGTCTTATGTTCTTATTAATTTTCCGAGTATCTATGTAAGGGGTTGAGAATAATTCTGGGACTCCAAAGTCCTAGACTAGCCTGCAATCTTTTCACACAACACAAAGCCAAACGTGGGTTACGCTTAAAAAAAAAAAAAAGTTACTAAGAATTGGCGGTGCGGTGGACTCCAGGGGATGAGGTGATCTCAGCTCACTATTGGCTGGGAAGAGGATCTCTCGACTTCTTATCTCTTTGGATTAAATTTCTAGCTGGAGTCTATTTCCAGGTAACAGAGTTCCTGAAACTACCCTCAATTCCATGGTCTGTTCATTGGTAAGGCTAAACTGTTGAGAGAGGGCTAGGGTGGGGGTGGAGAGAAAGCCAGGGGGCTTTTGCCTGCTTTAAAATTGGACCACTGAGGGCAAGAAAGAGGCAGGTTTCAGGGCTTGGTAAACGAAAAGCAAACTTCTTTATTGTACACAGTACAGAATATAACGCAGCTTGGCAGGATGCATACGGCCCTGCGCAGGGGAAAGTATTTCAAATCAACTGGCAGGTTAAAGTCTTTCTGCACTGTAGACTTTCCACACTCTGGAAAAGAAGCAAACAAACAAACCCCAAAGAACCCCCGAAAAAAACAAAAACCATCCGGGAGGCGCATGAGTCCAATGGGAATGCATTGGTGAGCCGTGGTCCCGTGCTGGTGGACAGCACAGGCCACGCAGTTACAGCAGGGGAGGGGCAGCTCAGGCTACAGAGGATTATTCTCATATTGCTAAGACAGCATAAATCCATTCAAAAAAATCCAAACCAAGATAAGTAAAGAAAGGAAAACCAAATCTATACAGCATTTACAACAAATAAATCTCTAGCCAGCTGGGGGTAAAATATGCATCTATGTATAGACTATGTGTAGGTTAAGAAAGCTATAAATATGGTTTAGAAAGAGTCCTTGATTAGAGTACAATGCTAATTAAGGCCCAAGCTATAGGTTTACCACCTTGTGGGCTAATTAGCTTCCAACAGAGGAGAATCTCATGTTTCCATAGCTATAAAGTGCACCCCTTATCCCTGCGAACCGCTTCACAAACGTGCTGTCGGTCATAAGGGGGACTGTTTGGGACTATGGAGTGCTCCATTAATAGAAAAGCAGTTCAAAGCACGTGTCTCACACTCACAGAGTCAGCACTGCCTCCATCAAGTATGAGGAACAGCATGGTCATTCTTAATGTGCTAAGTGTCATGGGGAGCACAGAATTCTACCAGCAGAGCAGGCAGCAAGGTACCACCAGTAACTTATCCTCTCACTTGAGCTCAACTTTCACATAGCCTTAGCTTGGTTATTTAAAACTTTCCCAATATAATACAGCAATGAGAATAATTTCTTTTTTTATAAAGGCAGGAATCTAGAATGCTAGCACTGTTGCTTACCTGTCAGTATCACACATAAGTCTCAAACCCTACTGAATCATACAGGCAGGGTTTAAAGTCCAAGATTTAAAGAAAAAGGGAAACAAAACAAACTGATGAAATGGAAACTGTCATCAGTCATGCCCAGGGAAGAATCTCAAGAGTTCTCACCAGGTGACCAGGTTTCCTAAGGACATGACACATGTTATATACATATGCTTTCCAGAGAGGGCATGTTAGTGAACATGGGGAACTATACACAGAGAATCTAAGCTTGTGTCCAGGCTGCCCTGCACACTTCAAAAATGTACAACTCAGGTGCAAATGTTCCATCAGGTTGTCTGGTACAGAAAGCACAAAGCAGGCAACAAGGCGGGCTTTCACACGGCCAAGGGGAAGCCCCAGCAAAGCCCCTCTCAAGCTGCAGTGTCTTCGTAAGTCAGCACGGCCCTGGTTCAGGGACACAGTGCAGTTACCGAAAGGTTTTTGTTTTTTTGTTTTTTTGTTTTTTTTTTTGCTTTAAATACCAAAACTACAAAAATCAGTTTATAAACTGTTTTGCTAAAACAACCACCAAAACAAAACAATCCCCCAAATCAAGGCAAAACAAAATACTGTCAAAAGTGTTAATCGCCCTTCTCCTAAAATAAAAGCCATCCGCACTCAGCCATGTGATTGGGAAGAGAAAGGGTGCTTGCTCTACTTGGCGACCACATGGCCGGACGGTTCCCAAGAGTAGCAATGTTTTATGATTTTGAGAACCATGGAGTGGGGAACAGCTGTTCTGACTGCCCCCCCTGCTCTCCGAGACAAGGGGTAACATTTCAGATTCAGCTAGAAGAGCTTTCCAATTTTTAAGATATATTTTTAACCCTTCATGGTTTGAGCCTCCCCAACTTAGCCTACTCCCTTTTCTACGGGTTTGTGATTTCTTTTTCTAGAAGTTGTGCAAATCAGAGCCCTTCTTCGTAAAGGCATTTAGTAGTCCATGATCAATGCAGATTGTCACATACTGTGTCCCGTTTTGCGGGTACTAACCTGAACAAGATATTGCTTTGCATATATTGTCCATGGTAAGGAGACTCCATTTTGATCTCTTCCCGGAAACCTCATCAGAATCAGAGTTGAGGCGCCAGCCTTCTGGTGGTTTTCTGCCCCTCCCTGTTCCCACTCCCCAGCCAATGTATCTGTCTTTAAGGGTGCCAATCCAGAGACGGCTTGGGTTCTCCAGATAATACTCAAAGGGCAAGCTTTAGGAACAGCCAAAAACACAAACAAAACCACTGCCCTCGTTTGCCTGAATGGGAACTGCTAGCTCTAGGGTTTGGCCACTCCGCCACTCAGAAACTTAGTAAGCAAAGCCTTCAGCATAGGGGAGGCTGCCGCAGCGATCCATATCCAGGAGGTAAGCGGGGCTGTCTTCAAAGTGGGTCAGTGGCAGGGTGTCCTCCTCGCTGAGGTGGCACTCGGACTCCGCCTTCAGGAACGGACGCTGGTTATCCGGGAAAGCCATAGAGAAGAGGGCATCTGGGTCACAGACAAATTTGTAGACATACCGCTCTCCAGCCACCTGAGGGAGAAAACACACCTTACAGGGTCCATTTGGAACAGGCCATGGGATCAGGGGAAGAAAACCAGGCATTCCTAGGTCACAAAGCCAGGGACAAAAGAAGCAGTTGATTATCCTAGGTCACAAAGCCAGGGACAAAAGAAGCAGTTGATTACCCCAATCACTCAGATTTATTTTGAGAATCCTGGGAACCTCTTACCTGCCAGGTGTTTTACTGATACTACAGCAGTTAAAAAGAATCTCAATTTCAGATTCACACTAGATGGACTCTTAAGAGAAAATCCTCACTTTGTCTTCCAGTGATAGCTTCAAAAGCATGGTTATGCTGAGCCTGGAGTTTGGTGTTCCAAAAAGGTGTAAGGACTGACAGGTGCAAGGCCTAATAGACCACATTTTTGGTCACCTCCAGAGTTTACAGTCTTCACAGTATGGTCACGTTATTTTTGAAAGGTTAGAAATCTGATTAGAGATAGCCTGTTTGGAAGCCTTAAGTATGTTCCAAAGCCAAAAAGAATTGCTTTTGGCTTACTGGCAGCTGTAAGCTACCCGTTGCATGGTGCTGCTACACTCGGAACCGCAAACCACCTTTCTATGGGTCTTCTGCATTATCATATTAGAACCAGAAGGTCTTGGTTATTCAAGGGCCTCATGGTATGTGGCTGATGAGCCATCTAGGTCAATGGGATCACCCTCTCTCAGTTGGTTGGTTAGCAACAGTACAAGAAGCACCTAACACTGAAAACTGAACCCGATAATCGGCTTCTTTCTGGAGACGCAGAGAGGCAAGGGAAGGCAGCCAAAATTACTGACAAAATAAACATTTGAGATTAAAAAATTCGAACTGTTGAGTTTAATCCTGCCCTTTAGTCATTCTGCTGTGACTCTAAAATCTTTTTTTAATTCAACAAGTATGGCTCTGCTTCCAAATCTCTATCAATCAACCATCTCTAGTTAGTGTTGTATTGCCACAGTTTTACCTTAAAGCCCAACTCCAAAAATGAGTTCCTGTGGAAGAGTGAGGCAGGAGAGCACAGTGAAAATAATCCTAGATCAGAAGCCAGGAGCCCATGGCTTCCAGTCCTGGTTTAGTCACTAATGAGTCTTAACCTCTGTGAATCTCAATTTTCCTTTAAAAAATAGACGGTATGGGACTACAGCATTTGTTAAGTCTCTCTACTTACCAACAGGCTATCATTCACCTTTTAATGAGCTCTCATTTACTCATGAGTCATATAACAAATAAAATAATAACCCCTCCCTTACATTGGATGATACATTGTTCCTGAAATATTTTCAACTGTATTATCCAGTGATATCAGAGCAAGGATTATTATCTACATTTTTATTAGAAATAGAGGCTTTGGGAGATTAGGTGACCTTCTTCAAACCATACTGCTAACAAACTGAAGTGTTAGGATCTGAGCCTACCCAAGCCTCATTCCTGGGCCTTCTTTGTACTCTCTCCCTATTTATTTTCAGAAGTAAAGTTCTCTTCTACTTCCTTAGAAAACACAGAAGCGGCTGGGCACAGTGGATCACACCTGTAATCCCAGCACTTTGGGAGGCAGAGGCGGGCGGATCATGAGGTCAGGAGACCAGCCTGGCCAATATGGTGAAACCCCTGTCTCTACTAAAAATAAAAAAATTAGCCAGGCGTGGTGGCGCACACCTGTAGTCCCAGGTACTCAGGAGTCTGAGGCAGAAGAATCACTTGAACCCAGGAGGTGGAGGTTGCAGTGAGTCGAGATCACGCCACTGCACTGCAGCCTGGGCAACAGAGCGAGAGATTCAGTCTCAAAAAAAAAAAAAAAAAAAAGAAAACACAGAAGCTAGTCCTAAGGACAGCTCATTTCCACTGGTTCAAGCTACTGTGTCCTGGGCTGTTCTCCCCATGTTGGATCTGGAGTTGGGAACAGCAAAGGAATTGTGGCTCTCCCACCTGAACTTAGGATTTGACCTGATGATACTGACTCCAGGAAGGACAGGGGAAAATCGGGAGGGACTGCTGATGGGTATGGGGTTTCTTTTAGGGGTGATAAAATGTTCTAAAATTGATTGTGGTAATAGTTGTACAGCTCTGTGAATATATAAAAACCCATTGGACTGTATACTTTAAAAAAAGGAGAGGTAGGTTAGGGGGACCAGCTATCTTATAGCATTTAACTCTGTGTCTAGCACCGAAGTTAAACCTCAGTTCCTACCCTGAAGGAGCTTATGTTCCAGAGGCGGGTAGCAACAAGAAAGGAGTTACTTAAGACACAGTGAGAAGAGAAGTGGTAGGAACAAGTGCTGGTGCCATCAGAAGCAGCAGAGGGGACCACCTAACCCAATCTGAAACGGAAAGGTGATGGTTGAGACAGAAAACAAGGAGGGGCTGGCCAGGTACTGAGAGCATTAGGAATGTTCTAGGTCTTAAGTAGGATGGTAGTTTAGTAGGTGTTTTCCATTTTATGGTATGCTTGATAAGGTACATGCATGTAACATGTATTCTTTGGCAAACAAATACTACATTAAATTAAAAGGTGGCTATGCTAGTGAAAGCAGTCAAGTGTCAGTGAGGAAACGGGAGTTACGTGGTGATCAGACTGGGAACAGCCTCAGAGCCTGTACGAAGCACTAACAAGTCTAGAGTTTATCCGAAAGATCACAATGAGCTGTTGAGTATTTTTTAAGGTGGTGAGGAGAATAAGGGGTCACATTACCACCCCACTATGAGAAAGATGAATCTGGCTTCTTGTAGACAAGTTCTCAGCAGCTATACCCGTATGTTTCTGCCAAGTTCATCTTATTAGCTACTGCCAGGTACACTGCCTCAATGTGTAAATGCTGGGATCTGGGCAACAGTACATTACAGCATTTGGTAGCTAAGAAAGACTTGCCATTCCCATCTTCTACTTATCCATGGGTGTTAAGACTATGGCCTCTCACTACCTAGCCCAATAAGAATTTTGTACTGATTTCCTCAAAATATGCTTCATCCTCTAAACCACAAAGAGCAACCTGCTACCAGGTGACTCTGCTGTCATTCTACAAACCTAGGGTTTTTAACTTGAGTTCAGTTTCTGTAAGTCTGAAAGAAAAATCAGATGTTCTTATTCCTCTAACACTTCTAGCATATCGAACTAACAGATTTGGAGGTCTAGGTGTTTTAACAATTAAAGACTTCAGCCAAGCCGTTGAAGTAGAGACTTTTAAGTTGATTCCCTCATGGACTCCTTTTTGGATACAATAGTTGGCCTAAGTTTCTGGAAACTTTCATATGTAGAGGCAGTTGGGGAAAGCAGAGGAGCCTAATTTTCTATTGTGTGCTCTACATGCAACTTCCAGTTTCCACATACCCAACAGCACTCAGTGTACTCTTAATATCTTACTTGATTCTTGTCTCAGGTTGTCTTCTCAAGATTCTTTCCTACCACAGAATCACTTAGGGGGCTAACATTTATTCTTAGTGACGATCACCAGTCTCACTACAGAAGCCCTGGACTTTTTCCTTGAAAGAGACCAGAGTGGGCTAAGGGTCTTGCATAACGGCTCACCTTCTGCATGATACCCTTTTCATAGTAGTAGCGGAGAGAGCGGCTCAGCTTGTCATAGTTCATGGCTGGCCGGTTCTTCTGGATGCCCCAGCGCCGAGCAACCTGAAGGGACAGGAAAGTGAAGAGCAATGGAAACACATTCCCTGGGCCCCGTGTCCTCTCCCAATCCCAGCAAAGCCAGGTCTGTAACCTGACTGCTCTGGTCAATGATCTACTACTCTGACCTGGAAGGGAAGGCATTTAACTCCCTCAAGACCGAACACTCAACAAAGGCGATGATTCAGTGACCACTAGGAGGTGAGACCTAGAGATGGAAGAATGCTAGCACTTTAAGATTGCAGAGGGCTTGGCTAACGTCCCAGAGGATGCAGGCCCTCTACTGTTTCTCCACGTATGAATTATCGACCAATACCCATAGACCATTAACATGTTGCCATTAAGTGCTATGGTTTCTGTAGCAGTCAATAAGGAATAATTAGAATGGTCATTCCTGAAACATTAGAAACACACTAGTGAGTTGCTAATGGGCCAGCAGAGCAAAGGTTCAATTCTAATAAGATTGGAGGGGGACTGGGAGATGTTTACTTATTGCAGCTCACGGACTAAGGGGGAATCAGATCATTTCAGCCTGTTGCCATCCAATCCCACACTCCCAGCAGACTTGCAGAATGGACATTAAAGCATGTAGCACCATTATCCACTTAATGAAAAATTAACAGGGTTTTCCAAACAGTTCTGAAATGCATTATATCCAACCCAGTCCACCTGAGGTGCAGTGATAGGGCAATATAATTGGAGCTCTGGGCAAAGAAGCCTTACAGCAGGAAAACTTCCTAGGAGAGGTTACCCAATTATCACAGCAGCCAGGCAATTTCTGTTCTCAAGTGTATCAACTTCCAAAATCCTACTTATGACAATGACTGCCAAGGTAGGAGAATAACCCTGGAAATGTGAGTTTTCTCAAAGGTTTTCAAATGTATGTAAACCACGGGTCAGGGGTCATGTTTTGAGCATTTTAGGTCAGTTTTGGAAACTTAAAAAAAAATTTAAAAAAACTAACTATATTCCTATATTCCTTCGGTATTTTATTTTTATTTTCTGAGACGGAGTCTCACTCTGTTGCCCAGGCTGGAGTGCAGTGGCACGATCACGACTCAATGCACCCTCTGCTTCCCAGGCTCAAGTGATTCTCCTGCCTCTGCCTCCCAAGCAGCTGGGATTATAGGTGTCCATCGTCATGCTCAGCTAATTTCTGTATTTTTAGTAGAGAGGGGGTTTCACCATATTGGCCAGGCTGGTCTCAAACTCCTGACTTCAAGTGATCCAATTGCCTCAGCCTCCCAAAGCGTTGGGATTATAGGAGCAAGCCAGTATACCCAGTCCCTTTGATATTTTAAAAGCCAAATGTTAAACACGGAGTAGGAAGCAGAGAGAAGACAGCATTTCGCATAAACCATTTCCTTAAAATATTTGGGCAGAATGAAAGCAACATCTCCTAAATTCAGGATTCTAAAATGACCTTTAATAAAAATCAATAATGATCTGATGAGAATGCATCTCTCTCTTAATTACATTAATAGCAATGATTCTACTCTGCCTTGCAAGAAACCCTGTGAAAGTTAAATTTCTGTTCAATTACTTCATGTCTCCACAGCAGACACAATGTCCTGCGTCTCTCTTTACTCCATGTGGTACCCACTCAATTCTACCTTTCAAACAGCCCAAAAGGCAAAATTAACCAAAAATTACATCCTGGTTAAAGATAAACATTTTAAACCAATAGAAATAATGGTAAGAAGAGAAATGTGCTAATCCAATAATATATGTCATTGTACCCTGTTCAAAAGAAATGATACTTTATAAAACTAATCTTTAACTGCTGTCTGCCATAAGTAACACAGGGAAATTACAAAGAAGTCTCATCATTTTACTATGTTCAGGGGTGGAAAACAATCCTTGAATATTCTTCAACTTGAGCGGCCACCTCTCAGCTGTCACTTGCATATGCAGTTGCTTACTGGAGAGAGGTTTGGTATATACACAGATTTCAACGCAGCTCTGGTAGCCATAGTTACTGACTCATCCTCTCGGGCCAGAGCCCTGTGATTCTCTAGCCCTCACCACGGCTGTTCCTTCTACAGTAACGCATGATGCGGCTCAGCTCCAGAGCAGCTGGGAATTAGGGCTGCCCCTCTTCTGGGACTGTGGAGGCAGGCAAATAGATCTTTCTTCCTTTTTTCTCTCTTATCAGTTACTTTGGTTGCACGCACCTTGAGGACTGAGGCTGAAGGAGTTAAGGATCTACCTATCCCTTCTCCCCTTTAAAGAGAGAAAAGCTACTGAACTGGGAATGGCTCTTCCTAGCAGCCCATCCCTTCAAATCTCTTAGCATCAGTTATCTGCCACATGTTCAACAAACAACCCTACCCCCCAAAATATTCATTAATGCAGATTCACAGTTAAAATGGCTACAGATTAAAGCCGAGTCAGTCATAATTGAGAGGGTGCTAAGCTGGATGACTATCAAAAGACATTTGATTAGGGGGCCTGCCAAAACGCAGTTCTAAAACCACAATTTCCATGCACAGTGTAATGGATATTATGGATAATTACCCAGAGTGCACTACTCAGCCACACAGCTGCCTACAATTACGTCCTCAACAGCTTCCTCCTCCGCTTCACCCTTCAAGCTCCCCCATGACAACTTCTTACAGCTTTTTCCAGAAGCTGGTATCTTCCTGACATTAACAAGAACAGGGCCCTTATAGGTAAAGGAGGGGCGAGGGGAGCTCAGCAAATGTCACCTGTCCTGAGGCTAACATGCACATGTGGCACCCAACTGATCCTGGGTGAACAGAAAGGCACATTGGGAGCTTAGGGAATGCTTGGGGACTTCAAGGTGGGGTGGAAAGCAACATTTCCTGAAGAAACAAAGCTGCCCGGTCAACTGAGGGAGGCTCAAGGACACTGCAGGCTTCTCACATGACTTGGCTGCCTGGCATTTATGATGATTCTGTATTAATATTCGTTTCTTTATTAAGTAAGAAAGCAGGAGCCCTTTGCCATCTGTTCGTCATTCTCTTTACCACTGGTGGGAGTGCAGAAGATTCAATAACAGCTTTATGGAAGGCCATAACCAGGTTTACCTGCAGCTGGACGGCCTGGGCTTAGGCCTGAGGCAGTGGCAATAAAATAATAAAAGCTCCTGTTTGTGAAACAAGATAAAGCAATGAGGGCACCCACGTGACAGAACTACTTTCAAAAAGCCTCTGTGAACCTAGGTGACATGCTTTCCTCAGACTTCACATAAACCAGGCCATGTTATTCAGAAAGCAGCGAGGAGGAGCATGGGTCCATGTGGGATGGATGGCTCTCTAGGGGTGCTGGAAGCCTAAAACATGGCTGTTTCTACATAGCCAGAAAAAAACACTTACGCACTAAACGAACACAGTGGCACTCAACTCCAGCTCCGAATGTAGACTGAACCTCATAGAAGCTGTCTACAGTCTAGATGTTGATACATTTCCATTCTCGGGAGTGAATAGAAAACAGGGAACATATGTGTACCTTGTTTTATAACTGCCTTTAATGAAGGCTGCCTTCTTCTCCTACCAATCAAGATCCCTCATACATTTCCAATCCATACATTCTCCTCCTTTTCCCATTTGAACCTTTAGACCACTTTCTTCTTCCAAATCAAGTCCCAGGTTGTTACCTCCTGCTGTTAACCCCATGCCAACATATTTCCTTGGTGTGTTAAAGCAAGCCCTCGAGTTAACTGAACACTGAAAACTATAATTCTCATTCAAATGCTTTCTAAGAGTGTCTAAGAGTGTTGTTTCCAATTTAATTATACCCAACCCAAAGATGCCTTTTGATCTGCTGGTTTAATTTATATGCCTAAGAACATGCTACTGAAAGAAGCATATGTCAGTTTTTTTGGGCACTTATTTCTGTTCCATTTATAATCTCCCTAGATTCTAAATCAAACAGAAATTAAAAATCAACCCCTTTAGAATATGCTATACTGAGAGCCTGATTTAATTTACTTTGTTTTGTGATATTTGGGAAAGGGATTCTAGGGTGTATCTTCTCCACTGAAGAAATGGTACTGGTTCTTACAAAAATAGTGTATTTCTGTCAATAGTTCTGGGCACAGAAACAGTAACAATGTTCTTTTCCTGTTAAAATAATTGAGGTTTGCATCATCTCTCAACTACTCTATTGTGATGCCACATAACACACCTTTATGTTTTTGGACACAGGCTTCCACTCTGTTGCCCAGGCTTAATCAATCCTCCCCACCTCACTCTCTCAAATGGTTTGTACTACAGACACACACCACCCTGCCTAGCTAATATATATATATATATATATATATATATATATATATATTTGTATTTTTTGTAGAGACAAGGTTTTGCCATGTTACCCAGGCTGGTTCTGAACTCCTGGGCTCAAGTAATACAGCTGCTTTGGCCTCCCAAAATGTTGGGATTACAGGTGTGAGCCATTGTGCCCAGACCTAACACACCTTTAAAAAAAAAATCTAGGCTGGGCGCGGTGGTTCATGCCTATAATCCCAGTACTGTGGGAGGCCGAGGCGGGTGGATCACTAGGTCAAGAGATCGAGACCATCCTGGTCAACATGGTGAAACCCCGTCTCTACTAAAAATACAAAAATTAGCTGGGCATGGTGGCGCAGCCTATAGTCCCAGCTACTCGGGAGGCTAAGGTAGGAGAATTGCTTGAACCCAGGAGGCAGAGGTTGCGGTGAGCCGAGATTGAGTCATTGCACTCCAGCCTGGGTAACTAGAGGGAAACTCTGCCTAAAAAAAAAAAAAAAAAAAAAAAAAAAAAAAAAATCTAAGCTCATAAGATTGATCCATCTCTGATGATTTTATTTTTCCAGGCTACAGCCATTTGAAATACATATTGGGTAGCTGTATCCTGTAACATATTGGCAAAATGTCATACAATATGTTCATGTAGCCTCAGAGATAGTCTATGGCCTACAGGGGCTAAGACCAAAACAAGTCTGTATCATTGAAACAATACTTGAAAAAGACTTTCCAAAGGGGAGAGCATATCCTATTTGAATATAAGTCTTCATGGTCTCACTCCCAAGATTTAGCAGAAGTGTTAGAAATACTTTTAATGTATTCTACAGTGGAGAACTCTGCTTGTCCATGTATTATAAACTGTCCTATTAATAGGAGGGATACTGCCAAGCCCACTGGCCAGGCCAGAAGTTGAATGAGAAGAGTAGACTTAACATGATAAAAAGCCTCAGTGGAAATCTAAAGAAAAAACATCATCATCAACAACAACAAATCAAACACCGTCTGAGTCCAGCATCCAGCACATACATACCTCTTCTGGTTCTATCAGCTTGAACTCCATGCCTCGGCCTGTCCAGGCAATGAAGTGGGCATTGGCTGGGTCATCAAGAAGGGTGACCAGGAACTGCCACAGCTGAAGGGAACCTCGCCTCTGATAAGGGGGCCCCTCTCGATACATTGTAGGCTCCTGCTTGACTTTGCCTGTTTGGGACAGGGACACATCACACAATAGCTTAGCTCTAAGTATCTCAGGTGGCTGGGATAAAAAGGAGTTGTTCATGCTGATTTAATCACTCAACTTGGGAAGACAGTCATGATTGAGGTGTTCTGACATCTCCAAACCTCTACCTGGCAACAAACCTTGGATGGGGCTACTTACCTTCCAGTCTCTCAGGCACAACACAAGTGTCATCAAAGTATAATCGGGGATCTTTTTCATATGAAAAACCTGAAAGAGAATTGTAAAAGAAAGACTACATTGCTTAACAAATTCCGTGTTGTACTAAAACTATGGATTTAAGGACTAAAGTGGGATCCTATCATTTCAGGTCCTGAGCCCTACTGCTGTATTTATGCCAGACTGAATTTGCGGGGATTTCAAAAGGGCTCAGGCATTCTAATTCTGATGTAATCACCTGCGCCTCAGTCAGAGCAGAATCAATTCCTGCTTTTACAGCTGAGACTACAGGAAGTGCTGAGTCACCAGTACGTTCCTTCACATTTTGCTTCTGAGGTCTGCATGGATCAATGTTGCTCTGACTAAGCCTTTACATCTGAAAACACACCTCTATTTCAGTTGGCCTAGCTGGATGGATTTGGTTGATCTGTACATAGACCTGCCATTTTCCTGTTAGCTAAAATTAATTTCAACCTTTCCTATAAACTCATCCAAGCTACTCACATATCTCATTCAATTACGAAAGAGCTTGAAGGGTAAAGAATGTTGCCAAAATGAATAAAGACTTGGGCCTGTAGAGGATTTCGAAAGCAGTACTGGAGGTGTCATTACCAAACATAGTGAAGGGGATCTGAAAAGACTTTCCAGCAATGAAACAAATTCATTGCATAGACGACAAAACAAAAGTCAAGAAAGAGGAACTGGCCCAACAACACAAGTTAAAGGGCTCAAGGAGGAAGGATGGCCTGATAGTCTTCCTCCATAAACCCCTTATACACATTCAGTGCTAACCACCATGCCACTAGGCACCCTGTCAAGATTGGTGCTTCTAATCAGAGCCAGGGAACAGGGAACTTTGATGGGGGCCACATTCTTCCTTGTAGTTTAGCCTGTTGGGAAGTGTAAGGTCTCCAGTGCATATTCCTTCAGCAGCACACCTCTTAGGAGAATGCAAAGGGCTCCTGTTTGACAGGCAGTGCTTCCTGGAGCTTCATTTTCCAGTCAGTTCACCTGGCTCTATAGTACAGCTCTACATGTTTGATATACAGTGGGGGCAGGCAGGGGAAAAGGCTCTGCAATGAAGGACTTTAATTCATTAGAGTCTGAGAAGGATCCGCTGCAACTTAAAAAATCCACAAGGCCGGGCACAGTGGTGGGTCCATGAGCAATTACAAGGGTGACTGTATCTGTAAAGCTTCAAGGGGTCTGAATGAGGACAGCCATAATAGCAAGTGCTATGTAACTTACGGAGGAGCAGGCAATAAGTGATTTTAAATCAGTTTGTCATAGACAAAACAGCCTGTAATCCCAGCACTTTGGGAGGCTGGGCGGGGAGTGAATCATCTGGGGTCAGGGGTTCGAGACCAGCCTAGCCAACACGGTTGAAACGTAATCTCTACTAAAAACACAAAAAATTAGCTGAGCATAGTGGTGGGTGCCTGTAATTCTAGCTACCTGGGAGGCTGAGGCAGGAGAACTGAACCCAGGAGGCAGAGATTGCAGTGAGCGGAGACCATGACATTGCACTCCAGCCTGGGAGACAGAGCAAGACTCTGTCTCACCAAAAAAAAAAATAAATAAATAAAATAAATCCATGAGTAAAGGCGCCAAGATATAATTTCACCATTCTTTGTTCCTTCAGTCAACCCAGATCAAGTAGCTTCTTGGCAGGACCAGCACCATTTTTAAGAGGCCTGGGACTGAAGAAACTCTGCACAACTGAGACTGTTTTGAGATTTGTATTATTCATTTTTGTTTTCTCAGCCCTAAGCATTAGTTCTCTGTTGCTTAATGACATCAAAGGAAGTCTATTTTATTGACATTTATATATTATTTAATCCACTAAATATTTATGCCAGGCACTGTGCTAGAAGGCAGTAGGTAGCCAGAAGAATATACACTTGGTCCTTGTTCTCATGGAGACTGCATCCCAACTGGGGGAGACAGACCTGCCATTTTCCTGTTAGAGAAAAAGAAACGAGAGATGGTGTAGTACTGATGGACCCCAATTAGCTGTGCAATACTGAATAAATTAATCTCTCTGTGCTCTAGTGTCCTCATTTTAGCAGATAATAATTCCTACCTTATGGTGTTGTTATGAGTTTGAGTTAATATCATTCAATTGATCCACTGCTCTATCTTTATACCAGAATGCCAAGGGTAGCTCCTGGTACATAAATGTGTAATAAATGATAGTTAAAAAAATAGTCATTGTACATTGTGGTAAGCACAATTAAGAAATTAATGGAATAATGTGAGAGCTTGGTCTTATATCCTCCATCAAAGATTCTAAATTCCTTGAGGATAAGGATCATATCTTGGTATCTTAGTGTCCTCATGGCACCTTACACATAAGTACTAAATAGATATTTGAATAAATAAGAGATTCTATAGCCTTCATTAAAAATATTTAAGAATATAATGCTAACTTTAAAGTCAGGGATTCAGTGACTCCTGATAAATTTATTTTCCAATTTGGTACTAAACTGACTTTTATGACAAACTGGTATACTCTGTCTTACCAACAAGACTTTTATAATCTAGTATGCTTTAAACATTTTGTCCTGGCTGCCAGGAAGCTATATATTTCCCGACATCCCATATGTATTTTGATATTCCAGTGATGTTTTAATGGTCTTATTATAAAGTCATTATAAGTGAACGTCAAAGTTTACAAATCTGTCAAACTTGCCATGTTCTTTTTAGAGGCGTTCTCCTCTAAGGGAAGAAAAATACATTCATAGTACATAGAAAACAACAACAACGTATACTTAGATGAAATTCTTGGTTTTTCAGAACGAATCAGATGAAGATCTGCCTATAAGAAGTATCACTTTGGGATATTTTGTGGTTTCTAGGCATCACCACCTGTGGTCCTCTAAACCACCTGGAAGATACTATTGGTTAAGTGAAATTTAAGTCAGCTGAATTTGCGCCAGCAGTTTATCAGTTGTGGCCACAATCATCTAATCACTCAAATAAAGGTGGCAGGAAGGAAGAACCTGTTTGAGGGGCCAAGTAGAAACAAAAGATGCAAAACATGATGCAAAGACTCCAGGTGAACACTTAAGGCAGGATGGCTATCTTAGCAATCACAGATGCCAATCAGAAACACTTGTTTCATTAACTGTTTCACAGACATCTGTGATCAAGCCTGTATAAGGAGAGAAAAAGCATGTCAGGGAAATTTAAAACAATTAAAAATGCTGTTTTGTTTTTGTTTTTTTAATTAACTTCTTCGACGTGTTTGAAGTCAGGGAAAGGAATGGGGAAGGGTGCAGGGAAAACACACACAAATGCACTTGTGTAGTAAGCAACCCAACGCCTTGCTAAAAATATTTCCCCTAAGACCATGCTCTTTCCTAAATGTTGTAATTATGTAAAATGTTTTCCTCCCTCTCTTCCCTCACTCCCTTCTAGTTTGCCTGCTACAGACATCAACTGCTTCTGTAGAAATATTCAGGAACCTCAAAGAGAGCCCCATGTAGCTGTGCCCATCACAGCCAGTGTCCAGGAGACAGCCCTTCCTTTCCAGGGCTGGACACTCCATCAGAACATCACAGGGTACCCAGTGAAACAACACTTCGTCTCCCATCTAACCAAGTGGGTGTGAAGCAGCTACCCACAGAAACCATTCTTAGGAACGAATCACTTATAAAAGGCAGCCAATGCTTCATGAGTATCAGTTCTTTTGACTTTCATTTCAAATGACAGAGACCAGTGGTTCTCAACCTTGGATGCACACTGGAATCACCTGGGGAGCTTTAAAAACTACTAAAGCCTGGGTCTCACCTCAGAATTTCTGATTTAATTGCTCTGGATGAAGCCTGGACATCAAAATTTTTAGAGGCTCCCTAGGTGATTCTAATGTTTGACCAAACTTGAGAATCTCTATTCAGTAGTTTTCAAACTTGAAGGTACACCACAATCTCCTGAAGGACTTGTTAAAACACAGATTGCTGGGTCCCACTCCTCAGAGTTCTGATTCAGTAGGCCTGGAATGGGTCCTGAGAATGTACATTTTTAAAATCCCAGGTGAAGCTGTTGTCACAGGTTTTGGGAATCACACTGCTTTAAATCTTCAGGGAAAAATGTATTGAGAAAAAGAAGACATACACCTAGGAAAGGAGTTCTAAAAAAACCTTTCCTATTTCAATGTTCAGAAGGGAACTCCTGAATCTACCATCTCAAGTTAGCCTTTGCCCAGAATGGTAACTTGAAGCTCTGAGCCCATCTCTGAAGGCCTTTCATGCCCCTAAGCATGATTGCAGTCCCTACTGGGGCTCCTTTCCATCAAATGAGCCCATAGATTTGCTACTGTCATTCATTTATGCAGGAGCTTAAAAGCCCAATTATCCTCCCCCAACAAAAGGCTCCCTTCTTCCTTTTGATTCACATTTAATTACTTCTTTAGAAAAATCCTAAAATTTAAAAATCTGTGACAATGCACTAAAAACAACAAAACACAGACCCTCACAAAAACTATCAGCACCCCCTTTTACCCAGAAATTTCAGAAACTTAGTTTCAAGAATCAAGAGAATGATAATACAAAAACATTTAGCTAGATGAATGTTCACTGAATTTAGGAATAATCTGGAAATACCCACTTTTCAGCAACAGGTGATTAGCTCAATACATACCCATGCAGTGAGTACTGTGCAGCCATTAAAGAGAAAATCATAGAGGAATGTTGGGTGCTATAGAGATGGCTGTGGAGTATGGCAGGAGATGAAGAGTATGGGCTCTGGAGCCACAGGGCTTGGTTTAGAGCTCTGGCTCAACCCTTACAGCCACATGCCCTTGGGCAAATCTTTTATCCTCTAAGCCTCGGTTTCCTCATTACCCTATGGGGCAAATAAAAATATCTATCCCATAGGGCTGCTATGAGAATTAAATAACTTAATTAATGCATGGAAAGAACACAGAACAGTGTTTGAAACATAGTCAGTGTTCAATGTGAGTTAATGACTATTGTTAAAGACTGTAAAACAATTGAGTCCTGTATAATCTGTGTCATTCTATATTTGCATATGCACAGAAAAGACTGGAAGACTATGTAGCAACTTAATGGTTATCTCTGGGCAGTGAGATTCAATTTTCATCTTTTTGCCTGTTTGTAGCTTCTAAATTGTGTATAGTCAGTATTTACTGCTTAGGCTAAGAATACACTACGAAAGTTTGTATTTTTTTTTTTTTTTTTTTTTGAGACGGAGTTTCGCTCTTGTTACCCAGGCTGGAGTGCAATGGCGCAATCTCGGCTCACCGCAACCTCCGCCTCCTGGGCTCAGGCAATTCTCCTGCCTCAGCCTCCTAAGTAGCTGGGATTACAGGCACGCGCCACCACGCCCAGCTAGTTTTTTGTATTTTTAGTAGAGACGGGGTTTCACCATGTTGACCAGGATGGTCTCGATCTCTTGACCTCGTGATCCACCCGCCTCAGCCTCCCAAAGTGCTGGGATTACAGGCTTGAGCCACCGCGCCCGGCTCGAAAGTTTGTATTTTAAAGAAAACTAGCTCAAAAGCAAGCTCCTCCAAGAAACTGACATTCTATCTCCATTCTGACCACTTCCTTGAAGCCATATGCTTTGGAACACTTATGCATCTTATTTGTTTCCAGTTACTTTCACCCTAATTAGTAGGTCAGCACTAATGAAGGCAAAGTCACAGGCTCAACCTTGCCCACTGCTCCTGCTGCTAATTAGAGTGAGATTATCTCAGAGACTTATTGAATTAAGTTGATCCCAAAGGGACTGGGCACAAGAACTCGAGGAGACAGCATACACTCTTGATATAAAACTATCATCTTCACATAAAAATAAATGTTAGGATAAGTGATAATCTAGGCTTGTGGGTAAACTGCTTTATTTCTGTTCTCATTTGAGGTACTTTTTAAAAGTCCAATTAGAAAATATTTCTTTTGTGTCCTTCAACAAAGCATTTTGTACAAAATATACCACTCCACTCCCATCCCTAATACTCCCTACTCCCTGCTAGCTCACTTCCCCACCAGACCCCTTCAAGTTTGGTGAAGAATGCCTTAAATTTCCCTCCCATGTTATAAGTGGCAACCATTTATCATATGATAATAATTACAATGTAGAGTTACCCACCCAAGCACTCAAACTAAGTAAAACCTAGAGATACATTTTTAAAACTCTAAGACATCCTTGGACCCTCACTGACGTAACTATAAAACATATGAAAACCATCCTCACTGATAAAACTCCTAAATTCCAGTTTAAGCTGATAGTGTCACGTAAGCTATTATATATAACCTCCATTTCTGAAAATGGGGAAATAAGGTGCATTTATTTGTTCTCCAAATTGTCCTATACTCTAAAAAGTTGGGATCACTGTTAATGAAAATGGCAGCCCTCACTGGGCTTAAGGGCATGCTTAAAACCTGCGTGCAAAATAATTGAAGATTACAATCAACTAGCTTTATATTAATGAGCTAAGCAAGGTTTAATCTATGATCTCAAATCTCAGCCTGGAAACGGAGCAATTTTAAGCTTGAGTATTACTCAAAAAAAGAAGAAAGAAGAAAAGAAAGAAAAGAAAAAGAAGGAAAGAAGGAAGGAAACAGAAAGAAAAGAAAGAAATCGAGAAAGAGAGAGAGAGAGAGGTGTGGGCGCAGTGGCTCACGCCGGTAATCCCGGCACTTTGGCGGGGGGGTACGGGGGGTGGTGGTGGCAGATCACCTGAGGTCAGGACTTTGAGACCAGCCTGATCAACATGGTGAAACTCTGTCTCTACTAAATACAAAAAATTAGCTGGACGTGTTGGTGCATGCTTGTAGTCCCAGATACTTGGGAGGCTGAGGCAGGAGAATTGCTTGAATCTGGGATTTGGTGGTTGCAGTGAGCAGAGATTGTACCATTGCACTCCAGCCTGGGCAACAAGAGCAAAAAAACTGTATCAAAAAATAAAAAAAGAAAGAGAGAGAGAAGAGAAAGAAAGAGGGAGAAAGGAGAGGAGAGAAGCAAGGAAAAGCAGGTTCCTTACCTTCATGGCTGCTGGAGAAATAACCCCCTCTCATGTAGGATGACTGGCAGTTAGGCACTTCTGAAAGGGAAACAAAGGTGGACACAACCCCATCAATCATTTCTGCAACAGAAGCAGCGTATTTGGTCAACTGCAGCCCTGTGGTAAAGCCTCTAAACCTCCTGCTCCTCCATGTCTAGGGTCATGTCTTTTTGGCTTTGTGCCGGGAAAGAGGTGCCATCCAATAAGCAAGATGGCAAACACCGGAACCCACCATCTGAAAGGAAGGCTCTCCTAATCAAGAGTCATTGGAGGAAAGAAAAAAGATGCTTCACCCTCATTCTTTGCTCATTTTAGAAATTAGTTAGCACCAGATCTGGTGAAAGAGCTAATGCAGGGGAAAAAATATTGGCCTTCAAAAGGCCAAGCCTGGCCTTTTGCCCATGCTGACTCCTGGGCATTAGGGTGGGAAAGAGAAGAGGACGGCTTTAGATCTTTTCCAATTTGCTCCCCTTTACTGCTGGTGGCCACATCCAATTCTGCTACAAGAGCTGGGAATATTTTTAGGCCAAAGGGATTAGGGGACCTGAAGTGAGGAAGCCAGGACTCGCTCTGGCAGGGGTAGAGGACTGCAGTTTGGTACATTTTTGCCAGGCTGGGACTGTCACACTGAAACTGAACCACACTCAAGTGATCTCTTCTTCAGGCATCATGTTATCAGTGTCCATTGAGAGGAAAGACAGTCAGTTGAGTTGTGTTCACGTGGGATGAGCTATCACCCTGGGAACACAACTCAGATCAAAGACTTACAGATATGGTAACATCTGTTGAGTGCCTTGCTTTAAGGGAGTGGAGTGGGGTACAAAACCCATCAGGACAGATCAAAATGTCAGTCTTAAAGGAAAAAATGTTGCTGTTCATGCTACTCTTGAGAAAAATCCATCAAAGCTTTCAAGAGAAATGCTTATGGAAATGTTTACGCACGGTGACTACCTCATACTTGGTAAGTTTTCTGTCATAAAGCAACAGGTCTCTCCCTTCTGCCTAATTCCCCAGCATTTCCCATAACCAGTTTGTGCCTGAATAGATCAATCTCTGTATTATTTCAGAGAACGTCAAAAGCAAATTCCATCCAAAACTGAACCCCGACAATCTTCAGGCTTGGACTCAGAGATGTACTTCATACCACTTTTGAATGCCTACTGCACTTCCTACCATTTACATAGCTTTTCTGTTTGTTTGTTTGTTTTGAGACAGAGTATTGCTCTGTTGCCCAGGTTGGAGTGCAATGATAGGATGTTGGCTCACTGCAGCCTCCACCACCTGGTTTCAAGCAATTCTCCTGCCTCAGCCTCCTGAGTAGCTGGAATTACAGGTGCGCCACCACATCCAGCTGATTTTTTTTGTATTTTTAGCAGAGGCGGGTTTCACCATGTTGGTCAAGCTGGTCTCAAACTCCTGATCTCGTGACCCACCCACCTCAACCTCCTAAAGTGCTGGGATTACAGGAGTGAGCCACTGTGCCTATCCAGCTTTTCTCTTTTGTATTCCATTGTGCATAAACATGTCAGCTTTACTAGCTCCTGTGTTATTTGAGGGCAATTCTTATAAAATGATTCCCCAAGGCCCTGCATGTATAAAACACTGAATAATGAGACAGAAGAATACAAGAATGAAGCAATGACAAGCAAGATTTTCTGCTGACCTGAATCGACGCAGTAATCCCGAGGCTCCTGCTTGATTCCCATTGGTGACTGGAACCCATGTGCTGGGGGGCCTGGCATGCCCGGGACCCCATGTTCATAGAGCGGGTCATGGTATTCTTGTTTGAATCCCTGAGGGGGTGGGGGAGCTGCAGGGACAATAGGTTCTGACATTTGCCGATGGTAACTGGGGCGATTATCTCCAGGAACTCCTGGCTGAGGAGGGAAGGGGTGGCAGGGTTCAGACAGTTGTCTCTGAAATCTGTAAGAACAAAGAGGTTTTCATGTTGAACTAAGACTTGATGAATACCTAGTAGACCGAGCATGGGGGACTAGATGTTCCAATTAATGAAATTATTTGCAAAGTATTTAATAATGCTTATTTCTGGACATTTTACCCTCTTCCCAAAATTACACTGTGTATTTCAAAGCTCTTGAGTCAGGAAGTGGCAAAAAAAAAAAGCAATGATGTGGTAGGCTCTAATCTCCCATGTGTGTTTACTTTATGTACAATTTGTACAGATTATGTATCTGAATATATAAGATCAATTATTTGCAAATAGCACTAACATATACATAAATGTTTATTCACTAGTTCATCCATTCTCTCACCTAAGATAAAAGGAACTTTTAAAGACTGAATACAAAGTAACCATTTAGAAAATGTAGTGTTTTTTTGTTTTTTTTTTTTTAAAGAGAGAATCCTGGGGCCAGCTTTAGCTCGGTGGTTACTTTGACAATGCTTTCTATGGTGGAAAACAACCACTCCGTGTGGTTCGAGACCCGTGGGTGCTCTCCGGCCCTTCAAAAAGAAGAGAGAATCCCATTCATAGTAGCAATAAAAAAAATAACATTCCTAGGAATAATCAGGAAACCTATAGGCCATATATGAATAAAATCTTGAAATTGTTTTCTGAGGAAAAGAAAGAAAAAAGCGCTAAGAGAAGATATTTAGGACTTTGAAGCTATTGATTGATTCACTGAAAATTATTCTATAAAAGCAAATGCCTTACCAACTAACTTGACAAAATAATTCTAAACTTTATTTTGAAAAGACATAAGGACCCACTAGCTATTGACATGTCATAAAACTACAATAATTAAAACAGTAATACAAGGAATTCAAAGATGGGCAGATCAAAGGAATTGAATGGAAAGCCAAAAACTGTCAAATATATTCCAAAATTTATTACTTGCTAAGGTTAGCATTTCAAATTAGTTGGGGGAAAAAAGTTAGACCCCATTTTATATAGATATCAAAATAAATTTATAAGGATTAAAGGTTCCAATATAAAAAGTGAAACCAGCCAGGCATGGTGGCTCATGCCTACAATCCCAGCACTTTGGGAGGCCGAGGTGGGCAGATCGCTTGAGGTCAGCTTGGCCAACATGACAAAACTCTATCTCTACTAAAAATACAAAAAAATTGCCCAGATGCAGTGGCTCACGCCTGTAGTCCCAGCACTTTGGGAGGCTGAGGCGGGCGGATCAGGAGGTCAAGAGATCGAGACCATCCTGGCCAATATGGTGAAACGTGTCTCTACTAAAAATAAAAAAAATTAGCTGGGCATGGTGGAGCAGGCCTGTAGTCCTAGCTACTTGATAGGCTAAGGCAGGAGAATCGCTTCAACCTGGGAGGTGGAAGTTGCAGTGAGCCAAGATTGTGCCACTGCACTCCAGCCTGGTAACAGAGCAAGGTTTCGTCTCAAACACACACACACACACACACACACACACACACACACACACACACACACAAACAGAAATTAGCTGGGTGTGGTGATGTGTGCCCATAATCCCAGCTATTTAGGAGGCTGCAGCTTGAGAATCAGTTGAACCTGGGAGGTGGAGGTTGCAGTGAGCCGAGATTGCGCCACTGTACTCCTGCCTGGGCGACAGAGCAAGACTGTCTTAAAAAAAAAAAAAGTGACTCCGAGGAGAGATCAGTCGGTAGAGGAGAAGTCGAGGTTAGAGAGAACTGGGAGGCACTTTGCTGTCTTCAATCGAAGTTGAGGGTGCAAAAATGCAGAGTAATAAAACTTTTAACTTGGAGAAGCAAAACCATACTCCAAGAAAGCATCATCAACATCACCACCAGCAACAACACCACCAGCAGCAACAGCAGCAGCCACCACCACCACCAATACCTGCAAATGGGCAACAGGCCAGCAGCCAAAATGAAGGCTTGACTATTGACCTGAAGAATTTTAGGAAACCAGGAGAGAAGACCTTCACCCAACAAAGCCGTCTCTTTGTGGGAAATCTTCCTCCCGACATCACCGAGGAAGAAATGAGGAAACTGTTTGAGAAATATGGAAAGGCGGGCGAAGTCTTCATTCATAAGGATAAAGGATTTGGCTTTATCTGCTTGGAAACACGAACCCTAGCGGAGATTGCCAAAGTGGAGCTGGACAATATGCCACTCCGTGGAAAGCAGCTGCGTGTGCGCTTTGCCTGCCATAGTGCATCCCTTACAGTTCGAAACCTTCCTCAGTATGTGTCCAACGAACTGCTGGAAGAAGCCTTTTGTGTTTGGCCAGGTGGAGAGGGCTGTAGTGATTGTGGATGATCGAGGAAGGCCCTCGGGAAAAAGGCATTGTTGAGTTCTCAGGGAAGCCAGCTGCTCGGAAAGCTCTGGACAGATGCAGTGAAGGCTCCTTTCTGCTAACCACATTTCCTCGTCCTGTGACTGTGGAGCCCATGGACCAGTTAGATGATGAAGAGGGACTTCCAGAGAAGCTGGTTATAAAGAACCAGCAATTTCACAAGGAACGAGAGCAGCCACCCAGATTTGCACAGCCTGGCTCCTTCGAGTATGAGTATGCCATGCGCTGGAAGGCACTCATTGAGATGGAGAAGCAGCAGCAGGACCAAGTGGACCGCAACATCAAGGAGGCTCGTGAGAAGCTAGAGATGGAGATGGAGGCTGCACGCCATGAGCACCAGGTCATGCTAATGAGACAAGATTTGATGAGGCGCCAAGAAGAACTTCGGAGGATGGAAGAGCTGCATAACCAAGAGGTGCAAAAACGAAAGCAGCTGGAGCTCAGACAGGAGGAAGAGCGCAGGCGCCGTGAGGAAGAGATGCGGCGACAGCAAGAAGAAATGATGCGGCGACAGCAAGAAGAAATGATGCGGCGACAGCAGGAAGGATTCAAGGGAACCTTCCCTGATGTGAGAGAGCAGGAGATTCGGATGGGTCAGATGGCTATGGGAGGTGCTATGGGCATAAACAACAGAGGGGCCATGCCCCCTGCTCCTGTGCCAGCTGGTACCCCAGCTCCTCCAGGACCTGCCACTATGATGCCGGATGGAACTTTGGGATTGACCCCACCAACAACTGAACGCTTTGGTCAGGCTGCTACAATGGAAGGAATTGGGGCAATTGGTGGAACTCCTCCTGCATTCAACCGTGCAGCTCCTGGAGCTGAATTCGCTCCAAACAAACGCCGCCGATACTAATAAAGTTGCAGTGTCTAGTTTCTCAAAACCCTTAAAAGAAGGGACCCTTTTTGGACTAGCCAGAATTCTACCCTGGAAAAGTGTTAGGGATTCCTTCCAATAGTTAGATCTACCCTACCTGTACTATAGGGAGTATGCTGGGGCAGAGGGCAAGGGAGGGGTGGTATAAACAAACCATGTGTGGTATAATGTTTAATCAGTTCTGTGTGGTGCATTCCTGAAATCTCAGATGTGATTGTTGAGCGCCTGGGGAAATCATGGCAAAGTGGATACAGTTAGAGTTCATTAATCTTGATCATTCCGGGTTTTTTTTTTCTTGTCCATCTTGTTTCATTTGCTTGCTCCCACCCACCTGGAGACATGTGCCCAGCCTTATTTGCTTTCTTATCCTTAACACTCCCCAGCCCCAGAGAAATTGCCACATACACCACAAAAACCAAACATCCCCCAATGACCTTAGCCCCATTGCTCCATTCACTCCCAGGGGAGAATTCAGGCAGTCCACAAAGGTCACAGGCAACGGACATACGGTTGTGTTATATCCCATATATTACCCCTTCATGTCCTAAAGAAGACATTTTCTCTTAGAGATTTTCATTTTAGTATATCTTAAAAAAAAAAAATCTTGTGTTAACTTGCCTCCATCTTTTTCTTGGGTGAGGATACCCAGGAATGACCCTTTTGTGTCTGTGATGTTACTGTTCACAGCTTTTCTTGATAGGCCTAGTATAATCTTGGGAACAGGGTTGCTGTATACTGAAAGTCTGACAGTAGCTCTTAGATTTGCCTATCTTAGGTAGTCACGCTGTGCATTTTTTTCATCAGTGTACCGTGTTTGATCTGTCTGAAAAATTTGGAGTTTTTCTGAGAAATGGAGCAGTAATGCAGCATCGACTTATTAAAATACATTTTAAGCCTTTAAAAAAAAAAGTGAAACCATAATATGAAAGTAAATATATATGAAAACTTACATAATTTTGGAGTGAGGGAAAACTTAACTATCATACCAATAGCAGACATTATCAAGATAAACCTGGATATACCTCACTGTATAAATTTCTGTAAGTTAAAGACACCAGAAACAAAACCAAAAGAAATATATCAAATTAGGGGTAAAGAATCTGTAGTAGTCAGAACAACCAGAAACAAAACCAAAAGTAAAACTGAGGAAAAATCTCTAACAGATACAGCAATCTCACTGTTGACATAAAGAGCTTTTAGAAATTAATAAAAGATGAACATATCAAGAGGAAAAGAAAGGGCAAAGGACATAAACAGGAATACCCCTAAATAATAGCAATGGTCATAAACAAAAGTTTAACTAATTAGTAATTTAAAAAGTAACAATGTCAAAAGAGAGGTATTTTTTCCTTTTAACTTGGAAGATGAGCAGGCAGTTGATAATTCTATGCCAGGTACCTAAACAGCACTTCAGTCTCAGATGATCAGGCATAGCTACCAAGATGGTCACCAACACAGTTATCTAACAAGGAAACTGGCTATATATATAGTGATAGAGTCATTCAGTTGAAAGCAACCATTAGAAATTATATAATGTGGCCGGGCGCGGTGGCTCAAGCCTGTAATCCCAGCACTTTGGGAGGCCGAGGCGGGTGGATCACGAGGTCGAGAGATCGAGACCATCCTGGTCAACATGGTGAAACCCCGTCTCTACCAAAAAAATACAAAAAATTAGCTGGGCATGGTGGCGCGTGCCTGTAATCCCAGCTACTCAGGAGGCTGAGGCAGGAGAATTGCCTGAACCCAGGAGGCGGAGGTTGCGGTGAGCCGAGATTGTGCCATTGCACTCCAGCCTGGGTAACAAGAGCGACACTATGTCTCAAAAAAAAAAAAAAAAAAAAAAAAGAAATTATATAATGTGAATATATAAGGGCCTGGAAAGGTATTTTTGACATATTAAGGAAGATTGCTAAACTGTACATACAGTATCAAAGGTTGGCAAAAATAATGGTATTACGGTGTCATATAAAACCACAGAAAGATTTACACTTAAATATTAACATTGCCAATCTCTGGGGCAGTTATAATTTTAGGTGATTTTCTTTTTCTTGCTCATCTATAGTTTGATAATAAATATGCACT
The DNA here is from genome assembly GCF_048565385.1 of Saimiri boliviensis. Classification (NCBI taxonomy): domain Eukaryota; kingdom Metazoa; phylum Chordata; class Mammalia; order Primates; family Cebidae; genus Saimiri; species Saimiri boliviensis. Next base: position 74,691,369 of record NC_133456.1, read on the forward strand.
GTTTTTATAGTGAGATAGAACAATAAAAATCTGTTATTAGTTGAGTTTCCTTAACCATCTTCAGCTGTCAGATAAACCCAGATGTGTGCCAGCTGCCCTTTCCCTGTTGGGTGGGCAGCGTAGAAGGGAAAGCCTGCCACCCCTTAGTAGGGAAATGACCGAAGGCAAAGTTTCTTGGCTTTGTTTGCTTTTCTGTGACAGGAGGATGTATTGTCCTCCAAATGCTTCTTAAAGAGTGAAACTACAATCATGTCTGTAAAGCATGGTTTCTGCCACAGCTGTAACTGACAGACTGGGATAGAGTTCAGGATGGTGGCTGTTCAGAAGTTGGAGATGTGCGACTCTCAAATCATGAATTATGCACTAAGCACTGATCTATGTGTATAAAGAAAAGCATTCGTGAATACATACCCTCAGGTAGAAAGGTTCAAGGAAAAATAATATGATCCAGTAACATTAAGATCTTATTCTCTACTTTTGGCATGAATTCTATTGATAAACAGAATTCTTGAATAGCTTTAATAAAATAGTTTGATTTGAATCAATCTGTGGGAACAGGTGGCAAGCAGATTTCTAGAACATCAAGATTTGAAATCTCAAACTGAAGAGATCTGTGTGCAGACAGAACACTGTCTAGATCAGGGTATAGCACAGCACAGCATGCTCTGTCTTTATTACTCTACCTAAAGCAGCACAGTAAGATCATTTTATAATATGAAAATTACTGGGCAATTTACATACACTTATCCTTTTAACCCAGACATCAAAAGCCTCAGAATCCACCTGGCCGATGTCTTAAACAAGGTTCAGTGGGTTGATAGCCTTTCACGGGGGCACTGAGTGCTCTACAGCAGAACTTCATCAGGTTGCTCTTACTTAAAGAAACGTTTCAACGTTCTTTGAAGAAGTGTAAATTCCCAACTCAGGTTTACACTTGACATTTAGAACACAGGCACTGGCAGCATGCCGCAAACCTGAAGGGAATTCTTTCAGAAAAGAAAGACAAAGAAGTTTTTTTAAAGACAGAGTCTCACTCTGTCACCCAGGGTGGAGTGCACTGACTAGATCTTAGCTCACTGCAACCTCTGCCTCCCGGGATCAAGCGATTCAAGTGATTCCTGTGCTGCCGCCTCCCAAGTAGCTGGGATTACTTGGGAGTTTGAGCCACCATGCCTGGCTAATTTCTGTATTTTTAGTAGAGAGGGGGGTTTCGCCATGTTGGCCAAGCTGGTCTTGAACTGCTGAACTCAGTGATCTGTCGTTTCAGCCTCTCAAAATTGCTGGGATTACAGGTGAAAGCCACAGTACCCGGCCAATGAAGATAATTTTTTTTTGGAGATGGGAGTCTCACTCTGTCTTCCAGGCTGGAGTGCAGTGGCACGATCTCAACTCACTGCAATCTGCCTCTCAGGTTCAAGCAATTCTGCCTCAGCCTCCCAAGTAGCTGGGATTACAGGTGCTTGTCATCACACCTGCCTATTTTTTATTTTATTTATTTTTTGTATTTTAAGTAGAGACGGGGTTTCACCACATTGGACAGGCTGGTTTCGAATTCCTGACCTCAAGTGATCTGCCTGCCTTAGCCTCCCAAAGTGCTGGGATTATAGGCGTGAGCCATTGCGCCTAGCTGAAGATATTCTTAAGGCCTTATTTTTGCAAAGTGCCTAAATCTTGGACTATTTGGAAGGAAAGGTAGTAACACCTTCCATTTTCTCCCCCTTTCCCCTCTGCCACCATCCCAGCACCTTCAAAGCTCCTTCGATAGCTCCAAGATGGCATGGGCTGCTCAGTTCTGTAACCAGAGCCTCTGCAGCTGGCAGGCTGATGGCCTTACTTCCGCTTAGTGCTGGTCTTCTCACCTTCCAAAATGAAACTCTAGAGTCAGCCTGGTATGGCCTCCTCAGGAAAAGGTACTTCCACATGAGCGCTAGCCAGCAACCTCATCCCCTCCCCATGGCATAACTTTGAGGATGTGCAAAGCTTCAAAACCTGTCATCTGCAGAACAGATTCTATAATTGGGATTGTTCTGTACTGTTTGTTTTGACAGAGTGGGAGTGGCCAAGGTGGTATCTCAGGGGTAGGTCACAAAGCCAATGTATTGGGAAGAAAGATTCTCAGAGCATGCTGCTGATAACATCTTTTATTTGCAGAGATGAGTAAAGTAATTCAGTCCTTGTCCTCAAAATACATCTTGTGAACTTTACTCAGTGACCTTCACTTGAACCCCGCTCCCTTCTCTAGTCTTTTTGAAGTATCTAAGAATGTGCTGCATACATAATACAGCTATGACAAAGATGCCTCTAATGTACCAAGGCAGGCAATCACTTTCAGTGAGGGCACAGCCTGGTTCCTAAAACCTCTTCTTCCTCCCTTCCCTCCACTCCCACCATTCGCCCAACAGAGCACACATGTAAGGAACTCACGCTGGGTGAGCAAAGGCAGACTTCTGACTCCGAACAAGCCCAAATTCAATAGGTCACAGTTTAAGGTTTTCTCGGTGCCAGTTTATTTAAAGAAACAGTTATTTATTTATTTGTCAGATTTATATAGCGCCTTTCCTCCCACGAGCTCACCCACACTCCCAACATTTGGTTTACGTTATGAAAACCGTTAGATGCTTTTTCTGCATTTCCTTTTTAGTTTCTGCTGCCAGCACGCAGAGTAAACACAATGGTGACAGGAAAAAAAAAAAAGGAGAAAAGGATCTAACAAAGGCTGTATGATGATTATGGGTGCCAGGTGAAGGAGGGACAGTTCAAAGGTCAGCTGAGAGATGATACATAAAATGTGCCAAGAAGACAACATCATGCACTTAGTACTTCCGTTAAGGCTCAGGGAAGAAGATGGAAAATCGAGAAGCAGCATAGCTGGGTAAGAGGCTCTGGCTGTGAAGTCAGAACATCCTGGGCTGAAATCCAATCTTTACCACTTACTAGCTGTGTGACCTTGGATGAGTTATCTAATTGCTGTGAATCCTCAGTTTCCTCTCCAAAAAAATGAAAACAGTCAGGATACATTGTAAAGATGATGTAAGATAATGTATGTAATAGGGCCCAGCCCTATTATAACACTGGTGTAAGTTTTCAGTAAACATTATCTTCAACTGCCCCACCTTTTCCCTGCAACTCCCAAGCTAAAATCAGAATATATGCAAATATGGCCCAGGCATGGTTACTCAGGGCCTATAATCCCAGCACTTTCGGAGGCCAAGGCGGGCAGATGACCTGAGGCTGGGAGTTTGCTAACATGGTGAAATCCTGTCTTTACTCAAACTACAAGAAAATTCGCCAGGTGCAGTGGCAAACACCTGTAAACCCAGCTACTTGGGAGGTTCAGGCAGAAGAATGGCTTGAACCTGAGAGGCAGAGGCCAAGATCGCGCCACTGCACTCCAGCCTGGGTGACAAAGCAAGACTCCAACTCAAAAAAAAAAAAAGATATGCCTGACTACCAGCAATATTAGGACTCCATGGCAAAAAAAAAAAAAAAAAAAAGATATGCAAATATAAGAGAAGATTTTAAGGAACTGGGAGACTGTAATACACACAATACATGCATAAATCAAGAGCCCACTAGTTGCCTGTTCAACATCCATTCTCCTTTTTCGGAAGAGAATGCTGATTTTTACTGATTTTACTAAACACTGATATGCCAACTTCACATTAATGTTTAGTTCCCTGCAATATAACGAAGAGCCAGATACTGTCCCTAAACACACCAAAGAACTCTGAAACAACTCCCTAAGGCCTGCCAAAGTTGCTTAGGCTCCAATGGGCTCATCTAAGCTGTGAGAAGTCATTGAGAGATGAGGAACAAAAAGTATGTCCTTTCTAGGCCTACATGTTTGTCTGATTTCTCAAGATCAAATATGGGAGGAGGATGGTGATGAAACTCAGATTTAAAAAACTTAACATTAAACAATGAAGTTTCTCAACCCCCAGGATATCAGATGGTGAAAGTATTAGTTGTACATAATAACATTAATAAGTTGGCTGGGTGCAGTGGCTCACATCTGTAATCCTAGCGCTTTGGGAGGCCAAGACAGGCAGATCACCTGAGGTCAGGAGTTTGAGACCAGCCCGGCCAAGATGGTGAAACCCCGTCTCTACTAAATATACAAAAACTAGCCAGGCATGGTGGTGCACTCCTGTAATCCCAGCTACTAGGGAGGCTAAGGCAGGAGAATCGTTTGAACCTTGGAAGGGGAGGTTTTAGTAAGCCGAGACTGAGCCACTGCACTCCAGCCTGTGCGATAGAGAAAGATGCAGTGTCAAAACAAAACAAAAACTATTATCAAGTGTGAGGAGGAAGATTAGGGATAAAGGGCGCATTACATTTTAAAACTTAACATTAAACAATGAAGTTTCTCAGTTTGTGGTACCTACATCATTTAAGAAAGTGTCCTTTAATATAGTTTGTGTAAAATAAAAGTGATTTTGAAAAAGCAAAATTGTCATAGAAGATAACATTTACTGAATACCTTCTCGGCCCAAGTGTGATTTTATTTAATCCACCCAATGCTTCTATGCGGTATCTATTACCCTATTTTTGGATGAAGAAACCAAAGTGTAGAGAATCTGAGTGCCTGCCTGAGGTCACACAGCAACGATTCAACCCCAGATCTGTCAGTCTGTCCAGCTCCAGAGCCACTGGCCTATAGTGTTTCTACAATCATTTAGAAACACTCTCTGGATGAGATTTAAATAAAAATCACATAGTCTAGGCAACCAGAAAAATCCCATTAGGTTTAGAAATTAAGAAATGTATCTATAAAGAACTCCAAGGTTGAAAGATAATAGAAAATACTTGGAACTAAATTTTTTAAATACTGCAAATTAGAACTTGTGTGATGTATCTAAAGCAGAACTTAGGTAGGGAGATCAAATAACTGATTGTTCAAACCAGGAAGCTTCGGCGAGTGCAAGGGGAAACTATTAGCAATCACTTCTTGAAGGTGTAGACAGACCATAAGTGACCTGGGCAAACCTCCATGTACAGTCACCCCAGCACTAAGAGAAATTGTATATGGTTATGTGCTTATACATTATAAAGAAAAAGGGCTAAGAATTAGTGAGCTCATCACACAACCGAAGAAGTTAGAAAAACAGAATAAACCCAAAGAAAACAAAGAATAAAGTATTTTAGTGAGAGCAGGAATCAATGAAACAGAAGCACCCAAGAGAGAGAATAAGGCCAAAAGTAGATTTGTTGAAAAGACAATATTGTCTGCCAAGACTAAGAAAAAAAAATCTAGGTAAATAATATAAAAAATGAAAAAGACAACTACAGATGCTAAAGAGATTTTAGAAAGGGCACCATGAATAACTTTATGTCAATTAATTTTAAAACTCACACAAAATGGATGTCTTAGAAAAATTTATTTATTAAATTTATTCAACTAAATAAAAATCCAGGGCAAAACTATAAAATGTGAAGACGCTGAACCAGTAATTAAAAATCTTCCTATAAACAAATGTCAGGCCCAAATAGTGTTACTAGTACATTCTTCCAAAAGTTCAAAGAATAAAGACTTCCAATTTCACATGAGATATTCTAAAATGTAGAAAAGGGAAGACACCCTCTACTCATTTGATGAGTATAACCTCAATGCTAAAACCTAGCATGGACAATATAAGAAGAAAAAATTATGGTCGGGTGCAGTCGCTCACGCCTGTAATCCCAGCACTTTCAGAGGCTGAGGCAGGTGGATCAGAAGGTCAGGAGTTCAAGATCAGCCTGACCAACATGGTGAAACTCCGTCTCTACTAAAAATACAAAAATTAGCTAGGCGTGGTGGTGTATGCCTGTAATGCTAGGTACTCAGGAGGCTGAGGCAGGAGAATCACTTGAACCAGGAGGTGGAGGTTGCAGTGAGCTGAGATCTCACCATTGCCTGGGCAGCAGAGTGAGACTTGGTCTCAAGAAAAAAAAAAAAAGAAAAGAAAAATTATGTACTTTTCTCAATCATGAATACAGGTGTGGAAATCTTACATATTTATATTAGAAAACCCAAGTTCCGCAATGTACAAAAGATAATACAAAATAAGCAAGTTAGGGTTGGGCGTCACACCTGTAATCCCAGCACTTTGGAAGGACGAAGTGGGCGGATCAGGAGTTCAAGACCAGCCTGGACAACATGGTGAAACCCCGCCTCTACTAAAAATGCAAAAATTAACCAGGTGTGGTGGTGTGTGCCTGTAATCCCAGCTACTAGGGAGGCTGAGGCAGGAGAATCATTTGGACCTGGGAGGTGGAGGTTACAGTGAGCTGAGACTACGGCACTGTACTCCAGTCTGGATGACAGAGCAAGACTGTGTCTCAAAAAAAAAAAAAAGAGTAAACAAGCTAGGTTTGTCACAAGAATGCAAGGTTGGTTTCATATAAATCAATGTAACTCACCATATAAGAAATTAAAGGAGAAAATTATTTGATCATCTCAATAGAGGCAATAAAAATGTTTAATGAATTTCAACCTCTATTCATGTTAAAAACTTTCAGCAAACTGGGGATAAAAGGCAATGTCTTATAGCTTGTTAAAAGGTAACAAGAAGCCTACAGTAAACATGACAAAACGCAAAAAACACCCTCTTAAGACTCAGAACTAAAAAATACTCTGCATGCTAACCATTACAAGTACATTCTTCAGTCTGTCAGAGAAGGTTCCATTAAGCATCCAGGAAGCTCAGTTTCGGATCCCAAAGTGAATTTGTGCTGCCATATACAACATGCTATCAACAGGCACTTGGAGAAGAGATGCGTCATATACATTCACTTTATTCTAGGCCAGACTACAAATGTAACTAATTTACAGTCAAGTTCATCCCTCTCTAAAAATTATTGTACTACAAAATCTGAAAGATAAAAATGAACAGCAATTTACTTTAAGGGTAATGAACTTTAAGAGAGGAAGAAAAAACAAGAGGAAAACCTTGAGTGTATTAAATCTTTTAATTTATCTAGCATCCCTAAGGAATTAGTAGCTTCTGTTAAATCAAAATTCCACAAACTTAGCCCATCCTTTTAAGCTTTGAATCCTCGATAATAACCACTAAGGGAGACATTCTCGACATTACCAAACAGGTTAGGCCATTTCTTCCTTCAGCAGACACTACCCAATTGACCTTTTCCCGATGACTCCAGCACAACACATTATGTTTTGTCAATTACAGCATGCTGGCCTACTACAACACTGGTGCCTGCAGGGGCTCTCCAGAGCAGAGGATTCTTCTGCTGCTTCCTGGGTTTTTGCCACTTTGGTTGATGTCAAGTAAGTGAGAAAGCAATGTATTTCAAAATTCTTAGATGACACATTTTTCTTAGTAGAGCCTCTTCTGTTGAATTGTAGGGCTTTCCTCAACTCAAGATGTAATGAAATATGGTTTAATAAAAGCCAAAAACATATATGGCCAGTACTATAGGCATAACATAGGAATATTTTTGTAAGTTCTTCCACCCAGCACATGTAAACATCATAAATAACACAATGAAAAAACTCAAGATTGGGATGGCTAAAGGAAAAAACACTTCTCTTCCAGAAGCAGCTGGTCTTTCAGGGTAAGTGGAACATGTCTGAACATGCCAAATTACATGTCTTTTCCTCTCTCCTTGCAGGGAGGAAATCACCAGTATAACTCATGGCTTTCAAACACAGTATTTATCTTCTAAAAATAAATTAAGTTGTGAAGAATTACATGCTAAGATTATATAAAACATTAAGAATGTACTTTTTTCTTTCTTCATTATTTTCTTAGAGTTGGGGATCTCACTGTGTTGCCTTGGCTGGAGAAGAGCGGCACCATGAGATCATGGGAAGTTTGACCTGCTCTGTTTCTGACCTGGGCCAGTTCACCCCTGCTTAGGCAACTTCGTGGACCCCACTCCCAGGAGGTCACCATATTGATGCCAAACTTAGTGTGGACACCTGATAGAAAGGCGTAGTATACTACAGCCCAGAACTCCTGGGCTCTAGTGACCTCCCCCACCTTCCCTCCCACCAGCCTCCCCAGTAACTGGGACTACAGGTGTGTGCCGCCATGTCCAGGAAGGATGTACTTTTGACTAGATTACATTTTAGTTGTTTAAGGTGTAATTTTAGCACACTTTTATCACTATCAATAAACATATACCGAAGACAAATAAGAGGCAGGGCTAAATGTGGCCTAAAGAAAGGAGTCTAAACCATAGGTTTGTACCCTCAAAGAGCCTACTCTTTTCAACAGAACAGATAAGGCACACCAAGCAAAACGAAAAGATACATCCTAAGCACACTGGTTTGGATTAAGTGATGTAGGAATTTAGTAAGATTTTGTAGTTGAAGAGATAATGTTCAAGGTCAAAACAACTTTATCCAGGTCAATTATGCAGTTTTTATAGCAGACATTAGTGGATGTTAGCAACCCAAATAAAATCATAACTGAACCAAATGGCGTAATTTATACGTCATGAAAGGTTTTGGTTGCTGAATGTAGGACCCTGTTTTTGGCTATGTGAGCTTTAGAAAGTTCTTTAACTGGTGCAGGTGCAGTGACTAACACCTGTAATCCCAGTACTTTGGGAGGCCAAGGCGGATAGATCACAACGTCAAGAGGTTGAGACCATCCTGGCCAACATGGTAAAACCACATCTCTACTAAAAGTATAAAAATTAGCTGGGTGTGGTGGCGCATGTCTGTGGTCTTAGCTACTCAGGAGGCTGAGGCAGAAGAATCACTTAAACCAGGGAGGTGTAGGTTGCAGTGAGCTGAGATTGTGCTACTGCATTCTAGTCTGGGTGACAGAGAGAGACTCAGTCTCAAAAAAAAAAAAAAAAAAAAAAAAAAAAAGTCCTTTAAATGTGTTGAGGTCTGATTTCTAATCTGTAAAATGAGATATTTTTTACTCTGTCTACATCACAGGACTGTTAAAAGGTTTAAATCAGACTCTATTTACTTCTATCATACAAAATACCATATATTTGTGTTAAGGATTTCGTTTTGAAGTAGTAATCTCTCTAATTTTAATAAAAAGTTCTAAGCTGAGAGACCATCTATAGTCACCAATGAAAGTAATCTGTCCCACTTTTAGGCAGGCGTAAAAGTTATTAAATGTATGATTATCAAGCTTGATATTATCCATGACTGTAATTTCTATTACTTTTACAAAAATCAAAACAGGGATTTTAGTCTATCTCATTTTCTGTGGGCTATCTAGTATCTAGAAGCAAAATCATTGTCATGGTTTTGATGTGTTTTATGTCACACAGCTATCACATGGATGGCCATATTAACAGACAAAGGAGTAAGAACAAAATTTGATAATATATGATTAAAATAAAGGTGGCGTGGAATACGGATGAGGGTAGAGAGAGCTGGATCACAATTTCCCAAAGTATGGCAAGAATATATCCAGGCTCTGCCCCAGGGCCACCAACTCTATCTCTGAATATAACAAGGAATCTGCATTGAAAATCCCCCCTCCACACTCCTGTGGGGACCTTCGAGAGGACAGCACTGTAGTGTAGAAACCCAAGTGCCCAGTGTTGTTTTTAACCGATTTGGTTATAGCCTACAGAATACCTCACCCTTCACCTCAATTCTCTCAAGGATATCTGTATCGCCCCAGTGTATGTGTGAGATCTTTCAATTTTAGATCCATGAGTCCTAAAGGCAGAGTATAACGAAAAGTTAAGTCCAGGATGTACAGGCAGACTTCAAGGAGGAACCACCCTAAAAAAGAAATACCTGCTTTCTGGTTCCCTCCTCTCTTCCTCTGGACACTCAAGGGCAAATAACTTATAAATCCCAGGAATCCAAACCTCCTGCCTTCTCAGGACAGACTTATTTCACAGCTGAGACTGGGGCTACCGGTCTCCCAGCTCTCCAGGAGAACTAGTGTATTTGTCTCCCAATTCAGTTAACTGTTAATACAGTATGTTACATGAGCCCCTTGGATACAAAACACAGATTGAGGGGGAAATAGTACATAAAGGAATTTTCTTTTATACTTCATGGTATAACAAATAGAAGTTTGCTAAGAATTCCAAATATTGAATATATGGCCCACCCCACCCTGGCTCCCCAGTTTCCCCATAACCCTTGCAGAAAATCAGGAAGATGCTCTTTAAAACCATCAAAAAAAACCATTGAAATAAAAATGGTATCTAGGCCAGAGTTCACAAGTTGGCAGGCCTGCAGAATGATTTTGCCCAGAGAAGTTTTGTTTAGTCTGCAGAGCGGTGTTGTTTTGAATTTGAATTAGTTGCCAACTTTAAAAAAAATCCACAATTTTTACATAAAAAAACAAGTATCCAAATTCTCCTGAACAAGTACAGGTTGTTAGTACAAGGTAACAATTGCCAAAAGCTCAGTGGCAGCTGTGCCCTCCAGATGAGTCCCCCGGTGGCAACAGAGGCCCACTCCCAGCCAGCCCATCAGCGCTCGCCCCTTGGGTCCTGTGTAACACCAGTGTTTGTGCCTAACCAAGGAATAAACACCAGCCAGCCATATTTTGCAGTTCTTAATGGTGACTTTCAGAGCAAAATGGGAAGGGGATCAGAACCAGACAAAGGTACCTTATTTTTTATTTTCCTGCATTTCATCTAGAAATAAAGTGATCTCCAAGTAAATACTGGTAGGCATCTGGAATGGACCAGGCCTGGGAAAGGCACATTCATGTATTCTTCCTACTTCTGCCCACTGCCGCCCCCCACCCTGATCCACCCAATGCAAGATAGATAGATATAAAATACCACGGTCGCCATCTTGTATCCCTTGGTAATATTGTTGACAACCACCCACCTGTGGTTATCTCCTAATCCCAGAGAAACTTGAAATAAAGAAGACAGCCCCCCCAGCACATCTTATATAAAACAAAGCCACAAGCATCCAAGATTCTAGAATACCACAGTTAATAAACTTAGAAGGCTGGGACTTTAAGAGGTCACATATATGATTATTAAGCTTGATATTATCCACGATTGTAATTTCTATTACTTTCACAAAAATCAAACCAGGGATTTTAGTCTGTCTCATTTTCTGTGTACTATCCAGTATATTTAAGAGGTCAGGTTTGGAGTGTGCGGAAAAGGCTTCCTTCACACAAGTTTTTGATAAATGAATTATTCTGGAAAAGTTACTCCTGATGTCTCAATGTCTGCAGAAATGTAAAACCACATGCAGCGTAACCAGATTTCTATCTCAAAAGCAGGGGTATAAACAAGGTCCTTAACTAATCTCCTACTGTTAAAATGTTTTAAAATCAGATTAGTAATGCTACCTTGTGTAACTCAGCAATCGTCCCTTATATGTAATTGAAATAGTAATAACCAAAGTTCAATTCTATTAATAGTAGGCAGCATCCAATGAGGAGCAGGAACCTGCCCTCAGTGAAGGTCAGTATTGTATCCTGGCAAGGCATTCTTCCTCTAGTTCCGTGAGGGGGAAGGATACCTGTTACTCTCCCTTACCTATTTCATAAGGATGTCTTAGTCCATCAACCATCTAGAGTACCTTGGGAACAGGATGGTATATAAACGGTCATATTCATATCATCGTTAGTCTTGTCTCACAAGCTGCCTCAGTGCAGTGATAACTTTTTAATAACTGGTAAATGAGACGAACTGCTCCCCGACTCCCTGTGAGAAAGGACCGGGGTGATGGCGGCAGTTAAGGAAGAAGCCCAGATTAACACCCACCTCTGTTCTGATGGATACTGGTTTTCAGGCATCATCTTTGGCATCTGCAGGGGCTGATGTGGTGGTCGGGGGACCACAAATGTTTGCTGCTGTGGTCCAGGCTCCGGAAGCGAGTGGGGAGTGGGGGCGGGGCCCACACCTTGAACAGGGCCAGCTGCAGGGGCGTGCGCTGAGGTGGGCAGAGTTGCCTGAGGTGGGGGAAATAGGGGATTCTGATGGGTGGGTGAGAGCGGGGTTGTAGGAGGGGTTAATGGCTTGAACCCAGAGGGAGGCTTCCTATCATAGGCACTGCAAACAGAAAAAGAGAAGAAACCATTAAGCCGAAATGAAGCCAATTAGCATGGTTACCAGGTCCAGCAGAAAGCTAGTTTGCAGCCCATTGTTGCCAGGAAATAACGGCATTAACATAGTTAAATCGCTCGTAGCCCTGAGGGGATATTTGTACCTCCGAAAAGTGACAAACACACTGCGTCACAGGGACTTGTTTAACACTTCTAGTGATTTTTCTCAAGGATAATTTTAGCCTCTGCTTCCGGTTTCCTTTTTCCCTCCTTCTAAAAGAATTCTCCGTGTATGCCTGTGTAGGGTGGGTGGGTGAGGGGAGAATTTACGCTTTGCCAGGTGTTCTCTGGTCCCCTCTCCCAAGTGTTCCAAGGTTCCCCGGAATTAGTCAGAATCTGTGTTGAAGGTACATTTGCGCTGTGACATCACTTGAATTAACAACTCTTCTCCTCCCCCTTTCAGGCAAATCTATGTTTATCTTCTAGAGCAAAGAATGATTTAAAATTTAAGCTTCATTCCTGGGCCCTGGATATTCTTAAGTAAAGGGCACAAGCATCAGGACTTTTCATATATTCTGATTTGGAGATTACTTCTTTGGTGCTTAAAGTTCACATTAACATATGATAGACATGAAGAAGTATATATTACCTGCCTCAAAGCCACAGATCAAATATCCCAGGATTGAGACTCCTTCCCTAGAAGGACCGGGTACCCTATGAACGTAGTGCCCTGCGGAGCCACAAGGCTTTAACAGTTTTCTTTTAATGTGCAGTACATTATCCCAAGGGGGCCAGGATAACACTGCCATGAAAGAAGGATGTGTTCCAACCCAGGGTGCTGGGTGACACCGGGAAGGAACATTCAGCTTGATGTCGACATCCAGAGCCTTTCTAGGCAGCCTTTCTTCGATGCCACTTGCCCACTTACCAATAGTTGTAGAGGCACTTTTCTCCATAGTTAGCACCAAGAGCCTGCTCATGGCTACAAGACGACAGCTCAGAGGAGGGGCTGTGCAGCTCCCGTTTGATCTTGGTTGGAGGTGGGGCATGAAGCACCACTGAAATCAGAAGAGGGATGAGAGGGGAATAGAGAGAGAACAGCTGATTAGCAGGGAGCACAATGCTTCCTTCTGCAAACCTTCTAACTAGCTGATTGTTCTTGGAACTCATGTCAAGTCACATGTCAGAAAAAGCAAAACACTTCAACACACAACCTCCCATCTAAAGCCAATTAAATTCTTCAAAGTCAGAAGTTATCATCTGACACTTTTAATTAGCCAAGTCTTTTTCCCTAAATTTCTTTAGTCATGGGTCTTGCTTTCTAGAAAGCTGCAAAACCCTTAAAAATCTTGCAGGTAATGGGTCTTCACCAAAAATGCAAGTGACTGCAGACATGAAGAATTTTGTTTCCAAAAAGAACAAAACGACCAAACATGTGCTGGTAGACATTACCAACACATGTAAGCTTAGCAAAGGCTTAAAATTGCTGTGGCAAATATACTTCTTATTCAGATGCATATTTACAAATTAAATATAGAATTTTTAAAAAGCCCTTCCTCAAGTAACTTTAAATATCAGCTCTCAGCAAGAAATACTCAATTTTAGAGGTATTCCAAAAATTTTAAAAGCAAAGGAATAAAACAACAGACCAACACACTACCTAGGAAAGGCTACTGAATACAGAATGCAGAAAGCCTGGCTACCTTTGTGCTTATAACATCTGCTCCAGGCCTGTCTCAGTGACAGATCAGCAAGGGCGGGTTTGCATTAACTAGTCCTTTCATAGATGAAAATAAATACATGGAGTTACTGCTTTTGGTTTGGAAGCCAACTACATATTCCATAGAGGATTCTGAGAGGGCAGAGTAACAAGAATTTTTCAAATCAAGGTGATTGACATGTAGTGGCCAAAAAAACCCAAAGAACAAAAATTTGAGTTTGCCTCTTCTGTCTTCTCTAGGAGCCAAATTGTTTCAGAGAGAGCATTTTATCCAAAGTGGAAAGACGCCTTCCAAAGATGTTGCACTGTAAGAGCTGCCTTCTAGTTGAGTTAGAATGGGTTCTCCTGGTCTAGCTGCCTTTGGAAGGTGGGGAAGGAGAGCAAGTTAAGCTTCTGTGCTGGCCACTAGCCACTGTATCAAAGGTCTCATTAAATAGCTAACTACAGTGTGTGCTCTGGTGACCCAGTAACATTTTCAGTTTGACTCAATGTTTACTCCTAAAACACCTTTAAGAGTTAGGTTAATTCTCGGTAATTATACTAGGTAGAATTAGCTAAACCATCATCACTTTTCTACTTAACATCCGATAAGACTGAACAATCTTCCAGCCAACTGGCCTCTCAGGTGCCTCTATAATCCCAAATTCTGAACTCAGGAGTGAACACGAGACAGATGATTCTATCACAGATGACAAGGTTATAAAGCAATGTTGCTGCAAAGTCCTGCCAGTGACTGACTGGAAAGGTTAGATTTTTATAATTCCTTTCTTACATAATGCCAACTGCTTTTCCTGAATACATAAAATAAGTTGAGAACTAGCAGATTATATTTAGAAGTCATTAGAGTTTCTCTCGTGATTTTTTTGATGATGACATCATGGCAGCCAACACTCAATTGTTATCAACTGTTTCAGATATTCAGACACAGAAAATAATGAAGCTTGTTGTTTGAATGTTGCTAGCAAATGAGAATTTGACACAGAAATCCCTTCCTCCAATGCAGTGGATAGTCTGACAGTTCTCAGCAATGCCTGTGGTCACTGCCCTTCCTCTCACCAGTCTTCTGCTATAAAAGTTTTGACAAAACAATGAGCAAAGGTAATGATGACCCAATTTAAACAAAAGCTACATGTCCTTGAAACCTCTACTTTCTTGCTTTATCTAAAGATAAGCATTTGCAATCACTGCTTTACCTAAGTTTGGAAAGAAAACAAACAATGTGTTATTCAATGGTCTTATTTCAGGTTTTAGAAATGTCTTGACATTTTCACAATATTATTGTAACAGTTACCAGTTCTACTGACAAGTCTAACACCGGAGGGCATGCCAAAGTTGCCCAGAGAGAAACATTTTGTAATTGTTTCAGGAACTGCACATATTTAAAAGGATCTAACCAGCCCACAAACTGATGTCTTGGTTTCTTCAAATCTAGACAGAACTCTTGGCGTGTGCCACATCATTTTGGCTCTAAATTATATAGTACCTTCTACCCCAAAATGTCTTATATGTGGAATAGTATATTCTTTATACAAAGGGGGAGTTCAAAAAGTATTTGCGTGAACAAATGGATCGTATTTCCAATTTGTTCTTAACCTTGAAGTCAGGGACCATATCTACCCTACAAGGCAGGGTACGATGTTAGTTATATATACTTTCTCCCCAGGATAAGACATGGCAGGAACGAGAATGGAAAGTTTCACAGATCTACACCGACAGGAAGGCCATGAGGGGCCCTGTGAGTGGTGAGGAACAAGGCTCAGCTCCTCAAAGGTCTGTGGGACTAGAGGATGTGTGAAGGAGCCTAATTATGGCATGTGTTAGTCAGAGATAGTGGTGTATTTAAAGCAGACACTCAGAAGCCCAAGGAATGCTCCTTGCTTTCAGTCTGTTTCTTCATTTGTAAAATGAGGAATGCGGTGCTGCCTTGAGAAAGAAAGAAAAGGGCACAGCACCTTGCAGATGGTGCTATGATGTGTAATTATACCCTGTGCTTTCAAAAATAGTATTTACCTTTGCACAGCTGACTTTCTAAATGATGACAGAGACCCAGGACTATAAAGGATGGCAACAAATTGGAATTGAAAAGGTATCATGAACTCTTCAGGAAGTTTGAAAAGAAATGCTAAAAAAAAGTTGAGGATTTGAGCTAATAAACATCTTCTGCAATTAGAAACTTTGAGTTTAAGCTCAGAATTACAGAAGAGGGGCCCACAAAGTCAGTGGTGCCCTGACAATAATTTCTGATGAACATGAACTATCTTCTTTGCCATGAAGATCTTTCTTTCCTTCTTTTTCCATTCATTCATTCATGGAGTATCTTTGATGGGCCAGGTATTCTGGACATTCGGGGTATATGATACCAAGCAAAACAGACATGGTCCTTTCCTCATGGCATGCCTAATTTAGTGAGACATCTGACTTTTAGCATCTTCTCAAAGATGCAGTTAGAGATAGATTAGGGCTTCGATCAGTTCACTCAATTCAATCCCTTACATTTATAGATAAGGATCCTGAGGCCCAAGGAACTAAAGGTCTTGGGGCTGCTGCTATTTGAGGGGAGAAGAGGCAAGGGCCCCGCACTGTCATTTTAGTAATCTCCTACCACACTGGCAGAAATGGGAGATATTCCACTCTCTCACTTTGTACATTAAAATAGAAGGCATAAACCTTTTTTCTCAACTAAACAAAAATACCACTTACACCTGGTTAAGAGAAAATGCTCTAGAATAAAGGAAAAATGGATGAGAAGAACTAGTGTCTCTGGAAAAGAACAAAGAAGGCTGACCAAGAAAGAGGCAGCCAGCTAGACCCCTTACCATTGCCTTTACGCAATTCTTATATACCTCATTTCATTTAGTCTTCCCAATTCAATGAGAAAGCTATTAATGCTTCCATTGCCTTCACTTTACAAACACGAAAACAAGGCTCTAAGTAACTTGCTAAGGTCTCACAGCTGGTCAGTGGCCAGGATTCCTATCTATGCAGCTCTTAGTCTTTTCATTATATTGACCCCCAGACGGAACCCAAGAAAAAAAGGACCAATAAAAAATGGATGAAAAGAAATAGGGAAAGAGAGAAGGAAGACAGCACAAGAGAAACAGCACAAGAGAAACTTTCCTCCAGTTCTCAGGGTCGTATCGTAATGCTTACCCTACACACCTCATACCCCAAAACCCACTCAAGGACTTATGCCTTCCCCTAGCTCTTGGACACCAAAATGACCAGGATCTCTATTGCACCTCCATTATTACAGGCAATGACATCTCTAACTCCAGTAGCCTTCACTTTTTTTTTTTTTTTCTTTTGACAGAGTTTTGCTCTCTTTTCCCAGGCTGGAGAGCAGTGGCACGATCTAGGCTTACTTCAACCTCTGCCTTCCCGGTTCAAGCGATTCTCATGCCTTAGCCTCCTGAGTAGCTGGGATTACAAGTGTGTGCCACCACGCCTGGCTAATTTTTTGTATTTTTAGTAAAGATAGGGTTTCACCATGTTGATAAGGCTGGTCTCGAACTCCTGACCTCAGGTGATCCACCCACCTTGGCCTCCCAAAGTGCTGGGATTACATATGTGAGCCACTGCGCCTGGTAGTCTTTACTTTTTGTAATCGTCGTCTCCCGTTCTAGCATTCCATCTATAAGGTCTCACTCTTCCTTCTGTAGTCGAGCTGATCAGAACCTTCTGCTCATTCAGACAGCTGCCAGCACTTCAGAAGACTGGGTGTCTTGTACAGGGGTCACTACTACCGAGACTCCTCACTGCAGCCCTGGATGCCATCTCTCTCCCCACAAGCCCTGCCCCGCCCTGAAATTGCTTCTGGACAACTGTCTTACTATCACCACTGTGGCAAGAAGATCCTAAGTGAGCTGTCTGGATCCCTGTTTGACTACAAGAACTCTGCTAAGGATCTGTGCACAAATATATGTGACAGTCTCAGCTTGTCAGGGGTAGGAAAAAGAAGGGCAGCTAGCTGGTAAGATTTAATTAAGTGGGTATGCACAGTCAAGTACATGTATTGCCTTGCAGACAACCATAGCACCATTTTAAATTTAGATGTGATGCTCACAAGTTAACCAACTTCATGGTTGCTTTTCTTCTTAGACTAGGAAACCCCTTAGATGATTTTTCTGTCTGACACAGAGATCAAAATCCAGGTCTGGGCTGGGCGCAATGGCTCATGCCTATAATGCGAGAACTTTGGGAGGCAGAGGCGGGTAGATCATGAGGTCAAGAGATCAAGACAAGCCTGGCCAACATGGTGAAACCCCATTTCTACTAAAAATACAAAAATTAGCCAGGCATGGTGACAGACGCCTATAATCCCAGGTACCCGGTAGGCTGAGGCAGGAAAATCACTCGAACCCAAGAGGCAAAGGTTGCAGTGAGCCGAGATCGTGCCACTGTACTCCAGCCTGGCAACAGAGTAAGACTTCGTCTCAAAAAAAAAAAAAAAAAAAAAAAAAAAAAAACTCCAGGCCTGGTGCCTAGCCAATGCAATAAGGCAAGAAGAACAAACACAAGGCAAATTAGAAAGAAGGAAAAAAATCTGTAATTATTACAGATGGCCTGGTTGGGTACATAGAAAATACAAAATATCCACAAAGAATAAGAATCAGTAGCAAGGTCATCAGTCATGAGGTTAACCTTTCAATATACAGTAACTAAAACAATGTGAAATTAAAAGCATACATTTACAATATCAACTAAATCATCAAATACCTAGGAAAACATCTAATAAAAGACATATAAGATGTCTACACTGGGCCAGGCATGGTGGCTCATGCCTGTAATCTCAGCACTTTGGGAGGCTAAGGTAGGGCAAATCACTTGAGCCCAGGAGTTTGAGACCAGCCTGGGCAATGTAACAAAATCCTGTCTCTACAAAAAATACAAAAAAAAAAAAAAAAAAAAAGAAAGAAAGAAAGAAAGAAAGAAAGAAAAAATTCAGCCGGGACTGTGGTGTCCACCTGTGGTCCCACCTTTGTGGGAGGGTAAGGCGGGAGGATCACCTGAGTCCAGGAGACTGAGGCTACTGTGAGTGGTGATCATGCTATTGCACTCCAGCCTGGGCAACAGAGTGGGACCCTATCTCAAGAAAAAAAAAAGAAAAAAGATGCTTATACTGAAAACCCCAACAAACTAAGAAAAATTAAAGAAATGGAAAGATAGATCATTATTGTGAACTGGAAAGCTTGACATTATAAAGATATCAATTATTCCCAAATTTATCTATAGGTTCAATGTAACCCCCAACGAAATCTTAGTATTACACAAAAGGGAGAAGGAAGAAATTGCAATCATGCCTAACAACATGGAGGAATCTCACGAATATGCTGAGCTAAAAGAAGCCAGAAACAAAAGTGTATATGCCATGTAAATCCACTTATGTGAAGTTCAAAAAAAGATAAAACTAATGTACAGTGTTTGAAAGCCAGCAGGGTGGTTTCTCTTGAGAAAGCAGTGCCCGTTAAAGGGGCATAGGAGTCTTCTTATAGTCTGACAAGCTCTGTTTTCTGATCTAAATGTGTATACCATTTGTGAGAATTCATCAAGCAGCTATATACTCTTGTGATTTCTGTATGTTACTTTAACTACATTCCTACTTTTAAAAAAAGCAGCCCGGTCCTTATTAAACAGCACCACAGAGTTAATACTAAGATTTCTCAAATGTTAGAAAATCCTTCTTCTGTAGTCTAGAAACAGTCTTCCAAAGAAACAACTCAGTTGTTTCAAAATAGAAAAAATAAACTGGTCCATTCGAGAGAAATAATAATTCCCTCTGCTGACAAAATCTGTTTCCTGCTCACAAGCACAGGCCCGTGGACTGTTCAAGGCAGCCACCCCATGCCCGTGCTAATGGTAAACTTCGCTATTACAGCCCCAAGGACCAAAACGTAGGAAAACACTTTTGCTGAATGTTATGGTGAATGACAGTTCCATTCAAAAGGATTTTTTTTTAAAAATTATTTATTTTTAGGAAACACCAAACCCATCTTGCCTAATAAGGTTTTCTTGGGTGTTTCATAATCATCAAAGATTCAATTTGCCACAGACTTTGTTGTGAATACATAAAACACTGATGTAGCTGTTGAGTGTTAAAGAAATTGCCAGTCAGTTACTCTGCGGTCTGAAGGGGAGGAGGACTGAGCCCATCTGAATTTCTCCTGCTTCACACGCAGGCTTTGCCCACCTTCCACCAGTTGCCATCCTTCAGGTTCTGTTTTGGGGTTTTCCTCCTCCCTTCTTCAGTTTATTTACCTTCATCTGGGGCAGACTCATCTTTCCCAAATCAGCTGTGTAGGCTTGACGTCCAGGGAGGATCTTATTTGGTCACACTCAATAACCATGATCCTCTTACTTCATGTGGAAAGTTGCATCTTACAACAGAAGCTGACCAGAGCACTGACAAGTACTTCTGAATGGTGTATCAATGAGGCTGCATCTCAGGGCCCAGCCTCGGTCTCCAGAGCCTCCCATTACACTCTGAACAAATGTCATGTTTAACGTACACAAATAGTCATGACCAGACACTGCTCAGGGCTCCAGAGTCATAATCCTAAAATAAAGGCCTTTTCCTAAGTCTCTTGGCCACCAACTTTGGGTCACTACTCCTCTCTGTGACCACTGCCATCTCACTTCCTTTCCCTCTAGAGGAAGAATTATATACTTCACAGTCCAAGAATGGGGGTGGAGGGGAGAGAAGTCTGAGACACCTGCCTATACTATTAATATTCTACGGTTGTGGGAGTGAATAGAACACAGGGAAAGAAGGCAGAGGAAAAAGATGATCAAGCAGAGGGACCTGTAAATATAACAAGGACACTGGGAAAACAGAACTGAAAAACCCACCAGGGAAGAGCAGGTGTGACCTCTTTTTCCCTGACTTACCCTTAACCTGTCTGAGTACTTCACTGGCAAAGACCAGAGAGCTTTAAGTTACTGGAGAAAGTGTACTTTGTGTTTCCAGCATAGTGCTGCCTACTCTTAACTTTTGCCTTTTTTGATGACTTTTGAGACAAAGCTCAAATACCTAGTTAGCAGGAAAAAAGATTTAGATAGGGCCTTGGCGCAGTGGCTCACACGTGTAATCCCAGCACTTTGGGAGTCTGAGGTGGGCGGATCACGAGGTTAAGAGATTGAGACCATCCTGGCCAACATAGTGAAACTCTGTCTCTACTAAAAATAGACAGATTAGCTGGGCGTGGTGGCATGTGCCTGTAGTCCCAGCTACTTGGGAGGCTGAGGCAGGAGAATCGCTTGAACCTGGGAGGTGGAGGTTGTAGTGAGCCGAGATCGTGCCAGCCTGGTGACAAAGTGAGATTCCGTCTCCAAAAGGAAAAAAAAAAAAAAAAGATGTAGACAGGATAAGCCTTATTTTTTAAGTTGTACTCTATTACCAGAGAAGGTCAGAAATATTTATCTTAGGACTGAGCAAATTAAAAACTCATTTCACACATAAAATCTATGGTATCTCAATATTCTTTGTAATTGCTCTAACAGGACTAGTGAATGACTATAATAGTAGATAATACCCTCTTCTGGGAAACGAGAAGGTTCACAAGGAGATAAGGTAAGTGGACAGGTTCTGGCACTTAAAAAGGAGTATCTGGAAAAGGAGATGTCTGGATTTCCAAACCAAATAAGAGGCATGCTCAAACTTGTTTAACATTGATCCTGCCTGGCAACAGTTTCTAAAAATAAAAATTGACATTGTTATCAAATTTAGTTAGGGGATACACATTCTAAAAGCAGAATGAGAGTAGGTATGGGAGAATGTGCCGTTTTTCTTTAATATCTCACACAGCAAACCTTTGTAAGGATAAATTCTTGAATTTAATATGTGAAAAAGCACCCACAAACAGTAAAACTATCGAGCCAGCTGTGCTAAAAACTGCTTAATGAGTCCCTGAAAAGCCCTCTCCTCAAACATGCACAAACGATTTCTGACCCAATTATCTCCATCTGTGTCACTGTTCTTTCACCAGTGTTTTCAGGTCAACACAAATACATGAATGCGAGAAGTGAGAGAATCAACAATATTGGAGATTTCTCAGCCTAAGGGAAGCATTTCTGGATGTTGTTTGCATTTCTCTATATTCTTTAAAAGTTTACCCTAAAAAAGTCAACAGGCCAAGACTTCAAAAAAGTCACTGTTACAGGAAAAAATAAAAAAGGTAGAGAGACTGCTGCACATTAAAGAAGATAAATGAAGCATAAAGATAAAAGCAATGTGTGATTTTACATTGAATCCTCAATCAAAACCATTACCACACTGCTATAAAAGATACCTGGGGACAACTGGGGAATTGTAAATATTACTGAATAAGAGTTAATTTCCTCAGGCTATGTAGGAGAATGTCAATCTGTGGAGAGGCACACCTGAGTATTTGGAGGTGAAATGTTATAATGCCTGAAACTTGCTTTCACATGGTTAAGAAAGAGAAAACTATATATACACAGAGATAAAGCAAATGTAGCATATGTATTAAAAATAAATCAGTAAAACAGATATTACATCCCATTTCCTCTGAGATATTTGGAGGAAAAAATTCCTTTATCTTATAGTTGACTAACATGTCAAAAGTAGAAATGCTAAGAACTTCAAAACCATACACTGACACATGAAGAAAGCCATCCTGGGCCTGTTACCAAATAGGAAAGGTAATACAGCCTTGGGAATCTAGCCTTACACAAGGATAAATGCTGGTCACACCTAATGTCTAAGCCAGTGGTTCTCAAAACATTTTGCTGGCTTTGGCCCACTTAGAAAGGGAACACTCTAGAGATGGCACAATAAAAACAGCCACTGCTGTCACTGTGACCACTGCCTGCTGGCCCACCAAACTGCTTGGGTAAAAAGACAGCAGTTATACAAATGCAAAATTATCAACAAAAATAACACCTATCAGTAATTCTATATTTATATTAATGCTTATGTAACAGGAAAATACATGCCCAACTCAACCGCAAAAACATAATCTTAAGAAAAAATGGAGAATTCCCACTCCTTGTGAATTTATATGTACAACAGGTTTAGAACAATAGGCTGTCCAGAACAGCTAGACAACTCATTCAGTTTTTATCCCGAGTCCTCAAGAGAGCGCAAGGCAGCTATCACCAATCTGGGAAGGTTGGCATAACTAAAGTTCTGTTTCTTATGGTTCTCCTTCATTTTCTTCCCTCCTAAGTAGCTGGGCTAGCCTCTTCTAAAGCATGAGCAGGACTGGGACCAGGACAAGAGGAAGCTGGAAATAGGTGGTCTAGGCTTTTGCTTCTCTGAATCTGGGGGCTCCAACTGTTCAGTCTAGTTTACCAGGCTAGATGAAAAGGGGCATGGGACTGAAGACCTCAACTGTGTTAAACTAAGTACAATGTTTTGGAAAATCCCCTGTGAATTTTTGTCTTAGGAACCAAGAATGGCAGCTGGGCCTCAGTGTGGAATCAAGACCCTCCATACGACTCAGGGGAGACATGACAAACACCTGGCAAGCCAACAAGTGGCAGCCACGCCACATGCCAAGGTTGAGATTTCTGCGCAGGCTCATTCTGCAAGAACAGCTGCATTTGTCCTGGGCATAGTTCTACATGAAGAAAGTAAGGCTTATGCTTTGGGATAGGCTTTGCTATTAGCAGGTACAGGGAAAGATAGCTTCAGAACTGGCACAGCTGTAGTATTTAGGCTTTAGCGATTAATCACGGTGGTAGAAGGCAGTTATGATGTTGTTGACTTCAGGGCATTTTTGCTATTTGTCCTATTTCTCGGCAAGAACCAAAGGACTGACTCTCACCCTAGTGGTATATTTCAGGGCTCCAGGGTATCGAATCAACCATGAGGTAGCAGAATTCATCAATGAACAGTTAGAGAATAGAAGCCCTTCCTATAAGGCCAATTATCATCTTCTGTACAATAAATAACGCAAGAGCCAAATTAGGGAGTGGTGAAGCTAGTTCCTGGAACATTTGGCTTCAGGAATCAGATTTCTCCCATGCAGTGGGAAAAAACTATAGTCAGCAAAAGAGAGGCTTCAGCAATTGGCATGTGGACAACAAAACCACTCTATTCTTCCTGATTCAGACCTAGAAACTTGGGGTAATACAATCAGCTTAAAATAAAAGGCTTTGAACTTATTATCCTGACACGGACTATGGGAAAGACAGATTCAATAAATAGGGTTAGGGTTACATTTGTATAGGAATAGGACCAACCTAAGATCCAGATTCAAGTTTCTGAAATTTTGATGGCCTTGCATGAAAATGGCTAGAAATACCAGGATGAAATAACAGCCAATGAAATTAGAGCCAGGTCTTGTCACAGTGGGAAAAGTGAGGGAAGGAGACACATTTCTTGCCCATGAGAACAGATGAGGTTATATCAAGTGTCTGGAAATCCCACTGCCAAGACCTTTTTGGGAAGATTTTTGAAATGCAAGCTGACAAATTTTGTTGGTAAGTGCCATGCTAAAAAATGCTAGGCACCTTGCTTGAAAGATAGTGTAGAGACTATCTCGAGAGAGCCCACTTTCAGTTTGTAAGTGTGGTGGTGGAAACACAATTATTAAGGACACTGGAAGATTACTCTAGAATTCTGAAAATGGAAATCCAAAGGTCTTGAATATAACAGAAACTAAAGGGAAGAAAAGGAGCTTAAAAAGTACTGAACCAACTTTGAAAATGTATAAACAGCATTAGCAGAGAACGGTGTCTGAAACACCTCTAAGAAGTTGCCTGCAAAGGTAGTGCAATTTCCCCCAGAACACAGGAATTGAGAGTTATTGATAAACTTTCCCCCATCTGGGTTTCATTTTGTCTTTTTCAGTTAGTTTGTTTAGAGACAGGGTCTTTCTCTTGTCACCCAGGCTAGAGTGCAATGGCGCAATCCTAGCTCACTACAGTCCAAAACTTCTGGGTTCAAGTGATCTTCTTACTTCAGCCTCTTGAGTAGGTGGAACCACAGGCACATGCCACCACATCCAGCTGTTTTGTTTTGTTTTTTAAATAGAGATGGGTCTATGTTGCACAGGCTCTCAATCTCCTGGCCTCAAGTGATCCTCTAGTCTCAGCCCCTCAAAGTGTTGGGATTACAGCCTTGAGCCACTGCACCCAGCCTCAAACTTGGGTTTTGAAATAGATGACAGAATTGCTACCATGAAGCAGTGAAAACCATAAGGCCATTCCCTCCCTCTCCTCCATTTCTTGTTTACCTCAGATAACCCTAAGTCTCTGCTATGCACTTGAGCAGACAATAG
This sequence comes from Saimiri boliviensis, assembly GCF_048565385.1. NCBI lineage: Eukaryota > Metazoa > Chordata > Mammalia > Primates > Cebidae > Saimiri > Saimiri boliviensis. Next base: position 74,716,283 of record NC_133456.1, read on the forward strand.
TAACATGGGTCTAGGTTGTGACACACATCATGTATTGTGCCTGTAGAACATTGCTTTCTCTGGGGAAACGCTGGCTGTATATAGAATTGGTGCTTTGAAGACAGGATCTTGCAGAGTTCTGGAGAGTCAAGTGTTTCTATAAGGCTGGTGTTACGATATTTGTGCCCTTATTGCTCCCTGGAATGTGGTCTATATGAGATAAAGGGTAGATTCAACAATGGAGAAATCCAGCTTGAAGGTGCCCAAGCACATCAGCAATTCCAGCTTAGGTGCCCCAGGTTGTAGCTTCTAGTAGACCCCAGAACAAAGCTTGTGTGGTTAGGGGTAAAAGCAAGGAAACATGAAGATGGTGATTTTATACTTACAAAGGAATTTTAATTTCTTTGTGGGAAGGAGGAATGACTTGACAAGAAGGTTACACTTTACAGAAAAGGGCTTTAGTTCTCACACTGCTAAAAATCTTATTTGAATGATAAGGTTTATATTATTTAGTGGCTTCATATGACCTGGGGGGAGGGGAGGTGGTTTAAAGTTTGCTTCTGCTAAGCCTGGCTCAATGACTGTAAGGTTCAGCAAACAATTTCTTCCCCCTACCCCCACTTCCTATGGTCACTTACAGTAATGGTAGAAGATAGACAGTGAAACCAGCACGTGGCATCTTGAAATCAAATTACCAACTGAAATACAATTGGTTAAAAGACGAAAAACTAAATTTTGCCCATGAAAGTAAGTTTGGGAGGTTACTGTCTAACATATAATTGTAACCTACAGGTTGGACAGTACAACTCAGGCTGATTGGCCAAAGAGTGGAGAGCACTCCAAACTCCAGGGGGAGCTCAAGACTTGCCCTACCTCTTGACTCCTTCCAGAGAGAAGAAATGTGATTGATCAGGTCTAAGGTGACACGCAGGTCCTCAAGGACAGACAGGGGGAAAGAAGGGGTGGGGCGATAGCTTTGGCTAGGAAGAGCATATACGGTCCTCAACACTGTCTGTCTTTTCTGCTGCATGAGGCTGAAAGCTGCTCCCACTCTCCAAAGGATGAGAAGGCCCAGGGAACAGCTCAAGGCAATGCGCCTGTCGCAGGCCTTCAGAGTAAGAGTCATCAAGGGTGACCCATGGAGCACTAGCAAGTTTGCCAAGGTAGAGAAGTTGGCAGGTCATGCCTTTGGTCATCAAGTAGGAGGGCTGGCTTTTGGGATACTGATCTTGTCCTTTCTTCACTTCTAATAGTGAATGACATGGGTGGTTTGTAAAGGTTTCTATTCTAACGCTGGCTAAAATACAAAGAAAGAAATTCTTTGTATTAATGTTTTGTCTCTGCTCCTCCTACCAAAAGAAGTGGTCATGGATGGGAGGAGAGCCTTCCATCCATGGGTGTAAAGTATTAAATCAGGAATGACCTGATTCACAGATGGTGACCTGTGGGTAAGAACGAATATCTATCACTGAATAGCTGTATCTTATTCTTGGGACAAAATTGCCTCTTTCAGACTGTCACTTCCAAACAGAAAACCTCTGTTATCAAACAATGAAGAAAATTGAATGCCAATTGTAGTAGAGAAATTTTTTGACCCAAATGAACTAGTTTCAGATTTACTTCCTTTAAGTTCATATTCTTTCTAACTTCAGCATTTTTCTTGAAATAGCTTGGATTTGTACAGTTCCTTTTCTTTAAAGGACTCATTTAGCCTAACAATTTAGGACTGTTGCTTCAGAACTCCGAAAATGGAAACCTAGATGCCTTGAATGTAAGCGTTAAAAATTAAAGGTCAGAAAAGGAGATTAGAAAAGAACTGGGCCAACTTTGATTAAGGCTCATGTATTAGTAGATATGGGGCTCTTCCATTAAATACTTCGTATAGGATGAATATTTCTGATTGCATAAGAGTGTTGCATCTCAGAACTTGTGGGATGTGAAGAAACCAAAGCATTTAACAGTCAAGTAAAATACTTGTGAGTACAGAGCTGACTCCAGGAGAGTTAAGATAAAAACAAGAGGTTCTTCTGATTTCTAATGCACCGTCCCCTTCTGACTACCGTAGGCTTGGTTCTTTTAGACCTATAGCTACAGAACTGGAGTGTTGGTTACTTTCATGCTTAAGAGACCAACAGGAAAAAAATGTGAGGGCCTGGGGCTGGGCGTGGTGGCTCACGCCTGTAATCCCAGCACTTCGGTGGGCCCAGGCAGGCGGATCACTTGAGGTTGGGAGTTCGAGATCAGCCTGACCAACATGGAGAAACCCTGTCTCTACTAACAAAACAAAATTAGCTGGGCGTGGTGGCACATGTCTACAATCCCAGCTACTTGGGAGGCTGAGGCAGGAGAATCGCTTGAACCTGGGAGGTGGAGGTTGCACTGGGCCGAGATTGTGCCATTGCACTCCAGCCTGGGCAACAAGAGTGAAACTCTGTCTCAAAAAAAAAAAAAAAAAAAAAAAAAAAAAAAAAAAAAAAGTGAGGGACTGGCCTGACTACACCAAAGGGGGATCTGAGCATTATTTTAATCAGTGTTTTACTACTTTCCTCGGGCAGCTAGCTGTTCAAGGAATTTTAATGTTCAACCTGTAGAAATAGGATAGACAACTATTGGTTTTATTTTCAAGATTGAGAAAGAGGTCTAAGGAAACCCCTGTCCTCCTGACTCCAGTGTAAACAGAGATGACAGGGCAGTTTCCTCTACTGTGACCTTACATCAACCACAGTGGATTTTACCATGAAGGGCTGCTCACAGTGGATCATGCAATCAGGATAAGGGGAAACAGGACATTTTTCCTGAAAGGAAAAAAAATCACAAAACTAAACCTTAAGCTTTAACATTCCTTCTATAATTTACTCCCAACTTACATAATTCTCATCTACACTGGCACTAAAGTGAAATGTTAACAGTACTTGAAATAGGATTTAAGCACTGTGCAAAATCTTATCTTTAATTTCAAATTGAAAATTCATCCTTAAAATCTGACAGGAGAAAATCCAAACCCTAGAGAAATGAGTTTCTTCCCCCAGAACTATGCCCTTCTATGTATAGCCCCACTTCTCCTAAAAGCAGAAACTCGGCAAGTACGTCAAGGGCGCCTCAACTGTGCCTTGCTCCCTAGCACATGCAGTCTTACTGGGAAACATAGCATTAGCTGCTCAAAGTCTAAATGCAGCCTAGCAACACTTGGCTAGTGTATGTGTTTAAAAGAGGAAACAGAAAATGAGAAATAGCCCTCACTAGTTTTTGTTCTGTTTATCCAGAAGGTCATCCCAAGGACTCTCAGAATTCTGGGTTTGATTGAGACCCTTTACAGAGTTACTCCCCACCAGCTGGAGGCTGGGGCAGCTGGGGTGGGAAGGGCATCAGGTAGAGAATGTGGTGGTGTGCAGGCTGTTCTTGCCAGGTGTCCAGCGTGCAGGGCAGGCACTGTGGATGAGGCGGACATAAAGAAACACGTGACAGACAGCTTCTCTGCTTTTGGAGACACTCAGAGCCTAAGAAATGTGATTTGTTTCCTGTTTCAATAGGAATAAAAATTGGGAAGCAGGGACTATGATGATTATTTGTCAAAATACCAAATACCTCAAAACCCTATGCTGTTTTCACCTTCTTCCAGAAGATATAAAATTCCATGGCTGCTGGGGAAGAAAAATATGAAGAGGGAGTTGAGGAGAAGCAGAAAATTTCTGAGTCAAGATATCCCTCAGCACAGCACAGCACAGCACAGCAAAGTTATCCCTCCTCAATTATTCTCTAATAAAATTCAGATGAGGAAATTTGGAGTAGGCTCCAGGATCTGGCCTTTACTGTGGGTGACCAAGTGGAAGAGACATCCCCCCTCTTCTTTTCTACCTTTTCTATGGGAAAAATATAAAAGACCCTCATTAAGTGCTCTTGCAGGCCATTACAAAGCATTTCCAGGCACTCTGCTGAAAAGTGTTTATGTAAGCGAAGTCCTTTTCAGCCCCTCTGGAGAAGCACACGTATCAGCATCCTCCTACACAGCTGATATCTAGGGTTACCTCCTGAGAGGTTTCAAACTCTCTCACAAAAGGACAATCTGCCCAGGCCTGTTCTTTTTTTTAATAGGGAAGGGAAGGCATGCTTGCAAGACCGATTTATAGCAAGGGAAAAAAATTCCTGTAGCAAAACACAAGTGCGAACTGCCATATTAAGGTTGTGAGGATGAAGAGAAGGAACTAAGAAAAGCTCTTTAAAATCTCAAGGAAGTTGCTCTGGATCATCACTATTGAGTTTTGTCTTTGCCTTTTAACTGATTGTCCTGTTTATGCTCATCCTACGTCCCTGGGCTTTCCCACAGAGCACATTGGGAATGTGTCTGTGAGCTGCTGGGTAAGATGCTGGAGGATGTTTAGGATGTTTAAGTGTGGAGGCAGTTGGGTGTGGTGGCTTGAACCTGTAATCCCAGCTATGTGGGAGGATTGCTTGAGGTCAGGAGTTCCAGACCAGCCTGAGCAACACAGCAAGACCATCCCCCTCACCCCCTTGGCCAATGAATCAATCAAACAACCAAGGGTGGATGATATTTTGAGGCATGTGCACACTTAAAACCAGGCCTGATTTTGGCATGATGAGGCCACTTTGGTTTGGGGACTGCTCAGAGGCTGGGTTTTTCTGGTACTTCCAAAGATACTCATTTTTGGAGGCAATGCATTTGATTAGTGTGCAGTGAAAGGGTTGCAGCCATAGTGAGGTTCCCGCATTGCTCAGTATAAAAGTTTGAGTACGGTCATTTAAAAAAATCATACTTATCTGACCACAGTGGAAAATTAAACAGGAGAAAAGGCAAAGGAGTAGAAAAACTAAAACTTTGTCTCTCCCGTGTTAAAATTGTAAGCCTAAGCAATAAGTGTCTGTGTCGTGGCAGGCAAACACCTGGGTTGTTAAGGCCTGGAGTGGAGGGGAGGTCAGAGAGGAAGAGCAGGCAGGAATCCTCAACAGGGAGCTAAAGCCACAACCCCACGGAAAGGAGATAAAAGGGTAACAGCCTCAGATCAAGTCTCAACACCTCCCTCTCCAGGGGAAGCTAAACCACCCTCTCCTCTATTATCACTCCCTTTGGACAGCTACAGTCTAAAACAAGAGACAAAGAAAGGGGAGTGGGCTTCACGGGCTTTATGGGTCAGCAGCAGCTCTTCCCCATAATCCCAGGCCATCAGCCCGGCAGTTTAAGGGTTAAAGTCAGCACTTACAAGAAAACTCAAACCCCATTAAGCCCAGGCTTGGAGAGCCGGGAGCAGCAGGGAAGCCAAAGGAAACTAATTTTGGAGGCTCTCCAAGCTGCCAATCACAAGCATATTTCTAACAGTCCCAGTGTTGTTTGAGTTGGTTGTTTTTCCACAGGCTGCACAATGGGGTCTGGTTATTCATTGAAAAAGTCTGCAAGTGAGCCCCGCCCTCCATTCACAACCAATTTGGAATGCTCCATTCAGGCAAAAGGGGGAATCTGCAACTCTGCTAGCTGGGACAGACCTAATAGTGCTCAGCGCCCAGCTGTCGCCGCAGGGACGCTTGCTCGCTCAGTACGCAGTGTTTATGTAAGAAACTCAGACACCGCAGGGGCTCTGGCCTGCTGTGCGCCCTTCCTAGGATTGAAATGGCCAAGACCCTTGGAAATCTGCAAGGGCGTGCAAAAGTCCGCTACAAGTAAGGTCACAAAGTGCCCTGTGGTAAAAGGGGAAAGGCAAAAGAAAAACTATCATGTGCAGCTGGGTTCAGAATCTGACTGTAGCTACCAGCTGAGAGAAAGACTTCAGTGGTATTTCTCCTGCCCCAGGGTGAGCTGGTTTGCATTAGCGGGGACAGCTTTCTCTGGAAGCCTGCCTCTCCAGACTTTCTTTCCCTTTCACTGCTGGTAGCTACATCGGGAGCCACCTAGCTTCCTCCCCAGGGGAGGATGGCTCTGGAGACACTACTAGATTTTCTGGCTGCAAAGGAGGAGGGGACGAGCTACCTATTACGACAATCTCACAGTTCCTTTTTTGACTTTGGATCCAGCCTGAAGAGTACAGAATACCCTCCCTGAATGCTGTGAGACATCAAAAAGGAAGAAGGTGGAGATCTAAGGTTGGAGCGTGAAATGTACGCCAAGACTTTGCAAAGTACAAGGCAAAAAACTGGTTTTGTTTCTTAAATATTTTTTTCCAAACCTTCAATAATCACCCTGAGGGAAAGCTGATGGAGCCGGTCTGACAACCAGACTTTATTTCAAGGAAAAGCGTTGAAAAGCAAACCCAGGAGATACACTTGAGCTCATGACTGCTTCTTTTTTCATCACATATTTGGCTATTTTCAAATGTCTTATGTCTACTTCTCACTGCCTGCCTTCACAACCCCTCCAGTGAACTCAATGCCACTGGAAGCATCTCTCTGAAGTCCTTCTGACCACAGATTCCCCATTCCATGCCTCGGCTGTTCAGATCAGCCTCAAACTTCTGGCCTCTTAATAGCTAGATCTTATCCTGCTCCCTGGAATCTTGCACTCTGCTTCAATTTTCCTCTAGATGCTTCTTTCCTTTAAACAAGAGAGCCCCCTTTATTTTCTATGCAGAGTCCTCTTAATGTGGAATTCTTTTCCCTTTAACGTCTAAGTTGCTAGCCCACTGTCATTTGCCTGCCAGGCCCAAAGGTGTACTTACATTATGGTTATAATTTATACAAATACACTGTAACTAGTGCGGGCATATACTAGGGGCCTGGTATCTTGCCACTCCTTTAAGCCAAGCCTAGAGGGATAGGACAATGATAGAAACTGACGACCAAAGCCTCTGTTAAATCAGCTTGATGAGTTCACAAAATGAATTTTTAAAAAAGCAACCTAATCCGGTAATGGCATCAGCATGCCTGGCACTTGTCCAAGAGCTGGGAGCTGCAACATGACAAGCCTCTGAGCTCCTTGGATTCCAAGTGGAGAAGCACTGTGTGCCAGGGCACAGATGGGGCCCAAGCTGCCTCAAGGGCAGCCGTATGCCCGAGAGGGGGGCTGTCAGCCTCTGAGGCTGGATGTACTTTACCACCACTAAAACCCAAGAAATGTGTGGAGGGAACAGTTTCTCAGCAGAGAATCACACACCCCACCCCAACATCAAGGAGCATTTTTTCTGGGGCTGAAATTAAAACAATGATACTACTAGCTGGTAGAAATGGGAGACAGTACAAATTTTCAGCTTCATTATGCTACCCATGTCTTACTCTTTTAAAACTGAAGAATGCTGAAGAGGAGGGGATACATGGTAATTTACTGATGGATGCCAGAATTTTGTTACCTGGCACCGAGGCAAGTGATCTTGACACAGATGTAACTCCCCATTCCAAGTCCTTCTCACCAAATACAAAGGACTGGTAAGCCTACTGGGTTTTGTTAGACGACTAAGAGCAAAGAGACACGAAAGAGTAAGAGAAAAACTCAGTTTTCAATAGGCCTAACTGAATTAAAGGTAGATGAAAGCAGATTTTGTAAAACAGACAGCTCCTTTAGACAAATAGGTACTGTAGGTCTTGGAGATCTTGGGTCCTTAAGAATACAGAGTCTAAGAACCTTCGAGGCTATTAAAACAGGAAGGATTTCAAATCACTGAGCACTCTCCCAGCAGTAAGGTACCGGGCCAGCTCATAAAGACTTTGAAGTAACACTGTAAAACCTGGAGTCCAAGAATCTCTCCCCCATGTTTTCCTCATGCTTTCTTCAGTATTCTTTTCTACCTTCAGAACTACTGACTCCTGCAAGTATAAACCAATGGCCTTATTTTCCCTCAAACCTCTTAAAGTGCCCACTGTTTTCCTTCTTACCTTGCCAGTCAAAAAGACTTTAGGACAATCCTTTTGAACAGAGGTGGCCCAAGCAAGAAAATGTGGTGTTTTGCTACATCACACCTATGACCAAAGACCAAAATGATGTACCCGCTCCAAAAGAAAGGCACTGACTCTGCTTATACTAACCTCACACATTAATGAAGAAATCCAGCTGAAAAATCTCATCGTGAAACAGGATTAAGATCAATGTGTTTTAGGCTCCAGGGCTGTCATAACAGTTAATTCTATTTCCCTAGCCATCTATTGCAATGTATTTATGAAAAGTCGATTTTATCAGTTAATTAGCTGGTCCTTAGGAAATTACTTGTACTTCCTCCCGTTGTTCCATTCTTTTTGAAACACAGATCTAAAAAGAGCACTTTGAGGGGAAAATGGGGTCATTTGGATCTTAAAACAATTCTTTAGGCTATATTTGGTATGGAGGCCATGATTTTGAAATAAGATTTGTATCATGCTCTCTCCTCAGCATAAAACAGATTATCTTAGTTACTCAAGATGCTAACAGGTATATATTTACAATATCATAACTGAAATAAGTGAGATTAAAAATCAGAACTGAAATGTGTATTTGAAAAACTGCTACTTACATATGCTAAAATCTAGTAATATACTCTTAAGTACCCAGGCAATCAGTTCAGAAAAATGAATGGAACACATCATCTTACCCCAGTTTGAAACACTCTGAGTTCCAATCTTATCCATGGCATAGTTAGTTCTATGAAAATGTGTAGTAAAGATGTACACACATCTATGCACTGACCCAGATTCCCTGGCTTAGTAGCTCTGTGTTAAGGTATACATTTAGCTACATACACACTTTCATAGATATATACACATGTACAAACACTTCTTTATAAATATATAGGACCTATGTACACAGTTCTATCTGTATACATACTAAGGTGTCTTCTAGAAAACATGGCAGTTTTTTGGTTTGCTTGTTTTTTAGTGATAGGGTCTTGCTCTGCTGCCTAGGCTGGGGTACAGTGATATGATCACTATTCACTGCAGCTGCAATCTTGAGCTCCTTGGCTCAAATGATCCTTCCGACTTGGCCTCCCAAAGTGCTGAGGTTACACAGTGTCAGCCTAAATATGTCAGTTTTTATAATTTTTTTGTTTTATAATTGCCCTCTCTCTTCTAAATCCTAGATGGAAGAACTCAAAGCATCAAGGTATTGATTAACATTCTCAGGATCATAGAAGGAAAAGAACTGAGTGTTGAATTGGATAGTCAGAGGTCTCTCTGATGCTTTCCTGAACACCATCTCTTGGTATCTGAAATGACAGAAAGCCCTGAATATACTTTAACATGCCACTACTCCCTGGTTCTATAGCTTTGAGAGCTTCTTTAAGAATATTATTATATAAATCTTTTTCTTATTTCACCTAACCCTTCCCATTTATTCCCACTACTGGTCAGTCTCTCCAGCTATTTGGAAATTACTGTGAAAGGAGGGGGCTGAGCAAGACTGTCTCTACCAGGGACATCCAACCCAAGCTATCTGAGATCTTCAGGGTTACTTCTTAGGACCAAGGGACAATGAGGCACACTGGTAGAATCCCTATGATCTATAGGTTTCTATTCCCTTGAATTTGACCTTTAAGAGTTTCCATGTTTTACTGATATCTATATTTGTGAGGCAGAGGTGAAATCTGTACAGCTAGAAGTAAGCTGTGCATTTCTGTAAGATATAAAAGCAATGGTTTTATTCACTCAAATCAGACTTAAGGATGTATTCCTATGGGCAAGGAACCCAATTTTGAGAAACTTAGAAACTATAATCTCTTTAAAAGCTGAACTTTTACTGTTTAGAGGGGAAAAAAAGCCAAAATCTTTAAAACTGACATTCCAAAATAAAAATATTACCTACATTTCTTAGCATTTCTCTTTCATGTATACAATAAACTGACACATATACAATAGAAAATTATCAAATCATTACTAATAGGAAAGTATGATTATTACCAGTGGTCACTGGTAAGACCACCTGTTACAGGCTGGGCATGACGCCTGTAATCCCACCACTTTGCGAGGCTGAGCTGGGTGGATCACTGAAGTCAAGAGTTCGAGACCAGCCTGGCCAACATGGTAAAACCCTGTCTCTACTAAAAATACAAAAATTAGCCGGGTGTGGTGGCAGGAGCCTGTAATCCCAGCTACTCAGGAGGCTGAGGGAGGAGAATTGCTTGAACCCAGGAGGTGGAGGTCGCAGTGAGGGAGCTGAGATTGTGCAGCTGCAGACTGCACTCCAGCCTGGGCAACAGGAACAAAACTCTGTCTCAAAAAATTTTTTTTTTGTTAAAAATGTTTTTGATACTGTAAGAAAAAGGTTTGCTTTCTGCTGGCAAATCTATGTTTGGCTTATATTCATTCATTTATTGAGTCAAACCAACTCATAAGGTTTCATTATATTTGAATGAGTTTTTTCCCTCCCCTGAAAAAATCATGCGCTCTTCCAGAAAATGACTAGAGTGAAGCTGGTCCTGAACTTGAGGCTGTGGGAAGTGCTGATAGAGAAATGCATGCATGCAGCCAGCTGTGGGCTCTGCCAGCTCCTCCCCGTGCTTCTGCTGTCAGTCTGAACTGCAGGCAAACGTAACAGGAAGAATGAGTGGCTTAGAGATGTAGCACTCACATCTCTGTTCTTGCCTAGCCTCTTAGGCAAGGTATTCCTTATTTAATCTATCCCTTCAACACGCTCTACTTCAAGAAATAAAGTCAGAGGAAAGAATCCTTAGAAGAACTTTTCTAGGTTAGTCAACCATCTCCTTTATCCTTAGAATATAGAAAGGCTCAACTTAGGAGGTTAAAACAAAAAGTAAGCAAAGTAAAAAAACATGTCATACTTGGTAAGCAGACATCTCGTCAAGTACCTCCATTTAAGGTACGGAATTTTAATTAAAGAACTTAGCACATTCTATTTGCTGAGCAGAAATGATTTCTAAAGAGCCAAAAACACATTGATTGATTTCTTGATTTTAGCCTAACCCCACAGATAAATCTCTCTCCAAATATAAATCCTGCTTGCTGACAAAGAACATACCCTTGCTTCAGCACATGCAATCAATTTGAATGCAGCCGTCTCATCTCCCTTTTGACTCTTTTGGGTTACAGAGAAACAAACAAAAGTGTCATAAAAGCATTTCAAAGAACCTCTGCCAAGAAAGCCACCTTCCAAACAGACTGCAGTTTATGCTGCTTTGAGCAAGAACTGGAAAGGCTGGGCCAAATTGTCAACACAGAACAAAGTTGGATTACAAACCCTGTCTTTCATCTTGCAAACACACACATACATACACACACACACACACACACACACACACACACACACACACACTTTGGGTTATCTTTATTTAGTCTTTCAGTGGCAAGCTTCCCAATCACTTGAAAGCAATCAAAGGGCAATAATTAACATGCATTTACTCTCTTCTACAACACATCCGCAGCAAGCTGTGACAAAGCTAAGGTAACTATGCATCTGTGTGTTACGGTTTATTCCCTTTTACAGTTTCATGGCATTGTGCCTTGGACATGAAGCCTATCATTAAGGAATGTTTAGCTGGTACCTCTGTTCTTATATTTAAAAGATTTGGAATACCCAGCTTTTTACTTAGAGAGAGACCTAAGATAATCTCTCTCCAGTGGCATTTTTACACACATACACCCACCTACCCAGAGATAAAACAAAGCTGGTAAGAGTCTGTTGGTCCAAAATGAGAAATTGAGTCCTTGTATGGCTCAGGTGCTTGCTATTATAAACTATGACTAAGAGACATGAATTTCTCTATGATGCAACTCTCAAGAGAGGCAGCATTTTCTCCAGGCCTCTCTTAAACCTGCTCATTCGCCAGTGACTAATGCTCTCTAGAGCAGCCCTGTGCTGCTCAAATTTCATCAGCTAGCTTTGTCCTTGATAGCTCCGCCTAGACCATAAAAGCTCCCAAACCTGTTGAGGACAGCCCCCAAAGATCAGGGTAAAACTAACCATGCCCCTGCCAGTGCTGAAAGCCATCTTTTGAGGTTCCCACTGCATTTTATTATCTCCAGTAATGAGCACTTAGTGGCCATTTTAAGAAAAAGTTTCTCTGAACAGCAAAGCCACAGTAACTACATGAAAGATAAGAGTAAATCAGGCCACCCTGTGACCACCCCTTGTCAGCTTAGGAGTAGAGACAAAATTGACAACATGTTGGAGGAAGCCAAAGTTAACTGGAGTTTTCCAATAACTATTTTCTGCACCTTTAAGAGAAAGAGAAATGTCAGGTTCGTGATTTACATCAAGGATTTAATTTATAAAACAAATTTTAAAAAGCTATAAAACAATGTCTGATTAATAGATGCTTGGTCCAACATCATATATATTATGCTAATTTATAATTTTGTGCTTAAAGGTTTGCAATATTGTTTTTGTTTGTTTGTTTGTTTTTATTTTTTGAGACGGAGTCTTGCTCTGTCACCCAGGCTGGAGTGTAGTAGAGAGTGATCTTGGCTCACTGCAACCTCCACCTCCTGGGTTTAAGCGATTCTCCTGCCTTAGTTTCCAGAGAAGCTTGGAATACAGGTGTCCGCCACCGCACTCGGCTAATTTTTGTATTCTTAGTAGAGATGGGGTTTCACTATGTTGGCCTGGCTGGTCTTGAACTCCTGACCCTCAAGTGATCCTGCCTCAGCCTCCCAAAGTGCTGGGATTACAGGCATGGTTCACCGCACCCAGTCAGCTTTGTAATATTCTTAAGGTAAAAAGAAATTTAGGATAAAATTATGTTCAGTAAGTCTAACCTACAACAGAGTAGAAACACTTTAGAAATAATTTTAATAAGAAATGAAACAAAAGTTTCCAGGGTTAACTCTGAATCATTAGAAGAAACTAAATGCATACCACTGTCTAAATCTGGCCATAGCTGAAAACAGCACATTCTAGACATGGATGATCCGAGACCAAACAATTTCAGAACAAATGTGCCATCACCAGAAAGGTACTTACAGTTATCAGACTGAAAATCTGGGACAAACTGTTCATCATCAGGAACTTGTGCTGGAAAATAGATTTTTATTTTAGACCTTTAAGTTTTATTAAAAAGCACAGTAAAATGTTTTATATGGAAAATAGGACATCCATGAAACTTGCCTTCAGCTAACCAAGCCTCTTGAAGTTGACTGAGATCCTGAAACAACTCTGAAATTGAAAACAGAAGACCCCAGAATGAAGATATTTCTTCTGCTAGGGAGGAGACGGGGAAGAATCTACATGCTGCAGTCACTCATACGCAGGGAAGCCACAACATAGGCAGGGAAAGCTTTACTACCTTCAGAATCGTGAGCCAGATCTGTGTCCAAAAACTTCCTCTTTCTGTCAATCACAGGCCGCCCTCTACATTCCTCAGATCGAGATTTCTGAAAGAGGCCAACAGACAGTGCAGACTCAAGTGTAGTGAAGAGGTCCAAAGGGGGTCGACTCACTAAACCAACAGGCAGATGACTCATATTGAAGAGTGAGGACAAAACCAACCAAAAGCCACATAAACTTACCCCTGGGACCATAAAAGGGACTTGCTGATCATAAAACCCATCCATGGCGCTTTCAACGTCTCTAATATCGCTTTGAGAGGTTTCAGCATTGAGTAATTTCGGGGGGGAAACGGGATCCTCCTGTAATATGAATTTGGGAGATTTTAACTAAGAGGGGGGAGAAAAGAAATGAAACAATTTTAGACTGCTTTTCCTTTAGGGCCTGTGCAAAATTATTACCCTTCTGTGAAGTACTTAAAACCTACTCAAGGTGTAAGCTTTACAGACCAATCCTGGGCTTGATTAATGGTATCAGAGATGCACGAGGTACTTCGTGCCAAATCCATTTTTCCAGTCATCATTTCTTTCTTTTTTAAAATCATTAAAATATAGATTTGCTACTGTCTGTCCTTTACCAAAAAACAAAAACCAAAAAAACCTTATTTTCATTATAAAAGGGTGATTTCAAGATTCTCTCACATCCTCCATGGCATTTATAGTAGTTTTTAAAAAAGAGATGATTTAATTTTTGACAGCATAGTGTCAGGAAGCAGAGAAACTGGGTTTAAGTATTCCAAATTATTGGCAATTAAAGATTTGACATACATGGTGTTTCTAAAAGCATTTTGTAGGTCAGTATTAAAACACTATATATAGCTCCTGGAATAAATTGATTAGAGGTATACTTATCTTCACACAAAACTCTATTTAAAAGAAGTCTAAATAGATGTGGCATCTGTAATGTCACAAATATCTCTCCGGCTGCTTACAGAGATATTTGTGACATCTTCAACTTCTAAAAGAATAAAATGTCTATGAGAAGTAATGGATTTAATATTTGTGACATCTCTAACTTCTAAAAGAATAAAATGTCTATGAGAAGTAATGGATTTAAAAAACTACTTCCATTGCATGCGTTTACAATGCATCTCTACCAAAGGTCTTTAAAAACTCAGGTTTTAAAAGTTTATCCTCCCCCCACCCCAAATGAAATGAAACCCATTTCAGACTGGTAAGTGTTGAATCTGGGGGAAAAGGGTGGAGTCAGAAGGGAGAAAACTTCTCCTAATGTGGGTGGAATAAACTAACAATTTTAGAAAGGTACCACCTTCCTAAACACTTTTATTCTCCAAATAACACCATTAAGTCAACAAAATGTGGAAAAACATTAATTTCACTCACTCCAGCTTTAAACTGCTTAAGAGGTCAATTTCTTTTGTTTAACGTATACACAAATTTTAAACAGGAAACTTTTCCCCCAGTGGGCAATTCCATTCCATGTTTTTCACACTGTGTATAGCATATCAAATTTTTCATAAATAAGCAGGATACAAGGAAACCCTTCACAGCCAGCCTCCTCCTCAGCACTTTGGCCCAGGTCTCGAGTATTTTCAAAGTCAAAGAAAAGAGAGGAGTAAAATAGCACACAGTTCATAACTTCGTAGAAAAACACTTGCGCCAGCCTGCCTGCGTGCTAGTCCAAACAGCACAAGAAACATTCAGAATAATGCCTCTCTCAAATGTCACCAAACCGTATACAAATCTGAGAAACCTCATCAGTGAGTTGAGGGGCATGAAAGACGGTGCTCTATCGATTATGAAAATCTGTCAGATTAAATCGTGGCCTTAGATATTTTGTAAACGTCTGTTGGGGGTAAAGGGACAATGAGTAGGAGACGAGAGGGGGAGATATTTTTCAGTCTCATGATGAAATACTTCACCCGGAAGAACAAAAAAATCTTCTAAAAATTTAAAAGAAATAAACTGCCATAAACGAACCGAAGAGAGACATTCCAGGGCTAGAAAGACTGTATTCCAAGCATAATTTTTTTAAAAAGCCTGAAGGAAAGGCTCGAGTTCATCCAGGAGTTTAAACCACTTCCTTTGCACCCCCACCACCCGCGCCCCGGGCGCCCCCAGGAAAACTTTAGCACAGCGCAGCGGCGCGATCCAGGCCCCTCCCCTGTGGCGCGCAGCGGGCCCGGTTTTATGAATGGGAGAGCGAGCCGCGGCCGCCACATCAGGTAGAGGCTGTAACTGGATCTCTCGCGCTGGGCCCCATTCACAAAACAAGACACACTTCCACCCAATTCCCAGCCTTCCCCATTCATGAAAACTCCTTCAGCTGCGCCCCCGCCCCCACTTCCAACGCACGCCCAGCCTCCGACGCAGGCCCCTCACCCCAGCGTTTTAGGAGGAAAGCTCAATGCTTCATTCACAAAAAGGGAAGGAAAAAAAAAAAAAAAAAAAAGCCGCAGGGAGCAGCGAGCCAACGAAAGAAACCCGCTTCATTCATAAAGTCACCCACATTCATAAAAACGAGGTGCGGCGCCAGGCGCTACCATCCGCTTCCAATCCACCCCCACCCCTAACATCTCTTCTAGGCACCCCTCCTCGACCAGGAGTTCGGTTCCCCCCCCACACCCCGAGTTTTCTCCACCCTCTGAAAATGCGGCCAGAACCGCGAGGCTCCAGCATCTTTCGGTGCGACCCCCTCCACACCCGTGTTCTCCCCCCCACCCCCAGGCCGCTGTTCCGGTGCGCCCCGATTCTTCTCGAGAGTCGCCGCGCAGCCCGAAGCCCGAAGCCTGCTGGGGTGGGAGCAGGGCGACTGGACGTCCACTTCCCACCACCTGAAACTTGCGACGCCTGCGCAAGTTCCTGGTCGACCCCCGCCCTCGCAGGCTGCACTTGCCCGTGTCATTTACCCCCTCCCGGTGCTCTGGGGGGGCAGCGCCTCTCCGACGCGCCCCTCAAACTGCTTCCCGCCCCCTCCTCCCAGCTGCGGAGCTCCGCCGAGCGTCTCTTCTCGCGAGCCTCCAAGTCCCCTCGGGGCTCTCGAATCTCCAGAGACGGTGAGAGCCTCGCAACTCCGCGATCCCCCATCCACCCGGGAGCCCCCGCACTCGCGCTCCGGGGCGCCTCCCCCACGACGTGCGGAGAGCCGCTCGCCCCGCGCTCCGGAACCGTTAGCCGTACCCGCCCGACGCCTCACAGGAACCAAACGGGACCGGGCCTCGGGGGGAGGGGGCGGCCAACTCGGTGGGGGGGCCCACCCCAGGTACGGCACCTCGGCTTTGAGGATTCTGAATCCGCCCGTGGACTCTCGCCGACTGGGCCTTTTGGACCCGTGGCCGGACGCCCCTTCCGATTTCCCCCTTCCCCCGCAGAGCCCACTCACCTGAGGCGGCCGCTCTCCTACCCTTGCAGCGGCCCCGGCGGCGCAGGCGCGCTCACGCACGCGCGCACCCGGCCTGGGCTCCTAGGCGAAAGGCTGGGCCGAACCGCTCCGAAGACGGTGAACCGCTCCGCGCACCAGCGGCTGGACTCTGCGCCGCAGCTGCCAACCAGGCTGGAGCGCTGGCCCGGCCCCCCGCGGTTCGCTGCTCCGCCCGCCGCCATTGGCCCGCGGCACTAGCCCAGCCTCGTTCCCATTGGCCCAAGGCCGTTCCCGCGGCTGTCCATCACCTCTTGTTTACCCTGACTGCGGGCAAATCCAGCCCAGCCGCCCCATCAACTCCAGACCCCATTGGCCAACGGTGCATCTCTCTCCACCCCCTCAGGGATCTGTTTTACATAATTTATGCACCGGGGGCCACTGGCCAATCAGCATAGGCTTGTTTATATAATGAATGTAAGGACGTTTTTCATTCATAAAAAACGCGACCTGAGGGGGAAGCTTAGCTGAGTCAGTGAAGCACTTAAAGGGGCCGAGGCCAGGAGGAGCCGCTGTGACTTCCCTTCTCCCGGCTCTCCCGACTTTTCCCCGAGGCGTGACTCTTTCCCCTTTCCCACTCACCCCCAATTCTCCATCCAGCGAAGCCCCGACCAGGATTGGGTCGCTTGGCGCCAGACGTTCGCAGCTGCAGCACCAAGCGAAGTTACCATTTTAGAATTCAGGGGAGAGGAGTTCGTCCTTCCACACGGAGAGACTCGCCGACCGACCTGGGCGTTCAGCCCACGGAAACGCAGAAAACGGAAACCGAGCCCTCTCATCTTAGTTACCTTCGAGAGGCCTTCATTTCTTTTAAGCAGGTTTCCAGTGGGAAGAATACGCAGCCTCTCCTCTTAAAATCTCAGCTCTCAAACAGAGTTTGGTTACTGTTTCATACCGGCAAGGCCTAAGGCCCAGCCGAATCCCGTTTTCTCTGTAATTGCGCCTCGTAACCTCCGCCAGGGTGGGTTCTGCAGTCGCGGGGAGACGGGGTTCGGGCTCAGAGAAAGCCTCTCCGGGGACGGCCGCAGCCAGTCCACCGACCCGGAAACCCGAAGCCCCCCGAAACCGGCTTGCAGAGTTAGACCGCTTGCCTCCCTCCCCGGGCTGCTTGTTTTCCGTTTAAGTGTTGAATGCAAGATGGTGTATTTGCGAATTAGATCCCGTGCAGCTGGGAACGGGGAGAAGCGGCTCTGCTTGCCAAACGATAGGGCACTAACTGCAATTGCTGAGATTCTTAACAGGGTGTTCCGAGAAACAAATAAACAAACAATCCTCTCCCCTCTCCGCCCCCTCTACCCCCTCCTGTGAAGACCGTGGGGCGGTTCTATCTTCTCTCCGAGGTGCTGGGGGCCTGTCAGGGAGCTCTGTTCGCGTCCTGCTGGAGTGCCCTGCCGTTCACGCCGCGTGCCAGCGGTGGGGAGGAAAGATGCGAAGTGTTAGGAGAGAACCCCTAGCAATGGGGGTCCCGGGGTGGCCAATCCTGGGGCAGTTCCTGTGTCCGCCACCCCCACATTGTGGGGAATGCAGTGTGGATTTTTAGAAAAATAAAAATCAGTTAAAGGTTGCCTACCTTCTTTCCTATCTGCACTTGTGTCTGTCGTATATAGCCCTTGAGATGTTGATGGGCAGCTAAGCAACCTGCAGCCCTCGTGTGGAGTCCTGGGCTCGGCACTGACCAGGCACACTCAAGCCATTGACTGTGAAAGACTGAAAGGGGCAGGACTTGATGAGTGGAAAGTGCTCTGAACATTTAACAGGCAGTTCCTTGAGATCTACTTTCCTGGTAGAACATTTTGCTTCCGACTTCAGTTTTCCCTTAGTGCCTTTTCTCTTTCCCCAGGTGCTACCGTGTCTGTTTGGTGGCTGGAGATTTTACACTGGTACAGTTGTGCTCTGAGTTTATTGCTAATGTTCCTGAGAGTTCTGTCTCCCTAGCTCGATGCAGGGTGCAGGTAAGCTCCCAGATCCTTCTCCTCCCCAGCTTCGTCTACCCCCATTCCCACTCCCACTCCTCCTCTATCCCATCCCCTGTCATCCTGCTCTCTAAACTCATTTTTCTAAAAGGGCTTTCTTCCTCCTCTACCCTTAAGTCTCTCAGGCTCCCACCCTCCGGAAGGCTTACAGCCCACAGAGCCGCATATCCTCACCATATAAACCGTAACACATCAATTACACTTTATAACTTTGGCTACAGGCAAACCGTGCAGCACGCTTCACAGCAACTTCCTCCACAAGGTTGGACTCGATGCCTGGTGTTTGGCTTTTGTGACCTTTGCCTCAAGTCAAGGCTGTCCATTCCACCTTGGAAAGAGAAGTTGGATATTTCACAAATTGTGGCTCATTTGGGAGCAGGGGAGGATTGGGTGATAGGGTTTTTTGTTTTTGTTTTTTTTTTCAAAATAAAGTTATCTTGAACACATGATCATACATAGGGATTTACACCAGAATAGAGTAATTGCCAATTAATTATTTAGATTATTTAGTCACCCAGTAAACATTTTTTTTTTTTTTTTTTTTTTTTTTTTTTTTGAGAGAGAGTCCCGCTCTGTCGCCCAGGCTGGAGTGCAGTGGCGCAATCTCGGCTCACTGCAACCTCCACCTCCCAGGTTCAAGTGATTCTCCTGCTTCAGCCTCTCAAGTAGCTGGGATTATAGGTGCCTGCCACCATGCCCAGCTAATTTTTGTATTTTTTAGTGGAGACAGGTTTCACCATGTTGGCCAGGCTGCTCTTGAACTCCTGACCTCGTGATCAGCCTGCCTCAGATGCCCAAAGTGCTGGGATTACAAATGTGAGCCACCTCGCCCAGCAATAAACATTTATTTTGTACCAAATATTCAGCCAGACCTTGTGCTAGGCAAAAAAGTTGCAGAGGTGAATAAGACCCAGTCTTTGCCTGGGAGGAGCCCAGTCTGTGTAAGTTTAGTAGCTGGGTTTACTTAGCACTTTATAAATGACTTGTTCATGTCTATACAGTTCTTCACAGATTATCTCATTTAATCCTCATAATAATAGCACCAAAGTGGTCAGATTATTTATATCTCCATTCTGCAATACACAGTTGAGAAACTGAGGCACAGAGAGATTAAGTAATTTGCCAGTGGTCATAGAGCTTGAAAGTCAGTTACGCTTTGGGAGACCGAGGCAAGTGGATAAGGATGTATAAGAGTTTGAGACCAGCCTGGCCAACATGGTGAGATCCCATCTCTACTAAAAATACAAAAATTAGCCAAGCATGGTGGCAGGCGCCTGTAATCCAAACTACTCGGGAGGCTGAGACAGGAGAATCGCTTGAATCCGGGAGGCAGAGTTTGCAGTGAGCCGAGATCACACCACTGCACTCTAGCCTGGGTGACAGAGCAAGACTCTGTCTCGAAAAAAAAAAAAAAAAAAAAAAAAAATAGGTTGCTGAACCTGGATAGGAACCAAGGTGGTCGGTCACATGCTAGAGCCCATATATGGCAGACCTAGTATGTGCCTCTCTTGTTCAGCGACCACCAGGATATATCATTTGAACACAGTGGTAAAGGACAGAGCTGGTCAAGATCAGGGAGGCAGACTGTAGCTCTGAACAGGGTTAGGAAGGACTTTGGGATCTTTGGAGTGGTCCGACCAAGGAAGACTGTATCTGGCCATGAGTCTCCCATCACAGAAGGCATTTATGCGGAAAGATTTAGGGATAGGGTAGAGGAACTAACACATTTTCCAGGATAGATGAAATCTGAGGATTGTTCCATCTCTCAGAGTCTCTGATTCTGGGAATTTGGAGCTTTGTGCTGCAAGGGGGAGGCGGGGAGTGACAGCTCTGGGCACAGCGATCTTGGCTGTGACTTTAAAAGTCAGGGTACAGCCTGCGATGACCTGGGCCAGCTCCTGGGCCCAGGGCTCCTCATTGTTAAATGTTTACTGATGTCTTCTCTCCATTCCCTTTTTTTTTTTTTTTGAGATGGAGTCTGTCTCTGTTGCCCAGACTGGACTACAGTGACACAATCTCGGCTCACTGCAACCTCCGCCTCTCTGGTTCAAGTGATTCTCCAGCCTCAACTTCCTGAGTAGCTAGGATTACAGGCATGGATTAACTGCCATCATGCCCAGTTAATTTTTGTATCTTTAGTAGAGATGAGGTTTCACCATACAGTATTGGCCAGGCTGGTCTCAAACTCCTGGCCTCAAGTGATCTGCCCACCTCAGCCTCCCAAAGTGCTGGATTACAGGTGTGAGCCACTGGGCTCGGCCTGTCTCCACTCTTCTTCCTTCTTCTCTTTGCTTTTCTGATGATTTATCTCCCCAGCTCCTCTTCTTCTCTTGTTATCTTTGCCTTTACAAGAGTTAAGGGTAGTATTTAGAAGTTCTTTGTTTAAGCGCAGGCTCGGTGGCTCACACCTGTAATCCTGGCAATTTTGGAGGATGAGGTGGGTGGATCACCTGAGATCAGGATTTTGCGACCAGCCTGACCAACATGGAAAAACCCTGTCTCTACTAAAAATACAAAAATTAGCCGGGCGTGGTGGCAGGCACCTGTAATCCCAGCTACTTGGGAGGCTGAGGCAGGAGAATTACTTGAACCGTGGAGGGAGAGGTTGCAGTGAGCCGAGAGCATGCTATTGTACTCCAGCCTGGGCAACAAGAGCAAAACTCTCCAACTCATCACACACACACACACACACACACACACACACACACACACACACACACTTCTTTGTCTAGTACTCTAAGGCTTCCCTCCTAGGAACATAACTTACACGGGAGGTTTTGTCGAACAAGCATGTATTCTAATTATCATGCCCTCTCCTCCAGGAGAGAAACAGGGTTGGAAAAGAAAACAAAAAGAGAGACCAGTCTTCTGGAACATTTGTCTAATGTCAATCTAGCCTTTGTCCTCTGGCAGTAGCAAAAGTCAATCACAGCAAGATAACTAGACCCTTGTTCTTTAAACTTAATTTGCAGTGAGTCTTGAGGGAAACAGTGTAGAAGAATAAAAAATAAAGTACCTTGCCCCAAGCCTGAGAACTGTTACTTTTTAGAAGATTGCTTTTAGAATTTTCCCCTCAAATGCCAAAAGCAAGTTACTGTATAAGGCAGGCAACCCTGTCTTGAGCTGATGACCAAAATAATGGTGGGAAGTATGGAAGCACCATGATCCTGGTTTCTCGTACTGGAAAAATGTCTCCTCTTTCTCTGTTAGAAATGCTGGTGTGAGTGTAGGTCTGCCTAGAGGTTGGGGTTTGGGCTACAATGCTTCTGGGGTCCTTTCCCATTCTTGTATGGGGTCAGAAAGAGATTTGAGGACAGGGTCAAAAAGGTACTGAAATGTCAGCCAGGCGAGGTGACTCATGCCTATAATCCCAGCACTTTGGGAGGCTGAGGTGGGAGGATCACCTGAGGTCAGGATTTCGAGACCAGCCTGGTCAGCATGGTGAAACCCCATTTCTACTAAAAATACAAAAATTGGCTGGACATGGTGGTGCGTGTCTGTAATCCCAGCTACTCGAGAGACTGAGGCAGGAGAATCACTTGAACTTGGGAGACAGAGGTTGCAGTGAGCTGAGATCGTGCCCCTGCACTCCAGCCTAGGAGACAGAGTGAGTCTTTGTCTAAAAAAAAAAAAAAGAATAAAAGGAACTGAAATGTATTTCTTTAAGGGAGAAATTGAGAATCTTGTCTTTCTTTCTAAAATTCAGAAATAAAGGCCCTAAAACCTTAAGGGAGAAAAGAAAATCTGTTAGCTTCAATGTCTCTTTAAAAAATAGGGGCTGAATTGTCTTGAGAGTTCCTTCTAGCCAGGGAATAGTAATAGCTGACATTTACTGAGCACTTAATATGGGCCAGACGCTTTGCTAAACATTCCACATGGCTTGTCACAGTTAGTCCCAACAGCAGCCCTCTGAGGGAGGTACTATTATCATCACCTCCACTTTTTTTTTTTTTTTTTTTTTTTTTGAGATGGAGTTTTGCTCTTGTTGCCCAGGATGGAGTGCAATGGTGCGATCTTGGCTCACCACAACCTCTGCCTCCCAGTTTCAAGCGATTCTCCTGCCTCAGCCTCCTGAGTAGCTGGGATTACAGGCATGTGCCATCACACCTGACTAATTTTGTATTTTTAGTAGAGACGGGGTTTCTCCATGTTGGTCAGGCTGGTCTTGAACTCCCGACCTCAGCATCACCTCCACTTTTCACAGGTGAGAAAGCTTAGGTACAGAAAGTTTCAATCAATTGCTCCAGACCACATAGCTAGTATATAGTAAGAAAAGTAGTGTGCTCAAACAGCAGACCCTGCCCTTCCAGGGCCTGCCCAGAAGCCACTCTGCTACGCTGCCCCTGCCTGCCCTGTGGAAGCTGTGTGTGCTTAATGACAGCAGCCAACACTGCAAGAACACTTCCCCGTGCCAGACTCTGTTTAGGGGCTTTGTTCTATTAACCCACTTGATCATCCTAATAACCCTGTGAGGCAGATACCATTGTTCTCCCCATTTTACAGATGAGGAAAGTGAGGCACAGAGAGGTTAGGTAACTTGCCCAAGGTCACACAGCTAGTAAGAGTTGGAGTCGGGCACCGAATGTAGATCCTGAACAGAGTCCTTGCTCCGTTGCCTTAGTTCCTGCAGTCTCTCACTCTGCCCTCCACCTTGCCTTTGGGGCTTTCGCTGCTCGCTTGCCACTCCAGTGAGACTTGCTATGCTTGCTTAGGGACTTGCTTCAGCAACTCCAGCCAGACTTCTGAATTCTTGTCCTGGGCCAGCAAAGATTTGTCTTCAGGAAAACCACTTTAGAAAGAGAATGGAAATGTTTACTGAGCATCCCCAATATGCCAGGCTCTTTGCTAGATACTCGACATACTACAGTGTTTCATTTAATACTCCCAATCTCTCTTAGAGGTGGTAATAATACCCAACTTGCTGATATGAAAACTGAGGTTCAAAGTGGTTTAAAACTATGTCTGAGATTTCTCAGTTAGAAAGGAGCAAATCAGGTTTCCGATAGAATGCATGTTCTTGACCCTCTGATCCAGCCAGCCTGTGGGACTTTCTCTCCTAGCTCTCAATTCTTATGAAACAGCCACTATCAAGAAAACCTGGGCTGGTCACAGTGGCTCACACCTATAATCCCAGCACTTTGGGAGGCTGTGGCGGGCAGATCACCTGAGGTCAGGAGTTTGAGACCAGCCTGGCCAACGTGGTAAAACACCCCCATCTCTACTAAAAATGCAAAAGTTATCCAGGCATGGTGGCAGGTGCCTGTAATCTTAGCTACTCAGGAGGCTGAGGCAGGAGAATCGATTAAACCCAGGAGGTGGAAGTTGCAGCGAGCTGAGATCACACCATTGCCCTCCAGCCTGGGAGACAAGAGCAAGATTGAGTCTTAAAAAAAAAAAAAGAAAGAAAGAAAGAAAAGAAAAGAAAAGAAAAGAAAACCTGGAAGAGCATGTGCTATTTAGATTTCTGATGGCTGATAGATTTATTTCTTAAGCCCACAACATTAAAAAGAAACAACTGGGCGCCAGGTGCAGTGGCTCACGGCTATAATCCCAGCATTTAGGAGGCTGAGGCAGCTGAATCGCTTGAGGTCAGGAGTTTGAGACCAGCCTGGCCAACATGGTGAAACCCTGTCGCTACTAAAAATACAAAAATTAGCCAGGCATGGTGTTATGCGCCTGTAATTCTAGCTACTCGGGAGGCTGAGGCAGGAGAATCACTTGAACCTGGGAGGCAGAGGTTGTAGTAAGCCAAGATCATGCCACTACACTCCAGCCTGGGTGACAGAGCAAGACTCCGTCTAAAAAAAATAGAACTGGGTGGAAATCTCAAGAAACTTCTCATGGCTTCCACCTTGGCTTCAAAACAGAGTTCAGCTCTGCAGCAGAATCTTCACAATGCCCATATGACCCTGCAGTCTCTCCCAAGCCTCCTGAATCCTTTGATCTGGCCATGCAGGTGAGAGGTGTCTGGCCCTGGAGCCAGTCACACACCTGCATCCTTCTCTACCTCTGAGAAATTTGAAGGACTGCCTGTCCGCCATGAAGGAGCCTCAGGCTCCTGGACTTTTAGGGGATCCTGTGTTGGATCTTCGGAGTTTTCCTGCCCCCTTTTCAATGTCAGGTTGTTAATCAGAACATCAGACGCATTCAGCACATGCTTCTCCAGCTCCTCACATCTGTTGTGATTTTCCGCCTCTGATCTGCCATGGGTGTGAAAAGCAGCAAACCAAGCATTTGAAACGGGCGTAGAGAAAGAGTCCACAGGTTCCAAGTGACAGCTAAAGCGCCCCTCCAATGAGGAAGTGGATGAACTTGGATGTGTAGACTTGGCAAAATCTATTTTGACCGCTCAGAGTCCTCTTTTTGCTTCCTTTTATGCCCTTGCTGGTGAGTTTAATGTGACCAGGGGTTAACCCGTGCTGCGCCTTCCTTGGACTTCGGCTCCTACAGCGGGAACAGGCTGACTCAGAACTTGCCCGACTCAAGCTACGAAAGGTCTTGCTTCGGCATCTCCTGCAGCTCTACTGGAAGAGAAGACTAAGGGGCTGGCAGGGCTGGGAGCGTGGCTTCTTCACGGGCCTGTTTCAACGTGGCAGCTGGAGAGCGGGTGGTAAGGAGGGCGGTTCTTTCAGCTCTTGGCTTGGTCTGTAGGCGCCCACCTCCGCTGAGGCTCTGCCGGGCCTGTGGAGTGGGTTGTATTTATTTTGAGTTGGACAAAGGGAATATCAACCATGGCCAACATTGAGTCCCCAGAAGAAATGTCCCATCGGTGGATTGGATCGCTTGGCTTCAAATGGGGGGTTCAGTTTGCCCTTTTAGTCTGAGGCATCTTCCCACTCATGGCCATGTCAAACCAAATAACCACAGTGAGTGTTTAAAAAGAAGTATACATCCTCTTCCCTCCTCTCCCCATCATGTTTCTTGCTAATAGTCTGTCTTGCCTTTCTCTTGGCTCTGGGGCAGTGCGGTCTTAGTTTAAACCAGACCCAACTGAAAAGCTCTTCTCATCCCTGCTCCTCTCACTTCTCTGCCTTCTCACCTTCTCACCAAGAGGCCAAACTGTATGCCTAAAAATATAAAATATGAGCACAGCATCCCATCCCAGGAGAGCCCTGAAGGCGCCCAGGTTCTCCGTCTGTTCCTTCCCACGCTAAGGCTCTCCTTGGGAGTGAGACAGCGGCACTCATCGAATGATTAGTGGGACAGTTTAGCTCCCATCCCCATGCTGACCTGTATTTCTAGGAGGCTGGAAGATTGGCATCCAATTCTCAAGAGGGATTATTGGCTCAATGTAAGGGAATGTTCAGGTGTCTCAATTGGGGCCTATTTTGCATGTTTTTTTTACTTTTTAATTGAAGTATAACATACATACAGGAAAATACATAGATCAGGCCAGGCGCGGGGGCTCATGCCTGTAATCTCAGCACTTTGGGAGGCGAAGACAGGCAGATCATGAGGTCAGCAGATTGAGATCATCCTGGCTAACACTGTGAAACCCCATCTCTACTAAAAATACAAAAAATTAGCTAGGTGTGGTGGGCACCTGTAGTCCCAGCTACTCAGGAGGCTGAGGCAGGATAATCGCTTGAACCTGGGAGGAGGTTGCAACGAGCGGAGATCGCCCCACTGCACTCCAGCCTGGGTGACAGAGCAGGACTCTGTCTCAAAAAAAAAAAAAAAAAAAAAAAAAGAAAGAAAGAAAAAGAAAAAGGAAAATACACAAATCATAAATATATGTCAACAAGTTGTCACAAAGTAAGCACCTCTGTGCATTCAATACCAAGATGAAGAAACAGAACATTCCCGCTCCCTTCCTCATCCCACTAAAAGCTGCCTTCATAGCCCTTACCAATCACTAAATAATCTCCCTCCCCTCGAGGGTAGCTACCGTCTTGGCTTCTGACGTCACCGCTCAGTTTTGCCTGTTATTGTGCTTTATATACATGGAATCACAGTGCATAATGTGGCATCTGGCTTCTTTACTTCAACATTATGTTTGGGAGATTCATTCATTTTGTAGTATAGTATATAGCTATATTTCATTCATTCTCATTGCTGTATAGTATTCCATTGCATGAGTATATTACAACTCATTTACCCGTTTTACTGTTAGTGAACATTTGGGCAGTTTCCAGTTTTAGCTATCTTTTTTTTTAGTTTTAGCTATTTTTAATGATGCGGCTATGAACATTGTAGTGAGACTCTAGCACGTCTTTTGGTAAACATCAACCTAATTTTAATGGGTTCACTTAAGATACAGTCACAGGAATTGTTTGAGTCTCTTATTTGTTTGAAAAGTGACAGAGACTCATGACAAAAATTTCAACATCACAGAAAAGTGCAGAATTAAAAATCAAAGCCCTTACATAATCTCCTAGCCTGTATCCATGTTCATGCATGATTAACAGCTTCTTGTGTATCATTCTATTTTCTATTGCCTAAACAACTATATCTAAATCTATGTGTTACAGCCTTTTAAAAATATAAATTAAATTTTATTATACTGTTTGTCTGTCCTTAAGTCCCTTCCACCCCACCCTGTAGCACTATAGAGTCCTAGCAACAAGTGCGTGAGCTTATCTGGCCGTGGAAAGTGAATGGTCCTTCCTTCTATCAGATAAGGCTGGGCAATCACTTTTTTTGTTTTGTTTTGTTTTTGAGATGGAGTCTCACATTGTCACCCAGGCTGGGGTGCAATGGCATGATCTCGGCTCACTGCAACCTCTGCTTCCTGGGTTCAGTTGATTCTCCTGCCTTAGCTGAGGTTATAGGCACGCGCCACCACACCTGGCTAATTTTTGTATTTTTAGTGGAGACAGGATTTCACCATGTTGGCCAAGCTGGTCTTGAACTCCTGATCTCAGGTAATCTGCTGGCCTCGGCTTCCCAATGTGCTGGGATTACAGGTGTGTGCCACCGTGCCTGGCCTGGGCAATCACCTTTAATGGGTTCTTGTTAAGGTAAGACACATGGGAGTTTGCATAGCAGTAAATTTCATTTTCACTTCTAGAAGCATTTGTTGAGTTGCTGGTGTCCTTAGTTTAGGACTTGTCTGAGAAAAGGTTGTAGTCTGGTGGGAGGTAGAAGGGCACAGGAACAAATAGCTATTGTCCAGTGTTTACAGGTGTCGTAATAGAGGTCTGTAAACGGGTTCTGGGAGTACAAATGAAGGAGCAGTGAGTACTTCCTGTGAGGGTCAAAGAAGGCTTTAGAGAGGGTTGACATTTGAGACAGCCCTTGAATGATTAACTACTCAACTTTGCTTTGCAGAGCAGGTAGCTTTTCAGGCAGAGGGAACAGCACACACAAACATATGGGGGATTGGGAATAGCTGGCCCATCTGGGGACTGTCGATTCCTCATGTGTGTCTAAACTGTAGACTGTGAGGCCAGGGAGGAGAGATGGTTGAGAAGGGGCTGGAATGGAATTTTAGGGACAGGACATCAAGGATCTCAGATAATCATTAAAGGGGTGACAATTCATATTTTGAAATCATTGAATAGAACTCTAAGGCACTTAAAAACAATCAACCAGGCTGGATGTGGTGGCTCACACTTGGAATCCCAGCACTCTGGGAGACCAAGGCAGGTGGATGGCTTGAGCCCGGGAGTTCAAAACCAGCCTGGGCAATATGGTGACACTTCATCTCTACAGAAAAATGCAAAAATTAGCCAGGCATGGTGGTGTGTGCCTGTAGTCCCAGCTACTTAGCAGGGCTGAGGTGGGAGATCATTTGGTCTAAGGAAGTGGTAGTTGCAGTGAGCTGAGATTGTGCACTGCGCCACTGCACTCCACCCTGGGCAACAGAGCAAGACCCTGACTCGAAAAAACAAATAAACAAATACCCAAACAAACAAACAAAAAACAAAACCAAATAAATCAACCAAAAGATAAAGACCTCTTCAAACATCCTTTGTGACATCTTCAGTTAAAACACAGATCACATTGTTTGTGCATCTGTATTTCCTGTGACACAAATTCCTCTCACAAGGAACCTCTCAGGTTCTTGTCTGAATCCTTCAGTCCCAAACGTAGCACCTGGCACTTACGAGGTGGTTACCAAAGGTTGAATGAAAATGTGAATTAGGCCGTGTGCAGTGGCGCACACCTGTAATCCCAGCACTTTGGGAGGCCGAGGTGGGCAGACCATGAGGTCAAAAGATCGAGGTCATCTTGGCCAACGTGGTGAAACCCCGTCTCTACTAAAAATACAAAAATTAGCTGGGCGTGGTGGTGTGCGCCTGTAGTCTCAGCTACTCGGGAGGTTGAAGCAGGAGAATCGCTTGAACCCAGGAGGTAGAGGTTGCAGTGAGCCGAGATCCTGCCACTGCACTCTAGCCTGGGGACAGAATGAGATTCCATCTCGAAAAGAAAGGAAAAAATGTGAATGAACAGTGATTTCTACCACACAGCAAAACACGGCCTGAGAAGGGGCGGTTAGGTTACCTTCTCTTTGTGGACTGAGTTTTGCACGTATGTGCGCAGCTGCTGCCTTGCTCACAGGGTGGGTGAGGAATGAGGAACTGGTAACCTGGCCTCTGCAATCGCTCAGAGTGTGTGCTGAGGGAACCACTGCGTTTCCTGAGCAGCCGTGCCTGGACCCTGGGACACTGAATTTCATTTCGGTCAGATTTGGAATGGCATGAAGCTCAGTCGGACCCTAGAGCTTCATCTTAGCATTTAGCAACCCCGAAGGCGTCCACACTACACCCGGATTCCCAAGTCTCCCATTTGCATGTCTGAATTGAAGCCTTGTTCAGGAGGACTTCTGCCTCCTCATTGACTCCTTCTACTTAGGTCCCTTTCCCTCCCCAACACGTGCCCCTTTGTCCACTGGGGCTGGGGAATAGTCATCAAGTGGGAAGAAATACTTTCCACTTCTCTGGTCTGGGAAGATTGGGAGGCTCCAGTGTCACCCCCCAAAAAAGAGGTTCTCGTTCACCCCTGGAGTTCCTGGTCCTCACTGTTGTTGCCAGTTTCCCTGGGATAGACCCCCATGCATCTGGAGGGTCTTCAGGCAGCCAAAAAAAACCAAACCAAACAAAACAAAACCAAACAAAACAAACCACCAACATTCCAAGACTCTCCTTTCCACCTGACCATCGAGGAGTTTTCTTCATCAACTAGCATCCTGGTTGGGAGAACTCTGCATACCCTTGACTTGAACTGCCTTTGAAATCTTTCCTCACTCTTGCTCCTTGCTCCGTAACCTAATTGCTTTGTATATTTATGTGGGTTTCATCTAGATCTTCCCACCTAGGAATGTTCATCTTGAACCTGTGAGCTGAGCTTAGGGCCTGCTCCAACAGGGTCTGTTTCCGTCACAGGGGAATATACCAGCTAAATATGGACTTCCCCTTCCTCCCTATTAGTTAAACTGCTTTGGATGACAAGATGCAATTTTTCATTACAGGATCCATGTTTTACCCATTCCAACCCACACATTCCTGACTAGAATGCGAGTAGCATTCATTTACAACTATGTGTACACCTTGTAAATGTAAATGGTAACTAGGTAATCCATATGGTAATATGGTAATAGCTCTATAGACTCATGTCTGGAAGAAGCTCTTTATCCAAACATCTTCAGTGGCTCAAACCACCTCTCCCTGCCTCCCAGATGTACTGTTTTCTCTCAAAGCTACTAAATTCTGCCTGTGCTTCCTTGTGGCAGCTGGGGTATGGTGAAAAGAGCATGAACTTGGAGCCAAAGCCCCATAGCCTGTCTCAACTCTATCATCACTGATTAGGGGCCTGTTGGTTCAGGCTATTTTCTTTCTCTGCACATCAGTCTCCTATCTGAAAAATGGAAATAATAACTCCTGTCTTATAGAGCTTTTTCTTTTTTTGTTTGTTTGTTTTTTGAGACGGAGTTTCGCTCTTGTTACCCAGGCTGGATGGAGTGCAATGGCGCGATCTCGGCTCACCGCAACCTCCACCTCCTGGGTTCAGGCAATTCTCCTGCCTCAGCCTCCTGAGTAGCTGGGATTACAGGTGTGCACCACCATGCCCAGCTAATGTTTTGTATTTTTAGTAGAGACGGGGTTTCACCATATTGACCAGGATGGTCTCGATCTCTTAAACCCGCCTCAGCCTCCCAAAGTGCTGGGATTACAGGCTTGAGCCACCGCACCCGGCTTATAGAGCTGTTTCAATGAGATAGTGTGTGTGAGGCTGTCCAGTACCAGGTACATGGGCAGTGGAAATGGGTTTCCATCTTGTGAAGATGATGGATTTGAGCAAATAATTTCATCTCTCTGGGCCTCCGTTTTATCATCTGTAAAACCAGGGATGATAATGCCAACCGAGTAGAATATTTGAAAAGCATCTAGCAGAGGATCTGGAAGAGAATAAAAATGTAATACATTGTGCTCTCTCCCAACTTTTCTGTTTGAATCTTGTCACTAGGAGCTCGCCTTTCATGACCACCATTGACCTTTTCAGTAAGATCCACAATGCTATTCTCTGGCATAAATCGAGCAGTTCTCACATCTTTCTTCTCAATGTGATGTTTTTTCCTTTGTAGATTTCACTTAGTGTTTTCTTCTTTACTACT
Source organism: Saimiri boliviensis (assembly GCF_048565385.1). NCBI lineage: Eukaryota > Metazoa > Chordata > Mammalia > Primates > Cebidae > Saimiri > Saimiri boliviensis. The sequence continues at coordinate 74,747,355 of NC_133456.1, forward strand.
TTTCTCTGATGTCTAGTGTTTCTATCTTCCTCACTGATTTCTGAAAAAAAAAAAAAAAAAAAAAAAAAAAGAAATTCTGTTGGATCTGAGGACAGAGGTTCAGAAAGCCTTCATGGAGGATGGGACCTTGCAGAATGCCCATCTTTGCCAGATACAGGGTCAAGGATATCATAGGAAGAAGGTGTGATGAAGGCATAAATGTGTATGCGTCTGATATGTTGGAAGGGAAGAGTGTGTCTGAGGCAATACTTTGGAAAGTCACTGAGATGTCTTGGCTCTCAGCAACCACAATTTTCTTAGTGGAACATTATGACTTTTTTTTTTTTTAAAGGCTATGACAAAAGCATGTGGTATATAATTCTATCATATGAACTGGAACAATTTTATTAGTAGAAAATGGGAACTTACTTTATGTGTGCATATAAAATCACAACCGTGAGCACGTGTCTGTGAAATAAACAGGCTGTTGAAGGACACGTGATGGGCTGCTCCTGAGGCTTTTCCATGATTATTCACACGGGACTTGTTCCTTCGCCTTGCCATCTGTGGGCTCTCACTAGAGATAGGCAGAGCTTCGAGTGCCAAAGGTTTAACAAAAATCGATGGGAAAAACTTAACATTGAGAAAATTGTATCTTTGAGCATAATTTGGACAAGGTTCCACTATTCTATTTTAGTGAAGGAACATTTCTTTCCAACTTCAGAGTGCTACTGAACTGCAGTCTGCAGGGAGAGCTGGGTTGGGTGCTGGGGGTGGGGTGGGAGTCGGTGGGATAGGGTGGGGTGGGGGTAGTCTCGAAGAGGAAGGTGAGTTGGGAGGGAGTTGGGTAGGGGCTGTATATTGGGGATCTGAGGAATGTGGGTCTGATTCTTCAAGCCATGGTAAGTTCTAGAGCAGAGGAGTGACAAATGAAAGGGGGAAATTTGGGAATGAGAAATCTGATGAGGATGAAGGATGGGTTGTAGTGCATCAGAGCAGACAGGTGAGAGAGAGATCACAGACCTGGCTGAAGAGATGGGGGATCAGGAAAAGCTTCCTTCAGATGCCTTCTTGTCCCAGCTCAGAACACCCCAAAGCTCAGAGGAACAGGCCTGGGTTCACAAGGAAGAACAGGGAAGGCTGTCTGGGCTATCAACGCTCTGAGTGTCTAGGAATCAACCCAGCAGGTCCTGCTGCTGCTGCTTTCTGCCTCTGCTAGCTTGGATCCCGTAGGAAGAACAGAATTTTACATTCCTTCAGTGAGTAACTGACTAAGCTCCACACCAGGTGTGAGTGGTGGGGTGGGGGTGGGGAGGCTCATATTTACTCCTTCCCTCACTCCTTCTCCACCCTCCCTCCCCCTAGGCACACCAGGGATTTGTTCATCTGGGCTGATCTTGAATGGTAGAGATAGATTCGAGCCATTTTGAGCCCGGGCCCATGGTAAACAAGGAGCAGAATCCTGTCGGCTGTTGGGTTTGTTGTTTTAAAAGACTAGGTACATTATTTGTAAGGGAGCGCGATGGGAAGTAAAATAGTTCTTTCAACTGGCAGGCATGCCTATCTGTCATACTTAAAAAAAATTAAACTTACAGCCTAATTCCAATCAGAGAGGTTTCAGATATTTAATAATCTCACCTTTTACCGTTTCTCCAAAAGCATTTGTTTTTGTTAATTTTTAAAATCAATCTTCTCAATTCACCCGCATTGGGAGTTATAAAAACACTTTAAATTGTAAAATCATTCTATATTCATTGTATACAATTAGGGAAATATAAAAAATAATTAAAAATGAACTAAACATCCATCATTCTAGAAATGAACACTGTTAAGATTTAAATGTATTTCCTCCCTTTTTTCCTTGCTGTTTTATGTAATGGAGATTTTAAAAGATAAATAACTTTGTATTTTTTCCTAGTATTATATCATAGGAGTGGCTTAAGGTGATCATACATTCTTCAAAAACTCAATTTTAAAGATTTGCCTAATATGCCTTCTTATGGCTATAAGTGATTTGCTTGTTTTCCTAATGTTGAGTATTAGGCTGTTTCCAATTATTTGAGGTTAAAAAACAACACTACCAGGAATATCTTTGTGTGTGTGTGTGTGTGTGTGTGTATGTGTGTGTGTGTGTGTGTGTGTGTATGTTAGTATAGGTATGACTGCAGGAGGCCTGGCTACCTCCTGTTGCCTATTTCAGATGGGGCTAGGACTGCCCTCTTGCCATTATGAATGACAGCTGTCAGCCAAAGGGAGGGCTGCATTAGAGACTGTCAATCTGGCTCCTGGGAGAGGGGATAACACCCAGCACAGGAATGTTGTAAACACATTAGAGAGGTCTTGCAATTCCGCTTTGAAATGGAGGAACCTAAAAGACATCCATTTTCAGCTGGGGTCGAGTTTGTTCAGAGTGGTGTGGCCATGGACAACAGTCCATTTTCAAAGGAAACGGACGTTTTCAAAAAGCCCTTTGAATGGACTGGGATAGTACTGTGTGATTTTTAAATTACATTACACATGTTAAAAAGTGGGAGATTTAGGCTGGCTGCAGTGGCTCAGGCCTGTTATCCCAGCACTTTGGGAAGCTGAGGCAGGTGGATCATGAGGTCAGGAATTCAAGACCAGCCTGACCAACATGGTGAAACCCGTCTCTGCTAAAAATACAAAAATTAGCCCGGTGTGGTGGTAGGCACCTGTAATCCCAGCTATTCAGGAGGCTGAGGCAGGAGAATCGCTTGAACCTGGGAGGCGGAGGTTGCGGTGAGCCAAGATCGTGCCACTGCACTCCAGCCTGGGCGACAGAGTGAGACTCTTCAAAAAACAAAAAGGGGGGTGGGAATCTAATGAAGTAGAGAATAGCAGTTACTTTGAACGATAAACTAGCAGGAATATTATTTGTGAAGTTCCAGGCAGGCTGGCCTCCTTGGTGAAGCAGTTCACCAGAGTAACAAGACAAATATTAGAGTCAGCAAAGCAGAATTCTGACCCTAGCTGGGCCATATTGGGCAAGTTGCTTGGTCTCTCTGAGCCTCAGATTCTCCACTAACAAAATGAGGTAGATGATGATACTAATATTTCTCACCTGCAGTTTGTTGTTGAGAGGATTTAAAATACCACGGAAGGATCAGTCAATGGCAGCTAAGACTGTGCCATAAGAGATGGCTGAGTCTTGTTTTTAACCCAGAATTCAAAATAGGCATGCTTGACCTCAGGACAGCATAACACAGAAGACTCTCACTTACAGAACAGGGCTGTAAAGGGGGAGTCCTGGGTTATGTCTTGAGAATCCACTGTGGGGATCTTAAACTTAAACCTTCCCTCTTCAGGCCTTTAATAAATGGTTTAATTTACGCACTGGATAGTTCAACAGTATTTTTTTTCTTTTTCTTTTTTTTTTTTTTTTGCCCCAGCCTGTGAAAAGGGACAGGGTTGGGCTAAGGGAACGTTGAAACATTGCATTCCTCTGTCAGAAGCTTAAAAACCCTGCAATCAAACCCGAGGCCCTATTCGGAAACAAGTGTATCCGATGACAGGTTATTATGGAAGGTTCTGAACTTCTAAGAATTCCTTCGTAGGAAACAAACAAAATACAAAGATATCCTCCTAATTTTTTGCAAGTCGGAATTTTGTTTTTCTTCCTCACGTCTCCCAGCCATTCTGCATTTGTTAAAATGTAGGCGCACACGATCGCTGGCGTGTGATATTTGGGTGGGCAGAAGGCTAGTTCAGCTGGTCAGCGAGGCAGACAAGATGTGGTTTAACACACACGTTGCTGGAAGCTGGGACTTCTCCCTCGTTAGTTCAACGTGGGCATGAAGTAAAGATTTCTGGTATGTGTGCCTGTGTGTCTGTGATCACCTATCATGTCTGGGGTCCTGACGGGCCCCCAGGCAAGTCGGATTTACATTATCTTCAAGCGGGAAACTTGTCATCCAGTTTTCATTCGCCCTTCTCTCTGGGCAGGAAAGAGCTCCGTTTTTCCTGCTCCAGAGAGGACGATTTATTTTTGCAGTTCTTTGAAGAGTGTGTGTGTGGTGGGGTGAGTGTGCATACGGGAGATCTAAGCACCAGGCTGAAGGCAGCTCTGTGTATCTTTGCGACAGATTAGAACATATTCACATTTTATTTGCTCACAGAACAAATATTTCCCTTGGAATGAGACCGAGGCAGTGGAGCAGGACTAGGCAGGACCAGACACCAAAGAACGGCCCCCAGGCCCCATGCCGGGCCTGGTCAACGCCTGAACAATTGGTTCCAGGAGACTGCTTCTCCCCGCTAGCTGCACCGAGGCACTGTAGACACATGCGGCTGGTTAGCTGAGTCATTTATCGATTCAGGAATATTTATTGAGCCCCAACAATGTGCCAAACACTGCTGGTTACAGAAACAAAGAGAGAAACACATTCTGTCCTCAAGGGGCTCCTAATCAAGTAGGAGAGATCAGCAGTGTCTGCGTATTCCTGAATCCCATCAAGATTACAAAGATGAGGCTTCAGAACCCAGCAGACAAAGCGTTTGGGGTAGGTCATCTTTCTGCGTGTTGCGGGGTGTGTGGGTAGGGTGAGGTGCGTTGCGGGGGTGTGAATGTGCTATGTATGCACCTTTGTGTATTTGAGTGTGTGTGTAGTGATAGTGGTGAATATGTGTGTGGGTATGGTAGTGATGGGGGTAGGTGTTTAGTGTGTGTGTTGAGAAGTGTGTGTGGGTATAGGGGTGTGTATGTGTAGTAAGTGGTGGTGGTGACTGTGTATGTGGTGTGGGCAGTGTGTGGTGGGGAGCGTGTGTGTATGGAGTGTGTGTGTACTGAGTGGTGGTGGTGAATGTGTGTGTGTAGTGGTGATGGTGTTTGGTGGGGTGTGTGTGTATGGGAGTGTGTGAGGTGGGGAGAGTGTGTAAGGGAGTGTGTCTAGTGAATGGTGGTGGTGAATGTGAGTGTGTAGTGGTGATGGTGGTGTTTGTGTGGTGTGTGTATGATGGGGGAGTGTGTAAGGGTGTGTGTGTGTACTGAGTGTGTTGGTGAATGTGTGTGTGTAGTGGTGATGGTGGTGGTGGTGTGTGGTGTGCGTGTGTGATGGGGAGTGTGTGTATGTGAATGTGTGTGTATTGAGTGGTGGTGGTGAATGTGTATGTGTAGTGGTGATGGTGGTGGTGTGGTGTGGGGGGTGTGTGTGTGTGATGGGGAGTGTGTGTATGTGAGTGTGTATGTAGTGAGTGGTGGTGGTGAATGTGTGTGTGTAGTGGTGATGGCGGTGGTGGTGTGGGGTGTGTAGTGGTGGTGGTAAATGTGTGTATGTAGTGGTGGTGGTGAATGTGTGTGTGTAGTGGTGATGGCGGTGGTGGTGTGGGGTGTGTGTGATGGGGAGTGTGTGTATATGAGTGTGTGTGTAGTGAGTGGTGGTGGTGAATTTGTGTCTGGTAGTGATGGGGGAGGGTGGTGTGTGGACATGTGGACGTTGGTTTAGACAGAGGCAGAAATGAGGTGGCAGATTTTCCCGATGGTGACAGGGAGGAGGTGTGGTCACAGGGTGCGAGGAGGGCTGGCAGGCAGAGGGCTGAGCCAGCAGAGGCTTGGAGATGAGGCAACTCCAGAGGGGATGTGCAGGGGGAGTGAGTGGTGGGAGGTGAGCTAGGAAGGCGTTTTAATGTTGACACCTAATCAAGACAATGACAGTTCTGCAGCTGTTCCTCTTCTTAAGCTTGTGTGAGGATTTGGGTTAGAGCGCTGTGTTCTTCTCCACCAGTCGAAGCACGCTAGCGCTGGGGCCTCCAGCCTCCACTCTGGGAAGGGCCTCGCGGCTGAATCTCTGAGCATTTACTGGGCTCCTTCTCTACCTGGGCTGCTACATCAGGAACAGTTCTGAGAGTTTCCAGCCTCCTGAGCTCGCAGAATAGCAAAGGTGGGCTCTACTGGACTTGGGGCAGAGGAGGTTTAAATGTGAGAATCCCTGAGGCAAATGTTAGAAGAAAGGGGAGTGCAGCAAGTCAGGGGGTCTCCAGCTGGCTCACAATGCATGGCTGCCTGGCTGTTTAAAGATCGAATAAGGGACTGGGCGCGGTGGTTCTCGCCTGTAATCCCAGCACCTTGGGAGGCCAAGGCGGGAGGATCACCTGAGGTCGGGAGTTCGAAACCAGCCTGACTAACGTGGTAAAACCCTGTCTCTACTAAAAATACAAAAATTAGCTGGTATGATGTCGGGCACCTGTAATCCCAGCTACTTGGGAGGCTGAGGCAGCAGAATCGCTTGAACCTGGGAGAGGCGAGGTCGTGCCATTGCACTCCCGCCTGGGCAATAAGAGTGAAACTCCATCTTAAGAAAAGAAAACAACAACAACAACAAAACAAATAAGGAGAAAGAGGGCAGGAGCTGGCTTTCTTCCTCAAATTTTGGTTTGCTTTTTATTATTTTCCCCTTTCTGGATAGGGTCAAAGCTGCCTCATGATGATGTGCTGGCCAGATAAGAATGATTTATTTCCATTTTACTAGACAGGGACTGGAAACACAGAGTCTAAAGTTTGCAAGATACTGGTCATATTGTCTCCGGTCGTTTTGGGGCTTATCTGTTTCTGGTATCATCCGCATTTTACAAAAGGGGAAATGAGGGGGCAGAGAGTGATAAAGTCATTAGCACAAAACCACTCAATCTCTGCAGTGAGCTCCTCATCACCGACCATCTAACTGAAATTCCAGCTCAAGTCTGTTTGGCACCAAAGACCATGTGTTTGTCATAATGCTTCCTGAAGTTTACGAGGCAGCACGGTTTGGCTAAATGCTGACGGGTTTTATCGTTACACAGGCATGGGTTTGAACCCAAGTTCTCCCCTGTGCTGATTAGGTATGTGACCTTGTATTCTTTCCTTCCTTGCTCCCTTGTCAAGTGTTAATTGAAGTCCTATTATATCCGTGTCAAGTGCTCTGCTGGGGTCTGGGAATATACCAGCTAACATCATAGTCCTTGCCCACCTAGGGCGTCCAGTCGGATGAATAATGCAGACTGAAATAGACAAGTACAGTGTTGTTTGAGAAGTGCTTTGATGGGAAGCCTCAGGTGCTTTGGGATCACCTCTAGGTGATCTCTGTCCAATACAATAGCTACTAACCACAGCCCAATGCCATCAGTGTAAAATACATGCAGGATTTTGAAGACCTAGTACAAAAAAATAGTGTTAAGCACCTTGTTAATAATGTCTTATATTGACTACATGTTGAAATGATTATTTTTGGGATACTTGGAGTTTAAAACTACTTTATTCAAATTAATTTCACCTGTTCCTTTTTAATTTTTATATATGGCTGTTAGAAAATTTAAAGTTACTCTGGGCATGGTGGCTCACGCCTATAATCCCAGCACTTTGGGAGGCTGAGGTGGGCAGATCATTTGAAATCTGGAGTTTGAGACCAGCCTGACCAACATGGTGAACCCCCTCGTCTTTATTAAAAATATAAAAAAATTAACTGGGGCGTGGTGGCGCATGTTTGTAGTCCCAGATACTTGGGAGGCTGAGGCAGGGGAATCGCTTGAACCCGGCAGGTGGAGGTTGCAGTGAGCTGAGATTGCACCACCGCCTTCCAGCTCGGGCGACAGAGCAAGACTCCATCTCAAAAAAAAAGAAAAAACAAAATTTAAACTTACATATGTCGCTCACCTTATGTTTCTAATGAACAGTGGTGCTGTGGAAGAAGAAAAGCATGGGATGACAGTGCCTGTCTTAATGCAACAATCAGAGGACATTTATCCTGTGACCTCCCCAGGAAGGCACACAAGAGAGACTTAACAAGTAGGAGCTTCTCTCCCTCCACACATGGTTTAAGAGGCTGTCATTTATTGTGGGACCCTCAGTCCTCTGGTACTGTGGAGAAGATATCAAGTGACATGGCCGCAAAGCTTATCCAGTCCTGTTGAGGATTCCTTTGGGTTGTCTATCTCGAAAATAGCTATTGTAACCCACCTCCCCCATGGCCTCCGAAACACCCGTGGCTGAGAGTCAGATGATATCAATGTTGCCTGTTGTTGTTGCCATGGTCCCTAGGTATCTTCACTTTTCTTTATTTTAGCAGAAGGAAGTCTTGTTACATGTTCGAGGAGAATCTGATTTTCAATATCTTCATTGGATTAAAAAAGACAAGGCGCATTGGGTTAATGATAAGGCCTTTTCTTTTCTTTTCTTTTCTTTTTTTTTTTTTTTTTGAGATGGAGTCTCACTCTGTCGCCAGGCTGGAGTGCAGTGGCTCAGTCTTGGCTCATTGCAACCTTTACCTCCCGGGTTTAAGTGATTCTCCTGCCCCCGCCTCCTGAAAGCACAGCTGATTTTTGTATTTTTCGTAGAGATAGGGTTTCATCATGTTGGCCACGATGGTCTCTATCTCTTGACTTTGTGATCCACCAACCTCAGCCTCCCAAAGTGTTGGGATTACAGCATGAGCCGCCGTGCCCAGCCCATGATAAGGTCTTTTCTGCCTGTTAGATTCGTAGAACTGGGAAGGGTCTTGGGAATTGACTAGTCCCACTTCTGAGCCTCCTCCTCAGAAAGTGAAGCTTAGAGTGGCCAAGGGGCTTGCCTAGGGTAACAGAGCCAACCAAGGTGGTCAGCGACCGGACCCCAGTCTTTCCATCCCCTGTTTCACATGCAGCCGCCATTCGGCACAGCCATTCTTTTCTGAGATGCTCCCTTTCCTGCTCCTCCCTCCCAAAGTCTCCTGTTTTGTGTCTCATCCCTCTTCTGCTGCCTTCTCTCTCTCTGACCCAGTGTCTTTCCTTTAATACAACAGGCAACAGAAACAGGTGTCAAAGAGAGATAGGCAGGTTAAAGGATAGGCAGAAATTAACAAGACAAAATGGAACAGAAAAAAAAATCCTGATTTTGAATAGACACAAATGAAGCCAGGGAGAACTTTGGTGGCCTTAATAGTGGTTCAGGGCCGGGCATGGTGGCTCACGCCTGTAATCCCAGAACTCTGGGAGGCCAAGGCGGGTGGATCACCTGAGGTCGGGAGTTCAAGACCATTATGGCCAACATGGTGAAACTCCATCTTTACTAAAAATAAAAAAAATTAGCCGGGCGTGTTGGCGCATGCCTGTAATCCCAGGTACTCAGGAGGCTGAGGCAGGAAAATCGCTTGAACCCGGGAGGCAGAGGTTGCAGTGAGCCAAGATCACATCATTGCACTCCAGCATGGACAACAAAAGCAAATGTCTCAATCAATAAATGAATGAATGAATAAATAAACAAACAAACAAATAAATAAAAGTGGTTGGGGTGAAAAGGCAGCCTGGATGTGTTTGGAAGAGCAGGGATTTGGAATTATAGGCTCAGGGCCTGAGGACTGGCCAGGAGGCCTTGGAAAGCCATAGTTTCCTCCTCTGTGGTCACCCTCACTGGGCTGTCATGAGGGGAGAATAAGAGCATGTTTCTGAAAGGGTTTTGTCGTCTCTGAGACATCGTCATCCCAGCGGTGGTCATTATCATTCATATGAGGCTGGGAGATTTTGTTGGCAGTTGGAGCAGGATGCAATAGCTGGATGATATGGTTGCCAAAGAAAGCTGACGTGGTATCGAGACAAGGGATGTGACTCTACTCTTGACTAACCGTTTCTGGGGCACTATGCTATGCTCCGTTCCACGAATCGCCTTTTAAAAGGGACTTAGGGGCCGGGCACGGTGGCTCAAGCCTGTCATCCCAGCACTTTGGGAGGCCGAGGCGGGTTGATCAGAAGGTCAAGAGATCGAGACCATCCTGGTCAACATGGTGAAACCCTGTCTCTACTAAAAATACTAAAAATTAGCTGGGCATGGTGGCACATGCCTGTAATCCCAGCTACTCAGGAGGCTGAGGCAGGAGAATTGCCTGAACCCAGGAGGCAGAGGTTGCGGTGAGCCGAGATTGTGCCATTGTACTCCAGCCTGGGTAATAAGAGTGAAACTCCGTCTCAAAAAAAAAAAAAAAAAAAAAAAAGGGACTTAAGCAAACTGTTGTTGTTCCAGAGAAAAATCGCAAGAATAGCCTAGGATTTGAGAGTTATGACATGTAAGGCATGATTTAAGGATTTGGAGGATGTTTAGTCTGGAGGAAAAAAAATTAAGATTGGCTAGAACGAGGTAGCTCTTTCCAAATATTTGTAGGTTGTCCCGCAGAAGAGAGGAAAGATTCATTCTGTGTTGCTAGTAGCCAAACCAGGACCCAATGATGGGAGTTAATAGGAGGCAGAGTTGGGTGCAATCGGAGCCTGTCTAAAACTCAGAAAGCTGTTCCCATATGGACTTCCTGGGAAAGTAGTGAGCTGTCTGTAAGTGGAAGTCTGCAAGCAAAGGCTTGGGGGGTGTTTGTTTATGGAGACAGGGTACTCTGAAGAGAGGTCCTGCTCTGGCTGAGAGGTTGAACCAAGTGATCTCTGTGGTCCCTCCAATTCCGAGACCATGATTATCTCCTTCTGCTCTCTCTGATCTTTCTGTCTGATCTGTTTCCCTCACAGTTTTTGATGTCTTTGTTGACTTTCTGCTCCTTCTGAGAACGCTTTAGGGTTTTAGATTCAGAAATCTTTCTGCAATCATTGATAGTCCAGCATGATGGAAAGTAGGAAGGAGGAACATTTAAAAACAAAGGCAGTGTTAACTTTGATGGGTACACAGTAACCTGTTAAGTGGGGGAAGAAGCAGGAACATGGTCATGTGTGTTAGGGAGTCTTGTAAACACTACAGCAAATGAACAGACATCCCTTCTTCTTAGCTATTGTTCAGAATGCAAACACAACTGCCGAAGGCCTTTGTTCTTGAATGGACCAGCATTTTCCTTGTTTATACAATTCTTTTGTTAACTACAGACATTCAAGGAAAATTCTCACTATAAGAATTCTAGAACATAAACTGCTTTCCAGACTCATAATTTAAATGCTTTGCTGATTTGGTTATATCAAATTCTGTACAGGAGGTGTTTTCATGATTTCTTGACTTCAGAAAAGCTATTTTCTTGAGAAAAATATTTTTCACGCATAGTTAGTGTTGCAGCTGGGAGAGTAAGAGGCTAGCTGAATCTCTGCAGTTGAGTGGGCAGCTGAGCTATTTCCAGTATTTTGCTCTGGTCCCAAGTAGCAATTACGCATCCGTCTCAGTGCTCCACCTCAGACGTGCCAATCATCATTTCTAAAACCTCCACCTAGACTGTAAGGCACAAAATAGAACCCAGCAGATCCAGGTGGAAGAAGGAGGGAATGGGTAGGAATGAGTAACGTTTTGGTTCGGTTCCCTGAGGTCAGAGCCCTTTCCCAGCCCCGAGAATGACAGCAGAGATATGGAGGGAACTGTGGATCAGGGCATGAATTCCAGTGCTTGGGAGCATTGTTGGTCCACTGTGGCAGGAAGAGCCTGGAGAGAGAGCAGTTCATGTTTCTTCAGATCCGGGGGAATGGCCAGTTGGGCCAGGCTGGGCAGGGTGGCAGGGTGCTGAAAAGGCAGCAGCAATCTGTAGGAGCCGCAATGTCCATGGTCATCCTCTGAGACTGCTGCCCTATTACAGACCCAGTCTTTGAGGCTGCTGTGTTAAACCCACATCTTCTTGCCTAGCTTCACCTCGGTGTGCCCTTGAACCCTGGGTTCAGGACAGGCTCAGCCTTGAGACCAGCAGATGGATTTGCTCTTGGATCTAAATTCTGGAGAGAGAGACCAGCCAACTCTGATTGAAGCCTGCAGCCTTAATCCCCACTCATTCTCTTCTTTTCTTTTTTTTTTTTTTTTTTTGAGACAGAGTCTTGCTGTATTGCCCAGGCTGGAGTGCCATGGTGCGATCTTGGCTCACTGCAACCTCTACCTCCCAGGTTCAAGCGATTCTCCTGCCTCAGCCTCCCAAGTAGCTTGTATTACAGGCACCAGCCACCATGCCTGACTATTTTTTGTATTTTTAGTAGAGATGGAGTTTTGCCATGTTGGCCAGGCTGGTCTCAAAGTCCTGACCTCAGGTGATCCACCTGCCTCCGCCTCCCAAAGTACTGGGATTATAGGCGTGAGCCACTGTGCCCAGCTCCTACTCATTCTTTTATTGCAGACCTGCTTCCTCACCAGTCTCTTATGCCTAGGAGTGCTCTTCTGTAAGTTCTGGTTTCTGAGCTTATAGAAGTCTGGGAAAATGGAGTCTGGGAATGGATGGGACTTCTTACTGAGTCATTTTAAAACCCTGACTTGTCTCTGTCCTTCCATAGTGGTGCTGCTCTCCCTGAATGGAGTGATACAATAGTTCTCAAACTTCTGTGGGCGTGAGATAGCCCCAGCTTTTATGTTTTTATTTTTTGAGACAGAGTCTTGCTCTGTCACCCAGGCTGGAGTGAAGTGGCACGATCTTGGCTCACTGCAACCTCTGCCTCCTGGATTCAAGCGATTCTCCTGCCTCAGCCTCCTGAGTAGCTGGGATTACAGGCGCACACCACCATGCCCGGCTAATTTTTGTATTTTAGTAGAGACGGGGTTTCACCCTATTTTGGCCGGGCGGGTCTCAAACTCCTGACCTCATGATCTGCCTGCCTCGGCCTCCTAAAGTGTTGGGATTACAGGCATGAGCCACCACACCTGGTGACAGCCCCAGCTTCTAAAATACCAGATTTCAGAGGCCTATTCTCAGAAGTCATGATGAAGGAGGCCTAAGTGGGCCCCGGGAATCTGGAGCCCAGGTGTTTCTGATGTAAGCAGTCCCTGGGCCATACTTAGAGAAACATTAGAGGAAAGAACATGAATTTTGGGGTCTGAGAGAGACAGAACTGGGTTACTTATTGTGTTATGCGTTGAGCAAGTTAATCACCATTTTTGAGCCTTCTGTTTCATCATCTATAAAATGCTGACCACTTCTCAGGGGAGTTTTCAGATGTTAGTGTGACGATGTATATAAAGTGTGTAGCTGGGGCTTATTATTTTAAGTTCTGGGATCCATGTGCAGAACGTGCACGTTTGTTACCTAGGTGGTATGGTGCTATGGTAGTTCGCTGCACCTGTCAACCTGTTATCTAGGTTTGAAGCCCAGCATGCATTAGGTATTTGTCCTAATGCTCCCCGTCCTCTTTGTCCCCACTCCCCGACAGGCCCTGGTGTCTGGTGTTCCCTCCCTGTGTCCATGTGTTCTCATTGTTCAACTCGCTGGGGCTTATTAAATAGGGCTTTTGGCTGGGTGCGGTGGCTCACGCCTGTAATCCCAGCACTTTGGGAGTCCAAGGTGGGCAGATCACGAGGTCAGGAGTTCAAGACCAGCGTGACCAATATGGTGAAACCCTGTCTCTACTAAATATACAAAAATTAGTCGGGTGTGGTAGTGGGTGCCTGTAGTCCCAGCTACTCAGGAGGCTGAGGCAGAAGAATCGCTTGAACTGGGAGGCGCCGAGGCTGTGGTGAGCCGAGATCATGCCACTGCCCTCTAGGCTAGGATACAGAGCAAGATTCCGTCTCAAAAAAAGAAAAAAAAAATAGGGCTGTTGGCTCTCTCTCCCCCTCTTTCAACACCAGGAAAGTGGCAACAGAGAATTTCAACTCCTCCTAGACCTGACATCAGTGATGCCTCTCTAGCAGTTGCCCCTGTGGAAAGGTCACAGAAATGTCTGGAGGGACACGTACATCCCCAGTGCTCTGCCTGGACTGCCAATCCTGGTTTCACAAGCAATGGCATGAAAGGAAACCACCAGGAGATCAGAGGTCAGCCACCTGCTGTCATTTTTATTTTCAGTAAACCACAGTCAGGACATACACAATTGACACATTTACAGTGCGTTACAGAACAAGCCCACGGCACTCTGTGCAGGCAGATGAATGGGCCTGAGCAGGTGACACTGTTACAGAGCAACACGTTAGGGTGGCGGAGGCAGTGGACGTGGAAGAACAAGGAAGGAAGAGCAGGGAAGCATCTGGATCCGGGGCCTGTGCTGCTAGTTAGCTACTGCCACAGTCATGGCTGGTAAAGTCTGCATTTCTGCACTGCAGCTGAAGTGTGTTAGGACCTTTAGCTTCAACCTGTGCCCAAGGTCACCCCCCAATACTGAGGTTTAGCTGAGTTCCCTAAGTTTTCTGCTGTGGGATTGAATTCTCTCCCAGCACACTGGCAATTCAAGAGGGCAAAAGAGGTTCGATACATGGAAGGGAAAATGCTTACACGTCAGGATTCAGGTATGTGTCTGTGTCGGTGTACGTGTATGGGTGTGTGTAGAGGTGGAGAGCTTACCTAAGAGTTTCTTTCATGTTGGACCCCCGACCCCCCGCAATTGATTTCTGAGAAGGAAAGTAGATTCTTTTTTTTTTTTTTTTTTTTTTGGAGACGGAGTCTCCCTCTGTCGCCCAGGCTGCAGTACAGTGGCATGATCTCTGCTCACTGCAACCTCCACCTCCTGGGTTCAAGCGATTCTCCTGTCTCAGCCTCCTGAGGAGGAACTGGGACCACAGGCACCTATCACCACGCCCGGCTAATTTTTTTGTATTTTTAGTAGAGATGGGGTTTCACCATATTGGCCAGGCTGGTCTTGAACTCCTGACCTTGTGATCTGCCCACCTCGGCCTCCCAAAGTGCTAAGATTACAGGTGTGAGGCACCATACCGGCCGGAAAGTAGATTCTTGGCAGAGGGGTTAGGAGCGGCCCTCCTGGGTCAGCAGAGCTTGGAGAAGTCTTGGGCTTAGTAGGAAACCCCTGAGGACAAAGACCCTACCTCCTCTCCCATGGCTGCAGCATTTACCCAAGGTGAAGCAAGATCGCTGCAGCAGGAAGGTCTTTAGAGCACCCCCTTGTTTGACAGATAGAGAAGAACAAGTCCCAGACGCCTATTGGATGTGTCCAAGATCATGTAAATGAGCCAGGACTAAAGCCCACTCCCTGTGCCACTCGTTTTTCCACACAGGGTTTGATGCCTTATTCTATCATGGGATGTGGAATGATTCCCTTCCACAGCAGCCTCTACGGAGCATTGGCCAGACTTCCCCAAGACAGAATGTTCTTACTTGTTTTCTACAGAGAGAGAAAATCATCCGTCAGAAACCACTTAGCAAGTGGCTTCTTGGAATTATGACTACTTGCTAATAATAACACTGTCTCTGAGGTACCCACCGAACTTTGAGGTCGACAGAACAGAGAGGCGTGAAAGCACAAAGCCTCTTTCCATTCTGTGGAAGAGGACAGCTGTGCTGTAAGCTGGGTCAGCAGCTTGCTGTGACTCCTATTCTCTTTAGTTGTCTGCCTCTTGCTGCAGCTTTTGAAATCTGCCTCGTTGTCGAGTGACCCACACACTAGACCACACTGTCTCTATTGAGACTGTAGACTACCTCGGCGGGTTAGCACCGAACAGAAGGGGTAACATCTGGGGCATCAGGCCCTGTCCAGGTGTACACCTGCCTTGCTTCCTATCTGGGGTCCTGGGAGAGTTGTTTTGAAGGCGTTTTTTATATGCTGATGGAAGAACCAGTACTGAATGACTGCCACTCGTTAGTCAGCTATAATCAACAGAGACCGACATTGTGCTGTGCTTTCTACCAACTCTGCATAAAAGATTGGACTTGGCTGGGCTCGGTGGCTCATGCCTGTAATCTCAGCACTTTGGAAGGCCCAGGCGGGTGGATCACCTGAGGTCGGGAGTTCGACCAAAATGGAGGAAACCCCATCTCTACTAAAAATACAAAATTATCTAAGTGTGGTGGCGCATGCCTGTAATCCCAGCTACTCATGAGGCTAAGGCAGGAGAATTGCTTGAACCCGGGAGGTGGAGGTTGCTGTGAGCCGGAATTGCGCCATTGCACTCCAGCCTGGGCAACAGAGCAAAATGGTGTCTCCAAAATAAATAAATAGGTAAAAGTTTGGACTTGATAACACTTAAGGAAGGGCCTTTCCAACCTAAGGGGGCTATGATTTTAGAATTCCTTGCTCCGTGGACTTTTCATGTTAATGGAGATAGTTCGTTAGAAACTGTAAATCCAGCAGGGTTCTGCTTCTGGGTTTTTGCGTATTTATTTTGTTTTTGTTGATTTTATAGAAGCCAAACCCACCTAACTGCCACAGCCTCTAGTCCATTCTGTGTCCCTGATTCTGTTGTTTTTACACTGAAACTATTATCCTCACAGCCTGAGATGTTCCCCTATGTCAGCAGTTCTATCTCACAAGGTGCTTTATGGCTATGATATGACTCAAGAGTTAAAGAGAAAAAGAAGAGTAGTAGTGAACAGAGGGGTTTAAGTTAGACATTGAGGCTGTTGGTTTTTTTTGGGGGGGGATGGACTCTTGCTGTGTCACCCAGGCTAGAGTGCAGTGGTGCCATCTCAGCTCACTGCAACCTTTACCTCCTGGGTTCAAGCAATTCTCCTGTCTCAGCCTCCTGAGTAGCTCAGATTACAGGTATGCACCACCATGCCCAGCTAATTTTGGTATTTTTAGTAGAGTCGGGGTTTCACCATGTCGGTCAGGCTGGTCTCGAACTCCTGTCCTCGTGATCCGCCTGCCTTGGCCTCCCAAAGTGCTGGGATTACAGGCATAAGCCACAGTGTCCAGCCCTGAGGCCACTTTTTTTTGTGGGAGAAGTTTGAGATGCTGGAGTGCATCCTGAAACCAGGCTTGGATTATGCCCTCTGAGGTTTCCTGGGCCTTTTAAGCACAGGTTTGCCTGGAGGTAACAAAGTGGGCAGTTGGCCCCTTAAAATCCTTTTCTAATCCTCCAATTTTATGTATGAATATTCTAAAAATAGAACCATGCTGGGGTGCAGTAGGCTATGGAGAGTGAAGAAAAATGTCATGAAAATAAAAGAAAAAATTAGAAGAAGCAGGCTCTGGGTGTGGGTAGAGGTTGAGAGAAGCAGAATGTGATGGGAAAAGATGGAGAAAAAGTAAGAGAGCTGCACTGTGACATGTTAAGAGATTAGGGTGCTTTTTTTTTTTGAGACAGAGTCTCGCCTCAGCCTCCTGAGTAGCTGAGACTACAGGCATGCATCACCACCCCCAGCTAATTTTTGTATTTTTAGTAGAGACGGGGTTTCACTTTGTTAGCCAGGCTGGCCTTGAACTCCTGACCTCAGGTGACCCTCCCACTTTGGCCTCCCAAAGGGCTAGGATTACAGGCATGAGCCACTGTGCACAGCCCAGATAGTCATTCTTTTAAAACAAAGTATTTACAGATGAATCCATTAGTAAACGTGTGAATCATCCTATCCAGCCCCATTTTACATGTGGGGAGAGTGAGCTATTATATGACATCCCTATTGCCAGTTGGTATCAAGGGAGGTGCTAGAGTTGACCTTGACGAGCGCTGGAGAAAAGTCCAGTGCTGAGCGGAGAGTGAAGATCACATTGCCCTGACTGAGGATGTTTGAGCAGGAAGTGCTCTCAGGACGTGGCTTCGAAGCTCAGGATGAGAATGGGCCGGGCTAAGGCCTCGCATCTTCCTTCCCTGGCCCTACCTCAGAGCTCGGAGTGACCAAGGTGGCAGAAGAGGCTAGGCATTGCAAGGGGCCTCGCGCATTTTCTTTCCTTTCCTCAGAGGTGGGAGGAGACCCAAATACTGTCCTAAAACCGTCCCTTCTCCTCTGGGGAGCCATGCAGAATATCTGCTGAGTTTGGAAGTTGTGCTCATGCATGGCCTTTCCCTGCTTTTACTCTTTCCTCCTTTCTCTGAGTTCCTGAGTGCAGTTTCCAGAAGTTTCTCTCATGGAGTCTGGGAATGTCTGGGACTCCTTGCCAAGTCAGTTGGAGGCAGGATGAATTTCCTGCAGATGACCTACCTTTGCCACTATCTGACAGATTTCCCTAAATGTCCCTTTCTTTCCCCTTTGGGGTAAGATGGGAATTTGCATTGATTAGGTTGGTGCAAAGGCAATTGCAGTTTTTGCCATGAAACGTGTAAGCAAAACAGCAATTCTTTTGCTCCAACCTAATATTTTGTCTCTCCCTCTGCCCTAGTCTCTGTTCACAAACATCTCAGAAGGGACCCTCGAGCTGGAGTCCTCCAAAATGTCATAGAGGTGTGGCTCCCAGCTCCCGCTCTGTTTCTATCTGTGCTCCCCATTTACTGATGAGTCCATTAGTAAATGTGTGAATCGTCCTATCCAGCCCTATTTTACAAGTGGGGAAAGTGAGCTGTAATATGACTTGCCCACGTTCCTAGTGCCAGTTGGTATCAAGGGAAGCACTAGGGTTGACCTTGATTGGTGTTGGAGAGAAGTCCAATGCTGAGCGGAGGGAGAAGAGCACATTTCCCCAACCGAGGATGTGTGGGCAGAAAGTGCCATCAGGACGTGGCTTCACAGCTCAGGAAAGAGACTGAGAATGGGCAGTGCTATGTGACCCACAGCCGTGTGGCCTCATCACAGAAAACAGCCAAGTGAAGGGGACTCAGCACATTCAAGTGAGCTTTGTCTTTTGAATTCTTATTCTCCCCCTTAGGAAGCTGGGCCTCTTTTAGCCACTGGGAAATAGGAAGAAACTTTGTGCTTTCTCTTCCCTACTACGAAATGACTGATGAACAGTAGTACAAACAGGCCTCTCTGTTCTGAGGAGACAGAGAAACAAAAAAATCATATTGCCTAGGCAAAGCAAGTGCAAGTGTGCAGAGACCCAGCCCAGCATCCGTCTCTGGGAAGGGCTGCCAAGAGCTCTTATATAAGATGCAGTGAGCTCATGCGTTTGATCAGCAGATCCCTGGTTTCAGGGCCAGGGGTTAGGCTGGAGGAGGGAGCTTAGAAGAGATTGTGTTCTTCCAAAGAGGAGGCGATCTGGGAAGAAAACATGTTCCTACACTCAGAATGATGGAAGCAATTTTCATCTCTGTGCCAGTCAACATAGACTTCCATTTCTCATGGTGTCACTGTCAGGGGAAGAGAAGGTGATGCTTGGTGTTATGAACTCTATGGTGTGAGGAAAGGGGTGGTGAAGGGAGGGATGGTGTTTAATGATTCAAAGGTGGGTAGATGTGTGCTTGGGATATGGATAAGAAAGCGTTCCTCTTGATGTGTAGGAAGCCAGGTAGGTGCCCATTTAGCTCCACCGTGCACATGCTGGGAATCCATCAGGCCTTGGTTTCTAGTTATTGCCTCTCCCTTAGGCTGTGCTTAAAAGGGGAAACTCATTTCATTCATTGACTGAGACCAGCTGAATATTCTGGCACCTGCTGTCACTCACTTTGCATGCTTTGCTTTTGTTTGGCAGAATCACTGAGCTGGTAGACCTTTGCAAGCACTCACCACCCACCTTGCCCACCATCTTGTCCAGAATACATGCAGCCAGCCCACCCTGCTCCTGGCAGCTAAGCACAGAACAAGTAGAATGATCCCTGCTTTCCTTACATTTTGCCCGTTGAAAATTTTCTCTGACCCTGCGTAAATTAGCCGACGCTTTTCAACCAGGCTTCCCAGATGCTCTCTCGGGGGTTGACACACTTCCAGCTCAGTCCTGCCCTAGTGAGGGGGAGTTTCTGTACATCACAGCAGCCTACCCACTCGCTGAATCTAGCTTCCTATTTTTCACACGATGGGGCAATAACTGTAACTGCTTTTTTAGCCGAATAAATAAATCTGCAGACATGGTGGTCTATTGTTTTACCTGTTCAAAATAATATTGTGCCCAGCCACTCTGTAACTACTAATGCTTTAAACAGTTATTTCAGAATTAAGAACATGCATTTTTCGGGTGAATTTCTTTCTTTTTTGGTTTTTGAGATGGAGTTTTGCTCTCAGGTTGGAGTGCAGTGGTGTGATCTCGGCTCACTGCAACCTCTGCCTCCTGAGTTCAAGCAATTCTCCTGCCTCAGCCTCCTGAGTAGCTGGGATTACAGGTGCCTGCCACCATGCCTGGCTAATTTTCTTTTTTTTAAAATTAGAGACGAGGGTTTTACTATATTGGGCCAGGCTGGTCTTGAACTCCTGACACCTTAGGTGATCCACCTGCCTCTGCCTCCCAAAGTGCTGAGATTATAGGTGTGAGCCACCATGCTCGGACTTTCAGGTGAATTTCTAACTCCTCCGAGTGTTTCACGTTTTCTCTCTGGCATCATTAGTGCTTATAACACTTCCCAATTTAGTGTCTTTGGAGAATTTAGTTCATGGACTGTTTGCTTTCCTGTTTCCAGAAGAATCGGGAATGTTTCAAATACAGCTAAGACTGTCTTTGGTTCCACCCAGCACTTTTTCCTCATTAGTGATGGTAATGTCCTGATTAATTTGTATTTGGGAACAACTGGGCTTAATTAGTTCAGAAACAACAGAGCTCATATGCACCATACCTCGAAGCCCTCCTTCAGCAATACGGATGATACACACAACCTTTAACACTTAAGAGAGAATCTTGCGTGATGATGTATACTTAAGTATTCTGGTGTGAGATGTCATGATACCTATAACTTACTTAAAAAAAAAATAGCCAGGCACGGTGGCTCACTCCTGTAACCCCAGCACTTTGGGAGGCTGAGGCGGGTGGATCACCTGAGATTGGGAGTTTGAGACCAGCCTGACCAATATGGAGAAACCCCATCTCTAATAAAAATACAAAATTAGCTAGGTGTGGTGGCACATGCCTGTAATCCCAGCTACTTGGGAGGCTGAGGCAGGAGAATCGTTTGAACCCTGTAGTTGGAGGCTCAGTGAGCCGAGATTGTGCCATTGCACCGCATCCTGGGCAACAAGAGTAAAACTCTGTCTCCAAAAAAAAAAAAAAAAAGAAAAAAAAATTCAACAGAAAACGATGAAACAGGGCAAAATGTTATCAACTGTTAAATCTAAGCGATGGGTACAGGTTGCTCATTATACTCAGGGCTGTACTTCTGGTATGTTTGAGCATTTTCATAAAAGAAATTATTCCCAGATGTTCTAATTTCAGGAGACATATTTAACCTGTGGGGGCCTCGGGAGGTGGACAGGGAGCAGATGGAAGGCAGGAACTGCTTAGTTCTTCAAGGTCTATTATCATTACCTTAATTCCTGGTGGTAGCAGAGTATGACAATAGCAAACCCAAACAGCAGTTCAGTGACACCCCTGTTATCAACACCCTCCAGGCAAGTGTGGTTCTCTGAGTTAAAAGATCTGGTTCTCAATCCCTTTACTTCAAGGATGTTGGGGAGAAAGGAAATATTCACCTGGAAAGCTTTTCTCTTGAAGATTATGCCATTTTCTGGTAACCGATTGGTACCAGTTTTCTTAAAAAAATACGAAAGACAAAAAAGTTCATTAATTGCTTCAAAAGTACTGTTGTTTAGTCCCTCAACAGAAAATGCAAACTTTCTAGAATCTTCTTCCGGATTGCCAGTTATATTGTGGGGTTTTAAAGTTCATTTCATTTCCTATTACCTAGGGTAAAAATATATTATTATTTTTATTATTCCTCACCTTGTAATTCCTCCTAAGATTTCGTTTTAAAAAGATTTTTGTTTTTTGGAGAGTAAAAATCCTCTTTTATTTTTATTTTTATTTTTTTGCATTACTCCAGGCAGTATTTTTTATCCCGAATGATGATTCACCCGAAAGGTTTTTAAAAGGCCACTTCAACTCTCCACTCCACCTTTTGATATGTCGCTAAATTCTGGTATTTGACTGCCTGACCTTATTTCTTTTGCCCCTGATCTTTAGCTGGTTTCTGCATATCTTTAAGATGCTTTTTAATACTATATGAATACTGTGATCTGGCTGAGTTTTCACCAGGTGTCCACTGGTGTCCATCTTGTCTCAAGTAGTGCCTTAGGATGTAACCCAGCTGGTGCCTGGGAGCAAGGACCTGGGAAGGTAGGAGGAGGTTGAGATGGGCCTCCTACTGCTCAGGGCTGCTGCTGCTCAGTATGCCCCTGCACCCAGACCTGTGAATGCTATTTTCCGTTCCAGCCCTGTGGAAGAGGGAGGAGAGGGACTTGGGTTTCCAGTTTGAGAAGGGAGTAAGTCATACGTAGGGGATTAGTTTTGGGGTAGTAAATCCCTGTCCATTCCTGAGGCTCAGAGGAATTGGTAATGCTACTGCAGGCACAAACTTGGACTTTGAAGGCAGATACTGACAGATCCGAACCTGGATCGGTCACGGTGAGATTTGCTGTTTCTCAGTTTTCCTCACTTGTCCAATAGAGAACCACAGAGCAGCAAGCAACTTCATAAGGTTTTGGTGAAGTTCAAAAGTGGTCATAAAAATAGTAGGCTTTGGACTAGATAATAAATGACAGTTGTTATTTAATAACAATTTCATTAATACCTGGGCATTTCTAGCTTACCATTTACTTGACTTTATGCTCTAAAAAATGTTTTTTTGAGGATTTCTCAGTTCTTCCTTCTATTTTTGGACTGTAGTGTTCATGCCCACCGCCCTTGCCCAAATCAATCTGCCAAAAAATCTAGTTCTCTCTTTTCATCTTACGAATCTGTATCTTATTATGCTGATCTCTTACTGTGTTGTAACTCTACTTCTGTGCTGCCCTTTCATTCTTTGTCAATTCTGACCTTATCTCTAAGAAGTGAATTGCAAATATTTCTGTCTTTCTGTCCAAGTTGAATTTCATATTTTCTGAATCATGTAGCTGCCCTCCATGTGACCTAGAAAGCCCTTTGATGATCCATATTTAGCTGTATCCATCACTCAACAGATGTCTGGGTAGTTAAAGGCCCCCGTGAGCTCCCTCTACATCCTGTGGTTTCAAGTTCCTGAGTTGTTAAAAAGCTTTCATCGCCCCTGCCCCCCACCCCATCCAGAGCAGAAGGACAGATACCCACTTTAGCTATTCATTCATTTATTCATTTAACAAGTATTTACTCATTATCTACGGCATGCTTGATACTGGGTTAGATGTTATCCTCTTTGTTCCAAATTGCGTTTTCTTAATCTGACCCATTTAGAGTAGTCCTCCAGGTTTTCTGATGATTTCTCTAGAATCAGCATTAAACCATCTCTTCTACCTGCAGGGTTTCCTGACCCCTGGGAGACTCGGAGGCTCAATCGTAAGCTCTGAGGCCTTGCTATAATGAACCTGCTGTTCCATGCACAGATTTCAGACTTACAAAGGTTCACCACAGCTCTGGTTAGGGGAGTTTAGTTCGTAGATGAGGCTGCAGGGTTCTGCTTGTCGTCCTGCACCTTGGACATGAAGAATGAAGTCGTAGCAAGGGTAGAATGCCTGGCAAATTAAGTAGCTAATTGCCAAAACCCCTTGGTTTTCTGTGTCCCTGGTTTCCCACAGAGATGCCTATGAGGAAAGATGCTTCTCTGCTTTTTGAGCTCTCTGGATCTTCCCATTAGATAGCATCTCTTGGCGTCTGAAAGGCAGCTTGCCATTCTGTTCTCCTGTGGAACACAGATGGCCCAGCCCACGCCTATCACTAATGAGGAATGCATACAGAGCTTCCTTGCTGGAGGCTCCCTTCAGCACCCCCAGTGCTCTTCCCTCTGCTGGCCAGTCACTGTTGACCATGGCATTTAAATCTGAGAAGGCTGTTTGCTGCTCCCCCACTCACAGAGCTGAACAAAAAATTCTATTAGGTGTAGGTCCTGAGAAATGAGTTGCATTCAGCTAGAACATGAAGACATTGAGGATTAAGGAAGGGATGGCTGCCGATTCAATTGCCAGGGTTTTGGGATCCAGCTGTCCATGGAGGCTGTTGAGTTTAAATATGAACAAGCACTGGAAGTTCTTCCGTTGGAACATGATTAGATGGCTGTACAGAGGTCGAACAGATGGGATATCGATTTGTCAATGCCATATTATTTCAAGTAGAATGCCAGCATGGTGGGAAACAATTAGAATAAAATGTTAAAGGCACTGAATTAGTGGAAAAAGCATAGCTTTTCTTTTCTTTTTTTTTTGAGATGGGAGTTTCTTCTGTCACCCAGGCTGGAGTGCAGTGGCGCTATCTTGGCTTACTGCAACCTCCGCCTCCTAGGTTTAAGTGATTCGCCTGCCTCAGCCTCCCGAGTTGCTGGAATTACAGGCATGCGCCACCATGCCCGGCTAGTTTTGTATTTTTAGTAGAGATGGGGTTTCACCATGTTGGCCAGTCTGGTCTTGAACTCCTGAACTGATGTGATCCACCCACCTTGGCCTCCCAAAGTGCTGGGAGTCCCGGCAGAGCATAGATTTTCATATGAGACAGACCCGTGTCAAGTCCTAGTTCTATCACTTGCTATCTGTTGGACAAAGGACTTCACCTTTGTATGCATGGATTTCTGTATCTGTAAAAAAGTACAATGCCAATATCATAGGCTGTTCTGAAGATCAAAAGGGAAAGCACATGAAAAGACCCTGACACTGTGCCTGGTACCTAGTAAGCAATGAATGGGAATTTCCTTTCTTATCTTCCTTTCCCGTTTTCTCTTTCTAGCAGAAAGTTGAAAGATGGACTCCAATACAGTAGAACCAAGTTGAGCTAAAATCAGTGACTCCATATGAAAGTTTATACAATTCTGCTCTGTGGTTTTTTAAAAACTTGATTGAATTTGAGCTGTAGGATAGTTTCTTTTTCCTTGCTATTGCAAGTCTGATACAGGTTTGATATTTGTGGTTAGAAATTCCAAACTGCTAATATGGACCCCAAGTAGAAAGGCAAAATCGGTTTGACCCATTAAGGAATGAGTCTCAAGTATAACCCATTCCTTAAGTATAACCCATTCCTTAACTAGTGAGTCTCTGAGAATCAATTTCACCTGTTGATAGTGCCATGTCTCCAGTATAACCAATTCCTTAGACTCTCAGAGCTACCAAGGAGCAATCACAACCATCATCAGTGACCCTCGAGGGTGCCGGTGAGTCAGGGCAATCCTGCCATGTATAAGACTGGTCGAAATGGTCAGTACTCCCGGATCAAGAGCTTGCTCTTGGCATGATTTTTCATTCTTTCAGAAAATAAGGGACTCCAAGAAATGCTGTTCCAAAGGAATTAATAGCTTTACCAATTTAACATTAATGCCTACAAAAACAGTTTAAATAGCGTTGGGGGCAAGGTAGATTAGTGATTGTTTCCCATCCAACCAGGTCAAAGCTTTTTCCTATAAGAGCAGGGTCACGTTCATTCCCACACATGGCAGCCCTTTCCATATGAGAGCAGCTCCGGGAGCAGTTATTAAATGGAATAGAAGTTAACCTGTCTACGACTGTGTTTTTCAGACCTGATTCTGTTCTCTGGAGTTGCACAGATGAAGTCTAGTTCTCTGGAGTTACACAGATGAAGGGCCTAGATCATTGATTCTCGATGGAAGATGTGTAGAGGGAAACAATAAAAATAGACAATCTCATAAAGAAACAAGAAAAAGTGTCTGAGAATGGAGACTTTGGCTGGGCACGGTGGCTCACGCCTGTAATCCCAACACTTTGGGAGGCCAAGGCGGGTGGATCACCTGAGGTCAGGAGCTCGAGACCAGCCTGGCCAATATGGTGAGACCCCGTCTCTACCAAAAAATACAAAAATTAGCCGGGTGTAGTGGTGCACACCTGTAGTCCCCGCTACTCGGGAGGCTGAGGCAGGAGAGTTGCTTGAACTCGGGAGGCAGTTAGCCAAGATTGTGGCATTGCACTGCAGCCTGGGCAACAAGAGCAAAACTGTCTCAAAAAAAAAAAAATCAATAAATAAAAAATGGAGACTTCTTGTCCAAGAAAAAGCACTTTGGGATATGATTGTAGAGGATGGAGTTTCCACTTCCACTGAGAACAACAACAAAATAGATGGTGGGCTTAAGGCAGTGTTTTCTAATCCACAGATGCTAACAAATAAAGGACTCTCTGGTTCTTTACTAGGAGTTCTCAGAGACTCTCTGTGTACCTCCCAGAAGAGATTTAGCACTTGAGCACAGAACTCTTTTTTTTCATGGAACATCTGATGGATACTAGTGTTTTCAGAGACACATTTTTGGAAGCTGTGGTTTCAGATATGCTGTGGGGACTCAGACTGGACATTTGAAATAATTTCCTGATTGATTAGTGCTAGATCCTGGAGCTGGTGGCCAAGGGAGACTGTGAAGTTTCCTACCTTGGAAGGTTGGTAGACTCTTCGTCCTTCCCCCAACACCCCGTCTTTTCATATTAGCATGATACACCCACCTGCCTGGGAGTGTCGAGGTGTAGGCCTGCTATATAGGGGATCTGAGCATCCAGATCCTTCCCATCCCCATGATTCTATTTTTATGGATCTCAATTGTGGTAGCGTTGCACGGAAGGCACAGCTTAGCTGGGACAGGAGGGAACTGAGAGTTTTGGCCAAGAGAAGAGGGGGCTAGAGATGGGAAAAGTTGATGCAATTATTTTTGGCAGGAGTTGGAACCAAAGCAGCAGAAAAGAGTAAGTTTTAAGACTCTCTGGCAAAGTAACTTCCTAATCTGTCACTGAGTATGTGTAAAAAAGTGATTAGTGGGTCTCTATATTTATCATGATTACTCACAAATATGTAATTTACATAATATATACAGCACATTAAGTACTATGTCACCTTATATAATGTGCATATGTATAATGTATATGCATGTTATGTAACGCCAGTCTGGAGGCTCTTCCAGGTTCTGCCAAGTATTCCCTAATTTATTTGGCAATTTTAACGTATCTTTTCCATCTGTGGAAAGAACTCTCTTGAGAGGGGCCGGTCTCTGACCTGAATATAATCATCCTACTAGGTCTATCTCCACTCTTAACTCACTGGGGAAACCCCACAAAGACTGAGCCATAATGAGACACAATTCCTAGCCCATCGGTTCCTGCTTTATGGTTTTTATTGCTTGGGGGGGGGGGCAGGTGAGAACATGTCTATAGCATGGCCAGAATCAGAATAAGATAAAATAAGGGACTAGGTTCTCCCGACTAACCATGTGGCTGTGAGACGTCGCTAAACCTCATTAAGCCTTTCTCTCCTCATTAAGACTGAGATAATACCTTCTCTGCTAACTTCAGAGGTTGCTATGAGGGTCACTATGATGAGGGACTCCACAATAAAAACCACAGTCATAGTGATTAAAGGATGATTTGCAAGGCACGATTAAACAACAACACAAGATTTACTAAGGTTACCAAATTGGAAGTGCATTTCTGCCGAAGTTTGTTATACTCTGTGCCTCTAGGAAGGACTTGGGATATGTCTCTCAAGCAACACTGGAAGTTCCTGTGCACTCGGGTACAGCAGGTACAGGCCATTTCTGCACAGCTTCTCCATGAGACCTGTGAGTCTCTGAGAATGACTTTCACCTGCTGATAGTGCCATGTCTCAGCAGCCTCAATCTTGGGGGATCGTGGCTGAAACACATGAACAAACTTCTGTGAGACCTGAACTTGCCTCCGTTTCAGAATCAAGTGGCTTCCAAGATAGTGCCTGGAGTAATTCTGGAGCTTGTTGGCCCCATCACCAAGGATCCCCATCATGAAAGATATTCTTCAGGTGGCCTGTTTCTCTCTCCCCTTACTCAGCATTCTGCACTGTTAGGTTGGGCAGAATGGTCCTAGATGGTCCTTCACAGTTAAGCACCATTAGTACACACAATCTTGATATTTCCTTCTTTGTCCAAAGCTCCTGCCCCATGCAAGGGGATTAGAGGCAGCTCAGTGGAGTGATATCAAGCAGGCCCAAGTTTCCACTGAGAAATCTCAGAGAGGAATGGAGGCCCAGTGAGGCTCTGCAGGGCCTTGCCTTGGGAAGGAGGATCGTGCTGGCATCTGCTGAGTGAAGCCCACTGAGCTCTGCTGAGACCCCTCTGTCCTGGCTGGCAGTATCTTCCAGAAGATGCCTCAGTCCTCCCTGCGACTCTCCACTGAGGTCACCCCTGCAGCCACCAAGGTTGTTTCCAAACTGAGACTATGACGACCATGATGAGGTGACATGCGGCGAGTTCAATCTGATGATCTGTTTAGTACCTTCAAGCTCAGCCCAACTTCTTTTCCATTCAGGCCAGAGAGAACCTCTGGGACGCAGCACGAGGCTCTGCTTTCCTGTGTGGGCTTATCCTGGCCACGCATGCGCTGCACGTTTGTTCCTCCCTGGCAACCTGGATCCAAGTGGAATCAGTTTCCAGTGACCAGAAATGACCCTCTTCTGAGATGCGTGGGTTCTTTTCTCTATTAAATATCTTTGTAACGGCGCCTGCTCTCAAGCCGTATCAGCCAGGACACCATGGAAAAGTCTCTGAACTTTTCTGAGACTCAATCTTATCTGACAAATGGGACAGCAAATCCAGCCCAGCATGTCTTTCATGCTTGTTTTGAGGCTCCAGAATAGGAGCTCTCAGTCTCTTCTTTCATAATAAAGAGCTGCTTTCATTCTCCGTAACCCTTGTGATCGCCTGCAGCCGGGAGCTGCATCCTGACAATGAAACGGTGATGTGAGGGGAGGAAGAACCTTCTTTTTCTTTACCACTTTCTGTCCCATACTACCTATGTTTTATTCCAATCAGGAAACGCCCATCAGTAAATAAATATTTATATATATATAGGCTAAATATATATGTACACAAACACACACATAAGACCATCCCGAAGTATGACTTTGCACTCATATTCTGGGAGTGGTGAGTGCAAAGAAGCAGGAGGGCGCTGTCTCCCGGTTTCCCCAGCAAAGTTCCTTCTTTCCCATCTTTTCTGCCTTCAGGAATAGTCTGCCACCAGGGCTTGGAACTCAAACAGGAAACACGCTTTGGCTTGAAAAAGAAAGAAGCTGGGGGTGGTTTTTTTTTTTTTTTTTCCCTTCCCTTTTTACACAATATTATGACACCAATTTGAAAAATAAATCCCAGTTTCTCCGCTTTTCCTCCCAGGTGTTCACAGAACTAAGAAAATAAATACCACATCTAAGGTGTGCTGTGCAGGCAGCTCTGGGGGCTCTTGGAGCCACCTCTAAACAAACACACAGCCACCAGGAGAAGGCTCCGGGAAAGGAACAAGTGCCCACTGATGGTGCAGAAACCCAAGAATGGAAATACAGCTTTCCACGGCCTTTCTGCCTCCTCAGCAGGTTCAGGGAGAAGTTGTCACTCAAAGGACGACCGAGAAACCAACGTGCGCCTGCTGAGCCCTGCCAAGGATTATGCCCTGAGAGCTGGAGGCCATTTCGTCTCTGTACAGAGGGACCTTTGTGCAAATCCTCTGGAACCAGAGCTCCTTCTCTTGGCTACATCCAATCTCACCATAGGCAGGAAACCTACAGCCTGCTCCTCGCGAGCGTCCGTGAGGAAACTTACAGGGCTGGTAGAAAGAAAGGGGGATTTCTCTTCGGTCTCAGAAAATTCGACTTGAGGCCTGTGGGGATGTGGAGGTCGCTGCATGAGCCAGCCACACCCTTTTGGGCCCTAAGTCCATTCAAAATGTTTTCTTGGCACTGGCTCTGTTAGGGGTGTACCCGATGTTGACATAGACAGAATGTACGGCAAGGTGAAGTTTTCTTCTCAAAGGGTGGCTTTGCTTCCACTGGTTGGAGAAGAGTGTGTATGTGTGCATGTGTGTGTGCGTGTGTGAGTGTGCACGTAAATGTGTGTGTGTGAGTGTGCATTATAATTTCTTGTTTTCTCTCTTGGTTTAGCTGGTTTTTGGCACACTGTTTAGTCTTTTGAACGGCTCTTCCTCCTCAACGAGAAGAAGCTGCTCTTCTGGGGAGGCCCCATCATCATGGGCGCTTGGTTCTTGTGAGTAATTTTAATCTAAAAGCAAAGAGGCAGAAATGAATTAGTGGCATGCAAATCTCAGTAGCCTAAGGGAGAGTGAGTGGCAGAGAAAGGAAAGGCCAGCTTTGGGCTGGAAGGAGCCCCATGCAGAAGGACAACTGTCCTTGAATGGCTTCAAAATTGGCAACTTGACCCTGACTGGGCCTGGAGTTTGGCACAGCTGGAAGTGAGGGGCGGAAGCACTGGGGAGAGACAGGTGTGAGCTTCCCACGTGGTGATCAGCCCACACCTGTCTTGTGTCCTTGGTATTCACAGACTCTCAGAATGTCACAGTCAGAGGAGCTCTCCGGGACTCAATCAACCCCTCTGCAGGAGCCCTTTAGACTAGCCTAAGTTCACAAACAGAGCAGCAGGACAATTAGAGCCAGTCCTTCAGATTCCCTGCCGCCATTGCTCCTGGCAGTTCCTGCCAAGGCAGTGCAGAGATGTCAACCAAGTGACCCAGGCTTTGGTCTGACCTCTGACCACGTAACGTCATGTGGAGAGTTCCCGAAGTATTTCCTTAGGTATTTCCTCTTTTCTTAGCCTTCTATGGAAGACCCTCAATTTTTTTTTTTTTTTTTTTTTTTTATGAGACAGAGTTTCGCTCTGTCACCCAGACTGCAGTGCAGTGGCGTGATCTCAGCTCACTGCAACCTCTGCCTCCTGGGTTCAAGCAATTCTCCTGCCTCAGCCTCCTGAGTAGCTGAGATTACAAGCACGCACCACCATGCCCAGCTAATTTTTGTATTTTTAGTAGAGACGGGATTTCACTACGTTGGTCAGGCTGGTCTCGAACTCCTGACCTCAAGAGCTTCCTGCCTTGGCCTCCCAAAGTGCTGGGATTACAGGCGTGAGCCACTGTGCCCTTCAAACTTTTTTGAATTTTAGCCTTTTTAAGTGTTTTCTCCTGTAAACTTTAAGTGAAGTGGAAGTGAAAGACATGGATGAATTCTCATTTTTGCCTTTCTTCCCAACCTTATCCTCAGGTCATGGCTTTGAAATGCTTAATTCCTATCTGAGTGTTGCCTTGCAACCTTAATAATCTACATTATTAGTCCATCCACAACATTTATTTATTTATTTTTCCAAGGTGGAGTCTCGCTCTGTGCCAGGCTGGAGTGCAGTGGCATTATCTTGGCTCACTGCAACCTCTGCCCCTTGGGTTCAAGTGATTCTCTGCCTCAGCCTCCCGAGTAGCTGGGGCTACAGGTGTGCGCCACCACATCCAGCTAATTTTTGTATTTTTAATAGAGACGGGGTTTCACCATGTTGGCCAGGATGGTCTCCATCTCTTGACCGCGTGATCCACCTGCCTCGGCCTCCCGAAGTGCTGGGATTACAGGTGTGAGCCACCGCGCCTGGTCATAATATTTATTAAACATGATAATGTTCAGAATAGGACGATGATGTGGGAACAGGAAGCACTTTGAATTCAAAGGCCTGAGTTTGAGTCCGGACACTTCCACTCCTTTGCTGTGAAAATTTAAGATGAATCATTGACTCTTCAGAGCTAGTGCTTACTGAACTGTAAATGAGAAGGATAACCTTTGTCTTATTTTCCTCACAAAGATCAAATAATAGATTGTGAATGAAAGCCCACTGTAAACTGT
The DNA here is from genome assembly GCF_048565385.1 of Saimiri boliviensis. Taxonomy (NCBI): domain Eukaryota; kingdom Metazoa; phylum Chordata; class Mammalia; order Primates; family Cebidae; genus Saimiri; species Saimiri boliviensis. The sequence continues at coordinate 74,778,504 of NC_133456.1, forward strand.
AAAATGGAAAGAACAGTTAGTGAAATCCTTGTCTTGTATTGAAGGAGAAAGAGAAAGATGGATGTCAAAAGACGCAGAACCTATGAACCCATTCTTATGGTTTTTACTACATTGTAGCAAGTGACAGTGTGACCGCAGGGCACTGCTGTAAGCCAGGTTTACATTTAAGGGGCTCCAGGTACTGTAATCCCAGCACTTTGGAAAGCTGAGGTGTGCGGATCACTTGAGGCCAGGAGTTTGAGACCAGCCTGGCCAACATGGTGAAACTCTGTCTCTACTAAAGATACAAAAATTAGCTGGAGGTGGTGGGCACCTGTAATCCCAGATACTCGGGAGGCTGAGGCAGGAGAATCACTTGAACCTGGGAGGCGGAAGTTGCCGTGAGCCAAGATTGCACCCTGCACTCTAGCCTGGGAGACAGAGTGAGACGCCATCTTAAAAAAGTAAAATAAAAATAAAGGGCTCCAGGAAATGGAAGGGAAGGATGGAACCAAAAGGCATTGTGGACAATTATATAACCTGGTGATAAAGGCTGAACATGACCTTTATGTTGGCTTTCACCAGCCTGGAGATCTAAAAGGGAAGAGAGTCTCTGTTTCATGATAGTCACCAGACGAGAAAACTGAGAATATATCCACATCATTTTGTGCTGCGTGTCTTAGTGTGGGCATTATGTTTATCCCAGAACTCACAGAAGTGAGGCATAGGCTGGACCCTGGACACTCGGGCAGCACTTATCTGTGGCATGCAGTGTAGCGTTCTTTGTGGCACGTTCCTTTGTGGTCAGCCTTCTCTCACTCCTGATCTCCCATGCCCCATGATGGGAAGGACTTCAGCTTATTCACCATGGTATTCTCTGAGCCAGTGCAGTGCCTGTTCAGGGTGCCACATGCTGTGGAAGTACTGACTGATACACCCTACCAACCAGAAAGACAGCCCATGCTGGCAGGGGATGTGCCTATGCTTGAGGCAGAGGATGGCAGCTGGTGCCATTTCCTGCGAGTAGAGCCTTTTTTTTTTTTCTTTTTAGATGAGACAAGACCCTTGCTTCTCCTTTTTCTCTCTTTAGCTGAGCTATTTATTTGCTCGTTAGTACCTCCAGGGCAAAGAAGAGGAAGTAAAACTCAAATCTCTCCTGCTTCTTTTTCAGCAGTTCTGACAAAGGTCTTGATAGGGTAGGAGTTTGGAACTCCTGGGTAACATAATATTTTGGTCAGCTTTGTGGATTCCATTACTATAGAACTGAAAGAAGTATGAAATCATATCCTCATTTCCAGTCAAAGAGGTATCAGTCCCTTACCCACAAATTAGGGGCTAGCAGGTAAAATAGTTACAATCCTATTTTAGGAGGTAGTTGGCTGTGGCTAAGCCTGCCTTTTAATCCCTGATAGAAACAGGTGATCCCACATTTCTGGAGTTAACACTCAAGCTTCTTTGCTAATTGGGCAAGTTAGGCAATTAGCTAAAGTCTCTATAATTTTCTTAAAAACTATTCACAATGGGTCAAGCACAGTGGTTCATGCCTGTAATCCCAGCACTTTGGGAGGCCAAGACAGGCGGATCACGAGGTCAAGAGATCAAGACCATCCTGGCCAACATGGTGAAACCCCATCTTTACTAAAAATACAAAAATTAGCTGGGCGTGGTGGTGTGTAGCTATAGTCCCAGCTACTTGGGAAGCTGAGGCAGGAGAATCACTTGAACCCAGGAGGTGGAGGTTGCAGTGAACCAAGATCATGCCACTGCACTCCAGCCTGGGCTACAGAGCCAAACTCTGTCTCAAAAAAAAAAAAAAAAAAAAAAAAAAAAAAAGACAGCAGCTTAGTGCATGGTTTTTTGCTCTATTACAGAGAGAATTGATACACTAGCCTCTTGCATGATAGTTTGAAGTTCACAAAACTATTGTAGCATGTAATTTCCCCTTTAAAATGGAATAAACATTTGAACTTCAGTAGGACTGGGGATTGACTTTGGGGGCTGTTTTCTGCAAATCAACACATTTTTATTACTTCAAGAGAAGCAAGATACTGAGGGACTTCTTCCTGTGAGTAATTCAGATAATGCCTAGTAAAATGGCTAATAACCTTAAGTGTGAACCCTTCCCAAGCCATTTGAAAGGTGTCTGAGGGGCCAGGCATGGTGGCCCATGTCTGTAATCCCAGCACTTCGGGAAGCCGGGTGAGCAGATCGCTTGAGCGCAGGAGTTTGAGACCTGCCTGAGGAACATGGTGAAACTTCGTCTCTACAAAAAATACAAAAATTAGCCAGACGTGGAAGTGCATGCCTGTAGTCTCAGCTACTTGGAATGCTGAGGTGAGAGGATCACTCGAGCCTGGGAGGTCAAGGCAGCAGTGAGCCGTGTTCTCACCACTGCACTCCAGCCTGGGTGGCAAAGTAAGGTCCTGTCTCAACAACAACAAAACAACAAAAAAGAAAAGTGTCTGAGTTCTGCATTAATTTTAACTGGAGATGCCTAGAAGGGCACAGCTCTGAAAGGTCTCAAATAGTCTCTGTGATATTTTTAAAGTTAAAGAAATAGGCCCAGCGTGATGGCTCACAACTATAATCCCAGCACTCTGGGAGGCCGAGGTGGATGGATCACGAGGTCAAGAGATTGACAGTATTCTGGACAACATGGTGAAACCCCCGTCTCTACTAAAAATACAAAAATTAGCTGGGTGTGCTGTGTGTGTGCCTGTAGTCTCGGCTACTCAGGAGGCTAAGGCAGGAGAATTGCTTGGACCTGGGAGGTAGAAGTTGCAGTGAGCCAAGATTGCACCACTGCACTCCAGCCTAGGTGACAGAGTGAGACTCTATCTCAAAAAAAAAAAAAAAAAAAAAAGTTAAAAGAAATATTCCTTCTTAAAATGAGCCTAAGAGAGGAGGGAAGGTTTGCATCGTCTTTCAGATCTTAACTGTTTCTAGGCTCTTCAAGATCCTAGAATGCTCTGCTTCATGACAGTGTTTCCTGCCATTAGAGGCCTTCGATGTAACTGGACAAGGCTGGGCACAATGGCTCACACTTGTAATCCTGGCACTTTGGGAGGCTGAGGTCGGGGGGATCAACCGAGGTCAGGAGTTCAAGACCAGCCTCCCCAACACAGTGAAACCCTGTCTCTACTAAAAAATACCAAAATTAGCCGGACGTGGTGGCAGGTGCCAGTAATCCCAGCTACTTGGGAGGCTGAGGCAGGAGAATCGCTTGAACTGGGGAGGCAGATGTTGCAGTGAACCGAGATCGTGCCATTGCGTGACAGAGCAAGACTCTACTCAAACAAAACAAAACAAAACAAAAGAATGTAACTGGACAATCAGGTTTTGCAAAGGGTGGGGAAGAAGTGTGGGATTTACTGAGGAGTCGTGAAGTTCAACTAGATATTGGTTCTCAAAGTGTGACTCATAGGCCAGCAGCATCAGCATCACCTTGGAACTTGATAGAAATGAAAACTCTCTGACATCCAGACTTACTGAATCAGAAACTCTGGGATGTGGCCCAGCAATCTGTGTTTCACAACCCCTTCAGGTTATTTAGATGCGTACTCAAGTTTGAGAATCACAGGACTAGATAACTAGGATCATCTTTGACTTTGAGATTCTGCTATCATCTAACTCTGGGAGAAGATTCTGGATTTTGAGGCTCACATTATGCCACCTAACTGTGATGGTGAAGCATGAGAGATCATCTTCCAGTGTTAAAATCATGAGACAAGTTTTCTTAATATATATATATATATATATATATATATATATATATATATACATGTATAAACAAATATGGACTCATTTTTAAGAATTTAGAAAATACAGGCCAGGCGTGGTGGCTCACGCCTGTAATTCCAGCACATTGGAAGGCTACGGTGGGTGGATCACTGGGTTAGGAGGTCAAGACCATCCTAACCAACATGGTGAAACCCTGTCTCTACTAAAATACAAAAAGTTAGCCAGGTGGCATGGCGTGCCTATAGTCCCAGCTACTCAGGAGGCTGAGGCAGGGGAATCGCTTGAACCAGGGAGGGGGAGGTTGCAGTGAGCCGAGATTGTGCCACTGCACTCCAGCCTGGCGACAGAGCAAAGCTCCGTCTCAAATAAATAAATAAATAAATAAATAAATTTAGAAAATACAGGAAAAAATGTAAGGATCACACAGAGGTAGTAACTGTTAACGATTTGATACATTGCTTCCAGTTTGTTTTCATGCTTATATGTTTTTAGTTCATTGAAATCACCGAATCACCTTCTTAATCTGCCACTGTCATTTAACAGTTTTTCATTAGTCATTAAATATTTATTAAATATGGTTTCCAATGGCTGAAAATGATTCCATTTGATGAATCTCACAAAGCTTATTGAAGCCTTTCCCTAAACACTGGGCTTTTTAAGGAAATTTTTAGGAAATTTCCAACTTTTTGCTATGATGAATAATGTAGACGTGACTTTCTTATATATTAATCTCTCTGTATTTCCAGTAGTCTATATTTTACTTAGAATAAATTCCCAAAAGTATACGAACAATTTTTAAAAGTGAAAATAAATGAACTAGATCAGTGTATGTTAATATTATAACAGTTCTTGATGCATGCGTCTAGAGGCTTTTCAGAATGACTATAACCATTGATACTCTTTCCTCACTGTATGGGTAACCTGGTCTCTGCATACCCTTGACAGCAATGAATATTAAGACAAACAAAAAAGCTGTGCTAATTAGTAAGTGAAACATGGCATGGCTTTCTCACTGTTTTAATTTGAAAATCTTTTTTTCTTTTTTAAAAAACTTGTGGGCCAGGTGTGGTGGCTCACGCCTGTAACCCTAGCATTTTGGAAGGCTGAGGCGGGTGGATCACAAGATCAGGAGATCAAGACCATCTCGGCCAACATGGTGACACCCTGTCTCTACTAAAAATACAAAAATTAGCCAGGCTTGGTGGTGCGTGCCTGTAGTCCCAGCTACTCAGGAGGCTGAGGTAGGAGAATCGCTTGAACCAGGGATGCGGAGGCTGCAGTGAACCGAGATCGCGCCACTGCACTCCAGCCTGGTGACAGATCGAGACTCCGTCTCAAAGAAAAACAAACAAACAAAAAATAAACGTTTCCAAATAATTATATTTCTTTTCTACTTCAAGTATATTGCATTGACTAAAATTTCCAATGTTAAAAATACATGTCATGTTCATAATTTTAATGAGAATTCTGATAGTGTTTTACTATTAAGTAAAATACTAACTATTGGTGTAACAGATATTTAACAAAGGTATTTATTAGTGGGGGACAATCTTTCTGATCTTAGTTTTCAGGAGTTTTTATCTTGAAAACTCAGAAATGTTGAATGTCATTGAATACTTTTGAGTTGTCTATTTTATCATGTAATTTTTCTATTTAGTATTAGAAGACTTTCTTTCATTCCTTTGATATGCTCAGAGGGGTGAATGATTCTTTTAATACACTGTTCAATTCTGCCTACCAATACTTTTTTTTTTTTTTTTTTTTGAGACAGAGTCTCGATCTGTTGTGAGACTGGAGAGCAGTGGCGTGATCTTGGCTCACTGCAACTTCCACCTCCTGGGTTCAAGTGATTCTCCTGCCTCAGCCTCCTGAGTACCTGGGACTACAGGTGCCCACCACCACGCCTGGCTAATTTTTTTTTTGTATTTTTAGTAGAGATAGGGTTTCACCGTGTTAGCCAGGATGGTCTCCATCTCCTGACTTTGTGATCCTCCTGCCTTGGCTTCCTAAAGTGCTGGGAATACAGGAATGAGCCACAGTGCCTGGCCTCTACCTACCAATACTTTTAACTAGAATTCTTATGTCACATTTATATCTGGAATTGGTCCGTAGTTTTCTATTTTTAAATGTAATTTTTGTTAGGGTATTGCATGTCTTCATTTCATAAAATGGATTGAGTAGCTTTCCATCTTTGTCTATACTATGCAACAGTTTACCTAAACATATATTTCCTAATAGTATGGGAGAGCTCACCAATAATGCCATCTGTTTTAAGATCATTTCGTATGTAATTCTTTGAAATAATTTGTTTCATTAACGCTTACCCGGCTTTTCATTAATCTTCTTAAGATGTTCAAGCTCATTAGAATCAAGATGACTATATATTTTGTTTTATAATTTTTTTTTTCGAGACAGAGTCTCACTGCATCACCCAGGCTGGAATGCAGTGGCATGATCTTGGCTCACTGCAACCTCTGGGTTCAAGCGACTCTCATATGTCAGCCTCCCGAGTAGTTGGAATTAAAGGCATGTGCTACCACACTTGGCTAATTTTTGTATTTTTAGTACAGATGGGGTTTGCCATGTTGGCCAGGGTGGTCTCAAGCTTCTGACCTCAAGTAATCCTCATTCCTCAGCCTCCCAAAGTGCTGGGATTATAGGTGTGAGCCACCATGACTGGCCTTATTTTATATTTATATTTAAATAAAGCCATTGACACATTTATATTGATATTTTATATTACATTTTTTTGCATTTTAATATCTGATCTCTTTCTCTTTTAAAAATTAGGTTTTCAAACATTTGACATATTTTAAGAACTAGTTCTAGATTTTCTTGTTTTTAATTATTTAATTTCTACTTTTATCTTTATTATTTTCTTCCTTCTGCTTCTCCTAAGTTCGTTTTATTGTTGCTCTTCTAATTTTGGTATTACTCATTACATTTTATTTCTTTTTTATACCATGGAAGATTATGAGGCTTTGAATTTACTTCTAAATATAATTTAGTCTATATTCTATAATTTTTTTTTTGAGACGGAGTCTTCCTCTGTCGTCAGGCTAGAGTGTAATGGCGCAATCTCTGCTCACTGCAACCTTGACTCCCTGGTTCAAACGATTCTCCTGCCTCAGCCTCCTCAGTAGCTGGGATTACAGGCATGCGCCACCACGCCCAGCTAATTTTTGTATTTTTAGTAGAGATGGGGTTTCACCATGTTGGCCAGGATAGTCTTGATCTCTTGACCTCGTGATCCACCCGCCTCGGCCTCCCACAGTGCTGGGAACACAGGTGTGAGCCACCGCGCCTGGCCTATTCTATAATTTTTTAACTGGAACCTTCTTATTTTTGTTATTTTTTGAGTAATCAACCATGGTGGCTTTGATCTCCTCATGATACTCTTGTTCTTTAGGAGAATTTTTAAGTCTCTAAGTGACGACATTTTGTTTGTTTATTCACTTAATCTTCTATTAGTAATTTCTAGTTTTATTGCTTTGTGGTCAAAGAAAATGACCTTTATAATTTCTGCAACTGGATTTTATGGAGTTTTTTCACTTGTAAACTAGATTGTGATCTATTTTAATAAATAGGAATGCTTGAACAAATATGATATTTAATTTCTTTATGAGTTATAGAGAGTTACTTCATGCAAGTATTTATTTTTTTGCTACTTAACTTCAAAAATGGAAAGCAATATTTTAAAGCTTCTCAATATCTGTCAACTTCTTCTATATCGACCTTTTCTCAGAATATATATTGATATTATTTTTTCACTGTATATATTTTATTTTTTTAAAGTATAATATATTGACATTATTTTTTCACATTATATTTTTATTCTGCTGTTAAATATCTAACATTTTATGACCACCATATCTCATAATTGAGTGTACTTTTTATCAAATAAAAAATGCCTTAACTCATTCTGCTTTATGCTTTTGGCACAAGGGGAGGTTAGTTTGCCTAAAATTCGCATGATTAACATTACAATTTCTTCCTTTTAATTTCTCTATGTCTGATGAAGAATAAAGTAAGAAGATATATATTATATATACATATGTATATCCTTTTATTTTAGATGTATCTTTTGTAAGAAGCATATATTTGGATTTTCATTTTTAACTCAAAACTCAATATGAGAGTGTTGGTCTTTTAATAGGGAAATTTAACTCATCTATTTTTCTTTTCAGTATTTATATGTATATATATGTATATAGTGTTAACCTCATTCAACTTGCTTCCAAAAATTTTTAAATATTGGCTTATTATTTGCATTCTCTTCCGTGCTAAATTGACGGGGTTTATATATTTTAAATTCTTCCAGATTTGAAAGAATGGAATGGAAATAGGTGTGTGCCCTATTTTTAGTTTCACTAGTGATTGTCTATCTATTAAAATTATCTTCTGATTTATATGTTTTATCATCAAAGTGAAGAGAGACAATGAGAAACCTCATGTTTCTTTACAATTCCTTCCTCAGTGTCTCCCACGTGTTTTTGGCCTTTGTTAATATAACCTTGGGTTTGGGATACAGGTTATCAATGTTTACATGATATGTCTTCTCTTTCAAGGAATGATTTTTGCCATTTGCATTTAGTTGCATAACCATATTTAACAGGTTTCTGGAAACTTCATTCTAATTTCACTGGTTTCCATTTCTACCAAAAGTTCTTTTGTGCTGTGACAGCCCATTCTTTTTTTTTTTTTTTTTTTTTTTGAGACGGAGTTTCGCTCTTGTTACCCAGGCTGGAGTGCAATGGCGCGATCTCGGCTCACCGCAACCTCCGCCTCCTGGGTTCAGGCAATTCTCCTGCCTCAGCCTCCTGAGTAGCTGGGATTACAGGCATGTGCCACCATGCCCAGCTAATTTTTTTTTTTGTATTTTTAGTAGAGACGGGGTTTCACCATGTTGACCAGGATGGTCTCGATCTTTTGACCTCGTGATCCACCCGTCTCGGCCTCCCAAAGTGCTGGGATTACAGGCTTGAGCCACCGCGCCCGGCCTTACAGCCCATTCTTAAAACGCTTTAATTTTGAATCACTTAGATGGTGTGTACCTTCAAGAAGATGTTTCAACAAGGGGTACATGAGTTTTAACCCTTGCAAATTTAAGAATGATTTTCTGTTACCTTCTGTTATGGACTAAACTTTGTCCTCGTCAAATTCATATGTTGAACCCCTAATCCCCAATGTAACTGTATTGGTATATAAGGCCTTTAAGGAGGTAATTAAGGTTAAATGAGGTCACAAGGGTGGGGCCCTAATCCCTTACGACTGGTGTCCTTATAAGAAGACAAAGAGAAAACAGGAGTGCAAACACAAAGGAAAGGCCATGGGAGGGTACCACAAGGTGGTGGCCGTCGGAAGTCAGGAAGAGAGGCCTCCCCAGAAACCAGCCCCTTTGGCACCTTGGTCTTGTGTTGTCAGCATTCAGAACTGTGAGAAAATAAATGTCTGTTGTTTATGCTGCCAGTCTGTGGCATTCTATTATGGCAGTCAAAGCAGACGAATGCACCTTTATATATGGATTTCTAGACCTCACACTATGAAATCATTGGTTCACAGATTTTTTCATAGTGAGTTGTAATCTCTAAAGGGTGGTATGGAGGAAGGGTGGGTGTGGGCATAGGAAGTATTTGGCTATTTCAAAAATCAGTGCTTGAATTTATAGGAATGGCAATCCAATTTTCAGCAAGCACTGAACCAGGTAGGAGAGGGTTTAATTTCTTTCAGCTTTTTTGGGGGAGATAGAAGAGCTTGGATAGATTCTTCTCAACTCAGTTCCATCAAATGATAAATACTAGAAATTCCCTCCATCCTTCCTAACTCCAGCAAGGTGGAAAGCTATTATTTGCTATAGTGTGTTTTCATCTTTTTTTTTTCTTAGTCTTCATAAGATTGAGGTAAGATTTTTGCAGAGAAATTTGTTTTTGATAACCTTTATAGAAGATGCTACCTTTTCTCAGCAGGTTCATGGAAACCCTCTCTCTAGGAGAAGACAACTTGATGTACTGAAGGGCTTGAAATAGCAGCTGATCAAAGTAACTGAATACTCCGCTAGAGTGAGGGAGCTTAGAAATGCAACTTCTGTCTTGTGAAATTCACATAGCTGCAATCTTATTGAAGGTATTACGCTCCCAGCAGAAGCCCTGAAAACCAGGACAATGCTTGCTATTCACCACAGAGATTCTAGCTGCGTTTCTAACTGAGGACAAACTAAGAAGAAAGGATGCATGGCTCCTGTACTAGTGCTAAAGGGAGAGGGAGAGCTAACGCATACAGTACGTCTGGGAATGGAGATACTCTAGTTTTGTTGTTCATTTGTTCATCCTTCGACACATATCATTGTGCAACTATCATAAACCAGGCCCTGTGCTACGTTGGGTGATAATACCATAAATAAAATAGATAGCCTGTGTGGTGGCCTGTTCAGGGGAAATTTCAAGTAGGTTATCAGGGCTATGGATGCACCAGGGGACAGGAATGTCTGTGCACCGCAAGGAATTTTCTCCCAGGAGCTCCAGCAGTGAGAGGAGCTACCCTACCAAATTCTAGGTAAGATAAGTGTGTAGCTTTGGCTTCCACGTAAGGAAGCACTTTCCAACAATGTGACTTGTTCATCAGCAGAACAATCTTCCTTTTGAGGTAGCAAATTCCTTGTCACTGGCATGATTCCCGCTAAGGCAGTCCAGGATGTAGTAGATGTCTCAGAATTCACTGACTAGAATCTACATCTCACTCAGTTTTGTGACTGGTGCCTCACAGTATCTGGCATACGGCAGGTGTTCAGTAAGAGTTTGGCAGGTAAATGAGTGGATGAATAAATAAAATGGAAGAAGGGTTGCACTAGATAATCTTCCATGGTCCCTGCAACTCTGAGATTCAGTGATTTCATATGAAGTCAGTGCCCCAAAGGGCTCAAAAATAAAGCTTCTCATCCCATCTCAGAGACTGGCAAGACTCACCGTGCAACATGGCTGCATCCAGGGCTCTCCATCCACTTGCATCGGCAGCAGCTTGTTTGTCCTGGAACCCAGAACACCCAGTGAGACAGAATGAGCTTTTTCAAGCTGGAGAATCAAGGTTGTTCCCAACAGGAAAACAGAAGTAGAAAAACCTTATCTGCCCACCTAAGAGTAAGACTCTTTTGGAGAATTTGTTAAAAATAGATTTCTGACACCACTTCAGGCAGTCTAACTTGGCGGATCTGGGGCCAGTCCCAGGGGTCTGTGTTTAATAAGCACCACAGGGGATTCTACTGCCTTGGTCCTCAGACCTCACTTTGAGAAATACGGCTATGGATGAGCAGTGAAATCCACAGAAGTCTGGGATACAGTGGCCAGCGAACATGGCAGCACCACTGCTGAGCAGATGCTCCTCAAACAGTCAGCTAGAAGGCCCGCAGTACGTGCCAAAAACTCCACTCTGAAAGGGGAACTGGCCTGGTCTCTATGTTGAGTGAGAGGTTGCATCATGCCAATGAGGTAACGTCTCCAATTTATACAACATACAGCTCAGGTCTGAGTGTGTCTTGCCTTGCAATCTATTCTAACCTTAATCCTTTAGAAAAATTGCCTGAACAAGTACACTCTGGGGTTGCATGGATTGGGGACCTGGCTTACCTGGGAAAGGGGGTCATGCAGGAATACTGGATGAAAGTGCTGCCTTCTTGCTTGAGACAAGGCTTTTCTGACCTTGGCATATGAATTTTTAAAAAAAGAGACAGGGTCTCACTCTGTTTCCCAGGCTGGAGTACGGTCATTCATCATAGCTCATTGCAGCCTCAACCTCCTGGGCTCAAGTAATCCTCCCACCTCAACCCCCTGAATAGCTAGGACTATAGGTGCACATCACCACACGTGGCTAATTTTAAAATCTTTTGTAGAAGGGGGTCTTGCCATGTAGTCCCCACTGGTCTTGAACTCCTGGCCTTAAGCAATCTTCCCTCCTCAGCTTCCCAAAGTGCTGGGATTAGAGGACCACACCCTGCCATAGGTTTTAAAAGGACAGAGATGGTCTTCTGACTTCCTTCTGTAGAAGAGTTATGAATTCATAAGACATTGCCTTTGGAAGAAAAGGCAGGCTCTTTTGGAGGCCTTTGGTCTGGGTGAGCACGGAACAGTTACCACCCACGGACACAGAAACCCTCATCTGGGTGTGGCATCTATTCTGTTCTTGAAATTATAAAATGGGAGGGAAAAGCTGTGTTCTGATGTGACGATTCTCTGATTGACCCTGAGGATATTTAATAATGAAAATAATAAACCTACTAACAAGAACAAGAATAAAGAGTGATATTTTTGGTTCTTGAGGCTGGGGCTGGTATTTAGGAAATGGCCAGGGGGATGGGGCTCCTGGCTCACCACCTGTGTTTCTACCTGGAAATAGAGCTACTGCATGTGAAGAAAAAGTCCTTCTCCTTATAGATGGCTTCTTGGATTCATCAAGGATGAGGCTGTTATGTTCTCTGTGGTCTTCATAAGTTATGGCTTAGACGTGTTAACAGACTGGACCTACTCAGTGTTAAGAGTCCTGGAGAATGGACAGGGCTCAAGAATTAATCTAGAAAACAGGGACCCCATCACGACCACAGCTCAGAAAGAAAGGAGATCAAAGATCTGGGGAACAGAAAGGACAGAAAACAAAGAGAAGGAATGAGGAAAGGGCTCAGTGGAGTAGACCTTCAGCTAAGACACCTGTGGGGACCTTTCTGAGGAATGCCGTGAGTGCTAAGGGCAGAGTTTCTTCCCATGTGCTCTGATGACACTTGCCCAGAAGTTCTGGGAGAAAAGAGTTCTGTGATCAAATGCCTTGGGGAAACCCAGCACCCTGTGGACTCCGCTAGGAGATCCCCAAGGCATATTAATAGATTTGGTCCATAGTAATTCAGTGAAAAAGAAAGGAATAAAGACTTCTGAAACAAGCCGGTGGGAGAAGAATCTCAGACAAAATGTGATGAGCTGCACTGATTAATCAGATCAGAGGATCCTCTCAATTAGACCTCATCTTTTGCAGGAGCCTGCAGTGGCTAACCTGTGTGGTCCGTGTCCTAGAGTTGTCATCCTCTCTGTCAACTATGCCAGTTTGGCTGATGTTGATGGCTTAGCATACAAAGGTATATAGGAAATAGCGTTTCTCGGGTCACTGTCTGAGAAACAGCAGAGCAGAGACACAGGTTTTTTTTTTTTTTATCAGCACATGCCCTCTGGCATCCCTCTGGCATCTATCTAACATTTTAATTTGCAAATATAAAAAGGCCAAGGAGTTGGACCTTTGGTTCTCTGGACCGCTTAATCTTATACTCCTGTTTAGAGAATTTCACCAGGTTATTTTAACAGAACAGCAAACTGGCTGTGGTGGGTCCTCCAGTTGATATTTTACATGGGCGCATTATATCATGTTTGGGAAATGGTCTACGAAGACGTTCTTTACACACATTATCATGCTTCTGTGCTGCACTCTTCCTGCCCTAAAATCCAAAGATGCCTTCCTAGTTGTGGTCTGCAAGAACGTGTAGGGAGGCGGAGAGACGCAGAGGCTGCTGGGTGACAAAGAGGCATACCTGATGGTGACAGAGGAACACTGCGCCAGCCTCCTGCCTGCACTCTTCAGGCCGGTGTAGATCTGCCCCATCTCCATGGCTCCTTCTAGCCCCACCACTTCAAGGAGTTGGTCACTGAGGTCTGCAGGGAGAGACAGCAGAAGCAGTGCATAGACATCTCTCTGTTCCTCAGACAGGTTCTGGCCAGAAAGTCTGGTCCCCAGATGCCCGATGTCTGCATGCCTTCATCTCCCACCAAACACCTTCTGCATCCTCACTCTGAATAGGCTGTTTCCCCAAAGGTCAAAAAATCTACCTTTTCATGAAGAGATGGTTAGTTTTTGTGAAAAAAGATTTCGATTCAGACATCATATGCATCCAATAAATAGGTATCAAGAAGCCTCTTCAATCGTAGAGTGACATAAATGACGAACCAGCTATTTCTGATCATTTTCAACCCTCCCAGTGCAGCTAGAGACATATTGGTTTGGAACTAGGATAGGATAGGAAGGAATGTTGACGAAGGCCATTACCCAAAGCTGGATCAAGTTTCTCTTCTCTGAATGTCTGAATCACATTTGGCATCACTGACAATGACGGATGGTTAATTAACCTTAAATTTGGCCTGTGGTAAGCCACTGGTGAGCCAGCCTCCTTGGACATCCTCAGGAAAACCAGTGACCTCTTTCAGGACACCAGGTGCCTAATCGACGCCAAGGAAAAGAACCAACAGCCCACGGGAGAAAAGGAGGGGCAGGGAGCAGGAGGTCCCACACAGTGGCGGTTGCTTCTCATTCAGAACCTAGATGAGGTCCTTTTCTTTCGAATTGCTGACGCTTGGATGGTGCATCCCCAATTTCTTGTGAAAGCAATAGCAGGATTAATGTTTGAGGCTGGGCTCAAAAGTCACTTTTCCAGCACAATTTTCATGTATTTAAAACAAGCAAAAGGAAAAGGCAGATTTTTAAAAAGCTTCCATTCCTTCGCCTACACAGGCAAGAGTAGCTTTCTCATACGTTGTGGCTAATCACTAACAGCCTCTTAATATCCACAAACTAGAAGACTGTGTCTATATTAACGCTTTTGCTTATTTAACAGGTGGTTTCTGTCTTCTAAAGTGCCTCCTGGTATCGTACAACAGTGTTAAGATTGGCAAGGAGATATTTGAGTTTGTCTTTACTCTTGTTTAGAAGGCTAACTATTGTTTAAAAAACAATCTCTTGGCGGATGTATTTCTAGTGAAGACAGTTAAACAAACCATTGAGCTTACCACAAATGTGTCAACATTGCTAGTCTCAATTACTGATGATCACTAATGGACATCAGCTGCCAACAGATACACAGCTTGCATCAGTCTTCCTATGACAGGCACATAGCTTTTCCCCACTACATCTATTGACAATCACATTCTCCCCTAGTACTCCTTTCTTCACGTCTGTGAAAAGATACTTATCTCCTTAAATGCCCCATCTCATTTGGACTTGGAATAAAAAGCCATGAAAGGATAATGTTTGTTTAGGAGAATGCTCCAGGCTATCTGATGGAGTGTGGACCTAATAAACAATGAATGTCTAAACTTAATTAGCCTCCTTCTTACCAAAGAGGGTTGAATAATGTTGGATGATCTGGCTCACTTGATCATTTTATTTATTTATTTATTTTTGAAACGGAGTTTCACTCTTGTTACCCAGGCTGGAGTGCAATGGCGCGATCTCTGCTCACTGCAACTTCCTCTTCCTGGGTTCAAGCAATTCTCCTGCCTCAGCCTCCTGAGTAGCTGGGATTACAGGCACACACCATCATGCCCAGCTAATTTTTTGTATTTTTAGTAGAGACGGGGTTTCACCATATTGACCAGGATGGTTTCAATCTCTTGACCTCGTGATCCACCCACCTCAGCCTTCCAAAGTGCTGGGATTACAGGCTTGAGCCACCGTGCCTGGCCACTTTATCATTTTAATAGTGTCTGTGAAAACAACATGGGCTATGAATGTGTGTGTGTGTGTGTGTGTGTGTAAGAGAAAGAGACAGAAAGCAGAGAGAGAGAGGAGGAGGAGGGAGAGGAAAAGGGGGAGGAGGAGGAGGAGAGAAAGGTAAAGAGTGTGTCTAGGGGTGAGGGGGTTGGGGGTTGATGTTGGGGTAGGAGAGAGGAGGAGAAAAGAGAAGCAGAACTTTTCAGAAGTCTCTTGAGTGGCAGAAACATATGTCTTGTAAAATGTTGCTCTTCGTACCAGGCTTTGGTGTCTGATGGTGCTGTGATAGTTCAATGTTTTCCCTCCTTGAAACATTCTCTGGTAACAAAATGTTCTAAGAAGCAGGGGACTTAATAGACTCAAGTGTTTCAGCTTTACAATGTCTTGGTCTTTTAACAAATTTTCCCCATGAATGGCTTTAACTCTAAAGTTGTTATCACTTCCCACACGTTACCTTGCAGCTATCACTTCCCACACATTACCTTGCTTCCTGGCTCTAGAAGAGAAGTAATGAAGGCTGATCTCATCAGCATGGTGGGTGGGTGGGGGCAGGGGCTTACACAGATGTGGGACTGAAGAGATTTGTAGGGAAAGGGGCTAGAATCTTGGCATACTGTTTGCCATTCTGCCTTTGAGTTTTCCCTGGCATAGAGAGGCTGAGATGACTACCGCTTAGGCAGGACGTGATTGCTCTTTTACTTCCCTACCGTCGCCCACCTGATCTTTCCTTCTACTTCCTAGAACGCCTAAGGAGAAGTCTTAAGGTAAAGAAATCTATGCAAAGTTGTTTCTCGAAGTTATAAGACCACGAGACCCTTTTCTTGTGTGTGTGATGCCTATAAACAACCCACAGCATCTTTATTTTAGGAATCCGTTTTGGGAAATTCTGGCATCACTAATTCCCTTTACTTCCTCTATCACAGAGATACTCAGGTACAAATTAAATTTGGAGTTAAAATGAAAGAGAACAGAATGCAAGTCAGTGTTTAGGCACATAGAACAATTAATGTTTAGATTTAGACATCTGGTATACCAGGTGTCTGTTTTATCTTAAGCATCAATGATTCAGAGTGTGATTTTGGCAATTCATGTCATCTCCATATTGTCTTTATACTCTTCCAGTCATTAGTATTTAAGAGGGAATGTCTATGCACCTTAGTAAAACAGGAATTCACTCACTCACTCATCAGTTACAGAGTAACAACTCAGTGCCAGGCACTGTCATGTAAGAGCTGGGATGCAAAATGTTTTGTTCTTGAAGGCTGTTAGCCAAGAAGGAGAAACCGAGTTAGGTGTAGAAAGGCTGTAATTGGGCAGCAGGATCAAGGGAGCCTGAGTGACTGTGCTGGGGCAAGGTTCAGAAGGCAGGTGTCCCAGACATCTCAACAAGGTCTTGAAGGATGATTGACTGCCAAGGTATTTTTGAATTGAACAAGGAAGGAAGAAGGACATTCCAGGCAGAGGGATGATCATGTGTGGGGTTGGAAAGTCACAGGATAAAGAAAAAAAATTAATTCAACAATAAACCCTCTTGGCAATTTCATTGGAAAATATAAAAATTATTTTTTCCAAAGGAGAATTACTGTCCAGAGACTCTTTTTGGCCAGAGCTAGAGGAAGAGGGTCTCCAGGCCAGTAGGAGCTTTTTGCAGCCTCAATAGTATTGGCCTCTCCAGTAGCATGGGACCACAGAGCTGGGTGTTTCAGCACTGCTCTTATTTATTCTCGATAGCAAAGCCTGTTTTGTGTGTAGTGAACACATAATATAAGCTCTCCAAGAAAAGAAGATAACAAATGGGAAGATGGAAAAAGGAGAATGTGGAGGCAACAGAGGAAAAGTGAGGACAGCAGTAGGGTTCCAGTCCGGCCCCTTCAGTGTAGCCTCCAGGAAATGAAGATCTGGTCATGCCATCCCCATATGAAAAATCCTCAGTGGCACCCATTATAAAACCAAGTGCTGGCTGGGCATGGTGGCTCACGCCTGTAATCCCAGCACTTTGGGAGGCGGAGGCGGGCAGATCACCTGAGATCAGGAGTTCAAGAGTAGCCTGGCTAACATAGTGAAACCCTGTGTCTACTAAAAATGCAAAAAAGTTAGCCAGGCATGGTGGCAGGTGCCTGTAATCTCAGCCATTTGAGAGGCCAAGACAGGAGAACTGCTTGAACTTGGGAGGTGGAGGTTGCAGTGAACTGAAGATCTCACCACTGCACTCCAGCCTGGGCGACAGAGCGAGACTCTGTCTCAAAACAAAAGAGAACAAAACGACAACAAAAACAAGTGCTGGGGAAGGGAATATGTGACGTACATACTTCCACACTGAAAACATAAACTGATAGGAAGGAAGCAATTTGGCCAGTTTTACTGAGTATAAAACTTCCTTGCTGCTTTATCCATCAATTTCTTTCTTGGTATTGATAATGAAAATCACTGATAGAAACAAGTTCATACAAATACGTACATTTGCGGCATCATTTATAACAGGGAAATCTCCCTACCCCCATTTCTTTCTGTATGGGAATAGTTAAATAAGTGATATGGTATCCATATGATGGAATTTTTTGCTGCCATTGAAATATTTTAAAACTTCCAATAACATTATTGTTTATGTTTAAATATTAAGTGTGAAGGGATAATATAAACCTACTTACATAGTATACTCTAGGTGAGAATATGCATAAAAGAAAAGGTCAAATCCCAATAAAATCTTAACAGTGGTGAGTTCTGGGTAACTAAATTAAAGGTAATTGCTATTTTCTTCTTTATGCTTTTTGGTATTTCTTATTTTCTGTAAGTATGCAGTAATGTTAAAACAAGTCATTTACAAAAACATATTAACTGCTCGTCACAGTTAGAAAAATAATGCTCACATTCCCTGGTTTGACGCCCAAGGTCCAATCCCCATCTGGCAAGGGACTGCCTCTGCAGTTTCCCTTCCCATCTTTGTGAGGCTAGATGCTTGCTGCAGACACACACACATATCATTCCCCAGACAAACCCTACTGTAACATGACATTCCCCAGGCAAACCCTACTGTAACAACATGCCATTCTCCAGGCACACCCTACTGTCTCCTCCTCTGTGCTTTTACATAAATCTACCTATGCTTTCTCCCACTTTCATTTGTCTATCAAAACTCAGGCCAAGTGTCATCAACTTCCAGAAGTTCAAAAAGAACTTTTCAAACTTCTGTGCCTGTGGTTTGACTTAGATGCTCCTCCTCAAACTCTCCCAGGTAGATATAGTTAAAGAAAGAACAAGGAAGACAAGGGCAATGATGGTATTGGCTGTGGCCAGATGGCTGCAGTAATTCCTGTACCGAGGATCTAGGTGGAATAGGAGAGGAGATGGACTGAATGAACAGGGAGAAAGCAAACAAGAGACTTAAAGCGTTCTAGAAATAGCTGCTCTGAGACAGTGAAAGAGAGGGTTGCGAGAGGTGCTGTGGGCAGCACTAGCTGATGACAAATTTCACCTGTAGTCCCAGTGGTGGGCAGCTGAAGTGGATGGTGGAGGGCGGGATTAGAGTCAAGGAGAAATGAGCCTTGGTCAATGATTCCTAAACTCTGCTGAGTGTCAGAAAGACCTGGGGAGCTTTTAAAAACAACAATGCTGGCCGGGCGCGGTGGCTCACGGCCGTAATCCTAGCACTTTGGGAGGCTAAGGTGAGTGGATCATGAGATCAGGCATTGAGACCAGCCTGGCCAACATAGTGAAACCCAGTCTTTACTAAAAATACAAAAAATTAGCTGGTCATGGTGGCAGCCACCTGTAGTCCCAGCTACTCCGGAAGCTGAGTCAGGAGAATCACTTGAACCTGGAGGCCGAGGTTGTAGTGAACCAAGATGGTGCCACTGTACTCCAGCCTGGGTGATAGTGCAAGATTCTGTATCAAAAACAAACAAACAAATAAAAAAACAGCAATGTCAGGAATTGCCAGGAAAACAGCAATTTAACTCGTATAGGATGCAACCTATACAATTTAAATCAAATGCCATCCTGATTTAACTCGTATAGGCTGCATGCTGTACAAGTTAAATCAGAATGTGTGAGCACAGGAGCTAGGCATCAGTTTTTGTGTTCAAAGATTTCCAGGTGATTAAAAAATGCAGCCCAGTTTGGGAACCACTGGGCTAAGCTAATGGGCGGATCATTCCTATTGGTCAGTGGCTCTCAAAGTCTGGTCCTGGACTGGCAGCCTCAGCATCACCTAGGAACTTGTTAGAAATGCAAATTCTTAGGCCCCACCCCAGACCTACCGAATCAGACAGTCTGGAGGTTGGGCCCAGCAGTCTGTGTTCTGACAAGCCCTCTGGAAGATTCCAAGGCATGCTTAAGTTTGAGAACTTGGGCCTTAGGCAATAAAACTGCCCCAAATATATACAGAAGCTGGAGTGAAGAAGAATGTCAACAAGTTATTTCATGACTGCTTTGATCTATTGCTTTTTCAACGGAAAATTTGAAATGATAATACTGACCTCAAAGTGGGGTTATGAGATCTAAATGGCAGACCTGTATGTGAAAGTGGCTGGCACAGAGTGGGCACTCAAAATACATTGGTTTCACTTCCCTTTTCTCCACATTGACCCTGACAACTCCCAATGATCAGTCTATCTACCTTCTTAGAGCTGTGTACAAGAGTCCCTAGGCTATAACATTAAGGGTAAAAAACTTTTCTTAAATTTTCAATGTTCCTCATGGTTTTACATTTCCTGTAAACGTCAGAAATCCAGATAAGCTCAACACCGATAAGTAAAGGCTGGCAGAACACTCGTATCTAAGGGGCACAGTTGACATGTCTTTTTTTTTTTTTTTTAGTGGAGTCTTGCTCTGTTACCCAGGCTGGAGTGCAATGGCACGATCTCAGCTCACTGCAACCTCTGCTTCCTGGGTTCAAGTGATTCTCCTGCCTCAGCCTCCTGAGTAGTGCCACCATGCCCAGCTAATTTTTGTGTTTATAGTAGAGACGAGGTTTCACCATATTGGCCAGGCTGGTCTCAAACTCTTGACCTCATGATCTGCCTGCCTCAGCCTCCCAAAGTGCTGAGATTAAAGGCGTGAGCCACTGCGTCCCAGGCCACATATCCAGTCTTTCTTTGGGAACATCTGGAAGCCAAAGGAAAAAAAAACCCAAAATGTTCAAGTTCCTTAGCTAGGTGTGCAAATATCCCTCTGCATGGACAGCTCATGTTTAGCCTCCTAGGATGCCCCAGGCACCATGCTTGTTCCTTCTTCTGTGCTTCCACAGTGATCTCATCCAACAACAACTGTCTCTGTTGGTGTCACTCTCTCAACTCCATTTCGAGCTGAAGGCAGGACTGTGTTCTTGGTTTGTTTTTCTTTGTAGCTCTAGCAACAAGACCAGCCTTTGGCATATAGAAGGCTCTTCATATATGTTTGTTGAATAAACTGAAAAATATAGATGCTTTAGAGCCAAAGACTTTGACAGGTTTGGCCAGAAGAAGGAAAGAGACAATGATTGATAATAATAATGATAACCATAATAACTATAGATGTCTGCAGTTATCCATGGGGGATTGGTTTTAGGACCCCTGCAAACACCAAAACAGATGCTCAAGTCCCTGATATATAATAGTGCAGTATTTGCGTAAAACCAGTGCACATGCTGCTGTTACTTTAAATCATCTCTAGATTACTTATAATACCTAACACAATGCAAATGCTCTGCAAACAGTTGTTATACTGTATTGTTTAGAGAATAATGACAAGGAAAAATGTCTACATGTGTTCAGTACAGGCGTAACCATCCATTGAAAAAAAAACATCTTTGATCTGCTGTTGGTTGAATCCACAGATGCAGAACCCATGAATATGGAAACCTGACTGTGATTGCCTAGATTGTATTGGGTAGCAGGCTTTCCATGAATTAACTCACGTAATCTGCATTGAACAGTCAATGTCTACCCAGCCTGATTTTTGCCTCTCTCCCTTATTGCATAATTTTTCTATCCATTCTCATCCCGGTCTCTTTCCCCCGACCCCCAAGATGGAATCTTGCTTTGTTGCCCAGGCTGGAGTGCAATGGCATGATCTCGGCTCACTGCAACCGCCGCCTCCTGGATTCAAGAGATTCTCTCACTTCAGCCTCCACCTACCATCATGCCCAGCTAACTTTCATATATTTGGAGAGACGGGGTTTCACCATGTTGGCCAGGCTGGTCTCAAACTCTTGACCTCATGATCCACCCGCCTCAGCCTCCCAAAGTGCTGGGATTACAGGCATGAGCCACTGCACCTGGCCCCCAAATCTCTTCTTACAAGGACAGCAGTCAGACTGAATTAGGGCCCATCCTAATAACCTCATTTTAACTTAATCATTTCATTAAAGGCTCTGTCTCCAAATACAGTCACACTCTGAGGTACTGGAGGTTAGGGCTTCTTTGATACATGAATTTTTGGGAGACACAGTTTGGCCCATACAGGGCTAATCATAAACTCTCCTTCACTGGGTTATTTTGAGAACAAAAGAGATAAAGAATATGAAGGTGTTCTGTAAAAAGCCATGTCCCTTATCATTGTGCTACTGAGAAGCTGACAAGTGCAGGGTGTGTGTGGGATGTTCTTATCCTCCTCAGAAAGAAAGGACACAAGCCCAGCTTTGCTCTGCAGTGGGGCCAGGTTCAGTCCCCACAGTCTAGACAGGTGAGTGGGAGCTGGCAGGCCTCTTAGCAGACTTGGCTCACTAAGGCTCCCGCAGGCATGGCCTCGGGCTCCTCTCCTGCCTCCAAATTTCCCTGGAGAAGCATGTGTCCTTGGTGGCTCGGGCACTCAAAGCCCAACAAAGCTGGGCACTCAAAGCCCAACAAAGCCGGGCACTGCTTAGCTCCCCTGAGCCTCCCAGTTGGACTGGTCTGCGCAGATGAAACACTGCTCCTGGCTAAAGAGCTTCAAAGCACAGCTCAGAAGCAATGTAGCCTGAAAAAGCCTAAGGGTGGGGAAATGGAAAGAATCCCAAAAGACTGTTTCCTGATCTTTTGCAGGGGAAGGGGACTGGGGTTCTCAGGGACAGAAGAGTGAGGAAGGAAGGAAAGCTCAAACTGGTCAGTCTCCACTCCCATGTTCCCACCTGGTCCCTCAAAGCACCAGGCCTTCAGGCATCCCATCCGTAACTAAGCTGAGGAACACTCTATGATTAAAGCTTTCCCTGGAGAAACTGACAATGTCACAAGGAGAGAAGCAGAGAGCTTATTCCTTGGCCTGCCATGAACCCAGCACAGAGAATGCACACCTGTGACAGGTCGTGAAACAGCGTGAGCTTCGGACAGAGTCGGGTCTGATCCTGTCACTTCGGAGAAGGCCCTTAACTTTTCTGAGCCCGTCCTTTATCTGGAGAATGTGTCAATACACACAGTAAGTTACTGGCAGGCTTGTCTCAAGGTTTAGAAGGGATGCCTTCAGGTGCCCTGTATGAACAGGATGAGATCAGAGCAGCCCACAGAGGGTCCTCAAGAAACACCTGCTGTTACTGCGACTTTCTGTTTCTTTAAAAAGGGATGTCCTCAGGGAGTTCCATCTTTGCTACACAGTAAGTGCATGGCCTTCTGTAGATGGTAACTAATGTAACTTAGAGAAAGTTATCGAAGAAGAGAAGGCATGGTGGGAAGGGATGAGGGAAAGGGAGGGGGAAGAAAACGAGCAGGGAGGAGTGGGGAGGATTCTAAGTAAGAGAAAGACAGAGACGGTAGAGCAGAGATATTGTGACCTTGAGAACTGAGGGTGACTTGCTCCTCTGGCAAGTGAAGCATCTCTATGCCTTTTTTTCTAGTTACTCCAAAACAGGGAGGAAGCTTATTTGAAAATGAACTAACTCCCTTCCTTTCCCTGTGGCCGTGTGTGTGTGTATATGTGTGTGTGTGTGTGTGTGTGTGTGTGTGTGTGTGTGTGTGTGTGTGTCTGTGAGTGATGCAATCCCACAGCTATCCAGGTTGCCTTCTCTTGTTCCTGGGCTGAGCAAGGTGGGAGCAGAGCAGGTTCTAGACACCTTTAAGGCATGGCTTGGACACTCTTGGGTAGCTGGCTACCCCGCCTGTTCGTGCCATGCCCTTGGCACACTGGCTTGCAGGTTTCTGCTACTCTCAGGGGTCTGTAAAGCCCCATCAAGGCTTACAAATGGCCAGAGGGCACCGAGTGGTCTTTGAGGCTGGATAATCCCATTGGGAAGGGGTAGAAGGAGTAGCTGGGTGAGCCGCTGCTTTCTGAGGAGGAGCAGGCCTGCAGAGCCTGAGAGAGAAGCGAGGGGTGGGCCCAGCAGGCCGGGCTGGAATTGTGGTGTCTGTTCTGGCTCTGTCTACCTGTGTGATCTGGGAAAATCACTTCCTCCTCAGGGCCTCAGTTTCCCCCAATTGAGGGTGGAGGCACCCTATCCCTAAGGTCTATTTGAGCTTTTCCAGCCAAGACGGAGGCCGGATTTCCTGATGGTCTGGGTCAACAGCAGATTGGTAGGAGACCTCACCTGTCCTCACAAAGTACAGAAGATAGAACATTCAGCACAGCCCTACACTGAGGCAAGAGAAAGCGTGATGGCCTTCGCACAACGGCCATTGCTGTTGGTTCCTGAAAGCCTGCTAGCGTGGTGGGAAAAGTACGTTCTCCATTCTGTGTGGCTTTATCTTCTGGGGTTCTCCAGGGCTCTGATGAAGTTGCTGTATGTTGGGGGAGGTGGGCTTTGAAAGTTCTGTGCATGAGGGTCAGGTGCTTCAGACAGGGAGGCGGTAAGCTGGTAGAGCTGGGTGGTGGGCATGTCTCTTCTGGAAGAGGCTCTGAAGCAAGGGTTTGACGTGAGCACACCCCGAAGAGAAGCCAAGGGGGAGGATATCCTTTAAGGCCTGGCAGTCACAGAGCTATAGAATCTTGATCTGGTGGTCTCAGTGAGGTCCAATGCTGGGCACAGACTCCAGGCTCGGCTTAGAGCTTCACAAAGGACAAAAGCAGGAACGGACACATGGAAGGTCATTAAACTGAAGAGCTTCAGCACTGCAAAAGAAACTATCCATAGACCTCACTGGCAGCCCAAGGAATGGGAGAAAAGGTTGCAAACTCTGCGTCGGGAAAAGGTTTTTCTTTCAATCCTTGTGGCAACTCTGTTAAAAACTATCTCACCATAAGAACAACAACAAGCAGGCCTTCAGGCTCAGAGGCTGAGAAACTTGCCTAATATCAGAGAGCTGGCATACCGCCAACCTGGAATTCAAGGCCTGATTCAAAAAATAAGCTCATTTGAAAGGACGCAAGGCAGAGACAAAATACCTTGGCGTGATAGGGTGTCTGAAGGCAGCGAGGTGAGCTTGGATAGGGGTGAGCCTCTTCTCACCTCCACTCAGGGAAGCCTTGGCTACATGGTCCTATTAAATGAAATGCTGAGTTCTTTGGCTTGAAGGTAAAATACTAGTTGGTACGTTACCTGGCATTACCCACTGAGCTCAAGAAACTCATTCCAGGCACACTGTATATAACAAAAATAAATCAATTAGTGGTAAGATTTTCCAGCTTAATTCCATCCTGATTCTTAGGCGTGGCATATAGTACATTACAGAGATCTGGACTGGCCAAACTAATCACGGCTCAGCGGGCTGTCTCCAACACCCACTATTGAGAGATCATCTCGGAAAGATCTTATAAGGAAACGAATCACATACACTAAGATCATCTCACATTCTCCGGAAAGGCAAAGTTGGAAGAGAGTCACAACAGGGAGGGCCTTTTTCTGGTGGTTGGGTCAGGATTGGCCAGAAAGGGGGAGGTGTGGGAGGGTGCTGGGTGTGTGTGGAAAGAATCCGATGTTTGGAATACTAGGACTCGGGCTCTAGTCCCAGATCCACTAGCAAACAGTCTTGGAGAGGTCAGTTAACCTCCCTGGGCCTTGTTTTTCTCATCTATAAAGTATTCCTCAGGGGTGCTGTGGGGAATTTAAATGAGATGATGTATGTAAAATATTTCTAGCATCTGGTGCTACATCCACATAAGCACTTAACACACGCTGGGTGAATAGACCTGAAGAGGAGAAGAGATGGGCACTGGCCGCATGCTGGAGGTGCAAAGGGGCAGAGGTCCCTGCTGATGCCTCTGTTCTGCTAACAGAAGTCCCTAGTAATGGGGAGGATTTGGGTGCAGAGGCAGGCAGGAAGAGGCTGTTTGCTGGGAGAAGCAGCGGGGGTCTTGCTGGGTGGTTTGTGGGGAGGGAGGAATCACCTGTGTGGTAGTGTCCTCTGTCCACCCCTTACTTACTATTGGCTCTGTCCATTCTTCCCTTTGGGCCACTGACTCTCAATTTGAGGCTTGGAGTTGAAAGCCTGGATCCTGTATTAGTCTCTTCACTGGCCTCGTTACCACCAGGTTCTTTCCCTTTCTTCTCATCCAAACTGCCCAAGACGCCCAGATCCTATTGCTGCTAGCTGAAAAATCTTCATCTCTTCTTATTCAAAGGATCATGTTCAAACACCATGACACAGGACTCAAGGATCTCTGTCTTCCAGTCTTTGCTTTGCCCAGACCATGTTTCCTTTCTTTTACTCACTGTCTTTTCAAATCTGTTCGCGCTCCCAGGACTAACACACATGCGTTTCATCTTGTTCATTCATTTGTCCATCAAATATCCGTTGATCACCTACTGGGTGCATTGCATGGTGCTGGGCAGCTGGGGCTCATGTTCTGAAGGGGAGACCTCCTTGCCTCCCACACTCTTATAAACTTGTCTCTTCCATGCCACACAATTGTTCTACAGATATTTCTCACATGTAGATGGTAGATTGTCAACTACTTGAGGCCTGGACCACAGTGTATTTTTGTCCCCTCCTCTGCAGACTTGGAGCACCTGAGATGCCTGAAGACAGGTTGGAGTCCAGGCTCTATCTTGTGTTATCCATGCAATTTTGGCCCGGTCATGTAATCCCACTGAGCTTCAGTGTCTTGAGATGTAAAGTGTACTAAATAATTACGCAATAGTTTTGTCCCATAAGTAGGTATTCAATAAATAATAGCCCAACACATATTTGCTGATTAAGAAGATTAAACACAACTATGGACTGAACGTTTTTGTTCCCCTCCCCCCATATTCATATGTTGAAGCCCTGATTTCCAATATGACGGCATTTGGAGGTGGGGCCTTAGGGATATAATCATCTAATGAGGGTGGAGTCCTTGCGAATGGGATTAGTTCCCTTATAAGAAGAGACTGAGAGAGATGATCTCTCCACATGAGGATACAGCAAGAAGCATCCATCTGCAAACCAGGAAGAGGACTCTCACCAGGCACCAAGTGTGCCTGCGGCTTGATCTTGGACTTCTCGTCCTCCAGAACTGTGAGAGATCAGTTTCTGTTATTTAAGCCACCCAGTCCACGGTATTCTATTACAGAAACCCAAGTGACTAAGAAAAACACTTCTTGCACCAAATAGAAACAGATCAAAGAGAAAACCAACATTCAGGCTGGGCAGAGCACGTGGCTAGGATGGAGTTTTGCCATGGGATGGATCTGAGGTGGTGCCTAATATTAAATGGTCCATGAGTTTCTGCAGGGGAACAGAGACCAGTTTGGGGGTCAAGATGGGCAAGTGCAAGAGGGCAAAACTGAGGTGTCTAGTCCGGCCAAAGAGGCTAGCCTAGAATTTTCTTCTGCATGTGAAAAGTGAAAGCTTCCTTGGCTCTGTGGTTCTATTTTGAGCAGCAAACCTCCTGAGGCAAGAATTAAGTTGGAGTTCAAACTCCAGCTTGAACCTGTGTGAGCAAGTTTTTCCTCTGCAGGTGCTGCGCAGCCTCCTGAGGCACATTTCCACCTCGCCAGGCCCTCCCGGGTCTTGGAGAAGGGAGGGGGAGGGGGGGGAGGAGACACAGATGGAGTTAGAGTCTTCTTCATTCAGACGTCAGCTGAGAAAGAGTGAATGATTGCTTCACTTGAATTTCCAGTGGATTTGAGTTGGGTGAGGACCAGCTGAAAGTTACAAGGCTGGGGCGGGATTGGGGTGGTTACTCTGCTGTATGTAGAAGGAATTGTATGTTTGGAATACTTGAGTCCGGTGCCAGATGCACTAATTAGTGTCACCTTCGATAGGTCAATGAACCTCCCTGGGCTTCATTTTTCTGATTTATAAAATTTATTATTGGTATTCTTTGGAGGAGAAACCAGGCTTACCAGTGCAGTGCTTCTCAAAACCTTCCGTGTGCGTGTGATCGCCAGCAGATTTTGCTGATATGCAGATTCTGCTTTGGCAGGCCTGGTGCGGGACTTGAGAGTCTGCCCTTCTGACACACACCCATGCAAGGCCAGTGCTCCTGGTTCATGGACCACATGGCATTCTAGTGCAGGTATGACTAACCATGGTTTGAGGATCAAATCCAGCCTGCTGTTTGCTTTTGTAAATAAAGTTTTATCAGCACACAGCCATGCTCGTTCATTGAAATATTGCCTATGGTGGTTTTCATGCTAAGTGGACACAGGTAAGTAATTGCATCAGAGACTGTATAATGCACACGCATAATTAATTTAATAGTTACTACGTGGCCCTTTACAGAAAAGGTTTGCCAACCCCTGCTGTAGAGGACTGAGGACTGGTCTGTGTGAGCCTGAAGCTCTGGATTTCTCACCTGGGTTTGGCCAAGGGCAAGCCACTTCACCTTGCTGGTTCTCACTTTCCTTATCCAGGGAACAAAATAATATCTACATTTCTAGGCAGTCTATGATTCTGGGATTTCAACATTACATAGAAAACATCACAGTTTCGGCCGCTGTGGCTCACGCCTGTAATCCCAGCACTTTGGGAAGTCGAGGCAGGCAGATCACGAGGTCAAGAGATTGAGACCATCCTGGCCAACATGGTGAAACCCCGTCTCTATTAAAAATACAAAATTAGCTGGGTGTGGTGGCATACACCTGTAGTCCCAGCTTCTTGGGAGGCTGAAGCAGGAGAACTGCTTGAACCCGGTAGGTGGAGGTTGCAGTGAGCTGAGATTGTGCCACTGCACTCCATCCTGGTACCTGGTGACAGAGTAAGACTTTGTCTCAAAAAAGAAAAGAAAAAAAAAAAAAGAAAGAAAAGAAAAGAAGAAAAGAAAAGAGAAAGCATCACAGTTTCTATAGAAACAGGCATCTGAGAACCATGCTGAAT
Source organism: Saimiri boliviensis (assembly GCF_048565385.1). Lineage (NCBI taxonomy): Eukaryota > Metazoa > Chordata > Mammalia > Primates > Cebidae > Saimiri > Saimiri boliviensis. The sequence goes on from NC_133456.1 coordinate 74,806,853, forward strand.
GGCCTGCATTTGGAAGCTGCAAAAACATACGTGGTCTAACTCCGCAGAGTCCAGCAAGGCAGATCCTGCCAGATGCCGTGAGACGTCTGTGGAGACAGACCACAGCTACAGCCTGACGCAGGGTCAGCTGGGAATAGAAAGGGGCTTGAGAGGAGGAAAGCGTGAGGATTGGAGGTTGACCTCCTGAGCTCCAATACAGGCGGATGCTGGCAGAGGGGTCCTGGAACAGCGCATACCAGCATCGCTCACACAGATTCACTCTTGCTGAGACCAACTCAAAACAATTCCCTAACTCACTGCTCCATGCGCTCCTGACTGGGTGCATTTGGACAACCAATATTAACAAGCCTTCTTGAGGCCTCTTGAGATTTTGCCAGGCACAGGGTTATGGAAGGGATTATGACATCTGGGGCCTCCTAAGGGCCTCAGAGTCTGATGGGAGAAACACCCTGTGAATAAATAATTATGTGAGAGTTCCTCAAGCCAGCCGTGACAGGAAACGTGTGACTCTGGGTCTCCAGCTTGGACAACAGGTGAGACATCAATAAGGCAGGGAACATGGGTTCGGGGAGGAGGCAGTGTTTCTAGGAGGGGGAAGATAATGACTAGTTTGGGGCATGTTGATTCTAACGTGGGCTGCTTGAAGGACTAAATGACAAAGCTGTGATTTCCTGTGAAAAGCAAAACAACGTCTCTGTAGGCCTGCAAATGTTTAACGAGAATGATATGTATGTTGCCGTGGTTACTTCCCAGTGTAGCCCTCATAGGACATCTGGGGCTCCTTAGGGGTCACCTGCCTTGCTCTGTCTCAGTTCACAGGAGAGACCTGGGCCAGAGAGATCTCTGTTAAATGCAAACTTTTTTTTTTTTGAGACGGAGTTTCGCCCTTGTTACCCAGGCTGGAGTGCAATGGCACGATCTCGGCTCACCGCAACCTCCGCCTCCTGGGTTCAGGCAATTCTCCTGCCTCAGCCTCCTGAGTAGCTGGGATTACAGGCACGCGCCACCATGCCCAGCTAATTTTTTGCACTTTTAGTAGAGACGGGGTTTCACCATGTTGACCAGGATGGTCTCGATCTCTCGACCTCGTGATCCACCCGCCTCGGCCTCCCAAAGTGCTGGGATTACAGGCTTGAGCCACCGCGCCCGGCGCTAAATGCAAACTTTTAAGGAACATTTTTATTTTCTCTCAACTGGAAAGAGTGGTGGCTGACTGTGTCTCACTATGACTGTCAAATCTCCACTGAAGGGGAAAATTGGAACTCTACAGACTTGGGCAGCTGCTGAGCCCCTGAGGCCACATTCTGTTATGGCTTCATAAAGGTGAAAAGAAAGCCATGAGAAGCAATGAACTCGTGCTCACAATTATTTTGGTGTCTCAGCTAATCTTAGTTCCTCACCTGCGAGGATGAATCTGAGATGGCTGAATGGCATCCTGTTCCCTTGCTTGGGAATTCAGGGCATAGTCCTTCCAATTAGTGAGGATCCACATGGGCACAGTACACGGACAGATTGAACCATATGTGCTTACAAAGTATCAGAGCCAAGGTTTCCCCCTTCCCAGGTAAGGTGTCCACGTCTAGGAGGGCAGATCTGATGACTGCACGTGTTTGCCTGGAGAGCGCGTGTGCCTGCTATGCTCCGTCAGTCTGAGTACCAGGCAAGTGAGGCCACATGCATGCCTATGAGCTACACACTGGCTTGCTGGCCTTGCTTGGGTTCCGGGTAGCTATGCAATTCTTAGCACTTAGCACAGTTCCTAATTATATGCTTGTCTGTGGGATTATTTTATTGAGGCCTGGCTCCCCAACTTCCCACTGGCTATAAGGACGATGTTTGTTTTTAGTTTTGTTCACCATTGTCCCGTGGGGCCTGGCACTTGGTGACGGCTTTGTAAGTATGTGTCGAATAAACTGACAGGAAGCCTGTCCCCACTGCTGGGAAAATGACTCAAAGTGAACACTGCTAAGGGGGTCTATCTCCCTGTCGTTGTTTACCAAGAATTGTAAAAAGTATTATCTAGTGAGAGTCTGGGGAGATTTTGCCCTACTCGTTTAAAACCTTCTTCAGGTGCTGGCAGCGGCTCACACCTGTAATCCCAGCACTTTGGGAGGCTGAGGCGGGTTGACCACCTGAGGTCGGAGTTGGAGGCCAGCCTGGCCACCATGGAGAAACCCTGTCTCTTCTAAAAAAACAAAAATTAGCTGGGCATGGTGGTGTGTGCCTGTAATCCCAGCTACTAGGGAGGCTGAGGCAGGAGAATCGCTTGAACCTGGGAGGTGGAGGTTGCAGTGAGCAGAGACTGCGCCATTGCACTCCAGCCTGGGCAGAAAGAGAGAAACTCCATCTCAGTAAAATAAAATAAAACAAAACCTTCTCTAGGACACACCATTTGCAGCCCAAATAGGATTGACTGAGAAATCACTGAGAGGAAAGCTGCTTTAATATCAGACAGCCAGTGGGGCCAGGTGTGGATAACACAGGTTCAAGGCCACCACTGGCTTGAGACGGAAGGCTGGAGAGGAGCAGGCGTGAGGATCAGTGAAGAGCCTGAGAAAATATGCAGGAGGCCTCTGCATTTATGTTTTAGGCTGGGGCCAGAAAGAAACAATGGCATAGTTTCTCAAGTTGCTCCTCAGCCTCAGGGGTCCGACCCAGCCTCGTGCCATGCACTTGGTGAGTCACCAGGATTCAAGACTGGGCACCCTCCCCTTCCCCTTGCTTCACTGGACAGCCTGCTCAGGTGGAACTCTGCATGAGCAGCAACAGCCAAACAGGCGTAGGCACAGAGCCAATACAGAACCCTAGAATTACAGGTTGTTAGAGTCACAGGCAATTTAAAGATAATAGAACAAATCCTGAAGCAGTAAACCAGAGACTGAAATTCTAATTTGGTCCCTTTCTTATAATATTCTATTTTTCTTTTTTTTTTTTTTTTGGAGACAGAGTTTCACTCTTGTAGCCCAGGCTGGAGTGCAATGGCATGATCTCAGCTCACCACAATCTCTGCCTCCTGGGTTCAAGTGATTCTCCTGCCTCAGCCCCCCAAGTAGCTGGGATTACAGACATGCACCACCGCGCCCGGCTAATTTTGTATTTTTAGTAGAGACAGGGTCTTACAATATTCTAAATACCCTCCCCCACAGGTAACAATAATTCTGATTACCGCTGACCAACTGCTCACCAAGTTCCGGGCGCTCTGCTCAGTCTCTGCATGGATGACCTCATTTAACCCTCAAAACAATGCTGAGGGAGGGACACCATACGTGTTTCCATCTCGTAAGTGTTGAAATGGAGGCTGGAGATGTCCAGTGGCTCATCTAACCCATGACCGGTGGTGAGAAGCTCTGGGTCTGCTGAATTCTAGTTCAATGGTGAATCTCTATCCTCTCTCAATTGCAGGTCCTCTAGGCTATATTTGAATTACCTTTTTGAGGATGGCCAGCACATCTTACTTATCAAATGAGTTCATAATAGCTCCATGAAATTAAATTCTCAGCTTGGAAAATACTCACATGTAACTCTAAGATTTTTTTTTTTTTTTTCTAGACAGATTTCACTCTTGTTGCCCAGGCTGGAGTGCAATGGAGTGATCTTGGCTCACTGCAACCTCCACTTCCTGGGTTCAAGCAATTCTCCTGCCTAAGCTTCCGGAGTACCTGGGATTACAGGCACACACTACCATGCCCAGCTAATTTTTGTATTTTTAGTAGAGATGGGGTTTCACCACATTGGCCACGCTGGTCTCGAACTCCTCACCTCAGGGGACTCACCTACCTTGGCCTCCCAAAGTGCTGGGATTACAGGTGTGAGCCACCGTGCCTGGCCAATTTTTTTTCTTAAAACTTTTCACTAAATGCCTGTTCCTGTCCTGCTCTAGAATCTACAGCCTACTGGCAAACCTGGGGCAAGATTCCTCCCCTTCTGCCCCCTCTTCCAACACACGTTTCTGTAGAACACGTGGGCCAGGCAGGGTGGGAGGCTTAGAAAGGGACAAGAGATAAAGAACACACGATCTTCATTTTCCAGGAGATGGCAGGGAAAACATATGGTGAGAACACACATGCCCGTGACACAGGCTGACTTACACCCCGTGTATTGATGAGACAGAAGGCAAAATTAAGTGCTCAGGGAATTCACAGGCTGGGCTCACTTCCAGCGGGGAGATGGCCATTGAGTAGGCCTTGCAGAGGGAGCAGAATTCCAACAAGCAGTTGTGGAGCCTTTCCTTGGACTGGGTCTAAATACTTTCTATTTCCTGAGTGCCTGGCTCATACTCAGTAGGCTCTCTAACACATTTTCTAGACCCTAGCCACTTGGGCTAGGCTAGGAGTTACGGGCTTGAATCTTGGTTCAGATGCCACTGCTGGATGTAAATTGTGTAAATACTACCCTTTCTCTGGGCCTTTGATTTTCCCTAACTATGAAATAGGGATCAGGAGGAGGCTGGGGATAGCCTTGTTCATGGGCTTCTGGTTAGGATTACGGTAAGTTAATACATGCAAAATTATTTACAAGCCAAAATGAAATAGAAATACAAGAGACTGTGTCTCACCATTCTTATTGTTGTTACAAAAAAACAAAACATAGCAAATTCCATATGCTTCTCATGTAACTAATAACCTTTTTTTTGTGTTTGTGTGGGGTAACTTCCTGAGGCCAAGCACTGGGGATACAAAGATTAATAACACCCAGCCTCCATCCTTGGAATCGGAAAGATCTAAAAAAGGAGATAGCAGGTACAATTGCTAATATACATTTAAAATGTGCTATGACAAAGGCTGGGCTGAAGTTTGATAGGAGCTCTGCTCTTTCTTTTCTTTTTTGAGATGGAGTTTCACTCTTGCTGCCCAGGCTGGAGTACAATGGTGTGATCTCAGCTCACTGCAACCTCCACCTCCCAGGGTTGAGATTCTCCTGCCTCAGCCTCCCGAGTAGCTGGGATTACAGGCATGTGCCACCATGCTCGGCTAATTTTGTATTTTTAGTAGAGACGGGGTTTCACCATGTTGGTCAGGCTAGTCTTGAACTCCTGACCTCAGGTGATCCGCCCGCCTCAGTCTCCCAACATGCTGGGATTACAGGTGTGAGCCACCGTACCCGGGTGAGCTCTGCTCTTTCTAGTGGTAGTGCAGGTGGATCGTAAAGCTTAGGACAAGAACTTCAAATGTGAATCAACTGGCATTCTCTGGCACAAAATAGAATTAAAGAGGTAGGGAGTTTTTTTTTTTAAGTTCGAGCTTATACTATGTTCCAGGTACTTTCACATCCATCACCTTACTAAGAAATCATGTATTACTATGCCAGTTTTACAGATGAGAAAGCTGAGACTCAGGGAGGTTGGGTAACTTCTATAAAACTAGAAAGCATAAAGGCAAAATTTAAATCCAGATTATCTAACTGCAAGCCTGGGGCTTTTCCCAATACCCCTTATTGCCTTCTTATCAGCCAGTGTTTCTATAGAACCCATACCATGCTAATCTTGAATGACCTTCTTACTTGGATAGTTTTTCCCAGGAGAAAGACTAATCTTTGAGGAGAGAGATTTTTTTTTTTTTTTTTTTTTTTTTGAGAGGGAGTCTCTGTTGCCCAGGCTGGAGTACAGTGGTGTGATCTCAGCTCACTGAAACCTCTGCCCCCTGGGTTCAAGCAATTCTCCTGCCTTAGCCTACTGAGTAGCTGGGATTACAGGTGTATGCTACCATGACTGGCTAATTTTCGTATTCTTTGTAGAGATGGGTTTTCACCATTTTGGCCAGGCTGGTCTCAGACTCCTGACCTCAAGTGATCTGTGCGCCTTGGCCTCCCAAAGTGCTGGGGTTACAGGTGTGAGCCACCGTGCCCTGCCTGATGAGAGAGATTTGACAGTAACCCCTTCCATCATCACTTCCGCTTGCACTTCCTGTGATAAGCTCATTCCTTCCTGCTGTGCTCGCCTGACTTCTCCCTCTCCTCCAACCCAAATGAAACTGCTGAGGAGTTGAGAATCACAACACAGGAAGAGGCTGCAGAGAGAGCACCCTGCGTTCTCAGCCACTAGCCTATAAATCCTGGGACAAAATACACTGAAAGAAGGAAGAAATCTGAATACAAGTCTGTCCAAGAAAGAGTCCGCATAGACCAAAATCTGACTATGCCTTAATTTTGCGGAACTGTAAGGAATCTTAAAATATGATTGTCAGACTTGCTTATTTTACACATACAGGAAACTGAGACCTAAGTAGGTGAAAGGACTTGCCTCAGGTCACACACTAGCGATAGGCAGAGTCTGGACTGGAGCTCCAGTCTTCTGACTCCCAGGCAAATGCTTTTTCACTAAAATTTGTTGCCTCTTTAGCTTTTCCCATTAACAACTCAACTTACATGAGATCATAGCCCTTTCAAGAAGAAAGCTCAGTGCTGGTGTCTGCAAAGCCCAGATGTCAGTGCCTACTCCTTGCCCTCTCTTCTGATCAGCTCATGTCCTCATCTAAAGAACAGGAAGTGGCTTCACTTCTAGCTCTGAAAGCACATTGTAGGGGTGAGAAACGGGGATTTGGAGAAGAGAGTTCCCGTACATCGATAGCCAAAAGCAATCAGCAGACACTTTGCTCTGGCTTGAAGAAGGGGAAGATATAAAGTCAGACATGTAAGGGGAAGATGAAGGTTGTCCTTGATCAGCACATGGTCTCATCAGGAACTTCCTCAAGCCCCAGGGTCGTGGAGAGTGGAGGTGGAGATGGGGGATGGTGGGGATGGGGGACAGTGGTGGGGATTCGGCTCTGCTCATTCCCTTCCGTGCTCGGAGGGAGCTAGATGCCAGAGTGGGGTTTGAGATAGGAGCACCAGGGTAGGAAAATTTGCAGGAACTTGATACAACCTCCGCTTCCCCATCCTGTTAGCACCCACAACTTCCCCTGCCAAGGGAGGAGGAGGAACACATTCAGCTTTATACATTGAAAAGTTTACTGTGTGAAATAAAGAGGACTTAAGAGGTCAACAGCGGCTGGGTGTGGTAGCTCATGCCTGTACTCCCAGCACTTTGGCAAGCTGAGGCGGGTGGATTACCTGAGGACAGGGGTTCGAAACCAGCCTGGTCAACATGGAGAAACCCTATCTCTTCTAAAAATACAAAAGAAGTAGCCAGGTGTGATGGTGTGTGCCTGTAATTCCAGCTGCTCGGAAGGCTGAGGCAGGAGAATCGCTTGAACCTGGGAGGAAGAGGTTGCAGTGAGCCGGGATGCGCCACTGCACTCTAGCCTGGGTGACAGAGCAAGACTCCGTCTCAAAAAAAAAAAAAAAAAAAAAAAAAAGAAAAGAAACGAAAAAGAAAAGAAAAGAAAAAAGAGGTCAACAGAGAAATAACAATTCCTGAGTAAAGGATAGAAGTGTGGAGGTGATGTTTCCTGATGATCTGGCCTGGAACATAACAATCTGATTGTCAAATAGATGCGTGTGAAATGAGAATAATCCCTCACCCCCACCTCAAGTCTCAAGTCAGTGGAGGTGTCTGGTGTCTAGTTGTGGGATTACATCCCACCTTAGCACCAACAGCCTGGGACATCAAAGCACACAGGCACACAGAGCTATGGAATGCCAGGCATGGAAGAGACTGCGGGCATTTGCCTGTAGCAGTGGTACTCAAACCTGGCAACCCATCAGAGTCGTCTGGGGAGCTCATTAAAATGTAGATTCCCGGGAACCAGCCCACAGCGGGTAGATCTGGGCTGGGGTCTACAAATCTTCATTTTCAACAAGCAGCTGGTTTAAGAACCAAGGATCTGTTTCAACCCCATCCATCCACCTCAAATAACTTTGATACAAGATGCTGCTTTTACAGTAAAGAAAACTGAGATGCCAAAAAATAGGTTAGTAGCAGCACTCGGACTAGAACCCGGTTCCCTGCCTGTTAGTGTGGTGTCTCTGCCAGTGCTCTTATACCTAGCTTTCTCCCCCAGCTCACCTGTCCTTTGAGGACCTGTGAGGACCCGTAATCCCACAGGGGAATCGGTTGTCAGGAGCTTTAATTGAAGCTCTCCATTTGGATTATTGGTGAAAACGGCTGCTTTTGGGGCTGGGATAGAGGTGGTTTTAAGGACATTCTCAGAAAGCTGTGTTCTGTATTCTGGTGAGTTAAAAGTGGAAGGCCCAGCTGGTGGCCTCTAAAGCATACTACCCAGTTGTTCCAGACAGAAAGAATAGTGGGTTCATGGGAGCATGTGCTGGAGGAGCCAGCGTGGTGGACACAGAGTGCGCGATGGAGACAGTGGCAGAAGAGGAGGCCTGGGAGATGGTGGGAGGCCAGAACATATAGAGCTCTCTAGTTCACGTGATAGTTGGCTTTTCCACTGAGCCACTGCAGGATTTTGAGAAGAGGAGTTTCAGAATCTGACTTCTCTGATGTGGTGGTGACAACAGGCTACCTAGGGCAGTGGGATAGAAGCAAGGAACCCAGTGAGGAGGCTTTGCAGTAATTCAGGGGACAGAGGATGGCAGCTCAGACCAAAATGGCAGGAATGCGGGTGGTGAGACGTGGTGGAATCCTGGATGTTTGTAAAAAGTAGAGCTAACAGGTTTTCTGATGAACTGGATGTGAGGTGTGAGATAAAAAGAGGAGTCCAGGATGATGCCAAGTGTTTTGGCTCTAGCAATGGGAAGGCTGGAGTTACCAACTGAGAGAGGAAGAAGGCTCTGGAGGAGAAGGTTTAGGGGAGGGACAGCAGGACTCCGCATTGGACATAGCAAGTTTGAGGTGTCTGCTAAACACACAAGGGAAGTGCGGCACAGGCTGCTGGACACATGAGCCTGGAGCTCAGGGAAAGCTGGACACAGGCTGGAGGCAGCGTGAGTACACACATGGTATTTAAATAAACTCTCATGACTGGACGAGGTGATCAAGAGATTAGGTACAGATAGCAAAGAGGGTCAAGGACCCTGCCTGGGGACCCTCCAGCATCAAGAGGTCAGAGAGAAATGAGACTGAAGAGGAATGACCACTGAGGGGGGAGGAAAACCAGGAGCGAGTCAAGTTCTAGAAGCCAAGTAGACAAAGCGTTTCCAGGAAGAGGGAGTGATCAGCTGGGTCACATGCCACTGACTGCTGTAGCAAGATGAGGGTTAGGAACTGACGATTGGATTCAGCTATTGGAGGACACTGGTAACCTTGACAGTGGCAGCATTTGACTCTGAACCTCATGGAGCCCTACGGTGTGACAACTGACTGTCGTTTAAGGCACCCTTCTTGTGAATTTTTGTCTTCTGGATTAAGTTGTAAACTTTGCAACATCAGGGATGATGAGTCAGCGTGTCCGGAGTGAAACACAGAGTGAAGCCCGCTGACACCCACCTGAGGGCTCCGACCACTGGGCATTGACCTGAAGCAATTATCCTCATTCCTGGCTTACCTTGGACGCAGAATTTCAGTTCTTTGGGGTCAGTGACACCCTTCCTGCTTTCCCGGATCACAGCCCGGTTCTTCTTGTTTTCTCCCCAGAGATTGGTGCCTCCGTACATGCTGGGAATGTTGAGAATGGCAATGCCTTCCAGGAAGATGTTGCTCAGGTCCACCCCAACCCCATCACACTGGAGGGCAGAGAGAAAAGGCCATCTGTTAGTGTCCTCAGAGTGTCACAACCCAAGGTGCTTTGTGTGTGTGTGTGTGTGTGTGTGTGTGTGTGTGTGTCTGTGTGTGTATGTGTGGCGGGTGCTGTCTTAAAGGGTGTGACAAGTCCCCAGCCACCACCCTGCCACTCTCAGAAGCCAAATCATGGGCAAAGTCACTCACGCTTAATGCTTTGACCGCCGTGGTGAGATGAGAGATCCAGTGCTGGTGGGCTCTGTGGAATGGGAAGAGCCAGCACAAGGCTCCAGGGGTCACCTTTAGGTTTAGAAGTGCTTTAGGGATGAATCCCAAGTCAATTGCCAAACTGTTCTCCAGTCTAATCTCATTATCATCAATCTTGCCCCTTCCTAACCATTAGATTTCCTGGAACTGCATTCAGAACCTAACAAATGACAGAAAGTTTTCATTTTACCCCCTTCTGTTTTCTCTCTCCTGTGAGACACATAAGACTTTAAGCTTTGGAAGGTTTTCAGAATTTGCCTGCCTCCCGTATCTGTATTGTAAGCACAATTTTGGCATATGTGCTTGCTGAAGGAGCAGAGTTTCTTTATCCAATCTCTACAACTTGCAATCCCCACCAGGTACGAAGAGCCAGAAAGCTTGAATTTGCATCTCACGTATCTATAAAGTCAGCCCACTTTGGCATCATGCTTACCTACACAGCAAGAAACATCAGTTTTGATCCTTGTTCCTCAGGATAGTAGGTAGTTTATTTCACTTACAGAAAACACTGGACCCAGAGAGTTGAGCTAAGTTACCAAGACTGCAAAGCTAATAAATAAGAGCAGAGGTTCGAAGTTGGGGAGGATTTGATTACAAAGAACATGGTCCTTATCTTGCATATTTCGAGAAAGAAAAAAATCTAACACATTCATGGAGAAAAGAAAAATCCACTGTCTTTGAGATTATATACAAACCCAAACTTTCAGAGACTTATCAACAGAGGAAGACTAGAAACGTATTGTTGCCCTCAGAGGAGGACTAGAAGGCTTGCTGCCGTTCATAGTGACTCACCTCCTGATTTCTTTGCAGTTCTTAAATTACGTTATCTTGTTTCCCCAACTACAAGATGGAATACAGTGAGCACCTCTGGTAACTGGGAACTCACGTTTTCATTGGGAAGTTCTGATAATTTGAGAGGTCTCTTTATATTGGTCTGGATTCTCTCTCACTCTTGTTTCCACCAGTTGGTCCTGTTCTCCCTTGTGAACCATACAGAACGATCCTCCCTCCTCCTCCATGGGCCAGCGCCCGGCTAGATGATGACGATGATGATGATGATGATGATGATGATGATGACCGTTGTGCACGTGTATTAAGCAGGGCCATCTACCACATACAGTTTCATATACATCTCATTTATTATCTTCATCATAATCCTATGAGTTACTTACTATGACTATCCTCTTTTTACACTGGGGAAACTGAGGTACAGAGGAGGTTAAGTAACTTGCCCAAAGTTACACAACTTACAAGTGGGAGTACACAGACTTAAGTGCGGGCAGTCAGAGCCCAACTCTATTTTTCTTTTATTTCTCCTCCCTCTCGCACTACGAGGTTGCGCCACCTCTGTACTGACTGTCAGCTCTCTTCATCCTCTCCTGTGGGACTTGGTTTTCAGATCTTTCCCATCCTGGCTGCCCTGTTCTGCACACACTCTAGTCGGTTGCCCTCCTATTTGGCAGGGCGCCCAGCACTGAAAAACACCAATGACAGGATCTGATGGGGGCAGGTGGCTACCACACCAGTACTTCTTGTGGCTGAAATTGTATCGTGCCCCAGAAATGAGATGACGTGCAAACCTCGTGTAAGAGCTCAGCATGTTATCCATCATCACTATCCTTGTTGTTCAATATGATCAAGCTTGCACTGGCCCTTTCGTTAGCTGCTAGATGACATCGCTTCAGCTTAAATGGGTGGTCATCTCCGGCACCCAGACCATCTCATGATCTATTTCTCATTGGACTCTTCCCCATTCTGAACATGCGTAGATTTAAAAAAATAAAATAGATCTAAAACTTTACATTTATGTTAATCAATCAGCTTTCAGCCCAAGTTTCTTCTAGTCCACCCAGCTTACTTCCAGTCTTCATTCTGTGACCTTTTGTCATAGCACTCCCATCATCTGGGGATTCAGTCATTAATATGTGAGTATAAAGGGAAAAAACAGTGACCAAGCCCTCTCCTTGGTCAGTTTCACACCAGACATTAAGCATTAACATCCCTTGGGGTATGGCTGCTCTATCGGAGCTGCATCTTCTGAACTGGACTGTCACCCAGCCTTCTTTTTAAAAATTTTATTATTTTTTTTGAGATGGAGTCTCACTCTGTCGCCCAGGCTGGAGTGCAGTGGTGCACGATCTCTGCTCACTGCAACTTCTGCCTCCCAGGTTCAAGCGATTCTCCCGTCTCAGCCTCCTGAGTAGCTGGGATTACAGGCATTTGCCATCATGCCTGGCTAATTTTTGCATTTTTAGTAGAGAAGGGATTTCACCACGTTGGTCGGGCTGGTCTTGAACTTCTGACCTTGTGATCCACCCACCTTGGCCTCCCAAAGTGCTGGGATTATAGATGTGAACCACCGTGCCGGGCTCTACTTTTTATTATAAGACAGACTGATGGAACTTTAGAGATGAGAGGCACATAAAGGAAGATGCCTCTCATCTCTCATGCCTCATCTTCCATAAATGAGACCCTGCGAGGTTATGAAGCTTCCCTCTGGTCATCCAACTTAGTGGTGGAGCCAGATATGTATCCAGGTCTCCAGACCTCAATCCTGTGCTCTTTTCATGAAAATATAAAACACTGTGCTGAGATCAAACAGCATTTCCTAAATGACCAGCCTACAACCTCTATCAGAAAAGGACTAAGAAAACTCATATTAAGTCACCAATATCTCTCATGCCTGCAATCCCAGCACTTAGGGAGGTCAAAGCGGGCAGATCACGAGGTCAGGAGTTCGAGACCATCCTGGCAAACATGGTGAAACCCTGTCTCTATTAAAATACAAAAATTAGCTGGACATGGTGGCACGCGCCTGTAGTCCCAGCTACTCGGATGGCTGAGGCGGGAGAACTGCTTGAATCCAGGAGACAGAGGTTGCAGCGAGCCGAGATTGCACCGCTGCACTCCAGCTTGGCACCTGGTGACAGGGCAAGACTCTGCCTCAAAAAAAGAAAAAAAAAAAGTTACCAATAGCTGTGTGAAAGCCTAAATACTTGGTTAACAATCTATTCTAGAATCTTGCCAGGGATCAGAATAAAGTGTATCAGTCTGTGGTTTGCAGAATGTATCTTATTCTTATTTTGTGAACACAGGAGCAACATTTGTCTACCTCTTATTGGCTACAACTTACTCTGTTTTCTGGATTTGTTGAAGTGGCCCCTGAATGACATCTATAGGCTTGTCCAGCAACTTGGATTCAAATGTGTGTCTTTCAAAGCCAGTTAGTTCTCCATTGATCTTCCCTGGGCTCTAGTAACTACCTCTGGCATCTTTGCTTCCATTTTTACTTTGAGGCCGCTCTCTTTGGAAAAGATGAAAACTCTTCCAGAATGGCAAAGTCCATTGAGCTATGCTTTCTATGTTCTTTTTTGCTTCAAACGTTGTCTAGCATTCAGCTTGGCCTTCAGTTCGCCTGAAGCCAGGCTCACAGGTCTGAGCTGCTTTTGTGTATTCCTATCTGGTTGTGTGCCCAGGCTGTGCCTTTGTGTGTGTGTGTGTGTACAGTTCCCTGAAAGCATGGGCTCGGCTAGCACTCTCTGTTGCTGTCATGTTGACTGAAAAACAAAAACCAACTCCTTTTTCTTTTCTTTTCACTGTGATTCATGACTCCTTAGACATTTATTCTGGAATGTCTTCCACCCTCCTGTCCTTCATACCCATATTCCTAATTAGGGATTTAGGCTAGAGTCCATTGGGTCACACTTTTCTCCTTATCACCCTCTAGGTGAAGCGGTCACTTTCCCTATTGGTTGTAGTTGCCTTCACATCACCTCAATGTATTCACTGTTGGTCAAAACATCCCTTTCCCTTCTGAGCAGGAATAATAATATTAGCAACTCATGCTTGGTGAGAGCTTCCTAGGGCACTGTGCTAGGATTCACACACATTATCTCTTGGGATCGTCATATGAACAGGAGGAGGGAGGCAGCATTACTACCCTCAACTGACAGAGCCTCTTAGGGGCTAAGATGCTTGTTCAAGGCTCCATAGCTTCCCACTGTACAAGATGGCGGAGCCAGGAAGCAAACCCAGAAAGGCGGACGCCAGATCCTACACTGGAGATGAGTCATGAGGCAAATCGGGATTTTTGCTGATGCTAGACTGATAGCAAAATTAAACTTCCAGCTGTTTGAATAATTGAGATCTCCCACTACTGCTCTATCTTATGCGGTGCTTAGAGCAATGCCTGGCACATCAATGTTGGATATTAATATTATTATATCTTGCCTCTGTGCCAGGTTGTTTTTTTAGAAAAGTACATCACCAGCACAGTCCTGCTTAGTATTCCACAAAGTCACGTTTCTTCCATACTGCAGTTTTAAGTGTACTCTGTCCATCTCTATCCACATAGCCAGCTAAGTGTGTTTGCTATTACCTTGGTCAACGTTTACCTCTTCCCGGAAGAGGAGACAATCCTCACTCTGCTTTCTAGGCTGTCCCTTCCCCTATGACTGCAGTGAGTCCCATGAAGATTGGGCGAGTGGAGGAGGTGGGAGAAGCCTGGGGTCTGCTGGACCTGATGTCCTCTCCTCTTGGAATGCAACTGCTTGGAAAGTGAGAGGCAATGTAGCGTCTTGGAAAGAACGTGTCTGCCTGGGCTTGGAGACAGAGAGACATGGGTTTAAATCTTGGCTCTTTCACTTGCCAGCGGTGTGATTCCGGGTCGTTTTCTTGCCCCCCCTCTGAGGTTTAATTTGTCATCTGTATAGGGAGGATGGGGGAGTAACATCTGCCTTAAGGAGTTGATTGGTTTCTGGAAGGCAGTAGCCTTCTGCATTATCATCACAGGTTTCCCAACCTGAAGTCACTCCCCCTACCTGAAGCTTTGCTGGAACTAATTGAATGGCCTCTTGGCCCGACCCAGGCTGGTACGAGCTTTGGCAGTGCTCGCCGGCATGCCCATTCTCCAGAGTTCCTGGCCTCGCGACCGTTCTGATTTCCTTCAGAACCCCAGGCCCGCTCTGGACAGGTGGAAGGCCGCCGTGCCGTCTGGGAAAGTGGAGCCGAGCCCGGGACGCTGTCGCCCTAAATGGAACACCCGCCCCGGGGCCCGATCCCCCGTGGGTTCCTGAGCTAAATCCTCCAACTGCTCCATGACGTCATCGGGCCCCCTCCCCCAGCCCCGGCCCTCGCGGCCCCGGCGTGGCACGAAGGAGGGCGGCGGTCCCGCGCGCACAGTTAGCCATCCCTCTAACCCAGGCCCCGGCTAGCCGGCTCCCCTCCGAATGGAGGCTGCGCTGGGCGGAGCCGGGGACGGGTAGCCCGGAGTGGGGCTGAAACAGGGAGCTCCCGGCCGGAGCAGCGAGCGCGCACGCCCTGAAATCGTGCTCCTGGGTGAGCCCGCTGCCCGGCGCCCGACGACTGGCGTGGAAGCAGCGCGGGAGTCTGAGCCCAGGCCCGGGAGGCCCGCGGCTGCGGGCCATGTGCAACAGTGTCCCCCTTGGGAGGATGGTCCCCCCAGTTCTGGTTTCTTCCTGAGCCAGGGGTGACGGGTCGGTTTGGTGGAAGGCCGGTGCACAGGTAACAGAGTCTGCGTTAGGAGGCAAAGTGCATTTATGTGCAAATGAAAAGCACTGGGAACGCGTATTCTTCCCCAACCCCCTCCCTGGATGTCTCGACCCCTCCAATCTCAGAATTTTAGGTAGAAGCCGCCGACTTCTCCGCCCCAGCCAACAGGGACCGGGGCACCGAAGCGTCCCAGTCGGTGCGGGCGTTTCCAACCCCTCCTCCCGGCCTGCGCGGCGACCTCAAAAAGGCGGCGGGCGGGGCCCCCACCACTCCAGCCCTGTCGATCCTATTTCTGAAGGGCCTCAGGGAAGGAGATTCCACAATTTATTTGATGACCTGTTTCAGTTTTTAGCAACTAGGAAATTCCCCCTTCTTCTAACCTCAATTCACCGTGCCACCAATTTGGTCTGTACGCAGATGGTTCTCTTTAGAAGTCTGCCACTCGGGCTGTGTCTGCTCTCCGGAGTGACCTCCACCAGGCCAGACCAGAGGTGGCAGCCAGGCCTCGGTAGCTCCGGAGGGCTGTGTCCCCTTTCAGCTGGAAATTTTCTCTTTCTTGGGTACCCTGCCACTGAGGTATTGTCCCTCCCAGCTTCCACGACTCCTTCTTTGTTTTTCTTTAAAAAACAAAACAAAACAACTATGCTTTCCAGCTTCATGCATGTCCCATCATTATCAGCAAACTGACACAAGAACAGAAAACCAAACACCGCATGTTCTCACTCGTAAGTGGGTGTTGAACTATGAGAACACATGGGCACAGGGAGGGGAACATCACACACCGGGGCCTGTCGGGGCGGGAGGCTAGAGGAGGGACAGCATTAGGAGAAATACCCAACATAGATGATGGGGTATGGATGCAGCAAGCCACCATGGCACGTGAATACCTATGTAACAAACCTGCAAGTTCTGCACATGTACCCCAGAACTTAAAGTGTAATTTAAAAAAATTATGGGTCTTTCCAAACATGTAGGGAAAGTAGAGAGAATCATAAACCTCCATGTACCCCAAAACCAGTCCAGTTAATTAACACCTCTAGCAACTGGCCGCTAATCGTGTTTTATCTCTACCCCAGTTCACTTTATCACCTCCAGACTGAACTACTTTATGGTAAATTCTTGAAATTCTATCATTTTATCCATAAATACTTGGCTATGTATCTTTAAGAACTCGAAAAAAAAAAAAAAAGAATTACCTCAATACTATTGCTACTCTTAAGTAATTCTTTAACAAGTATCCAGTAATAGTTCAAATTTCCTTGACAGTATCAGTTTTTTTGTTAGCTTGCTTGAAAAGTCTTCACATTGCATTTGTTGATACATCTATTAGCTTTCTTTTGCTCTATAAACTCCCTGTTCTTTTTTGCCCTTGTCTTTTATTTAGTGAAGAAATGGGTCATTTGTCCTTAGAACAGTGCTTCTCAAACTTTAATGTGCATGCTAATCACTCCAGGGTCTTATTAAAATGCAGATTCTGATTCAGGGGGTCTGGGTGTGGCTGCATTTCTGGCCTCCTCCTTGGTGATGCTGATGCTGCAGGTCTATGGACCGCATTTGAGTCGTCAGGCTGCAGTGTTGTGCAGATTCTGGATTTTGCTGACGGCATCTCTGGAGTGTCTTTAAACACAGTCTATCCCTTGTATTTTCGTTAAGTTGGTATTTTTAGATCTAGAGGCTTGACTAGATTTAGGGTTGGCTTTTTGGCAAATTACTTTATTAATGGGGCTGTATATTTCCCATTGCATCTCATTAGAAAGCACATAATTTGATTGTCTCTTTTTTGTGATGTTTAGACTGATCAGTGGATTCAGGTGTTGTCAGCCTACACCTTCCATTATAGAGTTCTTGTCTAGACCCATTACTCTAGTCCCCTGATGGTAGGATATGCTTGAGGACACCCTAATACCCTCCCTATACCTTTCTTCCAAATCTCTACAGATGCCATTTTCTCCATGAATTGTTTCCCATATAGTCTCTTAAAAGGATCTCTTTTCTTTTCTTTTCTTTTTGAGACCGAGTCTCACTCATTTGCCCTGGCTGGAGTGCAGTGGCGCAATCTCGGCTCACTCAGGTTGGAGTGCATGGCGAAATCTCGGCTCACTGCAACCTCCACCTCTCGGGTTCAAGTGATTCCCCTGCCTCAGCCTCCCAAGTAGTTGGGACTACAAGCACCCACCACCATCCATGCCTGACTAATTTTTTGTATTTTTAGTAGAGATGGGGTTTCACCATGTTAGTCAGGCTGTCTCAAACTCCTGACCTCAGGTGATCCACCTGCCTTGGCCTCCCAAAGTGCTGGGATTACAGGTGTGAGCCACCATGCCCGACCTCTCTTTTTCTCTTCTCTGCATCTGTACTCTCATGGAATCAAAGACCTGAAGGGCTTGAAGGGTCACCCAGTCCAGATACCTCATTTTATAGTTGAGAAAACTGAGGCTAAAGATGTTAAAGGAAGGGCCCAAAGTTACACAGCTAATTAGAGTGCGCTGATCCTGAATTAGACCTGTGGTTGTTTGGATGGACAACCGAGAAGCCATGAGTGACTTTATCAAAAGAAATTTTGGCTACTAGATGAGGGCTGAAGCACAGACTCTTAGAATGGTAAAGCAGCATGGACCATTAGAAATCATTCCTAATTACCAAAATGAGAACAGTGAGGTCGAAAGTTGGAAAGCGGCCTTCCCAGCTGACAGAACTCTCTCCTGGAAGAGATAGGGCTTAACCAGGGACTCTGGGGTGAATTGGGTGGTGGTCATGAGGGAACAGAGTCAGAATCACCATGTAGTTTGGTGGCACACGGGCTGGAGTGGGAAGATGAGATCTAAAAGGATAATGTGATTGAGGTACGAGCCTCTCCCCAATGCTCTTGCTATAAATGAATCTTCCCCTTCTCTGAATTTCACTGCCTTCTTTTCACCTCTTAGATGGAATGTCCATGTACATTCCATATAAGTATTCCACATAAGAATATACATTCCATGTATATTCTGCCATGTATTTTGCTTATTTCCCTGTCGCCTAGGAGACTTTAAACTCATAGAAGGTGGGGACCATATCTGACAGCTCTGTGTTCTTCATAGTTCCTGGCATGTCTTCCCCAGATCGGGTGTCCAATATAGCTATTCGTGAATTGAAAGAAATGTGTGCAGAAATCCTAAAGTGGAAACCCAGGTGTTCTTTGAAGAAACTTGAAAAGGTTTCTTGGCTTCCAGATGAGTTCCCCCAATGTCTCTGGATGAATCTAGTGAACAGATAAAGTGGACCAAGTTTCCAGGATAGGGAGAGGTATGGAAGGTTAACCCAAGTCTGCGTCAAGTGGTCGTCTGATCCCAGCTGAAAGAAATCCATACCTGAACACCGGCATAGGCAACTAGAATAGGGCACATGAGGCAGGTTTTATATGAGAGAGACGTTAAGAGGCAGAAGACAGGAGCACTCACAGATCCATCAAGAGTGATGAGAACCTACTTATTCTGTGCTAGACTCTAGGGATGGAGCAGAAATGGGACATGGTCCCTGTCCTCAAGGTACTCCCAGTGGGTCCATACTAGAGGCGATGGTGTGCTGTTAAATGCTCAACAACAGACTCCCCAGGAGAAAAAATAGCCCTTGTTATTGTGTTCCACAGTGGTGTAAATATTCCTACTATGGCCAATTTCAAGTGACCGCGATGACATCACCGAAAGGCAAGTTGGGAAGAGATACACAGAAGGCAAGCTTGCGACAGCACAGCGCTGGCTGGAGGCAACAGGACAGAAAAGGAAGTAGCTACCTGCATATCTGCAGGACCTATGGCCATGATAGAGAAACCTATTGGGAGTGAATGGAAAACAGGGCAAACAACAGTATCTGTCTTCCCTAGAGGAAAACGAGAGAGAATGTTTTTAGTGTCAATAACCTGATGTGCCTCAGAAAGGAAGAAAAGGTGATGTACTGTTGTCACTGATGAGTGGCGACAGCATTATTGGAAAGAAGGTCCAGTGCTGTCCTCATACACAGACTGGCCTGGCCTGTAGTCACTCTTACAGAACAGTGGCTTCTCCTGCATTCCGAGGGGCTGGTGTATCACTGTAGGAGCTGATGTCTATTGTGGGCAGCTAGATAATGATACTAATCCACACACATATGTTATATATTATTAATATATCATATTTATTGAGTAACTGTTATGAACCAGCACTTCATATATTTTATGTCTTATCTTCACAACCCTACAATATCAGTATTTGCTATTTGCATTCCCATGGTTTTTTTTTTTTTTTTTTTTTTTTGGAGATGAAGTCTTGCTCTGTCACCCAGGCTGGAGTGCAGTGGTTGCGGCTTACTGCAACCTCTGCCTCCTGGGTTCAAGCAATTCTCCTGCCTCAGCCTCTTGAGTAGCTGGGATTACAGGTGCACACCACCACACCTGGCTAATTATTGTATTCTTAGTAGAGACGGGGTTTCACCATGTTTCTCAGGCTGGTCTCAAACACCTGACCTCAGGCGATCTGCCTGCTTTGGCCTCCCAAAGTGCTGGAATGACAGCTTTGAGCCACTGTGGCCAGCCATATATGCCCATTTTTACAGATGAGGAAACACTGACTCAGTGACACTAAGGAAGGAACGTCTTTCCAGATTTGTCAAGGTTTGTGGTAGTCTTCATGCACGTGCAGGTTTCCTGCATGAGATGCGAGTGAGGAGATCAAGAAGTCAGTCCAACTTACGAGAGTGCACGCACCCGATGCTTTGCTACCTATGAGACCACATTTGGAGTATTACAGACACAGGAATTTGATTTTTCAGTTTAAGGCAGGCCCTGAAAAAAAATGGAGTGTATCAAGAGAAGAGTGGTCCGGGATATTTATGGATCTATAAATCAGATCATCTAAGGAACTGGGGCTATTCAGCTCAGTGAAGATGGAGAGGAGACACCATGAAGATACATCTCCAGCCCTGTGAAAGGCAGTCATGTGGAGGAGTGAGGAGGATGTTCCCTGTGCCCCCAGAGGGTGGAAATGGGCCCAGTCGATGGGGAATTCAGTCATGCACCCTGTAAACACTTAACACTTCTGTGCACCTATTTTGTTCCAAGCATTGTGCTAAGTGCTGTCTAGGGAAGAAGATTACAAGGCATGGGACACACGATCCTTGTTCAACACCAGGAAGAACTTTCTGAAAATCAGAGCTGTCCAGTAATGCAGCAGGCTTCTTGAAAAACTGTGAACTTCCTGCGAACTTTGGAGTATTCAGGAGGAGGTTGGGGTCCCACTTATCAGAATGTGCGGGGATGAGTCTTTTGTGGAGTGGTAAGTGGAACTAAATCCCCTTCCAGTTCCCAAATGCCACATCTACGTTCAGCTTTGTTTTGGCAGGCTAGCGTGCGCTGAGCTGGAAGGGTGCCATCCTGAACCCCCACTTCCATCCAGCCTTGTCCACCCTGCTGGGTGCTCTGAGTTCTCTGATAGTGAGTCGAGGTGGGCCAGTTAGACTGGAAAGTGGCTGCCATCTGTGACAGGGATGATGGAGTTCTGGCGGGTCTGTGTGGGCTCAAGGAATGCAGCATTGAAGCCATGTACACACAACCTGCTTAAGAACATCCCATGGGCAGAACATGTTCTCTTCCTCTTTAGCCCTCCTCTGTTGCTGTGCCAGGCGGGCACAATGGTGCCTTTGAGAGGGGCAGCTGGAAGGGGGTGTTGGCAGGCAGACTGGAAGTAGAATATTGCAGCTGGGGGTGGGGGTGCCCAAATTCATTTCCAGGAGTGAGCCGGCACTGGGTGCCAGTTTCCAAAACAAAACTGCTGTTTCTCAGAGTTCACAGGGATGGGTTGCCTCAGAGCTGGACAGAAGGCAAAGCTGTTTCCTATCCGCTGCTCCACCCGCCCCAGGAGTTTCCTTTTTTTTTTTTTTTTTTTTTTAATTTAACTGGTGGGTTAAGGCATTCTTGCTCTGGATGGAGATTAATCTCTGGATGGAGATTAATGGGCTTTGCTGTCTGTCTGGGAAGCAGACCGACCTGGGGTGGATGGGGCTTTTGGAGAGATCACACTTTCCTGCAGACAAAGCAGGGCTTGATGGCCTGAGGACCAGCAGGGATCAGGGGCAGGTAGGCTTCTAAGCCATGAAAGAGGACTCAGAATGGAGACCCTTTCTGCCCTGTAGGGTCACTTCTACCCTACAGCCACCTGGCACCCTCACTGCCACATGGGAACTGCCCACTCACCGTCTTAACTCTGTTAGGTGGGAAAGAGGTGGGAGAATGTTGGCATTTCCTGTTCTGGTTCACAGCTGTCCCTGACCCTCTGCTACTATCAAAGATACCACCAATAGCTCGGAGGTGAGTGTGGGAGGTCCTCTCACTCACTGTGCAGTTAGAAGGCAGGAGTGCCAGCCATCTTCCCCTTTGTGTTACAAATGCAGCAAGGTGGGCCCCTTTTTCTGGTCACTTCCAATAAAAAGGTGTGACTTGAGGCTGGTCAAGTGATCATTTCTAGCGTTCGCACCTATTAAGGAATTTTCTTTTCTTTTCTTTTCTTTTTTTTTTTTTTTGAGATAGAGTTTCACCGTGTCACCCAGGCTAGAGTGCCTGATCTCGGCTCACCGCATCCTCTGCCTCCTGGGTTCAAGCGATTCTCCTGCCTCAGCCTCCTGAGTAGCTGGGATTACATGCATGCGCCACTACACCCAGCTAATTTTGTATTTTTAGTAAAAACGGGGGTTCTCCATGTTGGTCAGGCTGGTCTCAAACTCCCGACCTCAGGTGATTCACCCACTTCAGCCTCTCAAAGTGCTAGGATTACTGGCATGAGCCACTGTGCCTGGACCAATTATGGAATTTTCTACTCTTGTTTCAGTTTTACAATCAACAAATAACTAATGAGGAATTACTTCATTTTAGGTATTGTGCTAATTCCAGGGGTACAGAATGAATAAGATAAAGTCCCTGCTTCAGAAAGCTGACTGGCTGATAGGCCAAGTCCTGAATGGGAGCCCTTTTATCAACTAAATGGACACATGACTCTTCTAAAAGCAGGAGGGTAATGCAGAGGTCATCTCCTACTGCAGGGCCCATGGCACCGTGAAGGGAATATGGGCCTGGGATCACAGGTCGAAGCTTTAAAGTCATCTGATCTTGGGAGTCCATACTTATTTTATGAGATGCAGTTTCCTTGGGTAAATAATGAGAATAATACACAATCATGCAGAGCTGTTATAAAGATGAAATACGATAGAGCTTACCACGTGGTAAGTACTCAGTATGTTGCTGCTATTGCTATTCATTTGCTGATCCTAATGGACTTGAGATATAACATGTGTGTGTACACAGTGGTATTTATTCAATCCCTTGTAGATTCTGTGACCTTTAAAGATTCAATTCTTCTACCTTCTTAATTCCTCTTCTAGTGAAGACTAAGATTAGCAAGTTTATGACCTCACAAACTAAGTTAGAAAAACAAAGACATATCTACTATAGCCAACAAGACACATTTGTATATAATATTCTCTGTTTAATAACCTGTGACTGTAGAGGAAGAAAAGGATTGTAATGTTTCTTTTCCCTGAGGTTCCCAAATCTCCCGACTGTGGTGATGAAGATCATGAATTCCTCTGAATATTCTAAATAGTCTACATCATTTCCTACTGATGGGGCCTCACAGTTTATTGCTCCTTAAAAGATGCATTTGGTAGACATTGCTTGGGGAAAGTTATTCTATTTTTTTTTTTTTTTGACCTGGATTCTCGCTCTGTCACCCGGGCTGTAGTGCAGTGGCTTGATCTTGGCTCACTGTACCTTCACCTCCTGGGTTCAAGCAATTCTGTGCCTCGGCCTCCCGAGTAGCTGGGATTACAGGTGACCGCTATGATGCCCAGCTATTTTTTTGGTATTTTTAGTAGAGACAGGGTTTTACCATCTTGGCCAGGCTGGTCTTGAACTCCTAACCTCAAGTGATCCACCTGCCTTGGCCTCCCAAAGTGCTGGGATTATAGGCGTGAGCCACCACGCCTGGACAAGTTATTATTTCAGTAAGGGACCTTGGTGGTATAATATTTATGCTCCCTGGGGCCAGGATAGAGGTGCTGAAAGAATCTTCCAGGAAGAAATGTGTTGTGGGAGAGCATTCTAATCCAACATGCTAAATCACGTGACCCCTAACTTTGGTCTTCTGAGACTTTCTTGGGCCCCATCTATTAAACATGCTGCATGACACCCAACAACTACTTTGTGAACATGTAGGCATAAAATTTAATCTTTAAAAGTTATTCCCAAGTCCATGGAAGACACGAAGTAGATATAGCCAGGAGTCTGAAGACAAAAGCAAATCAAAGCAATTCACAAAGAACAAAAGAAATGGAAAAGAACAGGAAGACAGAAGCATATGAATGAGTGGAGGCTTGAAGTGAACTACAGGGTACACATTAGTAAGAAATAAATAAAAAAAATAAAGAAGGTCATTTAAGAAAGAGAAAGTTTTATGTGCCAGAAACTGCAAGCAAGCAATGGAATTTTGTAAGGGAAAGTTGACAGGAACAATTTTTCCTTAGTAAGCTGAACGTAAGCATCAGTGAAGGAAACTTATAGTCAGTGCATGATAGAAAGAGACAGAGATGGGGATGACAGAGCTGCATTTAAAAATGAATGACGATTTAACAAGCCAAAGAATCACAGAGGTCCTCAGGAGGCCTGATGTTAAAGAAACAAGAGCTAAGATTTTTCTAAGATTGAAATGAGGCCAGTGTTGTAACAGTGCTGCTTCCTGGTTGGGATTGGGGGTTATTTTCTTTTTTGCCCCTCTCTATTTTAAAATGTTCTGCCATGAATTTGGATTACCTTTGTAATCAGGAAAAGAGGTTAGCACACATATTACGAGTAACAGAAAGAAAGCGAATAGGAGGAAGCAGAACGAAACCAAGTGGTGAGAACAGGTGGACGGGCAAGAAGCAGCACCCGGAAGTGGCAGGAGCTGCCTTGGATGGTCTCACAGTGAAGGTGATGCTGGAATGAGGAAGCTGCTGGACTAGGTTGAGGAAGGGAATCGACTAGAAAGAGGATCTCTCTCAGGACCGTTCCAGCCTTACTTCTGACTCCAGGGTTTGATGTGCCATCAGGTTGCCCCTCTTATCTTCCAAGAACTCAAAATCGCTTCTAATGCTCTTCTGGATGTTCCCTTCCCCATGCGTGTTTCCATTTCTTCCACTGTGGCTGCATGGACAGGCTGCCTGTCAGCCAACTCCCACTTTCCTTACTCCAGGGAAAGGCTCTCCCTGTGCGAGCTGAGAAGGTAGTTGAGACCATGCCAGGAGACCAAGGCTTGAAGACCTCTTTCCCTCTGATTTAAGAGAGTGCAGCACTGCTGAGGGATACTAAGACAGAGTAGAGGATGCCCACAGTTGGAGCTTAAGAGCTGTGAGTTCTCTTCTGCACATACTGGTTTGGGTGAACTCAGTCTCTCTTTTAAAAATAACGGCACCTGCCAGGTATGGTGGCTCATGCCTGTAATCCCAGCACTTTGGGAGACCCAGGCGGGTGGATCACTTGAGGTCAGGAGTTCGAGACCAGCCTGGCCAACATGGTGAAACCCCATCTCTACTAAAAATACAAAAGTTAACTGGGTGTGGTGGCGGGTGCCTGTAATCCCAGCTACTAGGGAGGCTGAGGAGGAAGAATCCCTTGAATCTGGAAGGTAGAGATTGCGGTGAGCTGAGATTGTGCCATTGCACTCCAGCCCAGGCAACAAGAGTGAAACTGTGTCTCAAAAACAAAAACAAAAAAACCCACAGCACTAACAAAGAGTGATCTCGAGAACATAAAGTTGAGTGAAAAGGCAAGTTTGGAGCATGAAGAGACTGGGGGCTTCAGCTTTATCTATAATATTTTGTTACTTCTATTGAAAATTAGTTGAAGGTGCTGGGTGTGGTGGCTCACACCTGTAATCCCAGCACTTTGGGAGGCCACGGTGGGTGGATCACCTGAGGTGAGGAGTTCAAGACCAGCCTGGCCAACATGGCAAAACCTTGTATCTACTAAAAATACAAAAATTAACTGGGTGTGGTAGTGGGTGCCTGTAATCCCAGCTACTTGGGAGGCTGAGGCAGTAGGATTACTTGAACCCGGGAGGCAGGGGTTTCAGAGAGCTAAGATAGTGCCCCTGCACTCCAGCCGAGATAACAGAGTGAAACTCCATTTCAAAAACAGAAACAAAACAAAATAGAAAAATAGTTGAAGGAAATAAGACAAAATAATGACAATATCAATTCTGAGTGAGGGAGAATTGGGAGTATTTGATATACTATCTGAAGACTTTCTATATTAAAAAAATCCTCAATTAAAAGGATTGTAACTGATGTGCAGAGATTCCCAAAATATACTGGATAAACAGATTTTTTTGTTTTTGAGCAGCTTCCAGATTTGGGCTAACTTCCCCTCCATCAAAGTTTATGTTAGTTCATGTTGTTGGAGCTGGCTGGCTTTCCCTTGTGAATATTGTTTTAAAGATAGGATTAAATATCAAGGAATTCTGGAAGTTCTTATTTTTAAATTAAAACATCCCTATGAAATGTAAAATAAGTGCTTGAGTTGAAACCCACCTGGTTTGCTCTACCTGTGACCCCATTCAAAAACCTCTGCAAGGTTACTCTGGGCCTGGGGTGGGGGAGGTGACTGTGTGCCTCCCTCGCCCCACCCCCCACCTGTTTAATCAGGTGAAATCAGGTTAGAATGAATATTAAGAGCCTCTGGAAGGGAAGAGAGGCCAGGGAGCACCCTGAGAGACCACCTTAGACCAGGGATGGTGAGGGTGGGGGTGCGGGTGACATGCCTGCTGCTGCTTCTATTTTTTTTTATTTTTGTTTTGAGAGAGAGTCTCGCTCTGTTGCCCAGGATGGAAATGCAGTAACACGGTTTCTGTTCACTGCAATCTTCTCCCGGGTTCAAGAGATTCTCCTGCCTCAGCCTCCCAAGTAGCTGGGATTACAGGCATGCGCCACCACACCTGGCTAATTTTGTATTTTTAGTAGAGACGAGGTTTCACCGTGTTGGCCAGGCTGGTCTTGAACTCCTGATCTCAGGTGATCCACCCCCGCTCAGCCTCCCAAAGTGCTAGGATTATAGGCGGGAGCCACTACACCCCACCAACATGCCGGCTTCTTAATCAGAGCCCACAACGATTTATGGAGCACTCAGTTGTCAGGTGCAGCACTCACGTTCACAGGCCTTCCTTTGTGGTCTTACAGAGGAGACACCGAGGGCGAACATTTGCAATATTTTTTTATGCTCCCTTTTTGATAAATGGAAAAATTTAATCCTTGATTTTAACATTATCTGAAATGTCAAAATAAAGCCCGTGAATGATCAGGAGATTGGACATGCCCAAAGCTGGTTGACAGTGTCTGCTCTAGACTGAGCTGCTCAAGTGCGGTACTGCCCCGAGACACTCGGGTATCCAGCAGATCTGGATTTGAAACCTGACCTGACCGCTAATAGGTTATGGACCTCAGGTGAGCTTCTTACCTTCTCTTAGCCTCTGTCCCCCTTCTCTGGAAAGGTGATTATGACACCTGCCACTAAGGGCTGCTTTGCAGATCCCATCAGGCACTTAGCACCACTGCCAGTTACATAAGAAAACAAAAACAAAAAGCCCCGAAAACTTTAATCCTAATAATGGCCTTCGGAGGTAGACTGACCCCTATACCCCCCATTTTATAGATGAGAATACTGAGGCTCGGACATACAGTTCAATAAGCTGTTTAACCTAAGCACAGACCAGGGCTCCCTGCCAGGCCTTGTGAGCCCAAGTCGGGGCCCTGGCCAAATGTCTGCAGGTAAGCAGCAGATTTAGTCACCTTCTCCCCTGCCTGAGTCACAGGGCCCTAAAAAACAGGGCCAGGAGTGACTTGACTCACATGGCTCCGCAGGACTCTTTGGATCGAGTTTCCTTAACACTACTTAGGCACGTGCCATATTAACCAGCTCCTGTGTGTTCTATGGATTCCCTTCAGTTTCGATCTTGTCTAGCCGGCCTAGGGGCCACAGGCTTTATTTCAGAGATAAAACCGAATTTCCTATTCCTTCTCAAACAGCCACTAGCCTGAGAGAAACCACCTGTGTATCACTTTAGCATGTGAATGGCTTTCTTTCTTTCTCTTTCTTCTTTCTTTCTTTTTCCTTTCTTTCTCTTTCTTCTTTCTCTTTCTTTCTCTCTCTTTCTCTTTCTTTCTCTCTCTTCTACCTTCCTTCCTCCCTCCCTCCCTCCCTCCATCCTGCCTGCTTTTTTGTCTCTCTCTGTCATCCAGACTGGAGTGCAGTCCTGCTGCAACCTCTGCCTCCCAGGCTCAAGTGACCCTCCTGCTTCAGCCTCCCCAGTAGCTGAGATTACAGGCACGCACCACCACACCTGGCTAATTTTTGTATTTTTAGTAGAGATGCGGTTTCACCATGTTGGCCAGGCTGGCCTCAAACTCCTGACCTCAGGTGATCCGCCCGCCTCGGCCTCCCAAAGTGCTAGGATTACACGTGTGAGCCACTGTGCCCAGCCACGTGAATGGCTTTTAATGGAGACCTTCCCTGCAGTCTCTCATGTGAGCTTTAAGTTTCACCATCCAACTTTTTACCAGATTGGCAAAAGAAAAAGAAAAAAAAAAAAAAAAAAGGAAGAACCTAAATAGACTTCACTATCTGTTCCCCCAAGTTCCTTACAGATGTTCCCTTCCTCCGGTTGCTGAACCTGTCAGCCTCAGTTTCCTCATCCATATAGTGAGGACATTAATTTTGGCCCTGCCTGTTCTGTGGATCAAAATAAATGAGATGTTGTGTGAGAAGACCTTTTGCAAACTTTCAGGTGGGTTTCCTCCTCTCTGACTTTCCTGTGATCCAGCCTGAATCTCTGCCTTCCTCAAGTGAGAAGTGGGACTGAGCCCTCTGCTCTTTGCAAAGCGTTTCTCAGCACACCTGCCCAGCTGCATGAGCTGGGAGGAAATCAGCATACAGTGAAGGAGGAGGAAACAGTGCCTGCTGCCGAAGACTTTTACCTTTACCACTCCAGCACTTGTTAGGTACATCTCTGTTTATTGGGTTCCAAGCTCAACTCACTGTAAAAGACCTGGATCTTCTCTCTTACCAGTTTTCAGCAATGAAGTTTTGGTCAAGAGACTGAACGCACCTGAGCCTCATTTTTAAAACGAATACTTGCCTCGCTGCGTTGTTATAGCATATGAGGACATGTTATGGTCAGCGGTCAAAGCATGTGACTTTGTCTTGTCCCATTTGACTTTTCTCTCCCTTCAGTTTACTCTTTTTTTTTTTTTTTTGAGATGGAGTCTCACTCTGTCACCCAGGCTGGAGTGCAGTGGCACCATCTTGGCTCACTGCAACCTCTGCCTCCCGGGTTCAAGCAATTCTCCTGCCTCAGCCTCCAGAGTAGCTGGGATTACAGATGCCTGCCACCATGCCTGGCTAATTTTTGTATTTTTAGTAGAGATGGGGTTTCACCATGTTGGCCAGGCTGATCTTGATCTCCTGACATCAGGTGATCCACCTACTTACCTCAGCCTCCCAAAGTGCTAGGCTTACAGGCATGAGCCACCACGTCCAGCTTTTTTTTTTTTTTTTTTTTTTTTTTTTGGTGGAGTCTTACTCTATCTTGCCTAGGCTGGAGTTCATGTGCCACCATGCCTGGCTAATTTTTGTACTTTTAGTAGAGATGGTGTTTCACCAACGTTGGCCAGGCTGGTCTCAAACTCCTTACCTCTGGTGATCCACCCGCCTCGGCCTCCCAAAGTGCTGGGATTGCAAGTGTGAGCCACTGCACCTGGCCCAGTTTACCCCTCCAAATCTCTGTGCCTCAGCTTGCTTCTCCATAAAATGGAGATTATTATCTCTGGACTACTTAGCTCACAGGGTTGGCTGTGTGACTTTGAAATAAAGGCTGAGGTGGGCACTGACGATGGTGAAATGTAACGGAAGTGCCTGAATTGGGTTATTTGCTGGCCTTGGGCTGCTGGGTCATGTGCTGGTCCTCAAAGGCCTGGCCTGTGGTCTGTGGCAACCATGTTTAGAAGGTCCCTTAGCATAGCTGCTCTGACCAGCTCTTCCTGAGGCCTGGGACACTCTCCCATCTCCCTGCGAGGCTCTGCCATCTCCTTTCACCTGTTACCCCCGTGCCTCGCCCCTGTCTGCCTCTCTCAGATCTGCTCTGGATCATAAGACACAGGACCATCTACCACTATTCTCAGGATGCAGAAACGGTGCCTTTCCCGAACCTGAGGGCTGTCAGAAGCTGCCCATCACATGACATGCTCAGCCCCACTCCCCCAGCTAACCCTCATGAATAAATACTAAAAAGACTCATTATGGAGAGATAAGGAAAACAGGAAGAGCTTTGAAAGCGCCCAGCAACACCCCCTCCAGACCAGCGAACAACCCCACCCCCTCCAGAGGCCACCAGTGTCTTTAGCAATGGGGCCCCCTCTGCGGTTGAGGAAGAGCCTCTGTCTCTCCAACCCAGAGGGGACTGTGGGGCCTGGAGCCGGGAGGGCAGGCCAGAGGCAGGGGAGCTGAGCTGCTGTATTCTGGGCACACTTTCAAGGCCAGCTGCAGGGAGAACAAGCCGCTGCTGTGCGCCTGCAGCTGGCTGCGGTGAGGCCAGGGCTGTCCCTCACTTGTGGTATATTTAAAGAGACCCCACCAGACAGCTGTGCCAAGGGGAAGAAACGCACACATATCCCCGTTGGCCACACTCTGCCCCCTGCCAAGGCCTCTCCTCCTCCCTCAGCTCCCAGGCACCGCAGCAGGAGAGGAGAGGTCCGACTTCTCAGCCTCCCCATGTACCACCTGGGGACACACGCCCTGGCTCCTGGCCTCTCTGCCCTCTGACCAAGCTGGCCATAAGTTCAGGGGATTAGCCAGCTCGCTGCCTCCCACCCTGGTGTTGGTAACCCAGCAACCGCAGGGGAGAGGCAGGCAGATGAGTCAAATGCAGCCGCCCAGAACCTCTGGCTTGGTGTTCTGTTTGTGAAAAGTCCCTGTGAGTGAGCAGCCCCAGGGCCCTTCCCAGGGAGGGACGGGGCTTACCTACGTGGCTCCAGGCCACGTGCTCTTCCTCCAAGGGAGGCCCGGGCCCCATGGGACTGCAGCTCGGGCTTAGAGGCGAAGCTGGTGGGCCAAGAGAAGCCCACCCTGGCTGACCTCTCTGGCTGCCTCTTCTACTTGTTTTTCTCAAGTGAAAACAAGACCATACGCCTAAATCCCCTGGGAAGGTAGGCCTGGGAGCGAAGCCCTCTGGGCAAGAGAACAAATGGGCGTGAAGTCCCACGGAGCAGGTGTGCATTGAAGTTTGGGCTTTCAGTTGGCCAGAGACCTAGGAGATGTTCTCTAGCAGTCATTGAGAGGGCTTCAGGAGCGGAGCCCAGCTGATGCAGGGTGAGAGGGTTGGAAGCAGGCAGCTTCTCAACCAGGGGAGAGGAGTCACCAGGCCGACTGTCTGAGGCAGGCCGCTACAAGTGCCGGGAGAGTTAGTGAAACATAAGCGCACTAACACGGGCTACGTAACTCATGGGGCCTAGTTCAAAATGAGAATGCCAGGCTCTTCGTTAGAAAATGATCAAGAATTGCAAGACAGTGGCAGAACAGCATTGGACCAGGAGCACTTCTAAGCACAGGGACATTTTGTGACCACACGGATTGCACACCCATGAAACTGACCCTGGGTACCTGTGAGCAGTTCCCTGGAGCAGTTGTGAACAGCAGGGCAGGTAAGCTGCGGGATGTCTGGCTGCAGCTTCTATACTCCCCACCCCTGCTGCCCTGGAAACACCAGTTTCCAGACTTTTACCAGGCCTGGGACATTGTCTCTGCCCAGCAACAGCCCCTCTCCCTGTGCTAATGGCAGTGGAGACGTTACCTCGCAGGAAAGAGGGAATCGCAAAGCTAGGGTGGAAGGAAGGGTAGAATGAGAGCTGAGGGCTGGAGTGAAGTGTGGCTCTGGGGACTTGGGGTCTCTGAGTCCCACAGCCCCAGGGATTCTCTAGACAGTCCACTGGAGCCTTCTGAGTGAGGGTATGGAGGTGTTTGGAACAGGATGGAGAAGCAACACAGACTACGCTCTGGGTCACCTCTTAAGGACCCAAGACGATCCATCCTGTGGGTGTGTGACGATCCAGGAGCAGAAGCAAGGTCCAGGAAGCCTTCTCCCCACTTGGGAACTTACCTCCAACTCAATGTGGTCATGGAGTTTCTTGCAGGTTGCTGCAAAAGTCTCCGAGGTGCCGAATTCAAAGTACCAGAGCTTGTTCTTCATCCTGGACCACAAAGCAAAGAGATGGCTCAATATCCCATACTTGAAATGCTCACGTAAAATAGCTACGTTCTTTGGATTGGGAGGCCCAAGCCTTCAGCAGTTTCCCTAATCTTACATTTTCAGCACTTGTCAATCTGATGATCAAGGAATAGAAGTTTTACCAACTGTTCTTGCTCGGAAGTTAGAGGAAATCCACTCATTTCTTAGACATCATGGTACCCCTGGTTGAACTACCAACTGCTCTCTGAATATCCTGGTCAGAACAGGAAGAAGGTCTGTGTAGCTGCATTAAGGAAAGAGTTCTATGAGGAGTCAAACCAGAGGTGGCAAATATTGATACGGTGCTCTGGTCACTGTCCTTTCCATTACTCAGGCAGAACCCTCTTTTGGGCTTGTTTGGGGTATAAGGGAAAGATCCTTCTAAGACTTGAGAGATGTGCCGTCTTAGGACAGAGGAGGGAGAGCCCTGCACTAACCCCGCTAAAACGTGTGCTCTGACTGCGGGGAAGCAGAATGGCAAGAATTAGGTACAGATTTGCGGGCAAGTTGGAAAAAAAGAAGAGTTGTTTCATAACAATAGTTATCACCCCCCTTTCTCAAATGTATTTGCTGAGGCCATGGCAATCCTTCAGTTAAAGGTAAACCTTGCCATATTTGCTTCAAAGTAAGAGTTCACTACTTGGAGCTTTACAGTTTTTCAGGAGAAAAGGCTTTGCAAAGTCAGATGGCTTGTCCTGACGGTTGGTGCTTTTGATCAGATGGTCTCACTAGGAAGTGTTTCTGAAGGTATTCCTTTCCTTCCACCCCCACTGTCACCCCATCATCAGGGGTTGGCTAAGAGAAGGGACACCTGTCCACTTTACGAGCTGACAGATTTTGCTAAGGAAGGATTAAACAAAATCACATTCTTCTTGGCACTCAGAAGAGAGGATGCTACCTTCCATGTTGCTAATCCTCTCCCAGGTTTGTAGACCAAGGGGAAAGGAGCAGTCTTCAGAGAGAAGAGAGCTCATAGTTTTTCCTTCTTTTTCCTTAGGTTGTAGCAGACAACTCTTCAGAATAATAGACACAACTCTTGTCTGCACATTACCCCAAGAGTCTACCTAGAACTTGAAGATGAGACTGTGTCCTTCCATTGTAGGAAGACTTCTGACATCTAGTTGGTTGGGAAATAGCTTTTCTGACTGTTAGCATGCATGAAAAGAATTGATAAATGATGAAGGAAGTAAGAATAAGCAAGCTCTGGGAATTATGCCTCATGAATAAAGTTAGAAGAGCTGGGTGTACTATAAGCAGACAGGAGGAGGGAATTCTCCAGGGAGGACAGAGTGAGGGTCAGTGTCTTTCAACAGTCAATGATGGCGAAAGACCAAGTAATGGGAAAAACACAGATTGTCATCAATGCTGGAGCTGAGCATTACTTTTTGGCAGGAAGAGCATCTCTGTAGCCAGGAGACTTGCTTGTGATTCCGTTTTCAAATATCACTGCTGGCCTGAATCATGACTTTTGAAAGTTATTGCCAGGAGATTTAGAGTTTTAATAAAAGTTTCCGGAAGCCACAGCTATTTTTGCCCAGTAGTAGCTCTTCGATGAGCTAATAAAGGTTAAGAGGTCATGGTTAGGTCAGTATCGCAGGATAACTGAAAAGATCAAATAGACTATTCATTCACTGCTGGCGGTGTAACCTTTGACAGGTGACTTAACATTTTTAAGCCTCAGTTTCCTCATCTCTAAAACAGAGATAAGAAACATACCTGCTTCAAGGGGTAGTTGAAAAGTTAAATGAGGTGATAGCAAAGCACGTCACATAAGGCTTGCTGCGTAGCAGGCTCATCAAGAATGCTAGCTACTTACTTATCAGCTATTACTATTTCAGTGTCTCGAGCTGGCATATTTGGATGACATAGGCAAAGATGGCAGATAAAGATGTGGAGCTGTAGATATTATATATTCATATTTTTCTGGGCAAGAAAAAAGGTGATCATATTTATTAAATTATGTATCTTGACTTTGGGTTAAAAAAATATGTTCCCCATATGTCTAGTTTAACAGATGTTTTTAGCGTCATAACATACCCTAATCCTTGATTACTTACCTTGACTGGTCACACAATGGGCCAAAGTGATGTTAATTGCTAATATGTGGCCAGATGTGGTGGCTCATGCCTCCCAGCATGTTGGGAGGCCAAGGCAGACAGATCATGAGGTCAAGAGATGGAGACCATCCTGGCCAACATGGTGAAACCCCATCTCTACTAAAAATACAAAAATTAGCTGGGCGTGGTGGCGCGTGCCTGTAGTCCTAGCTACTCAGGAGGCTGAGGCAGGAGAATCACTTGAATTTGGGAGGTGGAGGTTGCAGTTGAGATGGTGCCACTGCACTCCAGCCTGGGAGATAAAGTGAGACTCTATGTTGGAAAAGAAAGTTGCTAATATGCTTCTGAGAATGTACATGTTTGGTGTGAGACAAAGTAGTCATCAATTCAACAAACATTCATTGTGCCAGGGACTAGAGAAGGTGTGCTGAGTACAGCAAAGAACAAAATAGCATTCCATGCACCGGATACCGGGAGAAGTCAGACAGGAAGAGACCTCAGTGTGGCAGGCTAAGAACAAGCTCGGGGGTTTGTAGCGGGAGGGACACCCAATTCTTAGTAGGCAGATGCCAGAGATGCATTTAGAAGGATGTAGAAGGCAAACAGGGAAGGTGGAGAAAGAACATTTCAGACAGAGAAAGAAGCTAGGCCATACATACAAATAAGGACATTCACAGATTGAAGTGAATTCCCCTCTGCCTCGTCTTCCCTTTCCTTTACCATCACCGGCACACCACCATTATCCCTTTCAAAGCCTTTAGGAAAAGCCTACAGGCATGTAGTACCCACAATTTGAGCTAGGAGATGCGGCTCCCACTGTCCCTGACTACCAACGAGACAGCTGAGTGCAGCGGTCCCTCTCCTCTTTTGAAGATGTCTCCCCAGCTGCTTTACTGTTAGCCTTTGCTGGAGGACCACTGCTGCAGAGCGTGGTACCGAGTTTTCGTCTGTTTCGTCTTCTATCATACGAGAATATGGCGTCCGAGAGCTGAGGGGCTAGGATTCATGACTGGCTTTGCCACTCCCGGGCTGGGCAAGTTATTGAAATTCTTTGAAACGTCACTTCTTCTGCAAAACGGGAACATGATTTTCTACTCACAAAGTTGTGAGGCTTACGTGGCAGATGCAAAGTAGCAAGCAGGTGTTGAATGCATAGTAAGCGCTCAGCAGCTCTTCTTCCTTGTTGCTAGGAGACGCGATCACTGGCGAGGAAGATGCATTCCCAGAGGCTGCAGGGGTAAGGGCAGGTCTACCACGGGAAGGCTTTTGTAGGTGGCCAATATTTTTTGAAGAAAATAAAACTCACAATGGTTTAATGGCTGCTGGAACGCTTTCTCTGCATCTCTCTTCCTGAGTTGTCTTTGGCGCACCATTCCTTTCCTTCTCATAACCACCTTTCAGCTGGAGATGACTAATCCTTAACCAGCTGTTCTGAGGCTGACTTCCAGTTCCACGAAACTCCTGGGTTCATTGTCAGGCTCTGAACTACCCAGATGAACCCATTCTGTTCTTGGGGCAGAAGATCCTCCTGTGTGCTCCAAGGGACTCAGCCACATGGAGAAATGGCAAATATAAGTAGTGACACCATGGCTCAACTCTATTTCTGGGTTTTCTTAATTGCCTCCTGGTTTATAAGAAAATAACATCAATTGCACACTAGCTAGTTGAATTTTTTCATTAGACAGATGAGAGAAAAAATAAGACTAGCTAAAAATGTTCTGTTATGTTTGTCAGCAATTTAGGGCTGGAATCCATCATCCTGACAGCTATGAATAATAGCTTGTTTTCAAGGATGTCCACAAGTGAAACCCAGCGAGCTGCTGGCCATTCACTTTACCAGGAGAGGCTACGTATTCAGCTTCCTGTACCACCCCGAGCTTCTGGGGACCCTTTCCTGAGAATCAAGGAAGTTTTAAGGGCAATGGGCTTTTGAAGTTCTCAAAACATGAAAACATTTATTTGGGCTTAGAAGTCTACACAGAGAACACTACAGTTATTTCTAGAAATAGAAGCCCTTGAAGTGAAGGTATTCCTCTTTGTGGTTTGGACTTTGATAATCAGGTTCTCTGAGTGACTCATGACTCACATAGTTAGTTAGACCTTGGGTGTCAGTTAGCATGAGGTTGGGAGGCCTCGTGAAACATATGCTACCCACAAGATGGTGTTCTGTGTTGTATGTGGGGAGGGCAGAATGACTGGGTGGACACTGCCCTGCACCAGCGGGCAGAGCTGCCTCCCAGACCCCATTATCCAACACAGCAGCACGTGCCTCCATGAGAGTCACTCAGCAGCCCCAGGCCTCATCTCAGAAAGGAGGGCTCGGGGCCGAGCGTCCTGGCTCAAGCCTGTAACCCCAGCACTTTGGGAGGCTGAGGCGGGCAGATCACGAGGTCAGCAGACTGAGACCATCCTGGCCAACAGGGTGAAACCCCACCTCTACTAAAAATACAAAAAATTAGCTGGGCATGGTGGCGCACGCCTGTAGTCCCAGCTACTCAGGAGGCCGAGGCAGGAGAATTGCTTGAACCTGGGAGGCGGAAGTTGCAGTGAGCTGAGATCACGCCACTACACTCCAGACTGGTGACAAAGAGAGACTCTGTCTAAAAAAAAAAAAGGGCTTGGACCATCTGCTTTCCAAGGTTTCTCCAAGCTCCCCAGGCAACTTGAGATGACACAATTCAGAACAGGATGGGAAGACTCACGTGTCCCACAACTGCTGCCCTGTCAGAGCGTGGGCCCAAGTATTGTCAGAGCTGACATTTTGGAAAGAGAATCCAGAAACATATTTTCATGTAAAATCTCCTGATTATTGGAATTGGCAACTAATTCAAGTTTTTAAGAGCCTAAGCCAAAAACTACACATTTGGGAAAACTGTAGCTAGCCAACAGGACATTTCTGTACATGAATTATAAATTTTCATCAGATTCATCTCAATTAAAACACAAAACAAATGATTTCAATCCCATTTGGGGTTTGCTGGGTTATTAGTGGTGTTATTACTCCTGCTACTGAAGATAATAGACAAGTATTGGATTACTAAGGTAAATAGTAATTTAGCAAATCAGGTATAGAAACGCAGAACGACCAAATGCAACTAGAGTTGAATTATAATTGAGTGATAAATATTAGTAATATATTAGTAATAATGTTGACAGTACTTTACCTGTTAACATTTTACATTACTTGAATCTCCAATATGTTTGGAGCTTCTGGAGACCCTTTCCTGAGAAAGCTTAGTAATTATGTTAACCAAAGTTCACATCAAGAGTTAAAAAAAAAAAAAAAAAAAAACAGCAAAGGCAGGTGGGTTTTGCTGTAAGGCCAGGATGTCAAGTCCTATACGAGGCCCATGACTGTCACCTCACAGGTGCTGCAGAGGCCATCTGTGTCACCCACACACCCAGCTGCCTTGGCCTGTCAGAGAGTGTGTCACAACATCTAATCCACCCTGCATGCTGTCCCCGGCTCTCACTGCTCATCAGGACAGTCACTCAGTGATCCTCAGGCACGGAGCTGTGGATGGAATCATCTTTTCCAAGAGGGGGCAGTGCCCCTTTGGTTCAAGGGAAAGTGAACACCCAGCAATCAGGAAGGAGTCTTTATAAATAGCTATTTTTATACTCTGAATGTGACTCTTGTGCCTGCTGTTCCTGCCAACAGATTTGTGTTGGCTTGATGTGTTTCAGCTTCAAGGGGCAAGGTATTCCCTGGCTTTTTTCCATAGTTGGGACAAGACTGGTGTTGAAGACACTCAGAAAAATCTAGGGTGGTGAATGATGGGAAGACTGGAGACCAGAGACCAGGAAGGGTGGGCAGAAACATGGAGAACAGGAAAGGGGAGATCTTGAGAAAGGGCTCGGGAAAAGAAAAAGGCTGAGGAAGCGGGGCGAAACTTGCTTAGGATGTATTTTACTGTATAAGTGTGGAACCCTCTTAATAACCTGTGAAGACACTTCTTGTGTCATTTTCATATGTGAGAAATTAACTGTAATATCACAGATGAAATACAGTTTGCACTTAAAAGGCCTTCAGGGTTCAGGGACGTACAGCCAGGGGATCACAGGTTCCAAAGAGTCTTCCAAAGTATAAATAGAGTCCATGAGCTAGGTCAATATTTACAGGTGTGGCCTCCCCAGCCTGGCCAATATTTCTTAATGTAAAATAGCATTTGTGCATTTAATTATAATAAAGACAGCATAGGCTAACTAGTGAGTTAAATCATAATTTTTTGATGTACAGTGGAATTAAATCAGTTAAATCAGTTACTGCTTGGTAACCGGAGACATGGATTGAATAATAAAAATGGGAAAACAAATGATTACTTCAAACAGCTTTATGGCCGACAAAATCCTATTCAATATGGTACCCATGGTGGGAGACGATGGGGGAAGGGATAAAAATAGTGCATTATTCCATAGCAAAAGGGTACATGTAACATTACTACTCTATACCAGGGCTGGATGTTGGTTCCCTTCTAAGCCATGGCAGCCTTCTCATGGTACAGCTTCAGAAACTGAGTTCTTGATGATGCCCCGCTGGGAGGAACGGAGCTGGAATGCAAACCCCATCTCCTGACTTCCAGCCCAGACTCCTTACTGGTTTACTCCCCCTGGCTCCTGTTGCTATACCCCAGAGGCATCTGAGAGAAATGGAAAAGTCAGCCAAAGTCTCCAGAGCTAGCGACAGCAAAGCTGTGAGTTGTTCTCATTCACGCGTGTGAGCTGGGTTTACTCACGTCCACCATGTGGGCCATCTGTATGGCTGCAGGATCCCAGCTTGAGGTCGGCTGGGACCCTGACCCTCTTCGGCAGAGCAGTGATCTGGCCTCCCCATTGGTCTCCAGTCTCCACTCTTGTCCCAGAGTAACAAAGGGCCAAACCCACGAACCTCATGTTTAGAGCAGCCTCTGCACCCCTTCAAGGGTAATTCTGGGCCCTCAAGAATCTACTGTCTCTGAACAGTAACCCTTCTCTTCCATATAAGACAGTGTGTTTCTACGGGCGATTGACACATTCTCCTTTGATGGGCTCTCCCAGATTCTGTCTGGCACCTGACAGTATCTCCTCCTAAGGGCAGGACTCCAAGCATGAAGACTGCCAAAGTCTGAAATCAGATCCTTTCCTAGTGCAGCACACAAGGACACACGTGTGCACGTGCGGGCACACACACAGGCCACAGCAGGAAGGCTTCTCTGAGACTCATGATCCACTGTTCCCAAACATGCTCGCAGACCCTGCCCCTCTGAGGCCAGAGAGTCTCTCCAAAGGCACAGCAGCCTGGCTGGAGAATGGCCACCATGCTGTGAATGGCACCACTTTGGG
The DNA here is from genome assembly GCF_048565385.1 of Saimiri boliviensis. Taxonomy (NCBI): domain Eukaryota; kingdom Metazoa; phylum Chordata; class Mammalia; order Primates; family Cebidae; genus Saimiri; species Saimiri boliviensis. The sequence continues at coordinate 74,845,879 of NC_133456.1, forward strand.
GGTGCCCCTCAGGAGAGAATGCCGAGGGGCAGGTGAGGCCAGGCCCCATCTTGTCAGGGTTTTCCTTTCCTGACGGCCTGAGTCTCCAGGGTGTTTTTCCAGTTAGTATCTGCCCTTGCCCAGAGAAAATAGCTCCCTTCCCTCATCCAAAAAGAAAGAAAGAAAAAACCCTCACAGTTTGGCTACTTCTTAGCAATCCTTTCTCCCTTTGAAGAGTTATTCGTGGAAAGAAAATCCCCTTCAGGCCGATTTGGCGGAGGCTAGAGGGCATGGAATAAGCCTGCTCTTGGCAGTTGTCGGACAGCAAAGTCAAATATTGGGACAAAAAGAAATCCCTGCCTGGAGGAACGGGGAAGGCAGACAGGAATGCGCGCCCCTGAGGTTCTGCAGTGATTCCTTAGCTGTGCTTTCCCAGTGTTCACACGTCTATCAGCCCTGGGAGCTGGTATCTGAAGGTGGTGGGGACAGTAGAGACACAGGTGGGCGAGGCCTCGTGTTAGAACCTGGGCCTTGAAGGCTTAGGGAAGGTGGCTGCCTTGCTGGAGCTGAGCCTCTCACTGGACTCAGGCGACTTCCTGGGTCCTGATCAACCAAGACTAAAATGCGGAACTGTCTGGAGGAGCAGAGGCAAAGCCCGGAAGCAGGTCCGTGTCCTCACCCTACTGTAACCACCAGGTGGGTCCCCAGGGAGCCAGCGGAGCTCTGCCGGCCCACAGCTGCTGGGAGGAATCTCACTTCCCACTTCACAAATGTTGACTGTGGGTCTGATCCGCACTGGTGGCTTCATATACCCAAGAGTCCCACTCTTGATCCTCACATCTACCCGCCCCACTCCGCGGTAGGTACTATGGTGGCTATTTGTAGATGTGTGAGACTGCTGTTCCTTGGCAAGCCCACAGCTAGACTGGAACCGGATCACAGAGTCTGAGGGGATGCAGGCTGGCTGATCCCCTTCTCCCCTCTCACTCCCCCGCCAGCCTTTCTGAATGCGAGGCAGTGCCTGCTTTATGATAGGTCGGGTTACAAAAGTTCCTTGGTTAAGCCAGTTGTTTGTCACTCTGAGCACATTTCCCCGTAGAAACAATGTTATGTTGAGGTTGGGTTCCCAGGCTAAAAGACAAGAGCCAGTTAACCCAGTAGGTACCCAAAATACAATGTCTAGTTTTGGAAAGAGCTTACTGGAGCTGAAGGAGCTCTGGTGAGAAGGCAGAAAGGCCTGAGTTCAAGCCACAGTTCAGTCACTGACTTGCTATGTGGCCTCGGGCAAATCATTTAGTCTCCATGTCTTAGTTTCTTTATTTTTGAATTGACAAAATATTACCAACGTGCAGGGGGTGCTGGGAATATTAATTAAGAACACACACACATGGCCAGGTGTGGTGGCTCACGCCTGTAATCCCAGTGCTTTAGGAGGCCTGAGCAGGTGCATCACTTGAGGTCAGGAGTTCGAGACCAGCCTGGCCAACATAGTGATACCCATTTCTACTAAAAATACAAAAATTAGCCAGAATGGTGGCCAGCGCCTGTAATCTCAGCTACTCAGGAGGCTGAGGTAGGAGAATTGCTTGAACCTGGGAGGCAGAGGGTGCAGTGAGCCAAGATTGGGCCACTGCACTCCAGCCTGGGTGACAGAGTGAGATTCCATCTCAGAAAACAAAGAGATACACATGTGTGTCTGTATATATGTGGATTGGGGATCTTTGCTTCCCTCAACTTCCTGGGAAAGAAACCTGGAGACTTGCACCCTCCATCCCTGGTGGTGACCCCGAGTCTGGGCTGGAGTTCTACTCAGGAGGGGAATGAAGATGCCAGGGAAAGTGAGAAGTAGCAAAGGTGGAAAGGGTAGCAGAGAACTCACACCCAAGTATGCATCCTGCGTCTTCCTTTTACGATCATAAAACTCCAGGACGGTCTGGTTATTTCTGCCTCCGTTTCCTGTGCCTTCCATGCCATCAGGCACTTAGAGGCAGCCTGTCTAGAATTCAGTCCACAGCAAGTCGCTCACTCCTTGTTTTCCCTACCTTTCCCGTCATGAAATTGTTAGCAAGTCAAGTCAAAAACGCATTAGATGGGGCAGATGCCTGGGTAAATACCCCTCTTCTCTTCCCTATTCCATCTTCCTGTGCCAGTTTAAAAAACCTTAAATAGGAAAGCATGAGCCAGAGCCTCGCTCTGCCTGAGAAGACTGTGGTAGACCCTGCCAGCAAAATCCTTTCTATTTCATCCTTTTGAAAATCTCATCCATATGCTCTCTCCTTTGCTTCCACTCTGACGTTTGTGACTTCTTATTCTTGTGTATACATCCCTGCCACCCATTTCAGGGACTGCCACCCAATTCAGAGAATTTATGGGAACTTGTCATCCTCACCTAGCCTGGTGGTGCGGCTGTGTGACCTGCCCCACCATGCCTCTGTCTGCAATCTCTAAGGTCGTGCTCCTCACCCCTAATGAACGCAACTCTTTCAGTTTGCTTCTTTCACTGTGGAGTTGGCAAACTCATCTGTTGGCTGTAGGTGTGGCCCCAGTGGTCCTTCCTGCCAGTTCCTTGGGAGAGCTGCTTGGCACCACCTTAGCCACGCCTCTTATTTCTAGCTTGCACCTGCTGCCCTTTTGTGGGCTGTGATTTTAGACTTTAATTTGAATACTCTACTTTATCCCACTTAAATCTCATTTTAAAGCTCTCCTGTTTGGTCTTCAAGTCTCTGGCCAAAAATATTCCTCCTGGTTTATGTGATAAGCTCCCAATTCCTTGCCAGGGTCCTCTCATTCCAGCATGAAAATCCATGGTCCAGAAGAACAGTCGTTCTCAGATCAGCTACAGAGCAGCTCTGTGTTCCCCATATGTGCCTGTTTCTTCTAAAATTATGACTCATGGCTGAGGAAGAGACTAAAGCATTCCCTTTGCGCGTGTCCCCTGGCTTCCTACCCGACATCCAAAGCCACGAGAGAAAGTAACCAGGATTCTTCCAGATGTGCCATTTGCCACCATGCCACAGGCAGACAGGAGAAAGAGTCTGCAAGTTATATGAGTATGTGCACACGAATGCAGGGGTTTTCACCAATGTGAGTTCCATGAAATACTGGTCTCAAGAGACTCTGGAGTGAGGGGATTCTGTGGTCAAGTAAATTTGGGAAATGAAGTGCTTTACTTTCTCTTGTTTTTTGCATGGTCAAAGCAGGTTAGAATCTACATTAAAAGCTCTACAATATCAAACCGAAAAGAATTATGTTTAACTATATTTTCCAAGTGTATTCAATGATTGACATCCCTCCCAGTCTTCCTGTGAATTTCCTTTTAGCGTGCTGTGGAATGCATTTTTACCAAGGCTGCACATTTAACACATGCTGAGAGAAGACACTCTGGGTAGCTACCTCTGCAGGCGCACGAGGGGTTGAACCTCATGGTGAGTCTGTTAGCTGCTCTGTCTCCCTTCTCCAGAAGGTCCAAATGTAGAGAGTATACTTTTCATTTTCCCCCAAACAGGATCTGGGCATTTCCTCTTTATTCCCATATCTATTTATTAATCAGACTGACTTTTCTTTCTGTTCTCTTTGCCTTCCTGGGTGCCTTTTCTTTCTGAATCATTTCTTTTTTTAAAAAATGTATTTTATTTACTTATTTTTTTGAGACAGGGTCTCTCACTCCATTGCCCAGGCTGGAGTGCAAGTGATAGGATCATATTCACAGTTCCCTGCAGCTCTGAAACCCTGGGTTGAAACAATTCTCCCCTCTCAGCCTCCCAAAGTGCAGAGATTACAGGCATGAGCCAGTGTGCCTGGCCCCGAGTCATTTTTTTAAATGACATCTAGGAACTGTCTGTCAATGTTTTAAAATTCTCGTCAAGCCCATTTATTCTCTCCTTTGGCAGGAGATCAGTTCACATTTATAGCACCAATAATTTGTGACCAAGGTCAGGCAAGAAAAATAAACAATTGGCCCCCATCACAATCCTGAGGTTATATTTCCTGGGCGTCAATGGGACAAGTCGGAGGGCCAAGGCTCTTATGGTGCCTGGCAATGTGTTTATTTGGCTTGCACAGTGGTGTTTAAAATTGGAAAATTTTACATACACACCTGAAGCCCAGCTTCTCTTGAGAAATCAGATCTGTTAATACTGGATTGCTTTCCAACCTGGCAACAATCAACTGCCACTGAGTACAGGCTTCTCCCTTCACACAGGACTCATGCTGTGGTCCTCACCTGTCCCTGAAGCCTCACATCTACCCACTTCTCTCATTTATATTAACTGCCTGGCCTCTGCACGCATTGTTTGGATTTGTGACCCCTCATATAGAGACCTTTGTAGCTTCCCCCTGGGAATTCCCCTGGAAGATGCCTCAAAAGTGTCTCCCTTATTTTCTTCCTGAGATCCTTCCTATCTGAGCTTCTGGTGTCTTTGGTCTTGAGACCTAATGTGTGTCTGATTTCAAGAGCAGACCAGCTGCAGCAGGGCGAGAGATGAATCTTGTTGGCATTTGCGAAGATCACATGCACAGAAATGAAATATCATCCAAATCTACCTCTTCTGGGAAATCATATTTTAGTTGCTCCGTAAGTTAGGGTACAACCTGGTAGATAGATCAACTATTCCACAATCATGAAACACTGAGAAATGAACTTGTCTCTAACCACTAGGAAAGTAACCTAAGCTCACCTATCCCTTTCCCCTGAACTTACCACTTTGTACAAAACATGGTTATTGTGAATTTTAAGATTGTTTGAGACTAGTCTGGCCAATGCGGTGAAACTCTGTCTCTACTAATAACACAAAAATTAGCTGGGTGTGGTGGCACATGCCTGTAATCCCAGCTACTTGGGAGGCTGAGGCAGGAGAATGACTTGAACCTGGGAGGCGGAGGTTGCAGTGAGCCAAGATGGTGCCATTGCATTCCAGCCTGGGTGACAAGAGCGAAACTCTGTCTCAAAAAAAAAAAAAAAAAAAAAAGATTATTCTACCAAGTCTTAATTATCAAGGGACAAATTCTTAAGTAGATAGATTATCCAGTTTTTCACATTTCTTTTCTAACTCATTGGCTGTTAACCATTTCATTTTTCTTTAGTGCAATTATTACCAGTTGTGGGGGTGGGGCCAGAGGGGGAAACTCATTCCACAATATACAAAGGATGAACCAGAATGTCAGCTCAAATCACAGGGTGTCCTGTGGTGTTTTCTTCACCCCAACCCTGCATATACCCGCAGAAACCCTGACTATGAGCAGCCGCCCTTCCTCTCCCCATCCAAGTTCAGGGGCAAGGTAGTACAGAAGAGGAAAAGGGGAACCTGACTAATCACAACACTCTGCGTCGATAGCTCCAATAGAAGTTTCACTAAGTCAACAGTTTGGGGTTTTACTTTATCCAGGCCGTTCTCACTCCTTTTTACTCTATGGTAACCCAAAACTGGAGATTATGGACATGCTTTCAGCTTATTGAGTTCAAAGGCAAGGTAGGGTACTTGGCTTGATTGGCAGTTTGGAGTGCTCTCCAAAAAGGCCCACTTTCAGGATTAAAGGGACACTCCAACAGAACAGAAAGCATCTTGTTATTAGACAGTGAGGAATTTTCATCTAAGTGTAGGTTCAATAAACATGAATATTCAGCGATTACGTAAGTCCCTGATGAGTTAGTTAGTAATTTGAGGGAATAAGTACATTCTTGAAGTGAGAAGAGCCCCTCTTTCACTGAAGAGTATTAGAAGATTGGGAAAATGCCTTCTTAGTAAAATGTGAAGTGGTAAGCACCCCCTACTCACTTCGAATTTAAACACTCCTACAATCTTCAAAGTAGAAATCTACAGTCTTCAAAGAAGAGATGTGATGACCTCCTTCAGAGGAGTGTTTATTGAGGGGATGCTTATACTGAGAAGGCGGTTGAAATCTCAACTCCTATCCAAAGCTTAGAGTCTGTAAGTTACTGTTACAGACAGGAACCATGACAGCGTGCATTTAGATTAGAGATTCCACGGTGGATTCTCATAAACTGCTGGATGTTCTCCTTACAAATCCCTGTAGTAATCAATAGCATCATTCTAATACCTGATCAACTTCAATTCCATTGGTTTATCCACTCTAATTCTCATAGGCAGACAGTTGTTTATACATCAGAACATTAGGAATCAGATAAGTGAGTAAATTTCCCAGTGACGCACAGTAAGAGGCAGGGTAAGGGCTGAAACTCAGTTCTGATGTTGAATGCAGTGAAACTCAGGAATTTGTGTCTGTATTTCACATCAGGGTGACACGACCTGGCATAACAGAGTTGTAAAACCATTTGTTCAGGGTTTCAGTGAAATAATTTACTTATTTCACTTTACTTATCTCACAGAAGAGAGTTACTGCATTTCCTGGTAAGTACAGTGGAAACTTGCTTTCGAAATTTCCTTTGGCCTAATAATAAGTGCATTACAGCTTTTTTTTTAGTAAATGTTGACTTAAATGGGGAATTAAAAATAATCACTTGAATCTTTTTTGAGGACAACTACTCTCTTTTCACCTTGTTTTACAATTTCTTCATAATAAAATGGATGCAATTATGAAAAGTTTGAAGAAAATATGTAGGACTGAATATGCTAATCACATCAGCTCTAAATGCAGCTATGGGCTCTGTTGTATCATCAAAATAACCTTATGCCAAAGGGCACTCATTTTCCAAGTTTTAATTAGTAAAGTATAATAGAAGGCCAAAAAACTCTGACATTACTTTCTCTGGAGCTAAAAACGAAGAGACATGTTAAACTAAGTTTAAAAGCCACCTAAGTTGCTCTCTCCCTGAAGGCATCTGAAACTGCGGTGGTGAGGAAGAGAGACTGATATGCGGATTCTTTTTTTCAATATGAATTTCTACTTCACTACCAAACAGAACGCTTTCAAGCCCAGGGTTTATAAGAAAGCTCTGTCGTTGGTTTCCATAGTTTTTTTTTTCTAGCCCTGATGTGTACTAACTCCTCTGAGGCGGCAGAGCTGGCCCCTTCATCTCGCTCCTGATGCCCCTCTTCCTTCTGTCTCCCCTGGGGGTTGCCTCTTCTCTGGGTCTTTCTGACTAACACTGTCTGTACTAATCTAACGTTTCAGCAAGGTTCAGTATTTTAAGGTCCCAAATGTTTCTAGGAGCCCTGAAACTTTTGCTCCAGAAATACTTTGAAAGGTAAGCCTTTGAAAACAAAGCTACCATGTTATATTGTATTTCCTTCTTGTGTGAAGGTTTGGGGGAGGGCTGATGCTGTGGGTTGAACTGTGTCCCCCCAAAAAATGATATGCGGAAGTCCTCACTCTCTGTACCTGTGAATGTGACCTTATTTGGAAATAAGGTCTTTGCAGATGTAGTCAAGTTAAAATGAGGTTATACCGGGTTTGGGTGAGTCCACTCCAATGACTGATGGATGTCCTTAGAGGAAGAAGGGAATTTGAACAGAGACACAGAGACAGAGGGAGAAAGCCGTGTGATGATGGAAGCAAAGACTGGGACGAGTGACACATCTACAAGCTAAGGACCCCTCATTGGGTGGGAACCTGGTGGGTGCAATGAGTGTACCCCTGGACTCAGAGAAGGTGCTATGTTTATCATCTCAATGAATGGAACTCTCTGTTTTTGGAGGCCTTTGCAAGAGATTCCAAAACCTCTCTCAATAACTCATTTCAGTCCTTAACCTGTCTCCAGGCCGGAAGATTCCTGCTCCCATCCAAATGACAATTCTTCACTTTTAGAGCACATTTTTTCCCTCTCTCATTCTTTCCTGAACTGAGATGAAGAGTAGGAAGGTGTGGTCACTATTTCCTTTGGAGAATCCTTTACACACTTGAGGCCCATTCCCAGTACATTTTCTGTTTCCAGCCAGGAAAAATGATTTTGGATGACTTGTGGTTTTCTCATGGGCCCTTTAGTCATCTCTGTGGCTCTTCTTTCATCTTTTTTGGGTGCATCTTTGGTCATGGGGCACAAAACACATGGAGAGGCAGGGAAGTGTAGCCGGCTAAGAGGAGATGTGGAATAGACAGGACTAGGTGTGAACAGCAGCTTCTCTAGCAACTAGTGTGGTCTTCAGCAAGTCGCCTTATCTTTATGAGCCTCACTTTTCTCATCAGTAAGATGGATCAATAATACTTACCCTTGGTAAGTTGTGCCAGTTAAAAATAATGTACATGAGATTCTTGAAAGGTCTCAAAAATTGATGCCTACTATTGTTGGTATAGGTTGGAGCAGGACTGATTACATTTCTAAACACTTTAATAAACAACCTCATGGTTATTCATGCTTTAAAAACTGTACTAGGCTGGGTACAATGGCTCATGCCTGTTTTCCCAGCACTTTGGGAGGCTGAGGTGGGCAGATCAAGAGGTCAAGAGATCAAGACATCCTGGCCAACATGGTGAAACCCCATCGCCACTAAAAATACAAAAAAATTAGCTGGGCAAGGTAGCAAGCACCTGTAATCCTAGCTACTCAGGAGGCTGAGGCAGGAGAATTGCTTGAATTTTTTTTTTTTTACAATGAGCCTGAACGACTTATATAAAGAAAAATTACTTTTAAATGTTATGTATAGCTTTATAAAAACAAGTTATCACAAATATTGTAAGGGATTTATATATCAAGTTAACTGCTGTAATGCATCAGAATGGCTATTGTGTTTCTGCATGATGGGACTATGAGTAATTGGTTTTTTTCTTACTTTTTTTCTGAACTTTCCAAATTATTTATAATAATATTGCCATGTGCTACATAATAACACTGTATGATGTATTATTAAATTACATAATGATAAATGTATTGACATTTTATAGAAAAACTTTTAATCAAGATAAACGAAGAGAAAAGTAATTCCATATATTTCTACATTGATGACTCACACCTATTTAATATTAAATATATGTGTATCTGCCTATATTAGAGAATCACCAAACTTCAGAGTTTTAAGGGCTTCTGAATCATCTACCATGACTATTATCTGATGTAGGATCTGTCTTTGTAACAAGAATATTCATAACAATATTAATAGCTACCACTGATGTGCTGACTCTGTAATAAACACTTTAAATGCCTTGTTCCACTAGATTCTCGAAATGAGCCTATGAGGTTAGTAGGCAGAATAATGCCCCGAAGATGTCCATGTTCTAATCCCCAGAGCCTGTGAGTATGTTAGGTTATGTGACAAAGGGGGAATTAAGGTTGCAGATGGAATTTAAAATGCCAGTCAACTGACCTTGACATGGGGAGAGGATCCTGAATTATCTGGGTGGGTTCAGTGCAATCAGGGTCCTCATAAGTGGAAGAGGGAGGCAGGAGAAAGAATGTCAGAGGGCTGCCATGAGAGAAGGGCTCAACCAGCCACTGCTGGCTTCAACAATGGGAGGGGGCCAGGAGCCAAAGCAGGGGGACAGCCCAGAAAAGGCAAGGAAACAGCTTTTTCCGCGAACCCTCCAGAAAGGAATGCAGCCCTGATGGCACTTTGATTTTAGCCCGGTGACACCGATTTCAGACTTCCGACCTCCAGAACTGTAATACAGTTGTGTCGTTTTAAGCCACTAAGTTTGTGGCACTTTATGACAGTGACAACAGGAAACTCATATAATATTATACCCCAACTTTAGAGGCAAGCAGACTGAGGTTTAGGGGGAGTAACTTGGCCCAGGTCACACACAGTGGTGACATATGAACTCCAGGATTTGAATCCAGGTTGTCTGATAATACAACCTGTCCTATTGGGCACTTGCCTCCAAAACGATTGCCTGGCATGGACGTGAATGTAAAATATGAAAACTCATCACCTTCTCCAGTGGCTCACTGCACTTGAGGATGGCTCTGACTGTTAGAATTGATGTCCTGTTTGGGGCTTAAACCAGTCTTGCATTCTGGCCACCTTTTCATTGATTTGTCATGCAAAATAACACAATTCCTGCTTTATAAGAAAAGCCTTGTACCTATTTGAGGCCAATAATCCCTTCTCTCTAAGGCTTCTCTTCTTTGGGTGGAACAATCCCAGATTCAGCCTTTCGTTGGAAGCCATCTAAAGTTCCAGCACCTTCTTGACTGCTCCCTTCTGGAAAACATCCAGACTGCCAACACTCATGTTAGGATCCAGCCAGTTCCTACCTTACTTTGAATTTGTGTGCTTTGATTTTCTGCCATAATGTTATCGTGCTAACTTCAACTCTTGTGAACTGGATTACACTACATCTGGAGCTCTTTGATGGAAATATTTCTAGAAATCAATCAGTTAGTAAATGCTGATAACTTTGGGATTATCTGGCCCACAGTCTTGAAAACATAGTATGCTTTCAAGTTCCTTCTGATACGATCATAAACTGATTCTGCTATTTGTTGGCATGAATAAGACCTTTCCTGTTCTACCCTGGCAAGGGCTAGAAGAAAAAGCCTATTAAGCTACGGTAACAAACAGTTCTGGCCAGTGGGCAACCCTGTAGGGAGGCTTGAGATGCCATCGGCTGCTGCTGTGTAAGTCTGAGAGGTTGTGCTGTCCGTTTCCATGTGATCTAGGGGCCCAGGAGGAAAATGAAGAAATTGTTAAGAATCAATGTGATCTCATCATATTACTTAAAATATTGTGAATGTTAGGACAGAGAGAACTGCATACAAATATTAATAACAGACTCCCAAAGTCTTTGATCATTCACCACTTCAGATGATCCATGCGGTTGCTCCCTTGTTTCTGCAAATAATCGAGGGCTGACTATAAACAATCCAACAACAACAAAAAATACCCCTGAACTTCTGCAGTTGTGTAATGATGAGCATCTGATGAAAAAAAAAAACCATATTTCATTCATTTTACTCTCTGTATCTCTCTCAAAGAGGGATGGGGAGGGTGGCGGACAAAATATTTTTGTGGCTTAGTATTTAAATAGTCAAGTAATTAACTCAGTTGCTCTGTCAGAATTGACTCGAAAGTCAAAGGCACTTGAGCATAAAACATAAGATTTGCATATCCTTTACAAATACCTACAGGAATAAGAAAAATCACAGAAAATGCCACAATTAATTTCATGTGGGGCTTTTCTGAATCCCAGAGATTTAAGTAAAATAGTTTGCTATATTGAGGGAAGCATGTGCAGACAGTCTGGACCTCTGGCTACCTGCAGCAGGTCTCTTTTGGGGTGCCAAATATTAGAGGAGGAGAGGCAAAGCCCAATTCAGGGCGCAAAATGAAGACTTTAATGGCAAGAATTTTTAACTTCGCTATATTTGCTGCTGTTGAACCTTTATGCCTTGAGAAAGTCAAACATCTGGGTTGTAATAGTGGGCTACCTCACAGGGCGCCAGGAAAAAATAACTTAGAAGGGTTTCATTTTTAGATATAAGAAGAAAATCTTATGTAGATTGTGATATATTTTATGCTTCTGACGGCAGAGCATACTGCAGGTATTCAAGAGAGGAAGTCCTTCCTTTTATTTTCAGAACTGTATGACTTGAGCTTTGTCAGTTTCTATTTTGTTTCCCACAGAACATCTCTGCCTTTATCTGAGGTTAGGGTTGGGGAGAGGTTCACGGTGGGTGAAGGGAAAGTAGCTTCCGGGAGGGAAGGATGTCACATCCCCAGCATCTGAGCCACCTGCCTACCTGCCATGCAGTCCATGACCCCTGCTAGGAAGCCAGAAACACCCAGGAAGCACATGAAACCTGTCCTGCTGCTCTCCTTCACTCACTTCTGTTCCTCCTGATACCATTTCACCTGGGGTCTGTGACCCCTTCCCTTGATCCCGCTAGCTGGGACTTGGCACTGTACTTCAAATCTCTAGCATTTAGATTCCCAGCCTCTGCCTCTTGGACCTCCATGGAGCCAGTGAGGAGATTTCCTCTAGAGCTACTGTCCTGTAGGATCCAAACCAAGCAAACTGGTGCCATCTTCCCACCCCTAAAAGAGGAATTTGGGCAGAGTCAATGCATCACTGCTGGGGTCTCCTCCAACTTTTAGTTGACCTCCAGCTTTTCAGGTTAAAGGCCATGTCAATGGAGCATTGATTCTATGATAACTGAATCCCATTTGCCATTCCATTGAAAAAAAAAACAAGAAACCTTTGACCGTTAATACTTGATGGTCAATTTAAGGTAATGTTTGTTATTCAATGACATTCAACAACAAATGTTTATTGTGAACCTACTGTGTACTATGAACTTACATATTACGTCATTAAATATTACAGCAACCTTGAAAAATTTTCAAAAGAGGCAGCAAAGGGTTAAGAAGATTAACTTGCCCAAGGTCACATAGCTAGTAAGTGGCAAAGCCAAGTTTTGATGCCAGTTTACTCTATACCCTGCTGCTTTCTTCTATAAATAGTTACAAAGTCCTTAGTTATTTACAAGGTATATTTCCAGCCTCTTAAAAACTCAAGCTATATTAGGGCTTCTGGGGAGCCCCTCATCAGTGACTCCATGGGCCCTGCTCCAAGAAAGCTAATATTTCAGAACCTGTTAATTAGTCAAGGGCTTTTGAGAAAGGTGGTCAGATTCTAGCAGGAATGAAGCACCACTTGGGTCCCTTTGAAGGGCCTAACAGGAAAGAACTGGCTTCAGCCTCCACTGCTGAGAGACCGTCAAGTGGATGACACTCAGCAGGTTTAGAATAACATGTTCCTGAAGCACTCTGAGTTTCTAACCAACAATGAAAACATGCCATGGTTAGACTTCTCTCTCTGGACGCTCACTGAGAGTGACATTAGAATTAGGTGGCTTTTATGTATAGATTCCAGATGCAAAACCTTTGTGGAGACTTCATCTGGAAACTTCGTGGTGGGCTGCTTCTTGGTGGTCGAAGACTTCAGTGGCTTTCGTGGCTCCTCTGCTAGGACTGACTGCTATCTGCTTGTGGAACTGACAGTCCCTCTCCTTCTCTCTTAGTTGAAACCCTCTTTCTTCCATTCTTTTGCCTCTATTGCAAACACCCTACTCTGTGACTACTGGCAAATGTGTCTTCTTTTTATTAATTCCGCTCTCCTTTCCAGGCCCAGCTCATAGGCATGAGATCTGGACCCAGGGCCCCACACTTAGGAGGGCTCAGTGTGTAGTTTAACGCTTTGCTGTCACTGCCTTGAAATTCATAATAATTTTTGAAGAAGGGGCCTCACATTTTTAATTTTGCACTGGGCCACACACAGATCACATCAGCAGTCCTGCTCCTTGCTGTGGACATGGAAACAGGGAGAATACTCTTACCACGCAAGGTATGACTGGGTGGTGTACCTGTTCTCCTCGCCTTTGGAACTCGGCAGGCATTTTCCCACAGAGACAATCCATAAAGGTGGATGATGCCAATGATAGCTCCATCCTCCTTAGCCTCAGAGCCTTCATCTCTCAAATGTGGACAGTAGCACTTACTCTTGCATGTCATTGTGAGCAACGAGTGGGATGATGTACATAGTACTTATCAGGGCCAGGCACAGTGGCTCGTGCCTGTAATCCCAGCACTTTGGGAAGCTGAGATGGCTGGATCACTTGAGGTCAGGAGTTCAAGGCCAGCCTTGTCAACAAGGTGAAACTCTGTCTCTATAAAAATACAAAAATTAGCCGGGCATGATGGTAGGCACCTGAAGTCTCAGCTACTTGGAGGCTGAGGCAGGAGAATTGCTTGAACCTGGGAATACATGACTTTCTTGATTAAGTCATGACTTGGTTTCTTCCAGCCCCTGTTCCTTTTTCTTTAAATGGGAATGCTAATATTTATCTTGTAAGGTTGTTTTGTGATTTAAATAATTTAATGTATTTAAAGACCCTACTTCACCACTTGGCATCTAAGAGGAGCTCAAAAATTTATGACAGTTCTTGGTCGGGTTTCCCTTTAACACTATTGTAGACTTAAAACAATAAATTTGGCCAATAGTGGTGGCTCGTGCTTGTAATCCCAGCACTTCGGGAGACCAAGGCAGGTAAATCACTTGAGTTCAGGAGTTTGAGACCAGCCTGACTAATATGGTGAAATCCCATCTCTACTGAAAATCCAAAAAAAAAAAAAAAATTAGCCAGGCATTTACAATTCAGGATGTGATTTGAAAATAAAAAAAAAAATTAGCCAGGTGTGGTGGTGTGTGCCTACAATCCCAGCTACATGGGAGGCTGTGGTAGGAAAATCACTTGAACCTGAGAGGCAAAGGTTGCAGTGAGCCGAGATTGCACCACTGGACTCCAGCCTGGGCGACAGAGTGACTCCTTCTAAAAAAAACACACAACCAAAAAAAAAAAAAACCCCAGAAAGAAAACAATCCATTTGCAAATGATGTTTGGGATATGACCATTAATAAGTTCTTATATACTGTACAACTTCCTGTATACTATATATCACCTGGTAAAATGTAACCACCTTGTATATTAAAATAATTTTGTAAAAAAAATTTGAGCAGTAGTTTTCCTTTTTTTTTGCTAGACTATGAGTTTCTTGAAGACAGGAGCCATGTCTTATGTACCCTTTATTTCAGATCACTTTCAAACACTTTAGAATCTCAGTAGAATCAAATTTCTCTTTTGTACTTTATTCCAACAGTGAAACAATAATCTCCTTAACATTCCTCAATTAGCAATTCATAATTAGCCTATCAATAACTAGGAGGTAGACAGGGCCAAAAATAGCCCCATCTCTGCCCTTAAAGGCCTTTTTTCTTTCTTTCTTCTTCTTCTTTTTTTTTTTTTTTTTGAGACAGAGTCTCGCTCTGTTGCTCAAGCTGGAATGCAGTGGTGTGATCTCAGCTCACTGTATCCTCCGCCTCTCAGGTTCAAACAATTCTCCTGCCTCAGCCTCCCCAGTAGTTGGGATTACAGGCATGCATCACCATGCCCAGCTAGTTTTTGTGTTTTTAGTAGAGACGGGGTTTCACCATGTTGGCCAGGATGGTCTCGATCTCTTGACCTCAGGATCCGCCCGTCTCGGCCTCCCAAAGTGCTGGGAATACAGGTGTGAGCCACTGTGCCTGGCAAGGCCTTTTCTTTTTTTGCCCATCACACATGGCTCATATTTCCGCCTCCTTGGGTCTGGTTATTGCTCCATTAACAAAACTATTCCATCAGGGAACATAACTTGGTTTTGTGCATCCAGCTATCCTCCCTGGCAACAACCTATATAGAGAGGCCATGGAGGAAGAATTTCCCGGACCCCAGCGGTTGAGTCATAATTTGATGCCTATTAGGATTCAAAGAGGCCTCCGACCTGTGACTTTTAAACACAGGTTCCTTTAATAATCTTCTGATAGTTACGGACATTTTCTGCAGAAAAATACATTCCATACCTTAGCACAATTTCAAGGTGTTCTCAAAATGCCTGAAGCCCTTGGATCCCAGGTTAAGAATTCTTGTTAGCCCAGAAAAAGGAATCAGCAATGCGAATGATTCCGGTTTCCTGAGAAGTTCTAGCCCTGACTATTCACTATCACTTGCTCAAAACAAAACAAAACAACGGAACAAAACACAGCAATGACAACTCCCAAGATTTAACCTCAAAGCTATCCCTGAGAGTCCAAACCTGGGTAGTAATGGTAAAGGCTTCCAGCCAAGCAGTAACTACTCTTTGGAGAACCCAAGTTCAGCCGGCGTAAAATAAGCCTTGCTTGATAATAGCGTTTACATTTCCAAATCCTGGGTATCAAGCTTTCTTCCTATCCCTTGCGGCCCTTCCTAAGTTTAGCCGCTGGTGTAATGCGGTAACCATGGCAACAACCACCTGCCTATTTAAAACCATCTCCAATGCTAAATGAGGAAGCCTGGAGAAAATGGCTGCTTGCCTGCCTCTCCGTGGACAAATTGGGCACTCCTGGGTATTTTAGACATGGGCGAATAGGCAGGGTAGAAGCAGTAAATATGCAAAGTTCTCAACAGGAAGCGTCTGGTGACCTTGTGAAATAGGTGCTACCTCAGTCCTTCTGTCTTCACTCATTACATAGGCACGCATGTTTACATGCAAATCCCTGTGCCTGTCACCCAGGCGGCCATGCTACCTTGACCTCAATCAGGTGAAGAGTGAAGTGAGAACCAAACCTCAAAGAGTAGTCTTGTTTATGGGATGTTGGAAGTGAGAAGCGAAAACAGTTCTACAGATCACAGTGAATTTGTTCATAACTCGGCATTAATGCACACTACAACATTTTTTTTTTCTGATGGATGTGTCTTTCTAATTGTACTTAATCGTGTGGGTGATTGATGATTGCTCTATTTATGTCATATGTTGGCCTGCCTATTGATTTTTGGCATATGGAGAAATTTCCCCCTCCCTCTGCTTCCTTGCTTTCTACGAACTAGAGAGCTTTGGTTTCTTTCCCCTGTCGAGACCATACAACTGATCACACCGAACGTCTTGCCCTTCCACAAGTACACGGAACGCGCTCACTCCTTCGTATCTTTTTGTACATTTGCTTTCTTCTCCCTGTGTTGCCCTCCTCTTTTTCTGTGTCTTGGTTCGGGCATCTCTGTCACTGGAAAACCCTCCACGCCACATACCATGTCCTTGGTTTGTGCTCCCACAGGTGACCTCCAGTCACATCACTCAACACAAACCATTCTGCACATCTGCTTTCCAGCCGTTTCCAGCACCGGGCTGTGAGTCCCCTACACGGGTCTGTCCCAAACGCCTGTAGACCAGTGTCTGGGGTGCAGTATGTTTTCAAAAGCTCTGTTGAACGAATGGATGAATGAATGAACAGAACCCCGTGGCTTTCATAAGCATATGGCACATGCACACGAGTACATATAGGGATACTTGTGTGGGGCTGGGTGCCATGGCTCATGCCTGTAATACCAACACTTTGGGAGGCTGAGATGGCGGATCACTTGAGGTCCGGAGTTCAAGACCAGCCTGGCCAATATGGTAAAATCCTATCTCTACTAAAAATACAAAAATCAGCCAGGTGTGGTGGTGGGCACCTGTAATCCCAGCTACTTGGGAGGCTGGGGCAGGAGAATCACTTGAACCCAGGAGGCGGAGGTTGTAGTAAGCTGGGATTGTCCCACTGCATTTCAGCTTGAGCAACACAGCAAGACTCCATGTCAAAAAAAAAAAAAAAAAAAAGATAATAAAAGATACTTGTCTGAACAGAGGATGGTGAAAGTCTGAGGAATGGGTTGAAGAGGAGTACTTAAAAAAAAAGTGATTTATATGTATCTGGGAGTGCAAAAGACTGTTAGAGGAGACATCTGAACTGTAAGTTTGTGACTCCAGTAGCAGGGTCTGGAAGTACTCATGTTTCTAGTGTGCCGTGTGTATAGCCTGTGTGTGACAGCAAGAAGATTCTATGACAGCATGTACTTCCTAAAAGGTTCGTTCAGCTGCTACCAGATCCCACAGGTCAGTCTTCTGAAGCTGCAGTGTTCAGTTTCTGACCTCTAGAAAGACCCCCTTCTTCTTGGTTAACCTCTCAGGCTGGGGGGTCGGGACAAAGAGCAGGAATGAAAATGGCAAGCTCTGAAAATGACGGGGTACTGGGCTTTAAATGAATGTCCTCAGCGAATGCTCTAACCTCTTTTTTAAAGATAATTCTTGCTTGTAATCCCAGCACTTTGGGAGGCCAAAGTGGGTGGGTCACTTGAAGTCAGGAGTTCGAGACTATCCTGGCTAACGTGGTGAAACCCTGTCTCTACTAAAAATACAAAAATTAGCCTGGCATGATGGCGCATGCCTGTAATCTCAGCTACTCAGGATGCTGAGGCAGGACAATTGCTTGAACCCAGGAGGAGGAGGTTGCAGTGAGACGAGATTGTGCCACTTACTCCAGCCTGGGTGACAGCAAGACTCTGTCGCAATAAATAAATAGAGACAAATCAGTGGGCTAAATAAAAGCCAACACCTTCAGGTTCAAAGACAAAGTCCAAGTCATTATCCATCCTCCTCCCACCTACCTAGAGTTGGGGTGGGAACAGTGTCTGAAATAGCGGTCATCTCGAAATACAGGATACAACAAAGAAAAAGAGAGAATGAAAATTAACCAATGAGAAGAAAGAGAGAAAGAAGGAAGGAGGGAGAAAGGGGTAGCTATGTGTCAGACACAGCTCAGTTCTGGCAAATTTCCTCCTACAGGGGAGAACTGTTTGCTTTCATTTGCAAATGACCTAGTTTTCTCTTTTCTTTTATTTCTGAACCTAACTTGGAGACTTCACAGAGGGCCCAGGCTGAGGCTGGTACCTTTGCAGGTACCTCTCTGCTGCTGCCCTCTGCTGTTGGGGGAGGCAAAGAAGACGCCCTCCTGGTCCTCCTGTTCCAAGCCCTGGAGCTGCCATCTCCTCCCATTTGAGACCGACAGAAGCTAGGGTCCTCTCCAGCCTCCCCACCCTTCCCCAAAAGAATCATGAGGGGCTGGGGCTGGAGGCGCTGTACTAGAAAGCAGCAGAGACTCAGGAGTTGGGGCTCCAGTTAGCCAAGGGCAGACGCCCTCCCACCTCCTCCCCTGCAAAAGCAGGCCCTTCATACCCACCTCCCGTTTCCCAGCCCCTCCCTCAGTTCAGATCCTTTGGGAGAGGACAGACAGTTATCCTGAGCCAAATTTCTGACATTTTTTTTTCTTGGAAATGGAAACCCTCCTTCCGGCGATGTGGCAGGAAGGCCAAGTCCCTGGCGGCCCTGGCTAGGAACATTTCCGGAGAGCAGGTGAAAGGCTTCTGTTCTGCCAGGGCCACACTGGGTGGGCGGCAGTGCAGCCGGGCCTGCAGCTTACCTGCTGTTGAATTTTTCAGGGTGTTTCTCTCTCATCACATGGAATCTGTGTGCAATGGAAGCGTCCTGAAAGTGAAACAGAAAAAGCAGATCCTTGGTGAGTGGTCATGACAGTGCAGTGTGGAATGAAGGGACCCACACATGCCCTCGCTGAGTCATGCCAACCCTGGGACTCTATCGCACATGGTGGGGCTCCAGGTCACATCTGCGGCACCAACAGAGGCTCAATGCCACCTCCAAGGGGATGAGCTAACACCTCCAATACTCTCACAGCCTCTGCCAGTTGACCCAAGCCCTTATAGTTTCACTCTGTCCCAGGAGCCGAAAACAGATAGTTCAGGGGTGAGTGAAGGGGAAAGCCACTGCCCTTTGGGGAGAATGTGAGTCTGTGAGCTGTTAGAGAGCAGGAGCCTGTGTCAGGGGCTGAGCGTGAGTCTCTGGAAATGACTTTCCATATTAATTCTTTTTAAAATAGTTTTTATTTTGGAATATTTTGACTTACGAGAAGTTGCAAAAAATAGTATAGAGTTCCCATGTCCCTTTCACTCAGCTTCCCCGGATGATTATTAATGGTTTTTTTTTTTTTTTTTTGAGATAGAATCTTGCTTTGTTGCCCAAGCTGGAGTGCAGTGGTGTGATCTCAGCTCACTGCAGCCTCCGCCTCCTGGGTTCAAGCGATTCTTCTGCGTCAGCCTCCTGAGTAGCTGGGATTACAGGTGTGTGCCACCACACCTGGCTAATTTTTTGTATTTTTAGTAGAGACAGGGTTTTGCTATGTTGGCCAGGCTGGTCTCAAACTCCTGGCCTCAGATGATCTACCCCCTAAGCCTCCCAAAGTGTTGTGATTACTGGCATGAGCCACCACGCCTGGCCGATTTATTTTTTCGTTTACGATATACTAAGAGTTTATGGTCTTGGAGAGGCACCCCCATGGATGCTGGGGTGAGAAGTGCAGACCCAGGGAGGCCTCCGTCCCTGAAGTCTATGTAGCCGGTACCATTCCCCCTCGGCAGCAGCACCTCCTGCTCCCAGACTGTGCCCACCTCCCACTCTCTGAGCAAATTTCAGTGAACACCCTCAATAAGAATCATATGACATTCGTCAAGTGCTTCTCTAAAATTCAAGAAAACATTCCATCTACTTCTATTCCTTTGAAGCACTAATTTTCTTCTGTCAGGAAAAAAAAAATGGGGAAAGAAAAAAGCAATCACATGTTGCCTGGTACAAGCTGTACTTCACTGTCTCCTACCCCCTGTACTGCTGACTGGCTCTCGGCTTTCTGATTCAGGCCCCCTCCTTCCATACAGTTCTGGTTGTCCTTGGTTTTTCCATAACTAGGTTTTGCAAAGCTGCTTTTCACAAAGACCAGCCTTTAAAACATGATGAGTTAAGCACGCGGTCCCTAATTTGACAATGTAATCCCTTGGCAAATACACAAAGTAGCAAGGAGAGCTGAGCGGCTCCTTTTCTAAGTCTTAAAAAGGCAATGAGGGTAAAGACTCTGACCATGTTTCTCTACCTGGGGATTTGAAACAGAGTCAAGATTCACTTTCACTCCCTGGAGCTTCTAGGTCAGGCAACGAATGCCCTGAGCATATCTACAATCAGCAGTCACTTCATTTAAATTTTGGAAACCAGGGCTGCCACGGTTCAGACCCTTTCTTGGTTATTAAGGCATAAACCCTTTCTTGATGATAATTAAGGCAAAGCGAGACTGTTTTGAAGGCGGGAGACGAGAATTACAAATCTGTGAACGTGATAATGGCATTTTTGATGGCCTTACTGACATCTTTTCTTTCGGGTGTGGGGTGACGAGGAGACAGTGGAAGGTATGGCCATAGGTCCTCTTTCCTGAACTACAACTCAAGGCACATGGTTGGACAAAGAAATTTGAGCCCCTTCCAAGTACACGAAGCAGTCATTTGGACTCTTAAGATACTAGAATGTCTAGGCCAGTACTATCCAATAGAAAAACAGAGTAAGTTACATATGTAACTTAATATTTTCTAGTAACCACGTTAAGTTTAAAAAAAGGACAAAATTAATTTGTAAAAAATTAAAAAAAATTTTTTTTTGAGGCAGAGTCTTACTCCATTGCACACGCTAGAGTGCAGTGATGTGATCTCAGTTCACTGCAAGCCCCGCCTCCTGGGTTCAAACAATTCTCTTGCCTCAGCCTCCTGAGTAGCTGGGATTACAGGTGTGCACCACCACGCCTGGCTAATTTTTGTATTTTTAGTAGAGACGGGGTTTAACATTGTTGGCCAGGCTGGTCTCAAACTCCTGACCTCAGGTGATCCACCCGCCTCAGCCGCCCAAAGTGTTGAGATTACAGGTATGAGCCACCATGCCCAGTCTGAAATTAATTTTAATAATATATTTTCATTAACCCAATAAGCCCTGAATATTATCACATGGAATTAATAGAAAAATTATTGAGACCTTAAGAAAAATTTTTATATCACATTTTTGAAATGCATTGTGTATTTTATACTTACAGCTCACCTGACATCTCAATTAAGACAAGCCCCATTTCAAGCACATAATACCACATGTGGCTGATGGCTGTTTTGTGGGGTAAGGCAGGTCTAAGTCACTTTGGCAGTTTATGGAGATAAAAAGATGGAAAGGAGACCATAGGACAGATTATTTGAAATCTGGGTTGTTCTGGAAATCACAGCAGATTGGGGAATGGAAAAGGGTACAGACCCTTGCCCACTCTGGGGAGTCCCACTGTCTTAGTATCTTCACGGCTTTCACAGGTGACAAATAAGAACCTGATGCCAGCAGGATCCAAAAATCTGCAGGAAAAATTATGTCTTGTGGAGAAATTCCATAGGCGGTAGGATGCTTATTATCATGGTGGGAGGCTTGCCTGGTGATAGCTAGGAACAAGCTGTAAGGTGGAAAACTGTGCGTGGGTCAGTGTGACCTCCGTGGCCTCTCCTTGGCCCCTGGGCTCCCCTAGTGTCAGAAATAGATTTCATTGAATCAAGGGATTAGCTGTTCACCCGTCCTGTTAAGGCTTATGAAAGCAGAGCTTGTGAGAAGTTGAGAGTTACACATGCCTTGGGAATTATTTGGTAGTCCCAAACTTCCTGTCACTGACACCTGGCCATCCTGACATTTTCTGCTGATCCAAAAATAAAGAACAGAGAGGAGCAGGCCAGAGAAGTCAGAGGAAGTGGCATCCTGAATGACCGTGTTTAAAATCTCCTGCCAGCAGATATTATCAGTTCGAAGGGCTGATAAGGCCAGCTATCTTAGCTTCTCAATGGTGAGAATCTGATGTGTGGATGGGGCTGTTGTAGCAGAGAGTGAACAGTCATTCCTTGGAGAAGCCAGGAAACCCTGCCTTATGTATTCTCTCATCTATTAAATGGGTTCTGTTGGCACCAAGGGGTCTTGGTAAACTCATCAGAGAAAATTCTATCCACAGCACCCAGGGGCACTGTGTCAGGGGTCATTGCCATCATCTTTATAAATACAAAGCAGCAGACATTTGATAGCAATAAGACATTCTAGATCCTTCAACAGATGCAAAGACCTCACAGGGCTCTCTTTGCCAATGGAGCCTGCCTCTATTTGATCATCATAAGGAAGTAAAACTTCCTTGGTTTACATACCTACTTCTCTTACAAAGTTTGGGAAGTCAAATAGGGAGCAAGACCTTCTGCAAATGTCAGCCCCAGACTCTGTGAGGGTTGCGTGCTGGTTACTTGTTTTCTCAAGAATTTCTCTTTTCAACTCTGAAAGAGCGAGCATACAAACCCTGCAAACATTTTATTGAAAGCCAGAGGCACACCAATGAGATGAGAACAGCCCTGGCTTCTCATTCTTCTGCAATATAACATTAAATATGGATAAAGAAAAGTATGAAAAAAATCACAAGGAAGATATTGTGAAGTTGTTCATAGTTGGAAAGATGAATAGATTGGATTATTATAAGTCAGCCCAGGGTAGGTAAACTATCTTGACCACTGAGAGTGATGGAGAATCTGTTTATATGCATTGCCATGGGGACAATTAATTAGCCAGCCAGCAGGTTTTCCTTCCTTCTTACCTCCTTTCTTTCCTTTTTCCTCCCTCCCTCCCTCCCTCCCTTCCTTCCTTTTTTCCTACTTTTATGCTAGAATAAATTAAAACTATGATTACTGATTAGTCTCGTCTCTTGGGTTTAGAGCTTGCCTATTTAGTTGAGGGAAGGCTGTCCATTTCCTTTTGGTGTGTTCATCCATTTGGTCAGCAGACACTAAGGAGGGCCGTCTTCTGCAGGGCACTGTGTCAGGACAGGGAGGTGTCAGGAACCATGTTTCTGTCAGCTGGAGCTGGGGGTGTTGGAAAGGGAAGAGCTGGGGCTGATGCTTCTGCAGGCAGCTGTGCTGTACCCTGCTGTCTAGAAGTTCCCAGGCAGCTCTGCCTGTCTTGCTCCTCAGCCCTGGCTTCCAGCCTGTTGCTGAGAGGGGCTAGCTCCCCCCTCCTTCCTTGCTTCCCTCTCCATTTATTTCAGTTCTGGCTTCCCGGCCAGTGAAGAGCCACTTCCTTTGACCATTCTTCTCTGCTGTAGTAGGTTGCCTTCACTCCCTGAGGACTTGGTCAAGACCATCTGCATCAGAACAATCTCAGGGGCTTGTTAAAAATGCCGGTTCCCGGACCTCACCCAGCCCTACTGAGATGGAATATAAGTCAGCATCTGCTGTTGGGGTGAAATTGACATTTCTAACAAGGGGTGCGGGTGAGCCGCCATAGCTAAATTTTGAGATGCCCCTCCTATCAAACGATGTTACATTTGGCAACATGAAGACAGAGGGGGCTTCCGAGAGGCAGGTCCACAGCTCAGCTGGCTCTAGAGCTCGACTCAGGATTCCAAGCTCGGCTACTCACCAGCCTGCACTTGTTTCTGTACCTCGCTAAGCTACAATTCCTTCTTACAAAACACAAAGGGATAAGGCTTGCATCTCTCATCAGGGAAACTATGTCTGGTATGCAGTAGGTACTCAATAAATGTTAGCAAGTTCTGTTCTGGTTACTATAGGAAAAATATATGAGTTTTATTTTTTAATTGTCATTATGGGAAGCCTACGCTCCAGAACCCCAGACCTGTCAGTCATGTCTGATTTGCAGGAGCTGAAGGCTGCGCATGTTCCTGCTGGGGGAAGTGGAGCCTGAGCAGCTGGTCCAAAAAGGAAAGGGGCCTGTGCACAGTAAGAGGAGGGAGGGCATCAGCATGGTCACTGGAGGGGACGTCTAGGGAAAGATAGGCCTCAGCTGAGGTGGGGGATGCAGCGGGATAAATCAGACTGGGGCAGAGGAACCCCTAAGCTTGCTCCCAGTCCACCACCTCCATCTCTCGGAACCTGATCATGGGCCCAGCAATGCTTCCCTCTTCTGCTTTAGTAATAGAAAAAGAGCACTGGATTAGGAGACAGAAAATGAAGGCAAATCCCTTAATCTGAGTCTGTTTCCTTACTCATAAAATAGAGATAATAGTGCCCTTCAGAATATATCTGTGAATACGGTAAATTTTAAATCCTTTTGTAAATATAAGATATTATTATTTTTAATCCTTTCTTCTCCCATGGTTTTCTATTTAGGCTTCTTATTAAAAAAGTAAAACCTAGGCCAAGCACGGTGGCTCACACCCGTAATCCCAGCACTTTGGGAGGCCAAAGTGGGCGGATCGCTTGAGGTCGGGAGTTCGAGACCAGCCTGGCCAACATGGTGAAACCCCATCTCTTCTAAAAATACAAAAATTAGCTGGGAGTGCTGTTGCATGCTTGTAATCCCAACTCCTGAGTCAGGAGAATCACTGGAACCTGGGAGGTGGAGGTTGCAGTGAGCTGAGATCATGCCATTGCACTCCAGCCTGGGCGACAGAGTGAGACTCTTGTCTCAAACACAAAACAAAACAAGACAAAAAAACCCTTTACTTACACCTGTTATCCCCTCAAGCCATCTATCATTTCTCCTTCTCTTTTCTTAAAAAAAAAAAATTAAAATACCAAACTTTCAGAAGAAACCCAGCTGAGGATGGTTGAGGAGGGCAGGTATCAGAGTCTGGGGCAGAGGATTGGTCTGGAGGGTTTCCTATGCATGTGAAATGGGCAGCACAACTCCAAAGACAGCGGAACAGAGAGGAGAGAACCTGGCTCCAGAGCAAGGTGCTGCCATGCAGGTCAAGGGTCTTGAGGCCTCGTCTGTAGAGTGGGATGGGGGAGGATACTGGTACCTGCAGGACTGCTGCGAGGACTGGAATATGTACAGCCTTGCATTGCAGAGAGCACACAGGTGCTCAATAAATGCTAGTGTCTGTTCTCACTTATAAGTGGGAGCTGAACGATGGGAACGCATGGACGCATGGGGGAAAACAACACACACTGGGGCCTGTGGGGACGTGGCGGGAGGGAGCGCATCAGGAAGAACAGCTAATAGATGCTGGGCTTAGTGCCTAGGTGACGGATCATCTGTACAGCAAACCACCATGGCACACGTTTACCTAAGTAACAGACCTGCACATCTGCACGTGCACCCCTGAACTTAAAAGTTAAGGGAGAAAATTTTGATAAATATTTGCTGAAAAAAAGAATAAATCGTTCTATAATTCTGTCATTCTCTCTCTTTTTTTTTTTTTTTTTTTTTTTTTGAGACCGATTCTTGCTCTGTTGCCCAGGCTGGAGTGCAGTGGCCCGATCTCAGCTCACTGCAACCTCCATCTCCCAGGTTCAAGCAATTTTCCTGCCTCAGCCTCCCCAGTAGCTGGGATTACAGGTGCCCAACACCATATCTGGCTAATTTTTGTGTTTTTTAGTAGAGAAGGGGTTTCACCATGTTGGCCAGGCTGGTCTCGAACTGCTGACCTCAGGCGATCTGCCTGCGTTGGCCTCCCAAAGTGTTGGGATTATAGGTGTGAGCCACCGTACCCAGCCAATTCTGTCATTCTTAAAAAAAGTAAATGCTAGTCTCTTTGTTGCACCCCCACCCCCTCTCAAACCCCAGCTTCATTTATAGAAATGATTGATATCTCCCCCTCATTCCCATCCTGTTCACAGCAGCCTGGGAAGCAGCACCCACCCCAGTCCTCTTTGGACCAGAAGCTGAGCTACACTAGATGTGTTGGGGCTAGTGGGTGAAAAAGGAACAGAGTGTGTCCCTGCACTGGAGGAGTGTGTGTGTGTGTGCATGGAGGCAGGGCACGAGGCAAGTTCATCAAACCAATTCCTTCAATCTAATGCAGAGTGTGCATGAATGGGGTGAGCGTAGGGGCTGTGGGAGCATCATGGAGGCTCACAGCATTCAGCCTAAGGGGTCAGCTGGGAGGAGACGCCCCCAGAGGTTTATGAAGCACGCGGAGTGAGTGAAATGGGGTTGAGAGGGGAAGAGAGCATAGTAGAGAAGGAAATCAGAGTGCTAAGCCAGCTGAGGCAGCTTGGGACCACATGGCCCTCCTTCGAGGATCAGAATTCCCAGTTCCTGCAGCTCATGTGAGAGTTGCCTACCAACCTTGTCCCCTGGTTATTTCTTGCTGTTGCTTTTCTATGACTGCTACAAATTACAGAAAGGGTAAATATGCCTTTTGAAAAAGTTTCAGTCTTTTCCTGTGTTTGTTAAAATGATGGAGGAGAGAATTTCCTCCCTAACCAAGAGGTGGGGAATAGAGGGGAGTGCAATCAGGGTGTCCACAGTCAGGCCAAGTCCGAGGATGCCTGGACCCAAGTCAGGGCTGGGGGGCAGGTAAGACAGGTAGACAGTAGGGACCGGGGTGGGGTAAAACAGAAGACTGAAATCTTTCCTGGGCATTTCTCTTCCATGCAGAAAAGTGATGCTTGACCAACTCACCACACCAATGGAGAAATAGTTGTTCATGATGCTGTATGGGACCTGGTCTCCGTTTTCCACTTCCTCTCTGGGGATGACTTCCAGATGCCAGCGGTCCAGCATCACCAAGGGGCTCTGCTCAATGTCCTTGAGGATTTTTGTCAAGCTGCCCCCTTCATAACCTGTGGAGGAGAGGACTGCATTTGCCACCACAGCAGAAAGGCAGTGTTCTTGCTAATGCACAGGTAATTGTCAGGGCAGGTGGACCCAGGGCATCTGTGATGAGGGGACACCCCACTGTTTCTGTGGGCTGGAGACCCTTATGTGCCCTGAGCCACAGAGAAGGCCAGGACAACGGGGAGTAATCAGAGACTCGGGGCGGGGGAAGGGTGGGTGCTGGCTAAAGGCGGCAGGTCTGTGTAGCTGAAGCAAACCCTGGAGAAGTGGTGGGCTGGATGGCTGGGACTCTTCTTATGGGATAACAACAGAACCTCCCCAGTTGTGTCATGTGGGAGATGGATAGTGTGGCAGGCAGAATTTTAAGATGGCCTCTCGGGCTGGGTCCTGCTTGCTGTGACACTGCCCACCAAGCATGGCTGATCATTGAACACTGACCGTTGCCCTGCCTGGTCTTGACTCAGTCTCTGAATTATCAGCCATCTGGAGTCCCCGCCCCTTTTCTGGCCGGCAGCCTGATCTGTCTGCTCCATGTGCTGAGCTGAACATCTCCACTTTCTGGTGCAAGTGCAACTCCATGGGGCTACTCCAGTTTGCACAGTTCTCTGCCCCCGACCTTATAAAGTGGTCATCATCCTGTGTTTCCTCTTAAGGAAATTTCAAAATGAGTACTCATGGCCATGGGGCTTAGGATAATCTGAATGCTTCTAGTGACTTTAAGTAACTGGAGATGTAGCATTTCAGTCCTCAGTTTGAGTCCTAATTCAGAAGATCAGCCATCTGTGGGACAGGGAATTTCATACAGAAAACATCTAAGTGAGCGCCTTCCTGGATGGGACTCTGGGGATGGGACACCTGAGACTTTGTCTTTACCCTGGAGTTGATTGCTTTCTACTTGGAAAAGCAGACTCCGAGATGATGGTTTCAGGGTGATAGTAAACACGGGGGAGAGGGAGCAAAAGGCTCCCAGAGCCCAGAAGAGGGGCTTCTATTCTAGATTCAGCAGGGGATGGAGGGCAGAGAAAGGGTCATGGACTTGGCCTGACTGCAGAGCTGAGTATAACACTGCGGAATGTGATCCATGAAAGGGTAAGTTCAGCCTAGCTCTGCAGAGCACCTCTGCAGACTGGAACGCTCGTTCCTGGCATAGCAGCACTAGCACGCAGACTCACCTCCTCCCCAGCGGAGACAGCGGGCAAGGTCATTTCCTGTTCCAAGAGGCAGGACAGCCACTGGTGGATGCTTTGCAAAGTTGGCCTTATCTGCAAGACACACAGAAACAGAGGACAGCCATATGCCATGGGACCGCAGGGTGTTGAGTTGTCTTCTTATCCCTGATCTGCTGCTTGAACCCCTTCGTAGCATTCTCTGTTTGGATACCACCCGATGGGAAACACACTACTTCCTAAAGCCATCTATCCCATCTGCAGCGTGCTAACCACCACTAATTGAGTTAAATCTGTCCATTTGTATTTTATATTGAGCTAAATCTGTATCCTGCAACTCGCACATGTTCATTCAAATTTCATCCTAAATCTGTCCTTTGGGGTGGCAGCATACACCCCAACATATTAAGTTGCATGTTTTTAATCCTTAATGATAATCAGCATTTACTCCATTTATCCCTCAGCCTACGCTGCAAGGTATTATCTTCCTTCGGGTAGCTGAAGAAACATTGAGAAAGGGAAAGTGGTCTACAGCCATTCTACCCCGACGTGCTCAAGCTCCTCTCATTTCAGGAGCTCGAATGGGAGAGAGGGAAAGTAATTCCAGAACCGGGATCCAAACCCAAATCTCTGCGGCTCCAAGTTCATCCCCTTCCCCTCTTCAGGGGCTAGGCAGGTACACAGATGAGTAAAACAGGGGGGCTGGGACACTGGGGAATAGTAGGACATCGGACAAGTTGAAGATGCTCACCTTCAACTTTTCACCATGCGAGTTACAAGTTTAAAAACCACCATGAGTTAAACAAGCAATCATCCAGGTGTTATTTGGACACCACAAGCAGTGTGTCACTTCCACCACCTCTCAGAATTGCAAAGACGCAGATTCCTAATCATTTCTCTTTTGTTGGTTGTGAAGGACATCAGACAGGACCATCAGAGAAAGCACAACAGATCGACAGTGGCGTATTGTCTAGGCTGGGAGAGCTGAAGAGGGCACAGGCATCCATCAGTCTTGGGGGCGGGGGAGGATGAGACCTGTGTGCACAGTGCCCCTGGATGTGAACAATGTGATTGCAGGGTGGGGAAGAGATGCAGGAATCAGCAGGTGAGGCTTAAGCGAGGGTTGCCCTGGAAAACTGGGAGCTCATAGGTCCTCCAGGTTTGACTTGCATCAGAAATGGCTGATCGCAGGCAAGACCCAGGACTGAGATGACCACTGGAAGGTTTGGGATGGAGAGTGCGGGGATGCAACGGCCTCTTTCATTGTCCTCAGAACACGTGATCGGAGCACTGCCTCCCTGCCTTTGCACAGGCCTCTGCTCTTGATTCCTGTGTCTGCCCCTTACCACTCTGTGTCCACCTCAGCAGTTCAACTGTCCTTATGGTGTTGAGGCCAGAAACCTGTATGCTGTCTTGGGTTTTTCCTTTTCCCTCACCCATCCATCCACACATCACTTTCTATGTGCTGTCTCCTTAATAGATCTTCAAGCAATCTCTTCCTCTATCCCCATGGTGATGCCTGAGTGCAGGTAGGATCCTTCCCACTGGTACTGCTGCAACAGCCTCCTCTCGTCTCTCTCCGCCTCCAGTTCCACCCACGCTGTGGGTGTACTGCCCACGCTTTCACCCAGAAGGGCAGTCCATGAACCACAGCCCCTCGCATTACCCACTGCTTTCACTTCTGGGTGGGGCTGTGTGGCTCCCCGTGGCCCCACAGCATGCCGCAGTAGGCCCAGGAACCAGGCTCTGCCGTTCTTCCGAGCCTCAGCCTTCTGCATATCCTGCCTCCCACGCAACATGTCAACTATTCTCAAGTGTTTTCATTTCCTTAAAGCACAAAGCTCTCTGTTGCTCAGCTTGGAAGCTGCCTTTGGGAGGCTCTCCCTAGTTGCCCCAGTCTGGACCTGGTACCTCGTCAGAATATTTCCTTAGCACCAGAAATGATCTCATTGTACTCTCTTGTCATTGTGTCCTCGTTTCTTCCCTGAATGTATTGACACCTCCCCGATGGGGACTGGGTCTCCTCACAGCGTCTTCACACATATTGACTGAAGCCTGCTATATGTGGATGTGGCGTTAGATGCTGCAGCTGAGAGTTGGCGGAAAAGCCGGGGCTCGGGTCCTCATGGTGCTTACCTGCTGTCCAGTGGGACAGACAGACACCAGTGAGGAATCCGTGGAGAGAATGCATTGTTTCACATTCATGTTGGAAAACAGAGGGGCACTGTCCTATAAGAAGGTGCCTGAGGCTGGTGGGTGTGTCGGGGGAGGCTCCCCTGAGGAAGCCACGTGTCAGCTGAGATCTGGAGTGGAAGCCAGCTGAGCCAAGGCTGGCGCAGCATTGCAGACAGCGGGGGTGACTTGTGCGAAGGCCCTGAGGTGGGAGGGAGACTGGAACGGCCAGGGGTCTGAGAGATGGGCCGGGGCTGAGTCCAGATGGAGAGAGACGGAGGTGGAAATAAGGCTGGAAGGCTGCGCTGCAGCTGGACCGCCCTTTCAAGGGTTTTGTCTTTCTCTTAAGAACAAGGGAAGCCACTGGTGTGCTTTATGCCTGTCAGGCACCCAGTGACATCCAGGAAAGATGGTTCCGGCTGTAGGGCGAGAACAGATCAGAGGGGGGACCACGGCGGGGCGCTGGAGAGCACGGAACAGGTGCTTAAATGAGAGTGAATAGATGAACATCTTACGCAGTTATCCCTTTTACTTCTGCTTTTTTTCTCTTTGGGCCACTAACCTGTGGAAAAAAAACCCCCAAATGTTTCTTCCTCCTTCTGTGATGTTCCTTCTTTCTGTTTTGAGCAGCTTCTTCGTCTGCATCCTCTGCGGATGACCTGCATAAAGCTCTCCGCCAAAGCCTACTTTCTCCCTCATGGTGGAGAGGGAGCTGTGTGACTGGCCCAGTGCCGCAGCCATCCACCCTCTGAGGATCAGTTTTTCCTTCCTTGGCTCCCAGAGGACTCCTCCCTCCTCCCACAAACAACTCCAGAGCCCAAGGTGACAGGAGAGCGTGGGCGGCTGCTTGGCAGGGCTGTGTCCATGGCAACCAAAGCTCCTGGGGAGTGGCGGGTGGCAGGTGCAGTCCTGCAGCCTTCTCAGCCGGCTGGGTCTCTACTTACAGCCCCCGGAGGCACAGCCTTCTCTGCCCTGGTCACGGTCCAGTCTTGGCCTATCCCTCACTCTCCTCTTCCTCTCATCTCCCACATCCGGTCTGTCAGCAAAGCTTATTGCCTTCACCTTCTAAAGATATCCAGAAACTGGCCACTTCCCACCACCCCTCTGTTTCTGCTGTGGTCCAAGCCCTGGACACCTCTCCCTTGGATTGCTGCAGTGGCCTCCTAACTGATCTCTTCCTCCCTCTTCCCTAATCTGTCACGTTCCTCCTTTGCTCAAAACCACCCAATGTCCTGGGACCCTCCCAGTATAAAAGCCATAGTCCATATCATGCCCTGTGTGTCCCAATCACCTGTCCCCTCATCACCGCTGCTTCATCCTCTGTAGCTTTTCTCACATCCACTGTGCTCTGCCCTGCCTCCAGCAGCCTGGCCTGCTCCCACTGCATGGTCTTTGCCTTTGCGGTTGCTTCTGCCTGGACTGTCCTTCCTCAGGCATCCACGTGGCTCACTCCTCCAGATCTCCATGCAAATGCTGACTTCTCTGTGAGGTGTTAGACTGCAGCCTTGCGCTACCTTTGCCCCTTCCCTGCTGTATTTTAAACACCTACTGACATACTATGTCTCACTCATTTAATTGTTCATTGCCTGTCTCTTTCCTCTAGACGGTAAGCTCCACAAAAGTGGAATTTTTGTCTGTTCGTTCACAGCTGTATCTCTAGTGCCCTGGGGAGCGCTTGACGCATCGTGGTGCACAGGCAGCACTTGTGGAATGAAGAATGGAGAGCCCAGGGCTCGTCGTTCAGGGCCAGTCTCTGACTTTGATGACCATCCTCCCGGGTGCTCCCCCTGGCTGTTTTCTTGTCCTTAAACTACATTTTGCAGTGTTTGTCTGGGTTCTCTAGGGTTAGATCTTGACTCTGCTTCCATCCCAGAATTTCGGAGTCAGTTTCCATCACTTACAGGGGCTGACGTGTCCAAGGACCTACAGACCCAGTAGAGCTAGGTAGAACTGAGGCTAGCAGCCTTCCAGCCTGGACCTTTTAATCCAGCTGTACCGTCCTGGACACAGCTCAGTGTGGTCCTTCTTTGCTTACACTGATCTGTACCTTGCAAATACGTTTTCTGGACTCAGGCTCCAGGTGTTTATTTCAAGGTGATTTGTCCCAGGCTATGATCTATGCTTAGTTATCTGCCCTTTACCCACCCCAAAGGATCTGCCCAGAATTCCGCTCCCATCCTCCCACTGCCCAAATCTGGCCTGTCCTGTCACTGCGCAAACCCCAGCCATGACAGATCTGCTTTAGAGGCAAGGCCTGAAACGAAACTGTTATCTCTGCATCTGTGGGAATCATTCCATTGTGTTATTTCTTTATTTTTTTCCACCCAGAGCAACTATTGAGTCAAGTATTGGTCCAAGGGAAGATACAAGGATGAACAGACATGGCTCCATATCTTCCTTACTGCCTTCCGCTGACTGTAAATATGCTCACTATAAATAAGCAGGAAAGGCCCTCTCGGCCCGTGCTTACCAATGCAATCCAAAATCCAGCCGACTGTCCCATCTCCGCCACAGGCCAAAACACGGAAGTCTGGAGTATCACGGAAAAAGTTCAACCTGGAAAGAAGAAGAAAGGCCGAAATGGGCTTGTTACGCGGTTGGGGCTGACATTGATACATGTTGAGTCAGAGTCTCCTCTGTTCCCCAGGAGTATGTGAAGACCCCAGTTCCTTCTGGGGTCGAAAGAGCCACTCAAGGTTCTGAAACCAGAGGCTACTCTACAGGGCCTTGAATATGCAGCAAAGGCCCAGGGACCATCCTTGTGCAAGGAGAGTCTGACTCAACATTCGACACAAATGGAAAACGGTGTTCTAGAAATTCACTACTGGTTATGCTGAGGAGTCCAGAGTCTGTGCGTTTTGGCGTCAATACAAGTAGCCCCCGATGTTCTCACTCCCCTTGGGCTCTCCTGATACCGCCCTGGTAAGTGAGACGCACCGAATTTGCTGAACCTTCACTTCATTGTCCTGTGGCCACAGTGAGTGGACTCATGCCCTTCTCTTCTCAGGAGCTTTAACCCTGGAGAGCAGGGCGCTTAACCTGGGGTCCATCAGCCTCCAGGGGTTCTGTGGATTGGATTCAGAGGGACATGAACTTCGAGGAGAAAATATTCTTGTTTTTCCTAAGCTCAAACTGAAATAAGTAGTGTCTCCTTCAATTCAGAATGGAGGCAACAAACCACACAGGTATGAACAATACCCATGACTTTGTCAGCGGTCAAAACACAGGCGTGTTAGTGTGTCATTACGGTTATGGCGGATGTCTCATAGTAGCGTCAGGCTTATCACTGCTCGGAATTTGCAGTAGTTATCAGACTCACTTCTGGGTCTTCCTATTTCATGTATTGGTGAAGCTCATATATTGAGTGATATTCTCATATCACTAATTTGTTTTACTGTTTTAATAACTATTTTTTGGATATGGTTTCCCTGGTCACCTTTTATTATTTCATTTTATGCATTAAGAAATATTCCAAGAGGGGGTTTATATGCTTTACCAGACTGCCAAGCGGGTTCCTGGCACAAAAAAGAACCTCTGCTTTAGGATGAATGTGACCTGCGGACACCTTGGGGGTGGGACTTGGGAAGCCGAAGGTCACTATTTCTAATCTGCCCAGCCTGGCAGTCTGAGAAGAGCCTGGAGCTTTCAGAGTCACTAATGCATGTGTAGGCAAATGAACATTCTTTCTCTTCCACTTCTCTTTCAGAACTCCGCTCTCTCTCGGGAAGTGAATTCTGAACAGAGACGCGCTCCCTCCAGCTGACAGCCTGTCTGATTACAGAGTGACATGCACGTGAGAGACCCTTGGGCATGTCAGCCTGGAAGGAGCCACCTGGCACTTCATCCCAGGTAAAAACGATGTAGAATACATGAGAGCAAGCTGGAGGACGGTCTGCATGTTTGGACAGTGGGCCGGAAAATGTGTCTCTGGGGTGCTGCTCCGTCACAAGGCCCTGCTGTACAGCAGGCACGGCAATCGTGGTGACAGTGATGGCAGCTGCAGTGGTATCCAGAGGTGGGCTCTGTTCGGAAAATAGTTTTGCAGGTCAATCATGGCAGGGGTACCGCATTTGCGCTTAGGTTTCTCTTTTTTAACTGGGTCTTGTACTACCGCTGCTATAAATAATAGCTTTTGTGTTGGCCAAAAGTCAAAGACAGGGTCAGATTCCCTTTTCAGAGTCCTTACCCCAGCCTCTCTGAGGGGTCTTGCTGAGCTTGGAGTAGAAGTCCTGGTTAGGAGGTTGGGCCAAGTGGCTGTGTGCTGGACAAGCCAGCTCAGCGAATGCAGACAGCCCCGTCCGGGGCCGGCCAGCAGAGGGCTCTCGAGCCCCGGCCCAGGCTTTCCCTGCCTTCTAGGCCAGGTGCTGGAGGTGCCCGCATCCCAGGGACCTGCAGCTCCCCATTAGCCACCGCGGACACAGGGACCAGGCCTCCCACCAACTCTGTTCAACCCCATACTAACCAGCAGAGAATAACCAATGAGTCAGTGGCAGGATGAGCAAAACAACCTCAAAATCAAATGATTTAGAAAACAAAAGTGATTCCATTGGACAAGTCACTGTCTCCATCCTAAAATGCTCCCACAGTGGAACACCAAGGCAGAACTCTGAGTCACTGTATAGATTTCCAGACTGCTGACTGACAATGATAAGAAAACTCTTTCTCTTCTCTGATGATTCACTATGAAGACGCCAGCTCACAGAGCCTTGCAAATAAGTTAAAATAATTTACCAGCCTGTTCCTCCTGTCAATCAAATGAATGGTGTGTGCGTTTTCCCCTCTTATAAAATCAACAACTTTTTCTGGGACAAGCTACAGGAAGCCACTTCTCACACAGAGTCAGCCTCCATGGGCGTCCTGAGTGGCTCCAGGAGTGAGAGTAGGACGGGAGAAAAAGCAGAGAAAGGGAGTAAAATGGCAGGAAGGGACATGTTGAGAGATGAAAGAAAAAAGGTGACAAAAGAGGCATCTTTGGCCGGGCGCGGTGACTCATGCCTGTAATCCCAGCACTTTGGGAGGCCAAGGTGGGTGGATCACGAGGTCAGAAGATAGAGACCAGGCTGACCAACCTGGAGAAACCCTGTCTCTGCTAAAAATACAAAAATTAGCCATTCTGGTGGTGGGTGCCTGTAATCCCAGCTACTTGGGAGGCTGAGGCAGGAGAATCACTTGAACCCGGGAGGCAGAGATTGCTGTGAGCCAAGATCACGCCACTGCACTCTAGTCTGGGCGACACAGCGAGCCTCCGTCTCAAAAAAACAAAGCAAAACAAACGAAGAAACAAAAAGGCATCTTCATTGGAGATTAGAAGGGAGGGGGGTAAATAAGAGGTGAAGCGGCATCTTCATAACAGATGAAAAGGGAGGGGGAATAAGAGGTGAAGACTGTGATCTCCATACCCTGGGGTAGGCCCCCCATTGTCCAGGTTGAAAACTTGTTTGGGGTTGAGCAGATAGTGGAATTTCCGAAGAATTCTATGGAAAAAAAAAAGAAAAGGAGGGAGAAAGAGAGACAGAGAAGGAATATGTCATCGTGAGAAGTCACATTAGGGCAAACACCTCTGGAGCCTACTAGTGGCAGGGAAGAGGGCTCAGTGAAACCCCAGAGGGGAGGGCACTGCCTGCTGACCCTGGCGTCCAGGCTCCACCTGGCATCACCTGCGTCATCACCCCCAGTTCAGAGCTGTGCTACCAACCTAGACTCCGGCTCCTAAGCCCGGAAGCATCACCCCTTACAAAGAGGACAAGGGAGAGAAACCCAGAGAACAGAACTTTCATTCTAAAGCTTTATCCTCCACAGAGACCTTCTCCCAAATGTTCTGTAGGGTCTAGGCAGTGTGATTCTGCCCTCTGCAGACTGTACAAAAGCATCACAGGACCCCCCTCCTCCCCAGCGTCCCCAGGGAGAGGCCCCCTGCAGTCCTGGGATCAGGAGGAAATGCAGGAGGTGGCGCTGGGCAGGGGAGGGCTGAGAGACTGTGGCAGCACCCAGGCCTGCTTTCCCAGCTCCGGCTTGGATTTGTCAGGTCAGTTCAGGAGGGTGTCCTGCCCCATGGATGGGGGTGGGGGTCTTCATCGTTCTTGCTTTAACTCTGCTAACTATTCTTTTTTAACCTGGATTCCAAATCACTGTGCCATTTGTTAATGATCCTGGATTTGGGAGGTAGGGCTGCTTTACCCATTCTCTCCGTCCTCCCGTTCTGTTGAGCAATTACCAGCCACCACTGAACTGGGCATTTCAGCAAACGGATGTGGTGGATGCCCTGGGTTCCCATGGGTGGCAGTAGCCTGGGAGGTCCTAATCAGTGCCTCCCATCCCCGCATCTCTTAAAATAAGGCCTGAGAGGCTAGGAAGGCACAGGCATCTCAGAGCGTGGTCTCTATTCTCACCTGTGAGAGGAGGAAGGCTAATTAACTCCATTTTGCAGAGGAGAAAACTGAGGACCAGGGACATTAAGTTACACGGGCCAGGTCATAAAGTGGCAGGTGGCAGTGCTGGGGTTTGTCTGCTTGTCTCCACAGCCTGCTGTGTTACTGCCACGGGGAGGAAGCACCTGAGTCATGTTGCCCTAGTTGCTCCGCTTTGAAAGAGACGAGAACGTACCTTTCTCCTTGTCTCCCTCCACTCTTGGGGTTCACCAAGACCAGCAGGGGGTGGGTACCCGGGGTGGGGATGATCTTATACTTGAAAAGTAAAAGAAAAAGAAATTAGCTCTGCTTCATCCAATCAGAGGGTGAGATGAGAGCTGAAGCCAAGACAGCTTCGGACAGGCAGATGAGAAGCAGGAGGAGAGGCGGTCAGGGAGGAAGGTGCTTGTCCACTGGCTGAATTTCCTGAGGGGCTAAGTAGCCAAGTGTCTCCAGTCTGAATGGCCTTTCAGTAGTGTTAATGACAGTGAGAGTCTGAGGTCAGGATCAGCGATGGGACAATGGTGCTGTACCTTTGAATCATTCAACAATGATGTGGCCTTGTGCCTACAGCACAAGATTACATTTTGTGGGGAGACATACAGTCTTAGAAAGCACGGCTGTCTGATCTTACACATGGTGAAATAGCACTCATGGCGTGAACCACCGCTTCCACCCTGGCCCCTTCCAAATGCTCATTTCCAGCCGCAGTTTGCCCCCTGTACCCTGGCCCCATATTTCTCACTGTCCACTGGTTCCTGTCAACTGGGTGTCTCACTATCAGCACAAACTCAGCATGCTTCAAACCTGACCCATCTTCTCTCCCTATGAAACTCGGCCTTTCTCCTGGTTCCCTGTTTCTGTTATTCATCCAGCCATCCAAGGAAGCTCCTGTCCTGCCACCTCTTTCTGTGAAATGTCCCTTTACCTCTGGCAGCTGCCACTGCCCCATGCTTGGGCCTTTCCCACCCCAGGTAAGCCCTGCACTCCATCCTCACACAGTTCCTTCCCAGGACACCAGGTCAACCATGCCACTCTTGCTCAAAAACTTTAAGGACACCTCGTTATTAAAGGAGTGGATTTTGTGGATAAAATGCAAATCTCCTAACCTGGCATCAAAGGCCTTTTCAGTCTAGCCTTATCTTACTACTGTCTCCTAGTTCCTGCTAACCCTCAGCTGCAGGTACAGCCAAGTCCTGCCATTGCTGCTCTGGTAAGTCTAGCGTGTCTCTTGCATTTCCACCCATGCATCTGCTCATGTTGGTTTCTTTTTCCATTCCATGCCCTGAAAAGCCCACTTCCTTCTTGGCAAACTCTTGAAAAAACAAAACAAACTAGCTGGGCATGGTCACTCAGGTCTGTAATCCCAGCACCATGGGAGGTCGAGGTGGGCAGGTCACGAGGTCAGGAGTTCAAAACCAGTCTGGCCAACAAGATGAAACCCCATCTCTACTAAAAATACGAAATTTAGCTGAGTGCGGTGGCATGCACCTGTAATTCCGGGCACTCAGGAGGCTGAGGCAGGAGAATCGCTTGAACCTGGGAGGTTGAGGTTGCAGTGAGCTGAGGTTGCACCACTGCACTCCAGCCTGGGTGACAGGGCAAGACTCCATCTCAGAAAAGAAACAAAAACAAAAACAAAAACAAAAACAAAACAGAAAAACCAACATCAGAAGCCTTCTTATCCTCGGAGATCAATTCAAGAGGCACCTACTCTATGAAGTCTCCTTGATCATTGCAACTAAAATGATTGCACTTGAAACATGTACTATCTTCTGGAGTTTCTTTTGTTGTTGATTTGATTTTTTTTTCTTTTTACTTTCTTAGGTAAATGATTCAAAACATCAACTGGATTTAAAATGCATTGGGAGCGGAATGGGGTGTGTGCAACTCTACTACCAAGGACCTTATAGCACCAGACACCAGAGTGGGTGCTCAGCAAATATTTGTGGGTTCAGTGGAAGGATACACCAATGCAGATACGCAGCTCTGCTCCGTATTCAGTATTTAATGCCTGCTTTTCCAGATCTCAAGCTAAAAGTCCAGCAAACAGAGTGCCATGTTGTTTGAAAAGGATAGTACCATTCCCGATGATTTAAAAAAAACTGTCTCACCTTCCCAGGGTGACTATGTGACACCCAGAAGCATCTTGGAGGCTGAGGAATAATCCCTCACCTCTGGAGATGATATTCAACGTATTTAACAGCCAACCCTACAGTGTGGGCTCTGCCCCATCAGATGTAGGACAACCCGAAGGCTGCCTGCCCTAAACAACAGGCATAGAGGTGTCGGGCGTACATGTGTGTGTTTCCCACCTTTCTGCCCTTCTAGGTGTCTAGAGCTTTCTCACATCTCCCCTCATTCTGCCTTATGTTTCACTTCTTCCTTCCTTCCTTCCTTCCTTCCTTTCTTTTCCTTTCTCCTTTCCTTTCCTTCTCTCTTTCCTTTTCTCTTTCTTTCCTTTCTTTCTCTGTTGCCCAGGTTGGAGTGCAGTGGCCAACCTCTATCTCCCAGATTCCAGCAATTCTCCTGCCTCAGCCTCCCTAGGATTACAGGTGCTCCCCCACCCATCACGCCCAGCTGATTTTTGTATTTTTAGTAGAGACAGGGTTTCGCCATGTTGGCCTGGCTGGTCTCGAACCCCTGACTTTAGGCAATCTGCTGGCTGCAGCCTCCGAAAGAGCTGGGATTACAGGCGTGAGCCATCATGCTTGGCCCGTTTTACTTTTGAAAACACACGAATCTGTGTTCTCATTGAATCTCACAGCACCTCTGGGAGGGGCAGGGCAGGGCAGGGTTGACTGTGCCCCTTTCAGCGGAGGAAACTTGAGGCTCAGAGGCAGAGGAGGTGGCGCTGGCTTCCGGTTTCCTTTCCTGGTACTCTTTGTTCCTCACCAGACTGCCTTCCCTGCATTCCTTGGAACTCCGTGGAAGGCACAGAAAATGTTCATGGTTGAACCCAAGTGAAAAAATGAGTTCTTAAGTATACATTTAAGGATTAAGAAGAACTTTTGGATCTGGTTAGCTTCACTCTGGCAGATCATGTTCTGGAGACAGCTTGGCAATCTTGGAAAACCCATTGTCTATTTTTAGGCCACATCTTTGGTATTATTTAGGACATCTGCAAATTAAAGTTTTATGTAACTTGTTCCTAAAATAGTGATAAAACCCAAGAAGACCAGCAATGGGATCAGCCAACCTGTCCTCTCACCGCTTGCTGACAGCGTGGCTGTCAAAGGCAACTCCAGAGGCCAGAAATAAATGCCCTGCTGGGTGATTTAATTGGTCAGATGAGAAGGCAAATGCTGAGATGCTTTTCTACTGAACCCGAACCCCGTCCTCCCCACCACAGCCCTGGAACAACTTAGAACAGCAATAAGGCTCAGCGCTCACTGAGGTACCTGCATTACAAGTTCGCCCTTGGCAGACACGCAGCCATCAGACTTCCCACCTGGCCTGTCCTGTGAGAAGAAAGGAAAGACAAGCATCTTTTGGAAAAAGAAGCCTAATACAAAGAAAGTGATCAGATGAAAAACAAATGGCTGACGTAAAGAAAGAGATTAGAAAGCTAATGTAGTATGGAGAGGCGATTTTCAACATGGGGCTTCTGACCTAAAGAAAGAAATGTATCCCTATCCCTAGGAGTTTTTCCAGGATTCTCCAAGCCTCTGTCATCACCAGCTCTGACTTTACCTTTGAGGCAAGGGACATGGTGGGGAGCACTGAAACTGGCAGAATTCCACTTGGTTGATTTAGAAGCTTGAGCTCTGAGAAGCAAGTTTGTAGACTTGGCTTTTCTGCTGAGCACTAATGATATAACATTGTCATTTTTGTTGGTTTCATTTATCTTGTTTTTCAAATGTTTATTTTACTGAGGCTTTCTCACATATAGCAAAATGCTCACATCTAAATTGCACAGCTTGATGAATTTTGTATACAGGTATGACCTGGCAACTACTACGTCTTCATACGGGTTTTGCCTGGCTTTTGAATTTCATATACGTGGAATCATAGAGCATATCTTTTTTTGAGTCTAGCTTCCTTGGCTCAGTATTATATTTTTGAGACTCTCCATGTTTTTACTCTATGCATAGTTTCTTCTTTTCCATTGTAGTGTAGTTTCCAATTCTGTGAATGCCAGATGCCGATGTGCCTCAGTTTATTCATCTGTTCTCCTGTTAACGGTCAGTTAACTTGTTTCCAGTTTTTAACTGTTATGAATGAAGCTGCTGTGAGCATTCTTGTGCATGTCTTTTTGTGGAATAGATGCTTGTACTTTGCAGGCAGATGCACTGAAGGAGAATTGCTGGGTTATGGAGTTTGTATATTTCCAATACAGTAAATATTGCCAAATGGTTTCCCAATGTGTTGCTTTTTCTTTTTTTTGAGACAGAGTCTTGCTCTGTCACCTAGGATGGAGTGCAGTAGTGTGATTTCAGCTTATTGCAACCTCTACCTCCCAGGTTCAGGCAATAATCCTGCCTCAGCCTCTCCAGTAGCTGGGATTACAGGCAGCCATAATCACACCAGGCTAATTTTTGTACTTTTAGTAGAGATGGGGTTTCATCATGTTGGCCAGGCTGGTCTCAAAACTCTTGACTGCAGGTGATCCGCCCGCCTCAGCCTCCCAAAGTGCTGGGATTACAGGCGTGACCCACCGTGCCCGGCCTTTTCTCAGGTTTTTAATGAGAAAGAAGTAGCTGGTCAAGTCAAGAGTGAGCTGTGAGGAATCAGTGGCCCTTGCAGCATTTTTAAGATGGAAAGAGGGCAAAGTTAAGTGTGGTGCTTGTTTGAAAGAGGAGTCTCCGACACAGGTGGCAGGGTCGCAGGGGGATAAAGGAGCTTAATTTTGCTGCTTTCGTTTCCAGATAGGGCTGAGACACCCAAGTGGAAACTCAGGAGGTGGAGGGAGATAGGGATTGGATGTGGCAGGGAGGTTGACAGACTCCCAACCTGTCAACCTGACTGTGCATAGGCGGTGACTGAGGATCCTTGTGCTGTGCACTGCCTGCAAGAGGCTTAGAACAAATGTGCTTTCCTTGATGGGTCATTTCAGAGCATTCAGGGTGGCCCGCAATTGGAAACAGTATAGTCAGAGAAGTGTCCTCTCAAAATCTGATCTGTGCAGTGCTGACCTCTTTCAGGCACATACCGAAAACACAAACCCAAAGGAGAGGAGCAGAAAAGATTAACGACTGGGCACTGGGCTTAAAATCCAGGTGATAAAATAATCTGTACAACAAACCTCCGTGACACGTTTGCCTATGTAACAAATCCTCCCATGTACCCCCTAACCTAAAATAAAAGTTAAAAAAAGAAAGAAAACACAACCCCCAAGAGTTATCAGGGAAGCCCTGTGAGGGATGTGAGTGTCTGAAAGCTGCCTCCATCTGAAACGAGAGCCCGGAGAAGCTAGAGCCCCCGCCGGGGCAGCGGCACTTACCCGGGTGACGGGGCATATTGAGGTGGGCAGCAAGATGTGATCTCTGAGTTCCCCGCCATCACACAACGTTGATAATTCACACTTGCGGTGAAACTGGATAGAGAAATGAAAAGGCGAGTGAGTGAAAGTGAGTGAAGAAACATCAAACATGAGGGTGGAGAGGTTTGCAGGAGAGGCAAGGTGTCTAGTGCTCCCCCAAATCCTGATGCATTACTGGCTTTGACAGTATTGCTGTGTGTGTGTGTGTGTGTGTGTGTGTGTGTGTGTGTGTGTGTGTGGTTAAGGGTGCAAAGTCTGCCATGGGCAGAGAAGGAGGCCAACGGCTACCGAAGTGACACTGTCATGAGCTGGCCTGTGACTCTTCAATGTGGCACCCTGTGTTGATTCTTGCTCTCCAGGCTCTGAGACTCTGGCAGGAGGGAGATCTTGATGAACGAACTCATGGGTGGCTGAGAGTAAACCTTGTGACTCAACCTTTGCATTCTGAGAGTTCTGCGGTCTCGTTTGGAGAAATCTACATTTTGAGGCTGATACCTGGGGAAAGGACAAGAGCTGGCACTGGGTTTTGACAGGCAGGTTGGCCAGTGCAGAGGCTGCCAGTGGTACCCAGGTGTCCAGTGGGGCTGTGGACTCTACCATGTGCTGTGGCTGGTGGCAGGAGGCCCAAGCCTTTGGCACAGGCAATGAGGCTGCTCTGAGGAATGTGCCTTTAGGGCAGTCACCCCCTCTCGTGATACTTATGTTGTCCAATTCTTTTCCCACTCTGTCAGTGTCCCTGGCCCCAGGTGACACCCAGGTGAAAGAAGTTCATGGTCAGGCCTGCTGATCCCAGCTGCCAGGCCACACAGTGGACGGCCAGCTGCTTCTTCAGCAGTCCTCACTCCCCTGGTTCAGGGGTACCCTCTCTCTGGGCAGCTTGGTGATTCACTGGAGCACCATTAGGCTGAGGGTATTGAATGGGGGCTGTCGGATGCTCCTAGCCTCGCCCCTCTGGCTCCACTCATGCCCTCTGGCGGGATGTCCACTGCTCCTGGGCTGCAGCTTGGGCAAAGAAAAAACACCGAAAAGAAGCAGGGCCACCCTGGGCGTCAACCCACCGTCATCCGGCACCACACGCAGTGTCGCGCAGTGACACTCTGGTAGCACTTGATACTTTTGTGGCACCGGTCACACTTGACGGAGGAGTTCCCTTCCACCCATACGTGCTGCATCACCTGCGGGAGGGAAGCGAAGGATGCCAGGGAAAATGGCAGAACCATGCCCCCGGGGCCCTGGGCTGGAGGAGAAGGATCTGGGAGGCGACGCTGGGGAGCCAGAGGGACTGTTTCCTATTTAGTGGATGCTTACTGGGTGTTGGGTTGCTTTGCCTAATGGCACGATGTAGTTCCTTCCTGCCTGACCGCCATTATGCCAATCAAAGGAGATTAAAAACCCGCTTTGCCACATTTTGAGCAGCTCAATTGCCCTGGCAGGCAGGCCTCCAAGCAGCATCTTGTCTGGCAGTCCATCTGTTTGTCTTGCAGAACTCCTGCAGAGTGATGTGTTTGTATGCGCCCTCTCCTGGAAGGCAGCGTGGTGCAGAGGAAGTCAGGAGGACTTGGGTGGGCCACAGACAAAACCGGTCGGAATCCCTTTGAAGTGGTAGCCTTTGGCCAGTTCTTAGACTTCTCTGAGTCTCAGGTCCCTGACCTGCAGAAATTGGTGTAAGAAGTCCCACCTCTGGGGTTACTGGGGCAACACAATGAGGTAGCACGTTTGGAAGGTCCTCCCTGGTCCAATCCCGGCCCTTTGGGGTACCCAAAATTGCGTAACATCCTTTCCCTTCCTCAGCCTTAGCTGCCCATTAGAAGCACCTGGGGGAGCTTTTAGAAGACCTAATTCCCAGCCGACACTCCAGACCAGGCGTCCCCAAGCCTTTTACACAGGGGGCCAGTTCACTGTCCCTCAGACCGTTGGAGGGCCGCCACATACTGTGCTCCTCTCACTGACCACCAATGAAAGAGGTGCCCCTTCCTGAAGTGCGGCGGGGGGCCGGATAAATGGCCTCAGGGGACCGCATGTGGCCTGCGGGCCATAGTTTGGGGACGCATGCTCCAGACCAAATAAATGGGAGTCTTTGAGGGTGGGACACATGAGTAATATGTTTGAAAGCACTCTGGGTGATTATCACGTGCAGCTAAGACTGAAAAGCACTCTAGAAGGAAATTAGAGAAAAAGTCCAAAGAAATTAGTGAGGGCCCACTGGTGCTTTTCACACCTGGTTCCTGGAGATCTGGTTGTATCTGCTCCAAGATCAGGAAATACCACCAGGGCAGGCTAGGTACTTGGAAACAGGCGGGACGG
The DNA here is from genome assembly GCF_048565385.1 of Saimiri boliviensis. NCBI lineage: Eukaryota > Metazoa > Chordata > Mammalia > Primates > Cebidae > Saimiri > Saimiri boliviensis. Next base: position 74,890,040 of record NC_133456.1, read on the forward strand.
TGGGAATGTTTTTGCATGTGTGTGTTGGTGCAGCTAAAGCAACAGCAGCTTGCTAGTAACCCCACTATCCGGGAGGCTAAGCGCTCAGTTCTCTTCCCCTGGAATTCTATAGAACTCACACATTTCCACCATGGTACCCAAAATAACAGAAGGAAGTGGATATGGACTCTAGAAGGTGGAGGACATACCCTGAAGTGCCTACGTGCAAGCGCAGTGTTAGAAACCCATGAAATAGTTGCACGATTCTGTCCAGGTTTGTATTAAATAAGAACAAATGTGTTTTTTTGCGACAGTCTCACTCTGTCGCCCAGGCTGGAGTGCAGTGGCATGACCATAGCTCACTGCAGCCTTCAAGCCTCCCGAGTAGCTGGGACTACAGGCACATGCCGCCACACCAGGCTAATTTTTGTATTTTCTTTTTGTAAAGGCAAGATCTCATCATGTTGCCCAGGCTGGTCTCAAACTCCTGGGCTCAAGCTATTGGCCCTCTTCAGCCTCCTAAAGTGCTGGGACGGATTACAGGTGTGAGTGACGGCACACAGTCCAACAATAAATGCTTTAAATTACTTAGCACTTAAGTTGCTTAAGGCCTCCTCTAAGAATGCTTTTGGTAAAATTATTGCTCCAGAAGATCTGTCACGTTTGGTTGGTAGCTTATCACCTTGTGCCTTGCACTTCTGACGGTATAAAGAACTTGGTTTGTTCATCCATCTGGCATCCATGTTGCCACAGTGAATTTGCTCTGAGATTATTATTTCCATTTTTCAAAGGAAACAATGAAGGTTTCAGAGAGGCTAAGTGACTGGCCCTAGGTTCCCAGGCTGGTGAGCGGCCAGGTAGGGTTTCCTAGCCAGGTCTTCTGACCCCAAGTCCAGGGCTGTTTTCCTAACACCACGTTGCCTTCCCCGTTAATGCTCTTTGGGATCTGAGATGGTGACGGATTTGGGTTGCTCCTGCAGGCTGAGAAGGTTGTGAGTGTGCCCTGCTGGCCTCTCATTGGCCTCACTCTGTTCTCTGTGTGACAGGTGGCCAGAGTGCAGGCTTAGAGCCTGTGCCCAGCAGGCACACCATGTGTCCCCGTGAAAGGCATGGACATGGAGTGGGGCGTGCATGGGGTGGTGCAGAAGGCATGGATGAGAGACCATGAGGTGTCCATGGGGCATGCACACAAGTCCTAGGAGGCACCTGTCTCTCCCAGGAGTCCTTCTGCAGGAGGGCTGGGTACCACTCTCACCTGCCAACCATCTCCTAACTCACACTCCTCTGTGTCATCTTCCCTTTGCAGGAAGGCAAAGTACCCTCTCCCTGCTAATTTCAAGGGAAGGTCTATCTCCAGACTTGGTGAATGGCACCACCCAATGGCTGAGTTGGAAACCTGGGAGCCATTCCCTGCCTCTTCCCCTCTCTCATCTGCTGCATCCCCATCACCGCATCCTGGTGGTGGTACTTCCAAATTACCTCTCAAGCTCTCCCTTCATCTTTCCTCCTTTCGCCAGCGTGACAGTCAAAATAATAAATAACCGGCACAGCCCAGGGGACCCTTAACACGGGACCGCGCTACAGCAGCGAGTGTGGATACCACCCCAGACGGGCCCTCAGAGTAAGTATCGGAAGAGTTTGACTTCTTCCCTCCCCCGATTTCTCTCCCACAGCACGCTCAGAGCTATTAACCTAATTCACAAACTCAATCACATCTTCATGTGCTTGAAGCCCTTCAGTGGCCCCCTGCTGCACAGGTAACACCTTCCTAACTCCTTGGCTGGCCTCACAAGGCCTGCTTCAGGGCAGATCTCACCACTTTCTGAGTGCCTCTCCCGCCACTTCCCTTTAAGCATCCTCTGCTCCAGCCATGCCACAGTAAGTATGGATCCCGGAGTAAGCCATGTCTCATGCCTTTACACACGGCTTCCTCTTCCTGGAGAGTCTTGTCCTCCATGCCTCATGAAGTCCTCTCAATTTGTGTTCAAGACACAACTATAATACCAGCTCCTTGTGCAGCTTGCCCTGTGCTTCCACTGTGCCTTCCACACAGCTGTGTTGTTGCAGCACACATCTCACTACTCTGTTCTCTGCTTACACGTCTGCCTTTCCCCCTAGAGAGCACAGTTGTCGAGCATCTCTTACAACCCGTGGACCCCCTAGCACAAAGCCTGGCACACAGCGGGCACTAAGGAAGGTGCTGAATGGATTGATGGATGAACGGGATGGTTTACAGGTGGTCCTCGAGGCAGAGAAGGGACTGGATAAAGCTCCCAGCGCCCCTTCCTGCCCAGGAATCCATGCTGATGGGCATGCTGCCTGGATGAGGCATGCAGTAGAACAAGGCAGTAGTTGTCACCAACCTCGCCACTCCTTTTGGCTTTTGAGTACGTTTTGACACACCCAGGAATGTTTTTGGATACACAGCGTTCGTGGACAGTGTATTTACAGTCTGAAAAGAAAAAAAAAATCAAGGCAGGTGCTTGTGAATGACCATGTAGGAGAGCTCCAGACACCCCCGCATCCCAGCCAACACCTGTACCTCCCTCTGAATGGCTCATGAGGGGCAGGGGACACAGGGGGCTGGGCTTGCCTAACGGAAATTCCAAACAGCCTCCAGTTGTTCTTGGAGGAGAGAGTCCCCGGCTATCTGCTGCGGCTGCAGCTCCACTTGCCCCACTGCCTTCCTCTGTGGGCAGTGAACGCAGCAGGACGCATCCCCAGAAAGCGCTTTTTTGAAGGGGAGCGTGTGGCATCATCCTCCTGATTATGCCAGTGCCACGGTATCCCATGCTGGAGACATTGGAGAGTGTATAGGAAGGCCAGGGCTTTTTAAGGCTAGGCAGGCTCTGGTGACAATCCACACGACCTTGGGAAAATTGCTTTACCTCCCTGACATTCAGGGTTTTATGTAAAATGGGAAGAACATGGGCTCTCTTTCTCTCTGCAGGGACGTTGCAGCATTACATTGTGTAAAGCATTATGGCCTGGGTCAGAGCAGTTCTTCCACACACTACTACTGTGTTTGTCACTACCATTATGTGAACAGCAGAGGCCTATGGGCCTAGAACTTCATGGGAACGAAACTGATCTATAAAATGTGGGTGAGAGCTGGGTTTGAACTGGCTCAGGGGAGACTGGTGGACCCCTTCTTTGGCCCGCTGATGCTTGGTCTTTGTGGACAGCGGACCCAGCTCTGCCAAGGTGACTCTTGTGGCTGATGTCACCTGTTGCCTAATTCACACATGCACGTTGGATAAAACAATTCAACCTGGACCACAGCCAAGGGGCCTCCCTGCAGCAGCAGCTCCCTGGTCTCTGGTGGGTTCAGGCTGAACGCTGCTATCCACAGGGCGTTCAGGGCTCCGTGCACCTACATACTTGGGTGCCTGGCATGGCTTCTGGCTGCAGCCCCTCTGCCCTCTGCTCCTGCTCCCTGCCCCCTTCTTTCCTACCCCTCTTACCCGTTTCCCTCCATCCCTTTCTCCTGTTCACCTTTCCAGTCTTCCTCTTTTTCTTCTATTACTTATCACTTGCAGTTTTTTTTACCTTTCTACTCTGACTTTAATAAAGAAATTAAAAAGTGAAACAACTAGAGTTTTGATTCCCATTGCATTTACAGAATTCAAAATGCTTTTTTTTTGTTTTTTTTTTTTTTTTTGAGACAGAATCTTGCTGGAGTGCATTGGCGCAATCTCAGTTCACTGCAACCTTCACCTCCCAGGTTCAAGCAATTCTCCTGCCTCAGCCTCCCAAGTAGCTGGGACTGCAGGCACGCACCACTACACCCAAGCTAATTTTCGTATTTTTAGTAGAGATGGGGTTTCACCATGTTGGCCAGGATAGTTTTGGATCTTATGACCTCTTGATCTGCCCGCCTCAGCCTCCCAAAGTGCTGGGATTACAGGCATGAGCCACTGCCCCTGGCCTATTGTTTTTTGTTTTTGGAGTGCAGTGGTGCAATCTCGGCTACTGCAACCTCTGCCTCCTGGGCTCGAGTGATCTTCCCACCTTAGCCTCCTGAGTAGCTGGGATTACAGGCGCATGCCACCACACCCGGCTAATTTTCAAGTATTTTTAGTAGGGACAGGTATTTCCCAACAAGTATTTCTGCATGTTGGCCAGGCCAGTCTCAAACTCCTGGCCTTAAGCAATCTGCCTGCTTCTGCCTCCCAAAGTGCTGGGATTTCAGGCATGAACCACTGTGCTCGGCCCCAAATGCTTATTAATTTAAAAAAAATAAAGTTTCCTCTGAACATACCCAGAATAAATATTGACTGGAAAATCCAACTAAAATTAGCATGAGATGCTTTTAAATTATGTGTGGACTTTAATAATTTTTCCCTGGGGGTCAGTGGCCCATAAGAAGCCTCCAATAATAGTCCAAGACCTGTCCGCTGGACTTGGGTAGAGTAAAAACAGGACATGGAGGCCTTGCTTTATTCCCTGCTGTGGGAAAAATATGGGTGGTCCCTCAAGCTGGGAAGCAGAAATACCTACATTTTCCCTGGAATGGATCAACCAACTATGCGCAGAGCAACATAGTGCCTGGGAAGGAGGTCTGAAGGAAGTCTACTCACAACTGCAGCACAGGCCTTGCTTGCGAACGCCCATGAGCATGATATGGCAGAAGTTGCAGTAGGTCGGTTTCTTGAAATGCTTCAAGGTCCAGGCATGCCGTCCATCCCCTTTGGAGCCCTGCAAAGGTTATAGGAGGTGAGAACTCGAGCTGGCAGCCCTGAGACGGGGGAAGCCAGGGGCGGCCTCCTGCATGTTCTTCCTTTTCCTAAATAAGACTCTTGTAATATTTGGAAGATGAGTAATTCATATATATATATATATATATATATATACATATATATATATATATATTTTACCATTTTAAATACAAATAGAAACAGAGTTCTTTGTGTTTTTTTTTAAAAATTAGCAAATATTAGAAGCAAGAAACATCTGAATGGGAGTATCTATATGTAGGATGAAACAAACCCTCTCCCACATAGAAGCATAAACTGAACAGCAATCTGATCTTTCTTTCTTCTTTCTTTCCTTCCATCCCTCCCTCCCTTCTCTCCCTCCCTCCCTTCTTTCTTCCTTCCTTTTCATCCTTCCTTCTTTCCTTTCTTTTTTTTCTTTTTCTCTTTCCTTCTTTCTTTTTTCTCTTTCTTTCCCTTCCCTCCCTCCCTCCCTCCCTCCCTCCCTCCTTCCTTCCTTCCTCTAGCTATCTAAAGACCCTTTAAGTGTTTGCTACCTTTGACTTACCAGTCTCTCTCCTCTTAGACTTCATTCTAAAGAAATAATTTTTAAAAAGCAGACGAGCATTTTTGTGCCCTGTCAGATGCTTAATCCAGTGTTATTTAAAATAATGTAAAGTGGGAAATATCCTAAAGGTCTCAAAATTACTGAAAGGCTAATTGTAGTACACCCATGTAATGTTAGGTGGCAATCAATGAGATATTTATAAGATTATCCAGTGGCATGGGAATTTGCTCATGATACAATGCTAATCAAATGTATCATGAATGCCAATTCAATGATATGTTATGATCTCAGTTTATATAATAGATCTTTGATGGGAAGAAGTTTCACTAACCTGTTAACAGAAGTTGACTAGAGCTGGGAGCACTATGGATTGACCGTATTCTCTCATTTCTACTTTCTTCTGTGTGTTCCAAACTTTTTACAGTGTGCATGTACTAGTGTTATAATCAAGAGGAAGTAGTTTAGTGAAAACAATGTATTCTTCCTATCAACTTTTTGTACACAGATAGAATAGTAAAAAGACAGACAGAGAGAGGATTAAGTCATCTCCTCCTGACTTTACTTAGAAGTGAAATCATCTCCATCCATTAGATACACCAAGCCTCACACAGTCACAACCTTCCCTGGAGCACCACATCTCCCACCTCCCACACCAGGGGAGCCCAGCACGGCTTCAGGCTGTGGCTTCAGCAACTTCCCTCCTGCATATGCCGTCCCTGAACTTTCCTCATAGGCTCCATCACACTCTTGGGGTGGCTCTGTGAGCAGTCAACACTACGGTAAGGTGATGAGGATCAATGGTCATGGACGTAAAGTCCAACATGCTGAACTCAAATGCAATTCTTACTTCTGCAGTGCATATGCATTTGGGCTGGTCAGTGCAGCCAGACCTCGGTGTGTGTCCAGGCTTGTTAGGATCTCCAGAGGAGCTCAGATTCTTTTCGAAATGCTGGCTTCCTCCTCTGGGCTGGAGAAGCTCTTTTTTTCTCATTACCTCAAACCCTGCTCTTATCTAATGATCTCCACTTTAGTCAATACATTCACAAATTGATAATGATTCCTCAGAAGATAGATTCATTCATTTACTCATCTCACCAACGTCTACCTCAAGGGATTTTTGTAAGAATAAAATGACATCATGTAAGTAAAGCTTCTAGTTGAATTCCTGACACATTGTAAGTCTAAACTTTCATTAAGTTCTTACTCCATTCCAGATGCTGGGAGACACAAATAAACTAAAAAGTGTTTATTGACATGGGAGGAGGTAGACTATTCCTATTCTAGAAATGAGAAACAGAGATTCGGAGAAGTTCTGTAACTAGCTCAAGCCCACACAGATAATGAGGGACTGAACGAGTAGTGAAACTTGGGTCTTTTGCTGGCCAGAGTCCGTGCTTTTTTCATCCCTCTCGTCTACCTCACAAGCCAGGGTTTTTCTGTATGGATAGCAGGAAAATGATAGAACTCTCCAGCGGACTGTCTTCATGTAGCCCAAAGGACAGTCAATGGATTTGGAAACACCTCTAGTAGCTAAGTCAGTTAGCGGATTCCCCTTTCTCAGTGACTGTTTCTATAGATTTAAGAAGTGCGTGGACCGGGACTTGGGATACCGTGATGTCTCTGCTTGGGTTATAGCACCATCATGTGGCTCTTTCCTTTTCACATGATGGTGGCTGCAGCACGTGGGAGTTACCTTCCTTGTGCCTGCCAGGTTTTATGCTGCTGCTGTGATTTCCCTGGGAGACAGTCTGTTTTGCAAATATCTCATTCAGTGATTTCCCCAGACTCTTCAGGGATTGCATGCGGGTTTTGAAAAAGCCGAACAAGCAATGGATTTTTAAGACATGGATGGGGGCTTTCTCCAAAACCCCAAATACTTAATGTTGAAAACTTTGTAAGTACATACTTAAAAATAAAGAGCATAAAACTCTTGATTAATAAAACTAAACTTGCATTTGCATTCATTGGCCACTTTCCTGATGTCAATGAGAGTTTTCTACAAGGCTGATCTGGCATTTAGGGGAGACGCTGGGGGAGAATGCTGAGGAAGTACATGGGCTCTGCTTTCTTCAGCCACAAAACAGTGGGTCTTTTCCACGCAAAGAGTTGGTGGTATTTTGAACCTCAGCAAGCTCAAAGTAGAACAGAAAATGGAAATTGGTTCCCTGTAACTAAAATGTCCCATCTCTATTTCCTAAATGAGAAAAAAATGGTGTTTTGGAACAGCATCCAAGCGGAATTTCCATTTTGATTTGAGTATAATCTTGAGTGAGTAATGTCACTAGAAAGTGTATCTAACTTATCTGAGCCCCTCCAGGTCCTGGGTCACATGGGTTCTGGTACATACAGCTTCCTGGCAAGGGATCATCAGATGAGGGGGGTAATGTGACTGAGTGAAGGGGATGACCTCTGGTATTAGTTTGATGTATTCTTGGGCAAGTTCTTTTACCTCTCTGGGTCTCATTTTATAAAACAAAGGGGATCAACCAGGGAGGGACCACAAAGATCTTTTCCAGCTTGACTTTCTAGGGTTCTAAGGGACAAAAAGGGGGTCATGTAGTTCCTGATTCCTTGATTTCTCCTTAGCATTTGGAAAGAACTGGACATACTAAGAAATGACTGCCAGATTCTTAGTTCTTGAGTTTTAGAAATGGAGGCTCAGCTTTAGCCCTGAATTGAAGAGCTGTGAAATGGAGCTATTACAGGCGACTTGGTCAGCTGGAGGCACTTGCTTCTCTGTTCGTCTCTATGGAAGAATCTCAAAGAAGCGTAATCTTTTGAGATCTGTAATCTCAAAGTAGTGTTGTCACACAACCTGTGTGACTGGTAAACGCTTAATGTCACTATTTGTGCTTCTACTCGTTTCAGCCTCCCCTACCTCATGTATGGAAGTGAGTTCACTTGGTAAGTATGTGGAGAATACAGTAACTGGGTCAGATGAAGGTATATATAACCACTGGTTTCACATTAAGCCTTTACACATGTGTCCTACTCTGATCAAACGGGAGATTTGCCTAATACACCTGAACTTCCTTTCATTTGTGTTTTTGATCAAGCTGTTCTCCAAGCCATAAACTGCGCTTCTGTCCCCCAAGTCGATCCCATCCTTGAGAGCCAGATCAAACATCCTCCAGGTCTTTCCACCTGCTCTCTATTCTCCAGAATGGGACATCAAAATCTCATGTGTTTTTCAGGGACAAGTCAAACACCTTCCAGGGTTTCTTCCCACTGGCCTAACTCTCACGTGTGGGATGTTACAAAGTGCAGTATCTTTGGTGTCAGAGACAAATCCTCACTCCTCCTTTTGCTCCTCAGGCTTAGAATCTCAGTTTTCCATCTGTATAAACTGGGACAAAAATATTTGCCTCATCTGGTTGTTCTGATTGTTAAATAAGGTACCATTCATGGAAGCTGCACCCACAACAGATCAGTATTTTTTCCTCTCTTTCTTCGTTCTTTCCTCTCTCCCTTCCTTTTCCAATCCTCTCAGCATTTTTTAAACCTAATTGGTTGAAAAGACGGAATTCTTCTTGGCAGTTTTTGTGCCCTTTGCCTGGTTGAGTATACGGTTCTTGCAGGCAGATATCATATCTATGTTCCTTCATGGTGTGCAGAACAGTATTTTTAATGTAGTTATAATGTAGCAAATGTCTGTCAGATGAATATATTTCAGGCGCTAATGGATACAAAATAATGTGAATAGAGAGGACTTTGGGACTGGTCAAGAATACATGGCACGTCTGTTGGGCAGTCTGGAGCAGAAGCCAAAGTGATATGTTGATACTGACATGGAGCCCAGTGTTCCTGAATAGCAAGAGATCTCCAAACTCCAGCTTGTTGACTTACAGAGTCATCCATCCCCAGGAGGACCAGTAACGGGATGGTGGTCATCCCTCCGTGGACCCATTCCTGTAGAGACACAAAACCGTCCCGGTCGTCGTCCATCCCTTGCAACATCTCCTTCAGTATCTGTGGAATCCAAAGAGCAACCATTGTCCATTTTCGTCATCGACACGTCTACCTCCCTTCTGCCTCTGCTGTCTTGTTCGTCTTGCATTATTGGTTTGTGTTTTACCCCTTTCCCCTCCTGTTAAGTGCCAATAGAGCAGACTGGGAGTGAGGAGGCCAAGCTTCCAGGACTGGTTCTGACCTTGGGCCTTGGGCCTTGGGCTAGTCACTCTGACTCTGTGCTCTCTGGTTTGCTTATCTGTAGAAATGGAAACAGTATTGTTGTGTTTGCAGCAGCGTAGCAGGGATTAGAGAAAATGAATGTAAAGTGAATAATATAATACCTGACACATAGAAGCCCCCAAATGGAATTATTCCTGTGATTCATATTATCTGGTGATTGGGGAAAATCTCTACAATTCTTTCTAACAGAAATCTCGATGGTTTTCTCTAAATTCTTTGATTGATGAATTTCTGTTATAACATTTTAGCTCTGGTGAAAATATTAGCCTTGTTATTTCAGTTACGTCTGCATGTTTTCCTGCTGCCTACGTTTTTCCTGTCGGAGAGGTGGAAGGTAAAGGGCAGGACTCCAAAGAAGCTGCCTAAAGAAGATGAGTCTGGGAGCACCTGCAGAGTAAGCACTCATTCATGTCCCGAGCGTGGACCCACTCACATCTTGGAAGCTCACTCCAAAGCCACCCCGTCCTTTCAGAAACTCACAGGCCTTAGCTCTGTGGGGTCCCACTCCAGGTACTGGGCGATATGCAGCATTTGGTTGACAATGCAATCCATCTCCTAGAAAATAGCAAAGGGAGAAAATATCAAAAGGAGACAACCAAACATGTGTCCTTAAGAGCAAAACTAAAAATTAAGCCCAGTGGGAAGACAGACAGGGCACAGCAAGAGAAGAAGCTGATGCAGTAACTGGCATTTGTGAGGAGCTCAGTTTATTTCCATCTTGACCACAAAGCTCACGAGAGGCACAGAGCATGCATAAGCTGGAGGTAGGCAAAAAGCTCATGAGCACTGGCTTCTTCCTGGACCCACCTTCCTTCCCTTATTTTGTGCTTTAACTTGGAAAGTATAGAAAGCACTCCTGTTTTACCCCACTTTGTGATTATAGCTTTCACAAATACTTACAAACCAAGGCAGGTTTCTCCTGTCACTTCTCATCACTCATCCCCACAGCTTCAGCAATTTGGGATCCATCTCCCCACTTGAGGCCAGTTTCTCTTGCATGGAGGGTTACTGTGTTGGTCTTAGCTCAGGTATCATGATTTCCATTTCTTTTGGTATATCCTCTGCTTCCTTTTTACCATGGTCCAGCCCTTAGCCCAGGAGTCCGTGGACAGGAAACTCATGAGGAATACATTTACTTGATCAATGAGCCTTTTGGTACTGAGGCCAGGCTCCATCTAAAACCTCACAGAATTGTTGGATGCCAGTGAGTCAGTGTTCTGAGAGCCCCACTGAAACATACCAGACTGAAGAGGCATTTAGTATTAAAGTTAGCCCCACTTAGGCACCAGCTAAGATGTTCATAGTAAGATTGTTTTGGGAGGACGTGATGGTAGACTGAAGCAAGATTCAAAAGTGGCAGGTACCTCTGCCAGATAGAATGCTGGGTCAAAACAGCAAGCTAAAACCCAGCAGGGATTTTAACAAATTGTATTTCATTTAAGTTAAAAAATAATTCATTGCAAAACTACAAGATAGGCTAGTAGATGAGGGTAAGAAAGTGGGCAGAAAGATGGGGAGAGGTTTTTGGCAGAAGTTCCAATAGAAAAGAGTTTGTCTATCTGGTTGGGTCCAAGATTTCATGAGAAAATGTAATTCGGGAACCAAGAATTGGACTCAGTGTTGGGCTATGTAAATAGAAGCAGAGTTGGCAGATTTCAAAAAGAAAAAGTCCTCCTGAGGTCTTCCTGGTCAGGCCACGTTTGGATACTTAAAGATTGGGGATGGATTCTGTTCTGTGCCACATTTCAGGAACAGCATTGACAAACCAGACCTTGTTCAAAGTGGATATTTAAGCCTGCCTTGTGAGAATCAGTGTAGGAATAGGGAAATTTTAGCTCGGAGAAGATTTTATGGGAGATGTGATAGCACCTTCAAATACGTGAAGGCCTATTGTATGGGATAGGTATTCCACTTGTCCTGATCAGGTACAGGGCAGAAGGAAGCAGAGGGATACAGAGAAGGGAGGAGTTGAGGATTGACTTATTTTGGCCTCCCTGCTGGGTTGGGGGATTGGGAAGCAGAAGCAGGTTTTGACTTGAAAACTTCCCCAGCAGGCAGAGGAGTGCCTGTGTTCAGGAAGGAAGCCGTCTCCAGTAGTCACCCCCAGCAGTGGAATGGCTATCTTAAGGTAGTGGGTGTCCTCCCTGTTACCGTATGGACGCCAGGGATTCCAGGTGAAAAGCTGAATCAGGTAACTCTTGCGATTTGCTTCAGTCCACCAATATTACCTTTACAACGTATCTGGAATTTAACAACTTCTTACCACCTGCAACGATTCTACCCTGCACAAGTCTACCACCATTTCATGCCTTGATTATTTCAATGGCCTCCCAAGCAGTATCCCTGCTTGCATGTCCTCTGTCACTCAGGCTGGAGTACAGTGGCGCGATACTGCTCGTGGCAACCTCTGCCTCCCAGGTTGAAGCGATTCTCCTGCCTCAGCCTCCTGAATAGCTGAGACTACAGGTACCCGCCACCACACCTACCTAATTTATTTTGTATTTTTAGTAGAGATGGGGTTTTGCCATGTTGGCTAGGCTGGTCTCAAATTCCTGACCTCAGGTGATCCACCTGCCTCGGCCTCCCAAAGTGCTGGGATTATAGTCATGAGGTACCACACCGGCCTAGAGTGATTCTGTTAAAACATAAGTCAGTCACATCACTCCTCTGCTCAAAATCGTCAATGGTTCTCCATTTTTCTGGAGTAAAAAATAAACACTTCTTTTTTTTTTTCTTTTGAGACAGAGTCTTGCTCTGTCACCCTGGCTGGAGTAAGTGGTGCCATCTCAGCTCACTGCAATGTCCACCTCCCGGGTTCAAGTGATTCTCCTGCCTCAGCCTCCTGAGTAGCTGGGACTATACATGTGCACTACCACGCCCTGCTAATGTTTGTACTTTTAATAGAGACGAGGCTTTCACCACATTGGCCAGGCTGGTCTCGAACTCCTGACGTCATGATCCGCCCTCCTCGGCCTCCCAAAGTGCTGGGACTACAGCTATGAGCCACTGTGCCCGGCCAAAGATAAAGACTCTTAGTCACCTATGAAGTTGAATATGTTTTGCAAACTCCCCACTCCCCTACTCCCATCCCATGACTTCTCTGACCTCATCCCCTATTACTTCCTCACTCTGATCTCGTCTGTTCATTCCACTCCATTCACACTGGCCCGGAGTGAATCTTCTAACATCTTAGGCACCCTCAGGACTCTCACACTCACTGTTCTTTCTCTTGGAAGGCTGTTCCCCTCACTTATTCCTTCACCTCCTTCATGCCTCTGTTCAGATGCCCCCTTCTAGAAAGGCCTTTCTTGGCAACCCTCGCTAAAGGTGCAACTTCTTCTAACATTTCCTCTCCTTTATTATCCTTCTTAGCACCCATCTCTACCTAACATATGTTTTTACTATGCTGCTTAGTGTCTGTGCTTGAACTAGAATGAAAGCTTCCTGAGGGCATGGAACTTTGTCAGTTGGCTAAACTGCTGTACCCCCAGTGCTTAGAAGAGTGCCTGACATAATGTGGACACCCAGCACATATGTGTTGGCCAAATGCTCGAGAATCTGTGATTCTCTGGATGTTCCCTCCAATAACCCAACCCACAGCATTGTAATGTGGTTGGTGGGGGGGGGGGGTCCCATGGAGGCACCCTGGGTGAATTCGGATGACTCAGTTGGTCTAGAGAACTTGTTCCCTTCTTTCCTCCCTCTGGTCTGACTCAGCCCCATGCATCTCAACCTCAGGGCCTTCTTGTTAATGAGCCCTACCTCTGACATTGCTAGACAGGACCACAGGGCCTATCTGGCTCTGCTTGCCTGCTTTTCTTTCCATTCTTCCTTTTACTCCATGAGCCTTGACCCATCCTTGCATATTCCTGAAGGGGTGAGGGTAAGTCTCGGGCTTTCTCAGGTGCGATGGGATGGGAACATGGACAGACTCAGGCTTGCTCAGGTGCAACGGGATGGGAACGTGAGCAGACAGAACCAGACTCCTTGGCTAGTGCCCTGGAGTAGCAGAAGCAGCCAAGGGCGATGCCAAAGCACATCAGCAGTAGCCAGCAGCCTCCTTCCTCGTGCCCTTTCCCCCTGGTCTTCTTGCCTCCCCCACCCTCTCTTCTTGGCCTCAGGACTCCTTCAGAAATTTGCAGGGAGAGCTTGTGAACTGAATGGGAAGTTAAGCTAGGTGACATGCTAAAGCCTCCCTCCATCCTGAGATTTTAGGATCCCAGGCTTCTAGAGTGAAAAGGTAAGGTGGAGTTCACGCTCTGCAAGTCTGGCTGTTTGGAAATAGCAGGTGGGAAGGTCTTACTCGGATTTCCTCAGCCCGTATCGAGACATTGCTATTACTACGAAGACGGAACTTGACATTTTCAGATTCTTTCTCTGCTTGCTCCCTGCTCCCCTAGCCTTTCTCAGATCCATGAGGGATATTTAGAGTGAGAACTTACCGCTTGGTCCAGGAGACCGTTCTCATCTGAATCATAGAGGCGAAACATGACTGTAAGAAACACAGAGGTAAGCCTGAGGTGTCCTCTAAGAAGCAGGGATGGCTGAAGTTTTGATGCTGCCAAGTTTTTAGATTACTTCGGTCACCCCGTGGCGAAGGCTGTGGGAGCCAGCTCTCCCTCCCTCTGAGCGCAGAGTCTGACTTCCTAATGGAGAGGCTGAGCCAAGGGAGGAGAACCACCTGGCTTCTGGACCTGTCTAAGCAATACCTATGTGGCTGATGAGGTCCAGGTCGTGAGTGTGATTCCCTGACACTTTTCAGCGCCACAAGGACACAGCCTAAAGCAAACGCCCAGCTGGTGGTGGGGCAGAGGCACCAGAATTTCGCTTCTATTGAGCATAGAAAATGTAGAGTTAGGCAGATTTCAATCCTGGGGTTGCCCTACCACTTCTGGGGGGTGTCCAACAAGTCACTTAGCTTCTTTGAGCTCAGCTTCTTTATCTGTAAAGTGGAGATGATAACAGTTGGTTTCTCCCAGGGTTATTATGAAGATTAATGTGTAACTGATAGGCCAAGTCAACTGTGCTTAGAACATAGCACTCAACAGATGTTACTAATTTCTATTTTCCTTTTTAAATGAACATTTATATATCGCATTTAACATATACAAGATACTGTCTTATGTACTTTGTCATTATTACTTCATCCTCAATGATGCTATGAGATAGTTATTACGGAAGGCTTTTTTTCTTTTTTCTAAAAAGTATTCAGAAACATGCTATTCAGAAACATTTTCATTCTTGTTCTAATTGCAGGGAGGTGATGTAGGATAAGGAAAATCTGGGAGAAAAGTTTGGACAAGGGACTACATTTTTACTTATAGGACCTGGAAACCTATATTTTACTCAACCAAAAGGCAAAGATCCTGTCTGTGGTCTCATAAGTCAGCATGGTAGGAAGCAGAGATAAGCATTTCTTCATTTTCCTGCCTTTTTTTTTTTGAGATGGAGTCTTGCTCTGTCTCCTAGGCTGGAGTGTAGTGGTGCAATCTCAGCTCACTGCAACCTCCGCCTCCCAGGCTCAGGCGATTCTCCTGCCTCAGCCTCCTGAGTAGCTGGGACTACAGGTGCATGCCACCATGCCTGGCCAATTTTTCGTATTTTTAGTAGAGATGGAGTTTCACTATGTTAGCCAGGATGGTCCCGATCTCCTGACCCCATGATCTTTCTGCTATTCTTTAAAATCCTTCATCATGCCTCCTTTTTCTGCGGAGTGCCCCCGACTGATCCTTCCCTGATGCGGTACAAGCCTTTGGGGCACGTACCCGCCTGGTCCCCTTATTCCTGCTAAGTTATCCCGTGTCATCATTTCCTCCTAGATGTTTTAATGTCTCTGCACCTTGTGTTTTTTTTCAAGGGTGCATCGCTGGTCGAAGTCAAAGTTCTTTAAGGGGAGGGTCATGGGCTTTCGATTCTTTGTGGTTCCTCAGAAGGTCCCAGTCAGAGGTACTCATCATATGCTGCTGACTCACCCAGCAGATGGCTGAATGACATAAAGGACAGAGCTTTTCTGCTAGCAATATTCCAGGACTCCAGGCTTAGGTGACTCTCCAGTACTGACCTCTCTCTGGTCCTACTGTGCATGAACAATAGAACTAGAAAGGCCTGAGCAAGCATCTTAATTTTAGCAGGGTGGCCTTGGGAAAGTCTTTTAACCTTCTTGTGCTTTCCTTCTAGGTTACAATGTGGTTAAAATGAGAATGCATTTAAAGTGCTTAGAAAATATAAGGTGTTTATGAATGATAGTTGTTATTGTTATTATTGCATTGGCAATAGGTGTGGGATTTCAGGCTATTATTTCCAAAAATACATGCTTGGTTTTTAAAAAGAAAAGTGTAACTTGTTTTCAATCCTTATTTAAGGAAGGATATAAATTGATATGATTTAGTAAAAAGCAAACCAAAATGAAAACTCCATATGACAAGGTTTCTGCCACAAAAAATTGCAAGGAAAAAAATAGCAAAAGATGGAGAGGGGTCCAAAAGATGAAAAGAAAATGAAGAGACGTAATAACCAGCTGTGCGGCGCGAATCTTACCTGGATCCTGATTCAAACAAGCAACTGAAAATACCTAAGATAACTGAAAAATGTGAATACTGACTATTCGATCACAGTAAAAGGAATCATTTCTGATGGCATTGCAGTTATATTTAAGAAGAGGAGTCTGTGATTTTAGAGGTACATACTGAAATATTTACAGATAAAATTATAAGATGCCTGGAATTTGCTTTGAAATACTCTGAGGCAGAGGGAATGGGTAGGTGTTATAAACACAAGACTGACCATGAGTTGATTATTGTTGCGGCTGGGTGATGGGGCCATGGAAGTTCATTACGCTCCCGACTTTTATCTTTGAAATTTTCTGTCACAAAATGTTTTAACATTTCTTCGCATCACTATTATAAGTCTCAGAGTCATTAATGCAGAAAATCTGTCATCTTCTCTTTGGTATTATTAACAAATATAATGCCCAAAACTCAAAATCTAGCTAAATGCTGGAAATAATTTGATGTTTCACTTTTAACATTAGCTAGAAGAAAACAGAAATCTGCTACATTGCCACCAAATTAGCACTTACAACTTGCCATTGTTAACACCTCAGACCTATGGGGGAGATTTTTAAGCTCAGCTAATGAGCAAACTGTTTCATTTTGTTTTTTGGCAAGAGTTAACCTTTGGCAGACTTCCCTTGCTAATGTTTAAGTCTTGTTGACTAGTCTCATTATTAAATGGAATTTTGATTTTGGCTATAATGCGTACATGATTTTTCCTTACTGTCTGCTTAAGTTCCCAAGAGAAGCAAAGACAATACAAATTTTTTAACAAGGTCCTATCATGTCCTGTTTTTTAACAGTATGTCTGCAGGCTCACAGAAGCCAGGGAAACCGTCCCTGGACTGAATCATCTACCAGACTGCAGGCTGTTTCAGCCACTGTGAACTTTCTGCCCCCAGCTCTTACTCTTCTCCTGCAATTTCCTTTTCAACTAACTGGCCCCCTCATTCTCTATAGGCCAAGATCTTGGGGTGGAGCATACGTAGAGAAATGGACAAAGCCTTACTGAGACAGAGTTGATGAGATTTCAAGAAAAAAATAATTCCTCATAGTTAAGAGTTGCCTGGGCACGGAATAGGGGAAGGAGGACAGATGTTGAATAT
The DNA here is from genome assembly GCF_048565385.1 of Saimiri boliviensis. Lineage (NCBI taxonomy): Eukaryota > Metazoa > Chordata > Mammalia > Primates > Cebidae > Saimiri > Saimiri boliviensis. The sequence continues at coordinate 74,907,129 of NC_133456.1, forward strand.
CTTTCTTTAAAAAACCTATTATGAGGAGGTAGCAATTTGCTGAGTAAAGGCTTTCAGGAAGTCCGGCCAGCAAAGCAAGGGAGTCTTGACCACTTAATGGGACCCCTTCCCCTTTCCAAATTCTGGTTCTCAATGTCTGGATATCGGATGCCCTTCCCATGTGATACACAACTGGTATGATGTCTTAGAGTGGATTCTAGGAGTTGTCCATATCACTGCTGGTAGCAGGACAAAGAAACCTCCCCAAAGAGGCAGGACCTATACCCACGATCCCAGCTCAATCTCCAGTGTGTTTATGAATAATGGACAAGACCCCAGATCTCTCTCTAGGAAAAGGTGGAAGCCCCTTGACAGGGTGAGCACTTACACTCCAGCTTATCCTGAGGTCGCCCTGTTTCCAGTAGAGAAAGGTAGCACACAACATCCTTCAGGTATACCATGGGGGATTCTGAGCTTGAAGACCGAGGGACAGGGGATTCCAGGGGCATCGCAGCCACTTGGTCTTCGGCTGGTACTTGCTTCTCAACCACATTTGATTCTGTGACAGACAAAGGGAAAACATCCAAGGACATTTTCTGTTTAGTAAATATGAACCCCTCTTTGTTACCCCATCCTTTTCATGGTAGAGGCAAGGATTTTGTAGAAGTGTCTTCAAAAGCTTGAGTTACACAGATGTGATCAAATTAGTGGCCCCAGAAATCCGATTTGTGGAGTTCATATTCTCTGAAGGGATTCCATTCTGAGAAAATGATCTCCTCCTCCTCCTCTTCCTTTAAGAGTCTATTTCTTTGCAGGAAACTTGTCTATACTCTGAATATTCAGAAAAGATGATAGTGATTGTTGGTAATATCAATAATCAACAGGTAAATGTCATTTGGCCTACTTTTTTGGGAACGTACCCAACTCGTAGAAGTAATTTTGGCTGAGATTTCAAAATAGTAAATGGTCAATACTTATTTCTCAGCAGACCTCCTTATAATTTTCTCTTCAAAAACATTTAAAGACAAATAAAGGATGAATATTCAAAAGAGAAAACTGGGATTGATAATCAAGGAATCTCCAGAAACTCGGAAGAACTCAAACTAACTGCAAGTCTAATCATTTGGATGAAGAAAATGTAGAAAGTGAATTATTGTACCACAGGAATGGGATAAGTTTTCTCTTTGAAGTTTCTCCTTTCTAAGGTAGGAAAACACTTTGTCTTTTCCACACTCTGCCCTCTGGTTCAGAAATATAAGCTCTATTACTAACGAAAGCTAACCACCCCTATTCTCCTGTGTGAATTCTGTTTTTGAGACACTTTGAGTGCTGTCTTCCCTCTCTACCTCCATGCTCATTAGAAATGATCTCTTAATATCTATCAGGAATGTACGACTCACAGAGGATAACTAACTAGGGAACAAAAGGAAGATGTACATAGGAAAATCCAACGTTTTAGGTGTTATAAAATTATACCACCAAGTAATAAAGTACTGAAGGTAGAGGCAGTGGGAGAGACAGCCTTGATAGTAATGTCTGCCAATGAAGGCAATGTTACCTGTACACTCTTCACTCTTCATAGAGAGAAACAAATAACCAAGCAATGGGAATAAATATGCCATTTTAGGCAAGTAGGGCTGTGCTAGGTGAAAGCCTTCTGGGTCCCAGGGATTAGGCTGTGGGACCAAGTTGACCATGATCCAAATGGACAATAGGAAAGACCAAAGGTAACTGACACACTTCATATGTTACAAAGGGCCTCATGAAGAATCCAAGATGGAGCCTACAAAACACAGCTGCCAAGTAAGGAAAGAAAGCCTTATCCTGAGATTCCAGAGGACCAGACTTTCAAAAGCAGTTTTCTACCAGACGAGACCCTCAGCAGGATGCAAGAAGACATCACCCCTATTAAACAAAAGCAGAAAGCTTGGAAAAGTAGAGATGAAAATACAGCAGGATGAGATAAAGACAGGGATCGTGAGACAGGGGAGGGTTGTAATAAAATTTCATGTTCAATGAAGTATTGCAATCATCACTGGAGGAAAACATGGGAACAGGCCTTTGTACTGGGCTAGTCCGTTATACCCAAAGTTATTGCTATGTCCTCAGATGATTCATCCATTAAAACATTATCGATGACTTCCACCTGGACTAAAATGGACAAACGGAGACCAGATTTACTGTCTCGCCTAACACAGTGACAAAACTGGACAAAATATATGAAACACTGGTCACAGGACATTACATTATCAGGGAGGACCAAACACTGGTCCCTGAGATGAGATGACTCCTACAACTGCCACATCAGACAGTTTGAAAGAGCTTCTAGGCTGCAGTCTCTGAGTGGAGAGGAAGCTGGAAGCCCACAGTGGCTAGGGTTCACACAGTAGGCTCTGGAGAGGAGGGGATGCACAGAGAGCAAGCTCTGACGATGTGTACAAGGTCCCCTTTGAGTAACAGCCAATAATTCCCTTCAGGTATTCAGTTGAGTAGTGATTAGCACACTCCTGGAAGGAAAACACCTAAGGCTGGGGAAAGAACCAGGATTAGCGGGAATAATCCTTGGAATGCAAAGAGAACCAGGAGTAATGTCTATTCCCGCCAACCAGGGTAGAAAACTCCCATCATTCATGAATCATCAATGGAGTATTCAGAAGCATTGTTTCTCAGTAGTGAGTAAATGCCTTTCTGGTCCTGTCCAATGAAGCTTTAAAGATAGATCCCAACATATCAGACTGTTTCCAAGTAACCTAACTATACCTAAAAACAAAGCCTAGGATTATTTGTAGGAATGTGAAAATCCAGTGCTCAACATTTAGTGAAGAGATACCATAAATTCTATACAGATTCTTCCAGAAAATTTAAGAGGCAGGAACCCTACACAACACATTTTGTGAGGCCAGCATTACTCTCAAGCCAAAGACAAACAATGACATGACCAGACATGCACATGCAAATCAATATCCTTCATGAGCACAGAGGCAAACGTTATTAACATTTTAGCAAATCGAACCTCATAATATGTAAAAAGAAATTAAATAAGACCAAATTAAGCATATGAAAAGATATTCAACATCATTAAAGCACAAGACTATTTGTAACACTTTTATTTATAATGATCATAAACTGGAAGCAATCTAAATGTCCGTCAGTAGGTTAATAGACAAATTGTGGAATATCTATATACTTAAACACTAATCAGCAACTAAAATATGTGAACTATTGATACATACAAAGTGGATACATCTCAACATCATTATGTAGAGTGATAAAAGGCAGACCCAAAGGAGTAGATGGTGTATGATTCCATCTCTATAAAATCTAGACAACGCAATCTAACATATATGACAGAAAGCAGATCAGTAGTTGTATGGGGATGAAGCGTGGGATTATAAAAAAGGGATTATAAAAAAAACTTTTAGAGATGATGGGTGTGTTTGTTATATTAATTATGGTGCTAGTTTTATAGGTACGTACAGATGTCAAAACGTATTATTAATTACACACTTTAACACATGCAATTTATGCTAGTTCATACTTCAATCCTTGGATCTTGAACCATTGCTCTAGTTTTTATTGAAGTCTACTGCTCACTCCTGTCATAGAGATGCAGGGGTCCAGGAAGACTGAGAGACACTGACACTGTCTCTTTAGTGTCCTTCCTCTTCATTCTTCCTTACATGAAATACCCCTAACCTATGGCCATCTGAGTACATCCCTCAGCTACCACCAGTGAAAAAGGCTAACACCCTCTTCTGGATCAGAGAGGTTCTGTCCTGGTGCCGTGTCATGAACCCTTTCATGTGAGGGTTCTGGGCAGACCTGACTGGTTCCACTTTCTCTCCTGGTATCCGTGTTACTTGTTCCCTTCTGGTTGGGGAATGTGGCATAATGGGAACACGTAACATAGAACACTCTTGATGTTCTATATATTTGACATTTTTGTTGTTTCTTTATTTTTTTTTGGGTCCTTCAAATACCTTACAATGTGAATAAATTACTTTTCTAATTTGGAAAAACTAACACAAAATATTGGGGGATTTTCCTCAAGACTTCAATATTCCAAGTTGCTGGAACGTCTCGGCAGCCTGAGAAATTAATTAAACACCGGGATACTGAAGTTCTTGTTAGTCCTGGGCCTTCGTCAAGGGAAGGGTGGGCTCAGCCTTTCCTAAGCTGCCATTCTGACAGTGACAGATTGCTCAGGCCTCTGAGCCAAATTCTGGACTCTGAAGGCCCTGCTCTGCTGTCTCTATGGGCACAGGCATTACCTGCCTGGCTCTGGGAATGAACTGGGCTTTGCTAGATGTGAGTCTGGAGACTGATCTGATAGGCCTAGACAGGCCACATGAAATGAGAATCTAAGTTCCTCCTCTGGCTTCCACCTGGGCAACAGGAAAAGGCTGGTCTTTTCAGCAGATGGCCTGATGGAAGGTGAGTCCAGGACTTGGCTCTTCCTTATTGGCAGGGGCCCCTCTCTGTGGTGACTGCCTGGCCCTGTAATTCTTGCTTTTGATAAACAGGGACATCTAATTAAGACATCTGTGGAAAAGGGCCTAGCAGGAAAAGGTTTTTTCCTTTTAAATCTCAAGTCTCAAAAGAAGAGGAAAAAAATGCTATATACCTCTTTGGGCCAAGAGTCAGATAATTGCCCTTTCATGATTTTACCACAGGGGGCTGATTTTTCCCATACACAAGGAATATGGTACATCACGAAATCACTTCTCCAGGAGGAAATCTCTGGACATTTCTACTTTAGACCTAGAATGATACAACTATTGCAAATACACATGGAGGTCCAATAAGTCAGCTAACTTCCATTATCATCATCCATCATCTTTTCTCCAACATCACATAATGACTTGTCCCCAATAAGTCCTTCCTTGGTACCTTAGAAACATTAGCCACTAAAACAAAACCTGCCCAGACAATTTAGAACCTCCAGGAGTGAAGGTATCTTCTTCCAGATTCCTCCTGAAGTTGCAGACACTCGGGATAAGAAAGTCTCTAGGTTAAGAATTTGGGTCAAGATGCTTTTCATCACTGAGTTTCTTGCTGGGAGTTTAAAATCTCAGAGCTCCTAGTTTCACCCTTTCCTCCCTAGCACAAGAATGATTTACGCCAGTGTATGCCTCCTCTAGTCCACAGAAGAAGTAAGAGTTATCTATGGATTAAGTTCATTTCACCAATGGGCCATGGACCAGCATGGCTGAGTGGGGCGCTGGGCAGGGCATGCACGAGCCAGCACTTTTGTGGAGTCTTGCCCTGCTGCTGTCCCTGAAGCCATAGAGAAGGCAGAGCTCCTCCTAGTCCTTGCTTTCTAGTGCTCTGTGCACAGCCTGGAGTTTGCTGAGCTTATGATCCAGGGGTAACTGTTTTTCCCCAACCATGCTCTGCTTTCCATCTATCATGAATTGTTTATCTCACCAGCTACACACTGAAAACTCAATAATCCTTCCAGTTTCTCTTTTTGCTGTGACAGGAAGAAAGATTAGAACTACATGGAAGAAATTCTCTCATCCCACTTCCCTGTTGCAATTAGTTCCCCTTCTCCTTCAGCTGTAGTTTCGCTATCTTGTTTTATATATATTTAAAATATAATAAAACTGCATTCTTTTCCCCCAGGTCCATCCCAAGAGCTGGAATTCACTTTTGGATATCTCTAAAGCTTTTCAATAAAATGATAATGCACAGTTAAAAAAAAAAATCTGACTCTCTGTGAGTCTTTGCATTGAAAGCTTCAGGAGCAACCTGGAAGAAAGAGAGCCCATGAGAGACCTTTCACGAGAGGAGGATGGCCAACTGATGTACATGGAGACTGAGGGTGCAGACTGAAGGAGATAACGGCAGACCACACTGAGTTAAGAATAGAATATACTTACGGTCTGAGTGCAGTGACTCATGCTTGTAATCCCAGCACACTGGGAGGCTGAAGTGGGTGGATCACTTGAGGTCAGGAGTTCGAGACCAGCCTGGCCAATATGGCGAAACCCCATCTCTACTAAAAAACTACAAAAATTAGCCAGGTGTGGTGGCACACTCTTGTAATCCCAGCTATTCAGGAGGCTGATGCATGAGAATAGCTTGAATCTGGGAGGTTGAGGCTGCAGTAAGTTAAGATCATACCACTGCACTCCAGTGTGGGTGACAGAGCAAGACCTTATCTTAAAAAAAAAAAAAAAGAAAAGAAAAGAATACAGTATATTTATGGAAGGTGGCCTGAATAATAACTGCTAATATTTATTGAACATTTACTGTGTGCCAGGCACTGTTCTAAGCACCAACATATCTAATTCAATTAACCTCCATAACAACATTTGTTATCTCACTTGGGGACACTGAGGCACAGAGATATTGTTCAAACATGCCCACGGTTACAGAGCTAGGTAGTGTCGGCGCTGGGAGTCAAACCTAGACAGTCTGGCTCCTTAAGCAACATGCTCTATTGCCTGACCCAACTCGAGGTGACAGTACTCAGGACATTTGTATTGAATATGAAAACAGAAATTAAGTATGGTAACCTTTTCTTCTCGTTTTCATGGGAGCATCTGGCCTTGGGCCTGGCCTGCCAGCAGCAGAGAGGAATGGCTTCCCACTGATAAACATGTCAGGGAAGATTCCACATCTCTCACAGTCCACGTCTCTCACAACCTGCTGCCTATGGGCACCACTACAGCAGCCCCACTGAGAGTGCAGCCAGGCCTATGCCACGGGAACCAGCCACACCACCAGGACCACTGTGTCCTCTCTCGGTCTAGGAAAGACAGCAGGAGCCTTGAGGTTGGATGACTCTGGATTGAATCCCTGGCTCCACGAGTCATACCAGTGGTATATAATCTCTTAAGGTCTCGGTTCCTCATGTGTAAAGTGGTGTGATTGTGAAGCTTAGATGAAATGTATAATGAACAGATGCCTGGCAAATACATCTTCAAGACTATTTGAGCTGGCTTCCCTTGCTAACTTATCAGCAAATCCCCAACTTATTCAAAATAGTTTATACATGTTGTTGGAAGTCAACCAGGACACACTTTTACCCTCTTGCCTTGTTCCTCTTCAGCCACCCACTGGTAGAGTCATCTGCACCTCAGCCTTAGAGCCACAGCCACCTCTTCCTCTCTCTTTCTGACACACACACACACACACACACACACACACACACACACACACACACACACACTGTTTCTCCTGAAGAGGTGCTCCACTTTCTCCACTTTCTGGGCAGGCATACGTATCAGAGGTAAACATCCAGCAAACTGTCCCAAGTCCCGACCTGCTCTGTTCCAGGGCAAGTAAAGCAAGAACATTTACCCAGCCTTGGAATCGCAGAACATTCAGATGACAGGTGCCTCAGAGTTGGAGGTTCTGAAGGCCGCAGGAGGACCAGATCTGCATAAGAGGGCACAATTACTTGAGGACAGCATGGCTGGTTAGGTTTCCCCACTTCTCCCCAAGGATAAGGTATTCCCTACTTCTCCCGCAAATCTTACATTCCATAGACTTACCAGTATCAGGAGCACAGGCTTCGTCTGCTTTGGTGGCATTATCTGCATTCTGTACATTAGAATCTGAGGAAGAAAAAGAAGGTTTAAAGACCAGCCTAGGCCCTCCAGCTTCTTGGAAAGGCAGGTACGGGACCTCCCCGTGGGACCTGGTTCACCAGGGTCATGTCCATGTCTCCGGGTTACTGTCAGCTGGGTTCATGCTCACTTATTAAGGTTGGCTGTGTCTCGCCCATTACAGCCCAAGCTCCAGGAAGACAGGGATCTTGGCTTCCCTCTCCTCTAACACTTCCAGGGTAGTCGCGGCCTGGATGCAGAAGCTGAGTGTGCTCGGTCCATGGACCATCAGCCTTTGCTGAAGGCTCTCTCCCCTGCCATGCATTATTTTGTGTCTCCTCTTTCCCTATTCTGCTCTTTAATCCATAGTGGCAGGAATTATGCTTCCTCTTTATTCCTCTTGCTAAGAGGTTCATCAGACAGGGCTTCCTGTAAGGCCTTATGAGGAAAAGCATCTCTCTCCCTTGGGGCGGTTACTATGTTCAGGGCGACCTCCAGGAATGCAGCCTATAGCAGTGGCAGTGGTGAGAGCTACACAGGTCTACTTATCTTGGAGAAAGTTGGTCTGCGTACCTGGGCCGCTGGCGTCGCTGGTGCTGGCCCCTTCCTTGGAGTGGTCAGGGGTCTGCTGTCTGGGTTTCTGGCTGAAGGCCAGGAAGAGGTGAATGCTCAGTGGCTGGGGAAGGTCCACCTCCAGGTACGCCCTCATGAACAGCTTGAAGACATCATAGCTAATCGGCTGAGAAGGGACAGAAGGGCAAAGTCAGTGAAGAGAAGCAAACGGAGAGAGAGGAAGAGAGAAGGGAAAGGAGTAGAAAAGACAGCAGGTGAAAGCAATGGAAAGGGAGGCAGCAGGAAGTGGAGGAGCTGATGGGGGCAGGAATGAAAAAGCCCGGGAAGTGATAGAGAAGGACAGGCACAGGGTGCAGGAGATGCGTATGAGAAATGCTGAGCTTGCATATTGGGGTTTGGTGGGGCACACAACCCGGGCAGGCTCTTGTAATGAGAGAGGATGTTATTAAATTTAGATAGAAAGTGACGTGTTGGAGAGAGCCCAGGGAGTGGAGGCCACAGTGCAGAGCTCTGCCTTAGCCCAGGCCCGTGTGAGGGATGTGGCTCTCATGAGTGGGGGCAAGGTCTGTGCCTGGAATCCTAGTTAAGATGAAGAAGGATGTAGTTGAAAACATGATGGAAAGAAGTGGTTCTTCTATAGTATGTTGGTTTTCCTCTTGTGCCTTGACAGATGTGAGTCCTGAATATTCAGGTCTCACAAAGTAGGAAAGACCTGGAAGAGAAAAGAACAGGCTCCATCTTTCATTACTTTCATAGTCCTTATCTTCCCTGGAAAAACCCTCAAATAAAACAGGGCGGCGGGGGCTGTGGCTCTGGCTCAGCTGCTTCTCAAAACATGTCCTTGTGAAGGTTTTAGGCACCAGGAGAAGAGCAGGAAGCCAACGACAGAAGGTAGAACCAAGTGATATGCCAAAAACTAGACCCTCTTCCTGCTGTGTCTCTCCCAGTACCGCCTGGCTTCTGGTCCCAGGCTGGGAGCAGCTATGCCAGAAAGGGCTGCTGTACTCAGCAAACACTCAACAACAACAGTTTGCAGTGAGTCATCACTGGCTTATGCTTTGATGGCATCAGATTCTTCATCAAACCGGCAGATGCTCCTGAAAATGATTTGAGGAAGCACTACTCCGAGATCTGCTGTGCAGAATTCTGTGAATAATAGCAGCCATGAGAATAAAATCCCTTTTCAGGAGCCTACTTGGTGCTCCCATCAAAATGTTGGTAGCATTTAACCCCTTGTCTGTTCTGGGAGATCTGGGAGGCTTCTCCAAACGAGGGAGTGGCTTACATGGGTACAAACAAGTTCGGGTTCAAAATCTTGGCCTTAAAAGTGAGTAATAGCCTCCCCACCCCACCGGGAGCTCACAAAGAAATTTCTCTTTAGCCCCAGGCTTGGCTGTTCTACCTATCTCCTTTGCAGAGTGAAAGATGTCTGATTCAGCTGGACAGAGGCGTCTACCAGACTAGGGGAACTCTATGCAAATGGTGGACTCACATTTCTTGTGATAGCCATTCATCTCTCTGCTCCTTTTCTGTCCCTGAGTCTCTGTGCCTCTTTATTTCAGTCTTTCTGTCCCTCTCCGTCTTTATAGCTTCAATGCCTCAGAATGTCCCTTCCTCCCACATTCTCTTCCTTCTTCCTAATATACAATAACAAAATCTTTTCTTCCTTCTCTCTCTCTCTTTTTTTTTTTTTTTTTGAGACAGAGTCTTGCTCTGTCACCCAGGCTGGAGTGTCGTGGCATGATCTCAGATGACTGCAAACTCTACCTCCTGAGTTCAAGTGATTTGCCTACCTCAGCCTCCTAAGTAGCTGAGATTACAGGTGCGCACCACCATGCCTGGCTAATTTTTGTATTTTTATTACAGACGGGGTTTCACCATGTTGACCAGGCTGGTCTTGAAGTACTGACCTCAAGTGATCTGCCTGCCTTGGCCTCCCAAAGTGCTGGGATTACTGGCATGAGCCACTGTGCCTGGCCCCTCCTCTCCAGTTGCAACCCATCCGCTATGACCCTTGATTCCAACCTCGCTAGCTCTAATTGCATCTCCAGCATTTTCTTTTCATCTGCCTGCAAGTATGTTAAATGTCCACTATTCCAAAGAAATTGCTGTCTGCCAGAACTACTGGCCCATCCTTCTCCCCTTTCCTTTTACATTTCTCCAAGCAGACCAGACTAGCCTCTTCACCTCCTTAATCCCATTTAGATTGGACCCTAGACCATTACTTCTGAACCTGCTTTGTTGAATGTCACAGATATAATCATCTCTTTTTAGACTTTCTTGCCTTTGGCCTGTCTGCAACATTTCATCCTCTCTTCTTTCTGAAACTCTCTATTTTCCATGGAGTTGTTCTATTTTGGTTCTCTTCATTCTCTACTTTGATTTCACTGAATATTTGCTGATGGCACTGTTATTCATTCATTTGTTTCTAAAGCTCTTTTTGCATTGTCTTTTTGTACCACTTTAATGGACAAGTACTATTTTAAAAGGTAGTTTTCAGTTCCAAAGTGTAGTATTAATCTCCTTCAGCTGGCATCAAATGAAAACTATCAGAATAAAATATTTCTGGAAAGCAGACTGTACTAAATGATATAATAAAAAGAAAGTTTAAACAGTCTAACAAAATGCTGTAAAAAACCAAAGCCAAAAGATCATCAGACAAGATCAGCATGAGACTCAAGAAACCTTGTGACTGGTCTCAGACCAAGTGCATTTTCTCCCTTTTCCCAATCTGTTTCTTCTTCAGCAAATTTGTGAGTGCTGAACTAGAAGATTTCAAGTTCTAAACTTCAATTAGCTTGCTCCCTGAAAACCAGTTCCTCTTCCTGACTTTACAATTTCTTTTAATGCCAATGACACCATTATGCTCCCAACATTACAGGCTCAGCTTTGAACTCTGTTGTTGGAGACTAGTTCTTGTTCCTTCCTTCTGTCCACTGTTCTTCTGCAATGTCTGTCACATTGGTCCTGCTGCCATCACCAAAATTCCTGGGTTCTGACTTGTGTCCCATACATCTCACCCAGACCATTGCCATACCTCTCATAGTCTTCCTTATCCCCATGCACATCCGCCAGTTCTCTCACCTATCTTACCTATCCTTGCCATATTCATCTTCCTAAAGCACAACTCTGATAAGATTGCTTCTCTACTTGAAAACTTTCCATCGTTTTTAATTGCCCATGGAATGGAACTGAGATCAGCTGATGCACTACTGTGTTCTTATACTATACATTGTAAAATATTTGCAAAATGAAATTGGCAAATGGAAATTAGAGGAATGTAAGTAGAAGGTCTAATATGCTGTGTTCTTCAGTCCAGTGGAGCATCCTGTATACTGTCCTAGACCTTTGGGATTCACAGCCTCCAATAATCCCCTCCAACCTAGGTTTGTAGTTACTTTGAGCTCTGAGATGATTCTGGCATTTTCTCCTTTTATTCCCTATGTGCACATATGCACTCTGTCCATGTGCACATGTAATCATGTAATGTATGTATGTATGTGTGTGTGTGTGTGTATATATATATATATATATATATATATATATATATATCCCCACTCACAAGTTGCTGAAGAAGAAACAGATTGGAAAAAGGGGGAAATGTGCTTGAGATATATATATATATATATATATATATATATATATATATATATATACCAAGTAGCAGGTATAATGGCATGGCATGAGGTTAGGGAAACAGAAAGGGTTTAATTTGTCTTGAGTTTGATGGCTTACTGCCACTAAAACGTCTCAATGAGAAATGAATTATTGAGCCTCTTAAGTACAGGGAACAGTGCTGGGCACCAATAAAGAACACACCAATGAATTAGGCATGGGACCACATCTCTAAAGAGTCAGTGTTATGTAAGAGGTAAAGATACTGAAATAATTACAATTCATCAGTGGCAAGCGCCATAGGAAGAGTTGACAAACTGTTATGAAAACTTGGAAAATAACACTGATGGAACTCGTCCAATCATGTATATCCCTATCCTAGAGAACAGGATGCACAGAATCCTATTCTCTAGGATAGGAACATGCATGATTGGACGAGTTCACTCTCTTAGGTGAAGCACAGAACATGCAGACCAGAAGAGCCTCAGAGGGGGCTGGGTCTTCTGATGCCCCTCAGGCTCAGGAAATTCAGTGATGAGCCCCAGTGAACTACCACCAGAGTGAAACCAGAAGCCAGACCTCCTGATTCCTAGTCCAGTGCTCCTGCTACTTTATCTGTCACAGGTTTCAGAGCTGGCATAGTGCTCCCTGACGCTCCCTCCCAGCACCCCATGTTCAGCAGGCAAAGACACGCAGCAGTGTGCCACACTCTCAACGTGATATCTGGGTTATACAAAAGTTCTTTAAAAGCACAGGCCAGGAGCAGAGTAGCTGCTTAGTAAATGCATGATGGGAGACTAACTAGGGAGTGGGTAGGGATCGTGCCCAAACCAGATGACCAACCACTATGCGGCATGCTGGCGATTATTCTCTGAGACCTAGAATAACATCCCAGGCATGGTCATGGTCAGGCCAAAGGAACTCTGTTTTCCCCAGCAGTTTTTATGTAGAAATTAGCTGGGAAATTTACTCCTGCTGCAACCTGCTTAAAGAGAGTGTGTCAATCCTTACACAAACCAAGAAGGGAGCAGAACTAGTTGGAGAGCTTAGCATGCATCAGAGACTTTAATCCTCAAGACAGCAGTGTGAGGAAGAACTGTTACTGTCATTTTGGGGATAAAACACATTTTGACAACATAAATAACTTGCTGAAGAGCACAAAGCATGTGGCAGAGCTGGGATTTGTGCTCAGGTGGCTGGGTCCAGGCTCAGTGCCACCAACCCACCTGCCTCTTTTGCTACAGGGGGTTTTGTCCACTCTCTAGCTGTCTGCCATCACTCTATTCTCCAAGGAATCACTGGCACTGATGGGTAGGCATGTGTTCATCATGGCTAGATGCCGCTCGGCCACTCTACAAACTTTTATTCTCATCCTGGCTTTGCTAGTGATCTGCCCCTTCCCACAGCGAATTCGTTTCTCATTGAGACATTTTAGCAGCAGTAAGCCATCAAACTTGAGAAATTAAACCATTCTTGTTTCCCTAACCCCATGCCATGATATTACACCTACTAGAAGTCAGCTGCACTGTGTGAGAGAATGAAATCAGAGTGACAGAACTCCCCTGGGACACAGCAGTGCCTGGCATATAAAAAGTGGGGGCCAGCCCCGACAGAGGCGAGGGTGGCTGTGTGCTCATAGTAGCCAAGTGCTCCCTGTTTCTGAAAGCTCCCATGGCCTTCATACCCATGGTGGCCCTGACCAGATTGTTCCTCTCCCACTCATCAGCCCCAGGGCAGACAAGCTGATTAGCAGCCCCCGCCAGGCTTTGTTCCCATGTTTTTAGAGCTGGGGGTTGGGGGTGTGGGGCAGTGAGTTCTTTGCTGGCTCTGCTGTCTTCTCTGCATGGTTTCTCCTCAGGAATGTTCTTTGAAATGGTGCATTCTCAATCTTGCCCCTGTTCTGGCGACCTTCCTCATGCTTCATTCTCTCTGCAACTGGTGTATTTTATCCAAAGCCCCTCTTAGGTGTGCCTTGAGGGCACAGGCTCTGTTGATTCATTTCCAGTGTCCAGCAGAGAAGGTGTTGACTGAGTTTTGTTCAACGGATGACAATGTGAATAAGGAAGTGGCCAGCCTCTCCCTATGTTAGTCTTGCAGATCAGTTACTTTTCCACGGTTAGTCCTGATAAAAGGACTCAGGAGCAGAGAAAGGGGAACTGAGTTAAAAACATTCTGGGGAAAGGGGATGGAAGAGGGGTAATAATAGGTACAATTTTTTAAGTGCCCTGTAGGGTGTTAGCTACTTTGCAAAGATCCTCTCATTTGATCACTCATCCATAAATTTCAAGGCTTTTTTTGTTATGTACAGCTTATAGATGAGGAAAGTGAGGCTAAAAGATGTGAAATATTATTCAAGACCCATTGCTTGTTGATGGCAGAGGTAGAACTCTAACCAAAGACCATGTAATTCCAGGGTCATGGGTTTCGCACCTGACCCTGGCAGTAGGAAGTTAAGTCCTACTGGGTGGGGGAAACCATGGGAGATTGTGGAGGGCAGGAACTGTGCTTCTATATGTTTATGCCTTCAACAGTGCCCAGCACAGTGCATAGAAGCCAAAGAAATGTTAGATTCACTGAATTTGAAGGTCGGGGGGAGGTCTTGCATTCATTTATTCAGTCCACGAATATTTCTCGAATGCCTGCTATGAGCCAGATACTTTTCTAGGTGCTGAAGACACAGCAGTGAACAAAAATATTCTAGTGGGAGAGACAGACAATTAATTAAGTGAATTATATAGTATGACAGGTGATGAGAAGTACTTTGGAGGAAAATAATGCAGAGCAGGGGGATAGGAAGTGTCGGGAAAGAGGGCTTCAAGTTTTAGATGAAGAAGCTGATGATCACTGAGAAGATTACTTGAGCACAGGCTGGAAGGTGGTAAGATAATGGACAATGTGATGTGCTGAGGAGGGACAGTCTAAGAAGCAGTAACAGGAAGTGCAGTGGTGCTGAGGTTACGGTGACACTGGCTTGTTTGATAGCATCAAGAAGGCTAATATGCTGAAAAGGAATAAAGATGGGGAGAGTATCAAGAGATGAGGTCAGAGAGCAGGGAGAGGTGCATATTGCAATGACCTTCACATTTACTCTGAGTAGGGGTGGGGGAAACCATGGGAGATTGTAGAGTAGAGCAGTGACAAGCTCTGATGTAAGTTTTAACAGATTGCTTAGGACGTGTGTGAAGCATACATTGAAGTAGCAAGGGCAGAAGCAAGGAGACCAGTTAGGAGACACTTGCAATAATCTGGGCAAAATACAGTGATGACTCAGGTCAGGATGCTAGCAGTGCAAGTGGTGAGATGTGTCTGCATTTTGGATATATTTTGAAGGTAGATGTAACAGAAGTTGCCAATGAATTGGATGTGGGATGTGAAAGACAAAAGTTAATGATGACTCTCCAAGTTTCAGGTTGAATAACTTGGAGAGTAGAGTTGCCATTTACTGAAAAGGGGAAGACTGCTGGGAAAACAGGCTTTTTAGGGGAAGACTAAGGACACATCAGTTTAGCTCATGTTAAATTTGAGATACCTATTTGAGTTTTAAGTATAAATGTCAAGTAGAAGGGTAACAAGAAAATCAGGAGATTGTAGCATCTTAAAACCAAGTGAAGAAAATGGAGGATGGCTTTACCAATTATGTCCAGTGGTGTTGAGCAAAATTGCTATTGGATTTAGCCATAGGGAGGCCCTTGGCTATCTCAGCTAGTGGTTTTAGTGGAGGAGTGAGGTTATAGACTGATGGAAGGCATTTCAAGAAAGTAGGAAGAAGAGAACTTGCAGGCAGTGTGTATAGACAAGTCTTTTGTACGGTTTTGCTATAAAACAAAGGAGGGAAATGAGGTGGTACCTAGAGGAGGAAGTGGAGTAAAAAAAAAGGTTTTTAAATATACAAGCAATAACAGTATGTTTACATGTTTATGGGAAAAATAAAATATAGAGAGGAAAGTTGATGTGAAGAAGACAGAGATAAAGACAGAGAGAGAAAAGGAGGGAGGAGGAGGGAGGGAAAGGGGGAGGCTCAGGAAGACGTGTAGCAACACCTGTCAGTAGGTCAAAAGAGGATAGGGTTGAGTGCACACATTGGGCAGTTGGATGTAGACAGGAATACGGAGAGTTCATCTCTGGTTACAAAAGAAAAGACGGAGGTAGGTGGGCATATGAGGGGAGGAAGCTTGTGAAAGATCTTTTCTGTTTGTTTCTATGTTTTCAGTGAAGTAGAAAACTCGGTTGTTAATTGAGAATGAGGAGAGGAGGAGTGAGAGATCTGAGCAGACGAGAAGTAGTGGTCGTCTTCTAGGACAGTGGGATGAGTGCATGGGCTTGGGAAACATATAATGCCAGGTAGCACAAATGGCTCACTTGAGACTTAGGAAGAAACATGTTGTGGAGTGAGTTCTTCAAGGCAAGGAAAGTCTCCAAGAGGGAAACAAATTATGGAAAGGCTAAAACACAGGGTTTTTAAAAGGCTTAAAATGGATATGTTCTCACCTCACGTGGGTCATATTGTTTGAGGCTTCCACTCTCATTAAATTCGGTCAAGACATCCTTTATCTTCTTGGAGGAATCTGAAGAGACACAATTCACACGTGAAACACTGGCAAACAGCTAATCAGAGCTGGGCCAAATAAATCCCCTCCATGTTTATATTGGAGCTGCCCCTCAGTCCCAGAAAATCTGGAGAAATGTCACCCTCTTCTGCCCTTTGCCCTCTCACTTCTTTTTTTCAGTCTGATTTCCCCCTTGCATCTAAATTATATTTCTAAAACACAAATCTGATCAGATCATATCCATACTCCAAACCATTCAAGGGCTTTCTGTTCCCCCAGGATAAAGCTTACCATTCTTAGCTTGGAATATAAGCCCTTGACTTGAAATACAAGCCCTTGGTGATTTTATCTACCCTATTTCTCATTTTCCTATTTGCTCTATGTTTCAGCCATATCAGATTACATTTCCAGACATCCCTGAACATATTGTGTACTCTTTCATGGTGTTTCTACTCTATCTTGCAAATTTCACTCAATTTTCAATATCCAGCTCAAATGTCAACTCCTTTGTAAAGTCTTTCTTAACACCAGTCAGAGTTAGACATTCTCTTAGTTGGCTCCCACATGACTTGTACATAACTATGTAATAGCACTTGTCATATAGTGTTATAGTTATTAACTTGCCTATCTTGCTCACCTCCTGCTTCAGCTTCACCTTGAGAGCTGTTAACTGGCTGGTGAGTCTTTGTCTATCATACTAAGGTCTGATGTGTAACTAAGGCTCAGAAAAACAATGTGTAGATGAGTATATAAACATCTGAGTGAAAATTTCAAAACAATGAAAATTCATTATGTGAGATGGGTGGGCACTAAACCTCATAAGGCTCTGTCCTTGGTGCTGAAACACTGTTGTATGCTACAGCAAGACAGTTTCTTCTACTTCTGGAATCTTGACAGCTCTGTCCCTTTTTTTCTTGATTTTTATTTTTTATCTTGAAGGAGAAAATTGAGCTACTCATTCTGACACACAAAACATAACCTCAATTATGCCTCATAATTAGCATGGTTGATTTTATGTTCCCATGGTATTTCTCACATATTTCTGAAAGCCAGAAGATTTTCCTCTGAAAATTGAGGCCTCCACACCCTGCCATGATTTTCCCTTAATGTTCCCTCTATGTTGCATTTACACTGGAAGGGGATAAAGAGAGACTCAGATAATTCATGAAAGATGGTGGTTTAGAAATGCTGTTGTCTATAGGAAATAATTCAGAAGCAACTGGAGATAAGACTGCCTGCTTCTTTTTGGAATTTTATAAAGACATTGGGAATCCAGAAAAGAGACTCAATAATTGTTACTAAAAACACATTATGAGTGCATCTTGTGTAGCTATCAGCACTCTTGACATCAAAGCAAACCAGGGTTTCTATGACCTTGCTCCCCCTGTCTCCTAATATTGTGGATAATTAAGAGCTTTCCAAGCTCCAAGCTCCATTGTTGTTGATACTTAAATAACTGAGCCAAAGGACGATGTTATTAAAAGCTCACACAGTGTGTTTTGTTGCTCATGCTCCTTGTACAGAGGGTTAAGGTCTCTTAAGCCTAAGTAAAGTAAACATATTCATGGGCTGGGCTGTTCTCCATGGCTTTGCTGACTTGGATTCAATCAAGCAGAAGTTCTAATCATTTCAGGATTGAGACATATTGAAATACCACAGGAAAATGCTTCTGTTGCCTAAAAATGGAAATTTCTTTCTGAAATTCAAAACAGATGTTAAAAAACTAATAGCTCAGTAAGAGCCAGGCAGCAGATGCTGTCAATTTGGGCTGCTTCCATTCAATTCAGAAAACACTACGGAGGGTAAGATGTGGCAAGATACTGTTAACGGACCAGTGGGAAAGATGATCTAAATAATTGTGGTACTAATAGCTGTCCCTTACTGGAAAACTTCACCTGCATAGTCTCATAAACTCTCCTCTACCAATCCATGCAAGCATTTTCTTCTGTTTACAGATGAAGAAGCTGAAATTCAGAAAAATTAATTTGACTTCCTCAAGAGTCAGGGTTGTAACTCAGGTCTAGTCTGGCTCAAAAGTATGCGGTCTTTTCCCTTCAGCGTTATTCACTATAGCTTCCTAAACATTTGTTAACCTAAAGAAGGTGTAATTAAGTGTGACACAATGATATGAAACACCAAGTGAGAAAGAAGGGAAATTAAGATGAAGGTGGGGGAGGTAGCATTTGAGTTGGGGCATAAAGGCTGGGTAAGATTCATAAAAGCAGGTATGAAGTTGAAAGGCTATTCTTGGAAGAGACAAAGGGAGCAATGGTGCAGAGATGGGCACCACAGAAGCTTTCGAACAAGTTAGAACCAGAAAATAATTTGTGGCCAGGTTTGTGGAGAGTCTTGAAGGTAGAGTTAAGAACATTGATTTGAAATGGTCAGAGATTTTTTGAATGGTGAACTAATATAACCGGGTCTCTGTTTTCTAAAGATCATTCTGTAAACAGGATAGAAGAGAAGTTAGAATGAGACCAGAGCTCAGTTAATATCACACATATATTCAAGTTATTCCACAAGCAGTTTAATTATTTAGGAAAACAAATCCTACATTTTAGAATCTATTTTAATGAGAGGTTGTTAGCTCAGCCACAATGGCCAACTTAAAAAAAATTAACATTTGAGAACATGGGTGTCGCTGGTATGACTCCTGCAAGAAGAGTATAGAGTTAGCATTTTGGTTGAGAACCAATAGAGTGATTTCAATTGAACGTATGATGTTTTGATGTTATCATCTCATCTTGGGTATTCCACTGTTCACCCTAGCGGAATTCCTTTGATTCTAAAGTGCTGCTGCTCTATTTTAAAAATTCTGCTTTATATTTAAATGTGTGATATATATACACACATAAATTCATCATATGTTCACATAAAATAAACAGAGGTTTTAAAAAGAAAAAATATAAAAGACATTTATCTGATTAATAGCTTGAAATTAAATGAAAGCACACACACACACACACACACACACACACACCCACACCAGTCCAAGAGGTTTCTAACTAGCTTTCCGTGAGGTGGATTACTCATCAGACATCTACTTCAATTTGCTTTATGGGCTTTCATAAGCTTACAGCATCAATACCCTTTAAAAAAAGAGAATCAACCTTATGCTCAAATTTGGGACACATTACTTTCTCCTTGGATGTCCTTACATACTTTGTAACAGTTTTCTTCTTAACATATTTCTGGGTTGGGTTTCTTTTTCCATGAGGAGTAAGTGGGTATTAAGCATGACTGATCTGCTTCAGTGACCACTGCCTTATTCTGTTTCATCTTAAGACAGAAAAGGAACTTCTTCTGAGCATTCCTTGATCTTATTTTAGGTGTCATCTGTGGGTCCAACAGTATAACTTCACAGAAAATTCCTTTGTCAAAGCCTTTACTGTAATACCACCACTAGACTCAGAGGACACCATGTTCCATTTCTGACTGTACGAAATAGGGCCATTTCCATAGCTCTTTGTAACAGTTCCCATTTTGTTGAGTGCTTATTATATGCTAGATACTGTCCCTGTCACCTTATATATTTTATTTAAATCCCCACGACTACCCTCTAATGTAATAATTATCCTTATTTTAGAGAAGAGGAAATTGAGGCTTATGGAACTTAAGTGATTCTTTCAAGGGCACTCAGCTCATAAGTCATACTTTTTAAATGTTTCTAAATAATGAGACACAGTTATTAGATTCATTGGAAAACCAAACACTGGCAAAGTTAGAGGACAGGACTCTTCCTCTATGAAAGTGGCTCTCAAACCTGTTTGTATGTTGAAATCACCTGGGGAGCGCTACACACACTGTAACCCAAGACTTACCCCAGGTAAATTAAGTCAGCATCTCTTGAGGAACCCGGGAAACAGTATAATTTAAAAGCTTCCTGGAATTCAAACGTACAGTCAAGGTTGAGGACTGCCGTTCTATGACATGATTTTTTTTTTTTTTGGTCATAAATGAACACTATCTTAAAAAGCCCCTGAACTTAAATACTTATTGCCAAGGGAAAAAAGCTTTTAACTCTGCTAAATTTAAAATTGCTGTGTTTGGCAGACATTATCCACTGTTTAAGTGAACAACACCAAAGAACTCTACCCAACAGGTCAGCTTGTTCAGCTGCTTGGCAAGGTAGGGGTATGTTTTGCTTTAACCCAGATTAGCAGGATTATCCACATGTGGTTCTACCCTAAATAGGGTGTTCAGAAAGTTCTTCTCTTTGATCAAGGTCACTAGTGCCCTAAGAAGTTTTCAGTCCAAAACTGTCTTTCATACTCTATGTGCCAAGAACTCTGGGACATAAACCAAGCACTGTTCCTAGTGTTTGAGCAAATTCAAAGGCTTTTTAAGGGAAGAATTTGGCCCTACACACAGACACCTTTGTTGCCTTGTTGGTGGGGACAACGATGTGTTCCATCTGAACAAGCAGACAAATCAGAGACTTCTGTGTTTACAGCAGAATATTAGCTGTGCTGCCAGGACTAGACCCCAAAGTTTACAGTCTGTTGTCTAGTTAAGAACACAGAGTATTTGAGCATTGGACCATTAAACTATTAAACTTTGTAATAACTATAAATCAACATTTTCAAAAGTGAATCTGAAAATCCATATATGAGAGTGGAATTCTAAGGTACGTGGTAACTCTCTATTTCTCAAAGTTCTCTATGAGCCTGTCAAACTGTAATGTGCATATGAGTCACATTGGGCTCTGGTAAAAATGCAGACTCCGTAGGACTGGGCCACAGCCTGAGATTCTACATTCTGAATACGATCCTAAGTGACACCAACTTTGCAGGTTCGTGGACCTCCTTTGATAGGCAGGCTCTAAAGCAATGTGTGTGCCTGTGGATCTGGGGCTAACTGCTGAGGCTTGCCTGTCACAACCCGGAAAAGATCATGATGCTGGGGACAAAGGAACAAAGTAGAGGGACCATAAGTGGTGGGCACACGGAGTCACTGAGTGGAGGGGAAGGGAAAGTTGGCCCATGAGCAAAAAATAAAATCTATATTTTCCTTCTTCCAATGAAAGCGGGTATGTATGAATATATTTTCTAACTACTCTAGGAAGTGACACAGTGAGAGGCACAGAAACAAGAGCAGAGTTTTGTGAGGGTCCTGAAAAAAGAATGTCAAAACAGAAGGGCCGGGGCCAGGAGCATTGCAACAAAAGGCCCACCTCTTCAGCCAGCTGGAGTCGGGCCCCAAAGCAGCATGTGGGAAGCACAAGGGAGAAGCCCAGCTTCATAAGCACTGATGTGCTTGCTACACACATATTCTCCAGCTAAACTTCGTTTCCTATTCACTACTCAGCCCCAGTATGTAGCTCATTGCCTGGAAAAAAAAGATAGATATTCAAGAAAGATCTACTGAGTAAATGAAGGCTAGAAAAGGGATTGAGCTGGTCACACTTGTCCCACATGTCCTATATTCCCAGGGGCATAGAAAGAAATGGTAATGGTTCTCAACCTTGGCTGCTTATTGAAATCACTTGAGGAGCTTTAAATAATACTGATGCCCAGGTCCCATGCCTACACACTGTGATTAAGTCATCTGGGAGGTGTGGGCAGAGCATTGGAAGTATTCAAAACCTTCCATGTGATTTGAACGTGAGCCAAGGCTGAGGACCACTGACCAGTGGGAGTGATGGCTCTGCCACAGATGTTACACAGGAAATAATAAGAAAAGACTTTATATTGAAGCAGAGGGAATTGGGGTCAATACAAAAAATTCTTTAAGACACAATTTTTGTCATCATAAATGATCCGAATGACTGGTGTGGCTTATTTGTGTAAGTAAAATTTGTATTGCTAGAACATTTTCTCACCTTTTCTCCAAATAATTTGGCCTCATCAGTGATATTCCAAAGGAAGGTAGAGAAATGGATCGGACAACTTGGACTGTCAGCATTGCCTGGGAGCTTGTTAGAAAAGCAGAATCTCAGCAATATCTCAGACCTACTGATTCACAATCTGCATTTCAACAGCTTTCCCTGTTGTACATTACAGGTGTGTACATTACACGTTGTTCCATAGAAATTCTTCCCTGTCCATAGATTCTGCGACTCCTGGTGGGCAGAGTCCTGATCATTATTAAAGGAAAAAAAGGTCTGTTGTGCCGAAACACATGACGAGAAATAGTTATGGCTATCCTTCCAAGATAGAAGCAACTAGATATGACCCTTAATGGGCCCAGGACTGCATGAACATTTGATTAAGTCTCACTCTACTGGCCACCATAAATAGCAAGGTTTTAATGGCACTTGCTTAGAGCTTTCTACAAATCAGCCCTAAACATGCTCTCTGACTCTGACAGTTTTGTATTTTGAACTGTACCCACATCTTAAAGTCAGAAACTTTGCCATAATCTGATTTGAATGAAATATATTTCCTAATAGCACAATTTACCAATCTATTCTCTTTAATTAAATCTTAAACTTTTGCTTTAGTGTAATTTAATTGACATACATATCTGTGTGCACGCATGTGTACATACACACACACACACACACACACACACATACACACCCCAATGCATGTTTGAAGGTTGAGTTCCAGTGGGTAATTTTTGGTTTATTTTTTGAAGCTGAATTGAAACACATGAGTTTGTACTAGAATTGAGAGACTTTTGGTTCTAATTTCTGTTTTACCACCAACCTTCTGTATGACCTTGAGCAAGACACTGAGTTCTTCCGGACACAGTAGTCTCATTTTTAAAATGGGTAATGCTTGCAATTGATGATGGTTAAGAGTTCTTCCAACTTGAAAAGTTCTGGCAGGGCATGGTGGCTCACGCCTATAATCCCAGCACTTTGGCAGGCCAAGGCGGGTGGATCACCTGAGGTCAGGAGTTCGAGACCAGCCTGGCCAACATGGTGTAACCTCTTCTCTACTAAAAATACAAAAATTAGCTGGGCGTGATTGCTGGGACCTGTAATCCCAGCTACTGGGGAGGCTGAGGCAGGAGAATTGCTTGAACCCAGGAGGCAGAGGTTACGGTGAGCTGAGATTGTGTCACTGCAGTCTAGCCTGGGTGACAGAGTAAGATGCTGTCTCAAAAAAAAAAAAAAAAAGTTCTACACAGTCCAAGCAACTGGTGGCTGATGAAGGAAATGTTTGGTTTAATTTCTAAGAGAATTAAAGTTTAACGGATGCTTCATCAGTTGTTTTTCCTTTTTTCTCTTTCTGAATAAAGGAATAGTTTCTGTCCTAATGCATCCTGGAACTTTTAAGGAATGAACAAAAAACTGAAATAAAATAGCCCACTTCCCATCAGCCACCAGCAACTCCTGTCAGGAAAAGGATCAGTAGGGGGCATCGCCGAATGCACATACCCTCTGAGGTAGCAATCTGTTTCAATATAGAAACCACGTATTGGAAGAGCTAATGAAGGCCATTTAATCAACCAGATGATTAAAGCTCTTATTTCCCCTATAGTGTCCCAACTAACTCTCTGCCCAGACAGTTCCAGAGAAAGGAAACCCACTCACTTTTAAGTCAATTCAGTTCCCCGTTGGGCAGGTTTAATCACTAGGAATTAATGTATTCCATACTTTAAAGACTTCCTATAATTTCCTCCCGTTAGTCCTAGGGCTACCTCTTGAAGCCATTCAAAATTAACTTCACACCTCTTCCCACAACAGTACTGAGCTATTTTAATACAATGAGCTCTTCTTCACCTTTCCCTTCCCTTCTCCAACAAATATGCCCAGTATCTTCATTTCTCCATAATGAGGCTGTGAGGCCTCTCACCACTCTCAACCAAATTCCAGGTTGTCCATGTCCATGGTAAATCATAGTGGCCACAAATAAATTCAGTTCTCTAGAGAGGTCTGACAGGGTGGGCTAGAATGTGGATATCATTTTGCCTTACTAGACACTATGAGTCTATGAATACAGTCTAAGATTGCAGTGACTGGTTTGGTTAGATGAAATAGCAGAAATGTCGTAAAAAAACCAACAACAACTCTGCAACCACTAAAGGCTACTATGCTTCTGAAGAGTACAGAATCATGTGGGAATGATTCATAATTGATACTGTGTGCTAGCCAGCCTCGAAAGATGGCTGCCACCAATTCTTTCCCTCCCTATATGAGTCTCTCATCCCTGAGATGTGGAGTCCCTTCCTCTACCCCACTGAATGTGAGCCAGGCCTGTGACTGCACTGACCAATGGAACGTGGAGGGAGTTTCCTTCTAGGATCTCTGATGCCAGGTGCTAGAAAGGTCTGACAGCAGCTTCTTTGGTACTCTTGGAGCCTTGAGCTACCATGTTAGATTTCCAGCTTACACTGTTGAAATGAAAGGCCATATGGAAGACAAGAGAGTGCTGGAGACAAGAGGTTCCATGAAGGAACACTGAGGTCCCGCCGTGTGAGTGAATGAGCCACGCCGGACGGTCCAGTCATCAATTGTTTTGAGGCCCCCCACTTGAAGCCCCAAACACGGTGGAGCAGAGATGAGTCATGCTCACTGTGTCTGCCCACGTTCCTGACCCACAGAATCATGGGAAACCAAAATGGTGGTTGTTTCAGCACACAAGTTTGAAGTTGTTTTGATGCTGCAATAGGTAACTGAAACACATTGTGAAGGGGAAGAAAACAGCATACAAAATAGCACAGCATGTATATTCTCAAGTTTGTTTTACACATGTATGTATGTATGTATGTGTGTATATATGTATATGTGCATGCCTATTTTGATACCTATATTTATAAAATTTATACAGAAACATGCTACTGCTGATTATCACTGGAAAATAGAATATGGGTAGCTTTAAATTTCATCTTTCTGTCTTGAAATTTTTACTTTGTTTTCATTTTGTAAAAATTTCTAAATATCACATTTGCTCTTTTGACAAGTACTTTACACTGTAGATTGACAAGAAACGTACTGTCAGCTACATGTGTGTGCATCTGTGTGTCTGTGTGTAGACGTATGTATGTACACCTGCAAAGTAAATGTAGTTGTCCCCAAGAGCAGTTTTAAGATGCTTTACCCCACCCTATAGAAGGTCACCAGAGAAGGTACCAGCTTTACATCATATAAATGGAAAACACCAAGACTCTCTCCAGTGGGTAATCCCACTGGAGAAAGTTCTCAATTCTCAGGCTCCACACTTCGTTACTTTGTTATTGTAAAGCTCCTGTTTATGTGGTTATGGAAGAGTGGTTGCTATGGCAATGCAATCCAACTGAATACCAGAATGTGTCTAAAAACGGTGGGAATGACTTTTTCAGGGTTTCCTCTGAGGATTAATCATTTTGTAAGAATTGTATCCTTTTTTCCTCTCCAGTTCGAACAGTAGCAGAGTGTCTCACCCAGTCCCGGGGACATGGACAACATGCAGAAGGGTCAGAGAAGGACAAAGGTAATGTTTGAAAAAAAGGCCCAATCCAAAAAGAGCCCCCTGCTGAATCCTTGGGTTCCTTTCCAACCCTCTGCCTGCTCGGTGGCTTTGCCGCATTTGGAGCCCCTCCCCACCTTCGCGCCGTCCATGTGTCACTCTTTTCCACCTACTTGCCTTTCTGGCTTTTCTCTCTGTGTCTTCTGCTGACCCCTGATAGAGGTGTACCTTAAGCCTCATTCTCCAGCCTCTTCTTTCCTTTCCTAACATTCCTGCTGTCTGAATGCCTTCATTCATTTTCTTTCTTTCCTTGCCATCTCCACATGTGATTCCCAAGTCAGAGCTACAGACTGACCCCTCATTTCCACTCGCATCCCATCACACACCCTCTTGGGGCCCTGCAGGACATGTCGCTTAGAAAGCAGGATCCACCAGGATGAGGTCCTACTCCCCTTTCTAGTTCTTCCCCCAACACTCCTGATGCCACCACCAACACATGCTCTGGGCTCCCAGCCTCGGAGCTGCTTGCAGTTCTTGGAAGCTCCCATGATGTCCTGCTCCCTGCCCTCCCTTTGCCCAAGCCACATCCTCTGCCCAGAACGCCCTTCCTCCTCCCTCCCCCACAGCTCCTGGAGTCTGGAAACAATGCCTGCATCAGGAAGCCTCCCACCGGGCTGGGCCTTCTCCTCCCAGGCTGCCCACTTCTGAGCACCGGCTATATTGCAACACCCTTGTTTGAGTCCTGTCTGTCTTCCCCTGTGAGGCAGTGATCTCTCTGAGGGCAGGTACTATGTCTCCTTTATTGCTGGATCTCTGGAGCCTGGCACATAGGAAGGCATAGTAGATGTGTTATCACCATCTCAAAATCAACACTCCTGAACATTTGCCATCGGCCCTGCCTCCCGATGTCATTTTACACATTCAGTCTGCAAGGCATCTTTGATGGCTTCCTTTTGTTCTCTATGTGTTGATGATATTTCCACCATAATATTCCATGAATTAGCATTTGTTCATTGCCACACTCACCATCTTGGCCTAGATCTTTGGCTCAGAATAGGTTTCCTCCAAAGGATTCTGCCCAATTCCCTGGCCTGGAAACTGCCTTATCCAAGTCACCCTGCGCACAGTATCCAGATTCATGGCTCTAAATTTTGCCTACACCTTGACATGCGGGACCCAAGGCCTCCTGCTATCCCCATGCCTCCTTCTGTCCTCCTCATTCCCTGCACCTTCTCACCAGCTAGCCCAGAAACCCTCCTTACCCTCCCCTGTGCACCACAGGAATGCATAATGAATGTGTCCTCGCCATCTCAAAATCAACGTTCCCCAAAATTCCCTTTGCTTCCATTGTTCCCCTTTCCATCTACCGCTCGCGTTTTAAACCTCTTTCCTCCATGGAGTTCATCCAGCGAAATCCTCTGTTATAGGTTCAACTATGCCCCCAGCGTCAAACATACATGTTAAAGTCCTATCCCTCAATAACTCAGGATGTAACCTTACTTGGGTTGTTGCAGATGTAATTAGTTAAGAGGAAGTCAGGACCGAATAGGGTGGGTCCAAGCCAATAAGATTGCGTGCTTTGGAAAAGAGGAACTTTGGACACAGAGCTGTGCACACAGGGAGAATGTCATGTGAGGGAGTGCAGGGAGAATACGGCTATCCCCACCCAAAAGCACAGACCTGGAACAGAGCCCTTCACCGCTCTCAGAAGGAACCAGCGCTGCTAACTCCTTGACTGGGGACTTCTAGCTCCCAGAACTTTGAGACAACAAAGCTTTGAGACAAAAAACCCACGATGAATTGAACAAAGTAGCAAAGTATTATAATACAACCCCCATACCAATTTCCCTTGGTTTTTGATTCCTTTCCTGTTTCCACGCTTAGTTTAGACCAGGAGTCCCCAAACTACGGCCCGCGGGCCGCAGGCGGCACCCTGAGGCCATTTATCTGGCTCCCACTGAACTTTAGGAAGGGGCACCTCTTTCATTGGTGGTCAGTGAGAGGAGCACCGTATGTGGCAGCCCTCCAACGGTCTGAGGGACAGTGAACTGGCCCCCTGTGTAAAAAGTCTGGGGACGCCTGGTTTAGACAGCTCTATCAGCACTGTTTGCCTGCTGCCTTGAAGCTGTTTTCTGTGTCACGAGCACATTTCTGATTCCCTAACAAGATTCTGAGTCCTCAAGGGTAGGCCTCTCCTCCGTGCTTCTTCTTCATTCCTGACAAGGCCTGGTACTTTGCTGACCTACAGAGCAAACTGAATTAAATTGAATTTACCCTGGAGGGTAATTTTTTGCTTCTCGCCAATATATTAGAGTTTTTCTAAACGCATGGAGGTCAGATGAGAGACCAGAGGCTCTGGAGTACCGGGAGGGTGACAAGCCAGTAGGCCTATGGTCCCCTGTTGACCTCAGAGAGCATTCGGAGTCACAGGATGCTGGGCTGGAAGGGACCGCAGGGAGAGAACACCTAGTCCAACCCTCTCCTTGTACAGAAGAGATTGCTGAGGCCCTGGGGTGTTAAGGGATGTTACAGCATAGAGAGCAAGAGGCAGAGCTGACTCCTAGACCAGTGCTGGGGACAAGGGCTGCCTGTCCCGTGAGAAGGGGGACCTGTACAAGAGTGATAGGGCAGGTCAACAGCTGCGGGCCTTGTGATTTACAGAAGCACCAGCACAGTTAATGTGAACAGAGAGGCCATGGGACAGGGCATGGAGCAGGCAGTGCAGCTGAGACCTCTGCAAGACAAACGGCCTCCCGGAAAGTCAGTGCCACGCGGCTAAGTGATGGTCACTGTGGGGGCAGAGTGCAGTGGTCAGGTGGTGTCTTGCCACAGCCGGACAGGTTCCTGTCACCAGTCAGGATTGGGAGTCGCTTGAGGGGACACAGCTATGGGCCCATGTGTGGCTGTGCACCTCTGTACCTTGCACTGAATTGGTTCTGGGGCACAGCTAATGGGAAACCAAGAGCCCCGAGTAAAAGCTCAAGCCTTCCCAGAACAAAGTCAAGAAAGAAACACGCATCAGCCTTCAGTACCTTACTGCAAGATGGCTTTGGGTCCACACGCAGGACTATATTAAAGTAAATGATTGAGTAACGTTGTATCCATGCAGCATGCAGCCCTTCAACATGATGCTCTAAAGAGGCTTTAATGGCCTGAGAAAATGCACATGATCTATTAGGTGGGAAATGCAGGTTTAACGATGGGTGTCTACGGAGTGAGCTCAACCGTGTAAAGCAATACGCACAGCAGGAAAGTGCTCTCAAATGTCTGTAGTGTTGTCAGTGACGTTTAACCTACTCTATTTTTTTCTATGCATTTTCCAAATTTCTATGGTGACCACGTAGCATTTATAGAGCCTAAAGATAGTTGGGTTTTTATGTTAAATACACTAATTCTGTGTTT
Organism: Saimiri boliviensis; assembly: GCF_048565385.1. Classification (NCBI taxonomy): domain Eukaryota; kingdom Metazoa; phylum Chordata; class Mammalia; order Primates; family Cebidae; genus Saimiri; species Saimiri boliviensis. The sequence continues at coordinate 74,936,139 of NC_133456.1, forward strand.
ATAAGGAAATAGAAGCTGTCAGCCCCGACATCGTTCTTTGTGGCATTACCATGATAATACAGCTATGCTTTCCAGAAATGATGCCTCTAGCCAAGAGGAAATCCCCTCCCAAGTCTGTCAATGCATTTACTCACATTCCGAATATTTCTGCAGTTGGTCAAATTCTTCTGGAGTAAGGGAGACCCACCGTTCTTCACCCATTTTTAAACTTGGTGTGAGTGGCTAAAGTCCAGAGATGCAGTTTCGTTCACTAGGCTGAAGAGGAGGCCCAGCCCAGGGCCTGGCTCATTGCAGGTTTGCGATGTAAACCCTTCAGGAGACTTCTGGGAGCACTCAAGTCTACACAGCAGCAGCAGGCACCCCTCAGAAGAAGAGACAGACAAGATCTCCGCTACTCCTTAGGCAACATCCTCCTGTCTGTATTCGAGGTAAATTCAGAAATCCTGGCTTTTCCTAGGTAGAAGCAGAAAAACCATTGTAAATGAGAGTGTTTTTTTAAAAAAAAGGCCCTGAATGTTCTTTGCTGAAAGATCTACAGGGGACAATGGTTCCATGGTTCTCAAGGATGGTTCTCCCCTTAGAGAGGTCTGAAGAGGGCACAGTGACAGTTGTCTGGCTGGGGGTGAGAGTTGAGGTGCAAGCTGTGGCCTGTATGAATAGGTGGCCATACTACTCAGCTCTGGGAAATGTTCAACGTCTCACATGAGAGGTGGTATTAGGTTGCCTAAGGATATCCTCGGGGCATAAAAATGCCTTAGGCTGTTGGATGCCTCACGAGTAATTATAGGAACAGGTGCCTATGTAGCCATTCTGTCCTCCATTGATTTCTAAATTCCACCATGAAAGCTCTACTGAGCCATTTTGGAATACCCCAAGGCTGGCTAACATCTCATGACCGGAGCGGTTCTCTGTTCTCTCAGAGCCATAATAAGGAAGTTCAAGGGATGGCCTGCTAGCCTCAGTGAGGCAGGGAAACGGAGATGGATTCAGTCTTTGCTATGGCAGAAAACTGCCATCTTGAAACTGTCTTATTTTTCTGGGTGTTTCTTCTCGGTCTTCTTCAGCCTCTTAATTTGCCATCTTTAAATATTGATGTTTCCACAGCAAAGATATAGAATCAGCCTAAATGCCTATCAATGGAAGACTGGATAAAGGAAATGTGGTACAGGTACACCATGGAATACTACACAGCCATAAAAAAGGAATGAGATCATGTTCCTTGCAGCAAACAAACATTTAGCATCTTTTCTTTTGAGCCTCTCATACTGTGGGTCATTAATCAGTTTCGTGGTTGTGAAATTGACATGATGGATCATAGCAAGCATGTAAACACATGAAATGGAACAGGATAGAATGAGATGGAGCTGAAAATAATACAGTGTGTCTACCATCGTAAGGGGGCATATTATGTCATAAGACTTTTCCTTCAGTTATACACCCATGGTTATACTGATCATAATGTGAAGTGTCTTTCTTATTCTTAGTTGAGGTTACAAACATAGTTGGGAAGCCACCAACCCAAAAACGTGAGAATTAAGACCAATTGAAACACAGCCTCCAGTGTTGCCAAAGAACAAGCTTGGTTTTGATAAAACAGGATCCATCCTGGGAACTGACTGCAAAGCAAGTCTGGGGTACCTGGTGCATATGAGCAGTGCTGGATGAGATGACCAAGTCAGGAGGTGTATATGGATCATCCTCTGAGGAAGTGTGTAGCCTGGTTGTTTTGAACCTGGAAGGTGAACTAGAGCTGAGGGAAGATGCTGGAAAGAGAGAGAGAGATTCTAGCTTTATAAAGAAGACCTTCCACTAACCAAAATGCATGGCAAGGAAATGAAATGCCCACATTCCTGGGGCATTAAGTTCTAGTCTCTCTTCTTGAAAAGTCCAACTCTCTCCTTAATCCAGCCAGCTCAGCTCTGCTCCTTGGCACCTGCTGCTGTCAAGGTCATCAGTGACCTAGTTGCCAAATCCAACAGGCACCTTTCAGTCCTTCCTTGCTTCGTTTCTCTCTGCAGTCTTTGCCATGGCAGAAAACTTCTACCTTGAAACTCTCTCATCTTTCTGGATGTTTCTTCTGAGTCTCCTTCAGTTTCTTCTTTTGCCATCTTTAAATATTGATGTTTCCACAGCAAAGACATAGAATCAGATTAAATGCCTATCAGTGGAAGACTGGATAAAGGAAATGTGATACGAATACACCATGGACTACTACACAGCCATAAAAAAGAATGAGATCATGTTCCTTGCAGCAGCATGGATGGAGCTGGAGGACATTATCCTAAGTGAATTAATGCAGGAACAGAAATCCAGATACAGCACGTCCTCACTTATAAATAGGAGCAGAACATGGACAACACATGGACAGAAAGAAAGGAACAATAGGTACTTGAGGGTGGAGGATGGGAAGAGGGAGAGAGTGGAAAAACTACCTGCTGTGTACTATGCTTATTACTTGAGTGACAAAATCATCTGTACACCAAACCCCTGTGACATGCAAGTTACCTATATGACAAAGCTGCACACATACCCCTGAACCTAAAATGAAAGTTAAAAAAAATTGGTGCTTCCAAAATCCTGTCCTCAGCCCTCTTCTCACTCTACGTCCCTTCCCTGATGGACCTCATCTGCCTCCAAGCTTCAGTGACCCCCAGCATCCTGCGGCAGCCCTGAGCTCTCTCCTTGGTCTGAATCTGAATATTCAGATATTCAGATGCCTTAATCCAGAGCTGAAAACCCAACCATTTACCGTGACTCCCTTGTGTGTCCCAAACCACCCCTCCCAGTGTCCCCAGCTGCTCGGGTTATGCCCGAGTGGAGCCAATGCCCAGGTCAGAGGCGGGAGGCTCAGCTAAGCTCCTCCCCCTTTCTATCCTGCCCAACCCAGGCACTAGCCCTGGAGTTTGACTGTGGACCGTGTGCTTCCTCTTGTCCATCACGCCAGCCCTGTCATTAACTCAGACCTTCCTTCTCTCTTGCCTGGCCCTTGACAGCAGCCTTCTGCTGTCTCCCTGCCTTGTGCTTTGTTTTCCTTTTTTTGGTCTGCTTTCTAAATTGCCAACCAGATCACATCTCTCTCAGTAATAAAATTCCTCAGTAGTTTCTACTGCTTGTAGAATAAGATGCAATCTTCTTTTCATGATACACAGAGCTCTTTATGATCTGGCTCCTGATGATCAATTTAGTCCAAAAGTGAGCAGTATCCTTTAGAAACCTCTTCCATCATGCCAGGAAATCTAGCGTTGCAACCACTGTCGCCACTGCTGCTGCTATCGATGAATGGACGCTCACTTTACACTGTGCTATATGCTTTACACACATGATCCAATGTAGTCCTCTTAATACCACGTAAATTCAATTTTGCTCTCTCTGTTTTGCAGATGAGACAAAATGAGGCTAGGTGTTTAGTAAACATGGTGAGGAGAAAAAAGGAACCACCAGTGATTCTGTTTAAGGATACTCCATGGCCTGGGAATTCTGCTCACCTGCAGCAGCACAGAGGGAGAGCTAAGAGGATGCAAAGGCACACTGCAAAACAGAACAACACTGAACTCAAAACCAGAATGTAGGGAACTGGAATCTGGGCTCTGCCCTCTTCTGAGCTATTTCACCCTAGACATACTTGTCATCTCTTGAAACATGAAGATATTAATGAAAAAGCTTACAGGCTTTGTGTTGAGATTAAGTGGATTAATATACGCAAAACCCATAAAATCAGAATCCCCACCTGGTACAATGCCTGCATGTTGCAAACACTGAATAAATAATTATTATTATCATCCCATTGCAAATACAACATGTAGCAATATGGCTTAAATGATAGGCTGAAAAAAAAAACCAAATAACCCCACTAAAAAGTGGGCAAAGTGCACAGACTTTCTGAAAAGAAGACATACAAGTGGCCAATGAACATGAAAAGAGGCTCAACATTGCTAATCATCAGAGAAATGCAAATCAAAACCATGACTATTAAAGACAAAAAACAGATGCTGGCAAGGCTTTGGAGAAAAGGGAACGCCTATGCATTGCTGGCGGGAATGTAAATTAGTTCAGTCACTGTGGAAAGCAGATTGGAGATTTCTCAAGGAACTTAAAACAGACCTCCCATGCAATGCAGCAATCCCATTACTGCATATATATCCAAACAAAAATAAGTCGTTCCACAAAAAAGACACATACACTCATATGTTCATCCCAGCACTACTCACAGTAGCAAAGGCATGGACTCAACCTGGGTGCTCATCAGTGATGGATTGAATAAAGAAAATGTAGGACATATATACCATGGAATACTACGCAGCCATAAACAGAGTGAAATCATGTCCTTTGCAGTAACACGGATGCAGCTCGTGGCCATTATCCTACATGAATTAACACAGGAATAGAAAATAACCAAATAGAAATATCAAGTACCAAATAGAAAATACGTGAAAACCAAATACCACATGTTCTTCCTTGCAAGTGGGAGCTAAATATTGGGTACATGTGGACATAAATACGGAAATAATAGACACTGGGAATTACTAGAGCAGGGAGGGGAAGGGGGCAAAGGTTGTAAAACTGAAAAACTGGGTACTATGCTCACTACTAGGGTGATGGGATCATTCATACCCCAAACCCCAACATCATGCAATATACTCAGGTAACAAACCTGCCCTTGTACCCCCTGAATAACAGTTGAAATTTAAAAAAAAATCTGCCGACGGTAGTTGCGTAGAAAGTTTCTAGTGTTGTGTCACAGGTTTCTGAATTTGATCTGATACTGCTCCAGGCTGCTGTAATTTTCTAATCACTCATCAAACTCTGATCCATTCATTTTAGTGTCCACTGACGATCCTTGTCTGGATTAATTATTACTATAATACTGATTTTCTAATTCCATCATTCTTTCTATATTTGTTAGTTGGGAGTCTATTTTAAGTAATGGCTTTCCCTTCTTGTTATTTATATCCATTTATATACATATATAAAACAAATAAGTATAAATTACAAATATGTAAATAATACATATTTGTATATAAAACTGCATTTATAGATAATATATATTTATATTCATGGATTCTTATTTTATTTTGTGGGTTACAAATCTGTTGCTATCTTTGATTCTCAAATTGTTCTGGATTAGCTCAGTGGAAGCTCAGCCAAGACGGCTATTTGTTCTTGAGATATATCTCAATCATTTTTTGAGCATGTCCTTATTTTCTGGAACTACAAAATGTTTCAGGCTCATCCTGGACTCTCGCAGCTCAAGTGCTAATAACAGTCATCTCTCTAAGGAGTTCCTTTAGTGACGAATGGCATTTAAAGCTAAGGTTTGGATACCAGGTATGCTCATTGCTGCTGGGGTGTCATTACTTCTAGGCCCTATCAAGGACAGAGCTAGAAAACAGGAGCATGTGTCGGGTGCAGTGACTCATGTATAATCCCAGCACTTTTGGAGACCGAGGCGGAAGGATCACTTGAACCCAGGAGTTCCAGACCAGCCTGGCTAACATGGAAAAACCCCATCTCTACTAAAAATACAAAAATTAGCGGGGCCTGATGGTGCATGCCTGTAGTCCCAGCTACTCAGGAGGCTGAGGCAGGAGAATCACTTGATCCCAGGAGGTGGGGGCTGGATGTTGCAGTGAGCTGAGACTGCATCACTGCCCTTCGGCCTGGGTGACAGAGTGAGACGCTGTCTAAAATAAAAAGAAAGAAGAAGGAAAATAGATGTTATGTACACACACAGACACACACCCACACAGACAGACACACACACACAGACACACACACACACACACACACACACACACACACCCCAGATCTCTCTCTCTCTCTCTCTCTAATCTATCTATCTATCTATCTATCTATCTATCTATCTATCTATCTAATATCTCTATCTCTCTAATCTATCTAATCTCTCTATCTCTCTAACCTTTCTGTCTAATCATCTCTATCTGTCTATTTATCTATGTTAAATACCTTGAGTTCATACTTATACTTCCAACTCCAGTTTCACATTAGAGTCAGTTGTAGCCTTCCCTTCCTCCCATATTTTTTAACTTTCTTCTCTAACAAGCTTTGTTTCCATCATCTACAACATACTTATTTGCTTAATACACAGAAAGTAGTTTCAGAATTGCTAGTCCGCACCTTCGTGAAAAGCAAAACAGACTTCAAGATTTGTTTACGGTTCTATTGTTTTCAGGCAACAGCATATCCTCAAAATACACTCGCAAAAGTTACGTAGGTTAGTTCTTTCCCACTCCCATTAGTTTCTGTTTGTATTTCATTTTAGGGTGTTTTCTTCAAATCCACTGATTCTTTTTCAGTATATTCCAAAGTCAAAACTATATATAAAGATATACTCAGCCAGGCATGGTGGCTCACCCCTATAATCCCAGCACTTTGGGAGGCTAAGTCAGGCAGATTGCTTGAACCCAGGAGTTCTAGATCAGCCTGAGCAATATGGCAAAACCCTGTCTCTACAAAAAATACAAACAAAAAAATTCACCAGGCATGGTGGTGTGCACCTGTGGTCCCAGATACCCAGGAGGCTGAGGTGGGAGGGTCACCTGAGCCAGAGGGATCAAGGCAACAGTGAACTATGATTGCACCACTGCACTCCAGCCTGAGCAGCAAAGTGGGATCCTGTCTCAAAACAAAAACTAAAAGAAAAACAAAAAGATATACTCAGAGAAGTATCCTTCATTCCTTTTACTCTGTTCCCAGCTCCTCTTTTCTATCTTATTTCCTCTCACCCTTATAGTACCTAGTTTATACTCCCTGTGTTTATTTTTGAACATGTGAGAAGATATATGGATATCTTATTTCCCCTTTCCTTCTTCTCCTTCTTCTTTCTTTCTCTCTCTCTTTCTTTCTTTCTTTTGACATGGTCTCTCTCTGTTACCCATGCTGGAGAACAGCAGTGGAATCACAGCTCACAGCAGCCTTGAACTCCTGGGTTCAAGCAATCCTCTCACTTCAGCTGCCCTCTCCCAGTAGTGTAGCTGGGACTACAGGTGTATGCCACTATGACCCACTAATTTTATTTTTTACTTTTTGTAGAAATAGTCTTTTGCTATGTTGCCCAGACTGGTCTCGAACTCCTGGGCTCAAGAGATCCACCTGCCTTGGCCTCCAAAGTGCTGAGCTTATACGTGAGCCTCTGTGCCTGGCCTCCCCTTCTTACTAATACAAAAGGTAGCACATTATAGATAGTCATCTGCACATTGTTTTTTTTTTTTCACTAACAAATACACCCTATGAATCACAACATACCTGTTCATAGAGATCTTTCTCATTTAGAATTAAATTGGACTCAGACACTTACCTCCTTAAAATCCTTCAGAGGCCTCCCTTGGCCTCCAAGAAAAAAGGCGCTCTATCCTTAGCTAGTTCCACAAGGTTCTTTACCTGTGGTAATAACTCACCTCCCCATTCTCACCCCCATTACCTCCTGCCCCACACACTCCACGTTCCAGCCAAATCTACCTTCTATCTACTTTTTGCGCTAGCAAAGTGCCCGGATGTGAGAGGACCCCGTAAACATTATGGACTGACAAACACACCCTGGCTTTGATCTATTTGAAATGCCCTTTACTCCTTCCTTCCTATAACAAATCTCTGCTCATCGCTCTGGATCCAGATTAAAAGGTCACTTCTTTTCTATAGCTTTTTTAAACTCTTGGAGCAAATCTGCCTGTTTTCCCAGCTGTGTTCCACAGAATCCTATATATTTCTCTATTGTGGTAGCTGCTAATTCCCCGTGGGAGACAGATACCCAAGTAGCTATTAATAATTAACACACCAGCTGGCAAGAGAAGCAGTGCAGATATCCCAGAGATTTATGGGGTCATCTAATGTGTCTAAAGCAGGCACAAGGGATCAGGAAAAGTTTCCTGAAGGAGTTGATACTCCTGCTGAGGAGAGGTAATGAGGTGATGTGGTATACATTGCTATAACTCAACAGATATTCATATTATCATTGTCATGGTTGTTCCATTGTAGCTCAGTGCTTGACTTCACAGTGCAGAAAGCTACACCATTCTTTTTTTTTTTTTTTTCTTGAGATGAAGTCTTGCTCGGCTGCCCAGGCTAGAGTGCTGTGGCATGATCTCAGCTCACTGCAACCTCCGCCTCCAGGGTTCAAGTGATTCTCCTGCCTCAGTCTCCAGAGTAGTTGGGATTATAGGCACCTGCCACCACGCCCAGCTAATTTTTGTATTTTTTTGTAGAGATGAGGTTTCACCATGTTGGCCAGGCTGGTCTCGAACTCCAGATCTCAGGTCTTGGCCTCGCAAAGTGCTGGTATTACAGGCGTGAGCCACTGCGCTCGGCCTTGCACCATTACTTGTTCCCATCCAGAAAAGTTAGGGGTCTAAAACACTGCCTGACTCTCCAGATGGTATCCCACATGACAGCCCGCCTCTAGCTTCAGCTTTTGATGAAGATGACAGCTGACATCCTGGAGGGCTTGCTCCAGCTCACGGAGCTCGGCACTTCCCTCGGCAGCCTGCTCTGTTGCTCCTCTCTCAGAGGCTCTTTGTAACATGAACAATCTTCTTATTACCACCCCAAGCATCTTTTCTGACAGAAAAAAAAATTGAATAGGGTTTTCTAAATAAAACTCAGATTGGATATTGTCTGACTTGGGTAGGAGAAGACTATTTTATGTCTCTACAGCTATGCCGCTCCGAGCAACTGCTTCAACTCCCTTGGCCTCAGTTTCCTTGTCTATAAAATGAGGGGGTGGAAATAATGGTTTCTAATGCATTTTCTAGCTCTGCAATTTTATATTCTGGATCAAATTCTATTTGTTCTGTACAGATGTCAGCATGGAAATCACAAGTCAGGAGGAAGAAGGCAAATTCAATGAGTATTGAATTGCACCCTGGGTCTCTCTATTCATTTGAATGAATCAGCCATACCCAATTATCCAGGAACAAACACCTCCTCATCTCCTCTTTGCTCTCCTAAAAACATTAACTCATGAATATGACATCAGATTGGAGGAGCTTACTTATGTGCATTTGAAGGTTTATTACAAAGCCATAATGAGTACATTTTCATAAGGGAAGAAAGACTAAATGCTATCAAGATGAAACCCCCTCTCTCTTCTCAGACTTGTGAAAAGTCACAACCTGACAAGCACCCCATCTCTGGCTTTTACTTCTACTGTTCTTTCTTCAACCCTGCAACTCTTATGCAGCCTTTGGAGTTTAGTTCAAGTCACACCTAAAGATGCCCTCTTTAATTGCCTGGAACAGGCTGGGCATATCTTCTCTGCTCTCCAGTAGCACTTTGGGTTTTTCTCCACTATGGCATTTACTGCAGCACATGTCCTTACAAACTCTCTTCCCTACCAGACTCTGAACTCCTTCAGGGCAGAAAGAATGTCCTGTCTATTTTGTAGGTCTAGCTACCACAAGATTTCTAAGAGTTCATTTTTTGACACTAGAAAAATGATTCTCAATCTTTTTTTGACTGAGATCATTTTAATGGAGTAAAAGATCCTACCATATCTATTTACCCATCCCTGTAGAAAAAGAACTGGGTAATAACAAAGAATTCGAGAGGAACAAAAGACACAAGGTTGCAGTACAATTGTTGATAGTATCATTTATGAGTCACTTAGTTTACCGTAAAATATACATTGATACTCACATTTTAATATTAAAATAATTACCTACACAAGTATAGGCTATGAGGGTTATAAAGTTATAACAGATATAGGATTATAATCAAGTTACTTTATCAGGCTTAACCTGATAGTATTTTGCAAGTTACATAAGTTGGTTGAATTCATCAATGAACTGTCGCTATTGTGGTTGTCTGTTACATTGATGCTTCCCGCATTTATGCTTTTTTTAGTTTCTTCCCTTGAGTCTGGGCTACACTTGGAACTTGCCTTACCCAAGAGAATGCATTAAAAGCGGTGCCTTGAGAAGGCCTGGCAGCTCCCACTTCTGAGTTCCTGAGGGCACTGAACTGCCACATAACAAGTTCGGTCACTTTGCTGGAGAGATTACAGAGAGACCACACAGAGAGGCCACACAGATGAAGGGAGACTTAACATGACAGAGAGGAGAACTGAGCAACCCAGCTGATGACAGGAACTGAAGTCCAAGATGTAAGACCCCAGTCAAACCATTCCAGCCAGCACCCAGTCATCTAAGTCATCCTAGCTGTGCTGGGAGACAAGAAGCTATCTGGGATTTTACAGCCTTAGCAGACATCACGTTGAGCAGAGATAGCCCATCCCCCCTCAGTCTGGTCTGGATTCCCAATGCACAGAAACGTGTAGACTAATAACATAATTGTGGAGCTACCACATTTTGGGGTAGTCAGTTATGTAATCACAGAAAACCAAAACAACTACACAAGCACTTTTAGGGGCAGATTATGCGTGTATCTATTTAGCAACAGAATCTGAATGATTCATGCTTGAACTGCAACGTATTCATGTCTTAAAATCTAGTAATTAGAAAATTACAGGCTAAAAATACCTTCGATGCAAATATGTATCACTGCCCGCTGTGGGGTTAACCAAATATCCTTTATGATAATGATGAAGTCAAGTGAACTATAATTTCTAATTAATAAACAAGAATAGCAGTAGCTGAAAACCACAGCCAACTCAAAGCAAGACTGACATGCAATGATAACAACGGGGCCTTCCCCAGGTCACAGGATTCTAGCCATCTGCTTGAGTGTGGGGGCTGTAGCTGCTGAGCATTTATAAGCATCCTGACTTTACAAATAACTGAATTAAAGCCCTTGGGGAACTTAGCAATGATCTAATTTGAGTTTATGAGTAGCAAATATGAGTAATACCTAATAACTCGTTTAGTAGATTACCAGCATATAGTCCTTAAACAAACATAAAAATAAAAGTCCTAGAATTGCATTCTACCCATAAGAATTCAGAGAGGATTGGTCATGCCCGGTTGCTCATGCCTGTAATCCCAGCACTTTGGGAGGCCGAGGTGGGTGGATCCTGAGATCAAGAGTTCAAAACCAGCCTGGCCAACATAGTGAAATCCAGTCTCTACTAAAAATACAAAAATTAGTCGGGCATGGTGGTGGGTCCCTATAATCCCAGCTACTCAGGAGGCTGAGGCAGGAGAATTGCTGGAAGCTGGGAGGCAGAGGTTGCAGTGAGCAGAGATCACACCACTGCACTCTAGCCTGGGTAACAGAGCAAGACTCAGGTTCAAAAAAGAAAAAAGAATTCAGAGAGGATTTTCATTTGAGAAGTACTTTGTACCCCATTAGTGGCCTCAGAGTGAACGTGAGAATCTCTGCCGTGGGATAGTCATGAAAATGTCAGCTGAACCAAGTGGGGGTTGGGAAGCTGGGAGTGGCTGGTGCCCAGAAAAAGCTTTTGGGTCCTGAGGAGAAGTTGAGAACTGCTACTTGGGGGGTCTGTCTTTGGCACAGGCAGACAGTGTTGGTCTGAGTGTGTTTGTAGTTCAGGGGCATCACAGTCTGAGGATCGGTCATTCATTCACTTATTTGTTCACCTGCTCAACAAATCATTGTAATAACACACAATAGTGGTAACCTCCATTTATAGATTACAACACATCTTCTGTTTTGCAAACTTCATCTGTTATATTCACCAAACCCTGTGAAGAAGGTGTTTGATGCCCATTTTACAGCTGTAGAAACAGGCCCAGAATAATTCACCTAAGTTGTCCTACTTGTAAATAACAGGACCGTATAGGAATATAAATCTGTGTTATTCCAAAACCCATGGTGACATCTCTGGATGAATGAGTACTGAGTACCTAAGTGCTAAGGCTTGTGCAGGTACAGATGCTGTTAATAAGCCAGCTGTGGGCTGGGCATGGTGGCTCACACCTGTAATCCCAGCACTTTGGGAGGCCAAGGCTGGCAGATCATGAGATCAGGAGATCGAGACCATCTTGGCCAACATGGTGTAACCATGTCTCTACCAAAAATACAAAAATTAGCTGAGCATGGTGGTGCATGGCTGTAATCCCAGCTACTTGGGAGGCTGAGGCAGGAGACTCGCTTGAACCTGGGAGGCGAAGGTTACAGTGAGCCGAGATTGCGCCATTGCACTCCAGCCTGGTGACAGAGCAAGACTTCATCTTAAACAAACAAACAGGCCGGGCGCGGTGGCTCAAGCCTGTAATCCCAGCACTTTGGGAGGCCGAGGCGGGTGGATCACGAGGTCGAGAGATCAAGACCAACCTGGTCAACATGGTGAAACCCCGTCTCTACTAAAAATACAAAAAAAAAAAAATTAGCTGGGCATGGTGGTGCGTGCCTGTAATCCCAGCTACTCAGGAGGCTGAGGCAGAAGAATTGCCTGAACCCAGGAGGCGGAGGTTGCGGTGAGCCGAGATCGCGCCATTGCACTCCAGCCTGGGTAACAAGAGCGAAACTCCGTCTCAAAACAAACAAACAAACAAACAAACAAACCGAAAAAACCATGGCCCGCTCCTGAAAAGCCAATTATTATTTGAGGGGGGAAAACTATGCTATATTAAACACAAGCACAGAATGAGAGAATGCGAAATATGCAGGAAATTTATAGGCAAAACATGGCACTTCAAAACAAGATAAAAATTCCCTTGCTCTTGCCCCAAGGCCACCTTTGTGATACCTGGGAGAAGTTCACTCAGCTTCGACACTCAGGGCCTGTAACGGTGGAAAGTTAAGGAAGCAGGGTTGTAAATCGCAATGGGAAAGTCTGATTCTGAACTCCAGTGCTGAGAGGCTGATGTGGGGAAGGGATTGTGAGTGGAGGTCTCCTTTATTAAATTACTACCTGGGGAAAGTCTTCCCTAGACTCATGCCTCCCATCAGGGACTCTTCTGCCCAGAGCACCAAGCACAAGTCTGGCTTGGGAATTAGAGGCCAGAATTCAGATCTTGGCTCTATCCCATACAACTGTGTGACATTAGCAAGTTCTTCTTCATCTCTAAATGGGGATGCGTAGTTCACAGGTTGTTATGAGGATTATTTGTATAATGTTTGCTATGGTTTGAATGTCATCTTCTCCAAAATTCATGTTGAAATTTAATTTCCAATGTGGCAATATTGAGAGGTGGGGCCTTTAAGAGGTCATTGGGTCTTGAGGACTCTGGCCTTGTGAATGGGTTAATCCATTCATGGACCAATGGGTTATCATGGGAGGGGGGCTGGTGGCTTTATAAGAAGAGGAAGTGAGATCTGAGCTAACATGTTCAGCTCCCTCACCATGTGATGCCCTGCACCGCACTGGGACTCTCAGGAGAGTTACCACCAGCCGGAAGGGCCTCACCAGATGTAGTCCCTCAACCTTGGACTTCTCACCCTCCATAACAGTAAGAAATAAGTTTCTTTTCTCTATAAGTTACCCATCTTCTGGTATCCTGTTACAAGCATCAGAACATGGACTAAGTGTTTATGAGAGCATCACTAGGAAAACTTTCTGCCAGTGGTTTTGAAAGCCTCATCCCAGCAGCATCAGCACCACCTGGGGAATGTGTTAGGAGGGCAAATTCTTGGACCCCTCATCAGAGCTAGAGAGATCCAGGGTGGCCCAGCAACATCCCTGTGTTTTGTAACCACAGCTTTATGTTAACCTAAGGAACAGTATTAAGAAGAGAAACTTGGAGTATCTGGAACTATTTCTTCTTCTTAAGGGGAACCTTAAGCAGACAGATTTTGGGTCTGTCAAGTCAGTTTCACCGTCCTGAGGCAGGAAAACATTACAGGGAAACTGAAGGCCCATGCCTGCCAGAAAACTATCATCATGCCACGCTCCTAAAATTCTCATGTTATGACTTATATTCCCTGCAGAATTTTCCTTTCCCTCCAATCTGGATCTGCTTTTCATTCTCTTTCTATGACATTTTGTGCAAAGTATTCATCTAGAGGAGGCGCAGAACAGAGAAGATTTTCCTACCATAAGCAAATGGACAAGAAACAAACCAAAAATCCATGAAGGTAAGAAAATGACAGCTCCATTAACGCCAGCAGCCCATTCCCACACCAGAAATGGAACTGTCCGCGAAGAGACACTGCAGAGGCCCGGTCCTAGAGCGTGAGTACGGGGCTTGGGCACGTCTAAAAAAAGACAGCTCTGTAAGAATGCCCAGGTACTGTGGTGACAGTGGTGTGCTGTGTACGTGTATGTGTTTCAACAATAACCACAACAAAACCACATTAGAGAGGAAACATTCAAGGTTGGAATGGTGTGTAAAATCGTGCTTAGCTTGGTAAGTTCCTGTGGACCAGGAGGAACTTGAGGTCAGCCCACCCGCATCATTCTTCACCTCAGGAAGCTCTTGTGCGCTCCCTCCCCTCTCTCTTCTGCCAACGCCTGGTCTCCCATTCTCTAATTCTCCTTTCCTTCTCCTCTTCCCCTTTATGTTTCCCATAACTACATAAACAGCGGCAGCTGTTTACTGAGAGTCTACTACCCATTCTACATTAATGCAATCCTCAAAATAATCTCTCAAGGTAAGTATTATTACACCTGGGACCAGGTTCCTCGCAGGAAACTGAGCCATCATTCAAACCCATGTCTGCCTCAATGCAAAGCCCATATTCCCCCACCCCACCCTGCATCTGTACTGCTTCTCAAACCTGCAGAGATGATCAGTACCATCTCTAGATGGTGAACTGATGGAGGGTGGATTTACTGGTTTATTCCCGAAATCTAGGGTTGAGTTTAGGGAAGGCTCTGGGTAGCCATTGCCCTTCCTCCACCAACTCCACAGAACCAGCAGTGTCCTAATGGGCAATCACACAACAATGATTCAGCACTGTGGACACCACCATCCAGAGGCGCATATACCTCATGCCTGGCCCAGACAATGTGTCCCTGGATGGCCTCCTCTACCCTAGAGTTGTCTAGAACCCAGTTTGAAAGAAACGCTTCATTAATATTAGCTAACCATTACAATGTGACAGACAGTCCTAAACAGTTTGCGTGAATTAGCTGGTTGACTCTTCGTAACAACCCTATTAGGTGGATACAAATCTTATGCTCATTTTAAAGATGAGGAAACTGAAACGCAAAGGTTAAGTAACTTGTCCTAGGTCATAGAGCTATTAATTAATGAATCCAGGATTCAAACTCAGGCGCTCTGACTCCGGAGGCTGTTCTCCACCATCACGTCATGTGACACAAGGTTAACGGGCAATGGCATACAGCAGTACTTGGCCTAAGAAAGTCATCAAGAAAATGCAAATAGACCTAAAATAATTTTAAACATTGTCATTTGAATAAAGTACAACATTGAAATCATTTCACAGGGTGCTCATGAACCCCAGTTTCAGAAACACTACAGCTTGATGGGGTTTGGAAACCAGAAAGGAAGAAAAACTTCATTTTCTAAAGCAAACATAAGAAGGTGTTGTATGACCTGGAGCCTTTGGGTCTAATCCAAGTCCTGGTATTTAGTAGCTCAGTGACTTTTTTTTTTTTTTTTTTGAGACGGAGTCTCGATCTGTCACCCAGGCTGGAGTACAGTGATGTGATCTTGGCTCACTGCACCCTCCACCTCCCAGGTTCAAGCAATTCTCCTTCCTCAGCCTCCTGAGTAACTGAGACAACAGGCATGTGCCACTGTGATTGGCTAATTTTTTATATTTTTAGTAGAGACGGGGTTTCACCATATTGGCCAGGCTGGTCTCAAACTCCTCACCTCGTGATCCACCCACTTGGCCTAAGCGGTCATCAGTTCTACTCTCTATGCTTCAAGTTCCTCATCTGATAATTGTGGTGAGTGGAGTAAGTAATACTGAAGCTTTTTTAAAAATAGTGATTTCATTTTCCTTCCAGAAGTGTTAGACATAAAGCCTTTACTCTTGCCACATGGTATCTGGTGCCATCATTTTAGGCTGGGGAATGCCTTTTGTTTTCATATTCATCTAAACCATACTCTATTGGATAGAAACGACAGTAAGATACTTTTGCCACCTATCAAATTGTTAACAATTTAAAAATAAGTTAATATTCTTGTTGGCAAGAAAGGAAGGAAACAGAAACTCTTCAGTGCTGCTGCATTAGCCAAGATAATGCTATATGCCAATAGCCTTAAAATGTACATTTCCATAAAATTTTAATTCTAAAAGTTTATCTTAAGAAAGCAACTACGGGCAGTAATAACAACATTACTTTCACAACTACTACTATTATTTCCACAAAATCTCAACTTCCAGGACATTTGTAGCAGCACTGTTCATAATAGCAAAAAATCTGAACAATTTAAAGGCCACACAATATAGAATTGTTACATACCTTTTGGTATGTACACCTAAAATATCAAACTATACATATTTGCAGCAGGTGCTGAACTGTGCCAATTAGATCTCCCAGATGCTAGGGAGTGGTGCTGGCAGGCAACTCTTACCTGTCAATTCTTTTCAGAAATTGCCTTAATTATAAAAAGCTGCCTTGTCCAAGGTCATGCCCCCTTCTTGGGCAGCCCACACCCAGTGGCTGGATGATACACAGTGGTACGGTGTAAAAGCCTGGTCCTCTCACCCCAACTAGGAGCAACTCTGCAAGACCATTCCAGTCCAACTTCTCCCTTCGCCAACTTCCGCTTCTGTCCCTTCCTTTCCACGAATGGTGATCCCAAGAGTACTCCCTAATAAAACTCCTAATACTTCTGCATGGCAATCTCCATCTCAGAATCTGCAACCCAGGAAACTTCATCTGCAGCAATATGAAGATTAAGAAAAAGGCCCATGCATTCTTAAGTAACTAAACGTTTAAATAAAATGAAAATATACAAGTTTTAAATATCGATGTTGTAAATTGAAATTTGGTTATAGCGATGCTTAAAGGACACTTTGTAGCCTTAAATAAATTTCTTAGAAAGCAAGGTAGATGACAACAAAAATGAATGAGGCCTCTAACTCAAGAAGCTAAACAGGGGACACAAAAGAAATCTAAGTGAAGCCAAAGAGGGCAGTAATAAAGATAAAGGCAAAAATTAATGAACTAGCACCCAAAACAAAACAAAACAAAACTGGACAGTTTTGGTCAAAAGCAAAAATCCTTTTGGTTAATATTGTTGAAAAATTCAATAAAATAGGCAACCCTTTGGCAGAGTATGAGACAGAGTGAGAGAAAGGGAACGAGGAGAAGGGAGAGGAAGAAAAAGAACCAGTAGCAATATCAGGAATGAAAATGAATACATAACTAGAAATATGAGAGATTTTATTAAATTATGAGAAACTATTATATTCAACTTTATAGCACCACATTCGAAAACCTAGATGAAATGGGAAAATTCTACAAAAATATAAGAGATCAAAAGTGACTCAAGAATTAGAAAAGCCTGACTAGTTCAATAATAGATAAAATTGAACCAACATTAAAAAGTCTACTTGTCCCACCCTCCTGGTCCAGATAAGATGACAGGCAGTTTTAAGAGTCGTCTACAAACAGATAATTCTCCTCTTACATAAACTGTTCCAGAGCATAGAAAAAGATGTTAAGTTATGGTTTATTCACTTAAAAGATGTTAAGTTACTGAACAAGGAAAATACAAACAAAAACAAATTATAGACCAATGTCATCTAAATAGGGTAAAACCCCAGGTAAAATAGTAAAATGTAGTATAGTATTAAAAGAACAATAAAGAGAATTTATTTCAGTAAGGCAAGACTGGGTCAATGTTATAAAACCTATCAATGTGCTATGTTAACAGAGAAATTCATATGACCACCTCAATATTCTCAATATATGCAGAAAAAATTACCAAAATTCAACCCTCAAATATAATGAAAAACAAAAAAACTGACAAGACCTCTAAGCACATCAGAAAGTAAATGAAACATCCTTTAACTTCATAATGGCTATCCTCCAAAACCCCACAGAGAACTTCATATTTAAATGGTGAAATATTAGAAGCATTACCATTAAAATCAAGGACATGATAAGAATGCATGTTAGGACCTATACTATTCAACAGTCTCAGTCTATGAGAGATCCCAGCCAATGCAATTAAATAAGAAAAAATCAGAGGTATATACATTGGAATAGAAAAGACAAATCTGTTATAATTTTTAAATGATATGATAGCATACCTAGAAAAACCAAGAGATCACATAAATATAAATTATTAAGGGATCCCAGCAAAGTGACTGATACAAAATCAATATTAAAAATTAGATTTCCTTTACATTAGCAATAGCCAATTAAGAAGTACAGCATAATAGAAAAAAATCTATTTCAAATTTTTAATAAAAAGTAGAATGGGCCAGGCATGGTGTGTCATGCCTGTAATCCCAGTGCTTAGGGAGGCAAAGGTGAGCAGATTGCCTAAGCCCAGGAGTTCAAGACCAGCCTGGGAAACAGCACAAAACCCCATCTCTACAAAAAAATTAAAAAACCAGCGGGGTGTGACGGTGTGTGCCTGTAGTCCCAGCTACTCGGGAGACTGAGGTGGGAGGATCCCTTGAGCTCATGAGAGAGACTGCAGTGAGCCAAGAATGTGTGACTGTATTCCAGCCTGGACCACAGAGTGAGACCCTGTCTCAAAAAAAAAAAAAAAAAAAAAAAAGAGAATGTATGCTGGAGTGAATCTAACAATTGATGTGAAAACAATTGATGTGCAAGACCTTCATGGAGAAACCTATAGAAATTTATAGCAGGACAATAGGGAATCTTAATAAATGGATATATATTTTATTCATGGATAGGAAGGCTCCTTTTAGTTCTGATACTTACTAGCTACGTGACTTTGGTAAAATTTTTGAAGTCTTTGTCTATCTGAGCCCTAGTTTCCTCACATAAGTGATAATGGAATCTCCCTTGTGGAGTTTTTGTGACTATTAGAACTAGTAGAAGTAAATGTCATTTTAAAAAACTCTCAAAATTGCATGCAATATTTGTAGTGGTACAAATATACTTATGTAACTGTAAAAAAGAGAGATGTGAAAGGATATACATGAAATTGTAATCATGGTTACTTCTGAGAAATACGTAAAGATTAGAAGTTGAGGTTTTGCTGTCTGTAATATTTGAATTCTTTTTTAAAAAGGGAATTTATTTATTTATTTATTATTATACTTTAAGTTCTGGGGTGCATGTGCAGAAGAAGTAGGTTTGTTACATAGGTATACATGCGCCATGGTGGTTGGCTGCATCCAGCACCCCATCATCTACATTATATTTCTCCTATTGCTATCCCTCCCCAAACCCTACCGACCTACAGTCCCCTGTGTCCATATGTTCTCATTGTCCCACTTATGAGTGAGAACATGTGGTGTTTGGTTTTCTTTTCTTATGTTAATTTGCTGAGAATGATGGTTTCCAGCTTCATCCATGTCCCTGCAAAGGAAATGAACTCATCCTTTTTCATGGCTGCATAGTACTCCCTAAACAGATCAATAACAAGGTCTGAAATTGAGGCAACAATTAATAGTCTACCAACCAAAAAAATCCAGGACTGGATGGTCTCACAGCCAAATTCTACCAGAAGTACAAAGAGGAGCTAATGCCATTCCTTCTGAAACGATTCTAAACAACAGAAAAAGAGGGACTCCTCCCTAAATTATTTTATGAGGCCAACATCATCCTGATACCAAAACCTGGCAGAGACCCAACTAAAAAAGAAAATTTCAGGCCAATATCCCGGATGAACATCTATGCGAAAATCCTCAATAAGATACTGGCAAACTGAATCCAATGTATTATTTATACTTTTCTTAAATTTAAAGGAAAGTTCTTATTTCTACCATCTTGGTCTATTTCTTTCTGGTTTTTTTTCTGGCACAACTCAAATCAATCTTTTCAAAGTTTACCTATAGTGGTTAGAGATGGAGCCTTATGGAACACTGACTTGAAGGCAGACAGCCAGTTACCGTATGGAGTATCTATGTGTACTATGTAGGAACAGGTGTAATGTATGTCGGCTTATAGGATGAACAAAATGAATTATGTCTTTTCGTTCTTTATGAGTATTATTTACATACATGTGAATTTTAGTATCTGTGCACTATGTGTGAATGCATACCATTGTTAAATAAATGAATTACCTTCACTTAAAGTTCCCCTACACCAGAATTATTTTGAGCATTATAGAGGACTTTTTCTACTTTGAAATCCTATTCTATCTTCTAGCTTATCCTTTCCTATAAAGTTGGTTAAAATAGACCAGGCATAATGGCTCATGCCTGCAATCCCAGCACTTTGGGAGGAACAGGCAGGCAGACCATGAGGTCAAGAGATTAAGACCATCCTGGCCAACATGGTGATACCTCGTCTCTACTAAAAATACAAAAATTAGCCAGGCCTGGTGTTGCGTGCCTGTAGTCCCGACTACTTCAGAGGCTGAGGCAAGAGAATCACTTGAACCCGGGAGGCAGAGGTTGTAGTGAGCTGAGATCACGCCACTGCACTCCAGTCTGGCGACAGAGCAAGACTCCGTCTCCAAAAAAAAAAAAAAAAAAAAAGTTGGTTAAAATAGACAATTATGCTTCTGCATTTACCAAGCTTTTAGTATGTTTAAAATACTCTGCTAGGGGTTATGGGGGAAGAGGTGCAAAGCTGCATTAGGATTACCTTAGCCATCGGTAAACTTAGAGCCCACTGGGGATATCACAGAGCTTCCATAAAAGCTATAGTACTGAGCTGTGTGTGCTAAGGGCTGTGGAGCTCAGAGAAAGGAGAGCTCAGCCAGCAATGATGTTGACATGGTTGACTGAGAAGAGCGAGCAGAAAAGACTCCTGTTTACTACCTGTGTCTCACATGCCTCCACTGGAGAGCAGAACTACGAAAATAAAAACCCTAAGACTCCTAAATTGGGTCTAACTTTAAAAGAGATTTTTCATACTATGAAATTATTTTTTTTGATTTTCAATTTCAATAAAAAATATAGCTAATGGGTTCCTCAATTCAAACTAATTAGGAATGTGTTATTTCAGTTCCTTTGAATCTGCTAAAATAATGAGCCCAGCTTCCTGAAGTATGTGTGTGGGTTTGGGGGTGGGCGGTATGCCGAGAGGCCTGTGTACACTGGGGCCTGTGAGATATTGAAGGCTTCTTCTCTGCTCCTCCTTTGTACCACTGGCTTCTGATGAAGAGCACAACATGTCAGCAGTACCCGGAAATCTATATCTGCCAGGAAACAGAGAAGAGTATCACCCCGAGCTCCAACAAACCTGAGTCAGCACCTCATCCATGACATTTCCTGTATTTGTGGTCTTGAGCATACTATTTATTCTACTTAATCTCTTGAGCCCAAATTTCCTCATCTGGAAAATGGGAATAGTGCTATCATCTTACATAGTAGGATTAAAGATAATGAATATAGATTTCCCAGCACAGTGCCTGGCACATAGGTCTCTGCAGATGTCAATTCCCTTCCTTTCTTCATCAGACACATGTAAATGTGCCAAGACTCCCTGACACCTTGAGTGTCCTCATAAAATGGAGAAGGGGTTTAAAATGAGAGACAGTATGAATTTAGAGATGAAAAATATTTGAGGAAGAGGATGGGAGGGAAAGAGGATGCTTTTCAGTACCAGCTATCAAAGACGAAACGTTGTAAATTTTCACCTTCACCTCTAGAAGCTGTTAATGAATAAATAAATCAATAGCGATAAACTTCATGGCAATATCTGCTTGCAGGGGTGAGGAGTGGCTGGATGTGTGGGGTTAATAACAATGGAGGGGTTGGGAGAAGACTTCGGAGTTAGTCATTCGGCTGAATGTGTTTAATAAATTACAACCCAATGGGAGGGGCTGACTCCCTGGGTGAGTCACTTTGAACTAGGCAAAAATAGCCAACAGAAACCAGCCCCAACTAAAGAAAAAGAAAAAAAAAAGGAAAAATCATTTTATTTGATTAACGTTGCTTTGATCAGAGTGTGAAATCACACGCCGAGTTTAGTTTGGTCAGAAAGACACCCTGTTGCTGATGGAATCACATGCATGTATTCGTTCCTCTAACTGCTTACTAGGGGTAGCTTTTAAATATGTAAATAATCTGCTCTCAAACTTACCTTCCTCCCACCCCTATCCCCAAAACTAAACAACTGACTTTTTCAGTGAAGACATCATTCTCCGCATTTTCTGGGCTCGAGGCATTGGTATTATTTACCTTCCGTCCCCTTCCCCGCTTTGAAATCTCAATACCAAATCAGATACCAACTCACCAAGTTTTGTCTGTTATCTTTCAGCTCTGCCCCTTTCTCTTCATTAACTTCCTTCTAACAGCACCTCCAGCTTCTGGCTAGTGGCTTCTCAATGGCCCTAGCACGTCTCTGGTCTCATAACTGTCTTGTCACTCATTTCAGTCTGTTCTGCACATGAGACTTTACCAAACATCACAAGTTTCAATAATTTTCCAGGTCAAGAACTAAACTATCGGTTTGTGTTCATTGCCTTTTCCAAGTATTCCAGGTACTTTATCTCCTAGTCTAACTGGATCTCCCGCTAGTTTGGGGGTCGAGACCGTAAAGGACTTGGGAATAGGGATGATGTGGTCATCAATCATTCTGCTGACAGTTGGGATTCTGGTATGACAAGGAGGCAGATGATATCATTATCTGGCTCTAGATTTCTGGACCGTGATTTGTCCTATGCTGGAAGGGCAAGTTCATGTCTGGTCATGAAGGACTTGTATCTACTAAGCATGGGGGACATGTATTTACTACAGGGTGATGAGTAAGAGGCTCAAAGAGGTGGGATAAGCCCGGTGTGGTGGCTCACGCCTGTAATCCCAGCACTTTGGGAGGCTGAGGTGGGTGGATCACCTGAGGTCGGGAGTTCAAGACCACCCCTGATCAACATGGAGAAACCCCGTCTCTATTAAAAATACAAAATTAGCCAGGTGTGGTGGCTCATGCCTGGAATCCCAGCTACTTGGGAGGCTGAGGCAGGCGAATTGTTTGAATCTGGGAGGCAGAGGTTGTAGGTGAGTGGAGATCATGTCATTGCACTCCGACCTGGGCAACAAGAGCGAAACTCCGTCTCAAAGAAATAAAAATAAAATAAAATAAAAGCTGGGATAGAGCCAGATGCAGTGGTACATGCCTGCCATCCTAGCTACTTGAGAGGCTGAGGAAGGAGGATGGCTTGAGCCCATGAGTTTGAGATCAGCCTAGTGAAACCCCCAACTCAGAAATAAAATAACAAAGATCTGGGATAATACCATGAATCTATCCAGAAACCGCTGGTAAAACAAAGACAAACAAGACGTGCATACATACATAATTATAAGGAATACTAGAAACTACATTGATGGGCTGATCAGTCCACACAGCAAGAGATTGATTTGTTATGGGAATTCACGATACTAAGGATAGAGCACACAGAAGATATCATGAGTGAGCAGAATATGGTAAAGAACACATGTGATCTCATTGTGAGCATTTTCTACAGACTGCTTGGCCACAGGAAGAAATGGAGGGTACATTCCCAGCCACAGTTATTCTGTCATAAGGGAAGATAGAGCAGTATACAAGTGGTCTTGTGCTGGCTAAATCCTTGCAAAAAGCCTTTTTTTCTCAGCTAAAAATAAGAGCATCAGACAAATCTCTTCATTTCCCTTGTTGACATGGAATCAAGAAGCTTAACTGGATACACTCCTCAGTCTCTCATTGTTTATGTTTTGTTTTTTAATTTAATTTTTTGTTTTTTGTTTTTTGTTTTCTCCGTGTCCCTCATTCTGACCAACAGAAAGACCTTGCTTGGCGAAGGAAGCAGAAGAGACTTATTAAGAGAAGGAAGCCTCTCCAACTCAGAGGTCATGATTGTCAGTGAAGAGAAGACTGACTGTAATAAATAGCTGAGCGGTCTAGATTTAGGCAGTTTAAAACGTTAAAAAGAAGATAGCGTGATTATACGAGATTCTGAAATAGAGGCAGACTGAAGTTTTCCAAAATGGGGAAGCATTCAAAAATCATTCCAATAGAAAGGAAAAAGAAATCGTTCTTTAAAAATATGTGCCTGCAGACTCACCCGTGGATTCCTATTTGAAAAAGACACTCAGAAAAAAAAGGAAAAGAAAGGCACACAAACCAAGGAACAGATAGGAAGATGGTACAAACTTAAACATAAAAATTACAATGTGATAAAAATGGCTGAAAGAGATCTGAAATACTAAATGACAATAACAACAAAAAAAACCCACTATGGGCCAAAAAATGTTGGAGGAATTCTGGGAAGTGGGCCAATTGATTTTAGACCAATAAGAGCTAAGAACAGCTTACTCTCTCACTTGGGAACGAGGATTACCAGAACTTCATGGAGGCTACTGAACCACTTTCGACGATCTTTGAAGAATTTTGGAGAATAACAACAAAAAGCCAAAGGACCAGAAACAAGCATATCTAATCTTTCTTTCTTTCTTTCTTTCCTTTTTTGTGAGATGAAGTCTCACTCTGTCACCCAGGCTGGAGTGCAGTGGCGCAGTCTTGGCTCACTGCAACCTCTGCCTTCCACGCTGAAGCGATTCTCCCACCTCAGCCTCCCGCGTAGCTAGGACCACAGCTGTGAACCACTACATCTTGCTATTTGATTGATTGATTGATTGATTGATTGTATTTTTGGTAGAGACAGGGATTCACCATGTTGCCCAGGATGGTCTCAATCTTCTGAGTTTCAACAATCCGCCTGCCTCCCAAAGTGCTGGGATTACAGATGCAAGCCACTGCACCTGGCCTATCTTATTTTCATTATCAAAAAAGTGGAAGAAAATATATTCCACAAACTATCAACAGTGTGAGCATGATACTAGTCTTAGCTAAGAATCCAAATCATATTTTTAAAGGATTTTAAAATAAAAATCATATGTCATCTCACTATCCAACTATAATGACAACTAACATTTTGCTATAAATTCTTTCTAGAATTTATCCATATATATGTAGGCATTTCTTTAAAAAATTTCAAATTTGTTTTAGCTCTTTTTTTTTTCTTTTTTTCACTTAACAGTATATGGTGACCATTATTTGGTGTTATTAAACATTCCTCTACATACAATACTGTTACCCTGGTTACCTGGTATTTTATTGTAAATAGACAGAATTTATTGATAGTCCCCTCTGCTGTTGTTTATTTTTAAAATACATTTCTTGCAAACCAAAACTACAATGGGATGCCATCTTACACCAGTCAGAATAGTTATTATTAAAAAGTTTAAAAAAAAAAACACTTTGGGAGGCCGAGGCGGGTGGATCATGAGGTCAAGAGATCGAGACCATCCTGGTCAACATGGTGAAACCCCGTCTCTACTAAAAATACAAAAAATTAGCTGGGCGTGGTGGCGCGTGCCTGTAATCCCAGCTACTCAGGAGGCTGAGGCAGGAGAATTGCCTGAACCCAGGAGGCGGAGGTTGCGGTGAGCGGAAATCGTGCCATTGCACTCCAGCCTGGGTAACAAGAGCGAAACTCCGTCTCAAAAAAAAAAAAAAAAAAAAAAAACAAACAACAACAACTACAAAACAGATACTGGTAAGATTGTGGAGAAAATGGAATACTTATACACTGTTTTTGGCAGTTTAAACTAGTACAACCATTGTGGAAGGCAGTATGCTGATTCTTTAAAGAGCTAAAAGCAAAACTATCATTCATCCCAGCAATCCCTTTACTGGGAATACACCCAGAGGAATATGAATCATTTGACCATAAAGACACGGGTGTACAAATGTTCACTGCAGCACTATTCACAATAGCAAAGACATGGAATCAACATAAATGCCTATCAGTGACAGATTGGATAAAGAAAATGTGGTATATGTATACCATGGAATACTATGCAGCCATAAAAAAGAACGAGATCATTATCCTTAGCAAAGTAATGCAGGAACAGAAAATCAAATGCCGCATGTTCTCACTTACGAGTGGGAGCTAAATGATAAGAACTTAAAGAACTTATGAACACAAAGGAAACAACAGACACTGGGGTCTACTTGAGGCTGAAGGGTGGGAGGAAGGAGGGGAGGAGAAAAGATAACTATTGGGTACTGGGCTTCATACCTGGGTGATGAAATAATCTGTACAACGCCCCATGACACAAGTTTACCTTTGTTACAAACCTTCACATATAACCCTGAACCTAAAATCAAAGTTAAAAAATAAGTAAATGAAATTCATTTCTAACAGTTAGAAACTATGATTTTTACTATTTTTGCTTTGAAAAACCTGCTGAGGTTTTATCTGTAACCTGATGCATAATTAATTTTTACAAATGTTCCACGAGCCCTAGAAAAGAAATTTTATTATGTGTTTTGGGTATTATGCAGCATATAATTTTTTCAGTAGTATTCACTATATTACATAATTCCCATATTTATATTATGTTTTCTTTGTTTACTTGATATGTGAAAGCCTGAGAGTGGTATTTTGAAATCTTCCACCGCTACTATGTTTTCATCAGTTCAGGGTGCACTATTAATTAATGTGTATATTTCCATGACTATTCACTGCTTATATTTATATATACTGTGTATATTTCCACGACATTCTTTCATGGCAAGTTTGATTCTTCACTTACAGAAAACAACCCTCATTGTATTATTCAATGATATTTGTCCTAAATTGCATCATCATATCAATGTAATGACTTCTGCTTTAGTTTTTGTTGCATCTTCCTGCTATACCCTTTCTCAGCATTTTAATCTTTGCACAGCACTTTGTTTCAAGGGTGCCTAGGGTAAACAACATAAGGCTGAATTTTCATTTTTGATACAATATGAAGACTTTTACTAAAAATGAGTGATTTGCTGGGCACCGTGGCTCATGCCTGTAATCCCAGCACTTTGGGAGGCAGAGGTGGGTGGATCACCTGAGGTTGGGAGTTCAAGACCAGCCTGACCAATATGGTGAAACCTTGACTCTACTAAAAATACAAAAATTAGCTGGGTGTGGTGGTGCATGCCTGTGATCCCAGCTACTCGAGAGACTGAGGCAGGAGAATTACTTGAACCCAGGAGTTGGAGGTTGCACTAAGCCAGGATCACATCATTGCACTTTAACCTGGGCAACAGGAGCAAAATTCTGTCTCAAAAAAAACCGAGTGATTTAGTTTACTTATGTTAATTGTTATAACTGAGGTTTTTGGTGTCAGCATTTTCATGCTGCATTTTATTATCATTTCAGTGCTTGCTTGCTGTCTCCTTCATTTAAGTAATACTTAGTTTACTACATACAGTTTGTGTTCTTAGACCCCTTGATTCAGAAGATGGGTTATTGAAAATTCTACACCTATTATCTTCTAAATTTAAGTGTCAGGAATGAAATGACTCTCTCATAATTGAACCAAGGAATTCAGAATATTTTTTTTTCACTGTCTTATCCTTTCAGACAAACACCAGTCTTTTCAGGCTTTAAAAATAATTATCTGGGGTTTTAGATCCAAATTTATCTCAGAATTTTTTGTATCAGTACATATCTGCTGTTTGAATATATTTTAGTTTTGCATACAGTTTTAAAACTTGATGTCTAATTATTAGTTAGATATCTTTTTAAACTGGCTTCAGTACCAGTTGCCTATCTTTTATGCTTTCAATTCCTTAACATGCTTGGTTTGACTTTTGATAGAAAACTTTGCTCATTAATTCCAGCTAGTGAATTTTAATTCTGCGGTTGTACTTCAATTTCCTTGCAGTCCGTCCATATTTCATTCATATCTTTGAATCCCATTTTTCATTTTTGTCTCAGCCTTATTCTTACTCTCTTTTGATTTGTAAAGACCGTGCTTTCTAGAGCCCTCTTATGTGGATTATTCTTTTAGACCCAGCTGGAGCAGCTCATTTTCATTTCATATGATATTATTTACTCCCTTATTTTACAGTTCCCTTAATTCCTGTATGTTCTACTCTATTCATTCTTAAAGAAGGAACATTCTGTAAACTTGGTGCTTGTCAAATAACAGGACTTTTTGGTCTTGTTCTCAGTGAATGCTGAAATCAATAATGGTGAGTGAATGTAGAAAGGTCTGAGACTTACGCCAAATTTCAAGAATAGATTATCCTAGAGTAACTATACTTCAGTTTTATTTGCCTCTTACTGCCAGAACAAGTTCTACATTTTTAAAAATGTATCATGAATTTTTAAAAATGTATCATGAATTTTTTTAATAACAGGATCAAAATATGTCAATATTTCATAAACATTTTAATAGATGCATATTATTTTATTTTTAAAATGTAAAGTCTCATATATATCCATTCCATCAAGTTCCTTATAGCTAAACATTTTTATACACTAATTTCTTTTTGGCACCCAATTTGTTGAAGATTGACAGACATATGTTAAAGTCTCCCTCTGCAATTGTGTTTTGAGAATTTTATTTTATATATTTTGATGTTTGTCATTCAGAATAAAATATTCATGAATGCTATGTCTTCTAAAGAATTTTTAGCCCCATTTAATGATTTTTCATATTAAATCCCACTTTTAGCCACAGTTTAATACTAAGATCACCCTCCCTTCTTTTTGTTTTCACTTTCCCGCTATATCTATCCCCTTTCCTTTTTGAGCTCCTTTCTGCCCCATTTTGTTTAAAACAGCAGATATTTAGAATTGGGTTTTGCCCAATGCATGTTTGTCTTTTAATAGAAATGATTAAACCATTCACACTTAATGTGATATGTTTGACCTGACTTCTATCATCTTATTTTATACTTTTTATATTAATGAAGATTATTCACCCCACCGCTTTGATATCACATCTTTACCATTCCCAAGCTTTAATGTTAATTTCTCTGTTGACCAAAATAGTTTGAGTAAATACGTTTTTTAGTAGAGGATTTCAGTGGCCTACTTGCTGGATGCTTTTTTGTCTGAGAATATCTTTCTTTCTTCTGTGCAAATTACTGAATACAGAATTCTGGCTCATAATCTTTTTTTTTTTTTTTTTAGATTAGGGTCTCACCATTGTTCGGGCTGGAATGCAGTGCTGTGATCACGGCTCTTTGCAGCCTCCACCTCTCTGGCTCAGGTTATCCTTCCACCTCAGCCTCTCGAGTAGCTGGGACTACACGTTAAGCATCACCATTCCCAGATAAATTTTGTATTTTTAGTAGAGATGGGGTTTTGCCATGTTGTCCAGGCTGGTCTCAAACTCCCTGGCTCAAGTGATCTGCCTGCCTTGGCCTAACAAAGTGCTTGGTTTATAGATGTGAGCCATGGTGCCGGTCAGCTCATTATCTTATTACCTCAAAATTTCACAGTCATACCTCAACTTCTTTCTGATATTTAGTGTTGCAGACTGACACATGCTTATTTTTTCTTTGAAAATAAAACATTGTTTTTCTGTCTTCATACAGATTTTTTTCTTATAATTAATAATTTTCACCAGAATATACTTTTAATTTTCCCTGGTACACACGAACTATTTTGGACTAATGTCAGGAAAATATATATATTTTTTAATTTAAAAAATTTTTAAATTTAAGTTCCAGGATATATGTGGAGAATGTGCAGGTTTGTTACGTAGGTATACATGGGCCATAGTAAATTAAAGGTTTTTTTGTTTTTAATTAGAGACAGGTCTTGCTCTGTCACTCAGGCTGGAGTGCCATGTCACCGTCTTGGTTCACTACAGCCTTGACCCTCAGGGTTTAAGCAATCCTCCTGTCTCAGCTGTCCATATTTTTTCTTACATCATATCCTGTTTCCTCTTTTCCTGAAAAGTTCTGTATTTATATGTTTAATGTATTGAATAGTGGCCTTCATTTTCCCTCATTATTCCATTTTTATGTTTTTTTGTCAGAGTTGTGAGAACTCATCTTCAGCTTTCTACATTGTTCCAATGTTTGTGCTTCCACTGCATGATTTTAATTCTGCAAAGTATTTTTCATTTCAAAGCAGGGCAAGTTTCACAGTCTCAGATTGCTCTCTTTCAGATCACTCCGTTTCAATAGTTTCTGCTGTATCCTCTCAAATCTCTATAAATATAACTTGGAGATTTTTAAGTTCTCTTTTTTTTGAGCATCTATTTTAAAGGGTGACATTAGCTTTGCATTCTTAGACGTCTCCCTTCTTTGGAACTGCTAGATATTGTTTTCATGAGCTTCACTAAGAGTGAGTCCCATGGCCCCAGCACAAGGCACATCTGAGAGGCCACTGGACGCATTTGATTGAGATATGTTTCCCATCGCCTGCCTACCTAGTGTTCCTATAGCTCTTGCCACATTTTAAAGTTTTTTTTACATGGTAAAATATATATAACATAAAAGTTACCATTTAACCATTTTTAACTGTATGGCTCAGTGTCATTAAGTACATTTACATTGCTGTGCAACCATCACTACCATCCATCCACAGAATCCCCTCCCCACCTCTTTTTTTTGAGACCAGGGTCTCACTTGCTGTCCAGGCTGAAGTGCAGTGGTGCAATCACGGCTCACTGCAACTTCTGCCTTCTAGATTCAAGCAATTCTTGTGTCCCAGCCTCCTGAGTAGCTGGGATACAGGTGTGTGTATTTTTTTTTTTTTTTTAAGTAGAGATGGGATTTCATCATGTTGGCCAGGCTGGTCTTGAACTCCTGAGCTCAGGAGATCCACCTGCCTTGGCCTCCCAAATTGTTGGGATTATAGGCATGAACCACCACGCCCAGCCTTCCATGAACTTTTTCACGTTGCAAAACAAACTCTATGGCATTAAATGATAACTACCCATTCTTTCCCACCACCACACCTTGGCAGCTATCAATCTACTTTCTAGCTCTATGAATTTGACTACTGTAAGTACCTCATATGAGTAGAATGTGTGGTATTTTCTCTTTTGTGACTGGATTATTTCATTTAGTGTAATGTTTTCAAGGTCGCATGTTGCAGTATGTGTCAGAATTTCATTTACATTCAAGGCTGAATAATATTTAATTGTTATGTATTTTCATTGTGTTTATCCAATCATCCATAAAAGAACATTTGGGTTGCTTTTACCTCTTAGCTATTGTGAATAATGCTGTTATAAACATGGATGTACAAATATCGTTTTATGTTCCTGATTTCAATTTTGGGGAGTATATGCCCAGAGGTGTGATGACTGAATCATACAGTGATTCTATTTTTAATTTTTTGAGGACCCACTATATTGCTTTCCACAGTGGTTGTAGCACTTCACATTTTCATCAGCAGTGTACAAGAGTTCGAATTGCTCTACATCCTTGTCAACACTTGTTATTCTCTGTTCTTTAAAATATATATATATATATATATATATATATATATATATATATATATATATATAATACCTATCCTAATGGGTAAAAAACCATCTCAGTGTTGTTTTGACTTATGTTTCCCTGATGATTCGTGATGCTGAGCTTCTTTTCATGTGCTTATTTGCTATTCATACATCTTTTTTGGAGAAATGTCTTTCAAGTTCCTTATCAATTTTTGAATTGTGTTTTTTTTCTTGCTGTTGTTGAGTTTTGGGAGTTCTCTATGTATTCTGAACTTTAATTTTATGTCAGATACGGGGTTTTCAAACATTTATTCCATTCTGTGCAGCCTCTGATGCTTTACCTTTGGAGATGTTAATGGAATTCTTTTCCCTCCATTCTGATGACTTATGGGTTGGTTGGTCTTTCCCTCAATCACTGTTGTGAAAACTCTTTACTATGGAATGTTTTCAAAATGTCTGACATGTGGATTATATTGGTATCCTTTTCTAGTTGTAAGTACCATAACAAGTATTCCCAAATATTTGTATATTAATTTGATTATTTCAATAAAAAGTATGGAAGGTAAGAGTTAAATGTGTATGCCTCATTTTCCATTTTTAAGGCCTTATTTCTTGAAGGTGGTATCCCTGCATCATAATTACCCTAATTACTGGTTTAAAATGCTGGTTCAAGGCCCTGTTCCTACACCTCTGGCTTAGTCTCTGAGGAGAGAGCCTTAGGATCCACATTTCATTACAAAAGAAATCTCTAGGAAGTTCTAATGTAATTGAAAATTAGAGAACTGCTGGGTTGAGTGGTGACTTGTGAGCAGTTAAAAGAGAAGGAAACGATCCCTTGGAACTAACCAAGGTTCAGGAAGAAGTCATGGCAGGTGATTCTTACATCTTCTTGACAGGTACATTAGTTATGTAACTCAGAGAAATGTGGTAGACAGTGGATGTAAGTGCAGGAGACTTGACAACGTTTTCATCAGCCTTGCAGGCGTGAAGGAGCAATACCCATTAAATACAAAAATCAGGATTCCATGCAAGCAAGACCGTGGCTGGTGTGCAGATCCAGTTTAGGTTCTGACACCTTAAAGTGGTTTTTAGAGAAGCTGTAATGCACACATAGGAGATTTTCCAGAGGAGCTAAGGAATTAAAAGTTCTGTAATTTGAGAAGTCACTAAATTTTCTGTTCTTGGTTCTTAACTCTTCTGAACACTGGTGTAGTTGGTAGCACTAGGAGACCTTTAAAAAGTACTGAGGCCAAAGCTCTGACCCCAGGCCAATTAGGTTAGCATCTCTGGGAGTGGGACCCACAATTGCTATTTTTTTCAATGCCCTCCAGGCAATGTTAGTGCTTAAACAGAGTGGAGAACCACTGGCTTAGAGAGAAAGACCATGTTTACAAATCTGTGAGCTCTAATGTGGAAGATGAGCATAAGTGTTTCTATAAAACACCCTCC
Source organism: Saimiri boliviensis (assembly GCF_048565385.1). Lineage (NCBI taxonomy): Eukaryota > Metazoa > Chordata > Mammalia > Primates > Cebidae > Saimiri > Saimiri boliviensis. The sequence goes on from NC_133456.1 coordinate 74,968,695, forward strand.
TGCTTGACCATTCACATGGCAGAAGTGGACACTGGTCTGAGTCAATAAATGGCTACTAGGACAGCTCGGTTGCCAAGCCCAGATTCTCAATGCTATGAGACATTTCTTCTCCTTACTAGATAGGCATGGACTGCCTTGACATGGATCTTTCAGATACTGGCAATACATTGATCAAGATACATGAAAATCGACTCTCCCCGATCTCATGAGTTTTCACAGTTTCACCCACCACTTGCACTGAGGACTTCCTTATCTGGGCCTCCAGCCACAGAGCTCATCTATCCAATTACATCTCCATCTGGATCTCTCACTGAAACCTCAAGTTAATATGAGGTTAAAACCTGAACTGAACTCGTTATCTAACCCCACTCCTGCTCCTGTTCCTCTATTTTCCTGGTCGATGAAACCACTATCCTCCCAGGTGTAGGAGCCTGGTGGCCACCTTTGGCTTCTCTGCCTCCGTCAGCCCCCTCACATACACTCAGTTCCAAGTTCTTTCCCGGTTCTGCCCCCACTCCACCTGTACTGCCACTGCTGTAGCCTTCATCTCCCTAGAACTCCCTCAAAAGCCTCTCAAGGGTAGCTCTACTTCCCATCTTCTCTCCTTCCAAGACAGCAGCCTGAGGGGTTGCTCTAATCTTAAAACATGACGACATCAGTCCCCACTTAGGAGTTCTCAGTGCCTCTCCCCTCATCACCAGCTACAAGAAAAAATATCCACACTTTAATATGACAAATGGGACCCTCCATGGCCCAGCTCCTGCCCACATTTCCAGACTCATCTCCCATAACTTCCTACCTCACAGTTTTTCCTCCAGCAACACTGAAGTATAGACAACAAGAACTGCCTTTGCTTACTTACATGGTTCTCTTTACCTAGAATTTATTACCCTCACTCCTTCACTTAACTTCATGCATCCTTTAAATTTCAATTCAAGCTCATCTACTCCAGAGAGTATTACCAGATTTCCCAGGTCCAGTACCTTCTTCCCAGGCTGGGAACATGACCCTCCCCTGACTCTCGTCTAAAGACTGACTCTAGCTGGGAGTGGTGGCTCATTCCTGTAATCCCAGCACTTTGGGAGGCCGAGGAGGGCGGATCACCTGAGGTCAGGAGTTCACGACCAGCCTCACCAACAGGGTGAACCCCACCGTCTCTACTAAAAATACAAGAATTAGCCAGGTGTGGTGGTACATGTCTATAATGCCAGCTACTCAGAAGGTTGAGGCAAGAGAACTACTTGAACTTGGGAGGTGGAGGTTGCAGCCAGCCGAGATCGCACCACTGTTCTCCAGCCTGGACAACAGAGCAAGACTCCATTTCAAAAAAAAGAAAAGGGAAAAAAAAAGAAAAGATTGACTGTTCCACTCAGCTCTTGGGAACCCAGTTGGTCCTATCACCAGAAATGAGTCCTATGAGCAGCGTGGAGTGGGTGCTCAACATATATTTTCTGATTGAATACTGGTTAAATGATGGAGCAGCCTCAGGAGAGCATTGCTATGTTCACATAATTTAGGGATTAAAGAACAGTGTGGACTTCGGGGCACAATGGAACTTTTTCCCCTATAGGGACAAATATATGGCTACTGGCTTCCTAATAGTGGAGAAAGATCACTTTGTGATATCCAGGTCTGCTCGACATGCTGGCATGAGAAAAGGGAAGAGACCGACTTCTGCCAGTGAATATGTTTACACCAGGTTCTGGGGATCAGGAACATCATTGTTGATGAGACCTTAGGATGGGGAGTTTAGAGGGCTGGATGAGAGCATACCCATTTTGTGTGGCTCCCAAGGAAGGGACACCCTGGCCTTCTGGGAGTTGCAAAGAGCTTTCTCTGGCCTATTTACTTTAACTGCAAGGCAGGGGCACTGAAGGAGCTGGTGAAGTACTATGAACCACTGTTCTCAGAGCAGAGGGGTGGAGAAATGCAGTAGGAAATGGAAACATTTAGGTCAAAACATTTCCAGCATTTCAGCATCTAAGGATCAAAATGGCCTCACTGACCTCTGGCTGCTTGGAACTTTCACACCAGATCAGCCATCAGCAAAGTGAAAACTTGGTTTCTGTGTAGACAACACTGTTTATGTCCCAGGAGAGGAGAAAACTTCCTATGCAAACCACACAGAAAGGAGTGATGGACCCGAATGACTAACTTGGCAGGCAAGTCTGGGTTTTGTCAGCTGCTGTGCGGCCATTGAGGTTTTCTCTTCCATCCCTGTTCTTGCCACAGCAGACTTTTCTAGGTACCTCCATTTTTCACTTGGAAAATGAGAGCCATTAAGCTCTTTCTTTCTTTTCCCTAGCACATCATGATTCCAGGAAAGAATCTTTAACTTTCACGGAAGCATCAGTGATTTAAGAGGTGAATTCCAAGAGGAGAAATGGATATTTTTGCAGGAAACAAAGGCTTACGCTTCTTCAGAAAAGAAATTGAAAATAGGTGTTATGCCCTGGAGAAGGCGCTGGTCAGAGTGTCAAGACCCTGGCTCCTGTTCTGGCTGGTAACCCTAGGTAGCACACTTCTATTGATGGAGGTTTCCTTATTTCTCAGGATGAAGGCTTAGAACCAGATGCTCTCTTGGCTCCTTCTCTGATCTCATTTTCCATGACGCTAGAAATTCTTAGATCTGCCCCAAATTAATATATATCTCTTATCCTAATTAAATAACATCCCAGAGTGCAGAGACAGTGTGCAATTGAGGTAATTAGACCATGCTCCTTAATTTGTTCAGAATCATAGAGTAAGAAAGCCACTACCATCACCATTATCACCCTGCCCCTGACCACCATTATCATTGTCACCACCATTACCTCCACAACTATCACCACCACCATTAATACCATCACCAACACCACTGCCATCACCACTACCTCTACCACCACCACTGCATTAACCTTGATCATCACCACCACCACTACTATCATGACTATCGCTACCGCCACCATCAACATCACTACCACCACCATGATCATCACCACCATTATTGTCACCCCCCACCACCACTATCACCATCACCACCAACACTATTACTATCACCATGATCACCACCACCATCACCATCATGGCTATTGCTACCACCACCACCATCAACACCACTACCACCACGATCATCATCACCACCATTATTGTCACCCACCACAACTACCATAACCACTATAACTACCACCACCATCACCTTACCACCATTATCTCTCCACTATCACCCCACCACTACCACCATCACCACATCCCACATCATCACCCCTACCATCACATTCCTACATCACCAACCTGACCATCACTACCACCACCACTACAATAATCAACCCTACCACCACCACCACTATTACCACCACCACCACCGCCGCCAGCATCACCACCCTACGACCAGCATTACCACCCCCATCATCACCACCACCACTACCACCAACACCACCATCACCACCACCACTACCATCACCTTCATGAGAAATACAGTGCTACTTTTTAAAATGGGAAAATTTATAAAAATGTCCTAATTTGAGGGACTGATGTTAATTCCAGGAAACATTCTGGAATGGGATGTGGAATGAGCTTTTAGATTGAAGCTATGATTTCAAGGAAACAACATAGGTTCACTGAAATTAGTTTACATCAGACCAACAAAATTGCTTCTTCGACAAGATTATTGGACAGAAGATCAAAGAAATACCAGTGATGAAGAATATGTTACCTTTGTCAAGACCTTTGATAAGATTCCTCTAATAATGTTGAAAAAATGGAGAAATATGGGCTTGATGACAGTACAAAAAGTTGAATAAAGTTTTAAGTGCTGTTTAATTATTGAATTAATATCTATGTTTAGGGAACATACAGTGGAATGCCTCAGAATCCTAGAATGTTCATTATTTTTATTGATGACTTAGACGAGGAGGTCATGCATATCATAATCAGGGATGGCAGGAAGCTGGCTGAAAGGGACAGTAAATATCCTGGATGATAGAATCACAGTCAGAAATATCTGGGCAAGTTGGCAAGACAGACGGAACTGAATAAGATAAAATGAGAAACAAGGCACAGTCTCTCTCTAGAGTGGCTGTGGGGGGTGTTCACTGTCTGGGGTGAAGGCAAGGAGATGCAGGTGGGCAGTGCGGTTCAAGAGCAAGTTTAAAAGAGAATTGGGTTACTTCAGTTGATATTAAGCTCAACAGGTGTCAATGGTATAGATTCTTAATTAGACCTTAACGAGTTTTAACAGAAATAGGAAATAGAATGAGGAGGTGGTAATTTCAGTCTTCTCGATGCTGATTAGGACTCCCTTGAAATTTTGCACTTCATTCTTTAAGAATAAAGAAATTAGAGAAAACTGGGACAGGAGTGATGATAATAATAGTGAGGCCACTGGAGCAAATGGCCTTCAAGGTAGGGAGGAGTCATGGAAAGGGCACTGGGCAGGGAGTTGAGAGCCAAGTTGCTCCATGATGGGGCTGCGAGATCTTGAGAGCTGGTTCAGGACTCCCTGAGGAGAGGCATGGACTATGGTGTTTGACTGGTCTGCTCTCGTAGGTTTTGGTCCTCTGGTCCAGCCACACTGTGGGTAGGTTCCTTTTTCCCTCCCTCACCCCTCCAGGGACAGGTTCTCTTGAGGCCATGAGCAAAATTTCCCACTCTTGATATGTCATTCAGAGTCACAAATGATACTCATCATTTCTCTTGGAAAGCTTTCAAAAGTCTCCTTTCCATGATTTCCGGAGAAGCCAAGATCAAGGCAATCCTAACCCACATCACCACACACAGCAGTTATCAGTTATTGAGGCAGCAAAGCAAAAGTCCCAAGAGAAAAAGGGAAGATAAATGAAGAGAAAAGGCTTTGAAATCACATGGACCTGAGTTTAAATCTCAGACTCTCCTGTCAGCTTTGTGACCACAGTCAAATTGCTTAAAATTTCTGAGACTCAGATTCCTTATCGGTGAGGTGGGATTAATACCAGGCATGTAGTGATGTGAATATGAGGTGAAGTCATGCATGTACAAAACATAACACAATATGGGACACAGAGTCAGTGCCCAGTAAGTGCTATTGCTATTATCACCATAACACTGACTACCACCGTCCCTCCTTTACCTTCTTCTCCCTCATCTCTTCTGTGCTGGTGCAGAGGGTATAGTGGAAAACAAAACAGACACAGACACACACGTTGCTTGCACCAAGCTCACACTCTAGCAAAGTCCAGTTAAACTTTTTACAATGATGGAAATCTTCCATATGTGCATTCTCCAATATGGTAGCCAGAAGTCACATGCTGCATTTAAGCACTAGCAATGTGACTTGTGTGACTGAGGAACTGAATTTTAAATTTAATTCAATTTGTTATTTTATTTTATTTTTTGAGACGGAGTCTTGTTCTTTCCCCCAGCCTGGAGTGCAGTGGCGCCATCTTGGCTCACTGCCACCTTCTGCCTTCCAGGTTCAAGCTATTCTCCTGCCTCAGCCTCCTGAGTAGCTGGAATTAAAGGTGCACACCACCAAGCCTGGCTAATTTTTGTTTTCAGTAGAGATGGGGTTTCACCCTGTTGGTCAGGTTGGTCTCGAACTCCTGACATGATCTGCCTGCCTCGGCCTCCCAAAGTGCTAGGATTACAGGTATGAGCCACCACGCCAGCCCATTTAATTTTAATAAACTAAAATTAAACATGGAAATAGTCACGTGTGGAAACAGAGAGCACAGCTCTAGACACCTTTCAGGTGCATTTCTGGGACTGACTAGCCTGAGCAGAATAAAGGTGCACTGAAAGAGAAAGGCACATAAAGCCTCCAGTACAGGACCTGGAAAATTCTCTTATTTATTCATCCATCATATTTAATTATTGATTATGGATTGGTACTATCTCAGGTGCTAGAGATAGAAAAAACAATTAGGCATGGTCTTTGCCTTCAGGGGGCTCACAGTTCAGCAGGAGAAATGCAAATAAGTGACTTCACCATAGTGAGGTAAGCTTATGCACAGGATAGGGCTTCCCTGAAGGATGTTTCAGAACCTAAGCTGAATCTTGCATAAACTGATCTCAGTGTGGGAGCAACAACAAATTATATTCCAGGGCTACTAAACACACTGCTAGGGGCAGAGGTGGCTTGAAGATCAACAAGGCTCTAGGAATAACTCATAGCTAGGGCCAACTTCTTTTCTTCGAATCAATCTCTCTCTCTCTCTCTCTCTGTCTCTCTCTCTCTCTGTGTGTGTGTGTGTGTGGTGTATGTGTGTGTGTGTGGTTTTGTATTGCTTGATTCAATCTCTCTTCTGCCAGCCACATTTTTTTTTCTACCTGAGGACAATTTTTTTTTTTAAGATGGATATAACCTTATTTTTTATTTTTATTTTTCATTTTTGAGCTGGAGTCTCACTCTGTCACCTAGGCTGGAGTGCAGTGGTGTGATCTTAGCTCACTGCAACCTCTGCCTCCTGGGTTCAAGCAATTCTCCTGCCTCAGCCTCCTGAGTAGCTGGGATTACAGGCACCTGCCACCTATCCGGCTATTTTTTTTTTTTTTTTTTGTATTTTTAGTAAATACAGGGTTTCACCATGTTAGCCAGGATGGTCTCGATCTCCTGACCTCGTGATCTGCTCGCCTTGGCCTCCCAAAGTGCTGGATTACAGGCATGAGCCACTGCACCCAGCTGGGTATAACCTTATTTTTAAATTGTTTTATTACTATTAATAGTTACTAGCCTTGATTTTTTTTTTTAAGCCAGAGAAACTCTGTTATTTATAAAGTGAAATCAGCTCTCACTACAGTTTGGTTGTGGAATTCTGATACTTGGTACAAACAACTCTGTGACTATGGCCAGTATGTGAAGAAGCTGTTGCTGATGAATTAAGCTTGCTGAATCTGGCTGTGATCATGATGCACATTCATAGGAGTGAGTGCTGTTATAATGACTTTATGGAGAAGTGGGATATTAGACATATTTATATATCTTATATGATGGTTTCCTTTGTTCAAAGTTAGTATGTGACATTGGCTAGAGAATTCTGCAGCTGATACTTGCTCACATAAAAATAGGTATAGCTCTATGTTGTATAGTTTCCATAATGACTCCTGAGTGTATAAAGCAGGGTGATATGTGTGATCCCTTCTTCCGTGAGACTGGAGAATGCTCATGTGATGTGGCTTGGTCGTGCAAGGCCTTGGCCTATTTCAATTCCTAAAGGTCATCTGCTTTAACTATGGCCAAGTTGCTTCTGGTTAATGGAATCGCAAATTGGTGAATGCTTTTTGAAAAATGGCTTCTTATGTATACTGTGAGCCTGAAAACATTCATGTCCTTTGACCTAGTGATCTATTTCTAGGAATCTCTCCAAAGGAAGTAATGGGAAATGTGTGCAGTAAAGACTTTGCCAGAGTTGTCTGTAGTTGCTGAAGACAGGAAGCGACTTAAATAACTGACAGTGTAATAACATACAGCCAGGAAAAGCATGTTCACGAAGGTCTTTTGCTACAACGCTAATTAAGAAAAAAAGCTGAGAAGCAATAGCTGCATGTTTGAGTCAGTCAGCTTGGGGTTGAAGCCTGATTCTGCTACATACTAGCTATGTAACATGGGCAAATCTCCTGCACTCTTAGAACCCTAGAAAAATGCAACCCAAGAAAAATGGGATTGATAATAACAATACTCACCTCAGATGGACTCCTGAGGATTAAAGGACATAACGAATATAAAATTTAACACCATGCAAAGTATACTTATTTGGCACCTAATAAATGCAGGCTCTCTGTGGATTGTATGATTTCAAGGCATAAAAATAGATGGAAAGGAAATATGCCAGTATATTAACGTGTGGGATCGAGTGGTAGGATCTTGGGTGATTTATTTGATCTTTGTATACTTTTCAACTTCCCAATTTTTTGGCAATGAACATGAATTACTTTTATACTGAAAGAGTACATCATAATGATGTAATACAATAAGATATATTTTAAAAGCTTTAAAGATTTACCATAAAGAAAGGGTACTTCCCTACCCTTTTCCACCTTCTCTTTCAGGGGAGGAGGTGGGGCCAGCATCCACCAACTCCCATCAGTAGGAGAGGGGAGAGTTTCTGCCTTCTGGATTCTTTCCTCTCAGAGGCTCACACATGCACAGCCTGAGCCTCTGGGAGTGCCTGGGTTGGAGGGATCCTTGCCATCTGTTGATGGTGCTGCGTGGGGAGTTGGAGCAGTTGGGGGAGCTGGAACAGATGATCTTCGTAGTTACTCCCGTCTCTGAGAGTCTAGATTTCAAGACGCGCTGATGTTTACTGTTTTCTCCCCATGTCTTGGTTGATCTGAACCAACCGCTACATAAAACTCTAAGGGGGGAAAGACTCATCTGCTAGCTTCTCACCCCAAAACCCCTCCCAGAAAAATACCTGTAGTAATGCCTATAGTGCTGGATGGAGACAGACGTTAACGGTGATTGTCAAAAACGTCATAGATCAGGAGTAGACAGGGAAGTTAGCTTAGTTGCAGCCGCTTTATTTAAGGAGTAGAATTTATACTCGGACTGGAATCGCCAACAAATGTAGCCTTTTAACGTGACAAACAGTGAAGTCCCTTCCTAGGTTAGACACATGGCTGCAATGAGAGGGACATAAAGTATAACGCGTTGTGTGTCTGTGCCTGGCTTCGTGACCAAACTTTGACATTTGCCCTCTATGATCTAATTTCCTTCATTGACAACCAGGGTGCCCTGTGCCCTGTGCGCCAGCAAGTGGCTCTGCCAGCTGTATTTTACAGACAGAGAATCCCAAGCACCAAAATAACAAAGTTGATAACCCCATCCAGTCCAGAGGGGCCGTTTCCATTCCTGTATCCTGACTGCTGTCTCTCATCATGACTCCCCTAGCGTTCAGCTCCAGATCCAAAGTGTCGTCCCCCAAGCCCCCGAAATAAAGGAATGACAAACAGCCCTCCCAGGCCCTCCTCTCCACAGAGAGGTCATCGTATGCAAATGAAGTCCGGGGAGGCAGCGGCGCAGCGCGGGAGAGCGCGCCCACGGGTTCACAAAGCTCCCGGGCACCACTGCGGCGCAGCCACAAATCGCCTCCCGCTGCAGCAGACCCTCCCGCCGCGCGGGGCACCGGGGTGGTGGGGGGGCGGGGGTCTCGACCGCCGCCCTGAGTTTCGCAGCTGGATCACTCCCATCTGGGTAGTGGTTCTAGCTCTGGTCCCACGCTTTCCACTGCAGTGATGGCGGGGATGCGGGCAGCAAGTGAAATCACCTGTAGGGCTTTTTAGAACTCCACAGCCCCTTCCCCTAATTACAGTCCACTCCCTCAGACGAAGAAAATCTCAGACCAGGCAAGGGCAGGTGGGCCGGTGGAGTCTGCGAAAGCCCCACAGGTGATTTCTGGGTACGCACCTCTCAAGACACAAACACACACACGGACACATCTTGTGACTCCGGGACTACACACATCAACCTTAGATTCTCTTCCTGACCCTTCCCCTGTATTCTCCGAGGCGTCCGTGTTCTCTTCAGCTTCCCTTTAAGTCGCCCTGCCCCGGGGCTTGGTGGCGTGCCCCCAAAGTCCTAGAACCCCGCGGGACAGCAGGAGGCTTTGGCGGCCAGACAGAAAAAGCAGCCCCCGCTTCTCCGACTGCCTGGAGCGCGAACTGGATATCGACTAGCCAAGGTAAGTCCAGAGGGCGGAAATCCGACCAGTTGCTTCAGCAAACTGCCTGGAGCAAGGCCGCCCCCCACCCTCACAGCTTGGAGGCTTGAGGGGGCCTCCCAGTCGCAGAGAGAGCCGAGCCCCACCCTGTGCCTTCCCCAAGCCTGCACCCCTCGAGCAGGGCGCCCCTTCCTGCGGGGCTTTGCGGCAGGTGGAACTGTCGGGGTGGGCGCAGTGGCTTTGGCCGCAGCCCCTTCCCTGGCCGCGGGACCTGCTCCCGCTTTGCCCTCCTTTTCCAAGTTGCTGCACCCGGCGGTCCCGGAGTCGGGACCCCCTCCGCCGCGCCGGCCGCCGTCTTACCTCACTCGGCAACACTTGGTCGCGCGGTGGCCCGGGGCGCTCCTTCCTCGCGGTTTATTCCCTTACTTGGGAGGAAAGAGGAACCGAGAGACAGAAGGGGGACCGAAGCTGGCGTCTGGGCGTCTTCCCGCCCGCGCGGCCCTCTCGGGGGAGGGGGACGCAGCCCGAGTGGGCGCCGCGGAGATCAGCGGCCAGGCTGCGGGTGGCAGCGCCGGGGTCTTCACCTGTGCTCAGGGTTCCGCAGCTCCAAAGCCGTCTATCGCCGTGGCCCGCTACTACGGCACTGCGGCTCTGTGCCCTGCCCCTCGCAGCCTGGCAAGTCCGGCTGCCACTCTTACTGCGGAGCCCTGCCCCCGGGCGCTGAGCCCGCCCCCGCCACACACACCGGCGCGCGCGCGCGTACGCACGGCACACACAGACACGCGCGCCCACACATGGACACGCGTGCGCACACACGAACGTGGGTCCGTCCGCTCCCTGGGAGCCTGACCCCCTTTGGTGCAACTTGGGCGCGGGCATCATCAGGACGTTTCTTACTGACAGGGCTTCGGCTTGGGAGGAGGAGTTACAGGCTTAGGGGTGCGGAGAGGGTGCCGCAGTGATGGGTACCAGAGGCTCCCTGTCCCCGGAGGCGAAGGGCAACTGTTTGACAAACAAATACCGACTGAGTGTTTCCTTTTCTGAACTCGGGTCAAGGCTGCCTTAATATCCCGACCAAATGGAAGAACAAATAAAAACGTAGAATCAACAAGTTCTCCTCGTTTCCTAGGAACTCAGTGTCTCTAGACTCCAAATCACTGGCCCTGTCCAGGGGGACATTTGTGACAACCTTGACCTTGGAGGCAGTGGATTGGTGGCCGTTCAACCTGAAAAGCTTTTCCCCTGGTAGCCATGGTGGCCACTGGCACAGCCTGCTTAGCTGGGCCCTGGGAGTGTTTAATTCCCATTCTCCTTTGCCTTTAGGTGACCATGGACTGTATTCCTGCAGAGCAAATAGATCCCTTCCTTTTTAAAAAACGTAGATAAGCACAGAAAAGGGGCTGGGGTGAGGTGGGGGGGGGGGGAGGGGAATAGGGGAGCCACACTGGCCAAGGCACTGTGACTTGTTGCTTCTCTTTCCATGACGTGCGGCGTGTCCACGTCGGGGGTGATGGTGGTGGTGACACTATTTCAGGCATGTCACACAGCAGGATGACTTCTGTCCATTTCACACCACATTTAGAGTCATTCGAAGTTGAGACTGTCATCTGTAAAATATGTGGAGTTTACCCGTTTCCACAGCCGAGAATTCTTTTCTGCCTGCGGGCAGTGAAGGTCCCCAGGCCAGCACTGTAGGCAAGAAAAGCTTTCTGCAGAGTGTGGAGGCACCAAAGGACCCTGGGCGTCTGCGCCTTTGGGGAAGAAGCCTCAAACATGGAGGTCAAACAGCCCTGAGGACCCTGTTGGGTGGTGTCCATATTGGGTTATCTGCAGGCAGGCTGGTGAGACAGATGAGAAACAGCTGAGAGATCTCCTTAAGGTCACAGGGTGATGAAGGCACAGCTGATACCACAACCTGTGTGTGCAGCTTCTCTTATCCTCTGGGATTCACACCTGCTTCTATCACCCTGGGTTGGTTCTCAAGGTTCCCTTCAGCTAGACTGAAATCATCTTGGTGAGGGTGCCCTCCAAGTTTGTTTTTATCTTTTCTTGTTTCCTTTTCAGTCACGGACTCATTCATTTTACAAGTATTTGCTAAACTCCTACTCTGTCTTCAGGTGCTTCCCCTTAACTCCAGTCATGGGTCTTACTTGGGAGGAAAGAGGAACTGAGAGACAGAAAGGGCTTAGAACTGTCCTTGTCAATGGACGAGGAGAACCGTGAACACAGGTTTCTTGTGTATATTTTCACTGTGCTAGGTCGCGTGGATGTGGAAGACACAATCTTTGCTTTTGTGGCTGCAGGCTCTTTGGAGGAAAATGCACATACGTGTCACAAGAAAAACATTCTGGCTGTCTATTCCTGACTCCTAAAGAAGGCTAAACTGAAGGAGACCCTGTGTTTGAGCATTGTAATGGACTTGGGGCACATGTTTGCAAGTAGCAGTTAGGACAACATTAAGTTGTTCTGCCTATTAGGACAGGAAGGAAGTGAGTTGAATGGAGCAAACGGGGAAGACATGCAGAGACTGAGCGTGGAGCCCCAGCCTGGTTGACAGCACACTGGGGAAGAGTAATGAGAGGGGAGGAACTCTGAGGACGGAGTTGCCAAGCAGGGATTTGGACAGGGGAGATACTTGCAAAGATTGGTAAATAGTTTGCTGTGGGGTGGGCCATGGCAGTCTCTGGTCCAATGGAAGAAATCATTTGTAAAGGCAATATTGTTCACCAATTTCTTTGTGAATGAATTCCTTTGGGAGCTCAGGATGGAGCCACCTGAAGCATCTGGGTTGCTGCAGGATGAGTTCAGAGAAGGCTGTGTGGACTGAGTTACATGCTAATAACACGGAGGAAAAGGGTGGGAATAGAGGCTGAAGCAATGTGGAAGGCAAAGAGGGAGGGGGTGGGAAGAAGCACCCAGAACGATTAGTGCTAATGGAGGCATCATGGAGGAGGTAGGGTTTGGCATAGGGTTCTAAAGGGGAATAGAGATCTTCTGCAAAGATCAACAGGACAAGGGCAATCTAGGCTGGAAGAAAGCAAAAGCAGAAAAGTAAGACAATTGATGATGAGTTTTGGGCCTTCCCAGCAGAAGAAAGGAAGGCTGGGGCAGTATTGTGGGAGCCTCCAAATGCTCTTCTGGGAGCATAGACCTTGGGTCCCATGGTGAGGAGCTATGGCAGGTGTGGATATTTTGTTGTTTGTTTTTGACGGGAAATGAGCTGGGAAGGGTCTGATGCCAGCTTTCCCAAGGGAGGCTTTCTCTATCAGAATGGAGTGCTGTGGGGAGGGAGTCCTTGGTGCTGCTCTCATGAGGAGCCAGAGCCCAGGTGGTTTATGTGGCTCGCCACGCAGGGCACCCAGCTAAGGGGCTGAAATCCAACTCATGCCACACAACCTGGTAGGGCCATGTCTGCCTAGAGCGAAGGATGACTTCTCTCTAATTTGCCTGGGCTGATGGAGGCCCTGCAACTGAGCTCTTTATTGTAGATGGCTGAAGCTACAGTGAAACATTTGCTGTATGTGTAAACGTAAGAGAAAGCAGAAAGAGTCTTGAAGTCAGGACTATCCGTGAGTCTGAGCATGTCTCTGCTCTGTGGTGACATTCTGAGACTTAACTGTAGGGTATAGAGGAGGAAGCTTAGTTCTACCCCTCAAAGATTTTGCAATCCGTGTCATTACAAACCAAATGCCCCAATGGTTAAGAAGCGATGAAAGGCCAGGTGCGGTGGCTCAAGCCTGTAATCCCAGCACTTTGGGAGGCCGAGACGGGTGGATCATGAGGTCAAGAGATCGAGACCATCCTGGTCAACACGGTGAAACCCCGTCTCTACTAAAAACACAAAAAACTAGCTGGGCGTGGTGGCGCGTGCCTGTAATCCCAGCTACTCAGGAGGCTGAGGCAGGAGAATTGCCTGAGCCCAGGAGGCGGAGGTTGCGGTGAGCCGAGATCGCGCCATTGCACTCCAGCCTGGGTAACGACAGCGAAACTCCATCTCAAAAAAAAAAAAAAAAAAAAAGCGATGAAAGACAGTGTGGAATCAAGCCAAATTGTACAGGGGAGATTCTCAGGGCTTGAGAAAAGAGACCTCCTCTGGGCTGAAAGAGTCAAGGCAGGCTTCATGGGGGAGGAGGGCTGGGTTTGGCAGTGGAGCGTGTCTGTGTTGGTTCTCATTCAGAGAAAAGACCTGTGAACAAGGGGCCACAGGAAAGGAAGCTGGGGGCTTCTGAGCGTGGATTTTTAGCCCCCACAGTCACCCTAATGCCATTCCCAGTTGTAGCTCAAGCGCTGTGATGAGTCACTCTTGTTTCTGAGAGATGGGGCATTTTTGGATGTTTAACTAGTTCAACACTTTACATTCCCTGAGACTTCAATGTTGGCAGCTCACACTCACCATGTTGCTCTGGGAACACATCATCCAAGCCAGAAGCTGATGCCTGAGCTGCATTGCCAAGGCAAAGCGAGGGCTGAGTCAGGGTACCTGTGTCTGGAAATTTCTAGTCCCACTGTCTCTGACAAGCTGGGTGAACAGCACTAGACACTTGGAGCATAGCTGAGTTCAGCAAGGTGGGCTGGGCTGGGGGGTTTCTGCTCGCCTTTTTAGGGCTGACTTTTCTCATGTACAGAACACAAAGAATTGCACCAGATGATCTACAAGCTGTCTTCCACCTAATATTTTATGATCTCATAATTAATAGGATCTTTCCATTTTACCAAATAATGACAGGATGGGAACAGATACTAGCCAAGTCCTAACCTTAACTTTCTTCTTGCCTTTGCCTGTGAAGGCTGTGGTGGAGTGAGACTGTGAGACTGTGGGTTGGAAACAGGAGAACCAAGAACTCCTGGTCACAGTTGCATTGTGAATGGGCTTTGGGATCCAGCCCTGGGGATGTAGGCATTTAGAGTTTCTTATCAGTAAAATAAGGGGGCTGGAAACGATTCCTACAGCCCTTTCTGGCACTCTGTTAAGTACTAGCAACTGGACAACTTTTAAGTACTGCCCCTTGCCTAAGTGGGGCCCCTCCACAAGGCAAGCTGGGAAAATTCTCACCGTATCAACTGATAAGCTTGAAGAAAAGCACAACAGAGAAGCCACAGGGTTCAGAATAATATATAGATCATTTTGAATTAGACGGAGTCAAAAGAGCTAGATCTGAGTCTCTAAGCCCCAATTTCCTCTTCTGCAAAGTGGGGATAGTAATCCATGCACCCCAGGGTAATGATTAAATGGAGAAGCTTATTTGAAAGTGTTTTAGAAGCACTATGCAAAAATGTAAAATATAGTTGTTAAAGATAGTCTGTTCTATTAAGGTTGTCTATTTTTTAAAGCCCAATTATTATACTACTTGCTAACATGTCTGCTTCCTAAGAAACAGCAATTCAGGTTAGCAACTCTGTCTCCACGTTCCTAAAGAGAGTAATATTTTAAAATGAAAGGAGCTGGCGGACTTCGGGACCACCAGAGTGTAAATCTGCCCCCCGCCTGGAATTCTGCAGTTTCACTGGAGTTGCTTGCAGTGGATTTCCCAGGAACTTTGATTGTGTTTACTTGACAATGAAGGACACACCTACCCATCCAAGATCCTGCTTTGATGATTGCCTATCAGGAGACAAATGGTAGAAAGAGGGGAAGGAGCTATGAGTGAGTAGGGAGCCAAAGAAGGAGGCTTTCTTCTTTCTGTTGTATTTTGGGCAAAGGATGTTAAACTTTATGCTTTAATGAGCTTGTAAAAAGGCTAATTTGGGTTCACTACATTACTCTAGGTCTGTTTTCTGCTATGTCTGGTCAGAAGACGCTGCCGTGGAATTCTTCACTGTTGTCCCTGGAGGGGAAACTTTTCACCGGGGACGCTGGGAAGAGCCACAGAGAGGAAAAGGTTCTAGCTCCACAAATGACCATTCACTTCAAAGTCTGCCCAGCCCACAAAACGTTTGAAAGGATCAGTCTATCTTTAGAAATCCTGGTCACTTCTTTATCTCCTGTTAACCAATTTTGAGGGACAAAATGTCACAACATGTTAGAAACTGAGGGAGCCCCAAGTGCTAGCATTTCCTTCTATCCGTTCTTCCTATTTGCTCCTGCCAGATTAACTTCTGAGAGTTGAGACTCCAAAGTCCTCGCTTTGTTCAAATCCTTCAAAGCCTCGATCCCGCATCCGTAAAATGGATGTAATAATAATTAGGCATAGGCTTTTACGGAAGATAGATGAAACATTTATAAACAGGCTACAATAGGATTGGTCACACAGTAGGTTCTTAATAAATGGAGTTATTGTTATTACTGCCTTAATAGAGAGTCCTTAAAATGGCATTCAGGACCCTCCATGAAGTCAAACTGTAAGGATAAACAAATATTGGTCCCAGCTCACTCATCCACTGGCCCTCCAGTAAACTTCTCAAGAACATGGGCATGCATGCTCCCTGGCTACGTCTTCCAAACACACCTTGCACCTGCCCTCCCCCATCCTGCTCAGGTTACTCCCACGGCTGGGAGAACTGCCTTTTTCTCCCTCTCTTGCTCCCTGTCTAGTGCCTCTTAAATTCACCCAGTTGAAGTTAATTATCCTCTCTCCTGTACTTCCATTGAAACTTGTTTATAATTTATTCCAGTACTTACAACAGACTGCCTTGTATTACAATTACTTGTATATGCTTCATACCCATTGCCCCGTCCCATCCATGGAACAGCAATTTATCCTCCTTAGATGACATCTTAATTGTTTTCCTATCACCCACAGAGTATTGGAAATAGTAGGGAATCAATCATATCAAACTGAATTTAAAGAAGACAACTACACGTCCCTATTGGCTCCAAGATTCTACAATTACAGGAAGGTTTATTCCCATTTTCAAATCTTGCTAAAGAACTTCCTCTCACAGAGCACCTATCGTGAGCCAGGCACCACGCAGACTTGATGTTAATCCTTTCAAGAGCGCTGTGAGGACAGAACCATCATCCTCTCTTTACACAGAAGTGGATGGCTCGGGATCTCCCAGGCTGTACGCGGTGGAGGCACTATTAGAAACCAGAAGCCACAGTGTGCTGTGCGCTTCCTCTAAGAGAGCTTCTCTCACACTGAGCTTGCTTTAATTTTCATTCTACAGCACTTGTGAACAAATTGAACTGCATTCTATAAAACTGGCTTATTGTTGCTTGGGCCATATTTTTTTATGTCCTTGTCTGAATTCTCCAAGTAGATTTTAATATAGTTGTAGAGCAACAAAATAATAGAAATAAACATTTATTAAGTATTTATAATGTATTTAGCATTTTCTACACACACATCCTAAGAAGATGCTATTAATCCTATCCCATAAGGAGTTTCAGTGGGGTAGCTGCTACTGGCGGGAGTTACTACCTGGGAAAGCAGTCCTCAGGACAGAGACTATTTTTTCACCCTACAAATTTGTTGTTGTTGTTATTTCAACCACCAGAATACCAGCTGCATCTCAGCCCTCATGTTTGTTGAATGGGTGATGGGATCTCTTTATTCTCTCACCTATGCTTACCTAAATCCCTGACCCATACATAGCCTGTGAAGTGACGGATCATTACTTGCTCTCTTCTCCCACTGGAGAAGAAAATGGGAGACTGAGAGAGGAGGCATGGTTCCCTACCAAACAGAGGCAGTCTCAGGAGATGAGCCTTCAGCCCAGGCGGAAGTGACGTGACATCTCTTCTGGGCTAGATGCTCAATAGGTGTGGTCCTCACATCGCTTGGGTCAGACTTTTCCACATGCTTGTTAAAATGCCTATTCCTGGGCTCTGCCCTGACCCACTGAATGTACCTCCTCCCTAGAGGGAGAGACTAGAAATCTACATTTTGAACAAGCCCTGCAGGTGACTCACCCCCGAAGTCTGAGCATGACAGCCCGGTCTAAGCATCTCTTCAGGTATCCCTTTTGACTTCAGCAGCTGCTGCAAATACAGCACGCTTTTTCCCCAAGTATCAGCATTCACAATAAGTAAATTAAAAACATGGAAAATTTCATTTCATTGTTTCCCAGTATTGCCCCTTGTCCAAAGGTTACAGTGTAGTCTGACACATTCCATATGTCTATTTTATGATGCGTAAAAGAAAAGGGTGATTCCACAGTTTATAGCATTAGTGCTTCCTATTACTTTCCTTTGCTAATCTCTCGAGTTGGAGCTATGTTGTCAGTTTCTCTTCTGAACACAGTTCTATGAGAAAGTGTATTCCGACTTTCAAACAACAATTTCATAAATAAATTTGCAGAATACAACGTGTTCCTACGTAGGGAACTGTCTGTATTTTAAAGTTTTTGTAGTTATTTGTTCCTGAGAAAAAGATTTTTACAATTGGCCCAAGAAGGATGTAGACTAGGGGCTCTGAATTTTTTCAAATCACCATCTCACAGCTCTCTGGCCAGTGTCATAGCTTACTTTATTCTGTAAATTGTTTCTAGGTGTTTCTGGGAGTTTTGCCAATTAGGGATATATAAATTAGAGGTGTAGAAAGTAGACTTCTTTCCCTCTCATTTGTGAGTTTGATCACTTAACAAATGCTTCTTGGACACTGCCAACGAGTAGATGCCATGCTGGCCACGAGATTCAGACAGGGGTGCTGCTTTCTGTCTCTGAGGGGTTCAGGGTGGTGGAGCAAACATTACAGACCACACAGGGGAAATGTCAGTGGTAAGAAGATAGCGTGGGATGAAAGTCTAAAGAAGAGAGAGTTCAACAGTCTGTGGAGGGAGAATGAAAGAGAAATGGCAAACGCCTACCAAGAATTCTACTGATTGATTGTTTGAGATGGGGTCTTACTCTGTCTCCCAGGCTGGAGTGCAGTAGTGTGATCACAGTACACTGCAGCCTTGACTGCCTGGGTTCAAACCCAGCTATAGCTGCTATAGCCTCCAAAAGGACTTCCCAGGAAAAATGTCAAACTGGAGGGATAAACAAATATTGGTCTTGGCTACTCTGGCTGTTCATCTTCCCAGAAATAGGACCTGGGGAGGTGACCTCCTCAGACAGGGTCTGCCCAGTAGTTTCCATCATATTGGGTTCCACGTCCTTAAATGGAAAATTTGAAAATGGCGCCTCAAACTCAACATGTCCCACATGCAACTTGTATACTAGTGCCCCAGAAATGTGCATCTCTCTGTGTTCCTTTCCTTAGAATATGTATGGCTCCCAGTCTCTGCAAATTCAGCCAAGCTAGGAACCTGGGATTAGCTGAGACTTTCCCTCTCCTGGGCCCCCTTCTCCTCTCCCAGACCCCCTTCCACTTTCAGACCCTGAGCAATGACAATTCGTTTTGCTTTCTTGTTGAATTCCAAGCCTCTAGCCTCAGCCTCCAGAGTAGCTGGGACCACAGGTGTACACTACCATGCCTGGCTAACTTCTTTTCTCTTTTCTTCTTTTCTTTTCTTTTCTTTCTTTATTTCTTCCCCTCCCCTCCCCTCCCCTCCTTCTTGCTTTCTTGCTTTTGAGATGAGGTCTCGCTATGTTGCCAAGGCTGGTCTTGAACTCGGGTTCAAGTGATTCTCCCACCTTGGCCTTTCAAAGTGCTGGGATTATAGGAATGAGCCATCATGCCTGGCTTTGCATTTATATAATGAGAGAAAAGCATCTGGACGGTAACCTCTATTACTTCGAATGTTCCCAACCTCTGCTGGGCTAGGGATTGCACAAGCAGAGCTCCCTTGGTATTTGCAGCAATAGAAAAAATTCCTTTCCCTGTGTTAGGGTGTAGAGGCAGGGGAGATGGACTAGGGTGATTTTTCAAGTGGGTGAGGGCAGAGGATGCTAACTGAAAGGTGGAAGACAGGGAGGACCCCGCATTCTGTAGCCTGTACGAGCTACGAGCTCTATTTCTTCAGAATCTAAACCTACTCCCCTGCCACTTCCTCTTTTTGGTCCTGGTTGTGTCCACTGATATTAAAAAAAAAAAATCCCATCCTTAACAAATTTTTTTAGAGACAAGGTCTCGCTCTGTCACTCAGGCTGGAGTGCAATAGTGTGATCATAGTTCACTGCAGCCGCAGCTCCTGGGCTCTAGCAATCCTCCTACCTCAGCCTCCTGAGTAGCTGAGACTAGAGACATGTGACACCATGCCTGGCTAATTAAAACAAACAAACAAACAAACAATTTTCTTTTGGTAGAGATGGAGTCTCATTATGATGCCCAGGCTGGTCCCAAACTCCTGGCCTCGAGTGTTAACTCTTTTTTTGCAAGGCATCTTTGCAGATGAGTGATGGCAGCTTCCTTGTTTCCTCTCCTCCCCTCCCGCAGAGCATTCACTCATTCATTCCAACACCCAGTCAATAAACCTTTATTTAGCAAACATTCCTTACATGCCTACTTTTCCAGGAACTGTGTCAGTGTGGGAGAATGGAGCCCTGCATTTACATGGGAGGACTGGCATGTGGACATACGGTAACACTATGGCCTCACAAGTGATCCATGAGAGAGGAGCGCAGGGAGGCCAACAAGGTGGCTGGCAGGACTTCTCAGGGACAGATGGTGGTGCCCCATCTGTGTCCTGAAGTCTAGTCCAGGCCTTCCATCTGCCCTCTGAGACACGGTACCACCCACTGACAACTGCAGGCAGCGGTGGTCCCAGGGCCCTACCAAGTGGTGGGCTGGAGACAGGGGTGCTCATCTCTTCCCGATTTCTGCATCCAGTGACATCCGGTGCTAGTTTCAAGCCAGCCGTGGTGGGAGTATTTATGGCACAGAAATCTGCAAATGCTATAAATCAGGACTCTCCCCTACCCATCAGAGCTGATGCCAAATATTTGCTAGAACAACATTGGTCCTACCATACCATTCCACCCCTAATGCCCTGTAGAAACTAACATAGGGATGAGCAAGAGATGCAACCTAGCTTCTGGTTCTAACATGAGTGGTCTGCCGACTTTTCCTACCCCTGCCTCCGCCAAGGTCATGGTTGAACATTCCCTGGGGGCTCTCGCAGTGACTCCTGTCCTTCACTGCATACGTCAGTAGAAACCGTAATGAGTTGCTGGGAGTGATGGTTTGTGGCACCATGTTGAAAATCACAGTAAGCTTGTTTCAGATGGTGGGTTCTCGTACGGCGCATGCAGGTACGGAGGCTAGGGACTGCCGGCCACATGGCTCTTTTCGTATGTTTCTCCCAGAAATATCACCGTCAGTGGAGAAAAATAAACTTGTGTCTTCCTCCTCAGGAATTGAGGCAAAACTTGAAAACTTGAAGTACATCACTGCATGCTTGAGTTTTTTTTTTTTTTTTTTTTTTTTTTTACTCGTCCCATGTTTGTTCATTACAATTATAGAAATGTGGGCTGTGACTCCATGATCTTTTCATGGTTGCTTAATATAGAAATAGAGCATAGACAAAAAAAAAAAAGAAGAAGAAAAAGAAAAAAATAATAAGAAATAAAGAGTAGAAATGTGCTGTTTATCCTCTTGTGTTTGAGTGGGGAGGAGTGCCAGACTGAACTCCCAAAGCTGAGTTGTGGATAAGCACAAATGATCATTGGGCTAGTTTGTTATAGATGACTACCTGCTTTTCATATTTGAAATGGATTAAACTAGAAAAATGAATACACTGAGATATTTGCTTTTGTGGCCTGGGTGTTGATGTTACCTCACCTCTGTGGCATTAAGAAAAGGGGAGTGGGGACGGGGAATAGGAACTCTGCCAATTTGCCATCAATCTGCAAAGTAAGAATCAGCTCCTTTTGTTGGATTCTGGATGCATGTTTTTTGGCTGTCTTCTGCTGACAATTATATTTAATGGTAATTTAAGAAACTGATTGATGCCATTTAGTCCTATGCAGTTTTATAATTAATTTCTAATCTTCTCTGGAACCTCAAAGATACAGAGAAGAAAGGAAGGAAAAGAATGAAGACACTCATCCTGTGCCTACGCCAGGCACTCTCTCCTATGCCATTTCAGTCTCACAATCACCCTTTACGGGAGAGAAGACCCTAAAACCTGGGAAGTGAGATGAGCTGCCCAAGGTCACACCCCTGGGGTGGCGGTAGCAGGAAGCAGACTCAGTCCTGTTGGGCATCAGGACCCACGTTCCTTCCACCTTGTTGCTTCTCCTCATAATCACCAGATGTTTTCAAAATCCAGAGAAACTGATGCCAAACTCATTTTTTTCCACAAACCAAGAGGGCCCCAGAGCTCCTTGTGCAGGGAGATATGTCCAGGGGATGTTCTGTGATCAGTGTCCCCCTAGAGCTGCGGGCATTTGGCCAGAGTGCCCCCGAGGGATGTAGGATCATTCC
The DNA here is from genome assembly GCF_048565385.1 of Saimiri boliviensis. Lineage (NCBI taxonomy): Eukaryota > Metazoa > Chordata > Mammalia > Primates > Cebidae > Saimiri > Saimiri boliviensis. The sequence continues at coordinate 74,990,557 of NC_133456.1, forward strand.
TGTAGTTGTGAGGCAGGGGGAACCAACCCAAGAGCCGCTGGAAGAGGAAAAATGGAAGAAAAAGAGCAGTAACAACTACTGACATCAACCCATCCCCTCCTCCGCACTGGTTACCTTCCTGGGCCAGTTCTCATCCTGACCCTAAAAGGAAGGTATTAGTATAAACATTTTACAGATGAAGAAGAAACTGAGCATTAGAGAGTAGACGCAACTTGGCCAAAGTCACATGACCGTTTTCTCCTGGAATTTGAACCAAAGATGACAGGGCTCTAAAGTCTGTGCTCTTTCTGCTGTGCCAAGCCATCCTCTGGAGGTAACTCTGAGGTCCCTTAGCTTTTTCTCTCCCATTGCAGAAATCCCACTTTGGGGATTTCTTTGTTGCTTGTCATGTTTTCTTTTTCTACTTTATTGTCCCTGCATATTATTTATCTTTATGCTTTTCCCTGATATTCTCCCCATCATTGTGGCTTTTCCTCCCGAAGTAGCAGCGGTCATCTGGGGTCATCCTTGGCCTCTTTCCGCAGGTGTACACACCTGTTCCCTTCTGTTGGAGCTGCTGCACTCCCCCTTCCATGCCTGAAACCAGCATAGAAAAAGCATATCTGTAACCAGCATACCTAGAGGGTGAGGGCCAAATAAGAGAAATGGTAGGTTTTGGTGTTCTGTACAGTGAGTGAGATTTCTTAGTAGGAAACTTAGAAGAATTTCTCAACCCAACCATAGCTGCTATAGCCTCCAAAAGGACTTCCCAGGAAAAATGTCAAACTGGAGGGATAAACAAATATTTGTCTTGGCTACTCTGGCTGTTCATCTTCCCAGAAATGGGACCTGGGGAGGTGACCTCCTCAGACAGGGTCTGCCCAGTAGTTTCCATCATATTGGGTTCCATGTCCTTAAATGGAAAATTTGAAAATGGCGCCTCAAACTCAACATGTCCCACATGCAACTTGTATCCTAGTGCCCCAGAAATGTGCATCTCTCTGTGTTCTTTTCCTTAGAATATGTATGGCTCTGAGTCTCTGCAAATTCAGCCAAGCTAGGAACCTCGGGGTTGGCTGAGACTTCCCCTCTCCTGGGCCTCCTTCTTCCTCTCCTGGACCCCCTTCCACCTTGAGTCCCTGAGCAATGACAATTGGTTTTACTTTTTTGTTGATTTCCAAATCCGCTGCGAGAGAGGAAGATTCCTCATTGCTGTACTTCCTGCCTTCGTTTAGACTTGCATCCTCTCTCCCTGGACAGCTGTGCTGGCCTCCTGGCCATTTTCCATGCCACGAGTATTGTTGTGCCAGTCCAATTTCCTAATCTACACCTTCTATCCTGCAGCTAGAATTAGCTTTCCAAAGTACAGATCAAATCATATTACTCTCCGTGATTTTATCTTGTTAAAATCTCACTGATACTTTCAATATAAAATCCTAAACTACTTTGCCCAACCTGTAAGATCCTTTGTGATCTGGCCCCTGCTTACCTTGTTTTGACTCATTTTTCACCTCTTCCTACTCCTTCCTATGCTCCACACATTTTTGAACTACTTCATTTGGAAGTTTAAGTAGTTATCAGTCCTTGTTCCTTTCCTAAAAATATGTTTTGTTTTTTTTGAGACAGGGTCTCGCCCAGGCTAGAGTGCAGTGGTGTGATCATGGCTCACTGTAGCCTCACCCTCCTGGGTTCAAGTGATCCTCCTGCCTCAGCCTCCTGAGTGGCTGAGACTACAGGCATGCATCACCATGCCTTGCTAATTTTTGTATTTTTTGTAAAGAAGAGGTTTCACCATGTTGCCCAGGCTTGTCTCGAACTCCTCAGCTCAGGCGACCCACCTGCCTTGGCCTCCCAAAGTGCTGGGATTACAGGCATGAGCCACTGTGTCTGGCCAAAATATGTGTTTTTATCACAACTTTTAAGTGAAGAATGTGAGCCTCAACTCACAGAGCTGGTAAGTGGCAAAATCTGATTTTAAAGACAAGCCTCACTGACTCTGAAGATTTTAAAGACAAGCCTCGCTGACTCTGACAGACTAGGGGAGCCGGGCATACTTTGTGGAGCCCACCAGGTCTGCAATGAGGAAGAGGTGGAGACGGAAACAATGCAACTCAGAAAGCCCTGACATCATCTCATTGTACCCCTGTCATTTTTCTCTGACCCACATGATGTTGCAGATGTTAGGGGTGACTGAGCCCCAAGATTAGTAATCATTGCAAAACTCACTGTGGCCAAGGAGAAAGCAAGCCATTCATCATGTGAACTGTGCTCAGATTCCATTGCTTGAGTTTAATCAGACTAATGAACCAGCTGGCTTCCTTTCTAAAACGATTTCTGCTGTTTCCATAACTGAGTAACAGCACAGCAGGATTTGAAAGGAAGAGGGAAGAAAATTTGGGGAGAAAAGACATCCTCCAAGTTAGCCAGCTGACAAGTTGGCTGTGCTGGTAAATGCGGGGCAGAGTGACTGCGGTGTGAGGAGGAAGTGTGTGGGACCTTGCTGATGTCCAGTCCAGGCCTATTACCTCCAAGCAAATGTACCCAAGGAAGAGAGGAGGCTTTTTAAAGGATGGATAAGGACAGCTCTAGGGGACTTACAGGCCAGTGTGTTCAAAGAACAGCCAGGGTGTTGAAGGAGTGGAACCCAATAATACATTCATTTATCTAACGTTTATTGATTCCACAATATTGTAAGCATTGCCAATACAATGATGGGCTCTGCCTCAAATAATTTAAAATCAAGGCAATTATTTGCAAATTTCTTTAAACCACAGAATTGTTCCAACAAAGCCTTTAAGATAAACCCAACAGTGGAACAAAGGCTAAGCTCCATGTGGCCCTGGCGAGGTCCCTCTGAAGCCTACTGCTACACAGAGTTAAGTGGACCATGCTGAGATGCAGGACTGAGGGGCAGAGGACATAGAGCTATCCTCTAACATTTGATGGGGATCTTGAGGAAGGAGGGTCTGGTGTATCCATTGTGGTACCATGTTAGTCAAAACTCTTATTAAGAAGAAACAGCAGAAAGTGAATCCAAACTTTGAATTACCAAGCTGCAGAAAGAGCAGGAAGATGAATAGGCCTCATGAACAACTGGAACCAGGGATAGAATGTCGTCCGTTCTTTATTCCCCCTCCCCTCTCCTCCTAAGCCCAATCTGATCTCTATTTCTTTCTGAACTTCAGCCTCATCCTCTCACACTCAAGACCAACTTTCTCCAGATGGCAGAGAACAATGATATCTTGTCTTGGTTCTAACTTTAAAATCCCAGGGAAGGAATCTGATTGACATGAGTGAAGTGCCCACTCTAGGACCAGCCATCTGTGGCCTAACTGGAGGAGAAGGTCCTGGACGCTCCAGCTGAACCCACGGGGCTGGAATGAAGTTCCATGGGGCTCCCTTAAAGGATCTGAAGGACAGAGTGAGAGACAACAAGCCAAAAGTTAGAGGGAAATCCATCTTGGCTCAAGAAAAGAAAGAAGTCCTAATGGTCAGAGATGATAACGAGATTCTCCTGCTGCTTCTAGCAGAATATAACACATTTTTCACATGATTCCCTCATGTGCCTTACTCAGAGTCAGCCAGGCTTCCTATTTATTTGGGAAAAGTGTTTTGTAGGTTTTGTTTTAGAGTGCAGAGGATGTGATATACAGGCTCTTACAGGATGCCCAAGTGTGTCATGCTGGGCTGAACCTCTCCTGGTTCAGTAGTAATAATAACAGTGATGGCTTCTGAATGTCATGGCATTAATTTCATACTTTATCTTACTTAATCTTTGAATGAGTCCATTAGGGTAAGTATTATCTCATTTTTCATACAAGGAAACCAAATCAAGAGTGGGAAAAGTTAAGCAACTTGCTCTAAGTTACTCAGTTACTAAGTGGTAGAGCTGGGATTTGATCTGCCAAGCCTTACTATTAATCACTGCCCTCTTTGCCTTCGAGACCCAACCCAACATCCCCCAAGGCCAACTCTATCTGTGTCTTTTAGGGGCAGGATAAGTGCCTGATTGATTCAATTGGCCCTGGGGCTTTTGAAATTATGGTTTTAGCATGAAAAATGTCAGTGCTAGAGAGATGAGTGACCAGGAGAGACATTGGGGTAGGGGTGGGAATGGTCTAAGAGCACAAGACTGGCTGGGCACAGTGGCTCATGCCTGTAATCCCAGGACTTTGGGAGGCCAAGGCAGGTGGATCACCTGAGGTCAGAAGTTTGAGACCAGCCTGGCCAACATGGGGAAACCCTGTCTCTACTAAAGATTAAAAAATTAGCTGGGTGTGGTGCTATGCACCTGTAATCCCAGCTACTCGGGAGGCTGAAGCAGGAGAATCACTTGAACCTGCGAGGTGGAGGGCACAGTGAGCCAAGATCATGCCACTGCACTCCAGCCTGGATGGCAGAGTAAGACCTCTTTAAAAAGAAAAGCAGAAGATGAAAATTTATTCAATCCATTCATTCCACAAACATTTGCTGAATTCCTAATACTCTAGAGATAACTCAAAGTACCTTCTCGTCTACTCCATACTCTGCATTCTAAGGGCATCCCCACCGAGAGGACTTGCCTCAGTGAGTGGTCATGAACATTTGCGTACCTGTGTCTTATGCCATGTGGCAGCCCACACATTGATACCCTGACTGGCACTTGACACAAGGATGGCCAACTAGCCTAGAGGTTAGCCCGTGGCTGTAACTTGAGCTTGCCTTGAAAAGATGAGCTGGGACAGAAGGACCCTCCTGCTCTGAAAACCTGAGCCAAGAGACACAGAGAGAAGTTGCCAATTAGTTCTGGGAAGAGAGGGACAAACGTGGGTGTGGGTGCTGGAGTGGCCATATGGATTGGGTGACCATATATCCCAGTTTGCCAAGGAGAATCCCAGTTTATCTCAGCATAATTATGACTAGGACTCCTCTCCCCCTCTGAAGTATCCCAATTTGGATTAAGAAAACTATTCAATCACCCGAATTATGGGTCATGATGGGATGCGGAGTGGGAGAAGAAGAGGGAGGAGAGGCCAGACTGGGGTCAGGCCTTGAAAAGCCCTGTGGATCAGGCTAAGGAGTCTTGATTTTTATGCTGGAGGTAATGGGGATTTTAAGCATGGGAAGCATGAGTTCAGATTTTTTTGCTTTTAGAAAGTACTCTGATAAAGCATGAGCAGTGGATCAGAGATGGGCAGAAGTGGAGGCAAGGGGATCATCTGGAAGGCTCATTGAACAATCCAGAGAAAGGCTGGCTGGAACTAGACCAAGTGACTGCAGAGATGAGAAGGCAGATGTGCTCGAGGAACAACCAGGAGACAGAGTTGAAAGGATTTTGGAGACTGATTAAATTTGGGGGATGAGGGAGAGAAAGATGTTAGGGGATATGGATCATGATGGGATGCAGAGTGGAGAAGAGGGAGGAGAGGCCAGACTGGGGTCAGGCCTTGAAAAGCCCTGTGGATCAGGCTAAGGAGTCTTGATTTTTACCCTGGAGGTAATGGGGATTTTAAATATGGGAAGCATGAGTTCAGATTTTTTGCTCTCTGAGCAAGTTTCTTGTTTGGGCCACTCGTGAACAATGCCACCTTTCACCTAGAAGGTGTTGCTGGTAGCAGGAAGATAGAGAGTATAGCTTTGAACATGTTGGTTTTGAAGGCCATTGTGTTACTCTGAGTTCTCCAGAGAAACAGAGCCAATAGGAGGATGGATGGATAGACAGATTGATCGATATATTAAAGGAACTGGCTCACACCATCACGGAGGTTGAGAAGTCCCACAGTCTGTCATCCACAAGGTGGCAAACGGGGAAAGCCAGTGATACCTGCAGTTGGAGTCTAAAGGCTCAAGAGCCAGGAGAGCTTCGATGTCAGGGGCAGGAGAAAATGGATATCCCAGCTCAGGAAGAAAGAGATGACTTTTCTCTTCCTCCTCCTTTTTGTTCTATTCGGGCTATCAACACATTGGATGGCACCCACTCACATTGGTGAGGGTGATCTTCCATACTCAGTCTACTGATTCCAGTGCCAGTCTCTTTCAGAAACACCCTCTCAGACACACCCAGAAGTAATGTCTTCTTTGCTATCTGGGAATCCTTTAGCCCTGCCAAGCTGACATGTAAAATTAACCTTTGCAGCTTTCAAAGTGGCATCTAAGTGATTAAAACTCAATTAAGGAAGAGGGATCTGGGCTGAAGACGCTGGATGGTGTGTGGTTGTCAGGGAGGTAGTTTCATTCATGGGAATGGAAAGAGCACCCAGAAAAGATGAGTAGGGTGAGAAGGAGGGTGAGAGAGATGAGTGGTGAGGCCAACCCTCACAGCTCTCTGTACTACTGTGTTTCTTACTCTCCTATGTATTCTAGTTACATTTTTTCTTGTCATTCTCCACCATAGACTGCAATCTTCTTGAGGTCTGGCACCCTTGTAATCCCTGAGTCACTCAGCATAGTGCATTTGCATAGCATATTGTTAGCACGTGTTTGGTACTGAATGATTCGAGTGTTTAAAGGCCCATGAGATTGACCATCAGGAGATCACTGATGACCTTAGGTGGGTATTTTTTCATGATGTACTGGGGCAGATGCAAGACTGTAATGAACATGGAACAGAGGGTGACAGGAATACAAACCAGTAACTCAAGCTACAGTCTGGGCTGCCTCACTTTCCTCTAGCTCATCCTCTTGTTACAGTAAGCAGCTAGTCAGACACGAGCAGGGCAGGAGAGTGTCACCTCTGACCAGAAATGTCAGGTAACCATCAGGGGATGGTCAGGCGGGGTTAAGCTGTCTCCCTAAAATAATAATTAGTCACAGCTAATGCCAGAGAAAGGCAGTCTCCCAGTAGATAGAAAAAGTCTGACACCAGTGATCAGCATCTTCCCAATAAGATCTCAAGATCTCAGTGCCACCCCCCACCAGGAATGTCAGGCAACCATCAGGGGATGGTCAGGTGGGGTTAAGCTGTCTCCCTAAAATAATTGGTCACAGCCAGTGCCAGAGAAAGGCAGTCTTCCAGGAGATGGAAAAATCTGACACCAGTGATCAGCATCTTCCCAATAAGATCTCAAGATCTCAAAACCCAAGAGTTGGGTGAGTGGGCTCAAGCATGTACACTAAGAGGAAAAATGGCAGAGTTTGACAGGTGTGTGACCTTCTGGGAACACTGCACATGCAGTTCCTTCCACATGCGGGCAGGCCATTGTGTGTGCAGAGAGCCCACCCAAAGGGAAGAATCGGGGAGGGGAGATGCAGACTCTGGAAGCACGCCGCCATCTAAAACCCCAAGTCAAAGGCCAAACCATGCACTTGACCTCTCAAGTCGCCCACTTGGCCTTCTTCCTCCCTTTTGTTCCTGCTCTAAAACTATTTAATAAACTTTCACTCCTGCTCCAAAACTTGGCTTGATCTCTCACTCTGCCCTATGCACTATGCTCCTCAGTCGAATTCTTTCTTGTGAGGAAGGAAAAACAGGTTGCTGCAGACTTGTATGGATTCACTGCTGCTAATATAATTTGGTAACTCGTGGCTCAGGTATGGTCCCTAGTGATAGCGCTCTCTCCCACCTCACATTTTGAAGGAAATATTTTTAATTATTCTTGAAAAAAGGAATTGAGTCATTTGGGAGGGGCAGGAGCAAATAGAAGAGTCAGAATGTTTATTGACCTGTTTTGTTTTTCCCTTTAAAGGAAATGCCCCTAGGAAAACAACAGTACCACAACATAATAGCAAGTAGATTGAACCTCAGTTCCGTTCTTGGGAAGGGCACCATTCAGATAGCTCAGAATCATAGGAAGAGCTTTGGAATTTGAAATCAGATCAACCTGGGGCCAGTATCCAGGTCTATTCTGTAAACTTTGTAAAGTTTCAACATCTCTGAATATCAAGTTACTCATCAGAGAAATGGGCTTAATAATGAGTACCTTTCAGTTTGCATAGCTAATCCATGGATAGCAGAAACTGAAATGTACAAAGGTTTTATGTTACATACTCAAGTCACTTGGCTAGTTACCCAGCTGTCCTCAATTTGGATGCTTTTGTAATTTCTAGGGTACACTGCTGCCTGGTACACGGATGACTTGTATATGCCCTCAACTCCTCTTTGGAATGAAGCAAGGCATACATAACTAGAGAAATGCTCAGATCAAGAGTATATAAAATCCTCTTCCCTACCCTCATTTTCCTTGGGACCTTAGGAAAACCTCTGTTATCACTGAGGTTTCTCATCTATAAAAGTATGGGAAATCATAGGGCCCACTACACAGGCTAATTTTGAGGCTTAGAAGAGTTAATGTCAACAGAAGCACCCAGCAGTGTTTACCTAGTAGGTGCTGATGAAACGGTAACTAACTTTGGGGTTTGGGGTTAGCTCTTCTAACAAGCTTTGTTGATAATAACAGTGATTGTTGCTGCGGTGGAGGGAGTCATAGTAAGAAAAGCATTGGCTAACATTTGTAGAAGACTGGCAAGTCTTCATGTGCCAGGAAGTAAGTCTCATTTAAATTAACAACAACGCTCTTAAACAGATGTCATTATTTATTCCTATCCTACAGATTAAGATAGCAAGGCATAAAGAAAGGACAAGTAACATGCCCAAAGCCATCTAGTTAGTAAGCAGTAGAACAGGGATCAAATCCAGGGCTCTGGCTACCAGATCTTTCCACCTCCAGTGGGTTCCAACACATGAACCCCAGGGTTTGGTCATAATTTATTCCCTTTGTGGGGACTTTGTGCTAAAAAGGAAGTAGAAAGGCTTCTTACAAGCAGACCTGTTTGGTTCCCTGACTGTGATTCTGGGAGCTGATTCTGGGCTTTCGAGGACAGTGCTCCAGGTAGGCTGGGGTGTGGAGGGTTATTGTCTCCAAATGGCTCCTTAGCCCCAGCCTGTACTTCTATGGCCCTGTGACCTGCCAGTTCCCACTGGGAGACCCTGCCAGCCTTGCTGAGACCAATGGGAAGGAGAGGGCGTGGGCTAAAGGCTGGAGAGACCCTCACACAGGGACAGAGGGAAAGAAGCAGAGTGAGAAAACCCTCTGAGTGGACTGAGTGGACAGGCAGCAGGGAGTCTGCAGTCCACTCATCTGTGTGCTCTGAAGCTGAGAGCTGTGCGGAAGCCACTGCCAGGCAGCACCATTCCAATGTGAGCCATGAACCAGTCATGGCTCACAGGCACCATGAGCTTCTGAGGGTTCTGATCCCATTCCCTGCTTGTCCTTTATCCTCTGCCCAACAAAGGGATCGGCCTATGGGTATGGTGTGTACATTCCCATACCACAGAAGCAGAAGCAAATGAAAGTCCAGAACCCAGACCCAGGACTGTGTCCGCTCACTCTCCCCGTGAAACCGCTCTGAAGGCTTCTCCCCCAGATTGCTGGCAAAGCTGCAGAGCTTCTGATTCAGTGACATTTTACAGGATCACTGTGTTCTTTCTTTAGAGCCATTTGAGATAGAACGGAGAACAGGAAGGCCACTGTCTTAGAGGATTAGATCAAGAATGGTGTTCCCCCAGCAGCTGAAGGCTGCAGGGTCCCAGAGTAGCAGGAGAGAAGAGGGAAGGAGCCAACACCCCTTGTGTTCCAGGACTGGCATCACGTATTTCACATATTGTCTTCTCTTAATCCTCTCAGGAATACTAGAAAGTGTGCAAAACTGTCCCCATTTACAGGTAGAGAAAACTGAGGCTGAGAGAGATAAATGTGACTTGCCTAAGATAATTCAGTGAGGTAAGTAGCATAAAGGTTTTAACATCGGTTTTCTCTAATTCTCCATGATGACTCTGTATATCATGCATCCCGCAAGCTTTGCCACCAGCCAGGATTCCTGGGACACGTCGCTGGTATATAAGGCAATGCTGAATGGTGTGAGTTGGAGAGGCTTGCTTGTGCACAGGGGGTCATTGTGCCTCATCCTCTTCTATAGACTCCTAATCTAAGTCTGTTAGAAATTCTCATGGAAAGGCCAAGATATTTTGGAGTGGGAGGAAAATGTGTAAGTCATTTAGGTCAAATTTTTAATGCATGGATTAAAGTTACAGTACTGAAGCAGTTTGCTAGTTTGTGCTTGGAGATTTATATATTGTAAAGGACTTTACAAAGACAGGAATTGTTATAAGAAACAGTAACAAGTGGCTGGATGTCTCACGCCTGTAATCCCAGCACTTTTGGAGCCCAAGGTGGGCAGATCACCTGAGGTCAGGAGTTTAAGACCAGCCTGGCCAACATGGTGAAACCCCTTCTCTACTAAATATATAAAAAATTAGCCAGGCATGGTAACGGGTACCTGTGATCTCAGCTACTGGGTAGGCTGAGGCATGAGAATCTCTTGAACTCAGGATGCGGACATTGCAGTGAGCCGAGATCACGCCATTGCACTCCAGCCTGGGCAACAAGAGCAAAACTCTGTCTCAAAAAATAAAAATGAAAAAAAAAAAAAAAGAAAAAGAAAAAAGAAATAGTAACTAGTGAGGTTTGACCCCACAAAGCACAGGCTTACATGGCAAACATCCAGAATTATGTGATGGCAGTGGTCGTGATGGAGGTGGTGTGGGACTAGTAACAACAGTAGTGGTGGTGGCAGTAATGATGGTCATGATGGAGGTGAGGTGGAGGTGATGACGGAGATGAGAATGACAATAATTACAATAATGAGGGAGGCGGTGGCCATGATGGTATTGGTGGCTGTAGTGGTAGACATAGCAGTGATGATGGTAAGGGAGGACAATGGGGGGTGGTAGTGGAGGTAGAGGTGGTGATGATGGTGGCAGTGGATGTAGTAAGCAGTAGTGGAAGCTATGTCGGCAGAGGAGGTGATGGTGGCCAGTGATGAAGGTAGCGGTGGTAATGGTGGCTGGAGATGAAGGTAGAAGTGGAGGAGGAGGTGCAAGGGTGGTGATGGTGGTTAGAGATGGAGAAGGAGAACTAGGGGAGGAGGCAAGGACAAAGGTGGAAATGGGGGTAGGGGTGGTCTTGCAGGAGAAAGAGTGTTTTACTGTCTAAGATTTAGTGCAAGTTGGACTCCCCAAAGCCTGAGGCACCAGTGCACACGGGAAAGCCCCAGGCTCAGTATTGGCAGTTGGGTTTGTTTGTCCCCTCCAAATCTCATATTGAAATCTGATCCCCAATGTTGGGGTGAGCTTCATGGGAGGCATTTGGGTCACGAGGTGGTCGGGTCATGGGTGGACCCCTCATGAATAGATAATGCCCTCCCTGAGTCAGAGGGTGGGGAGGGTGTTGGCTGAGTTCTGACTCTGTTGGTTCCCATGAGAGCTGGTTGTTACAAAGAGCCTGGCACCACACCCCCCCCCACTTGCTTCCTGTCTTGCCATGTGATCTCTGCATATGCCAGCTCCTCTTCGCCTTCTGCCTTGAAGGAAAGCAGCTGAGGCCCTCACTGGAAGCAGATGCTGATGCCATCCTCCTTGTTGTATGGCCTGTAGAACCATGAGCCAAATCTCTTTTCTTTATGAATTACCCAGCCTCAGGTTTTCCTTTATATTAATAGCAACACAAATGGACTGAGACACCAGGACACTAAACAATTGTCCAGAATGCCCCAGTGTAACTCATCCCCATGAGGAGAATGGATAAATCCATGGCTCTCTCCTGGCCTGTATGGCTAAGGGTGCTGCTTGACTCTGGTGTCTGCCTAGGCTGGAATCCTGCACGACAAAGCCATTGGCCCTCATTCCCATGTGGCCAGGGGCTGCAGCCCTCAGGCCTGGTAGAGCTATCTAAGCTGCTGTGGAAATGCTTACGATGGAAACATTCAGGTCCATACACTCTAACACATTTCCTCTGATAGGCACGTATGTACTCACACACCCTGACACATATGCACACACGTCTCTGCACACATAGAGTTTCTGCAGAAGCTCATGCTGATTGTCTTGAAGAGCCAGTAGACAGAGGATGGAGTGTGTCCTTAAAGTGCAACATGTCTGCCTCCACCCTCCTGGAGTGGTTACACAACGCTGGCGCGTTGCCACGGACTCAGCCACTGAGACACCACAAGTGAGGAGAAATCATGTTGTTTGTCTCTCTGAAGTGACAGTGCGCCAGGTGAAGACTCACAAAGACTGGCCTTGACAGCAGCTATCGATGGCCCCCCACTTGTTTCCAGGCTTGCCCTCTGTTTCGTTTTAGCGACCCTCTCATCTGTCAGGAGTAGTATACAGGATAGTTGATGAAAGCATCCTCCATTCTGTGTTAAGTATATTGACTTGCATGGCTCGTTGGCTTACCTTTGCAAGTGGCTAGTTGCAAGGCTGCCTTAGTATAGCCTTGACCCATAAGACTCCTGCTGTTTATTATGCTCCACAGTATCCCTTCCCCATGAAAACATGTATGGTTCATACCCCATGCACCCCTCTATCCAACACCTCAAGCATTCCCAGCGGAACCACCCTAATAATAGATTCATTGAGGTGCCTTTCTTTAATACGATTCCTTACTTCAGCACAGGGGGCAAGTAATAATCTCTAGGGCAGGAAGGCAGAAGAGTGTGTGAATGTCATTTTTTCTTTGGTGCCTGGTGCTTCAGCGGCATTTAGAACATGTGTGTTCAATGAAAGGAGTGAGGGCTGGGGACACAGATGTGGAAGCTCTTTTGTGTTTTCAAGGCCACATTAACTGCAGTGCAGGGAGTCAACCCAAAACTCGGACAGTCTCCAGGAACACAGGGCCCAACTCAACACAACCACACCATGCATGCAGCTTCCTAGGTCTACAGGCTATAAAGACAGCCACCAGACAGTCCCCACCTACACGGCTTTGCACAAGACAATGGCATATGTTGGTACCTAGCAGTTCTCCAGAGACCCAATTTTAAGGGTTTCTTTTATATCCTAATTGCCTCCATGAAGACAAGTCAGCCCATGGCAACTATAGCCCTTTGAAATTCTGGACAGTAACTCAGAGATTAGCCATAAGCCACACCATGTTATCTGCAGGCACAAGGCTTAGGCACTGTGTGTACCTGGCAACAACGTCCCTGCCACCCTGCCTAAATTCCACCCTAGATACAAGGAGAGGCCCTCAAATTCCAGCGAACCAAAGAAGCAAAGGCCAGTTTTAAGGAAATTGCCATTTACTTGAAAAAATAATACCCAGACCCTCTGTAACAAATTCTGCTGATTGCCAAGAGAACTTGCCAACAGAATCCTGATTCTATTCAAGCACCCATCCATGACCAACTTGAAGTCCTGCCCTGGCATCTGTTTCTGGTCCAGGTGTGGGAATGTGTATTTGCCTTCATTGATACACAGATTGCATCATGCCCAGGCCTTCAGTTATGTCAGATAATACATTTCCTTATTGTTTCAATCAGTTTGTTTCAACGTGTTCTGTTCCTTATAGCCACAAAGATACTGAGATGCTCTGCAAGGCTAGCTGGAGAGGAAGATTCCCCATGTGAAAAGCAGAGAACACCACAGCCCTGCTCTTCTCTCCTGAAGGTCACCTCCCATGGTGACCTCAGAGGGCACTGCTCCTCTTTAATGCCCTAACCACAATTCTTTTAAAAGCGCCTCCATCCATAGAGCAGAGGGCAGGCTGGAGTATTTAAACAACCCTATTCCAATGCTGTGGGATATAAATAGGACAATAAGCATGGAGAATAATTTGTAACTAGATAATCCAGTTTTCAACATATGACTTGGTTTTCTTCAGATTGTAGCATTGGTTTTCACTCAGTCTTTATATGATGGGCTCCACCTAGCATCATAGAATCATGCCTTAAGAGATCTATGCTCTTTGACATCTAGTCTGGAAGAGAAAGAGAAAAAGAGAGGGGAGGGGGGGAGAGAGAGAGAGAGAGAGAGAGAGAGAGAGAGAGAGAGAGAGAGAGAGAAAGAGAGAAACAGGTAATTTTCTCTCCCACTTCTCAGTTTCCAGTCTCAGGTCCTACCTCTTCCTACAGTGATTGACTCAGAAGGGCCACATTTCCCAGTCATAGGAAGAAGTCCTACTTAAGGCCACAATAGCTGCATAGCTGCAATGAATATTTATCGAATAATGAATGAGAAGGAAACTCCATCCCAGTTCAACACAGTGACTCCAGCACTGGTACAAGAGCCAGAAATAGTCTATAAGGGGGATAAAAGAATTATTTCTTTTTAAGACATGTAGTAAGCCATACCTTTCTACCTACCGTGAACCCCCAGATCAGCTGGGCCCATGCCTCTACAGCCCATGCTGAGCACAACATGAAGAGGTATTACAGCATCTCCTCTAACCCACACTGGCAGTGGAGTGTGGTAGGAGTGGAATACGGGCCCACTGTCTGGCCTTGACCCCTTTTCTGCCATCTGCTTGTTGTGTGAACTTAGGCAAGTTATTTAGTTCTGTGGGCCTCAGTTCTTCTTGTGCAAACCTACTATATATGTTGCCACGGTGATGAAAAAGATAAAGTATATACCTGTGCCTGGTTCATCAGGACTTTCCTAATATGTGGTAGTTTTAGTTATTAGTAACCACTTAGCCAGGTTCACACTTCTTTCCTTGATCTATTTCAAACACCCCCAGCTATCTCTTTGTAGCTCATTCTTCTGTTGGTCCTCAATGTTATCCTCAAATTTGGCACACAAATGATTCCTTCCCAAGTTCCAGTACTGGTGCTGACAATGTCCCACAGATGTTCTTGGAGAAAGACTTTTGGTACTTCCAGACCCTAGAACTGTTCTTGTCTAGATGTGACCCCCGAGGGCACTTCTACTCATCACATCTAGACAGGACTCTGGTGGCAGCCAGAGAAGATGGTCCCCAGCTAAAGAGCCCAGGAGGCAGCCCCCGAGGAAATGTGGGAGAGGTGCGTGGCTCTCACTTGAGCCTTTGTGATCTCAGCAATATGAACGATGTGACGGCATCGAATGGCACGCCCCCATGCCAGTTTGCAGAGGGAAGCAATCTGGGAACTGCCAGTATGCTAAAGAGTTTGATCTCTCTCAGTAAGGCCCATCTGCCTGGGGTGGACCAGAGCCGACAGAATCTCCTGGGGCTACTATCGCCAGATGCCTTTCAATGGGTTTTGCCATTGATCTCAATCAATACAAGGAGACAGAAACTGGACTGATAAATAAAAAGCAATCCAGGCCTGAAAGACTTATGCTTAGAAATCCTCACCATTTCAAATAAATTTATCCAGTATTTGCAGGGCATCTCCCATGAACCAGTCACTAACTATACTTGGCCCTGTGATTACAAAGATGAATAAAAGGCACTTGTGTCCTGGAGAGGTCCAGAGCCTCCAGAGAGAGGCAGGGGTGTGGATGGGGGCAGAGCAGGGTAATGCAAAAGGTGCACTAAGGAAACAGGGGTCAGTTCACCTGGGAGTAGGAGGTCGAAAACTTCACAGAGCAAGTGACTCAGATATCATCAGTTCCGTGATATTTACTGACTGACAAAGCAGCACTAATTTCTGTGCTAAAGGATTTCATGGGCATTACCCCATTTATTCTTCACAAAAATCCTATAAAGTGGATATTATTTCTGTGATTTTCAAAGATGCACAAAGGTAAGTCCAAAAGTTGCATGGCTAATCATGACATTGGAGCTTTCACAGGAGTTTAGCTGTCAGTCTGACCACTCAAGTGCCCTAACTCTGGGGCTTTGTTTTGTCCATGCATATAAGCCATAGTTATATAAGGGATGCCCAGATGTCTACTCTTCATTCTGGTGACAGTGAAATATGTGCAAAAGAAACTCACAGAGCAGCTAAGGTAAACCTCCCTCCCTCATATCCCTATGCTTTCTCAGTTTCCAAGGCACCGAACTTGGCAAAAACATTATTTGCCCACCAAAGCCACTATTCTTCTCTGTTCTATTACATTGGCCTTGAAATTGACATAGGAAGGCCTATTGCCAAGGAATTCAGAATAGAATGGGCTGGGGAAGAAGTGGGAGAGGAAGAGAGAGTAGGGAGAGGAGAGAGTGCTACCTGGGCTGTGAGCACTGAGGGCTGGGGGAAGTAAGGAGAGGGTGAGAGTGGAGACAGTGGCACAATCAAATGGGGAGAGTGAAGAGAAGGTAGACCAGAGACTCCGGGAGAATGAGCAGAAAGAGCCATAGCCAGGCTCAAAAAGGATAGGCAAGGAGGAACCATAGAGCTGAGTTCTCTATCCTGAGTTAATTTCCACAGATTCAATCAATCCTGATTACTGCTGCCTTGATCTTTGTGTCCCAGACTTGAAGGCCTCATTGGGAGATACTGTGCTGATTTTATTTTATTTTTTTAACACACAGACTCAAGTAATGGAAGTACTGGTTTCTAGGGGAAGTGGACTCAGTAAACCTGGTTTCACTAAGCCCCGGGCTATCTATCAGTGAAGGATTGGCTGAGTTCATCTCTATGGACATTTTCCACTTTGTTTTTCCAGGACTGCTGAGCCTACCCATTTTCCCTGGATTTGGTTGGAGAGAAGAGACTAAGAGCCTGGGAACTTGAGCCAACTCTGCAGGTGCATGGGAAGAAGTGGCAGATTTAAGACAGAACCAATACACTGGCTTAGGGCTGCAATTGCCAAACATGTTATTTAAGGAAGACTGTTTTAGTCCTACCCTCATTCATGTGACTTTCCCAAAAATTCTTTTGTCTAGTGTGCAAGCCCCTAGCCCAGTAGTGCAGGGTGAGTAACATCCCTCAAAATGATCAGGTCCAAATCGTGGTAATGGTAAAGGCCACCTTACTTAGAAAAAGGGTTTTTGCAGATGTGATTAAGTTAAATTTTAAAATTTAATTTTCTTTTATAATTTTATTTTTTAGTAGAGATGGGAGTCTCACTATTGCACAAGCTGGTCTTGAACTTCTGGCCTCAAGTGATCCACCCACCTCAGCTTCCCAAAGTGCTGGGATTAGAGACATGAACCACTGTGCCCGGTGATGAAGCTAAAAATTCTGAGATGAGGAGATTATTCTAGATTGTCCAGGTGGGGCCTGAATAAATCATATCTGTCCTTATAAGTGGGAGCCAGAGGGAGATGTGACACACACAGAGGAGAAGGCCATTTGAAGACACTGGCCTTGAAGGCCGGAATAAGTGATGTAGGCATAAGCCAAGGAATGCCAGCAGCCACCAGAAGCTGGAAGGGGCAAGGAAAAAATGCTCCCCTATAACCTCCAGGGGGATTGTGACCCTGTGGACACTTTGATTTCCACTCAGTAATACTGATTTTGGACTTCTGGTCTCCACAACGATGAGACAATAAACTTCTCTTTTTAGGGTACTAGGTTTGGTTGTAATTTTTTTTTTTTTTTTTTTTTTTTGAGACAGAGTTTCGCTCTTGTTACCCAGGCTGGAGTGCAATGGCGCGATCTCGGCTCACCGCAACCTCCGCCTCCTGGGTTCAGGCAATTCTCCTGCCTCAGCCTCCTGAGTAGCTGGGATTACAGGCACACGCCACCATGCCCAGCTAATTTTTTGTATTTTTAGTAGAGACGGGGTTTCACCATGTTGACCAGGATGGTCTCGATCTCTCGACCTCGTGATCCACCTGCCTCGGCCTCCCAAAGTGCTGGGATTACAGGCTTGAGCCACTGCGCCCGGCCTGGTTGTAATTTTTTACAGCAGCCAAGGGAAACTAATACACTCAGCCTTACCTTACCTACAACACCGACGTGTTCTTCTACATCCATACCCTGCATTCTGAACATGCCATGGGCTGGTCATTTCCCTTGGAGGGCTGATCTTCCAGTTCAGTTTGTTACTTACTTGTGATGGGCAGAGGACTTAACTTCTCCAAGCCTGTTTTCTCATCCGTAAAACAGGAATGACAATCCCTGACTAGCTTGTTGTTGTCATGTTAGGACTACATGATATAATGGACTTAAAGATTGTTACCTTTAAAGCTTGACATATACATGCCAGGAATCATTCATTGATTTTCATTAAATTGTGTTTCCTGGACATAATCCCGGGCAGATCCGTACTGATATCAGCACACAATCCTGAGGAAATGCAATTCAGGGTCAGGTTGGGAAAAACTTTTGTGGCCCTTGCTAGCTTTGACATTCCTTAATGCTTGTTTTCTCTAATTCTGTGTAGCAGGAAGCAGCAGGACAAGATGTGAATGATCTAAAGGACAGTGATGGATGCAAACCCTTTCCCAGCCCCCCTACACTGGAGTCACTGACATGCTTTATCTACAAACTTGTCAAGACCATAAAAATCCTTAGTGTACTCATGTCCTTTGTACCACCAAGGTGAAAGGATGTGGCATAAATCCAATAAGTTGTGGACAATCTCTTATTTGCTTTGTATCTCTAGTACCCAGGTTGGAAAGCCCAATAAATGTTTGTTGGATGAATGAAGGAATGGATAGATATATGAATATATTATTAAAGAAAGGGAATGAGTCCTGAACATCCACATAACCTCCAAACCACAACCTTCTCATACCCTCCAATGTTTCTTTTGACTATATTTTTAGGTTTTAGCCTCTGTTCCCCTGTCTTGAACTGTCTCCCTGGATCCCTGTTCTGAACTTGGCTGGGACAAACTTTCGCAAGTCTCTATCAAGAGTCACTACCAATATCAAAGACACAATGAGAAGAGAAAACTACAGGCCAATAGTCCTGATGAATATAGATGCAAAAATATTCAAGAAAATACTAGCAGACAGAATCTAGCAACACATCAAAAATTCAATTCACTGTGGATAAATAGGCTTTATTCGTGGGATGCAAGGTTGGTTCAACTTATGCAAATCAACAAATATGATTCACCACATAAACAGAATTTTTAAAAACCATATGATCATCTCAGTAGCTGTGGAAAAAGTTTTTTATAAAATCCAAAATTCCTTTATGATATCCAGAAATAAACTTAACAAACTAGGCATCGAAGGAAATACTTCAAAATAATAAGAGCCATCTATGACAAACCCACAGCCAATGCCATACTGAAGAGGAAAAAGCTGGAAGCATTCCTCTTAAGAACAGGAACAAGACAAGGATGCTTATTCTCATCACTCTTATTTAACATAGTACTGGACATCATAGCCAGAGCAACCAGGCAATATAAAGAAATAAAAGCATCCAAGTAGGAAAAGAAGAAGGTAAATTATCTCTCCTCACTGACAATATAATTCTATACCTAGAAAACCCTAAATACTCCACCTAAAGGTTTGTAGAACTAACAAATTACTTCAGTAAAATTTCAGAACACAACATAAATGTACAGAAAATTAGTAGCATTTTCGGGGAATGCTCTGTGGGATTAAAAAACACAAATCAGTAGCATTTCTATATACAAATAACGTTCAAGCTGAGAGCCAAATCAAGAACACATTCTCATTTACAAAAACTATAAAAAGAAAAAAAAGACCTAGAAATACATCCAACCAAGGAGGTGAAAGATTTCTACAAGGAGAACTACAAAGCTGAAAGAAATCATAAATAATACCAACAGATGGAAAATATTCCATGCTCATAAGCTGGAAAAATCAATATTGTTAAAATGGCCATACTGCCCAAAGCAATCTACAGATTCAATACTATTCCTATCAAACTATCAATGTCATTTTTTACAGAACAAGAAAATACTATTCTAAAATTTATATGGAACCAAAAAAGAGCTCAAATGGTCAAAGCAATCCTAAGCAAAAAGAACAAAGTGGGAAGTATTACGTTATCAAACTTTGAACTATACTACAAGACTACAGTAACCAAAACAGCATGGTACTGGTACAAAAACAGACCCATAGACCAATGGAACAGAATAGAGAATCCAGAAATAAAGCGCACCCACAGCCATCTGATCTTTGACAAAGTCAACAAAAATAAGCAATGCTGAAAGATCTTCCTATTAATAAATAATGCTGGGATAACTAGCTAGGCATATACAGAAGATTGAAACTGAACCCCTTCCTTATACTTTATATGAAAATTAACTCAAAATGGATTAAAGATTTAAGTGTATGACTTCAAACTATAAGAAACTTAGAAGAAAACTTAGGAAATAGCATTATGACATAGGCCTTGGGGAAGAATTTATGACTGAGTTCTCAGGAGCTATTATAACAGAAACAAAAATTGACAAGTGTGACCTAGTTAAACTAAGGAGCTCCCACACAGCAAAAGAAACTATCAACACAGTAAATGGACAACCTACAGAATGGGAGAAAATGTTTGCAAACTATGCATCCAATAAAGGTCTAATATCCAGAATCTATAAGGAACTTGAACAATTGAACAAACAAAAAACAATCCCATTAAAAAGTGGGCAAAGGACATGAATAGACACTTCTCAAAAGAAGACACATAGGTGGCCAACAAACCTATGAAAAAATGTTCCACATTATTAATCATCAGAGAAACACAAATCAAAACCCACAGTGAGATACCATCTCACACCAGTCAGAATGTCTATTATTCAAAAGTCAAAAAATAAAAGATGCTGGCAAAGCTTCAGAGAAGAGGGAATGGTTATTCATTATTGGTGGAAATGTAAATTAGTTGAGCCACTGTAGAAAACAGTTTGAAGATTTCTCAAAGACCTGAAAACAGAACTACAATTCAACACAGCAATCTCATTACTGGGTGTATATCCAGAAGAAGATAAATCATTCTACCAAAAAGATACATACATGCATATATTCATCACAGCACTATTCACAATTGCAAAGATGTGAAATCCACCTACATGCCCATGAATGGTGGACTGAATAAAGAAAATGAAGTTTATATACACCATGGAATATTATGCAGCCATGAAAACCAAATCATGTCCTTTGAAGCAACATGGTTGCAGCTGGAGGCCATTATCCTAGGTAAATTAACCCAGGAATAAAAAACCAAATACTGCATATTATTACTTGTAAGCGGGAGCTAAACATTGGGGATATATGGACATAAAGATGGGAAAAACAGACTCTAGGGACTACTAGAGGGGGATGAGAGGGAGAGGGAGAGGGTAAGGGCTAAAAAACTAACTCTTGGCAGGGAGTGGCGGCTCATGCCTGTAATCCCAGCACTTTGGGAGGCCAAGACAGGCAGAGCACCTGAGGTCAGGAGTTCGAGACCAGCCTGGCCAACATTGTGAAACCCCGTCTCTACTAAAGATACAAAAATCAACCAGGTGTGGTGGCATGCATCTGTAGTCCCACCTACTTGGGAGGCTGAGGCAGGAGAATGGCTTGAACCTGCGAGGCGGAGGTTGCTGTGAGCCGAGATCGTGCCATTGCACTCCAGCCTGGGTGACAGAGTGAGACTCTGTCTCAAAACAAAAACAAAACAAACAAAACAAAACAAAAAACCTAACTCTTGGCTACTGTACTCATTAGCTGGGTGACAGGATCAATTATACCTCAAACCTGAGCATCACACAATATGACTGTGTAACAAACCTGCAGAAATGCGACCGAATCTAAAATAAAAGTTGACATTATACAAAATAGAACTACTTATTCAAATGGGGAAAAAAGAGTCACTGCCAAGACCCATAAGCACGGTCCACGGTCTTCCTCTGCATCTACTGGTTACCAGTAATCACCATCCATGTGAGTTTCCAACCACTCACTGCAGTGGGCCCAACAGGTGCACAGCCAGCCCTGGTTATCTGAGGGCAGTACCCTCTCTGTCTTATATTCTTAGACAGCCTATTTGCACCTTAGAATCAGCAGCACCAGCAGAATTAGGGTTTCTCAACTTCTGTCTCACCCTTTCTTTCTCCCGGGCCACTGTGGTTCCCTCAGATTTCATTAGAGACATGAAAGTGAAAACAGGACCAAATGTTTCCATAGATCAAATGGGATTTTTGAGAAGCCTGATTTTCAAGCAATATATGTTCATCGTATAGAGCTTGGAAAGTACATAAGAGCATAAAGCATTAGAAAAAAGTAATCATAATTCCATCATCTTGAGTCAATCACTGTGAACATTCTTGTACATTTCTTTCTAGTCATTTCTCTAATTTTTACATAATTAGGATCATAGAATATATACCATTTAAACCGTGTTATTTAAGTTAACTTTGCATAAATCGTTTTTCATATTGTTAAAAATTCTCCAAAAACGCAATTTTTAACAGCTGCATAAAATTTCTCGACCTCACATGGATTGCAGTTTATAGGTGTAATCCACATGCTGACTTTCCCTTATTCCTCCCGCTCTGGCCTATTTTCTTTGTTCCCTGTAGAATCCACTTGCAGAATTCAGCATTTCTTTGTGTCCCCTAAGAAGAATTAGTTCATTCCAAAGCACCGAGAGTAATACAGACTTATACTGAAGATCCCACATGGAAGATGTAAGATTTTACATGGTATATCCTATGCAAACAACTTTAGTAAATAACAGCTCTTAACCACTTCTGATGTGTATTAAATCAGAAGCCTCTGTGTGACTGGAGGAGTTTCCCCCCTGGTTCTTCTTTCCTTCTTCCTAGATACCACCACCGCCCCATCATATTTTTTAACTACTCTTACAAGAAAGAGCTCCTAGTTTCACACACTTACGTTCATCCTGAGACAAAGGAAAACAGGTAAGGTCTGTCCACCTAGACCCATTTACCTTTCTTAAAAGGCAATAGAGTGACAATCATCTGACATTTGGATGGGCCTTCGAAACCCACCCTTATTCCAACTGACCTCACTTATCATCATCAAGATATTTCTTCCAGACACATAAAATGCTTTCCTAAGAGTAAACGACTTTCTCAATTTTATTAAATTGGTATGTAATAAAATTTTCTTGATTTGTCTTTCATGGAATCAATTCTTTTTAATTTAGGTCTGAAGAGGAAATATTTGTTTTCAAAAGGAAATAGAAAACAGTTCATGAAATTTGGAACATGTATATATGAATTCCATAGATGCCCCCCCCCAAAAAAAGCTAGCTGTACCCATCAACTCAAAGGAATTTGATTGGAAGAGGGGGAACAGAGATTATTTACATAAAACAACTCCAGTCCATAGACACTTGGTGAAAGGAGGAGTTATACAGGTGAGGAGGCCAAAAAACAAGGGTGGGGGAGTAGCGTCTTGCCTTCTCTGAAGCCCAATCACTGTCAATGGTAGACCTGTCTGTGTAGGCACGGAGGCCTCCTCCTCAAAGGGCTTGCCTGGAACACTGGGTCCAGTAATGTACAGTTTATTTCCCCAAAACTGCAGCAAATTGGAGTGTGCTGAAAGGGAAGCTACAATAACCATTGAAGGGCTTCAAGAAAAGCCTGAAAGAAGGGGACAGGGGCTCCATGTGAAGTAGCTGGAGGAACAGAAGGCAGAGTGGGGTGGGGGTGGTACCCTCTTACCACCTGGAAAAGAAGGGCCTGGCTTGGAGAATTCTGAGAGGCTCTAATAATAGGAGAGGCGGGAGGTCCCAGAAAGAAAATGCTCCAAGGCAGGGGATGGAAGCAATTCCCCCTGCTCTGTGAGCTGAGCAAAAGCACATGGCTTTTATTTGCTTGTAAACAAGAAAATAAGACAGTCTACTAGGAGTTGTGTAGCTAAAAGAGCGGCTTTGAGAAAGGAGTTCCTCCTCTCCCACAGGTGACTGGGCTCAGAGCATGAGAGACGACCTGTCGGGGAAAATGAGGAGGCTGCAGTGAAACGAGGAGGTACAGCCACCCACTTCTTGGAGTCCTGAGATCCTTAGGACCTGGAGATGGCTCCTCGCCCCCTGCCATATCCACTGCTGTGTCCTCTCCATTGTCCTAGCCTCCCATAGCCAGGGTCTGCCGGCGAGGATGGGGTCAGATTTCGTGCACACACACACAAAACTCCATAAACGAAAACAGAAACAACAGATGTTGATGTTCAGTTAAATTTGAATTTCAGATAGCATATATATTTTTAGTATGAATATGCCTTAAGATGACAAAATTAGTGACTGCCCAAGTTGTCTGTCAATAGAATTGAAAGAGAAGTTAGAGAAACAGGTAATACAGTTGTTAGAGAACCTGCGTGTGTGTGTGTGTGTGTGTGAGAGAGAGAGAGAGAGAGAGAGAGAGAGAGAGAGAGAGATCAAGCTATCAGTACTGTCACTGGTTTTAGCCAAATACTTGGGGAGCTAACAAGATAAGAGTGATTTTAAGAAAACACTTGGTTCTACTGTAAAAAGAAAACTAGCCAGTCATTTGTGTGACCTCTCCACCCTTTCTGCCTTAAGACCCCACCATTTTTCTCCTCAGGAGGACCTTTTCTATTTGCACCAACAGAATTGCATTTTGGGGAGCTTGCCAATTCTCTCCAGCCTCTCCTAGCCATGAAGTTGCATATATATATATATATATATATATATATATATATATATATATATGTATATGTATATGTATATGTATATGTATATAGTAAATGCTCTGAAATCTGCTGTCCCTGGTTCAGGTATATCTTTGACTCTGTCTAGCTTTTTTCCCCCTGTCTTTGTGAACTAACCACAAGATTACCAGGAAATTTATTCCTAAAGTTTCTTTTCACCTGCCCATCTCCTCCCAGTATACCACCATCTTAGCTTCCTTATCGGTTGGAATTTGGTCTAGAAAAGTTTTATTCTCAACTTCTTTTACTCCTTAGAAGATGTAATAGCAAGGCAAATTATGAACGTGTTAGATGCTCTGCTTTTAGCCAAATGACGTTTCCAGCAGATCTGAGTAGTATGAGTTTCCATCTTACTGCATCCCTGGTTGGGCCAGTTTTATGATCTGTATCAGAAACGCCTCCCCATTTCTCTGTCTGACTAGGGACTGCCATGTCTTTTCCTCTCTTGGGTTTATCCCCTTTTCATGGTGCTACTCTCAGGAGCATTGTATATTTCCAGACAGTTCCAAACCTTCTTGGTTCCCATCTCTTCTCTGATCTTTTGGTAATGGATATGTTCTTGTGACTAGCTCCTATTCTCAGTTTGTTCTATTTCAGCCTTGAAGTCCATACTGCTGTGACCAGAGAATCACACAAGGGCATATGAGCTACCCTATGAGTTACCTGTTTCACGTTGCTCAACCTTCCTGCTCTACGCATTGTGTGGATAGACAGTTTAGACATCCATCGTCAGAAACAGTGTGTCAGACTCCCCCCACCAGCATTTTCGATTCTCTTACTCATCTTGTGGTGGATGTTGGCTGCTTTGGTCTGCGTAGGATTCCTTCCCTTTCCCTACTTCTGGTCATAACAACTTGCTCTTTCTCTGAGAACTTCTTCCCACCCTCTGCTAGGATCTTCAATTGCAATATATATGTATATATTTTTGAGACAGAGTTTCGCTCTTGTTACCCAGGTTGAAGTGCAATGGCGCGATCTCGGCTCACTGCAACCTCCGTTTCCTGGGTTCAAGCAATTCTCCTGCCTCAGCCTCCTGAGAAGCTGGGACTACAGGCACGCGCCACCATGCCCAGCTAATTTTTGTATTTTTAGTAGAGATGGGGTTTCACCATGTTGACCAGGATGGTCTCGATCTCTTGACCTCGTGATCCACCCGTCTCGGCCTCCCAAAGTGCTCTATTTCACTCTTTGGCCACAGGCAGGGCGAGGCACCCAGGCAGTGCCTTCCATCTCCCTCTCATAGAGGCATGCTCATGGGAAAGCACATGGCCCAATCTGGTTCAGAGTCTTCCCCTGGGAGCACCTGTGAGTCATTATTGGGGTGACAGAATATAGACTCAAACTGTCTATGCTCCTCTCTCCTCCTGCAGTGTAGGAAGACATCTTTTTTTTTTTTTTTTTTTTTTTTTTTGATATGGAGTCTCACTGTTGCCCAGGCTGGAGTACAATGGTGTGATCTTGGTTCTCTGCAACCTCTGCCTCTCAAGTTCAAGTGATCCTCCCACCTCAGCCCTCAGCCCCTTAGTAGCTGGGACTACAGGCGTGCACCACAACGCCTGGCTAATTTTTGTATTTTTTAGTAGAAATGGGGTTTCACCATGTTGGCCAGGCTGGTCTCGAACTTCTGGCCTCCGATGATCCACCCGCCTCAGCCTCCCAAAATGCTGGATTACAGGTGTGAGCCACCACACCAGGCCAGGAGACACCACTCTTAAAGGAGAGTAGAGCTGAGGGGTGGAGGGAGATACAGAGACCTGGTGACATCATCTGAGTCCCTGCGTCCTGTCATGCCGAGGCCACCCCACTCTTGAACTTCAATTTTTTGCTTTGGCTCCTCTGCTTTGGGTTTATCATTTGCAGCTAAAGATCCCTGACAAACACACACTTTGTATCTACCATTCTCCCAGATCTAAACGTTGCTTAGCCAGGGCAGTACCTACTATGTGCCAGCTCATGTGCTCTCTCCTACGCCTCTCCACATTGGTCTGCTCAAGTAGGCGGATCACCCCATCGTTCACACACAGGAAATGTGGCCGAAGGAGTACACAGTAGGAAAGAGCTCTTCTAAATTGAAATGCAAATTTCAACTCCAAATCCAGCAGTCTTTTTCACATTTTAGAAAAACTGTGATTCACAGAAATGTTTCACATTATGGCCAAATACACAAATACCCTATTAAGGTAAACCAAATGAAACTGCAGACACTTGACTTCTTTTTTTAAAAAACGAACCAAATAGCAATTTTACGTAGTTCAGTCTCTACGTATGACGTAACAGAAATAAAAATGTATTGAAACAATTAGCCATCTTATTAATACTTTATTATGGGCAATGCACTTTAATATTTTTATGCTATCCTATTTAATCTTTTAAATGCTGGTCCCAATCCACTAAAATTATTTTGCACACTAATGGGATCTGGCCTATGGTTTAAGAAACCATAACCTGCCAGGCACAGTGGCTCATGCCTGTAATCCCAGCACTTTGGGAGGCTGAGGTGAGAGGATCATTTGAGTCCAGGAGTTTGAGACCAGCCTGGGCAACATGGTGAGACTCCATCTCAACAAAATATTTTTAAAAATTAGCCGAGTGTGGTGGCGCATGCCTGTGGTCTCAGCCACTCAGGAGGCTGAGGCGGGAGTATCACTTGAGTCAAGGAGATCGAGGCTGCAGTGAGTTCTGTTCCCTCTACTGCACTCCAGCCTGAGTGACAGAGCAAGACCCTGTGTCAAAAAAAGAAACCATGACCCACACAAAACTGTCCTGATAACAATGCTTCTTTGGATTCTTTATCTTAGTCCCTTCTATTTCAGTTAAAATTCCCTTGTGGTGAGCATTCTGACATGAATGTCCCTTCCCATCACAACTGGAGCCACAGCTTATCTGTCACAGGCCCCAAGGCTTGGGCTCTCTTCAGAGGTACCTAGAAGAGCTGCCTCTTTGATCACATCAGGGGAATGGGTTATGGTAAGCCCACCACCAGGACCACATGAACTAAATTCAAAAACCACAGACAGGGGTGTTGCTTCTTGCAATAACAACAACAACAAAAAATGCTGACTTATAATAAATATTATTGTAGCATGCATACCACCTTCAATCCAAAATGAGATCCAAATTTCTCTGAGCATGTCTGGGTAATTTGCGGACAGACCATAGAAGAGTTAATTTTTGTGAAATTCACTTGCCTAAGGTTTTTTAAAATTTTGGGTTGATGAGAAGGAAGGTTTGCAATGAAGGCCCTGATGCAGAGAGAGAAGTGATGAGCAGGGCAGATGGACATCTGTGCCCTGTCTTACCCAGGGATTGGGGCTCTGGGAACAGAAGAGCTACAGGAGCTGTTTCTAAGCAGGACTTTGTTGGCTACAAGGACACAGTAGGTGATATGGGGTAGGGGTGGAGGAGGGCATGGCACTGCCCTGGCACCCAGGAGGTCTTTGGGTATTAGCAGCATGCCCACAGGAGCAACCCCAGAGCAGGAGAGGAATGAAGCATGTTCAGGAGAATGTAGGCACAGAATGAAGTACAGAAGTTGTGCCCATGAAGTCAGATTGTGTGAGGTATCTGCTGGATGTCCCCAGGGAGTATGAGAAGAAGTCCTTAAGGGGTTCTTTACAGACACCAAGGCCCAGCTTGAGCTGCAAGGTAGCAGCAGCCAGTGAAATATGAATAGCAGCTGCTAATGGTACCTCACTGGCTGGTAGTCTAGAGAAATTCAGGTTACATTAAGCAAATACAAACACATTAGAAAATATTGTAATGTGATATTTTGAGAGTGCGTTCTACAAATTGCTTTCATGTACATATTTTGCAAAGCTCACAACTCTACAAGGTAGGCAGGATATCTATTTTTCAGGAAGTGAAGGTTGTCAAGGGATGAAAATAGGCATAAATAGCATGGCCAAGGTCATATGGACAGAAAACAGCAGAGTATTCAAACCCAAGCATTTTTTGTTTTTAATTTAACTTTTAAGTTTAGTGGTACATGTGCAGGTTTGTTATATAGGTAAACGCATGTCATGGCGGTTTGTGGTACAGATTATTTTATCACTCAGGTATTAAGCCTTGTACCCATTAGTTATTTTTTCTGATCCTCTTTCTCCTCCTACCCTTCACCCTCTAATAGACCCCAGTGTATGTCATTCCCCATGTGTTCTCATCATTTAGCTCCCACTTATAAGTGAGAACATATGATATTTGCTTTTCTGTTCCTGAGTTTGTTTGTGAAGGATAATGGCCTCCAGCTCCATGCATGTTCTTGCAAATGACATGATCTTGTTCTTTTTAATGGCTGCATAGTATTCCAGGGTGTATATGTACCACATTTTCTTTATCCAGTCCACCATTAATGGGCATTTAGGTTGATTCCATGTCTTTGCTATTGTCAATAGTGCTGCAATAAACATATGTGTCTTTATAATAGAATGATTTCTATTCCTTTGGTTATATATCAGTAATAGGATTGCTGGGTTGGATGGTGTTTCTGTTTTTAGGTCTTTGAGGAATCACCACATTGTCTTCCACAATGGTTGAAATAATTTACATCCCCACCAATAGTGTGCAAGCGTTCTTTTTTCTTTGCAACCTCGCCAGTTATTATTTGACTTTTTAATAATAGCCATTCTAACTGTTGTGAGTTGGTATCTTATTATGGTTTTGATTTGCATTTCTCTAATGATCAGTGATGTTGAACTTTTTTCATATGATTGTTGGCCACATAGTGTCTTCTTTTGAGAAGTGTCTATTCATGCTTTTTGCCCACACTTTAAGGGGTTGTCTGGTTTTTCTCTTGTAAATTTGTTTAAGTTCCTTATAGATGCCGGATATTAGACCTTTGTCAGATGCATAGTTTGCAAAATTTTTCTCCCATTCTGTTCACTCTACTGATAGTTTCCTTTGCTGTGCAAAAGCTCTTCAGTTTAATTAGATCCCATCTATTTGATAGTTTTTGCTTTTGTTGCAATTGCTTTTGGTATCTTTGCCAGTTCCCACATCCAGAAAGGTGTTGCCTAGGTTGTCTTCCAGAATTTTTATAGTTTTTGGTTTTACTAAGTCTTTAATTTATCTTGAGTTAATTTTTGTGTGTGGTATAAGGAAGGGGTCCAGTTTCAATCTTCTGCATATGGCCAGCCAGTTATCCCAGCACAATTTCTTGAACAGAAAATCCTTTCCCCATTGCCTGTTTTTGTTAGATCTGTTGAAGATCAAATAGTTGTAGTTGTGTGGCCTTATTTCTGTGTTCTCTTTTCTGTTTCATTGTTCTATGTGTCTGTGTTTATACCAGTACCATGCTGTTTGGCTTAATGTAGCTGTGTAGTGTAGTTTGAAGTTGGATAGCATGATGGCTCCAGTTTTGTTCCTTTTACTTAAGACTGCCTTGGCTATTTGCAAACCCAAGTCTTCAGACTGCTTATTATGTTTTTTCCACCATGTGGGTTCCCATGGCAACCCCCTTAAACTGCCCAAACACAGTGGTGAGCAGGAGGCAAGGAAAACTAGATGGAGCAAGGTGGGCACCAATCCCTCTAGCCCTCTGCTGCCCCCCACCAGGTGCCTCATGGTCTTTGGATAGTGAGTCATCAAGCATTGCTCTCCCACTTCTTAAACCCCTGCTTGGTGCCCTACAATCCCTCTTCAAAATGGATCGCAGAAGCTGGAATTTGTGGGTGCCTCCCCTGGGGGCTGGGAGGGTGGGGTGAAGAAGGATGATGTAGACAGCTTCTGGTAGCTGTCCTGTCTCATTGTCCCTCCCTGAGATCACCCAGCAGTTGACTTTAGGCACTAGATCCTCCCAAACGCAAGTCAGAGGGTAGCTTCCATGACTCCACTTCCCTTTAGAGGGATGATGGCACCCAAGGAAATCTGCTCTCAAGCTGCTAGAGAGAATAGATATAAAAGCTGCAATGTCTTGAGCACTCAGGTGCTAGGCCTTCTGTTGGCACTTTACATGTATTCTCATATCTGACTTTTTCATGCCATTTCTACTAAGTGAGCATGACTCTCTTATTTTACAGATGAGGAAGTTAACTTGCCTACTGTTGTACAAGTGGTAAGAAGCAAAACCCAGACCAGGACCGGAGGTCTTGCCTCTCCATCTGGACACCTTTCAATGAGACCATATTTCTTTAGAGGCTCATCTTGCTTACTCTGGATAAAAAGGACATGGGTGTGTGGGAAATGAAGCAATGATAACTGCTCAATAGAATTCCTGCAGATGAACAAACTTATCTGTTCCCACCTGGTGTGCAGCAGACACACACAGGTTGAACTGACTGCTAAACTGTTGTCTGGTTGGTAAATGGCCCCTCAAGTGCTTTCTCAGGACCCAAGCCACCCTGGCAAGTCCCCCAGTACCTCCTCACAATCCAGCAACTAAAGGGCTTTGGGGTTGCAGGGCTTTGGGGTTGCACTTGGGCATTGGGGTTGCAGGGTCCTTCCCAGTGCTGTGGTCACTGTTCCCTCTGACTGGTTCCTTGCTCTACCAGTGTTGGTCTCATTCCTCCCTGACTGAATGGAAGCTGTGCAATAGGGACTCCTGAAAGTTCAGCAATATCTGGCATAAGAAATTCTTGCTCTCAGAGGTAACTTGTGGGTGATGAGGTGTCTCCCCAGAGGGAAGGATGGTGAGCGCCAGTGGAGGTTTTCTCAAGAGGATCTCGTGAGAGAGAAAGGTTGTGTGCCTCCTAATCATGGTGGAAGGCAAAGGAGAAGCAAAGGCACATCTCACATGGCAACAAGCATGAGAACATGGCCATAGGGTAAACTTCTTCAAATAGCTCCTGTTGTCTTATTGATTCTCATGATAAAAATCAGAATTATACTTGTATAGTCAATTTATTATTGAAGAAGAGAGGGACACGTTTCTGATCAGGCAGGGCATGAGGTGGCCTGTGCCTGAAGCATGCCAACTTCTACAATGCAGAATTGCTTTTGTAGAACTTTGCAGACGTGAAACACTTTACTGACCTCAGGGTCTCCTGTCTACTGCCACCTCTCAGTCCTTTTCAGGAAATAGGAAGCTCACTAATTTCTGAAGCTATGACTCAGAGCTTCTAGAACTAGGCTCCCTTCTGTCCATTTCTGCTGAGAAATGGTCATAAAATCTCTTATTTAATGAACAGCTTGTATTTGCCAGGCACTATGCTAGATGGTTAACGTATTTTATCTCATTATGACTCATTTCAGTTTTATCATATAAATTTCATTATATAAAATTTATAATTTTGTCATATTATAATAAAATTTATAATTTTATTATGTTCATTTTATAGACAAGGAAACAGACTTGGAGACATTTTTAAAAGTTATCTATGGTGATCCAGCTACTAAGATAGCCAACTGTCTAACTCAAATGAATCAGACTTCAAATCCCACGTGCCCTTCCCTCTAGCACACTGCTTGGTGGTCTGGGTGGTCAGGGCACCTTGCCAAGCTCTGAGGCCCTGCCATGGTCTGACTGCTGCCTCCTGCTCTGACTTCGTCCTGCACTCTACTCTCCCCTTCACTGTGCTCCAGCCACACAGACCTTCTTTCTGCTCCTCAAATGCTGCCAGTTTGTTTCTGCCATTGTGCTTTCACTCTTGTGACCTGCCATGCCAGGAATCTAGAAACTTTTCAAGTTCTGGGGGTGTAAAAATATATGAGACAAAGTTCTTGCCTTCAAGAAATCGATAATCTAGTGAGGGGAGGCAGATCCACAGATAGGCAATTCCAGTGCAGTTTACTAAATATGAGAGTAGAGTTTTGTATTAGTCTATTCTCACACAGCTAATAAAGACATACCTGAGACTAGATAATTTATAAAGGAAAGAGGTGTAATGGACTCACAGTTCCACATGGCTCAGGAGGCCTCATAATCACAGTGGAAGGCAAAGGAGAAGCAAAGGTACGTCTCACATGGCAGCAGGCAAGAGAGCATGTGCAGGGGAACTCCCCTTTATAACACTGTAAGACCTCATGGGACTTATTCACTATCACGAGAACAGCAAAGGAAAGGCCCTCTCTCTCATGATTCAATTATCCCCCATCCAGTTCCTCCCATGACACATGGGAATTATGGGGGCTACAGATTCAAGATGAGATTTGGGTGGGGACACAGCCAAATATATCAAGTTTGATAAAGACATAACAGACATGTAGAGATGGAAACCTACTCAAAGAACAGTCTGGAGGACTCTCTGGAAGAGTGAAGCTGAGCTGATTCTTAGAGGGCAAGATGGAGTATAAGTGAACAAGGCAGAGTGTAAAGGAGGGGAAGGTCCTCTCACATTCCGGGCAGAGGAGACAATCGGCGGAAAAGTGCAATGACCAGAAACCATGGCGTATATGGAGGTGGGTGATCCACAATTTGGCATTCTAGAACCCAAAGTGTTAGGAGATGAAGCTGGAGAGGCAGGCAAGGGTCAAATTGTGGAAGATCCTAGGGAGATCACTAGGGAGACAAAATGATTTGCTGTCCAGATCAGGATACTTTGAAGTGAGAGAGGATGCTAGGCAGTGGGACCTCAAGACAACAGTGATAAACTGGAGCTGTTCTGGGGATACTGGGATGCATGGTCACTCTCACCTAGAGTCCACGCTAAGGAACTTGGACCTTAGCCTATGCACAATGAGGAGACATTATAAGGTTGCAATTGAGAGGTGGCAAAATTAGACTTATTTTTTTAAGGATCATTTGGGATGAATTGGAGGGATGGGTTTGACAGGCTCGGGACAGAAAGACCGCTTAGGAGGCTCTTATAATAGCATGAGAGAGAGTTGGAAAGGGATGGAGGTGATGGTGATGGTAATAGGATAAAAAAGGAAGAAGGGAATTTATCAATATGTAAAAGAATACTAAGGAGGTAACATCTCTGAGATTTTGTGATTGATGAAGACAGGGAAGAAGGAAGAATAAATGGGATGCCCTCTAGGTTCCTAATTGGGGAATTGGGTAGATGGTGGTACCACCTAAAGTAATGGAGAACAGGCTTTGGAGATGTTTACTGAGTTTAGCTTTAGACAGACTGAGTTTGAGGGGCCTGAGAGATATCTGGGGAGAGATGTCCAGTAGACTGCTGTGAGTCTGAAATATGGAGAAAGGGCTGGAGACTTACTTGGAGCTCATCAGAATGTAGAAGAATCCTAAGAGGGTAAAAAAAATTCTCACAGACAGTATGTTCACTGAGAAGAATGGTGGACTAACACTATTTCTTATTTCCTCTTGGCAATTTTCTTTCAAAAAATAAACTATTTCATTAACAAGATCTTTAATTAACACTCTAATCACTTGTGAAAATTAATGAGCTTATGATTTTTCCCTTGCAAAAACTTGCCTCAGGTTCTCAAAATTTTTAATTACGTTATTTTCCATAAACTTAACATATCGCTGTTAGTTATATTTGGCATGGTTCAGCACCTGTCACTGGTTAACGGGCAGCGCTGTGTTCACAAGGCTGCCACCAGAGCCTAGCGGTGATGACCGGGTTGTAGAATGATGCTGGGCTGGGCCTTCTGTTCTTTTTGACATTTTTGTTTTGTTTTGTTTTGAGACAGAGTTTCACTCTTGTCACCCAGGTGGAAGCGCAATGGTGCGATCTTGGCTCACTGCAACCTCTGCCTCCTGGGTTCAAGTGGTTCTCTTGCCTCAGCCTCCCAAGTAGCTGGGATTATAGGCGTGCGCCACCACACCCGGCTAATTTTTGTATTTTTAGTAGAGACAGAGTTTTGTCATGTTGGCCAGGCTGGTCTCGAACTCCTGACCTTAGGTGCTCCATCCATCTTGGCCTCCCAAAATGCTGGGATTATAGGCATAAGCCACCATGCCCTGCCTGACTGCCCTGTTTACTTCTTTTTTCATTTTATTTTTGAGTATGTAATGTGGTCATATGGTTTATAAATTTAATGTATTTACATATATGTAGCAAACATCTCCCTCCCACCTCTAGTCCTTATTCATACAATCTCATCCCCGCCTCAGGTAACCATTGCCATCAATTTCTTGTGTAGTCTTCCAGGATATCTTTAGCATATGTGAGAATATATAAACATATTTCTCCTGCCCTATTTTTACACAAAAGGTTTTAGGGTATACTTACAGTTCTGACCTTGTTTTCAGCTAACATATCTTGAATACTTTTCCAGGTCAAAACACACAGATTCACCATTCTCTGTAAACCACAAGTTATTTAGTTAGTCCTCTACTGATGGACATTGGGGTTATTTCCATATACTTAACAACTATTAACAGCAGTGCCACAAACCTTGTGCATATGTTATTTTACATTTGTGCAAAAGTGTTATTTTGCATTTGTGTAAATATGTCTATAAGGCATATTTCTAGATGGGGCATTACTGGGTTCAACATTTTATCTTGGTAGATAGTGCCAAATTGCCCTTCACAGTGCTCATACCAACTTTCATTCCCATCATCAATGTTGAGAGTTACTCTTTCTCTGCAGCCTTACCTGCAGTATCAAACCGATTATGTGAAAAATGGTCTTATGGTAGTTTTAGCTGCACTTCACTTAGCTTGAGTAAATTTGAGCATGCTTTTATCTGCTCCTTTTATGTAACTATTTGTCAATAATTTTTATAGTCTGAATGCCTGCGTCCCTCCAAATTTTGTACATTCAAACTTAGTCACCCATGTGATGGCATTAGGAGGTGGGGCCTTTGGGAGGTGATTAAGTCGTGCGGGTTGAATGGGATAGTGCCCTTATAAAAGGGACCCCAGAAACATCCCTTACCCTTCCACCATGTGAGGATATAGGGAAAAGGCTCCATTTTTGAACCAAGAAGTGACTCTTACAGACACCAAATATGCTGGTGTCTTCATCTTGGACTTCTGATCCAATTGATAATCTCATCCAGAAGCACCCTCACAGACACACCAGAAACAATGTTTAATCTGGGCATCCTGTGGCCTCCTTAAATCAACACAGAAAACTAACTCACAAACTATACTGTCTGTCACTGTGAGGCAGCTAGAATAACACAATGACTAGGGGCTTGGGCTCTGGTGTCATGTGAATGTGGACTTGGGGTTACATCTCTCCCAGCTGTGTGACTTTGGGTAAGGCACTTAAGCTTTCTGGGCCTTAGTTGCTTAGCTATAAAATGAGGATAGCACAACCTCAAAGGATTGTTGTGAGCACTAAATGAGATGCTGTAGGTAAAGCAGGTAGTTAACAAATGTTAACTATCACCATTAGCGGATGACCCAAGGCCAGAGGATGGCTCCAAGAAATAAACACCAGCGCCATGAGAGAGCACAGTTCTGCCCGCAGCCCTTCCCCACTCCACTGCTAGGGCAACTAGTGTAAGCGGTAAAGCAGGGCCTTTACATCACGGCCACACTGCGGTCCCCAGGGGCATTACCTCTGAAGCCACTGGTCCCCTCCAGGCCAGTGCTGGGGTGGCATCCATCTTTTGTTACGGCATCTGAGTAAGGGGGGGGGCAGCCCCCACTGGAAAAGGTTAAATACAAGTACCCCCTGCCACCCAGTTCAAGAGCGGGGTCTCATCTGACACAGAACTGAGGGAGGCCTGAATTGGGATTAGTGTGTTTCCAAAAGAAAGTAGCTCCCTCTAGATAAACAGGCCATTTTCCCCACAACTGCAGCGTGGTTGATGGTGTCAAGGAAAACCGTGTCCCCCCAGCCCTCGCTGGCAACGTAGGCCCCTCTACTTGTCTTATTTAGTCAAAGCAGATAATGGGTTTCCCACAATAAAAGCATAGCCATCCCCGAAGAATTCTGTGAACCCATTTAGGCGCAGTTGCAGACGTGTGTATCTAAGCACACGTTTTGATGTTGCTCCCCAAAACAGTAACTGTGATTATTTTTGGGTGGTGGGGTTTGGGATGATTTTCACTCTCTTCATGGTGCACATAAATTATTTTTATAGTCAGAACAAAAAGTCATTTCCATTTTATTTATTTGTTCAGTTTTTGAAACAGGGTCTTGCTCAGGCTGGTGCAGTGATGTAATCATAGCTCACTGCAGCCTCAAACTCCTGGGCTCAAGCAATCCTCCTGCCTCAGCCTCCTGAGTAGCTGGGAATAGAGGTACACACTACCATATCTGGCTTTTTTGTTTTATTTCTTCTTGTTTAGAGATGGGGTAGGTCTCCCTATATTGGCTAAGCTGGTCTTGAACGCCTGGCCTCAAGTGATCATCCTGCCTCAACCTCCCAAAGTGTGGGATTACAGGCATAAGCCATCAGGCCCAGCCTACTTCCATTTTAGAAAAGAAAAATAAACTGCCCATGTATCCCAAGAAATATTGCCCTCTTTGGCCAAATATTCAGCATTTCTGAGTACTCTTATCTGCTGCCCCTCATATTGATTAATAAGATCTGATTTTCAGAAAAATATCTAACTCCGTCAACTTCTAAACTAGATATTGAGAAGCAGAATGTCATCATTCTTGATGGCTCTTTCTGGGAGCAAGTGGGACTACTAGATATCAGGTCTCTCCATGGTCCATTTTGTCACCCTTGATTTTCTCCTTACACTGAATCTCACCCCTGCCAGTGCTGGGCCTCCCTGACCTCAACTCAGCTCTCCTCTGTCTGGTTCTTGGCCTGGATTTCAATTCCATTTATTTATGTTTAGTTTTTCCCCTAATTTTCATGGCGGAACATCTCAAAACCAAAGTTGCTTCTGGTTGAATGAAAATGGGCATGACTTTCTGGCTTTGTATTTAGGACCAAGGGTCCTCAATCAGACACATGATTTTAGTTCTGAGGTTAACCAGGATTCTTAGGATAGCAAACAATGAATGATTCTTCCTAACAACATGTAACCTGGATACAAACCCACTAATTTACTAAAAGCTGCTCTTTCTGATGTGTCTGAAGCCTGGAGAGGCAGGACAGTGGTCTCAACTGCAAAGTGCTTTGCAAAGTATGAAAGATACAGAGTTGCCAGAGGCCTGCGAGCAGGAAGCCAGAAGTGACGGCAGGCTGTCACTAAGTGCTCTCCATAAAACAGTGAGGAGGACCAGGAGCCTTTGCCATATGCCAAGGGATTGCTCTCTGGAAAAAACACAAGGTTGGCTGCCCACCAAAACACAAGGTTCCCAAATAGAGCCTGAGTCCCGGAGGGAGAGGAGATCTAGCTAAAAATAGCTATGACGTCCAAAAGTTGATTTTCTTCTCCCTCTTGCCTTTTCATTTTTTCAGTGAGTTCACCTAAAATAGCCTGGCAATAGATTTTTTGCCCTTTAAGTGGAAAAAGAAAACAGCTAGAGAGGTCAAGAGCTGAAGTTAAGCTTCTATGAAGCCTGAAGTTTCCGCCCAAAAGACGAGGGAGTGATGGCTCTGTCCTCTCTCGGGTGAAGGTTGCCTCCCTGAAGAGAAGGGCCAAGGCCTGGGGCTTTTCAGGGAATGACATGAGCTCCCGTGGCTCAGTGGACACATACAGGCTGTGACCAGAGGCTGGACTGGCATCCAGGTCGCCGAAGGGCAAATTGGCCTCCAGCTTGAGGGAGGATGCCAGGCTCTGTGGTCCAGCCCTGAGGTTGGCATTTCAGGAAACCTAAGGATAATTTCTGTTTGGGAGGCAGCCTCTCAGGCTGTCTTACTCAGCCGGCAACCCTAATGGGTCAGAGTCAAGATGTCTCATCATCACCAGCAGAAAGAGCCCTAACATGAGGATGTGGGGTTTACCTAGAGAGAGGGCCAGTGAGGGAGATGCCTCCCCCTGGAGGGCAATCAACTACTTAGAAATACCTAGGGAATTCCCTTCTCTGGGCAGGTTTTCCGTTTTCCACCCTTGCCTCGGAAGGAGAATGAATCTTCTTCCTCTTTGCTTCCCCGTCTCTGGCCTATGGTCCTCACTTCCTTGGGGTAGCCTGACTCAGACTCCTCCTGGACTCCTTGTTGAGACAGAGCCACTACCTGGGGGACCCCTTTGAAAGACAAATCCCAAGCCAGGGCTGAAAGCAGAAGAAAAAAGAGGCAATGCTGCTCCCTTACAACCAAAGCAATCACAACAGCGGCTTGAGGCTGTGTACTTACAATCCCTCAGACACAAGCAGTGTTTTGTATTTTGCAGTGTTGCCATCTACACTATCTGATTAAGAACGGCAAAGGGGGCTTGGTGCAGTGGCTCACGCCTGTAATCCCAGCACTTTGGGAGGGCGAGGCAGGTGGATCACCTGAGGTCGGGAGTTTGAGACCAGCCTAACCAACATGGAGAAACCTCATCTCTACTGAAAATACAAAATTAGCCAGGCGTGGTGGAGCAGGCCTGTAATCCCAGCTACTTGGGAGGCTGAGGCAGGAGAATTGCTTGAGCCCAGGAGGCAGATGCTGCAGTGAGCTGAGATTGAGCCATTGCACTTCAGCCTGGGCAACAAGAACGAAACTCCATCTCAAAAACACAAAACAAAACAAAACAAAACAAAACAAAACTGCAAAAGGGATGAGGTAGAGGATCCATTCATTTGTTGAGCAAATATTGCCACTTCTATCTGACAACTGAATAAACGGAGGCTCAAGAAGCTGACTGACTCGTTGCTCAAAGCTATACAATCAGTAAAGCTATGCAGTCAATCAATTTTAGACAGAAAAGTCAAATCCAGGTGTCTGTCTTCCAGGCCAGGGCCTCTTCACTGCCTTGCAAAAGTTTTTAGTTGGGTAGACACATACTCCAGAGGGGGTGTCCCAGGTGAAATTCACTACAGACAATGAAGACAAATGTGATTGATATCTGAAGGTCCAGGGGTGTCCCACTGCCAGCATTCCAATGCTGCCACTTAACAGCATGTGAACCTAGGCAAGAACCTCACCTCTTTGATGGGGTCACCGCACACGATGGGCAGGATTAATTCAGAGAGTATATGTTAAGTCTGTAATACAATGCCTGGCATAGAATAAACACTCAATAATTTCAGCAGTTTTATTACCATTATTTTCATAATGTTCATGCTACAGAGCCTAGTATCAATTTGGCAGACTCAGAAGCCTGGTTTTGCCAAAGTACTGAGAATGAATTTGTCTCCAAGATTGATGTGTCAAGCTGGAAGAGAGATGTGCACTTCCCAAGGTGCTGTGTTCCCTGCAGAGTGAAATCTGTGTTCTGCCCAGTGCAGGCTTCTCTCCCTTAGACAGGTGGATCGAAAGGGTTTTGTGAGCTGGCAGCTGAGCAGGTGCTTGTCAGAACCCAAAGGTTAATGGCATTGGGCTAAGTCTGACTGCCGTCTTCACCATATGGGGAACAGCCACCTTTTGTCCACACACTGAGGCACTCATTCATTCAACAAGTGTTTTTTGAGCTCCTGCTGTGTGCCAGGCACTGCGATGGCACAGGAGAGGTGGGATATAGGACAAGCTCCTGTCCTCATGGACGTTCTAGGACCAACAGGGCAACCTTCCCTCTGTCCCTCATCGGTGGTGCTGGGAGTGGGCAGGACTGATATTTGCTTCCTCTTCTGTCTACACTGAGCAGCCCTCCTCCTGATGACACAGATGTTTCTTGGGATATGTTAATGCCATATGTCCCTGAGGATGAAATGCAGACGTCAACATATCATATCTCCCCCTGGCTGCTGACAGTACCACCTTGCTCCGGGCCAGACCCAGGAAGACAACCCCATAGCCCAGTGTTGTGGGGGCACGTGTCCTCCACCTGCTCCCCAACTCTCTTCACCTGGCCACACTGCCCTGCTGTGGTCCCTCCTCAGTGCCCAGCCTGTGGCTGTCCCATAGCTCTCTCCCAGCTCCCCATACTGGCAGCCCACACTCTCTCAGTGCCCAGGGTTCTTTCCCCAGAGAGTCCTTTAGAACCCCTCTCTGTCTTCCTCTATGTCCTCCCAGCACCTTTCGCCCCCAGTGAGAGTTTCCTTCTCTCCAGGCTGCCCTCTGCCCCTCACCTGTTCTCTCTCCTTCCCCTGCTGGATGCCTTCCATGCTCCTGGTCTTTTTGACCTCTGCCCTTTCACTCTTGGGGGCATCCCTTTCTTTCTGGTCCAGGATCTTTCCGAATTTTCATGGACATATTTTCCCTTTCGTATAAGAGCTTTCTTTTCAATATTTTTAAAAATTAAAAAGTATATGTGTAGGAGGCATCCATTTAATGGGAAACACTAAGCCAATAATGGTATGGGGAAAGGCAGATATTTCAAGACTTGAGAAGATGGGACAAGGATGGAAGCTTGAGGAATTATTTAAACCAGTCAAGCTGGAGCCGGCTTCCTCTGCCTGACCTATTCCTTCCCATGAAACCACAATAAGAGCCCTTGCCCAGTTTACCCTCACTCTGCCTCCTGATGTTTCCCTGCGGCCCCTCCCCACTTGGCACGGCATGCCCTTCCTTATGGGCAGGAACTGTGACAAACTATCTTTTTTTTTTTTTTTTTTTTTTTTTAAGATGGAGTCTCTCTCTCTCTGTTGCCAGGCTGGAGTGCAATGGTGTGATCTTGGCTCACTGCAACCTCTGCCTCCCGGGTTCAAGTGATTCTCCTATCTCAGCCTCCCAACTAGCTGGGATTACAGGTGTGTGCCACCACACCCGGCTAATTTTTGCATTTTCAGTAGAGACAGGGGTTTCACCATGTTGGCCAGGCCGGTCTCTGGTGATCCGCCTGCCTCGGTCTCCCAAAGTGCTGGGATTACAGGGGTGAGCCAGCACTCCCAGCCAATACACTATATTTTGAAATAATGCCACTTCTTATTTACTCTGTGCCAGGCAAGAGAACAACTGATTTAGACACATAGTCTCATTGCCTCCTCACAGTCACCCTATCAGAAAGGTTCTATCATTAACCCTGTTTTGTAGATGAAGAATCGTAGTCCTAGAGAAGTGGGGTCACCTGCAAGTGACATAAGGCAGGTTGTGAACCCACATCTGCCTGATTCCAAAAGCCACATGCTCTTAACCACTGTACTCTATGACCCTGTATGGAGTGTCTACTGGTTACCAAAATACAGTATATGACAGAAGCAGTCAAGGCCCTTCCTAGGGACTCTGGACCCCAAGGGAAATGCCTTCCTTCCCCAAGGCCCCTGGAGACAACCTTGGCCGCCTCCTCCTCACTGTGCTCTTGACCTTGCCTACTCTTGGGCAGTATCCACAAGACCCAGAGAACACACTTCCCCTATTCCACATCTCTCAGGGCAAATGAGGAATTAGAAACAAACCGTATTAATTCATCTGTGAACTCCAAGCCTCTGGCATACATAGCACCCGGCAATATTTTACATGATATATAGCACCTAACAGGCTCTATTTAAAAAATTTTTTAGAGGATAGATGGATGGATGTGGTCCCCATGCCAGGCAGGGAGTGTTCCCAGGAAGAACTGTAGCTGCAGGGAATGGGACTTTTCCTGACTGCCCTGTGAGATCGCTCATTTAGAGCATGTCGGTGTGACAGTACATTTCCTTTGAAATGCAACTCAAAATCCACTTCCTCCAGGAGGAATGCCAAGTGTCATCCCAGAACAGGACAAGTAGTACTTCACAGGAGATGGGAAGCTAGAGGGTGGAAATGCTATCATTGATCCACCAAGCAGCAGGGGTGGGGGCGCTCTCTTCCAACAGGCAAGGCTAGAAAAATAAACAGCTCTGGGTTGCTCTCCTCCCTGTGTCCCTGCCACGACTGTGAAGGGCTAAGAACACAGCAGAAAGAGGTTCCAGTTCATTTACAAGCCTCGGCTATTTTTAATTCATCGATCCCTGGGGGTAGTGGCGGTGGCGGTGGTGGGTGGGGGGGGGGGGCTTGCAGAGCTCATGGTTCAGTTCGAGGCAAAAGCTGGAGGAAGCTTTAGAATTCTTTTCACAGAACAGGTACTGTGCTTGCTATGCACCATCCAGCCTCTGGAGGCCTAACCGCTTTTCTTGGGGCAGGAAGAAGGAGCAGTGTCAGGGGAGGGAGGAGACTGAAATGAGAAAGGGAACGAGGCAAGAGGCGGTGATGCCCTTGTGCCAATGACCAAATTGGGTCAGAAAGAACAACCTTTTGAATGCAAGTCAGGAAATGTGAATCGCTGCCTCAGCAGGGCCAGGTGCATGCCTAGTGGGTGCCAGCCCTGCCTGGCCAGAGGACTATATGTGACTGCGCTTCCTGGCACTCTAGAGAACCAGACCGCTGACTCTCTAGAAGCGCACTGGTCTTTATTCCTTGCCCTGTGCCCTG
Organism: Saimiri boliviensis; assembly: GCF_048565385.1. Classification (NCBI taxonomy): domain Eukaryota; kingdom Metazoa; phylum Chordata; class Mammalia; order Primates; family Cebidae; genus Saimiri; species Saimiri boliviensis. The sequence continues at coordinate 75,032,874 of NC_133456.1, forward strand.
TGGCCAGTTCGATTCCTATTATCAACTCCTCCTACAAGCTGTCAGGGAAAGGAAGGAGAAGCTCAAATTTAAAGATGGATTTAAACGGTGGAAAAGGTGAAAACCATTGCCTTAAAAGAGATTACCTGTGGATTTTGTGAATTATTGATTCCATGATCCCTACCCTGTCTGATGTTGATTGGCTCTGTATAAATAAAAATCTGGCTCTTTTTTCATATTCTCTACAGCCCCAGCAAGTAAGAAAAAATTGTTACCTGGCTTTTCTCCTTCTAAGTGTAGGCTGCTTGATTTAAGACATTTTGCAAAATTGTCTTTGTTCCAAGGATTTTTAAGCAATAAGGTGAGTCATAGTAGTAACTGGATAGATGTTGAGTTGATTTGTGTTACTAAGAAGTTGTGTGTAAATTGCATTTTTGAATTTTTGGAAACCAAACCATATTGTAAATGTCCTGGATAGTTCAACAGTTACAAGATTCCTCTGGCGAGTCCTATGCAGAAACCACCTCTTACCCGAGTCACTCAGCAGCATTTGACGCCATCGCTCATGGCGTCCTTCTTGAAACAACTGTGATTTCTTGACCCTCACACTCACCTGGCTTGCCAGGTTCCTTCTCAGGCTCCTCTGCATCCTCCCTGCCTCTCTCAGACCTCAGACCTCAGTGTACTGGAAGGACCTACATTTTACCTTCATTCCTCCTAGCGTTTCCTCCTTCCTAGAGAAATCTGGAGGATGTCCATCCTGGCACTCTGATGACTCCCAAACTTTTTCTTTCTTTCTTTTGTTTTTGACAGAGTCTTGCTCTGTCGCCCAGGCTGGAGTGCAGAGGCACGATCTTAGCTCACTGCAGCCTCCACCTCCCAGGTTCAAAGGAGTCTTCTGCCTCAGCCTCCTGAGCAGCTGAAATTACAGGCACCTGCCACCATGCCTGACTAATTGTTTTGTATTTTTAGCAGAAACAGGGTTTCACCATGTTGGCTAGGCTGGTCTCAAACTCCTGACCTCAGGTGATCTGCCAACCTTGGCCTCCCAAAGTGCTGGGATTACAGGCGTGAGCCACTGCACCTGGCTGACTCCTAAATTTCTATCTCTAGCTATATCTCTCACTGAGTTCTAGATGCGCAAACACCACTGCCTTCTGCACATCATCACCGGCCTGTCAGGCAGCTCAAACTTAACAAGGACAAAACTGATAGATTGCTTTCTGTCCCTCAAAATATACGTCTCTCCTAGTGTTCCCCATTTCAGTATATGTGCTATCAATCCAGCTGCGAGAGCCAAAAAAACCAGCAATCATTCTTGATTGTCTCTTGTTTTCATCCCCCACACCCAATTCATTTGTAATCCTGCTGGTTCTAATGCAGTGTATAATCAGAATCTGGTCACTTCTCAACACCTCTGCTGTTCTGATTTTGCACTACTGCCATCCCTCCCTGGACTATTTCATCAGCTTTTTTCCCAGGTCCCTGCCTCCTCCCTTGAGCTTCCAGTCCATCCTCCATAGAACAGAGCAATCCCTTAGAAAATGTAAATCAGACTCTATCAATCCTCTGCTTAAACCCCACACTGAGAATCATGTCCAGGATCTTCATCAAGGCCTTCACCAGTCTAAATTAAGTGTTAACAAACTATGGCCCTTTGTTTCTCTCTCCCACCTGTTTTGTAAATAAAGTTTTATTGAAGCATACACACCCCCATTACTCCCATCTATACATGAATTATCTATGGCTGCTTTGGCACCACAACACAGAGTAGTTGCGACAGTCTTTGTGACCCACAAAGCCTAAAATATTTACTAACTGGCCCTTTACAGAGAATGTTTGCCACCCTCTGCCCTACAAGGCCTGGCTCCTGCCTCTTCAGTCATGGCTCCCTTTACTCCCCGCCCGGCTCGTAAGGTTCTAGTCACACCACTGCTTTCTCCTCCTTACCTGTACTGGGCTTGGTCTAGCTGGAGCATCTTTGCACTTGAGTTCTTGTTTGCTTTGTCCTCCCCACGGATCTCCACAAAGCTGCTGCCTCATTACTTAGGTCTGAGCTCAGACATTACCTCCACAATGACTATTCTAGCTAAAGCATCCCACGCAGGTGAGCCTCTATCAGAGTATCCACCTTCCTCTTCTTCATAGTGCCTATTGCCAAGGAAAAAAGTGTCCATGTCTCTGTTACTATGCCTGTGTCTTCATAATTCAGTATATATAACTGCAAGTATGAAAGTATGAGTTAATTATTTGTCTTCCTCACTGAAAGAGGAGGTTCCTGAGCACAGAGACTGCTTTACCCCCCTCTAGGTACCCAAGATCTACTATTGTGGCTGGCATATAGTAGAAACTCAGGGTGTATTTGTTGACTGATTGAATCTTTGTAAAGCAAATTATTCTAGATGGTACGACCAATCAGATCTTACTTTGTTATGCAAATTCAGATATTCACATACCAAATTTTCTTGATGTGGTTTGTACTTACACATATCACTGCTGGCCGAATATTAATTTCGAAAGGTATGTGCTGAGAAACCTAAAGTTCACCCTGCCCCCATGGCTCCCTTGTAGAGAATACCTTTTAGTTTGTAATTAGTGGTAAGCAGGTAACAGCTGCCCACTGGTATGTTTCTGAGTTACGAGCAAATACAGAACAACTGTTCATTAATAAGAATCACCTGTTTAAGAGAGCATAACTACGAGAATGAGAATCTGCTTGGGGCCTTCAGCCTGGAATGCTGTCAGCCACTGAGGCTCTCAGCTCAATAGGCTGCTGGCCCCCCAGCTAGATCCACTTTGCTATTGTATTGGTGTGTCTGCCTCTCATTACCTTCAGCACCACCTGGGTGGGGTCTCCCGACAGAGCTGGTACTTGGTAGGTATGTATTATTTTTGTTGTTTTAGAATTAATAGCTACCATTTATTGAGTGCTCAGCACCAACTAGGTAGTTTGTATATATAATCCCATTTTAGTTCTTCTGACGACCCTGTGAGGGAGGTATTACTCCATTTATAGGTGAGGAAATTAGGGCATGAAGTTGCTAAGTAACTTGCCCTGGGTCACACAGCTAGAAATTGACAAAGTCAGAATTTTTTTTTTTTTTTTTGGACGGAATCTTGCTTTGTTGACAGGCTAGAGTGCAGTGGTGGGATCTTGGCTCACTGCAACTTCTGCCTCCCGGGTTCAAGCGATTCCCCTGCCTCAGCCTTCTGAGTAGCTGGGACGACAGGCACACACCAGCCCACCTGGCTAACTTTTTGTATGTTAGTAGACATGTTGGTCAGGATGGTCTCCATCTCCTGACCTTGTGATCCGTCCACCTTGGCCTCCCAAAGTGGTGGGATTACAGGCGTGAGCCACTGTGCCCAGCCGACAGAGTCAGAATTTTAACCCATGGCTGCGCGACTCTAAATCCCATGTTGTTATTGTTACTCCAGGCTGTGGGTGAGTTCTTCCTCAATGCTTCCCCCCCCACAATCAACAAATCTTTAACGCATTGGTGAATTCACTTCTACCATCCTGTCAGGCTCTAGGAAACATTCAGACATCTCTGCAGCACACGCCAAAGGCCCAGGGAGTTCCTGTTATCTCAGATTCCTTCTTCACCAGAGAGCTGACAGAGTAGACAGTTTTAAGAAATCGAAAACAGCTCCCCACTCTGATATTCTGCCATTAGTCACTAATGACTAATTTGGGGAGTGTGAAGATGATCTGCTCTTAAGAGTTTCTTGTAAAAGGAAAACAGCCTTGGGAAGGGTAGCACTTTATCAGAGATGAGTTGGCAGCTGTCTGTGCCTGGAGCCCTGGGGAGGAGGACCCAGACAGACAGAGAAGAGAGATGTTGAAGAGCTGAAGGCAACATTCGTTCATTTTGTCCATTTAATGACAGAGAAAGACGTTCTCTCTATAATTAGGTGAATAACCATGGATTACACCATAGTGTGTACAGTATGATCCATTTTCCATATACATAGGAAGAAGACCAGAAAATTCCATACCTATTAACAATGTTAAGTCTGAGCAGTCGAGTTATGAGTGATTTTTTTTCCCCCATTTTTGGTTTTGTCCTTTTCCACTGGAAAAAGCATTTCTTTCAGTGGTGCTTTCTTCCCCCTCCCCAGGCCACCACTGTGGTCATTCCAGAACCGAACTGTTCTGGTGGCTGCCAAAGGGTCTCCTCCCTCAAGGCACTCTTGGCTCCAAAATGTCCTGCACACAGCTGCCAAATTAAAACATAGCTCAGACTACGGACTGCTCAAGACGGCCCCTTCCCAAGCAGTCACTCTCAGGAGTCACAAGTCTAGGCACACTTTTCAGTGGGAGAGGTCAGGAATTGCGAAGAGCAGGTGTGTGAGTGGCGGGTGGTTTCCCTGGTCACCAAGTTGTAGCTGGGACAGAGTGAGACGGCTCTTAGGACTCAGGAAATCTGTAGTCTGGGTTATCCTCACCAGGTGGCAGCTTTATGAATTGCTCCTTTTGGCCTGCAGTCAACCAAGCTAAGCGGATCACCTCAAGGCCCCAGGAGTGAGTTATGGGTCTAGGCCAGAGCAGCCCTCTGAGCAAGTAATGACAGTGAGCTTCCCCAGGTGGTTCCCAAATGCCTTGAATCCTTTCAGCACCTCGGTTTCCATCTCAGAAGCAAAGCAGCAACAGCAGAGGTAAGGCAGAGGCTGCAGAGAGGAAAGACCCCCCAACTCCACCCCACCACATGCATATAAACAAGCCTCTGGGGAGTTGGATGGTACTCTGGGAAAACGCCAGGGGCATCTATCTTAATTACACATTTTTCCTGTATTTGCCTAGAAAACTTTCACTGGAAAAAGACAGTCTGCTTAACGTGCAGGCTACTTATCAAATCAGACTGCAGCAGTAAACATTAGTCTCTTGCAGCCGGGTTCATTTCAGAGGGTGCAGACTGAGAGGAATCTGGGATAATGAAATATCATTAAATGGAAACAGCTTGTTATGAAGTAGGATGAGCCCAGGTTTGTAAAAGAATGTGGAAAATATAGATATCATGCATTTAAAAAGGAGTGGGATTCATGCAGCAAATAAAGAGATATTTATTTGTATATGCGTATGTTTACATGAACTATTCAGTATTTTCAAATACTTTTCTATGACCAAGGTATATTATTTTTGAAAATATATAAGAATATTTATGCTTTTAGAAATTAAGAGTAGGGGCAGCCACAGTGGCTCACGCCTGTAATCCCAGCACTTTGGGAGGCCAAGGTGCCTGGATCACGAGGTCTGATGTTTGAGACAAGCCTGGCCAACATGATGAAACCCCATCTCTACTAAAAATACAAAACATTTATTGGGCGTGGTGGTGGGCACCTGTATTCCAGCTACTTGGGAGGCTGAGGCAGGAGAATCGCTTGAACCTGGGAGGCAGAGGTGACAGTGAGCTAAGATCATGCCACTGCACTCCAGCCTGAGCAACAGTGCAAGACTCCATCTCAAAAAAAAAAAAAAAAAAAAGAAAGAAATTAAGAGTAATACACGGCACCAAAACAGTGAGGCTCCGTGGTGGTGGTATATGCCTGTAGTCTCAGCTACTCAGGAGGCTAAGGCGGGAGGATTGTGTGTGCCCAAGAGTTTGAGGCCTGCCTGGGCAATATAGCAAGACTCCAACTCTAAATAAAAAAAGGGTAGGGGATCACAAAAATGGTGATCTTGCAGTGCTAGTGAATTCATCACATAATTTTGTTTTCATGGAAACATTATTAAGATTTTAATATTGCTTATTTTCTTCCCCCTATAATTAACATCAGTTTACTATGTTCAAAAAGCTTCCTAGACAAAGACGAGATATCTATGCCTTTGGTACACTTTTTGTTCACAACCAGTATCAGTCACTTTTACAGGTTTGTCTTGGTAAGCCAAGCATGCTGTTTGGCATGAAATTGTTTTAGGGTCTTATACACCCAAGGTATACATGTTTTTTAAAATTGTAAATTCTTGGTAAAGATTATATTACCTGTCATTATCCAAGCTGTAGACATGTTCTGGGCATTAATTATTTAACAGATATTTGAATAACCACAAGTGTGAAATGCGATGAAAGGTCTTGCCAACATCTGAAGCTAGGTGGTCAGGTGGGGTGTGGAGGGGCATCCACCCAGTGCTGGTATTCTGATTTTAATAACACCTAAAAATGAATATGTCAAAATGTAGGAATCTAGAAACAAGGGAAACACCAAAAACACTTTTAAAAATCTATCCAGGAAACTTTATTTTAGAAAGAATGGTATTCAAATTTTTTCACTCAATCAAAGCAGAAAAAACACTTTTTTTTAAAAAAAGTCAGGTTTATTGAATATAATTTTTTTTTTTTTTTTTGACAGAGTCTTGCTCTGTCGCCAGGCTGGAGTGCAGTGGCAGGATCTCGGCTCAGTGCAAGCTCCGCCTCCCAGGTTCAAGCAATTCTCCTGCCTCGGCCTCCCAAGTAGCTGGGACTATAGGTGTGGGCCACCACACCCAGCTTTTTGTGTATTTTTAGTAGAGACAGGGTTTCACCATGTCGGCCAGAACAATGTCGATCTCTTGACCTTGGGATCTACCTGCCTCAGCCTCCCAAAGTGCTGGGATTACAGGCGTGAGCCATCATGCCCGCCCTATTGAATATAATTTATATGGAGTAAAGTTTACCTTTCTAGTGTACAGTACTATGGATTTTGACAAATGCATACAGTTGTATAACTGCCACAACAATTGAGACATATAGTACTTTTATCGGCCCCCAAAATACCTTTGTGTCTCTTTGTAGTAAGCCCCTCATTCAATTCCCAGTGCCTGTCAACTTCCAATCAGTTTTTTCTGTTACGTTTTGCCTTTTACTTAATGTCATATATTATCCATTGTGCAGCCTTTTCCATCTGCATGCTTTCGCTTACCACAATTCAACTCAAGTTCATCCACTTTGTTGTGTGTGTCAATACTTTTTAAAAAGTTTCTGATTAGTATTGTATTGTGTGGATGAACTAGAGTTTGTTTATCCATTCACTGGTTGAAGGACATTTGAAGAACATTGTTTCCAGTGTTTGGCGATTGTGAATAAAGCCACTATAAACATTCTATTGCAGGTTGCTGTATAAACATACATTTTCTTTCTTTTTCTTAATGCCAAGGAGTAGGATTGCTGCATCATGTGGTAAGTGTATGCTTAACTTTGTAAAATCGTCAAATGGTTTTCAAAAGTGGCTATACCATTTTACATTCCCACCAGGAATGTATGAGAGTTATAGTTGCTCAACCTCTTTGCCAGCATTTATCATTGGTTTTAGTCATTCTTATAGACCTATACATTAGACTTATGGTTTTTCAAATGCATTTAACTTGCATTTCCCTCATAATTAATGATGTTGACATACTTTCCTGTACTTACTTCCCATCAGCATTTCTTCTTTTCTGAAGAATCTACTGGAATCTGACAATTTGAAAAATTGGATTGTTTGCTTTACTATTATTGTTTGGAGAGTGAGTTATTTGTATTAAGGACTTAACAAATGTGTGTTTTATGAATATTTTCCTCTATTCTGTGCTTATCTTTTGTGTTTTGTTGTTGTTGTGCATGTGTGTTGTTGTTGTTGTTGTTGTTGTTGTTGTTGTTTGAGATGGAGTCCTGCCCTGTTGCCCACTCTGGAGTCTGGTGGCATAATCTTGGCCCACTGCAGCTTCTGCTTCCTGGATTCAAGCAATTATCCTGCCACAGCCTCCTGAGTAGCTGGGACTATAGGTGCCTACCACCACACCTGGCTAATTTTTGTATTTTTAGTAGACATGGGGTTTCAACACATTGGCCAGGCCGGTCTTGAACTCTTGACCTCAGATCATCTGCCCTCTTCAGCCTCCCAAAGTGCTGGGATTACAGACATGAGTCACTGTGCTTGGCGTTGTTTTTTCATTTTCTTGACAGGATATTTTGAAGAGCAGATGTTTTAATTTTGAAAAAGTTTAAATTATCATTTTTTCTATGCTTTTGATGTTATATCTAAGAAATCTTCATCTCACCCACAGCCGTGAAGGTTTCTCCTATGTTTTCTTTCAAAAATTTTGCTGTTTTAAGTTTTATACTTAGATCTGATTCATGTTGAATTGAGTTTTGTATATAATGCCAAGCATGAATCACATTTCTCTTTTTTACATTTGGATGTCAGTTGCCAAAACCACTTTGAATGACCAGTCCTTGGGTTTACTAGACAGTTCAATATACATATGGTTCTTTAAAATGTGGTTACCAATGTGTCCCCTGTGAGTCTTTCAATCACTTAGTTATTCAAAGATTTCTCAACTACCTGCTATAATCTAAGATGGTGTTTACTGTCTAGTGTAGGAGAAATATATGTCAATAGCATATTAACTATACTATGATACAGAGAGTAACAAGCCGCATATGTTCTGCCCAAGAATAAAATCTGAATCACTTCATGATTCATGTCAAGAACCTACTAGAGTATTTAGAAATAAGATATATGGTAGACTAAAAATGGAGGTAATTGAATAACTGACCCATTCCTTTGGACAACTGGCCTCTGAGGGATATGGCAAAAATATCAAGTCAGAATGTTTGAATGTTTCCTTATAAATGACAGGCACCTGAAAAGCTATAAATCTTATAAATGACAGGCATCTGAAAATCTAAATGGTCATATGGAAACGCTGGAGAGTTGGTGAAAAACCTGGTCTTGGAGACAACTCATCTGGCAGCTTCAATCAAGTCACTTCAGCATTCTGGGCCTCAGTTTCCACAACTATAAAGTGAGAAACTTGGACCAGGTAATCTATGTGTTTCTTTCAGAAAAAAAAATTTGGAAGTTTGGTGCTGCACTACTAAAACACAGGTTACAGTCATGTTAGGTGAATTGATGGATGCTAGACTGAAAGATATAAGTACTGAGTTCTTAGGCAAATATATGGGTGCTAAAAGAATGAAAGGATGTCACTCATAAGTTAAAATTAAAGCCAGACTTACACACTACACACACACGCACACACACACACACACACACACACACACACACACACGAGACAGGGTCTTGCTCTGTTGCCCAGACTGGAGTACAATGTGCATTCAGAACTCACTACAGCCTTGACCTCCTGGCTCAAGTAATCCTCCCACCTCAGCCTCCCAGGTAGCTAGAACCACAGGTGTACCACCACACCTCACAAATTTTTTGTATTTTTGGTAGAGACAGGGTTTCACCATGTTGTTCAGGCTGGTCATGAACTCCTGAGCTCAAGTGATCCACTTGCCTCAGCTTCCCAAAGTGCTGGGATTATAGGCATGAGCCACCGTGACTGGCCACACACCATATTTTTTTGAGCAATACGGAGCACTCATGAGAAAATGAATTAGTAGACATTAGTGATATTTTCAAAACCCTAAAACAAGATCTGGAAACTTCTATCACAGTATTTCCCTTACATTAATGATAACTCCGTTTTCCCCCATTATGACCAGGAACATACCTAAGTGATAGGAAATAGAAGGCATGAAAATAAAAGGGCGTTTTTTTCTGAACAGAGCTTCAATTAAGACATTGGCCTCAGCTAGAATATTTTTTGTCATGCAGAAACAAATAAAACTGATATTAAATATCTCTAGTTTGCAAATGTCAATTCAATGGGAACAAGCTCTTACATGGTCTTATAAAGCTGTTTTAATTAAACCAAATTATATTTATAAGGTGATAGATAACTAAAGGACCAGTTAAGACAAAGGGCAGTGTGACTTGGGAGGAACAAAGTGACTTGGGAGTCACCATTTCACAAAAGATAGTTCCTCTAGATTCTAGAGAGCATGGATAGCCAAAAAGAGTAAAACAGGTTGGGCAACATCAATTGTCCCTTATGGGATGTGGGTTACTTCTAATGAAATACGAATCAGAAACACTATCCTCTCATTATAAAAACTGTGTGGACCTCCAGATGAGGAAGCTGTGAGCCAAATCCTGGCTGTTGAATGTTAAGGAAGATACAATTGAGTTGAAGGATTTACGTCAGAGGGTAGAAATGATACCAGCGTTTTAAAAATGAGCCCAATCTAGAAATAAAAAGGCCTGACATGGAATATAATTCGGCTATAAAAGTGTTAAACTTCAGAAGAGAACAAACTGATGATTGCAAAATGCCAGAAAGTAGAGGAAGACCAAGTGAAGCTTAAAAATACATGCACAGGCCGGGTGCCGTAGACATTAGTGATATTTCAAAACCGTATAACAAGATCTGGAAAAATCTATCACAGTATTTCAGGCACATGAAAAGCTACAAATCTTACCTGTAATCCCAGCACTTTGGGGGTCTGAGGTGAGCAGATCAGGAGGTCAGAAGTTGGAGACCAGCTTCTGGTCTCCACTAAACCCCGTCTCTACTAAAAATACAAAAAATTAGCTAGGTGTGGTGGCCGCACCTGTAATTTCAGCTGCTGGGGAGGTTGAGACAGGAGAATCGCTTGAACCCAGGAGATGAAGGTTGCAGTGAGCCAAGGTTGTGCCATAGCACTCTAGCCCAGGTGACATTGTGAGACTGTCTCAGAATAATAATAATAAATACATGCACAAGACAGCTATGAATTTCATTACCTCAAGAAGAGAACAGGAATGATAATTTGAACAATTTCCTATAAGAACTAGCTGGTAAACTTTTGGCTTCAATCATCCATTGACTGAAAGGAAACAAATGTTTTCAGGGTAATATCGCGGGAGGGCTGCTTATCACCTTGGTCTTGAAACCAGTAGCCAAACAAATTTCCTTTCACATTCAACAGATCATAAAAAGTAGTAAGTTTTATATTGAGTTCTGAGAAATCTCATACTGTTGGAGCAGCTACCGTATGTCAAGTTTAGAATTTACATTTGGAGGAAACAGCTTTCTGCAGATTTACTTTTCCCATGCCAACCACCTGACGAAAGGAACAATCAGCTCCCAAGGTGGTATCTCCCCTTCAACAGTGGTTCTGACTGTCTGTCCAGAGAAAGGAAACCTTAAATGTCCTGTTCATCAGCTGGGCATTCCTGGGCTTATCAACCTTTTTACCCCACTGAAATATTTAGATGGTTACAACAAGCATATAAGTGAATCATCCCAATCTCAATCAGAATCTAAAATAATGTCCTATATCAGGCAACTAACAATAAAAGTAAAATTGGACTGATGTTCCACACAAACAACAGAAGACACTGGATGCAAAGGTCGGTGGCATAATCACTTGAAACATACAACAAAGGTAACCTGATGCATATTTAGGCTCATGTGAGGTAACTGTGATTAGCATAATTAGGCTTATGAAATTAGTGACTAAAAACCAAGTGTTCAAATGAGTTCTTTTGAGAATCCCTTTAAGAAAGCTCTGAGGATCCCAGACAGGCAGAAAGATCAGATGATTGGGCAGTGCTTGGTCAGTGGTGGCCATGGCTGCACAAGAGGAGGCAGAGCTCAGTCTTAGGTGGCTCACTTGGGTTTACTGGACAGTTAAATGTACATATAGTTCATTATAATGTGGTTACCAGTATGTCCCTCTGTGGCTCTACTTGGCTGACTTTCTGTAGTGCTATATCTGAATATAAAGCTCTCTTAAGAGCTGTCTCTATCTCCTTTTTTCTCTAAAAAATGAAGTTTCTGAAAGCAAAGTGTGTTTCTTGAGTGTGTCTTTATCCTTGATCAGTATAGGGTACATACAAAGTAACAAACCCAGGTCTGCTATTGCTGTCCCATTTTAAGCCTTGGTAGGCTGCTTGAACTCATAGAAAAGAGAAGGAAAAGACAGGGCAGGGCATGATACAACCAGGTACAACCTGGATTCAACTAAAAAAGACACAAGTAGGGTAGGCATAACTTTTGGGGCCAGCTGCAGAGAGAAAAGAATGGCTGCTCCCAACCTCTTTGAAGGAAAAACTTATGCAAAACTCCTAACTTGCTCACAATCTGCATAAATGCAGCAAACAAATTGGGTAAATTACTTTTGTCCTCACTCGAGGGATATCTAATAAGAATCCCAAGCTTTATTATTTGGTAGGATAATATACACAGCTAACACACATAGGCAAAATTGCCCCGGTTATTAAAAATGATGAAATATATCTATATTCCTTGGAAAAGAAGTGCTGTCTGAACCACCTGAGTGCTACCAGCTAACCCATTTGCCCTAGATCCTCAACTGGGACTCCCCAGACCTCAGCCCACTCCAGCCAGGGTGAACGCCTGGCCCCGAAGGCCATTGCTGCAGCCCTAGAGTGTTCATTATGACTGACTGCTGCCTGGACTACACTGATTGTGAAATTATCCTATCTGTTCTCAGGCAATGGTCATAAGTGGCACTGCTGACTAAGCCAGAGAGTTATAAAAGTAACCTAGTGCAGGATGACAAGGAAGATGGGTAGAGAGGGAAGAAGACACTAGCCCAAGGTTGCCCGGGGATGGGGAGTGAGGGGCTGTTAGTGCTGAAGCCTCCTAGGCTTGCCATATGAAGGATTCTGCTTGGTCCTGAGTGGCATAGCAATAACCATTCACTGCCTGTAAGAGAAGCTGGGAGGAACAGGTCACAGCTGAGAAGCAACGGGAACCCTGGAGGGGAAAAGTCTTACGTAAATATGAAAGAGGATTAAAAGCAGAAAAAGAGGATATTAATCCAAACCACAAGTGTATTTTCGGACTGCCAAGGTCCTGAACTTCTGCATCTTATGCACCTCAGTGTGAATAGTGCTTTTACCAAAGTGAGAGAGAATTTAGCTCAACTGAGGGACTTATAAGGGAGGTTAAGGGAAAAGTTCCAGATGGGATAGTATAACAATGCAGAAAGAACATATAATTCTGTTAAAAAGTAAATGCCACCAAAGGCCCCAATTTAGCACATGCCTGTGTATCCTCGGAACTCAGTGCACTTATAAAATGTCCCTTCAGGGCATGGCATGAGATTTGACTATGCAGTAAGATTTCCTCCATTTAGCATATATTTATTGTGTTTATGCATTTGGTCTCAGAGCCAAACATAAGCAGAGACAGGCCCCAGGCCAAACTTTTAAGCAAATAAAAATCTATTGTGACTACGTCTTCTATCTTTCTTTTCGCCTCCCTTTTCTCCTGTGGTCAATCTAACCCCCTTCTGAGGGATGAGTGCTTTTGGCTCAAGTGGTAATTCCTTTTGCAGAGGAATTTGAAGATCATATTCCATTGAGGACCCAGAGGAGTGAATCTCTACCAGTAGGCTTTTGGGCGTCATCACAAGGGGTGGGTGAGGGCCTTTTGGGGGCTAGTTCACAGTAATTCACTTTTTCTGGGCTTGGAAGGAAGAGTTCCTCACACAGTAGACACTTTGCATTGCTTGCAGTTGTCCATGCAGCCATGAAGTCTCTGTTTCTGATAGTCAAGCTCCAGCACAGAGGACTGGATAGAAGTGACTGAGCTGAGGAATGTCTTAGCTTCCCAGCAGGTAGCCACTAAAGCTGCAGGCACAGAGGGAGGGGATCATAGAGGAGTATTGATCACTGACAAAAGAACTGCTGTCCTATGATAGTAGAAAAGAGTAAGTCAGCTTTAAGTCAGTTTCATTATTGATTTTAAATTCTCTAGGCTGAGCGCGTTGGCTCATACCTGTAATCCCAGCACTTTGGGAAGCCGAGGTGGATGGATAACTTGAGGTCAGGAGTTCAAGACCACCCTGGCCAACATGGTGAAATCCCATCTCTACTAAAAATACAATTAACCCAGCATGGTGGTGGGAGCGCCTGTAGTCCCAGCTACTCAGGAGGTAGAGGCAGGAGAATTGCTTGAAATGCGGAGGCAGAGGTTGCAGTAAGCCAAGATGGAACCACTGCCCTCCAGCCTGGGCAATAGGGTGAAACTCCATCTAAAAAAAAAAAATTATCTAGAGACTATATATGCTTTTATTTACCACACTGGGGATGAGCCATGTCTTCCACTAGCCCTGTCTGTACCCTGCCCAGCACACAGCTACCCCAGAGGGTATTTCTCTGCACCTCTCACAGCTTTCCCTGGGAGCTCAAATCTGAGAAGTTATCTCAGAACAAACTGACAATGGCAAAGTTAGGAACAAAGGCAGAGGTGAGGCAGGGAACTTGGGTCTGTATGTACTATGAGGACACCCTTCTGCCGGGTGAAAGAGAAGTGGACAGCGGTTCCTGTCAGGGCAGCCACACTCTCCAAGCACCCTCCTGCTCAGTCTCTGGCGGGTGCAGCATCACAGGAGGCATCGCCTGTGTCCTCCAGTTGCTAGGGTGATTTAAAAATAGCTTCTGCAGCTGGGGAAGGGGGCAGGGAAAGAATGGAAGATAAGTGGCCTTTAGCAGGAAAACCAAAGGCAAGGAACTCTCACCTTGCAGGAAGGTGTCCTATGTTTACTGCGCTTCTTATCCGAAAGACAACCTTTTTGTCCTGGGTCTGCTGTGGACTCTTTCTGGTAAGGATCCACCTGCTTCTGGATGAGACCCTGTTCACTCTGTGGTCCAGCAGCCAGGAGGACACCAGCAGTCTCTGCATGGAAAGAAGAATTCAGGTTCAGAATGATTGTTCTGCCAATACCAAGATGGGGCTTTGCGAAGTAGGCCTGTCAACAAGAGTTCTATCGGGAGGGGCTGGGGGCAAGGGAAGGGTGTCTGGGACCATGCTGGGTACAGGGCCAGCAACATCTTCTTCAACTTTTTGCATTAGGAATTCTCATTTCCTAGAGCCAGTGTCAATGGGCTCATGCCCCGTGTCAGGTAATGGCAGCCAGAGTCCCAGCCGTGTCACCCTAACTTTAGGACATTTTCTCAGTTTAGTGTGAGTGTTTCGGGCTAAGTGTCCCAGTGAGAGGACAGGTGATTTTTGAATATTACTGGCTGGGTGTGGTGGTTCATGCCTGTAATCCCAGCACTTTGGGAGGCCAAGGAGGGCAGATCACCTGAGGTCAGGTGTTTGAGACCAGCCTGACCAACATGGAGAAACCCCATCTCTACTAAAAATATAAAATTAGCCAGATATGGTGGTACATGCCTGTAATCTCAGCTACTCTGGAGGCTGAGGCAGGAGAATCACTTGAACCTGGGAGCCAGGGGTTGTGATGAGCTGATATCATGCCTTTGCTCTCCAGCCTGGGCAACAAGAATGAAACTCCATCTAAAAAAAAGGAAAGAAAAGAAAGAAAGGAAAGAAAGGAAGAAAAAGAAAGAAAGAAAGAAAGAGAAAAGAAGATAAGAAAAGGAAAAAAGAAAAGAAAAGAAAAGGAAAATTGCTTGGTGAGTGTCCCAGGAAGCTGTTATGGCTTAAATCTGGTCATCTCTCCCCTCTCCACGTAAGAGACTCTACCTCACCATTACCAGGCTTTGGGAGATATCACAAGCAGCTCTTTTTTCTTTTTTTCAGGAAAGGATTCAAGACTCTGGCATTAAATTATATGAGAAACTTCCTGGTTAAGCAGTTTTTCATCCCCTCAAAAGAACCACCAAAATCAAGTCTGATATTCCATGTTGTAGAATATTGTAAAGCTATAAAAAAAATTATACAAGAATAATTAAAACATATAAAAATGTTCACAATAAAGTGGAAAACAGGTTACCAAAGAGTATAAATATAATCTTAATTTTTAAAATTATGAAGTATATATATATAAATATTACATCTTGTCATGTTACTATATATAATTGTATATGTACATAAAATGTAAATATGGACCAGGCATGGAGGCTCATGCTTGTAATTCCAGCACTTTGGGAGGTCAAGGCAAGCGGATCACCTGGGGTCAGGAGTTCGAGACCAGCCTGGCCAACATGGTAAAATCCCATCTCTACTAAAAATATAAAAATTAGGGGCCGGGCGCGGTGGCTCAAGCCTGTAATCCCAGCACTTTGGGAGGCCGAGGCGGGTGGATCACGAGCTCAAGAGATCGAGACCATCCTGGTCAACATGGTGAAACCCCGTCTCTACTAAAAATACAAAAAATTAGCTGGGCATGGTGGCACGTGCCTGTAATCCCAGCTACTCCGGAGGCTGAGGCAGGAGAATTGCCTGAACCCAGGAGGCGGAGGTTGCGGTGAGCCGAGATCGTGCCATTGCACTCCAGCCTGGGTAACAAGGGCGAAACTCCGTCTCAAAAAAAAAAAAAAAAAAAAAAAAATATATATATATATATAAATTAGCAGGGAGTAGTGGTGGGTGCCTGTAATCCCAGTACTCAGGAGGCTAAGGCAAAAGAATTGCTTGAACCCTGGAGGCGGAGGTTGCAGTGAGCTGAGATTGTGCCAATGCACTCCAGCCTGGGCCACAAGAGCAAGACCCATCTCTAAATAAATAAATAAAAATAACTAAATAAATATGATACCAGATTGTTTCTGGATTGTTCAATAGTTATTTTTCCTTCTGTATGCTTTTATTTATATTTCAGGTTTTTCTATATGGAGTATTTTATTACTTTACAACTGTCTAATACAATTTAAAAAATATATCCACATTACCAAGTTGAAAGTTGTTCTTCTCTTAGGCATGGCCAAACAAAGGTAGACTAGTGGTCTGGTGGCAGAAGTGGCCTTTTCCTGCCTTCAGAAACTCCCAGAGGACGGAAAGCAAAGGCAAATCTCCTTACAGGTGGAAGGACGGACAAGATGACCTCTCTAGCTCTTAAATCACTGCTGAATGCTAATTTGCTCAGAAACCTTCTGGAGGGAATTATTCAGACCCTTCATAACCCTTTCTCTGGTCTGGTCTTGTTTTGTCAGAATCAAAATGTTCCTCCTCACATCTAACCCAAACCCCTCCACAGAGGGCTGTAAACATTCAGGTGGGCCATGGTGGCTCACGCCTGTAATCCCAGCACTTTGGGAGGCCAAAGCAGGTGGATCACAAGGTCAGGAGTTTGAGACCATCCTGACTTGGCTACCACAGGTCCCCCTCCAGGCAGCCTGATTTCTGGCCCTGGTATTTCCGTGGAGTGTGCCTAGGGAGGTTTGGCTTAAGTTTGGCTTCTCACTTAGAAGAGGGCTTGGCAGATACCTCCATGGAGACAGAAAAGGGATGCCAGGCTCCCCTCGTATATCACTTTTGACACTCACTTTAAGACACAAGCATATTTTTCATTTGCCAGCCATCCGATGACGGAATCCTCATCCTGTTTATTGACACTGTGGATTTGGATGAGCTGCCAGGAGCACAGAGATGGCAGTTTCTGGAGATATGATGAGGAGTAAGGAGTCAGTTTCTGTTTCTCTCCTTGTCTCTGCTCTCAGCAGTACCTATTTTGTTGTTGAGACTTCTCTGACCTTGATATTTCTATTCCCCTGATGATTTTATTTGTGGTCACAGTGAAAACATGCTTTAGAGTAAAATAGATAGTTCAAAGAGTAAGTGAAGAACAGTCAAAGTAAATAACTTGAGGAAGATAATATACATATTTTAAAATAAAGTAGCCATGTAACTTATTAATTTTTTTGAGGCAGGATCTCACTATATTGCCCAGGCTTGAAACTCCTGGCCTCAAATGATCCTTTCACCTTAGCCTCCTGACTAGCTGTGGTTATAGGCATGAGCCACCACATCCAGCAGCAAAAGCTGCTGTAGTAGGGAGCAAGGTGGCAGGCTGTCAGCAGAAATTTCCAAGTGACTACAGGAAGTCCCCAACTTTTATTGTTGTACATTTATCTGTTCATTTGAGGCTATGTAAAAATTATCTCTGTTTCAGCTCTCACCTTTTTTGTGCCCGCATTTTGAACTCTCTGTCCCTAAGTGATATCAAACAGGTTTAAGCAGCCAAAGTATCTGGGATGCTGGTGCTTGGCAGTATCTTAAAGGGAAGTGGGGAGCAGATTGGAGAGAAGGAAGAGCTCTCATGAAAACTGTAATCATGATCATATGAGCACCTATTATGTGCCAGACCCTATTTAAAGGCAGAGGAAACTGACCCACAAGATGGATACACCATAAAGAATTCCAACACCAGCCCTGCAAGGTAAGTTAATAGTTACACTAACTGCTGTAACAAATCCAGTCTCAGTGACTTCACCCAATTAAGGTTTAATTCTTGTTCATGTCACAGTCCACTGAGTCAAGCAGCTCTCCTGAGCAGCTCTCTTCCAGGCAGTAACCCAGGGATCCAGGCTCCTTCTGTCACATGGCTCTGCCATCTCAGAAGCTTTCGCTTCCAGCCATGGTCTCAGGGAGAGAAAGAACATGATTGGTCAAACTGGGGCTTTATGACCAAGTCTGAAATTGGTATTTGTTGCATCACTTGATTATATTAGCCGGAAAAAAATCCTATGGCCCCAAACTAACTATAGGAGAGACTGGGAAATGCAGCTTTCCTTGATGCCAGGAAGAGATTAGTAAGCCTCTGGCCAGTATCTGCCAGTATTGGAGTAGTTACTCCTTCACTGATAAAGAAATAGAGGCTCAGAGGATAGCAGCTGAAGTGGCAGCATTAGGATTTAACTTAGATATGCTTGGCCCCAAAGCCCATGTTCTTTCCATTACATATCTACCTCTGCAATCAGCTCATAGGCATCCCTCATAGGCCATACAAAAGGGAGGAACGTGTGAGCCTAAGCTCACTGCCCAAGCCTTTGTCTGCATACTTCTTCTGGTTTATAACCGACTGGCTTTAGTTCAGATTTGGTCATTTAAGCAAGCCCCACTGAGGCCGGGACACTATCAAAGAACCAGGTTCCTCCTCCTCCCACGGGGGTGCTCTCATTATTCAGGTTTTCTTTAATGTCTCCCAGTAGTGTTTTGTGGCTTTCTGCGTATGGATACTGCACATCTTTTCTCAAATTTATTCCTAAGCACTTCATATATTTCGAGCCATTGCGAATAGTATTTTTAATTTCTATAATGTAGAAATAAATGGATTTGTATATATTAATCTTGTATTGTGCAACACTGTTAAACTCCTGTATTAATTATAGTAGCTTTTTAGAGTTCATTCTTTCTACATGAATGAACATGTCACCTGCAAATAAGAACAGTTTATTTCTCCTTTTCCAATATGAATAACTTAATTTCTCTGTCTTGCCTGACTGTCCCAGATAAAACCTCCCATATGCTGTTGAATAGGGGTGGGGAGAATCAACATCCTTATTTTGTCTCTGGTACTAGGGGAAAAGCATTTAATATGATGTTAGCTTTAGGTATTTTGTACACAACCTCTATCAGGTGGAGGAAGTTCCTTTCTAGTCCTAGTTTTCTAAGAGCTCTTAAAAAAAAAAAAAATCAGGAATGTGTTTAGATTTTGTCAAATGGCTTTTCCGTCCATTTGAGATGATCATATGTTGCTGTTGTTGTTAATCTGTTAATACGGCAAATTACATTGTTGATTTTTGAGTGTTCAACCAACCCAGTACTATTCTACTTGGGTAAATCCCACTTGGTCGAAATGTATTGACCTTTTTATATATTGTTGGTTATTTGATAAAATTTTGTTTCAAATATTTGCATCAATTTTCATGAAGGATATTGGTCTATAGTTTTCTTACAGTGTCTTTGTCTAGTTTTGGTTTCAGGGTAATGCTGGCCTTTATTAGAATGAGTGGGGAATGATTTTCCTCTGCTCAATATTGTAGAAGAATTAACATAGAATTGGCATTATTTCTATATTAAATGTTTAATAGAGTCCTATCTTGAGTGCTTTTCTATTTATTCTGTGGGCTCTGAAACTTGGGGCAACACACATCTGCTGGGGCTTTGCCTGTCTTTCTTTTTTTTCTTTTTTGAGACGGAGTCTCACTGTGTTACCAGGCTGGAGTGCAGTGGCATGATCTTGGCTGACCGCACCCTCCACCACCTCCTGTGTTCAAGCAATTCCCCTGCCTGAGCCTCCCAAGTAGCTGGGATTACAGGTGCACCCCCACCACGCCCAACTAGTTTTTTGCATTTCCTAGAGACGGGGTCTCACCATGTTGGCCAAGATGGTCTCGATCTCCTGATCTCATGATCTACCTGCCTCCTCCCAAAGTGCTGGGATTACAGTCATGAGCCACCACACCCGGCCTTGCCTGTCTTTCTGTCTGAAGGCAGAATGCTGTTTCCATCCTTCAGCCTTGGAGGGAAAAAGGAAATGTGGAGACAGTGAAAGATGAGGGACAGGAGTGGGGGCATGATCTTTCAATGCATACATTAAAAAAAAGGTGAAATTCATGTAACATACAATTCACCACTTTAAAGTGTTTAATTCAGTGGCATTTATTACATTCACAATGTTGTACAACCACTACCACTACCTAATTCTAAACATTTTCATTATCCCAGAAGAAAATCCCATACTCATTATGCAGTCGCTCCCTATTCTCTCCTCCAGCTAGATCCTGGCAACTCCTAATCTGCTTTCTGTCTCTGGCTTTACCCATTCTGGATATTTCATATCACTGGAATCATACAACATGTGATGTTTTGCATCTGGCTTTTTTTGCTTAGCATATTTAAAAATTTTATATGTAATGTAGCATGTAGTAATATTCCATGGTATTTAGATACCACATTTTGCTTATCCATTCATCACTTGATGAATATTTGCATTGTTTCCACCTTTTGGCTATTAAGAATGGTGCTGCTATGAACATTCATGTGTAAGTATGTGTTTGAGCACCTGTTTGCAGTTCTTTTGGATATATATCTAGGAGTGAAATTGCTGGATCTCAAGGTAATTCTGTTTTAACTTTTTGAGAAATCTCAAAACTGTCTTCTACAGTGGTTGCACCATTTGATATTCTCATCAGTAACGTGTGAGGGTTCGAGATTCTCCATATTCTTGCCAATGCTTTTTTTAAATTAATTTTTTTTATTGTGACTATCCTAGTGGGTGTTAAGTGATATCTCATTGTGGTTTTGATTTACATTTCCCTATGGATTAATGATGTTGAGCATCTTTTCATGTACATGTTGGCCATTGGTCTATCTTCTTGGAAGAAATGTCAATTTAAGTCATTTCCCCATTTTCAAAATTGGATTTTGTAAATCTTTTTGTTATTGAGTGTTGTGCATTATATTCTAGATATTAAGCCCTTATCAGATATGTAATTTACAAGTATTTTCTCCCATTCTATAGGTTGACTTTTCACTTTCGTTTTTGTTTTTAACTTTCAGCATGCCTTTATTTTTTTAAACGACAAATTTAAAAATCATATATATTTATGGTGTACATGCTTTTGACATATGCACACATGTGGAATGGCTAAATCAAGCTATTTAACATATGCATTATCTTCTATACTTACCATTTTTTGTGATGAAAACACTTAAAATGTATTCTCTTAGCAATTTTCCGATATATATTGTTATTAACTGTAGTCACCAGGATGTGCAATAAATCTCTTGAATTTATTCCTCCTAACTGAAATTTTGTTCTTTCACCAATATCTTTTCACTTTCTTGATAATGTTTTGTAATATAGAAAAGCTTAATTTTTATTTATTTATTTATTTTTTTTAGATGAAGTCTTGCTCTATAGCCCAGGCTGGAGTGCAGTAGTACGACCTTGGCTCACTACAACCTCCACCTCCTGGGTTCAAGCAATTCTCCCACCTCAGCCTCCTGAGTAGCTGGAATTACAGGCGGGTGCCACTACGACTAGCTAGTTTTTGTATTTTTAGTAGAAATGGGGTTTCACCATTTTGGCCAGGCTGGTCTCAAACTCCTGGCCTCATGTGATCCACCCGCCTAGGCCTTCCGGAGTTCAATTAATCTATGATTTTCATTGTTGTTGCTCATACTTTGAATGGCATATCTAAGAATCCATTGCCAAATCCAAGGTGGCGAAGATTTGCTCATGTTTTCTTCTAAGAACTTTATCGTTTGAGCTCTTACATTTAGTTTGTTAATCCATTTGGAGTTAAGTTTTGTATATGGTATGAGGTGGGGGTGTTCAATTTTATTCCTTTGGATAGGGATACCCAGTTGTCTCAGCACTTGATGTATATTTTAATATCATTTTGCATTGTGCTTAAACTATAGGAATATATTAATTATCAAAACTTAAAAATATATTTTTTTAAATGAGAAAGAAATAATCCTTGGAAAAAGAGGAGCAAATTGATAGTGTGGCTAAGATAGTGAACTGTACAGCAGGACCGCCTGGATTTGCAGCCTGGCTTCTCCACATACCAGCTGATTGATCTTGGGCACATTATTCAATCTTTCTGTGCCTCAGTTTCTTCACATATAAAATTAAATAACAATAGTACATACTTCACAAAGTTATTATGGGAATTGAGTGAATTAACACATTTAAAGTATATAGTTGTTAGTAAGCCTAGTTGTTAGTAAGCCCTATATAGGCATTTTTAAAAATAATGAAATAAATAAAATTTGAAACTTCTGCAACAGCTGGGGCTGCAAAGAAAAAAAATAAAAAAGAAACTTAAAGTCTGCCAACCATTGTGTTTATTGCTTAGGCACCAAGTTTTCTGGACAAGCAAGGCCTGAGTGTAAGGAACCAGAAGAAAAAGTACTGACAGTGGTCAGTAGGATACTGTGAGAGGAGAATCCATTGCCAGTATTCTTAAAATACTGAGAGGAAAAAGTCTTCTATCTCACTTCCCTGACACAGAGATGCCACTGGTCCTCACAAGAAGGGCTTCGCTCCTGGCCCTGTGCTTTAGTGGGTTCCACATAACACAAACACACAACAAAACATATGTATTAAGACACACATGGCTGCCTCTGTTACTGGCGCAGTGTAACACATAACCCTCACATCCACCCAACGACTCATGTAGGGAAGCATGTCTTTACATCTCTTACCCTGTGTTCTCGAAACAAATGGCCACCGTGTTCAGAGGATGGGAAGGTGTGTGGGCTATGCTACTGTTATCACTGAGTCTTATCATAAGACTAAAGGCTATCACTGAGTCAACTCAACTGCTGTCATTGTCTTATCTTTATGATAATACTCACTGCTTTGATATGTGAGGAACATTTTTAATGGCAGAAGTGCTCATATAAGAGGAAAGACCCATTGATTAACTTGTGAAATCCCTTTTGGAGCATTTTGTATAATGAAGTATCAATTGATACCATAGTCATTTATTATCAAGTATTACGTGCTACACACAACTGTATGTGCTATACTTCTATCATACAACTGGAAGTGCAGTCCATTTGTTTACACTCAGCATAACCACACACATGTGAGCAATGCATTGCACTATGATGTCACCACGGCTACACTACCACTAGGTCATAGGAATTTTTCAGCTCCATTAGACTCCAATGGGACCACCATTGGACAGGTGTCTATCATTGACTGAAACATCATTATTTGGTTAGTGACTATAGAACTTTAAGCCATGATGAAAATGCTCTATATATCTACACTGTCCAACATGGTAATCACTAGCCACTTGTGACTACAGAGTATCTGAAAGGTGACTGGTACAACTGAGGAACTGAATTTTAAATTCTATATAAATTAAAACAGCCACATTGATTTCATGGCTATTATAACATCTCCTATATCCTATCATATTATGTTTTATATCATATTATCATATATCATGTTATACATTATCTAGTATATCATATTATAAATGTACCTTTAGATCATTATATTGCTTTCCCTAGAACACAAATTACATAAAAATCTTGAGTATAACGACATAATTACTGATTCTGCCAGAATAAAGGAAAAAGTAAATTGTATTAAAAAGCATATAATTTACTAATATCTTTATTATTCATCCAAACACCAAAGGCCCATCAACAGAACTCCCAGCATATGCGATAATAGCCGTGTTCAGTCATCTCTGATGTTTTTTCAGCTTTCAGTCAATTAGAAACTTTGAACTTTACATGTGTTTTTCTATCTAATCATTATGAAGATATATTTGTCAAGGAAGAAAGAAAGATGCTGTTTAGCTGTTTGTGATTTAGAACTGTTAAATGTCAGCATATGATATGCAGGTTCTGCTTGAATTCTTGCCCTGGCTCTTCAAATGTGAAGGGTAGGCCTGCCCGGATCTGAGTCATCCACTTAGAAGAAGGACAATATCACACATTGGTCACTGCTCTCAAGCCCCTGGAACACCACCCCACTTGGCTTCTCCTTCTCCTGGTAACAGCAGCTGCCTTTGCTTGCCCATCTCCAACTCTTCCTAAGAGCACTGTTGGCGATGAGCTGTACCTTTGAATCTGTAGGGGCCCTTCTCATCTGCCTAATGTTTGCTATCAGTGAAACAGAAAAACTCTTAGGGCACTGTCAGGGAGCATTCGGACCCACAAAATGCATACCAGCCACCATGCTGTTCTCATTCTTGCCATCAGCCTCCTTCTCATTCTCTCCATCCCATTCTAGAGGGCCAACAATTCTCATGGATTATCAGTGTGGACTTAAATTATTTTTATTACAATCTCACATGAATATGTACAAGTAAAAAAATATATGCCTATAGTTTTCATTCAGTTATAAAGTTCAAATAAATTTTCTAGATCAAATACCAACAAACTACAACACTGATCAAAATAAAAGCAGCAACATTAATTTAATATGGCAATGTCTTCTGGAAAGCAAGTTGCCAGTGTTGAAACAGTAGAAAGTTCTTTTTTTTAAATTGCATTTTAGGTTTTGGGGTACATTTGAAGAACATGCAAGATAGTTGCATAGGTACACACATAGCAGTGTGATTTGCTGCCTTCCTCCCCATCACCTATATCTGGCATTTCTCCCCATGCTATCCCTCCCCAACTCCCCACCCCTCACTGTCCCTCCCTTATTTCCCCCCAACAGACCCAGGTGTGTAGTGCTCCCCTCCCTGTGTCCATGTGTTCTCATTGTTCAACACCCACCTATGAGTAAGAACATGCGGTGTTTGATTTTCTGCTCTTGTGTGTCAGTTTGCTGAGAATGATGGTTTCCAAGTTCATCCAGGTCCCTACAAAGGATACGAACTCATCGTTTTTGATGGCTGCATAATATTCCATGGTGGATATGTGCAACATTTTCCCTGTCCAGTCTATCATTGATGGGCATTTGGGTTGGTTCCAGGTCTTTGCTATTGTAAAGAGTGCTGCAATGAACATTCATGTGCATGTGTCCTGAAACAGTAGAAAGTTCTTAATGTTAGTTTTTTACTGATTGTATTTCCACATTTTAAATTTAGTAACACTTATACAGAGAATGCTGCATACAAAATCGTGTGTGTGTGTGTGTGTGTGTGTGTGTGTGTTTTGAGATTGGGTTTCACTCTGTTGCCCAGGTTATAGTACAGAGGTGTAATCATAATTCACTGCAGCCTTGAACTCCTGGGCTCAGGCAATCCTCCCGCCTCAGCTTCTGGAGTAGCTAGGATTACAGGCACATGCCACCATGCTCAAGTAATTTTTAACCTTTTTGTAGAGATGGGTTCTCACTATAGGCTGTCTGGTCTGGAACTCCTGGGCTCAAGCCATCCTTCCACTTTGGCCTCCCAAAATGCTGGGATTGCAGGCATGAACCACCATACCTGGCCTAAAATGACATTGTTAAAAGCCTTGGTTTCTCAGTTTGGGATAATCAGAACTCATATTTAACCAAAGTTCTGACCTTGAATGCCAGGGTTTTTTGTTGTTGTTGTTGTTTGTTTGTTTGATATGGAGTCTCACTCTGTCATCCAGGCTGGAGTGCAGTGGCGCCGTCTCGGCTCACTGTAACCTCTGACTCCCTGGTTCCAGGTACTCTCCTGCCTCAGCCTCCTGAGTAGCTGGGATTACAGGCACGCGCCACCACATCCAGCTAATTTTTGTATTTTTGGTAGAGATGGGATTTCACCAAGTTGGCCAGGATGGTCTTGATCTCCTGACCTCGTGATCCATCCACCTTGGCCCCCCAAAGTGTTGGGATTACAGGCGTGAGCCATGGCACCCAGCCAAATGCCAGTTTTAATGAGGTGCTTCTTTCTAACTCCATCAGCTGTCTGGCTATCTGCAGGGAAGGACTGTGTTACATTATCTACATTGGACATCTAATTAGCTAATTTATCTAAAATATCTAAAGTGAGCATCTAAAACAGGCATCTAATTCCATTAGACTTATGGACTTAGAAATGAAAAATTTTTTAATTGGATATTTTCAAATATCCCTACTGCTAATAAGTGGGAGCCATGAAATAAACCCCGCCTCTTCCATGAATGTGGTGTTGATCGCCACAGCCCAGTTCTTTATTAGTTTGGTCTCCTTGTATTTCCCTGCACTTTTCTATTTGCACTACTTCAAAATGTGATGCTCATGGAGCCACACACCATGTCATGTGGGCCTTTAGGCATATGGCACTGTTCAAACTGGGAGGTGGCTGAGAGTGTGTTTGTACACACGGATTTTAGTTTATCATAAAAATGAATATACAAAATGTATAAAATCTCAGGAAACCTCAAACCATCCTTAAATATAAGTGATTCTCAAAGTGTGTTCCTTGGATCCCTTGGGGTTCCTGAGACCTGTTACTGGGGTCTACGTGGTTTGCAATAAAACCAAGATGTTGTTTGCCTTTTTCATTCTGTTGACATTTGCACTGAGGGTGCAAAAGCAATAGTGGGTGTTCTAGTTTGTTCAGGTTGCTATAACAAAATACCTTAGATCAAGTAATTTATAAACAACAAAAATTTACTGCTCACGGTTCTGCCTGCACTTAATCTGAAGTACAAAAGTAAGGCTCTGGCAGAGTTGATGTCTGCTGAGGGCCCATTTCCCAAGGACAGAACTTTTGATCTGTGCCTTCCCATGGCAGAAGGCGCCAAGCAGCTCTCTTCAACCTCTTTTATAAGAGCATGAATTCTATTCATGAAGTGGGCAGTTCTTAGGGCTTACTCATTTCCTAGAGTCCCCGCCTCTTAATACTATCACATGGGGTACTAGTTTTCAACATATGAATTTTGGGGGGACACCAACATTCAGATCATAGCAATGGGTGAAACTGCTGGAATCAACATGGCACCAAACTATTACAGAAGGCATCATGTTCTTCATCATCGTGCATTTTTTGTAAAGAAAAAAAAGCCAACTTCACTTAATATCCATGATGAAGCAGTAAAAATATACAACTTTGTAATATTCTAAGCAACAAAATGGGAATTACATGCAAAGCACTTCTGCTGCATACCAAAGTAAGATACTGTCTTGAGGACAATCACTTACGAGTTTGAGTTACAGAGCTAAATCAGCTGCATATATATATATATATATATATATATAATACCATATTTACTTTCAAGAACAACTAACACACATGATGGTTGCTCAGACTTAGGTGTTTGGCACACAGCTTTCCCTGATGTGCATTAAGTGAGCCCAATATTTTAGGGAAAACATCTCACAATACTTTTACCAAATGATAAAATGCAAGCTTTCAAGTAAAAATTAGACTGGGCGTGGTGGCTCACGCCTATAATCCTAGCCCTTTGGGAGGCCAAGGAGGCCAAGAGATGAAGACCATCTTGGCCAACACGGTGAAACTCTACTAAAAATACAAAAACTAGCCAAGCATGGTGGTGCTCGCCTGTAGTCCCAGCTACTCAGCAGGCTGAGGCAGAAGAATTGCTTGAACCCCAGAGATGGAGGTTGCAGTGAGCTGAGATTGCGCCACTACACTCCAGCCTGATGACAGAGCGAGACTCTATCTCAAAAAAAAAAAAGAAAACATATCCATAACTTTAAAGTTTCTAAATATTTAAAGACTTTTCTGATAAAATAGTAGGGATATGAATGGATTTATCTTTTTTATATACTATAAGGAAATGTGTCATTATTTGGAAGATTTATATAATTCAGTACATCAATATTCTCCTATTGACCAATGCATATTGTTACAAAATCATGCATTGTATGACCAATGCATATTGTTACAAAATCATGCATTGTAAAGTATCTATTCAAAATGCAGAATAAACAAATGGATTTTAATGTTAATGAGAGTATGAAAAGTTTATTGGCATTGTTTCAGACACTATTGTAATTAACTTTTAAGAAATTATCATTTATTGAATTTTGAAGAAGTGTTAAGAAATATACTCAATTATCTAGAAAGGCTTTTAAAATACTCTTATTTTTACCCAACTACATATCTACATGAGGCGAGATTTTCCTCGTGTATTTCAACTAAAAAACATATTTCACAGATTGAATGCAGAAGCAAATATGAGAATCCAGGTGTCTTTGATTCAAGCCACAGGTTAAAGAGATTTGTAAAAACATAAAACGAAGTCATTCTTATCAAGTTATTTGTTTCGTAAAAATACAGAGGTTTTTTTTTTGGTAAAATATGTGATTTATTTTAACATACAATGGGCTTTTATTATTATCAAATAAATAATTCATCCATTATTTGATAACCTTAGCAGATATCAAATATTATGAATTTAATAAATGAATTAATAAGGAATTAAATAAATAAAATGAATTACTAAATATTAAGTGAATTAAACTAATTAAATAATTTAATACATATTTTATTTTTCTGAGTTTTAAGTTCTAAGATGGGAATAGCAATAAGTACAACTTAAGCGGAAGCTGAATTCCTAGATGCAAGTGTCTACAGTCAATGTCGTGGCCCTAACTGGAATAAATAAAGATTGCGAAAACTAGAGTGATATCTGGAAGGCCTGGATGAGCCCATGATTAGAAAATCCCCAACATACCTGGAGTTACTTCACATAACTCCTTGCCATAATATTATTAAGATTTGATAGCTGAGAGGATATCAAATTAATTCATTTATTAAACACATGTTATTATTTGATATCTTCTGAGGTCCCTTTCCCCAAGGACAGTTACCATTTACTAAATGAATGTTGTATGTAAATTTTCAGTGCTGCAAAGAAATTAGTACTGGGACAAAGGATCTCTCAGCGAAGCAACTGTTTTTACTTCCTGCAGAAAGGGTACCCTCATTAGCAATTTTGCCATGAGAGTACAATGAACAAAGGAAAGCAAACATATTTATCCCTTATGCATTTGGAGTCATCCTTACTGCTGTGTCCGATCTCCATTGGCTGGAGCCAGTCCTCACAATCAAAGCTAAAACCTGATTGGCTAACAACTTAAAACTTTTTTAAACAAGTAAGAGCAATGGAGAACAAAAAGGAAGTCCAAATAAGGAAGCAGCATAGTCTGCAAGCTGGGACATGCCTGTGAGCATGTCCAGCACAGATATCTTGGTTAAAGTACAAGGACATAGAATGTACTATGTGCCCATAAGCATGTCTAACAGCTACGTAGGATACGGCTTAACAAAGAGCTGCTAGCAAAAAGCAAGAAGGCTCTGAAGAAAGTGTTTAAACAAGCTATTATTTCTAATGCTTATGATTTTTCTTAAACATGAAAGGAAACTTTGAAGAACTTTTCTACTTCTCACAATGAATTAATAAATATTTTAATTTTTTCTAGATACCACACACATAAACAAAAACTTTTTGAGAGTCCTCCAGAATTTTTAAGAGGTATCTAAACGATTGCTTTTAACAACTAGAAACTCTGGTTTGAGAAGCGTTACCCTATGTGAAGCAAACAGCAGCCTGGCTCCATGCAGTACAGGATATACCTGGGTTCTTGTCATCCTCAGCCAGACAAGCACACATTAAAGCCTACCTTAGCTGTCAGCATTACAGCTTTAAAACCAGCTCCATCTATCCTGCTGTCACTCTACCTCAATCACAGGATCTTGATGACCAGGTCTACATATCCTCCTTCAATGCCCCATCCTCACCCCCGACCAACAAATCCAGTAACCTGTATGTGTCGACAGTCCTGCAATGAATTCTGAATATAGTTTTTTTCTTCCCTGGCCTGGAGTTTATACAGTACCCTAGATAAATCTATACTCATACTCCATAGTCACAAGTGTTACATCCAGTGGAAATGAGAGGGACAGTGCGGAGTTATCTGAAGTAACTCCAGCTGTGTTGTGGATCTTCTAATCATGGGCTCATCTAAGCCTTCCCAGATATCATTCCAGTTTTTACAATCTTTATGACAATTAGGGCTATAACACTGGCTCTAGACATTTGTTGTGCCCAGGAATTCAGCTTCCATTTAAGTTCGAAGTTAATCAGTTTCTGATCTTGTTCTGCAACTCTCTACAAGAAGAAAAATCACCAGGAAATAGTACATCCTGAAAGGGGTCAACGTTTGCTTATCCGGCTGGAGCCGTGCAATCTTGTACTAGAGTCAATTCCTTGCCCAACAGAAGTTACTCTGAGCCATTAGAAGCAGCCTACTTACCCTTACCTGGATGCTTTTCCATAAACTGTGAAATGGCCTCTGTCATTGCCTCAAAGCCTCATCCTTGGTGAGCAACTCACCTGGATCCTGAGACCAAAATATGAGAGCTTAACAAACTGCTCCTCTGCTGTAAACCAAGGACCTACTATCCTTTCACACTAAGATGTGGATATTCTCACTTTCCTCTATCTGGTGGCATGTTAATCTAGTTCTTACTTCCCCTGAGGGCCTCTTGCAACTTCACTGTTAATATGAATCACTCTTTTATGACTGCAAAGAACCCGTTTGGTATAAGGAATTTATACAAAGATGCACAGGATTGGTGGAGTAACAAGAAAAGCTATTTCCCTAGCTGCCTGCTTATTCTGGATCCAAGTGCTGCCAAGACAAAGAAATACAACAAATCTAATAGGAAACCAGAACAAAACCCTAAGAACAAATGCTCAGGGTTGTTTGGGTTATAACCCTAGCTTGAGAGATCTGCCCTGGCGTTTATACTTCCTAAAATAGAGAATTTGACTGAGTCAGGTGGCCACCATCCAAATGGAGTGCTTCAACTGGGAAGTGATTCATGCTAGCCTGCTAGGGCATGGTGTTTAGCCTTTTATATTTAGTCAATTCATGGGCTCATCATTTGGGGTAAGGTCAGCAGGATGGTGCCACTCAATTCACTTGGCAAGAGCCACAGCAACTGATGTAGGAAGAAGCTTGTTTGAGTTTCTTTTGCTAAAGGGCACCTGGGGGCCAAGGATGCATGGAGCCTTCATGCATGAACCCTCTCAACTGGCTCAGTACAATTGCTCTCAGGGGACATCTTTATACACTCTTACAATTACAGTCCTGGTGGGGCTAGCTTTTCAAAATAATGACTCTAATTTTGAGGCAGTTCAGAGAATTTAGTGAATTGATTTTTCAATATCTCTGTCTGTTACTGATTAATTTGTTGAGAGCAAATGTAGACATCAGCTCTAATTTCCTTGAACAGTTTTTATAAGTGACTTACATGTATAAAGGGCATCCCGAAAAACCATGTTAATTTCTGAAGATGCCAAATGATTTGCTAATTAAGTGTCTATAAATGTGGAAGAGTATTTCGT
The DNA here is from genome assembly GCF_048565385.1 of Saimiri boliviensis. NCBI lineage: Eukaryota > Metazoa > Chordata > Mammalia > Primates > Cebidae > Saimiri > Saimiri boliviensis. Next base: position 75,064,114 of record NC_133456.1, read on the forward strand.
GCCCTGTAGGAAATGCTTCTAGGAGATGTTAATAGGTACACAACAAAAATAAATAAATGAAAGAAACATTTTAAATCCATTGTCAGAAAACTTTGGGAAGAATTTATTTACTATAGGGAACTCTTCTCGGAGATTTGCTCTCCAATCAGTATATTTAAACACCTGAGAAGTTTCATTGTAAATAAATCTGCTTTTAGTTAACCAAGCATTTCCCAAATTTACCTTAACACAGAAAATTTTTAAATTTTTTATATGCTTCCCCAGATCCTAATTTTAGGATATATTGATCTATGTAAATTTTAAATCAAATGTATGATTGTGAAACATGTGTAGAACTTAAACGGAACAGGATAGGGAAGAGGACTTACTTTAAATCAAGTCCTCAGGAAAAAAAGTTCGAGATAAAAAATTTGTGTGGGGAAGTTCACTGGGTGATGTTCTCAGATTCAATTCCTACAAGGAAGTAGACATAGCATTGGGCTGAGGGAGAGTTTGAACTGTGTTCTAGCCACAGTAAAGATCTCATTCTATCATAGGGGATCACTGAAGATGGAATGGGCTTTTAGAGTTGTCCTGCCTTGAGGCAAAGGGGCTGGGCATTCATAACCCTCTGTACCAGGTTGCTTCCAGGAAGAGGCCATGATCCTGGGCTGGATCAAGAACTGCTATCTTGGGTTGAGGGTAATTCTTGAAGAAGGATTCAGCCGGAGTCCCCATTTCTTATAGAGGCCATGAACAATTGGGAGATGTAATGCCTCAACCCTAAAGAAGGCACTGGGAGAGCACCACGGCAGCCTTTACTTTGTGCCACATGGATCCATTTGCTTCATAGATTAAGTTCTGATAACATTTCCTCCAGAATCCTGGTTGGTCATTTCTCTTGGAGAAACTTACAAGAGAAAGGAAATGAAGGGACTACAGCCCACCACTGCCGCTTATCTAGAGGTTGCAACTGACATTCATCAGCTCCTCCTTAAGCACCATTCCAGATCCCCTTGCCCACGGGTGGTAACTTTGTTGGTCCAGGTGGCTGACCTGATCTAGTGAACAGGCTTTGATCTCCAAGGGGCCTGAGCTTCATAGCCATGACTGCTGCACTTCCATTCATTACCAAAATTGCTCCCATTGGGTAAAAGCAGCTCTGTCTCCTCCTTATAAAAGAGCCAGGATCCTGGCTCCTTTCCTTGCTTACTGTTGGGACCAGGAGGCAAACGTGACTCACTGACAGCCATAGCTAACATTTAACGGGAGCCTTCCTGGGTCTCCTGCTGGAAGCTTTCTTTTTTCTCTCTGAAAAACTAAACACATAAAGTTCAGAGCTATAGAAAACACAAATTTCACAAGTGGGTCAGTAGTACTGATGGGAAGTGGGGCAACTCCTAATTCTCTCCCTTGGTTTCTGGATTTACCTGTTGAGAACACAGAACCATGTAATAGCAGTTGATTTTGAGCAGTAGCTTTCAAATTTTTGGTCTCAGGACCCCTTACACTGTTAAAATTATTTTAAACAGAAGCCCAAAGCTCATTGTGAGTGATAATTACCAATACTTACTGCATTAGAAATTAAAACTGAGAAAACTTTAAAATACTTCTTCTCACTTGAAGATAGCAGTGTGGAACACACTGCTTGTTAACAGAAATAACATGTTCATATAATTGTTATGAAGTTTGTTTTGACCTCATGGAATCCTGAGATTTCTCCTAAAGTGTCAGATTGTCCCAGAATATGAAGCAGCATAATGAAGGACACTTGGCAGGTGCATTTTACTTGCCTTGGTTTGTAATATCTGATTCTTAAAAGAAGCTAGGAAATGTGTTGACATTTTAGTGATGTCTGGTCTACTTTAGTGGAAGTGCTTCCTTGATTTACTCATGAATTCCTTTGCCAACAAAATGAAATGTTATTCCTCACTTTCTGTGTAATCTGCCTAGATAGCAAAGCTTCTTCATGTTAACTTTGTTACATCCTTAATTTTCCAAGAAAAAAGTATCAAGTTATAAAAGAACATATATTATTTATAATCATGTTACTTTCTACATTTTAAAAAATGCTCTTTTAATTAGATAACTAAATATCGTTTTCAGGCACCTATAATCATACGTTAATCAAATGTCCAAATCTCCTCTGACAACTTTTTGATTTTTGCTTTCTCAAAATTAAATCCAAACATAGAAACACAGAAGGTAAAAAAATAGAATATTTCAGAATATCATTTACGTCAAAATCCGTTTTGAGATTTCCCAGAGGGTCCCTGGAAAATCACAAAGATTTTTTCTTTCACTTTGTAAGAAGAGAGATGTTAGAGATAATTAGCATTTTTGATATGTTACCATTATAAAGTTTCATTGGAAAAGTTGTCAAATCAGAAGAGACATTCAGTTAAATTTGGGTAGGTAGAATATTTTATTAATATAATGATTTCAGAAATTCTGTGATTCCTGGGAAGTCCCTAGAGATCTATTAGTGACCTTGCATTCTATGTTTTAACTTCAGAGGAAATGACCTAAACTCTGATTTTTTTTTTCCTATTCACCAGAATCTTCATGTTGCTTTATCTGATGATATTAGACAACAACTGTATAGCATTAGTCATAATTTATATTATTATTTAAAGCATGAACTTCACCACAGACTTAATTCCTTAATTCGAGTTTAGTATATTCTATGCCACTGATTTTTTTAAATGGAGTCTTGCTCTGTGGCCAGGCTGGAGTGCAGTGGGCAATCTAGGCTCACTGCAACCTCTGCTTCCCAGGTTCAAGCAATTCTCCTGCCTCAGCCTCCCTAGTAACTTGGATTACAGGTGAGTGCCACCACACCTGGCTAATTTGTATGTTTTTAATAGAGATGGGGTTTCACCATGTAGGCCAGGCTGGTCTTGAACTCCTGACCTCAGGTGGTCTGCCCACTTCAGCCCCCTAAAGTGCTGGGAATACAGGGGTGAGCCACCACACCCGGCCTGATTTTCAATTGGGGATCCACCTCCAACTTACTTGTGGAGTTATATAAAAATATAGATGTCTCGGACCTATGCCAAACTTACTGAATCTCTTTTTATTCTTGATATTTTCTTAGTATATGCTTGCTGTAATCTTAGTATATTAATATACTATGTCTCAGGATTATTATATCTCAAGGTTTTTCCTCTCTAAAATTATGTTCTCCTATTTTACAAATCAGATGTAACATTCAGACTTCTCTGAAAATAGGCCTAATCATTATTCTTAGAGACATATTGTCTGAAAGTTGATCTCAAAATGGCTTTATCATCTTGTTATGCGTGCCACAGAAGCGCTCAAATTTCTCTGTCAGTTACATTATTCTTATTATTAACTCTCATTAGATCTTTACGTTAGAAAATTATTTTAATAAATTAACCATGGGCATTTTCTCCATCATTTAAGATAGGTTAAAAATAATTTTTCTTAAATTTACTCTGATGCTTGCCTGAAGATTCTGCTATCACCTACAGGTCTGAGTGTGTGTCTCCAACAAAGAAGAACCACCTCAAAGTCCCACAGAAAAGGACTGTACCATCACTTCAAACTCTTGACACTTCAAAGAATAGAGTTTGGGTACAGGCTTCCAAAACATCACTTAGACACTCTCAGGCCATACCAGTGGGCTGAGTCAGGGTTTACAGAACTATTTTCATTTCAAGAGCATACAGGCTCATGAGATTGCTAACCTAGATCCAGTGGAACAGGAATTAATTATATTGGATTGAACAAACTGGTGAGGAAAATCTTATTGCATTTATTGGTGGAGAATATTGTTGATGTTTAAATGTTCTCTTTTCTGTATTTAAAAGCTAACAACCACTTTCTTTTTCTTCTTAAACCCTCTGTAATCTGTAATGATGTAATAGGCTCTGCTCTTTTATATAGAAATTTAACATTTTAAAATGATATCTGATTCTCATCGATTCCCCTGAAATCACAAATTCTTAAGTCTCCTCACTTTTCATGTCAATATGCTCATTTGTATATGTTCAGTAAAAATCTGTCTTTAAAAAAAATCAGAATTGGAAAATCAAATACACAGCCAAGGCCTTGCCTGAAATGTCGCATTTGTGAATGATCTCATTTAATGAAACTTAGTGGTGGGGGGAGGGCAACACTTCTAAGGTCTTTCCCCCAAAATTGGCCTGGTGCCTCATTCAGAGTCCCAACCTTACAGGAGTGAAGGCCTGACTGAGGCTGAAAGCTCCATGGCAAGATGGCTGACTTCTGGCTGGTGGCCGGAGACCACAGGGCCTCTTCGTGGGCAGCCTGGGTCTCCTTTTAACGTGGGAGCTGGAAACTTACATCCACTCGTCAAGGGAGAAAAAGCAAGGAGGAAGTTGCATCCTTTTTATGACCTAGTTTACTAGTCATACTATCACTTTTGCCTTATTCTATTTGTTAGAAATGAGTCACTAAGGCCGGACACACAGTAGCTCATACCTGTAATCCTAGTACTTTAGGAGCCTGAGGTGGGTGGATCACCTGAGGTCAGGAGTTTGAGACCAGCCTGACTAACATGAGGAAACTCCGTGTCTACTAAAAATACAAAAATTAACCACACATGGTGGTGGGCACCTGTAATCCTAGCTACTTGGGAGTCTGAGGCAGGAGAATCGCTTAAACCCAGGATGCAGAGGTTGCAGTGAGCCAAGATCTCCTCATTGCACTCCAGTCTGGGCAACAGAGCAAGTTTCCATCTCAAAAAAAAAAAAAAGTCACTAAGTCCAGTGCACACTCAAGTGGGCGTAGGGGAGAGTTAAGCCCTATGTCTTGAAGGAAGGAGTATCGAAGAATTTGTGAAGACATTTTAAACCTACCACAACCACCTTCTAAACCTCTAGCCCAGCCCTTTCCATCATTCTAGGCTCCATCCTCACCTTTGGGTAATTTTATGATTTAACGGATGAAACAGTCTTATAAACAAATAGCAATAAAACAAAGCAGATTATAATTGTGTACTACTATCGAGGTAGAAAAAATGCTGGTAAAGGAGAGCAAATCCAACTAGAATAATCCAGGGGAACTTCACGAAGGAAGTGGCATTTGATATGAGAAAATGAGAGGATTTGAGGGTCTAAGATTAGAAGCAAGAAGGAGGGACTGGCTAGATGATGGGGCAAAGTGGATGTTGGTGCAGAGGCAGGAGAAAGCATATGTCAGGGCTGGGGGACTGGGGACAACATAGTGTCACTGAAAACAAAGTTGTGAAAGTTTAAAGAGGAGAACAGTGCGGGATTATACATCAGGGAGTTCTGGGAAGCCTCATATGTCAGGACCAGGATAGTAGAAATCTTGAAAGCAGCCAGGCATGGTGGTTCACACCTGTAATCCCGATACTTTTGGAGCCGAGGTGGGTGGGTCACCTGAGGTCAGGAGTTCGAGACCAGCCTGGCCAGCATGGTGGAACCACATCTCTACTAAAAATAGAAAATTAGCTGGGCGTGGTGGCACATGCCTCTAGCCCCAGCTAGGCAGAAGAATTGCTGGAACCCTGGAGACAGAGGTTGTAGTAAGCCGAGATTGTGCCACTGTACTCCAGCCTAGGTGACAGAGTGAGTCTCTGTCTCAAAAAGAAAGAAAGAAAGAGAAAGAAGAAGAGAGGAAGGAAGGAAGGAAGGAAAAAAGAAAGAAGAAAGAGAGAGAGAAAGAAAGAGAAAGAAAAGAAAGAAAGAAGGAAAGAAAGAAAGAAAAAGAAAGAAAAAGAAAAAAATCATGAAAGGTTTCTGAATGAGAGACTGGCAAGATTAGACCTATGCTTTAGAAAGAACAGCCCTGGTGACCCTGTGAAGATTGAGTCAGAGGGGAACAGGCATTTAACTTATTATCTTAATAAGTTAACCACAGGCATTTGGCAGTAGGAAGGCCAGATGGGAAGCCATGCTACCTGGATGAGCAAGTGCCCTGTTGACTCCACAGGTCAGATCAGAGCTGCTCCACTGTGGCTGAACACTGGAGTCACCTGGGTGCTTCCAAAACACACTGATGCTTAGTCTCCCCACTAGGGTTCCGATGTAACTGTGCAAGGTGGGTTCAGGCACCCTGGCTGATTCTCACTTGCAGCCCAGTTTGAGAAGAGCATAACTGAGAAAGGGAAGTCAGGGTGAAGGCTTCTCAGCTCCAGGCAAATTTGTGAACTGCTACTCACTCTTGCCTCATTTTCTGATTTCCTCTTCTACCTTCGTCCTTGGGTCCTTGCCCTTTACTTCTTTGTATTTTTATTATTTTTATATTTCTGATGATAGCACCACTATTTAGCCTATTCTAACCCCAAAAGTATTTCAAAATCTCATTAAAATGAAAGGAATCTGATCAGACTAATTCACAGAAAGATATAAATGATTGATGACCCTCAACACCCCACTTAAGGGTATTTCATTTTTAAAATTTTTTCTAACATTAAAAAAATAATTTCACACTTATAGAAAAGTTACAAAAAAGATTTCCTAGATACTCTGTTTTAAAATATGTTATTCTCATTCTTCACACATACACACTCACACATACACATGCATATTCATTTTTCAGAACCATTCCAAACTATTTGCAAGCATATCCCCAAATACTTCAGTATGCATCTCTGCTATGGTTTGAATGTGCACCCCCAACTCCATTCACGTGTTGACATTTTAGTTGCCATTGTGATGGTATTAAGAGGGTAGGAAATCCAATTAAAATTCCTATGTTGATTGGAGGTGGAGTCTTTGGAGGTAATTAGGACTAGACAAAGTCATCAGGGTGGGTCCCCCATGATGGACTGGTAGCTTTATAAAGACAGGAAGACAGCCTTGTGCTGACACACATGCACTTGGCCCTGTGCCATGTGGTACCCACACCACTTCAGGACTCTCCAGAGAGTCCCCACCAGCAAGAAAACCCTCACCAGATGCAGCCCCTAAACCATGGAATTCCTAAATTTCAGGACTATGAGAAATGCATTATCTTTTCTTGATGAATTACTCAGTCTCTGGTATTCAGTAATAGCAACTGAAAATGGACTGAGACAATCTCCTAAGAACAAGAACACTCTCCAACATAACCTGAATGCACTTGGCCCAAATCAGTACCTTAATGTTTACACAACACTGCTCTCTAATCTACAGCCTCCACTAACTTTTGCTGATTATCCCAATAATGTCTTTTATAGAAATACAAGAAGCAGCAGCCTGGGTGTGGTGGTTCACACCTATAATCCCAGCACTTTGGGAGGCTGAGGCAGGAGGATCACCTGAGATCAGGAGTTTGAGACCAGCCTGGCCAACATGGTGAAATCTTGTCTCTAATAAAAATACAAAAATTAGCCAGGAGAGGTGGTGCATGCTGGTAGTCCCAGCTACTTGGGAAGCTGAAGCAGGAGAATCACTTGAACCAGGGAGGTGGAGTTGCAGTGAGCTGAGTTTACACCACCGCACTCCAGCCTGGGTGACAGAGAAAGACTCCATATCAAAAGAAAAAAATAATAGGGAAAGAAAGAAATAACAACAGTGCCATCTTTCCTTTATCCCCTTTCCTTTCTGGTTTGGGATCAACACACAATCATACACTGCACTCCAGCAGTTATGTTCCTGTCTTGGTCCTGAGACTGGGCACTGCCCATGTGTTTGGCAGGAGCACCACTGAAGTGGCGCCATATCCTGGGTGCATCCTGTCATGTGGCACAGTGCCCACTTGACCCAAGCAGTGCTGTTAGCTTTGTCACTAGGTGAAGATAGTTTCTCATAAAGTTCGTATTTTGTCAGTAATTAGTAAGAATTTTATAGGGATCAAATATTGTGAGGCCACATAAATATTCTGATCCTCATTAAACTTTCACTCATTTGTTCCAGTATCCATTGATGACTTTTAGTTAAATCCATCATTACTACGATGGAGGCCAACTGGTGATTTTCTGACTTTATCATTTTTTCTCTATCTATTAGATGGATTTCTACCATAAAAGAGAGTTTTCCCTTCTCCTTGGTTTATTTACTTATTTATATAACTGCTATTCTATTCAATAGGTTGTAATAAATTAGTAGCATTATTTATCTTGATGCCCAACTTGATGCAGGTTTCACCTGACAATCCCTTCAAGCTGGCTCAGATTTTGGACTCTTAATAAAAGAGGCTTTTTTTTTTTTTTTTTTTTTTTTTGAGATGGAGTTTTGCTCTTGTCGTCCAGGCTGGAGCACAATGGCGTGATCTATGCTCACTGCAACCTCCACCTCCTGGGTTCAAGTGATTCTCCTGCCTCGGCCTCCCAAGTATGGATTACAGGTGCCTGCCACCAGGCCCAGCTAATTTATTTATTTTTGGTAGATATGGGGTTTCTCCTAGTGGGCCAGGCTGGTCTCAAACTCCTGACCTCAGGTGATCTGCCCGCCTTGGCCTCCCAAAGTGCTGGAATTACAAGTGTAAGCCACTGTGCCTGGCCTAAAAAAGGCAATTTTTAATTCAAATATATCTCCATATAGTAGAATTAAGGTCTTGAGAGAAAATGAAGTGGAATGTTTTGGGAGTGCGCCTGGTGATGGTGAGCAAAGTGGCCTTTACCATGTCAGCACTCCCTTGACTGTTCCAGCCTTTCACAGCTTCTTCCTCCTTCCCTGTCCTAAAATGGAATTAAATCCTGGATCATGGAGGAGATGATCAGGTCCGAGGTTCCCAGACACTGATTGCCAAGGGCTGTGTGACTGCAACCCCTGAAGGTGGTTTCACAGAATAGGTGCCCCCAGCCTCATTCCGAAGGATTCAGAGTCAAAAGGCAGAGCTGGTGGGATGAGCCCTTTATATGTTTCTGAAGCCAGCCAGCTGACTCCTGTGCTTAGCCAACACCCACCCTACTCCCGTAGACACACACACCCGGCTTTCTCTTGCAGGTGAGAAACCAGTGACTCAGAGAGGGAAATCTGCGTGCTCTGGGTCATGCTGTGAATGTCGGAACTGGGCAGTTTCTTGCTCCATGAACACTGGCGTTTTGCCTGCCTTGTGCTGTCTCATTACAGTTCTTTGAAAGCTCTGAAGTTTTTGGCTCCTAACAATTGTTCTCATAGCAATAATAATGAGGAATTTACCTGTAGGACAGACAATGTTTAAGTCAGGTGTTTGTAAACCAGAGGCTGTCTCTGCTCATTTACTTGATACTTAAGTGCAATGTAGATGGTTTCTCTTAGGCTGCTCCCCAGAGTTTCATCATTTTAGACTGAAAATACTACTACTTACTTTATGTAGCCATTATGAGCATTAATTTTAGAGATACTGTGAGCCTGGTACTTTTGCTAACTAAATATGCATTTACCACTCTCCCTACCCCAAACACACACACACACACTCCCCTTAATTTCACTTAAGGAAGCACTTTCTGTTACCATTTCTCTCTCTTACCTACTGAACCCTCACTGATGATAACAGCAGTATGCTCTTTTACCATTGAGAAAGACAGCTGTAAGATTAAACAGATGGCACTGCACTGTACGTTCATTTCCCCTGAGACCATTCCTACCTGTGGCCACCATCCCGTTCCCTGGGGTACAGGAATGTGACTATTAAACAAGACTAACCTTTAAACATGTAAACTGTAAAATTCAGGATTTCCACCCAATAACAATTCAGCCACACCTCCTTACAAATCTAGAAACTATCCCATATGTTAAAGGTTTTGTGGCACTACATGAAGGGAACATATTCCAAACATGTTTACAAATACAGATAGCCATCACACAGTGCAGGGTGCTCAAGATCTCAAGTAACCCACTGCTGACATTTTCATTAGGTGGTCATGGGTTAAGCTTCAGCTCCCTTCCAATACCTTCCATTCATTCTCTTCATCAAGGACATCTGCAGTGCAGGCCTCCTGAGCCGCCAGTAGGATTCCATTTCTTCACCTTCCACTGCCATCCAACTTGCTGACGCCGGGGCCTCCAGAGGAAGAAAGGCTATCCTGATGTTGTAAGAACAAATGAAGCTAAGAAGTGGTTTGAGGTGGGAACAGCCAGGCCCTAGAGACAGAGAGAGTGGCTAACAAATCTGTATCGTACTGAATTAAATAGAGCATTTCAACCTACCTACTGGGGATGGAACAACGCAGAGACTCCTGTGTTTTTGAGTGACATTAGCAAAGGAGCTTAGCATCACTGCTAATTAAAATCACATCCACATTTGACTTTGGGATGCATAAGGCTTCACAGTAACTCAGCACTTAAGGGGCTTGTATGGTTGTACAGTAAGTCCACAAATTCTTTGCAGTGGAAGATGGAGCCTCATTCCTCTCCTCTGGAATGTGGGCTATTCTGAGTGACTCACTTACCAATGGAATGTAGTGAAAATGGTGGAATATGACTTTCAAAGACATGCTGTTAAATACACTGCGCTTCTCTCTTGCTCTCTTTTGGATCATGTGCTCTTCAGGAAGCCAGCTGCCATGACACACAGACACTCAGGCAGCCTTATGGAGAAGCCGCATGGTGAGAGGCTGAGGCCTCTTTGCCACAGCCATGTGTGTGGGCCATTCCGAAAGCAGATCCTCCAGCCCCAGACAAGCTAGCTGATAAGTGCAGCCCCAGCCAACATCTACATTGGAGCCTCCCAGGAGACCAACCCAGAGACCCTACCCAGCTAAGCCACTCCAGAATCCCTGACCCCAAACATTGTGACATGATAAAAATGTGTTGTTTAAGCTACTAAGTTTTGTGGTATTCTGTTGTGTTAGAAATAGGTAATACAAATCTCTTAATCTCTTCCATAGCAATTGTGACAAAAGGTAGTGCAGGCTCAGCTGGCACCTCTCCATGACAGAGAGCTTGCTTCTTCACGGGGCAGCCCCTCTGTTGCTTGGCCGGTCTGTTGCCAGGGCTGTTCACACTGAGCTGGTTTTGGCTTCTCTGTAATTTCCATCCCTGGTTCAAGGTGCGCCTTGTGAAGCAAAGGTAAAGCTTCTCCTCTTCCATGTGACTGTCCTTTGGACACTTAAAATTTGTGATCACGCCGGCCTCCTGTGCACTCTTGTGCTGGCTAAAGAGAGAAGGGGAGGCAGAATCTTTTGAGGGGCCCAGGAAAAGAGATATAGTCTGTGTATAGGAAAAAAAAAACCCAACTGCTTTTCTCTTTTGTACACCAACAATATTTTTGGTCACCAAAATGTGTGGGTTTTTCCCCGACACCAAGCACTTCTCCAATTCTCTGTAGACTTGATTGTAATTGAATTAAATTTTATTTATTTATTTACTTATTTATTTTATTTATTTCGAGACAGAGTCTCACTCAGTCACCCAGGCTGGAGTGCAGTGGTGATCTTTGCTCACTGCAACCTCCACCTCCCAGGTTCAAGTAATTCTCCTTCCTCAGCCCCTCGAGTAGCTGGGATTATAGGCATGCACCACCACATCTGGCTAATTTTTGTATTTTTAGTAGAGATGGGGTTTCACTGTCTTAGCCACGCTGGTCTTAAACTCCTGACCTTGTAATCCACCTGCCTCAGCCTCCCAAAGTGCTGGGATTACAGGCGTGAGCCACTGCACCCAGCCTAAATTACAATTTAATTCAATTCTAACAGTAGCCAGAGTTTAAGTGCAGACCCCACAGATTAAGGGCCCAGTTCCACAAGACCACTTCTCACTTTCGACACCAATTGCGAGAAGAAGGTCCACAGGTTACCCACAACTTCTGTCTGACCTGGCTACACAGCTGCCTCATTGGGTTTAATCATTTGCTAGAATGGCTCGCAGAACTCAGGTAAACAGTCTACCTACATGTTTGGAAGATGTTCTCCCCTCCTTCACTGTAGTGTCACAAAGCCTTCAAAATTTTTGATGCATTCTAGATGTGTAAAGCAGCGTGGCTGAATTGTTGGGTGGAAATCCCACTTACTACCAAGTATACAACTTGGGAGCAGCCAAATGGAAGAGACGCAGAGAGCAAAGTGTGGGGAAGGGGTGCAGCTTCCACGCCCTCTCTGGGTGTTTGCCCAGTTCACCATGTGAGAATGTAGAAAAGAGGTACCATCTACCAGTAAGAGAAAGTGGGTTTCAACAGATGCTGAATTTGCTGGTCCCTTGATCTTTGATGTTCCAGTCCCCAGAACCTCCACATGCTCAACAACCTGGAAGCTCTCTGAACCCAGTCCTTGTGGGGGTTTATGGAGGCGTATTGATGACATCATTAGCTATTAGTTATTCACTCAACCTTCAGCCTCCTTTCCCCTTCCTGGAGGTTGGTTGCGGGGAGGGTGGGGTGGGACTGAAAGTTCCAACTCTCTTAACCACATGGTGAGTTCCCCTGGAAACCAGTCCTCATCCCAAGGCTGTCCAGGAGCCCCCAGCCCTTGGTCATCTAACTCACACACAGAAAGACGCTTATCACTTATCACAAGGGGGTTATGAGCTATGTGCCAGAAAACGGGAAGGGGTGGGAAGAGCACAATTATTTATTTCTTATTATATCCCAATGTCAGAGCCTAGAGTTAGGCCACAGTCCTCCATGCACCAATCGAAGAGGGGCTGGCTTCTGAGAGACTGTGAGAAATGGCTGGCACCAGTCCTGAACCACTAGATAACAATCGCAGCAGTAACAGTAATGATTAGTACTGACACAGAACTGGAACATGTGCCAACCCTGCTCGGTGTGCTTTTGCTGTGCCGAGTCCTTTAATCCTCACAAAAGCTCAGAATTATTGCCCCTTTTCACAGAAGAGGAAACTATACTGCAAATAGGTTATAACTTGCCCAAGACCACGTAGCCAGTAAGCAGGAGAGCAGGATTTCAAGCAAGGCAGCCTGGTTTCAGAATACTCCTGACTACAGCTCAGCAGTGCCTTCCCTTCTGGATCTAGCTCACCTTGGAGCTGCATTGAAAGCTGTTATCAAAACAAAAAATTGCTACCATTTATTGAGCATCTGCTATTATGTCCCAGTACCTGAGCTGAGTGCTTTGCACACACAGTAGAAAAATGAAGGCTCACGGTCAATGGAACCAATCATTTAACATTTATTTATCAAGCACAGACACTTTGCTGATCCCAGTGGGGACACAGCAGTGACTCGGGCTTGGGTCCTGCCTTCAAAAATTTTTCAGTCCTGAAGCAATACACTATGTACGAAAATAGTTACAGTTTGAGTCACAGAGCAAGAGTTGCCCTCTTGGAGAGGAACAGATAGAGCAATTTTATGGTCTAAATGATCATGTTCTCCCAAAATTCATGTTAAAATCCCAACTCCCAAGGTGATGGGATTAGGAGGTTAGGCCTTTGGGGAGTAATCAGGTCATGAGATTGGAACTCTCATGCTGGGATTAGTGCCCTTATAAAGAGGCCCAAGGGAGCTCACTTGCCCAGGTCACCATGTGAGAATGCAGCTTTTGGTGCCATCTGTGAATGAGAAAGTGGGTCTCACCAGACTCGGAATTTGCTGGTGCTTTGATCTTTGATGTTCCAGCCTCTAGAACTGTGGAAAATAAATTTCTGCTATTTGTAAGCCACTCAGTCTACAGTATTTCATGATAGCAGCCTAAAAGAACTAAGGCAAGCATGATACATGGAGAGAGCTGGGGCCGTAGGACTGTTCCCTGAGCAGGCTTCAACTGAGCTGGTTCTTCAAAGAGGATATGGTTGGGAAAGGTAGAGGAGAGAGAAGGGCATTCTAGGAAAAGAGACAGGACAGGAGTTAAGATGAGAATAATGAGGCTTCACTCTAAAGACAGAATGATGAGATAGAAAGATGGAACAGCATACTGGGGTGGTTTTTGTCTAATCCTGTGTCTAATAATGTAATTTTATAGGAACCCATGGTCTTGAGGCTGCTGTGGGTGTGTATGATTTCAGCAAACCCAGCCCAGGCTGGAAAAGCAGAGGGCCTGTGAGACCTTCATCTGTAGCAAATGAAAACTGCCAGACCCTCAGAGCCCCCAGGACACTCATTTATCATGGTGAGAAATGTTGATATTAATAAACCTTTCTGCCTGATACAATTTTTTGTCATCACCTTCTTTTCCCACCCCCTGCCGCCACCACCAGTTTGCATTGGGAGAACCAAACTGGCAGCAAACAGAGCATCATGCTTCGTGCAGACCTGTTGGATACACACACATAAATACTCACGGCAATCATTTTATGCCTAATGAATGGGGGGTGAGGGGTGGAGGCCCAAACTGCACAGTGGGAGATTTGCAAGCTGTTTTGCTGGGATTCTCTCTCCCCTGGGTCTGGCAGCAATGAGCAAGACACGACCTTACCAGCTTCCTGCATGTGATGTGTTTGCGGGCACTGGGGGCAAAGCCATGACTCTGATCCCCAGGTCGGGGGGATCCCTTTTCCAAAGGGTGGGGCATGCTTTTGGGAACTTGCGCTGTTGGAGAGTTCAGGGAAGAGGCAAATTCTGATTTTCTGAAGTCTGAAAGTTGTACAATTTGGGGACTTTTTTTAAGAAAAAGAATATCAAATTATGAATACAATGTGAGGCTTAAATTTTTTTTTTAAGAACTGGGGGTCTCACTCTGCCACCCAGAGTGGACTGCAATGGTATGATCATGGCTTACTGCAGCCTTGAACTCCTGGACCCAAGAGATCCTCCTGCCTCAGTCTCCCAGTAGCTGCAACTAGCAGGTGCGTGTCACCCTACCTAGCTCAAAATGGGATTTGAAAGTCACCATTTATTTAGAATGACTAAAGAATCACAACAAAGTTAAATCTTAAAAATGCTGACAAATGCCATAAATATCACAAAATTCAGAATAACGTTATACTTTATTAACTGCCTGACATATGACTAAAATTTTTTTTCTTCTTTTCTGGGTCACACACTCTAGATCACATTTTCAAATGGCAACAATTTTGTAATATTTCTGCAGGGAGAAGACAGGTGAGTCTGCTTCCTAGCATGTTTGGTTCAAATTATTAATATATTTATACTGATTTTCTCAAAACTTTCAGCTTCACAACTCATTATTAAACCTGCCATTTAAATGTTTAGGATTTTTGTAAATTTGGGGAAAGCTTTTAACAAAATGTCTTTCCTATAAGATTGCAAGACTTCTGTAGCTATCTCCTTAAGCACTCTTTGAAGCACTAACTGGTCATTGATTCACTGACCAGTTAGTCATCCACGTTCTCATTGTGGAGACGCACGACGAGTTGCATGTTAACCCCAGAAGTGCCAATTTCATATTGAGTCAGTAGGAATGTAAATCCTTCTCCAGTGTGTTCTTAGGATTCACTTTTCTTCATTAACTGGACTATTAAACTATCTGGGAGTCTATTCATTATTATTCTATTGAAAAGTTATCTTTCCTTTTACTGAATTACTGCTTTTGATGTGATTAAACAATATTTTATTGTAATTCTATCCTTGATGTCTGAATAATTTCTGTATATCTCACTACTGTTCTTTTTTGCTCCATTAACTTTTTTCTGAAATGTCTCTCAGTTTCTGAATAAATATACTTATGATAAAAGATTATACTCATCATAAATGCCAAAATTGAGGTCTGTACTCTTATTTCTTTTCTTGAAATGTTCCAAAAATGTCTTTCCAAATTGAATTACAATGGCTTGCTGAACTTTACAAATGTGTAAGTAAACACCTTGCTTCTTATTTGTCTTTGAATTTCTCTTCTGAATCTTCAGAAATACATTTTTACAATTATTTATTTTATTTTATTATTTTTTGAGGCTGAGTCTCGCTCTGTCACCCAGGCTGGAGTGCAGTGGCGTGGTCTTGGCTCACTGCAACCTCTGCCTCCCCAGTTCAAGTGATTCCCCTGCCTCAGCCTCCCAAGTAGCTGGGACTACAGGCGCATCCCACCACACCCACCTAATTTTTGTTTTTTTAGTAAAGATGAGTTTTACTATGTTGACCAGACTAGTTTCTAACTCCTGACCTTGTGATCTATCCACCTTGGCCTCCCAAAGTGCTGGGATTACAGGTATGAGCTTCTGCACCTGGCCTACAATTTCTTACAGATTGTTGTATCTATGGGTCAAAGCTTGAACAGATTCATAATGGTAGACCAAATGTTACCTGCAAATATTACCAGGGTGCTGTAAGACACATTCACGTTAAAATGAAACCTTGGGTCCTACACATTTTGAACTAAAGTATTCCTGGAAGCCATTCCTATACCAGAGAGTTTTCCAAGCACGGTGGCTCATGCCTATAATCTCAGCAGTATGGGAGGCTCAGGTGGGTAGATCACTTGAGATCAGGAGTTTGAGACCAAGAGTTTGAGACCAGCCTGGCCAACATGGTAAAACCCCATCTTTACTAAAAATATAAAAATTAGCTGGGCACTGTGGCACCTGCCTGTAATCCCAGCTAGTAGGGAGGCTGAGACAAGGGAATCACTTCAACACAGGAGACAGAGGTTGCAGTGAGCTGAGATTGTGCCACTGCACTCCAGCCTGGGCAACAGAGAGAGACTCCAACTCAAAACAAACAAACAAAACCTATACCAGACAGCCAATAACAACTCATCTATACATGAAAGTGACAGTGATTTCAAAACACATAATTATATCCCAACAGATATAAATTAGTATGTGCCAACTCAACCTCCCCTTAACCAAATACCCAAAATGCCCATGGACACCACAACACTACCTGGAATCAGGGGGACTATGATGGAGAAGTTGCAATGGAAAGAAACAGTGGTCTTAACCAACTGCAATAAGCAGTGTTTACTTTTAAAGAAGTGTTCAAAAAATGATGGGAGCAACCTGAAAAGACACCCAATAGCCAAATCTGGGATCATTAGAGCGATGATGGTAATGAATTGTATTCATTCACTTCTTCTATTTAGTGATATAAATAAAATAATTTATTAAATAAAGAAATGGGGGAGAGGGAACAGTTCTTCCTTAGAGAGGATTTCAATTAATACTATGGAAAGATGGAAATGGAAAAATCACCATCTGACAAACACCACAGCAGTAATTTTTGTTGGCAACAATCATCAAGGAGTACGAAAATCCGTGGGTAAAGTATGATGATAAAGAGCATTTGTGTACAGTATCAATGCGCCTCTTCATCAGATACTTATTAATTACTGGGGGGGAACATCAAACTTCATGAAAGAGAAACCTAAATATACTGTCTTTACCAAGTGGTCAAAGTTAACATCTCTAGTAATGACATATATCAACATCATGTGCCACCTGATACAATGCCTGAAAAAGATGTATCACAGTCATATAAGTAAAATATTTACAGATCCAGTGGTTTGGGACATGCAGGAGCATCCCCTGAAAAGAAACAAGTTATTACACCTCACCTCCTACCATTAAGAAGAAAGCCCATGCTTGGGAGGCCTCTTTGGGTTACAGAGAAGTACTTAGTGATACTGCTCTGACCAATTTGCCAGATAACATGGAAGACTGTCAGCTCTGAGTCACAGCAGCTATAAGATGCAATGCCGTATTGCTTGGGCCAAATGATTGAGCAGACCCTATTGATATTAGTTATCTGTGGTGGAAGAATTCACCACGTGGAGCTTATGACAAGCCCCAGTAAGAGAATCATAAGGTAGACCCCAGAGTCCTGGAACAAGGCCATGCCACCTGCAGTGGAGACCTTAAAAACAGCTCCTGGCATGCCACTTCCCTAATAGAGATGGAGCATCTGACAAGTGACCATGTGGCCAAAGCTACCCAGCATGAGCTAAGTAGTATCTAACCTACCAAGTCATAAAGCTGGCAAGCCTAACAGCAATCATGATAAAGGAAGCAGTACATCTGGGATCAGGTGTGAGCAGGGCCAGAGTGTGAATGTAAGCTATGCTAATAGATGGCCCAGACCCCATGACATCCATCACCATTATACCAATGTCTCTCCCTTAGACAAGACTTGTGGCCACATTGAGTGTGCCTTACAGACAAGCTGACGGAGAAGAGGAAAGGGCTGAGACTGAGTCAATGAAGTGTAAGCTTGGTTTGGGCATGCTAGCCAAAAATGGACTGCTGTGGCACTGTAGTCCCATTCAGGGTGGTCCCCAAAATCAACGGTAAATAGAAATCCTCTCATTAGACTGAGCACATGGTCACTCACTTTGTGTGGGAAGAGAAGTGGCCTGAAGTAGTAGTATATAACTCAGGGCCATGAAAAATGATGACTAGGCTGGTTAGCCAGGGGCCTGGAAAGAGAAAGGGTATAAGACTGGGGACTGGGGAAAGAGGACGTAGATGGACCTACGGGAGTGGGCCTACGGAGTCAAGACCTTTGCAATGCAGGTTAGTGCCCACTAGGGGGCATCCATCACGGAAGAGGCACTTCACTCTGTGAAGACAGGGTTCCTTTCTTCAGGATGCAGCCCTAAATCAAAGACTTTTATATGAATTGATATCCCTAATAGGTAGGATACATTGGCCCAGAAACCAGGGAATTAGATTGGGAAAGGTCCCGCATACCAGCATTCCCAGTGTCCCACTTGGCAATTAATGCTTGTCATTGCTGCAACATTAGACTCTGGTTCCCAGAGGAAAACACTTGTGCCAGGGGACATGGTAAGTGTCCCATTAAACTTTAAGCCTTGGCTGCTGCCTAGTCACCTTGGGCTCCTTGTGCCAAAAGACCAGAAGGCAATGTCCCCGTGTTAGCTGGGGTGATTGACCTGCTTGTAGAGGGAGGTAGGGCTGCTGTTCCACAGTGAAGGCAGGGCAGAATAAGTCTGACACTCTGGTGACCTGTTGGGGGCTTTTATTGGTGATCTCCTGCCTACTTTTGGTGGTAAGTTGGTGAGTGCAGCAGCCATGGCTTGAGAACAGCAAAATGACCAGAAACTTGGGGATGATGGTTTGGATCATCCTACCAGGTTAGACACCTTGACTGGCAAAGGCGACAGTTAAGAAGAGTATAAAATGAGTGACCTTGAGGCCAGCTGCAGCTACTCAGGCAATATACCATCCCTCTAGTCTTTATCTTATAAGTGGTGAAGAGATCAACCAGAATTTCAGAAGAGCTGTTCCCAGGTGGATTGGACTTATTCAAAGCCAGTAGAGTTGATCAGTGCAAGATATGGCCTGTAGAGGATGCTCTGGTGTATCACCCAGATCTCTCCTTTTAGGGCCAAGGCCCCCATTTCCTTAGCTGCCATGAATGTTGGCTACTGAACGCTCACATCTGAGCCTTCCAGGAATTGCCCCTCACTGAAGGGAGCTTCTGGCCCAAAAGGCTGGGGATCCTTGGCTCAATTTGGGACAATTCAAAAGGACCATCTCAGCTCCAGAGCACCCTGGTAGAATTGGCTGAGGCCTCTGTTGCATCTGCAAGGCAGCTCAGCTCTTCTCTCTGCTCATTCCAGCTTCCTCACTCCTTTACAGGTGTCATTCCCAAGAGCAAGCAAACAAACATCCACACAAAAACACCTGTCGCAGAATCTGTTTCCTGGGGAGTCTCACCCCCAAGAGTCCAGAATTTTCTGCATGCTCTTGACATGAGTAGGGGCGTTTGCCCATCCACACAATGGTTCAACTACTGTAGATGAGGGAGGATGATATAAAGCAGAGCTCCTACTAACCCTGTGTGAGCATACAGGATGAGCAAGACATCAGCCTTTGCGGTTGAAGTCACTGAGCTCTGATGGATGTTTATTACCACAGTACAATCTAACCACCTGACTGATAGAGAATCAACACAATGATTCTGCCTTTAAAAATTTATAGATTCTGGGCAGGGCGCGGTGGCTCAAGCCTGTAATCCCAGCACTTTGGGAGGCCGAGGCGGGTGGATCACGAGGTCGAGAGATCGAGACCATCCCGGTCAACATGGTGAAACCCCGTCTCTACTAAAAATACAAAAAAATTAGCTGGGCATGGTGGAATATGCCTGTAATCCCAGCTACTCAGGAGGCTGAGGCAGGAGAATTGGCTGAACCCGGGAGGCGGAGGTTGTGGTGAGCCGAGATCTCGCCATTGCACTCCAGCCTGGGTAACAAGAGCGAAACTCCGTCTCAAAAAAAAAAAAAAAAATTTATAGATTCTAGACCCCATTCAGAGGTGGCCAATCTTAATGCATGAAGCAAATGTAGTTCTGCACTTCTGGCTGTCAAACTAGAGTCAAGCTAGAAAGAGTTAAACAGAGTCAAAGAGGCTCAGTGCCATCATATGGTCTTTTCTTTTTCTTAAATTTAATTTTAATTATTTTTGAGACAGAGTCTTGCTCTGTTGCCCAGGCTAGAGTGCAGTGGCACAATCTCGGCTCACCACAACCTTCGCCTCATGGGTTCAAGCGATTCTCCTGCCTCAGCCTCCTGAGTAGCTGGGATTACAGTCATGTATCACCATGCCCAGATAAAATTGGGGCTCTTCTTGAGCCTGACTGGGAGTTGCAGGATGGAACTCAAAGTTGCTTGGGGTGCTTGTCAGACAAGTCTGGGACAAGGGGATGAATTACCAGTCCGCAGGTCCTAGTTAGAATCGGCTGGCTAATTTACATGTGTTTTCAGGTCACCGCCAAGAGCTTTTTGCAGACAATCCAGATGGGTCTGGACTTAAGTGAGAAGTGAGTCATCAGCGCCTGTGTCAATGAGAAAAATAAAGATTAATAAGTCCGTGTTGGGTTCCATGTCTTTTTTTAGTGGGAGGCATGAATCCAAGACAAAGGCCTTTGTACTACACAGTGCATTCTTTGACAACAGCCCTTGTTAAGGACCTTTCCAAGGAGTTTTAAGCAGTGATTTTTGCTGATGAAAGCTGACCAGGCAGGGAGCTTTACAATATGGTCCTATCTGTGTGGGTGGGTAGAAAAAATTTCTTGAGCCTGTGATTCATTTCTGACCTCCTTGTTAGTGTCCTGCAATATAACACAATGTTATCTGGCTTTGGAATGTGCTCCTGGCCTTAGCTGCTGAGGAAGAAACCACAGTCTCATCTGCTAATCTTTCATGAGAGTTAGGTTTTGGGAATTCATTTGTCATCTAATCAGAGTCACAGGCAGTACATCTGGCCTCTTCAATCCATTTTCTGCACAAGTCTTGGCCAGTTTACTATTTTTAATCCCATTTTGCTATTTTACTACTTCTGCTGACTGCTGACAATGTGGGCACTGACAACATTAAAGATTCTTTAGGCTTTACAACTTTAAGAACCAATCTATCAAACACATGTCCCTATGGCTGTAGCGTATTTTAAACCTAGTAATGAGATTTTCTGGAGGCTGTTTGATGGTCACCATTGTGTCTTGGAACACAGGTACATTTCTACCCATTTTGAAAAGACATACAGAAAATTTTCTTCCCAGTGCATTACTATCTGCAGCAGCAATATTGGAAAAGCAATTTCAGTTGTTTGTGAACTGGAAATGAAAGCAGAAGCTCTGGTGCAACACCATTCAAAAGAAATATGATGCAAATGACATATATCAGTGTAAATTTTCTAGAAGACACATTAGAGCCAATGAAAACCAGAAGATGAAATTAATACTACAATTTATTTAACACAATGTATCAAAACATCATTTTAACGAGTATCTCACTATTAATGAGATATTTTGGGTCGTTTATTCAGACTAGATCTTCAAAATTCAGTGTATATTTTAGGCTTACAGCACATTTCTATTCCAACTAGCCTCATCTGAAATGCTCAGTCGCCACATATTGACAGTGGCTGCTGTACTGCATAGCACACCTTTTATGGATATAGATAGTTCAACTTTTGCCTTTAAGTCAGTGGTTTGCCCCTTTTGCTGGCATGGAATTATATCAATGCCAGTATCATAGATTTTCATCTAATTAATGTGGGAGTAGAAGAAGGGGATTGCCTAGGTATCAGTATATTTTATATCTCCCTGGGTGATTCTAATGTATAATGAGGGCTGAGAACCACAGCTCTACGCAGCAGCAGTTTTGTACCCAAAGTCTTCAAAGTATGCAAAGGTATCAAACCTGAAGCCCTGCCACTCTAACCTGGATTGATAATCTGCCCACCATCTTCCCTCACTGCTGTAAGCTCAGCCCTGGTATCAGACTCTAGACCAACAACTTCAGTCTGGGAAGCTGGGCTGAGGAGCTCTGGGGCAGCCATGTTGCCCCATCATACACACTTTAGCTGCTGGCCTCACTCTGACCTTTTGGTTCTGGCTCTGACAAATCTGATTCTGCCATTATTTTTTACATTTTTACCAAGAAGAATGAGCTTGAATGTGTCTGCCTTCATCATTGGATTGTGCCCTACGTCTAAGTCTCTCTTGACTGCCTTCTGGGAAACTGCTCAGTGTCTCTAACCTTGTCAGTTCTCTCACAGGCCCTCTGCTGTCCTATCTACTTGTCTTCTCTGAGAAGACCTACTGTTGGACTCTACCCTTTCTCTCACCTACTCAGACACTTACCACCTCTTACCAGGTCCTTCTAATGCCGCAAACTCACTGCTCCTCCTTTTCCCCCCTTTGCCAGGTCCCATGTCTCTGGATACCAGGTCCCACCAGCCTGGCTGTTCTCTTCATCTCTGCCTGCTTTCTCCTAGCACCTGCTCCAGCTTCTCTCCCTCGCTCAACAACCTGCCCTGGCCAGTTCGCACCATAGCATCTTCAGCCCAGGCCCCTTTAGCACTCTATCACAATGGCTCTTCAACCTGCCCAGGAAACAGGTAGCTCTGCTTATTTCTATTTTTATTCCTCTCTCTTTTACTCTTTTATTTTACTTTTTTTTTTTTTAAGTCTCTTCTCCAGTTGCTTCTTCTGCTCTGCGTCTGCCATACCCAGAGGAGGGAATAAAGTCTAATAGTGGAACAAACACATTTCCCACACCAACCACAAGAGGTATTTGCCTCTGACCGAACTTACTGCCTGTGGCTGCTTCAGGGGCATGAATAAGGACTACAAAGCCAGTCGAAAAAATCCCTCCGGGAAATTTGATTTCAAGCTCGTAGAGTTTTGCCTCACAGCCTCTTGCACAGGAGTTATGCACGTTTTTTTCCCAAAAGTCCTGAGTATTGCTATCATCAGCCCTGGCAGTTCTGCTATGAGGGTATAGAACCCTTGGCTGAAAAGTTAATAATTTCCATGCTACTTTGCAAAAGCTTGCAGCTGGTGTCCCCGGAGTCAAACTTGTCAGATAAATAAAATTAAGGCTGTGAGGCTGTTATCTAAAACCTACCACAATTCTATTCCCAACAGAGATTTAGGGAGAGATGAAGATAGAGAGAAGAATTTCTAAATCAGTTCATCACACACACAGAGGCCAGGACTAAGAAGGCTCTTTTGTGTGAGGGAGAGCAGGAGGGATGACTTTCTCCAGCTGCTCCGGGCCACAGGGTGGAATTTCTGGAGCAGCTGGCCACTCTGGCTCTGTCCTTGGCTCTCTCCTAGAACTACTGAAGCATAAATTGGCCTGGCCGCTGAACAAATGTCAAGTTTGTCTGGAATCACTCAATGCTGTCCATTCACTTGAAATGCTAGAACTGAGCAGCAGCAATGGATGGGGTGAGCATTGCAGAACAGCAGCCTGAAGACTGTGGACTACTGAAGGATGGATGGATGGGTGGGTGGGGCTTATTATGCTGACCATGAATAGAATTTGCCCCTCTCTCTTGTATATAGTGAGATCATATTTTGAAACATCAATGGGTATACTTTTTATCCCTGATATGTTTTTATTTTTTTAGCTTTTCCACCATTAAAAAGTAAGAGATAATAAACAGTATCTTCTTCACAGGATTGCCATGATAATTAAATGAGATAATCTGGGGAAAGCTGTTTAGCCTTGGTATTAATTTACAGTAAGGGATCAATATATGGCAGCTATTGTCATTATCCACCACTAAAAAGTAAGAGATAAAAATAGTATCTTCTTCACAGGACTGCCATGAGAATTAAGTGAGATGATCTGGGGAAGGCTGTTTAGCTCCAGTATTAATTTACAGCAAGGGATCAATAGATGGCAGCTATTGTCATTATCCTCCCCATTTGATGCTAGTAAGTTGGTAGTACCTGGATCACTCCTGCCCCACTAGAAAACAGCTGCTGGCTTGAATTTATCCAGACCCTCACTCTTCCCTTTTAGAGGGAGAACAGCACCACTGAAGCTTCCCAGCACCAGTGTAGACAAGTCCTTCCCTCCCTCAAGTGGTCACACTGTCTGAGCTGGAAGGAAAAGAGAGCTGTGTGTATACTGAGGTTAGGGTTATAGAAGAGGTCTGCTCTTTGATTTTAAAAATTATAACATACAGGAGCATTCCTGTGTAGTTTCTCAAAAAATCTTATAGGAATGGAAGCTCTCATTGTTCATTTTAGGAGTCCAAGACCTGTGGCTCTGATGGCCCTTCAGACAGGAAAGAAATACAGAATGAAGTGGGTACAGAAGAGCTGGCAGTTCATCCTCCCTCAGCTCCTCTCCTGGGAATCTTCAAATAACCAGACCTGCAGTGATTCTCTGCAAATGGAGAGGCATCCCTTGCTCCCACCACTCCTGTACTGGCTCCAAAGATCTCTGCTTGCCCCAGATGTCAACTATAGTTCAAAAGGAAGCAGATCATAACTGGAATCTGGCCCTGTCAGGCACTAGCTGTGTCTCCTGGGCAAATTAATTCTCCCCTCCAAGCCCCTGAGCTGAGGGAGAAGCAAGAAGACAGGGCAGTCTTTGAGAAGTAGTGTTATCTGAGTTGAGTGGAAAGATGCTGGGGAAATCAGCCTTTTTGGCTAGAGGCATAGTCTGTAACTCCTCCAGGGGTCTTCTAAGTCCAAAGACTCCAAAGAAGTCGGGGCTGAGAGCAGACAGAGCCCTCTGTGGCTGTGCAGATGGAGACTGCTTGATGAGAGCCAAGCCCCCTCCTCCCCACCTGCTGCTGATAGAGACAGCAAAGGCTGGACTTTGGCAGAAAGGTGGCTTGTCAAGTAGGCAGCCTCCATGCATGCTTAAGACCTAGATTTCTTGTTGAAAAAGTACATATACTAATTCCAAGAGGACTGTTCTTGAAAGCAGAACAGCTGCTGCATTTTCTCCATGATGTCACCTGTAACTCTCACAACTTTTGTTTTTCTGATGCTAGGCAACAATAATAACAAATCATTTTCACCAGTAAAAACTTTCATCTGTAATCACAGTTAATATGCATGTTTTTAAAAACTGTATTTCAGAAAGGGTCTCCAGTCCTTCAACATAACATCCAAAACACTAGTTCTGCTATGAGAGATATAAACACGTAAGTGAAGTAGATAAGGCATGCAGCTGGGAAGAGATCCATTTGTCATGAACACGCAGAGCAGAGGTGGGAGCAGTGAGGTGGCAGAGAACCCACGTGCCCCATAAAGAACACGACCAATGGCCACGTGTGGTGGCTCATGCCTGTAATCCCAGCACTTTGGGAGGCCAAGATGGGCAGATTACCTGAGGTTGGAAGTTCGAGACCAGCCTGACCAACATGGAGAACCCGTCTCTACCAAAAATACAAAATTACCCGGGCGTAGTGGCGCATGCCTATAATCCCAGCTACTCGGGAGGCTAAGGCAGGAGAATTGCTTGAACCCAGGAGGTGGAGGTTGCAGTGAGCTGAGATGATGCCATTGCACTGCAGTCTGGGCAACAAGAGTAAAACTCCATCTCAAAAAAAAAAAAAAAAAAGAAAGAAAGAAAGAAAGAAAAAAGAAAAAAAGAACACCCCAAACATGGAAATTCAGCTCTGGGGAGCAATTAAATTAGTGAAAGTAAAATTTTTTATTTTATAAGATTTTTCTCAGGATTCCCTTAATAAAGAGTTGTTCTGGATCACTTACAAAGTAGTCTGACTTACAAAAAGCTCATCTGTTTGCAACATGAAATGTTTGTGAAAGCACAGTGGTTGGCTGCAACAAGAAAGGAGGGATCTACAGTTTATATGAAAATGGCAGAGGCAACGTCCAGGTGACTTGCAGAAGCACTTTTCCTGGAATTCTCAGAAGAATTTATTTCCTAAGGGATTGTCCTAGTGAATCATCACTACGACCAGTACAACTGAGACAACTGTCAGCTTACGAGTAAAGTGATGAGGAAGGAACAGGGAATATTTTGTCACACCAGCATCAAAGATGATGAAGGATGTTGGAGATGGACCAGGACTAGTGAAGCAAGCTTGTGTGAGTCTGCGACAGGGCTTCAGCCCGCAGAGGGGTCATCGGCCAGGAACCAGACAGGCAGTTAAGAACCAAGGAGTTCATGGAAGCCAAAGGATAAGGCAAAGCTGTGGTTCTGAAGTCAGTAAAGAACTAGGGGTTCAAGCTGGGTACAGTAGCTCACACCTGTAATCCCAGCACTTTGGGAGGCCAAGGCAGGCGGATCATGAGGTCAGGAGTTCGAGACCAACCTGACCAACATGGTGAAACCCTGCGCCTACTAAAAATACAAAAATTAGCTGGGTGTGGTGGTCGTCACCTGCAATCCCAGCTACTCAGAAGGCTGAAGCAGGAGAATCTCTTGAATGTGGGAGATGGAGGTTGCAGTGAGCTGAAATCGTGCCATTACACTCCAGCCTGGGCAACAGATCGAGACTCTGTCTCAAAAACAACAACAACAACAACAATAACAACAACAACAACAACAACACTACTAGGGGCTCAAATGTCCGGAGACTTCATACAGGCAGAAACCAGAGTTACAGGTAATATGAAGACTGGAGTATTCTTTAGCTCCAGCCAAGGAACCTCAGGCCCTGTAGGCATGGAACAGATGAACCACATCTTACACGTATGGGATCACTTGTCTGCAAGGTAGAGCCAGAGGTCGGGCTGGAAACGGGGACTCACATGTAATGGTTTATCTTTGGAAAAGATGATGCCATAACGTCCAAAGAACAGGAAATTAAATTTTATTCTCTGCTGCCTCCCCGTCTATCTTATACTCCCAAGATCTAATCTTTCTGTAATTCTTGTAACCTGGGTAAGGTACATAGTCAACTTGTCAGGTATCCAATAAGAGAGATAAGATGCTCTTTCCAAAGCCACATCTACTGCATATTACTGGACTAAAGGGAGTTCTCCCAGGAAGGAAATTAAAACTCAAGGACCTCAGCATTTGACTTGCCTTTTTCCTTCCTGCTCCTGCAAAGCTGCAGATATGATAACTGGTACCCTAGCTTGGAGAAGACCCAGATGGTCTCCACCAAGGAGGTACAAGAGATGTCAACAGTCTCTTCTGCCTACCCTATCACTTTGGGATATTGAAAGCAAGTAAGAAAGCAGGAAGAGAGACAGTGGTCCAAAGCACTCTCTGCCTGCTTCAAGCATTTAACACAGAGTTATTCCTGAGTACAGGTATCCTGAGCAGAATGACTAACAGGGAGAAGATGACTGAAGATCAAGCTTCGAAGCAGTGTTGTGCATATTTGGCTTAATGCAAGTGAGAAAGGGGAAAGCTAAAGGAGAAGAAGCAAAAGGCAGCCAAGGCAAATTACTGCAGATATTTTGTTCTTCTGTATCAGGTAGTACTGATGATGGTTTTTTTACTTATAAAACATAATGGGAGTAATAAATAGCAATATATGAATAGCAACATAACTGTACATATTATAAAATAACTTTTCGTGTCATTATTTATTTATTTATTTATTTTTATTTTTATTTTTTGACATAAGAGTTTTGCTCTGTCGCCCAGGCTGGAGTGCAGTGGCACAATCTTGGCTCACTGCAACCTCCACCTCCTAGGTTCAAGCGATTCTCCTGTTTCAGCCTCCTGAGTAGCTGGGATTACAGGCACCTTTTACCATGCATGGCTAATTTTTGTATTTTTAGTAGATGTTGCCCAGGCTGGTCTTGAACATCTGACCTCAGGTGATCTGCCCACCTCAGGCTCCCAATGTGCTGGGATTACAAGCGTGAGCCACTGCGCCCGGCCTCGTGTCATTTTATGTAAAATAATACATAACAATACTTTATTAATATATGACTAATGGTAAGATTTTTCTGGCTTGTTTTTCTACCATTTCATTTATACTTTTAGCAATTTTATTTTCCATTAATATAATTGAAGGCAATGTGAGTTGCTCTCGGCAAATGAAAGACTGGAAGTTGATAATTGATTCTTTTTAATTTTGAAAAGAATACGATGATGCAACTGTTACTGAGCTATTAAGAGTTTTTATAGACTATGGAAACAAATAAATTTATCAGATAGGCTGGGCGTGGTGGCTTACGCCTGTAATCCCAGCATTTTGGGAGGCCAAGACAGGCAGATCACGAGGTCAAGAGATCCAGACCATCCTGGCCAACATAGTGAAACACCATCCCTACCAAAACCACAAAAATTAGCCAGGTGTGGTGGCACGTGCCTGTAGTCCCAGCTACTCAGAAGGCTGAGGCAGAAGAATCTCTTGAACCTGGGAGGTAGAGGTTGCAGTAAGTCAGTATTACACCACTGCACTACAGCCTGGGCAACAAGAGCAAAACTCCATCTCAAAAGCAACAACAACAACAAAAAAAATCAGACAAATTTCTAGTAAATTATTTTGAAATATATAAATTTTAGTATATCCACAGCTAGTGATTCTCATGAACAATTTTTCTAAAAAGATTTCACTCTTCTTATAAATCAATTTCATGTAGTCTGAATTTAATTTTAAAGTAATTTTATACAATGGCATTTAAAATTTTCATCTACTATTTTCTACAACTTGTGAAAGTCATGCAAGAAACCAAAAGTGGCTTCATGGCTTTATACAATGCAGGCTGTTTATGCATTCTATCACTACATCCTCAATTACAAAGGAAATGATGTATAAAATTGTCCTTGTTATATTAAAAATTGGTTCACCTAACCCTCTGTATGAAAATAATGTTCTTTTCCATTGAATTCAATAAACTTTAAATTTAATTTCTATTTCAAGGCTGTGGGTCTTTTCTTTGTACTGTTACAGCAGTTTTCAAAACCAGAGTCTAATCTCATTAAAGAATAATTCCTTGGGATGCTTTATTGCAATGTATATGCCTTTATTTTGTAATAATTTACAAAGTTTACTGCCTGAGCACTGGCATCAACTGGCTTGGCATTCAGGCCACCATTAGTATTTGTGCAGATGGTGCAGAGATGATGCTAGGGTTTGAATATGTGTCCCCTTCAAAACGTATGTTGAAACTTAACCCCCAATTCGATAGTATTTCGAGGTGGGGGCTTTAGGAGGTAATTAAGGCATGAGGGCAGGTCTCTTATGAATGGAATTATCAACATTATAAAAGAGGTTCCAGGGCTGGGTGCAGTGGCTCATGCCTGTAATTCCAGTGCTCTGGGTGGCTGAGGTGAGCGGATCATGAGGTCAGGAGTTCAAGACCAGCCAGACCAATATGGCGAAACCCCAACTCTAATAAAAATACAAAATTAGCCGGGCATGGTGACAGATGTCTGTAATCCCATCTACTTGGAAACTGAGGCAGGAGAATTGCTTGAACCCAAGAGATGGAGGTCCCGAGATCGCGCCATTGCATTCCAGCCTGGGCAACAAGAACAAAACTCTCTGAAAAAAAAAAAAAGTACTAAAAAGAAGTTCAAGGAAGCTATTCAGCCCTTTTGCTCTTCCTCTCTTTCTCCACATAAGGACACAGTATTCTTCCCTTTTGCCCTTTTAACCCCTCTGCCCTGTGTGGGGACAAAGCAAGAAGGCCCTTCCTAGTCACCAAATGCTAGCATCTTGATCTTGAACATCCCAGCCTCGGGAACTGTAAGAATACATTTCTGTTCTTCACAGTTTACTCAGTCTCATCTGTTTTGGTGGAACAGCACTAACAAACTAAGACAGAAGGGTTCTGGGGACAGGTGGGTGATCTGGCTGCCACCAGAGATCCCGCCACCCCTCTCATGCAGAGTCCTCCCTCTCTCAGGGCTATGGCTGCATGGGCCACCACTGCGGCTCTGCTACTGCTGCACTGTCATCGTTTTTGGTCTGGGCCTGGGTCCTGCTGCAGGCTGCCAGGCCAACCACTGGGCATGCATGTGCCCCTGCCCACTGTGGTGGTCGACTCAGGCCCGTGCCTATCCCACTGCCATCGTGGGATCCTCTGCCCCCACCCATGCACCACGCCACTATCTGACTTCATTTACAAAACACAAGAGCAATATAAAATCAGTAAAATAAGAAAAATCATAGCAGTGACAGCAGAGTGTTAAAACAAGCACACGGCTCCTTGTGAGGGTGGGCCTGGGTGATGGCATGGGCTACACTCCCATGAAGCCAGCCCTGCTTGTGGGACAGGGTCAGGAATGTGATGGGGGCCCCATGCTGGATCTGACATGTCTGGACAGGTGTAACTGAGTAGTAGGGTAAGTCCTCCACATCAATCTTCTGTTTTTCCTGTACAAAAAACACAAGGAAGTGTGTGCTTCACAAAGGACTGGGTTGGGAGAATAAGATGTGTCAATTCCTGGATCCTGGCCCAGCCTCAAGGATGGGCATCTGACTGAGCCCTTTGCAGAGTAAGATCACAAGCAGAAGCTGACGGAGCCGTTTTTCTCAAGGGCCCTGTGGATGTGGAGAAATCTACAGGGATGCTTGGGGGCTCCTGCATGGCTAAGAGCAGTAAGCCAGGTAGTGGATCACTGAGCACTCCAGAAAGACCCAGTTGCTCTGGTCTCTCAGGGCAGCTGCTCTTGGGGCACTGCCATAGTTTTTCACTGTAGAGATCAGCAGCAGCAGGTATAGCAGCAACCTGACCTCACAGGCCTTCCTGCTTTGCACTGAGGAGCCAGGCAGGAGAGGATCAGGACCTGTAGGAAGCCAGGATGATAGAGGACTATTTTTGAGCTGTTGTGAGGCATGCTCAGCAAAGGGGGAAGACCCGGTAAAACGGGGTTAGAATCATTCCTGGAACTCTGTTTGTAACCAAGTGTCCTAGGGAAGACTGGCTATAGATGTGATCTTGGTGTTGAGCATTTAAAGGCCCAAGATGGACCAGCTCTCTGGAGGTCGACAGTGTGTGTAAGCAGGGGAGAAATACCGTTTAACCTCGTGAGAAGAGAAGAGACATTCTAACTGTAAAAGCTGCCTAGGGAAGGCATGGGCTGCCTTCACTCAGTTCCAACACAGACTGTGGGACTCTGGGGTTTGAATTGTGGGGAGAAGACATAGGAAGAGGGTGGGCGTAAGAAGAGGGGGTGTTTTTCAAAGTGCTGCTGGAGGGACTACTTGCATCAGCAACATTTATTTATTTATTTATTTATTTATTTTTGAGATGGAGTCTCACTCAGTTGCCCAGGCTGGAGTGCAGTGGCACAATCTCAGCTTACTGCAACCTCCGCCTCCCGGGTTCAAGCAATTCTCCTGCCTCAACCTCCTGAGTAGCTTGGATTACAGGCGGGTACAACCACACTCAGCTAATTTTTGTATTTTTAGTTAAAGATGGGGTTTCAACCCTGTTGGTCTGGCTGGTCTCGAACTCCTAACCTTGTGATCCACTCATCTTGGCCTCCCAAAGTGCTGGAATTACAGGCGTGAGCCACCACACCTGGTTTAGTATTCTTATTTTCATGGTAATATAATTATTTGCAGAGATGCAGTCAGAGTCTCTTCTCCTTGAACAATTCAAAGGTTCCTCAGAAAACTCAAAATAGAGCTAGCGTATTTTCCAGCAATCCTACTCCTAGATATGTACCCAAAAGAAAGGAAATCAGTATATCAAAGAGACATCTGCACTCCCAAGTTTGTTGTAGCACTATTCACAGTAGCCAAAATTTAGAAGCAACCTAGTGTCCATCAACGGATGAATGCATAAAGAAACTATGGTACATATACACAATGGAGTACTATTTATCCATTAAAAAGAATGAGATCCTGTCATTTGCAACAACATAAATGGAACTAGAGATTATTATTATAAGCAAAATATGCCAGGCACAGAAAGACAAATGTCACATGTTCTTATTTATTTGTGGGATCTAAAAATCAAAACAGATTGGCACAGTAGCTCATGCCTGTAATCCCAGCACTTTGGGAGGCTGAGGCAGGCAGATCATTTGAGATCAGGAGTTCAAGACCAGCCTGACCAAGATGGTGAAACATGGTCTCTACTAAAATACAAAAATTAGCCAGACGTGGTGGTGGGCACCTGTAATCTCATCTACTTAGGAGGCTAAGGCAGGAGAATCACTTGAATCCAGGAAGCAGGGGTTTCAGTAAGCCAAGATCCCTCCACTGCACTTCAGCCTGGGTGACAGAGCTAAACTCCCTCTCAAAAATAAAAATAAACAAAAATAAAAACATTGAGCACATGGAGGTAGTAGAAGGATGGTTATCAGAGGCTGGGAAGGGTAGTAGGAGAGTGATGGGGGAAGATAGGGATGGTTCATAGGTACAGAAAAAAAAAGAATGAATGAATAAGCACAACAGGGTTACTATAGGCAATAATAATTTGATTGTATATTTAAAAATAACTAAAAGAATGTAATTGGATTGTCTGTAACACAAAGGATAAATGCTTGATGGGATGGATACTCTATTTTCTATGATATGATTATTATGCATTTCATGCCTGTATCAAAACATCTCATGTACCCCCATAAATATATATACACAGTGGACTCATAAAATAAAAAGAGTATGTTCTCTTTATAAGACATAATTAGAAACACTGGTTATATAACCAAGGCTTTGACTGGAATGTCATATTTGAAAATGATACACAGATTCACACAGGACCAGACAGTTTTAAGAAATCAAGGCTGACTATACGGAGACTACAAAAACCCTCTTAGAAAAATCTTGGCTTTGGCCAGGCACGGTGGCTCACGCCTGTAATCCAAGCACTTTGGGAGGCCGAGGCGGGTGGATCACCTGAGGTCAGGAGTTGGAGACCAGTCTGACCAACATGATGAAACCCTGTCTGTACTGAAAATACAGAATTAGCCTGGTGTGGTGGCACATGCCTGTAATCCCAGCTACTTGGGAGGTTGAGGCAGGCGAACAGCTTGGAGGCGAAGGTTATAGTGAGCCGAGGTCTTCCCATTGCACTCTAGCCTGGGAAACAAGAGCAAAACTTCATCTAAAAAAAAAAGAAAGAAAGAAATAAAAAGAAAAACTTGGCTTGGTACCTGGCTTACAGTATTTCTAACCTTATGGGTGAGCAAGGAAGGTCACTTCCCAGCAGACCCAGGAAACTTTGGGGACCCCAACAAGAGGAATGAACCCAAATCTATAGGTATAGATTTGGTGAGTTCCTGGCTTGGCTGTCTGGTCTTGAGAAGCATTTTTAAAGTCTTAGCTGAGATTCGTCATGGAGATGTCCAGCAAAGAAAACTTCAAAAGGTCTATGTGATCAATTACAATTTTCACTGCAACTTACCTAAATAGGTCAGATCTAATAAGATTTGACTTATTTTGCAAGCAAGAATAATCTTAGTTTGATTATCTTTAATCAGAAATGGGGCTGACTATAGAGAACACTCTGTGTTTCAGTGAAAAACTATAGCACACCCTTGTGGGTCATCGGATTCTGGTCTTGTTTATTGCCTTGGAGGTTTTGTTATCCACCTGTAACTGGACTCTGCTGTCATGCACGTTTTGACGCTCTTTCATCCACATCTTCCATCATCTACCCTGAGAAATATGTCTATGCCATCACCAAAGACATTCACACTGCAAACCAGGAAATCTGTCAGCTTGCCACTGCCATCCTCACTCCACCATCTAAAGATGTCTCGAGTCCAGTGTGTAGCAATCTTGGCTGCCCTCTGGACTCAGAAACTGGTTTATTGTCTGCTCCAACCACTCGTCTTTGTATTGCTTATTATTTTCATAGAAATTCGACTCATTAAACATTCTCTCCTACCAAATCTCCACACATGGTTCAGCTAGTCCTTAATGAATAAAGGCAACTGAACAAAGAACAGACTTATATTGTTCAGAGGAAAGAAAAATGTCCTTTTTTTGCACAAGAGGAAGGATGGACAAAAACTCTCAAAACTCCCTCTTTGACGAGAGCTTAGTCTAGGCCTCACCCTTGGGCCTCAGTTTCTGAAAGAATCCTGCCGAAGTGGTTTAGAGAGAATTTTTTTTCTGGACCCAACAAGTCAGACTGGAGGGGTCCTCTTTGCCACTGGCATCTGGAGAGCTCAGGGTAGCAGGTCATTGGAATTTGAGGTAGCCCAGCTCATTAAAGCCTGAGTTTCCCTTGAGACTCCATCCCCTGCAGGAGGAGTCAGAATAGGGTGGATGGTGAGATTAACTCCGATCACAGGGGTGTGCCTACTTTGTGGAATTAAATATTTTCTCCAGATCTGTTGTTCCCATTTGCTGGGTGAGGAGGAAGAGCCGTGGGGATTCCTGGGACTTCTTTTTTCCCAGACTTTGTACTAACTGGTTGTACGACCTACAGGCAAGCCCTTTAGGCACAGAGGGTGGGACACATGATGTCTAAGATTCCTTCAGATCATTCTCCCGGGGGCTTTGTCACCTCCTGTCCTCCTCGCCAGCCTCATCAAAGGTTTGCACCATTTGTTGTTCCTCAGACTCATTCCTGTGGCTCTCTCACCTACTGCTCCAGCTGGGCCCTTGCAGGTGTGAAACCACCTTTTACAAGGTGGCAGGAGGGAAGCAGTTATGACATTTGTTTCCTTCTTATCCTCCTGCACTTTGCTCAAAAAGCCTCTTTAAATTTTTTTCCTTCCCAAACAGTTTTTCAGATTTTACTTTAAAATTGTTTAATTGTGGCCGGGTGTGGTGGCTCATGCCCTGTAATCTTGGCACTTTGGGAGGTCAAAGCGAACAGATCACTTGAGGTCAGGAATTCGAGACTAGCAACATGGTAAAACCCCGTCTCCATTTAAAAATACAAAAACTAGCAGGGTGTGGCGGTACTCGCCTGTAATCCCAACTACTTGGGAGGCTGAAGCAACAGAATCACTTGAATCTGGGAGGCAGAGGTTGCAGTGAGCCGAGATCACACCACTGTACTCCAGCCTGGCGACAGAGAGAGACTCCATCTCAAAAAAAAAAAAAAAAAAAAAAAAAAAAATGGTTGGATTGCTTTTCCCTGGAATGGTTCTCCTGTCCCTCTTTGGTGTGTGAGGAGCCACCACTTTGTCAATCTCTCTCAGGTTCCAGGCTCCTTCCCCTCCCTCCCGGCATCCCTTCCTCCCTATCAAGCTCCACTCATATTCATAACCTCCCATCCCTCTGTGGCTACCTTGTGATGCGGGTATGATGAGCCATATTTCAGCCATGGACACAATAAAGAAGACTCAGGGTGGCTGGCACATGCCCAGGGTTCCGCTGCCTGTGGTGGGATGTGGTTTAGAATGGGGCCTGTTTCTAAAGCCTGTGCCCTGAAGCCTTGAGGCACCCCCTATGGAGGAAGCACTAGCAGGCAAGTTCCCCGAAGGCTAGAATCTTTGTTCAATTCAGTGTCCAGTCCCCAGCACCTCGGGAGATGCCTGGCATATGGTAAACACCCAGTAAATATTTGCTGAATGAATGAGTGATAAGCGAAGGTCAAGGCCAGTAGTTCTCGGTCCAGGATGCACATTAGAATTAGTTGGGGAGATCTAAAAAAATGTGAATGCCTGGGCCTTATGCCTGGAGATTCTGAATTAATTGATCTGGGTTAAGACCCAGGAATCCTTTTTTTTTTTTTTTTTTTTTTTTTTTTTTTTTTTTTTTTGAGACAGAGTCTTGCTCTGTTGCCAGGCTGGGAGTGCAGTAGTGCAATCTCGGCTCACTGCAACCTCTGCCTCCCGGGTAGCTGGGACTACAGGTGCGTGCCACCATGCCCAGCCAATTTTTGTTTTTAGTAGAGACAGGGTTTCACCATGTTGACCAGGATGGTCTCCATCTCTTGACCTAGTGATCCGCCCACGTTGGCCTCCCAAAGTGTTGGAATTACAGGCATGTGCCACGGCGCCCAGCTGTAATCAATCTTTTTTTTTTTTTTAAGTTTCCTAGATGATTTCAATGCACACCCCAGAGTAGTATTTTTCAACCACAGGCATGAACCAATGAGACAAATTGTTAGAACCCACCCAGGACCCTCGCCTCCCCAGTTGCTTTCCCTCTTACGTACACAGCCTTAAGTAGCTCTTTCCCAAGAGTGTCTTGAGGCTGCATGGCAGCAGGGCCCTGGGCCTGGTCCCCTAAACCATTTTTTCTTCCTAGGTCTCTGGGCCTGTGATGGGAGGAACTGTCCCCCCCGCTTTCTTCCTCTCCTTTGCTCCTGTCATCCACAGGAGAGTCTGAATTGGAAGCTTTCTAAGCTGTAGCATAATTTTAACTGGGAAATACACAGGAACTGGATTACAGCCTTGGTTACTAGTGAAGAAGGCAAACTGGTAGCTTCCTAAGCTGCAGCATGCTTTTAACTAGGAAATACAAAGGAATTGGATTTATAGCCTTGGTTATTAGTGAAGACAAATTCTAAAAGGCATTAAGTCATTCAGTCCCAAGCTACGAAGCAAGTGATTAAGAACTTGCTGTGTTCTAGACACTGAATTATGCCCTAAAAATGTCCAGAGCTTGCCTCGAGGTTTTGTGAGGTAGCCAGATGTTTTACAAGTTTGTCTGAGGACATTCCAGGGAAATAGTCTGACCATGTCGGAAGACAAGTAACACCTGGATTTATAATGAGGCATTGCCCTTCTGCTTAGAGAATACCAAAGGGTGGTTTTTATTCAAAGATTTTCCCACTCCACATAAGACAGCACTTTATTACCCACCATACTGAGCTGATTCCTAATTGTCCCCATATCTGCACTTTGTGTCTGCAGTGTTAAAGCCTTTGAGGGGTCAGATTGTTAAAGTCTATCCATGCATAGCTTTTGGTTCAGAGAAACTGAAGGTTTACCTTAGGAGTAAGTCATCAAGTTTCTGTAGGTGGCGAGGAGATTTCTAGAAGAAAGGAATTGAGACTCTACTTGCTTTCTTCTGGGAGGTTCAATGTTTTTAGAACTTATATAATGGGTTTCAGTTTTTAAAAGCTGATTGACTACAGTTGTTCATTTCTCTGCCCTATCAAAACCTTGCCAAAATGACAGTAGAGGATAAAAAAGGGCACAAGGACAAGGAGAACAGGAGAGGAACAGCAGACAAGACATTTACATGAGTTTTTGGAGGACAAATAGCAAATGAAGAAGTGGTTGCTGACTCAGCAGACAGGAGCAAAGTATAACTGGCTGGACACGGTGGCTCAAGCCTGTAATCCCAGCACTTTGGGAGGCCAAGGTGGGTGGATCACAAGGTCGAGAGATCGAGATCAACCTGGTCAACATGGTGAAACCCCATCTCTACTAAAAATACAAAAAATTAGCTGGGCATGGTGGCGTGTGCCTATAATCCCAGCTACTCGGGAGGCTGAGGCAGGAGAATTGCCTGAACCCAGGAGGCGGAGGTTGCAGTGAGCCGAGATCGCGCCATTGCACTCCAGCCTGGTTAACAAGAGCGAAACTCCGTCTCAAAAAAAAAGTATAACTTAAGGGTCTATCATTTTAAAAAATTGGCATGGGGCCAGGCGCGGTGGCTCACACTTGTAATCCTAGCACTTTGGGAGGCCGAGGCGGGTGGATCACGAGGTCAAGAGATCGAGACCATCCTAGTCAACATGGTGAAACCCCGCCTCTACTAAAAATACAAAAAATTAGCTGGCATGGTGGCGCGTGCCTGTAATCCCAGCTACTCAGGAGGCTGAGGCAGGAGAATTGCCTGAACCCAGGAGGCAGAGGTTGCGGTGAGCCAAGATCGTGCCATTGCACTCCAGCCTGGGTAACAAGAGTGAAACCCCGTCTCAAAAAAAAAAAAAAAATTGGCATGAAGAGGAACCCAGAGAAATCCTCTTAAGGCTTGGGATTTGGAGGCTCTGCTGAGAAAAGGGATGAGGCATTGGTCTGAAAACAAGAGTCATTGATTGAAAGTCTGCAGAGTTGGCCGGGCACCGTGGCTCACGCCTGTAATCCCAGCACTTCAGGAGGCTGAGGCAGAGGGAATCACAAGGTCAGGAGTTCGAGACCAGCCTGACCAACATGGTGAAACCCGATTTCTACTAAAAATACAAAAAATTAGCTGGGTGTGGTGGTGCTGCCTGTAATCCATGCTACTCAGGAGGCTGAGGGAGGAGAATTGCTTGAAGAGGTGCAGTGAGCTTAGATCATGCCACTGCACTACAGCCTGGGCAACAGAACAAGACTCCATCTCCAAAAAAAAAAAAAAAAAAAAAAGAAAGTCTGGATAGAGTGTTGTGTTGGGATCCCAGTTCCCCTCCTCAACTCACATAGCCAGGAAGCTGATACTTGAGTTTGTTCCTGTGAAAATGATGGCTCAGGGTTTGAAAATCTTAAAGAAAAACCAATTAGCTGACAGCTCTATGCAGACACTGCAGAGCTTCCTACAAGACTTTCAGTGCCTCACTCTTAAAAATGAAGAGATAGCCAAGGATATTTCACATGAGGAAAGCTTCCAACATAGAAGAGACAAAATATCCAGAAAAGAAAAATGAATGTAGGGGGAAACAGACAATGTAGAAAATGTTAGAAATGATACTGCATCATAAAACAAGAACAGGATGCTATGAGAACTATAAAACCGGAAAGAGTCTCTGGGAAAAAAATAAATGAAAGTGATGTGGTTAAGCCTACAGAAAATTCAGTGGAATAAGTTAAGGATGATGGAGTATTTCAGGGGGGAGGGGGGATAACACTGCAGAAAAGCAAGCAACTATGAAACAAATAGATTATAAGTTCCTGGAAAAACTAAGTGCCATATAAGTACTGAAGCGTACTATAGCCCACTTCTTGATTCAACCATGGAAAATATTTGTATAGCCAAAATGAAATACAGACTGTCAATTTAACCAAACATCATGAAATAACTATGTTTGGAAGATGCAAGAGGCAAAATGAGAAGGAGCATTAGTACATGAAAAGTAAGTTCTCATCTACCATGGTGGGAAGTCTAACACAGAAAATGGTTAAAAACGACAGGTTAAAACTGAGGGGGGAAAATAGAAGCAAATTCTAGAAGAGCTAGCCAAAAGCGTTGTGGATACTTGCCCTAGGCAACAGAACTGGAGAATGGGGTGGTGGAAGGTGTGGGTAAAGGCCTGGGGGTTTCAACATGGGCCCTTTAGTGTCATTTGTCTTTTAAGTTATGAACATCTGACACTTATATGAAAAATTAATTATTGACAAAAAAACTGCTAAGGATTGAGACAGGTGGCTTGAAATCAATGAATAACAACAAAAGATTCCATAGACTTCCTATGACGCACAGTAAGAACTCAAAAAGTGTCAATAACTATTATTGTCATATAGCATTATCAGTGGAGAAGCCAGCAGACTTTGCAAGACCATTGCCCGTTTGTGACTGGCCTTTGTCTATAACTGGCAGGTATTTCTCATGCGTCAGCTGCAGTATCTAGATTTGGTTGGAGAGCTGGGCACTGTGGCTCAGCCAAAGTCAAGAGAAACCCTGGACTTGTGGAAAATAACTTTGTGATAAAGAACCTTAGCCAAGTGATCATGTGATATCATGTGGCTATCTTCTGAAAGTTTAAACTTATTCCAAATAAAAAAAGTTAAAAAAAGTGATAGAGAAACAAAAAGGCAAAAGCTTTGAAAAGACAATTTACAGAAATACAAAGTGGCCAATAAATATATAAAAATATGCCCAGCACCCCCAATAATCAGAGGAATGCAGCACTTATAAATTATGAGGTATCACTTTAGCCCCACCAGAATGGCAAAAAGTTGAAAAGAATGAAAATGGCTACTAGTTATGGGAATAGTGGGGTGAAGTTTCCCCAAATACTGTCTTTCTTCATAAGTAGAAATGTAACAGTGCCCTTTTTAGAGATCAACTTTGCTCTACCTTTTAAAATGAAAAAATACTCTCCCCTTCATGAGTCCCTCTCCTTGGCATTTATCTGATAGGAGCAAGAGTCCTTGGGCATTTAATGAGGTAGATTCAATATTACTCATGGCACCCTTGCTCCAAGTAGCCACCCAAATCCCCAATTAAAATCCAAACAAAAAGAAAACAAACAAACAAAACCCAGAAAACCACTGAGACTAAGCTAATAAAGGGGTTAGATCTGTATCAGAAGACTTGAAGAGATTTCTAGAAGAATATATTTCTTCTTATTTCTTTCCTGCATTCTTGGTTTCCAGACGAGGTGGCTCTATACCAGGTGGTTTTCAGGGGTTACCTGGAATGGGAAGGAGGGTTCTTGCAGATAAAGAGGCACGCAGAAGGGAAGCAGGAAGGTAAGATAGCAAAAGACTGTGTGTTTAAACATATCCCCCAAAATAAAAACAATCTCATTTATGTTAAATATGTGAATGTATGAAACTTATATATAAGCAAAATATTGTCAACAAATGGCTGATGGGATCATCTCAAGATGGTGGGATTTTAAATTTTTTTTATTTTAACTATTTAATTATTTCATAAAATCCAGCTCAGGCAGGAAGGTGAACTTTTGTTTCCTACACTTTTATACATTGTTCAAATCATTCCAAAGAGAAAGTGTTAATTATATGAACTGAAACAGCAATAAAGCTGTTTTCACAGTGAGGGGAAAAAAAAAAAAACTTGTCAATGATCACCCACTTGGTGATTTCTTTAAAATGAAATTGTAACCAGCCATGCCCCAGAGCAGACATGGTCCTTTATTTTGCTATGTGATAAAGGTGGTAGTGTTTCTTTTGCAGTTTCAAGCTCTTTCTCTGAGGAGGGTTCCTTGACATTCTGAGAAGTGTGAAATAGGTGTGTGTGCCTCGTTTCTAAACCTGAAATTATTCAATAGACTTGGTTATTGTCTGCTCCATTAATTGTGCTATTCTCCCATCGCAGACCAGGAAACCAGGACTAAGGGGATCTAAGGCTCCTCCCAGCATCACACAACTGGGAGCTGGTGGATAGACTAGAATAAAAATTCTGAGCCTTCTGAGTCTCCCAAGGCAATCTTTTCATCCTTCTATATAGCATAAGCTTCCATGAAAAGCCATCCTCCTCCTCCGCTGTTCTCTGGAGCATAGCAGGTCCACAGGGTCAGGCTGCCGGACCAAGCCCCTCCATGAATGCCCCTTGATTAGAGAACCAGTATTATTCTCCTCCCCATAGTTCATGGAAAATAAATACAGGGAAGTCAGCAAACTTTCAAAAATGATGATGCTGGCTGTTTTCGGGTTCCAGACATCCCTGCAGCCTGACTGTGCCTTCTGCAAGCCTGTTTCATCATAAACTCTCTGCCAGCAAAACTCCTGCAACAGAAAACCATCTGGAGAAGAGCCAGGCAAAGGCCTTGACGCTGGTGTTCTGGGCGCTGGGAGTGATCATGCAGAGACCAGTGCAGCAACAAAACAGGGACCATTTTCTCCAGCCTGCCCACAGCTACTGGCCCAGTGCTTGCTCTGCCACCCAATTTTACAGAGCAGGCTCTTAGAATAATAAAACCAAAGAATCTGCTCTTGTGTCAGTTTGCTGAGAATGATGGTTTCCAGGTTCATCCATGTCCCTATAAAGGACGTGAACTCATCGTTTTTGATGGCTGCATAATATTCCATGGTGTATATGTACCACATTTTCCCTATCCAGTCTATCATCGTTGGGCATTTGGGTTGGTTCCAGGTCTTTGCTATTGTAAACAGTGCTGCAATGAACATTCGTGTGCACGTGTCCTTGTAGTAGAATGATTTATAATCCTTTGGATATATACCCAGTAATGGGATTGCTGGGTCAAATGGGATTTCTATTTTTAGGTCCTTGAGGAATCGCCACACTGTCTTCCACAATGGTTGAGTTAATTTACATTCCCACCAACAGTCTCGCTCATAGGCGGGTGTTGAACAATGAGAACACATGGACACAGGGAGGGGAGCACTACACACTGGGGTCTGTTGGGGGGAAATGGGGGAGGGGCGGGGGGTGGGGAGGTGGGAAGAGATAGCATGGGGAGAAATGACAGATACAGGTGAGGGGACGGAAGGCAGCAAAGCACACTGCCATGTGTGTACCTATGCAACAATCTTGCATGTTCATCACATGTACCCCAAAACCTAAAATGCAATAAAAAAAAAGGAAAAAAAAAAAAAAAAAAAAAACCAAAGAATCTTTAAATACAGAACCATTCTGTATTCTTTAAATACAGAATCATAAGCTATTGAGAGAACCATGAAATTCTAGAATCTTGGCATTGGAGGTTACCTCCCAGGTCATTGGGTCCTGTCTCCCCACCTAAGCAACAGGTATTTCTTCTGAGAAAACTGGGTGCAGCCATGGCCATAACACCTTGTCAATGTGGCCACAACACATTGTAGATGTGGGAAGATGTCCAAGGCGGCAACAGTAAGAAGCCTTTTTGTAGTCTCTACCTTCTGAAACAGTACATGAGTCAAGAAAATGTCCATTCTTATCACGACACAAACTACTACTCCTGGAAGTCTCTTCTACTTCTTGAACTCTCTTAAAACTTCATCCTCCCTTGAAGAAGGTTTCAGGAGAAAGAGGAAGCCCTGGAAACCTGAAAATGCCCTCAGCACTGCTTCCAAGGAGTGTCAGTCTTACAGACCGTCCCTGAGAGAAGAAACAAGAGAAAATGGGAAATTCTGACTTCTTTCTACTTCAGAACTATGGACTGTTTTAGTTGGCATTTTTGCCCCTATCCAACTTTTTTTGGCTTTTATATCTAAAACGAATAAATAAATACAGCCGATGCTGTGAACTGCGTAGAATCTGAACTAATTTGGTCCTCCCCTCTCTCCCATCCATTGCAGGCTTCGGCCATAGCGCGTGAGCATTAGAAAACAACTTGTCGCCTACTCAACTCTCTTTCTCATTCTTAAAGGAAAATATTTATATTATGCCACAGAAATGGTTTCCATGGCAGTGATGACTGTAACACTGTTGCCTTAGCAACCACTTGAGTCCATCTTGAATGATCTGAATCCCCTTCACAGACAAATAAGGAAAATCTGTCAAAAAGTGCCATTCCACTAGTGGGAAGCCCTGAAAGACGGTTTTCTCGCGCCCTCGTTCTCCCTCCAGGTCGGTCCCCCCATCCCCTCAGTGTATCTCTCCAACATTCACTCAGGAACTTTCCATATTTGCTGCTCTTCTAAGAGCTTTCCTTTGCCCTTCTCCAAGTGATTAGACCCTAATCCACCATGGAGATGCTGCCCAGAGCTCTGCAAAGGGTTAAGGACCGGCAGGCAGAGCCGTGCCAAAGACAACAGGAGGCAGAATAAATACACAGGTCATGCTTTTTATAGAGCCTTGCTCTTGCCCCTGGAGGCTGGATGCACATTTTTCTCTGTTGGCCCAGAGCAACTCTGAGGGGGAGTTTGATAGGAAAGACCAGTCCTCCTTGAGATACAGCTCTCAATAGATCTTGGCTCACTGCAACCTCCTCCTCCCAGGAGGTGGGAAGGTTGCCTCTCTGGTCTCAGTTTCCTCATCTGTACAATAAAGGGGTTGAGTGGAGGGTCCTTTTGGCTCTTACACTCTAGGAATTTTGGGGAATCAAGAATGCATCATCTGGCTGGCCATGGTGGCTCACGCTGTAATCCCAGCACTTTGGGAGGTTCTGAGGTCAGGAGTTTGAGAGCAGCCTGGCTAACATGGTGAAACCTCATCTCTGCTAAAAATACAAAATTAGCCAGGCGTGGTGGCAGATGCCAATAATCCCAGCTACTCCGGAGGCTAAGGCAGGAGAATCGCTTGAACCTGGTAGGAGGAGGTTGCAGTGAGCCAAGATTGTGCCATTGCACTCCAGCCTGGGCAACAAGAGCAAAACTCCATTTCAAAAAAGAAAGAAAAGAAAAGAAAAGAAAAGAAAGAAGGAAGGAAGGAGGAAGGAAGGAAGGAAGGAAAGAAAGAAGTAAAGAAGGAAGGAAAGAAAGAAAGAAAGAAAGAAAGAAAGAAAGAAAGAAAGAAAGAAAGAAAGAAAAATGTATCATTTTCTTTCTCCCAAAGTCATCAGATTTCTTGTAACATACCTATAGAGAACTCAGATAGGACACTGGGACAAGTAACATCCTGGAGTGACAGGGAACATGCCAGCATTTGGGGAGGTGCCTCTTCCCCATCACACACATGGGCACAGGTGACAAGCACCATCAACATCAGCGGCAACAGC
This sequence comes from Saimiri boliviensis, assembly GCF_048565385.1. NCBI lineage: Eukaryota > Metazoa > Chordata > Mammalia > Primates > Cebidae > Saimiri > Saimiri boliviensis. Next base: position 75,108,075 of record NC_133456.1, read on the forward strand.
GATATGCACCATCAGCATGCACTGCAGACCTCAGCCTCAGGCCACTCCAACTCAACATCTTTTACTGGAGAAGGTACTCCCACAGGCTGATGAAATCAATAAACGAGCCTTCTCAGGGAAGCAGCGACTTTTCTCCCAGAGGAAATGTTTTCAGTGCAATTTACATCCATCTCTGGAGTTTTCTTTGCCTCTTTCCTTATTGAAAAACAGCTTGAAAAGCTAGAAATGCTGACCTGTTTTCTTTCATTCATCTTCCTGCTTCTCACTGACGGGGAGAAAGCTGTTTCAAGAGAGAACGAGCAGTTTAAATCATTTTTATAATTTTACTAGTCGGCAAGAAAATCACTTTACTGGTGTTGTATGGAAACTAGGAGAAATGGAAGAAAACATAGGTGGAGAAGCGGGGAGAAAAGAAAAAGAAGAAGCTGATGCCACTTTAGGAGGCTACAATACCTCATCACCAAAGCCCTTCTTGGAAAGTGTCATATTTACAAAAGTCACTTCAGACTTTTTCAGACTTCTGACCTAACTGAGAGGCAGGATGGAGTGCAGGAGTTAAGGGTGGGCTTTGGAGTCATACACAGCTAAGTTCAGAGCTTAGCTCTGTCACACATCACCCTTGTGACCACAACAGGCTCCACTTGACCTCTTGAAGCCTCAGTTTCATTATCTGTGAAATGGGAGAAGCAGTATCTGTATCACAGGGTGGTGTGATGGTTAGTTTTATTTGCCAATGTGGCTAGGCTATAGCACCCACATACTTAGTCAAACACTAATCCGGGTGTTGCTGTACAAGTATTTTATGGATGTGGTTAATATCTACAATCAGATGACTTTAAGTCAAGGAGCTTGTCCTCAATAATGTACATGGGCCTCATCAAATCAGTTGAAGGCCTTAAGAACAAAAACTGAGGTTTCCTGAAGAAGAAATTTTGCTTCAAATCGTAGCATCACCTCCAGCCTGAGGCTCCAGCCTGGCAGACCACCCTATTAACTTTGAACCTGTCAGCCCTACAATCGCATAAGCCAATTTCTTAAAATAAACCTCCCCATGTTTTTTCTCTGTCTCTGTCTCCCCAATACATGTAATATACATTACATATTATATATATTCTATATCTCTAGAGAACCTTGATGACTGATACAGGCTGTTTGGGGATTTAGATAATAATACATGGGTACTAGATCTGTTTGCTGGGCCTGCTCAACTGTAGCCTGTATAAAGGGTAACTGGCCTGTCCAGAGGCCCTGCTGATTGAGAGGACCCACTTTGCTCCCATCAACCCCTCTTGCCTGCTGGCCACAGCTGATTAGAGAAGGCAGGTGTGAGAAGCGTTTAACAGGGTAGAAAGGAGAGTTGCACATCCCTGACCTTAAGACAAACTAATCATGGCCTGACCTGATCTGACCCAAAAGGATTGGCTAGGCCAACTAGTTTTCTTTCCCTGGGATCCTGAATAGGAACTAAAGAAAGAATTCAGCCTGGTGTGGTGGTTCATGCCTATAATCCCAGCACTTTGTGATGCTGAGGTGGGCAGATCACTTGGCCTCAGTGGTTCAAGACCAGCCTGGGCAACATGGTAAAACCCTGTCTCTACAAAAAATACAATTAGCTGAGTATGGTGGCACGTGCCTGTAGTCCCAGCTACTTGGGAGGCTGAGGTGGGAGTATTTTTTGAGCCCGTGAGGTCGAGGCTGTAGTGAGCCAAGATTGTGCCACTGCACTCCAGCCTGGGCGACAAAATGAGACCCTGACTAAACAAAACAAAACAAAAACCAAGAGAGTGAATTCCCCAGTCAGTAGAGGATAAGTCAGATCAGTGGTGAAATAATTGAAAAGGCACCACACTGGTAGTCATGGAATAAGACTCATCTCAGACCACATCATGTTCTGCATTTTTGTGAATCTGTTACCAATCTTTAAACTTTGGGATATTTTGCATAAAACCCCAGTTCTTTGGCTTCCCTTAAAAAGCCAGATGCTCTGTAACACAGGGTCAACATGTCCTGGCTGCAGTCAGCTGGAGCTAGGGCCTGCAGCTGTCTGCCTTTCCTGGGCCATATGTTCTCCCATCCACCAGCCTCCATCATACCTTGTTATGCTCACACTTAGCTTACCTGCATGGCATATGTAGGCACTGGTGCATGCCTGTGTAGGTATTGGTGCTTATGACCCCTAAATTAGAGGGAAGGTTGCTAGCAGCTGCTTCCTGGTAACTAAAATTGCCTTGAATACAGAACCGGAATTATTGAGGCAAACCTTAATATAGTTTCTGGTCCTAGATTTCCCAGAGGCTCCCCTTAATCTTTTATGTGGAGCTTTACAATAAATCCTCTCTACCAAGCTAGCTTGAATGGGTCTTTATCCCTTCCAATAGAAAAAGCCCCATGTATTGAGGGGTAATTATTAAATTACCTCCCCTTCTCTTCCTAGCTCTCTCAGAGGCTACAGCTTGTACAATGGGCTGCTTTCTGAGAAGAAGTCTAGCGAAGACTGGCTGATGATTGGGAGATGCAGTCCTACGGATTAGCTGGGCACCAGGAATGAAGGTCAGGCTCACTTTGCCAGGGCAGATATGGGAATGAGAGCTGCAGAAGCTGATTCATGCGCCAACAGATTGTGAAAAATACCAAAGTAACTCCCACAGGTACCTACCTGGGATTCTTTGAGGCCAGGTGTAGGCAAGGCATGGATTGGTCCTCTGGACATAGGAAGCAAAAAGTGGTGTCCAGCAGGACTTTGGGGAAGCTGACCAACATGAGCAATCAGAACGAACTTCAGCCCTAAGCTTTGGAGGCCTCCAACTGGACTGTGGGAGGAACCCAAGACAGCTAGGGTTCTCCAAAGGACTGGAGAGGCTCTGGACAGAGGTTATTCATCAACCAGTATGTATGTGAGCCACTGGTATGGGCCAACCTGTGACTGTGGGGCTTTAACTAAAATAATAATCATTCTTTAAATAGTCATGATGGATATTGGGCCTCGTAATGACCAGGTTGCTATGAGTGCAGCATTGGTACCTTAATGGGTTAATGCTGACACAGCCCTGAAAATCTTCTGTTGCTATGCATGAGGATCTCTAGAAGCCTGGCTCTGGCAAGGATTTGGCTTCAGAGATGTGTGTGAGCTCCAGGGGATTGCAGTTTGTTATCACTGACTCTCAGGTACTCTGGACATGAGCCATACATCTCAGTAGACCTCTCAGTGAGGTCTCCCTTGTCTACTAGATACAGACTGGGAATACGTGCTTACACATAAGCCAGATGGAGGAATAGGATTTTCCAGTGACCATCTACCCACAGAAACATTAATATGAACAACTCTCCATGCACAGAAATGCCCTCAAAGAGCTAAGGAAACCAAGTGAGAGATCATAGCAACCGGATTATAGCACAGAAGTAAGAGGTGTTTAAGAGGGTAGGAAGAAGAGTTTTATATCACCCACATCACTACTCCCCCAAGTCCAGGCAGCAGAGGGCAAAGAGATACCCTCTATGTTGGTGAGGTAGAGGGAAGTGAACACCTGACTTTGCCTTAGAGCCTAACGCTGGGCCCACCCAGTAAAACTCAGTACCAGGCAGGACTCCACAGGCTCCAGGCCGATACCCAGGGACTAAGCCTCAAAACCAGCCCTAGTGCCAGGAGGGATCCTGCAGCCCTAGGTTCCAGGCCTGCAAAGTGAAAGGTCTCTAGGCCCATCTCACTGCCAGGCTGATCCCTTAGGGCTACCTAGCACCAGGCCAACCACCACAGACTCAATATCCAGACTCAGTGGCCCTGGATGCTGGACCACACCCCCAGCACTAGGCTGCCTCCCACAGCCCCAGGCTTAAGGCCTGCCCCAGCACCAGGTTGGCCCCAGAGCCATAGTCATTGGGCCATCACTTATGGACCCAATCTCGAAGGCGGCCTTTATAGATACAGACTCAAGGCCCACCTTAGATTCTAGCCCAGCCCAGTGCCAGGTCAGCACACATAGCTCCAGGTTTCAGGGAGGTGAAGGTTGCAGTGAGCAGAGATGGCACCAATGCACTCCAGTCTGGGTGACAAAGTAAAACTCTTTAGAGAGAGAGAGAGAGAGAGAGAGAGAGAGAGAGAGAGAGAGAGAGAGAGATTGATTTAACAGAGAGATTGAAATTATAGATATAGGACAATACAACCAAGATGCATGTAGGCCTGACCTACAGCCTGGGCCTGGGAATAAGGGCAGAATCCCTTATACTGATCCCTTAATATATTTTAATAGTAGATAGTGCTTTAATGTCAAATTTTTAATTTTTGTTTTATTTTTAACTTTTTTAACCAGAAGCCCAAACCTCATCAATTGTTAAGTTTTAAGTAAATAGAGTGAGAAGCATGGTTTTGGAGAAAGGAGGAAAACAGGATTGCTTTCTTGACATTTTCTGTGGTTAGATGGGATGGTAAATCACCTTATATGCCTGAGTTGCATCTCTCATTTGAAAACAAGTTTTTAAAATTTATTTTCTTAATTTAAAGTAACTTTACCTTTAAGGTAGAGACTTTGGAGAAAACACAAAAGAATAAAGAAGAGAGCAAATACTAATGTTACTGCATAATTATAAAGCATATTGCCAACATTGAGGGTTTTTTTTAAAAAAAATTATTTATTCCTCTTAGATCAGCCCTAAAGCAGGAATTTAGAGCTAGGGAGAGTGACTCAGTCTTAAGTAGAACCAAGTGTGGATCTTGGAGATGAAGGTTGCAGTGAGCAGAGATTGCACTACTGCACTCCAGTCTGGGTGACAGAGTGAAACTATGTCTAAAAAAAAGAGAGACAGAAATTTAACAGAGAGATTGAAATTATAGATATTACAGATATAGGTCAGTATAATCCTGTCTCTTTAGTAGAGACAGGGTTTCACCATGTTGGTCAGGCTTACAGACTCCACCAACTTAGGCTGGTCATCCTGTGAAGATCCACTAACATCTCTCATGTGACCAGGGTCTGTTCTAAGCTGTGGAGTAATACTCCCCATTCCTGAAGGCAATTATTACCCTCTGTTAGAAAACTACAGACTTTGCATTGGACTAACACTGACTCAGCAGCCATACAGATTCCTAAGTTTCCTTCTAACATTGCCTTAAATCAAGCATGTTAGGAAGCCACCTCGACCTTCCCCACAAGTGACTACAAATTATTTTTCGTGTTCTTTCACACAACATACTACCAAAGTCAATGACTCTTTTTTTTTTTTTTTTTTCTGAGACGTTGTTTCACTCTTGTTACCTAGGCTGGAGTGCAATGGCGTGATCTCGGCTCACTGCAACCTCCGCTTTCTGGGTTCAAGAGATTCTCCTGCCTCAGCCTTCTGAGTTAGCTAGGATTATAGGCATACGCCACCATGCCCGGCTAATTTTTTTTTGTATTTTCAGTAGAGAAAGGGTTTCACCATGTTGGTCAGGCTGGTCTTGAACTCCTGACCTCATGATCCACCCACCTCAGCCTCCCAAAGTGCTGGAATTACAGGTATGAGCCACCACGCCCAGCCGTCGACTCTTTTTAAATGTTTATTTGTTATGAACAGTTTATTTAAAGCAATGTCTCCTAACCTTGTCTTATCACATGACAGCTGGTCCTGTATAAACATGTGCTGAACCAATTTACCTGAAATGTGCTGTTGCAAAAGAGGTGTCCCACACTCACTTGGGGAGACCTCAGGACCTCTTCTACTTTTCTCTACCATGTCTCAAACTTGTATACTTAATCCAGCCTACTCAAACAGGGACCAGCAGAGGATTGATAAAGTCAGACTAAGTTCAGACCCTTAGCTCTGCTTGGTTAAACACCTGAATAATTAAAGTTTGTGCTACTTCATTTGACTAGCTTAGCCAACAAGCTCAACTTTTTTTTAACTTCCTATTAGGTTTGCGAGTATATGTGAAGGTTTGTTACATAGTTAAAAACGTGCCATGGAGGTTTGCTGTACATACTATTTTATCACCCAGGTATTAAGCCCAGTTCCCAATATTTATCTTTTCTGTTTCTCTCCTTCCTCCTACCCTCCCCTCTCAAGTAGACCCCAGTGTCTGTCATTTCTTTCTTTGTGTCCATAAGTTCTTATCATTTAGCTCTCACTTTCAAGTGAGAAAATTTGGTATTTAGTTTTCTGTTCCTGTGCTAATTTGCTAAGGATAATAGCCTCCAGCTGTATCCATGTTCCTGCAAAAGACGGGATCTTGTTTTTTTTCCTATGGCTGCGTAGTATTCCATGATATATATGTACTACATTTTCTTTAACCAGTCTGTCACTGATGGGCATTTAGATTGATTTCATGTCTTTGCCATGGTGAATAGTGCTGCAATGGACATATGCATGCCTATGTCTTTATGGTCAAATAATTTATATTCCTCTGGGTATATACCCAGTAATGGGATTGCTGGGTCAAATGGTAGTTCTGCTTTTAGCTCTTTGAAGAATCACCATACTGCTTTCCACAATGGTTGAACTAATTTACACTCTCACCCATAATATATAAATGTTCCCTTTTCTCTACAACTTCACCAGCATCTGTTATTTTTTGACTTTTTAATGATAGCAATTTTGACTGGTATAAGATTGTATCTCACTGTGGGTTTGATCTGTGTTTCTCTAATGATTAGTGATATTGAACTTTTTTTCATATGATTTTTGGCTACATGTATGTTTTCTTTTGAGAAGTGCCTGTTTACATTCTTTACCCACTTTTTAGTTGGGTTGGTTGTTTTCTTCTGGTAAATTTGTTTAAGTTCCTTATAGATGCTGGATATTAGACCTTTGTCAGATGCATAGTTTGCAAATATTTTCTCCTATTCTGTAGGTTGTCTGTTTACCCTGTTAACACTTTCTTTCGCTGTGCAGAAATTCTTAGTTCTTAAGTTTAATTAGATCCTACTTGTCAATTTTTGCTTTTGTTGTGATTGCTTTTGTTGTCTTTGTCATGAAATCTTTGCCTTTTCCTATGTTTAAGATGGTATTGCCTAGGTTGTCTTCCAGGGTTTTTATCGTTTTGAGTTTTACACTTAAGTCTTTAACACATCTTGAGTTGATTTTTGTGTACAGTGTAAGGAAGGGGTCCAGGTTCAATCTTCTTCATATGGCTAGCCAGTTATCTCAATACCACTTATTGAATAGGGAGTCTTTTCCCCATTGTTTTTGTCAGCTTTGTTAAAGGTCAGATGATCATAGATGTGCGACCTTATTTCTGGGTTCTCTATTCTGTTCTGTGGGTCTGTGTGCCTATTTTTGTAGCAGTATCATGCTGTTTTGGTTACTGTAGCCTTGTAGTATAGTTTGAAGTTGGGTAACACGATGGCTCCAGCTTTGTTCTTTTTGCTTAGGACTGCCTTGGCTATTTGGGCTCTTTTTTGGTTCCATATGAATTTTAAAATAGATTTTGTTAGTTCTGTGAAGAGTGTCCTTGGTAGTTTGATAGGGATAATATGGAATCTGTAAATTGCTTTGGGCAGTAGAGCCATGTTTATGGTACTGATTCTTCCTATCCATGGGCAGGGTATGTTTTTCCATTTGTTTGTATCTTCTCTGACTTCTTTGAGCAGTCTTTTGTAATTCTCTGTCTCTCTCTCTCTTTTTTTTTTTTTTTTTTTTTTTTTTTTGAGATGGAGTCTTGCTGTGTCTCCCAGGCTGGAGTGCAGTGGCACGATCTCAGCTCACTGCAACCTCCACCTCCTGGGTTCAAGCAATTCTCCTTCCTCAGCCTCCTGAGTAGCTGAGACTACAGGCGTACGCCACCATGCCCAGCTAACCTTTGTATTTTTAGTACAGATGGGATTTCACCATGTTAGCCAGACTGGTCTTGAACTCCTGACCTCAGGCAATCCACTTGCCTTGGCCTCCCAAATTGTTGGGATTACAGGAGTGAGCCACCACACCCAACCTGTAATTCTCATTGTAGAAATCTTTCACTTCCCTGGTTATCTGTATTCCCAGATATTTTATTCTTTTTGTGGCAATTGTGAATGGGATTACCCTTCTGATTTGGCTCTTGTTGATGTATAGGAATGCCAGTGATTTCTGTATATTGATTTTGTATCCTGCAACTTTACTGAAATTGTTTATCAGCTGGAGAAGCTTTTGGGCCAAGACTATGGGGTTTTTCTTAGATATAGAATCACATCGTCTACAAACAAAATAGTCTGACTTCCTCTTTTCTATTTGGATGTGATTTATTTCTTTCTCTTGCCTAATTGCTCTGGCTAGGACTTCAAATACTACGTTGAATAGGAGTGGTGAGAGAAGGCATCCTTGTCTTTTGCTGGTTTTCAAGGGGAATGCTTCCAGCTTTTGCCCATTAAGTATAATGTTGGCTATGGGTTTGTCATAGATGGCTCTTATTATTTTGAGGTATGTTCCTTCAATACCTAGTTTATTGAAGTTTTTTTTTTTTTTAACATGAAGCAGTGTTCAATTTTATCAAAAGACTTTCCTGCATCTACTGAAATAATCATGTGGTTTTTGTCTCTAGTTCTGTTTATGTGATAAATCACATTTATGTTGAACCAACCTTGCATCCTGGGGATGAAGCCTGCTTGATCATGGTGATAGACTTTTTGATGTGCTGCTGAATTCAGTTTGCAAGTATTTTGTTGAGGATTTTTGCATCTATGTTCATCAAGGATACTTGGCCTGAAGATTTTTTTGTTGTGTCTCTGCCAGGTTTTGGTATCAAGATGACACTGGCCTCATGGAATGAATTGGGGAGGAGTCCCTCCTCCTCTATTTTTGGGAACAGTTTCTGTTGGAATGGTACTAGCTCTTCTTTGTACGTCTGGTAGGAAGTATCTGTAATTCTACAAGGTCCCTGGCTCTTTTGGGTTGGTAGATTCTGATTCAATTTTAGAGCTCATCATTGGTCTGTTTAGGGAATCAGTTTCCTCCTGGCTTAGTCTTGGGAGGGTGCACATGTCCAGGAATTTATTCATCTCTTCTAGGATGAATAGATTTTCTAGTTTGTGTGCACAAAGGTGTTCATAGTAGTTTCTGATGGTTGTTTATATTTCTGTGGGGTCAGTAGTAATATTCCCTTTGTCTTTTCTAATAGTGTTTATTTCAATCTTTTCTTATTCTAGCTAGTGGCCTTTTTTTTAATTAAAAAAAAAAAAAAAAACTCCTGGGTTCATTGATCTTTGGAATGGTTTTTCATGTCTCGATTTCCTTCAGTCCAGCTCTGATTTTTGTTATTTCTCATCTACTGCTAGCTTTGGGGTTGCTTTGTTCTTGCTTCTCTAATTCTTTCAGTTGTGAAGTTAGGTTGCTAATTTGAGATCTTTCTAACTTTTTGATGTGGGCAACTTTTAAGGGGCACAGAAATTGCCTTGGGGCCATTTTAAAATGGATTCAATCCATTTTAAAGTGGATTCCTGAACACTCCCTGGAGATACTGAGCTGAAACTGACATGACCCCTAGGCCAGTGAAAAGCACTAGGGAGAGGACAGAGTACTGGGAGAGTCTCTGAAAGACTTGGAATCTGGAGCTTGTTGGGTGAACTAATTGTGTGAGTTGGACAAATTCCTTCACTTCCCTGTTGTTATATAAGGAAATTGGACGGGATAACCCCACAAACCCTCCAATTCTGACATCCCAGGGTTGTGCCATTTGACAAGCTTCACATACTCAGACCCCTTGGTTTGTCTGAGAAGACAGACACAAAGTGTCTGAGGGCACTGGCCACACTTACACCTCCCAGCATGGGGTTCACTGGACAACATTCTCTCCTGCAGATAAGCATGGAGATGAGTCCCTGGCCCAGTCAGAATACCTCATGCCAACTGGTGCCTTTCCAACATGTATGCCCTTCCTAGAGGCTCTGAGAACAGAGTGCAGTCTAGGGGTCAATCTGTCTAAATCGACTGGCTTCCTAAGACTGATGTAATGTATTTCTTCTTTCTCCCATTGACAGGCCTTATTGCTGAGGATGCTCATCTAGACACCTGGAAGAGGATCAGCCCATAGATATAAAATACAGGGTTTTTTGAGGAATGAGAAAAGACAGGATCCTGAGGGGATCAGCTCTGGGCTGAAGAGGTGGAGCTCTCCTCTCTTTCCCCTCTGAGCCTCAAGGGGACCATGAAGAGGAAAAAGGCTTTGGGGTCAGATTGAATTCCAATCCTGCCATTTACTACTAGGAATGATCCAAGTAACTTAACTGCTCTGAGCCTCTGTGTTTCCATATCTGAAAAAAATGAAGTGGCAATAATCAAGTTTATCTGCTGGGTTGCAGTGAGAATTAAATCTGATTGCATACATAAAGGTGCCTGGTGCTTAGAAGGGGCTCAGTCATCCTCACCCCTCATTTCACCGCCTCCAGCTCTTTTTTGCTGCCATCCTCTGCCTGGGGAAGGTGTCCAGGCTTAGGAGTCATCAAGATAGAACGGGGGTTGGAGGAGGACTCCTTCCTTCTTTAGTATTATTAAAGAATATTCAAAAGAAACATTTATACCAAAAGCAACTCTGAGGAAACAAAGGGAAATGAACAAAGCAAATATAAATCCATAAAATGAAATGCAGATTACAGCTTCTGTAAGAGCCTCTGATAAACTCCCCACAGTGCCCAGAAACAATGGGGCAATTGGAGCTGGCAGCCTGTTCTCAGCTGAAAATTGAAGCCCTGTCTCTCCAGTGGAGCCTCCTCTGCCTCTGGGCTGTTTTCTCAGCCTAAGGAAGGTGGGAGGTGCCAAGAGTTGGAGGCACAGAGAGCACTCCAACTTGTCCATCAGCTTTGCAGTTCCTCTAAGGATCCTGCCCAATACACACTCCCCGCTTCAGACATCTCTACCCCACTGAAGTCCCCTACAAAGAATAAAAGCACAGGTCTGCCTGTGCAGAGCTGCATGAGGCTGCACAGAGCCTGTCACGACTCTGGGCTCAGTAGAGACTTGCTCCTACCTGGGTGGGTGTTGAATAAATAGCAGGAGTTAAGAGGCTAACACCGTTGTCTTTTCTGGATCTGAGCCAGGCCCTACAGCATGGGCTGCTGGGGATGTCAAAGTATTACTGGAAAGGGGTCCTAATCCAGACCCCAAAAAATGGTTCTTGGATCTTGTATAAGAAAGAATTCGGGGCAAGTCCACAGAGTAAAGTGAAAGCAAGCTTATTAGAGAAATAAAGAAAAAAGAATGGCTACTCCTCAGGGCTGCTGGTTGGCTCTTTTTATGGTTATTTCTTGATCATGTGTTAAGTAAGGGGTGGATCACTCATGAATTTCCCAGGGAACAGGAAAAGGAGTTCCCAGAACTGAGGATTCCTCTTCCTTTTAGACCATATAAAATCACTGCTAGACATTGCCATGGCATTTGTTAACTCTCATGGCTCTGGTGGGAGTGAATCTTAGTATGTAAAGGCATTATAATTAGCATATAAAGAGCACTGAGGACAATCAGTGGTCACTTTTGTCGCCATCTTGGTTTTGATAGCTTTTGGCTGGCTTCTGTACTGTATTCTGCTTTATCAGCAGGGTGTTTATGACCTGTAGCTTGTGCCAACCTCCTGTCTCATCTGTGACTAAGAATGCTTACCCTCCTGGGGATGCAGCCCAGCAGGTCTCAGCCTTATTTTCCCAGCCCCTATTCAAGATGAAGTTGCTCTGGTTCAAATGCCTTTGACAAAAAGACAGAGAACAAGATTAGTGGGACTCAATCCTGCAATCTCACAGCTCACAGCCTATCATCCACACTCAGCCCTAACAGAGGTCAGGGCTTAGATAGAAAGCCCTGAACAGCTGCCATGTTAAGGGAAGGCCAAGTCAAATAATAGGCATTGCCTGAGCTTGGGACAACCACACTGAGACCTGACTCACAGCTCACTAGGACTGGAGGAAGAGTGAGACTCAATTTCCAGAAGCTTCCAGACCAGACAAGCAGGAGTAATACCACAATGTAGGCTGCCTTTGCCGGCACAGTAAAGGTTAATAAGCCCTCCTGCACTTAGGCCTGAGGAGGGTGGCCAGGATCCGCTCAAATGATGTGGAAAATTTGCCAGTGAATGATTTAAGAAACTGAGGGTGCACAGTTGGGAAAGAGAAGCTTTAAGGACACCTGGGTTTATCTATGTGAGGGTTTATCTGTGGAAAAAGAATTTGCCATAATTAGGGGATGCATTTAGGCAGAACTAGAGTCAGAAGGTAGAAGTCACAGGAAGAATTTCCATCACTCAGAGTCGCCAGCAATGGAGCAAGAATGGCACTGAGGTCTTTAGAAGGATGACTTGTTTGGATTCGAAACAATGCCCCAAGTGAGATATATTGGTGGGCATTATACCAGTTATGGAGCCAACAAGGGACCCAGTGAGCCCTCTTCAATATTTTGAGCAGGCTAATGATGCACAGAGATGGTTTAAACACGTATGTATGGGCTTTCCCAACCAAACACAGAAACCATCAGCTCAGTGAGGCACGTGCAGATCCCTCCCCCATGAACAGCGCCAACTCTGGTTTTTCAGAGCTTGTCCCAACTGGCTGTCGCTCTCAGCTTGTAGATAGCTCTGGTCAATGCCTGATAATCGGATACACTGCCTGGACCCTCCCTGGGCCTGGTAACATGCTACTGGATCACAAGAAATACAATCATGCCCCAGTCAACGGGACACAGGCTGACTCCACCAGAAGGGAGGGATGCTGGGTCCTAACACCACAGCAGAATCTCCTTTTTTGGGTCGAGTGGGCCCAGCTGCTAGTCCAACCCACCCTCATCCTGTCTGGACTCACAGTGCTTATTGTCCCCTGTTGGAAGGCCTAATAATCTACAGATAGAAGGGAGTCCCACAAAGCAACCACTCTAAATGGCTGCTATCGCCCACTTCCTTATCATCACTTTCTCTTGGTTCTTAGCTGGAGCTTGCTTTCTTATCCTTCAGAAAATTAGCCCTGAACTCAACCCCCCAAACTAGCATATCATTCCATAATCCCAAATGAAAACACCTCCTATCGCGTTGGATTTTAGACTAAATATAGGGAGAAAGAAGCTGTTTCCATATCAGAAACAAGTAATGGGAAGAACTATTTATCACACTCAGGGGTCTACATCCTCATCTCATTCATCCCTCACAACAATGCTTTTGTAGGACACATTCCCCTGGCCCTTTGTATCAAGCAATTGCAGCAGGATATGAAACTTCCATTTGTTTTGTAAGACACCTCAATTTGTTTGCACCTTCCTTTGCTCCACTGAACATTATCATCTGGCTTTCCCCAGGATGAGATCAAACATTTTCTGACCCCTCCAGAGAGGAGAGATAAGATGGCTATCCTCTATGAATCCTAACTTGTGCCTTCAAAGATGAAAGATTCTGATGTTTTTATTTCTTAATTACTAATTATTTGAACTCCAGTTTTTATGGATGGGCTTTTGTTGTTGTTTTTGTTGCGTTTTCATTTTGGCTATCCAGCATTCTTTTCTTATCTGAAAACACCCCAGGGCTGGGCGCAGTGGCTCATGCCTGTAATACCAGCACTCTGGGAGGCTGAGGTGGGCAGATCACCTGAGGTCAGGAGTTCAAGACCAGCCTGGCCAACATGGTGAAACCCTGTGTCTACTAAAAATATAAAAAAAAATAGCTGGGCATGGTGGTACACGCCTGTAATCTCAGCTACTGGGGGATGCTGAGGCAGGAGAATTGCTTGAACCTGGGAGGCAGAGGTTGCAATGACCTGAGATTGCACCACTGCACTCTAGCCTAGGCAAAGAGCAAGATTCCATTTCAAAAATAAATAAATAATAAATAAATTAAAAACATTGTAGTTTCCTTTTAGGAAATCCTCTCCCCCATTGTTTGCAGACTTGTGCATGACAGATTGGTGTGTCTTGCCCCCAAATACAGAAGCAGAGGGGTTATTGTGGGCTCCTTTCACCTGATTATTTCTCTCTCATCCCAGGATATCCATGTGAGCAGGTGACCTAAGCCCAACTAATAAGATTCTCCCCTGGGACTTTGAATGTCAAGCAGAGTTAACACAAAGATATCAAGAGGGAAGAAGCAATACCCTGTTAGTACATCCTGTCCTGATTTCTTCCTGTTTCCATGCTGTCTTCCAGACTTCCCAGCACTTCCATGAACTCTCTCATAACTTCCTAATAAATTTCCTTTTCTGCATAGATCATGTTTTAGGACTTGGCCAAAACCAAGAATGACTTCCTTCCTTGGCATTATTTGGATTATTTAGAAATAAGCAACAAGATAGAAGAATCAAGTCACCAAGAGATCAAAAAGTCAAGAAACTTTTCTGCTATGTCCTTTAGTCTCCCTCAAGACATTGCTGCTTAGTGATGGGTTAAGAGAAGAACTTCCTCTATACACAACATTCAGTAAGTGCTGAGGAGCCGGATCAGACAGCTTGCAATCCATCCCCCTTATTCCCATGAGTGGTACCTTCATACTGCTTGCAATAGCCCTAAGTATGTCTCCTATGCAGCCTTGAAGTGAGACAGGGCTTCACTCCACATGCCCACAATCCATAACCCTGGATCATGCTGTGAATCAGTGCTCTGCTCTCATTCAGCCTCATCTCTGAGGACACCCTTATGGGGCTCTCAGAACAACAGGAAGACCAGAAAGGCATACACCCCAAGGGATGGTGTAGGAGCTCTTGTGCTCAGGCTCCGTTGCTGAACTGAACCCTCTGGAGAAGCAAGAGATGAGCCAGTGTGACTGTGGAGCCCCCTGACTCACAGCTAAGTGCATAAGCACAGGTTGGGGGTCACATGACTCTCCACACTCAACAGAAAATGGGCTGAGATTTTAGACAACTCAAGACCCATGGAGTGATGTAACTCCCAATAAGCTCACTCAATCTGGAGAGTCATTCCAATGATGTTTGGAATATTGGGGCCAGCTCTGTGCCCCCAATAGAGGGGCACAGGAGATAGAGGGAAATCAGAACCAGAGAAAGATTCAGGTGGAGAGAAACAGTCAAGTAGGCAGCTAGCTGAAGCACTGACATAGCTAGGAGGAACTGGAATCTTTCTGCATCATAGGACAAAACTAAAGCCAATGGGTAGAAGTTCTAGGGCAGCAGACTTGGATCAGAATAAGGAAAATCTTTTAAACCAAGCAGCACAGCAGCAACGTCGGCAACTTGTCAGGGGCTGACAGAATAGTGGCCAAGAGCCTCGCGTTAGGAGGCAGCACCATGGTCAAGTTCCAGCCCTATTGTTTAACAGTCATATGACCTTTGTAAGTTACTGAGTCTCTCTGTTCTCATTTGTAAAAGGAAGGAAATAATAGTACCCACCTCTGAGGGTATTTGTGAGGGTTAATATTGCTGCTGTATTATGACACTGTCCAACTGTCACAGAAGTATGGAGAAGAAAGAGACTTTCCAACTGGAGAGGGTCCTAGAAAGGCTCAATATAGCTTCATTGAATAGTGCCTGATATATACATATACTGATTATCAAAGTGCTAGATATCAAGGAGAATTATGCTTGTGAAGTGACTGGCAACTCATTGCTGGAAGCGGTTAAACTACGGCTGCAAGACAAATACCAGATATGTTAGAGGCCATTGAGCAGGAGATGAGTGGGAGGTGGGACCACACCATGGCTCAGAGAACAGAGCATGGGGAGACAGCGCTGGTCACATCACACAGCTACCACTGGTACACTGTGCAAACCACAAGATCCTTGGTGTCAGTTTTCATATCCATAAATGAGGCTGATACGTCTCACTCCACAGCACTGCCACAAGGATGAAATAATTCTGTATACAGATGTGTTATATTATCTGCACTTCTTTTGTATTTTTAATACGTCAAAATAATCATAAAAGGCACTTACAGAATGATCACCTGTGTTTGGGCCCTGGTACCTAAAGGGGTAGCGTGTATATGATTATTCTCTGCCCTCCACCCTGAATGCCCTGCAGGTCCTTGGACACGGGAACTGGTCCTGGGCCACCTTCTGGTGAGTCTTTTTGTCTTTTCACAATGACTGCCCTCTCCTTCCAGGCTGCTTTGTGTGACTCACTGTTCTTTGCAATTAACTGTGATGTTCTGCTGGAGGCTTCCATTATAAATGATGAGAACAGCTGCTTTAGCCTAAACAAAGTGTGGTAGGCTGGATTGTTTCATCTCACTATTTATTGCTAAAGAGACAGAAGATGGGCCTTTGCAGGTCATGGCTGGCCTGTGTCCTTCCCTCTGCACAATTTTGTCCCATGATCTGGGTCCCCATGGCATATTCAGTCCTGAGGGCCAGGCCTGCACCCTCACATATGCTCACTGGCACCTGGCTGGCCAGCAGGAGCCAGGAAGCGAGACTGGTGAGGAGGTTGGCAAGGAGAGAAATGCAGTTTCTTCTCTGGGAGTTTAAATCCCATTTAATTCAGGAAGCTTTAATTGAACACCTACTCTGTGCCAGGCAGACTAGGGGATCAGATATGAATTAAAGCAACCCTCACTCCCTAGAAGCTTAGAATTTAACAGAGATGAAGGCAAATCTGTAACTAGTCCTGAGACTCTACTATGGCACTGAAAAATTGTCATAGAAATATAGAGAAGGGGTTAGGCACAGTGGCTCACACCTGTAATCCCAGCACTTTGGGAGGCAGAGGAGGGCAGATCAAAAGGTCAACAGATCGAGACCATTATGGCCAACATGGTGAAATCCCATCTCTACTAAAAATACAAAAAAATTAGCTAGGTGTGGTGGCACACACCTGTAGTCCCAGCTACCTGGGAAGCTAAGGCAGGAGAATCTCTTGAACCCGGGAGGCGGAGGTTGCAGTGAGCCGAAATAGTGCCACTGCACTCCAGCCTAGACTCTGTCTCAAAAAAAAAAAAAAAAAGAAAGAAAGAAAGAAAGAAAGAAAAAGAAAAGAAATACAGAGAAGGATGAGACTTTGTAACCAGAGGGGGCCCTAGAAAGACTTCATACAGCTGCCATTGGTTGAGTACCTACTATGTGCAGGACATTCTCCTTACTGAATCTATACACCTCTGTGAGGAATGGGATCATTGTCACTCCTATGTTGCAAATGAAGAAACTGAGATTCTAAAAAGTTAAATAACTTGCTCAAAAGTTACACAGCCAGTAAGCGGTATAACCAGGACAATATTCTGAGTCTGAAACAGGTGTCTTTTCTAGAAAGCCAGGCTACCTACTTCTTAGAGGAGGCTGAATTCATCCTGGGCCTGAAATAAGGTTGATATTTTGTCACACAGCTCTGGGTGGGGAGTGCCTTCCTTCTGCCTCTGCTTCTGCTTCTAGGCAGGCGCAAACCACCTGTTCTAAGACACAGCTAATGTCCTTTCATATTCCCCAACAGAGGACTGACAAAGCCTGATAGCAGGCTTGGGAAGGGCCACATTTCTCCCAAGAGGAGTTACTTTCTCTCTCCAGCCTCCGCCTGTGATTCAGCCCTAAATACACAACCTAGATACATAACTGTCAATTCAAATAGTACCTGCCCACTGGAACCAACAACCTGGATTCATTTCACACCTGCTTGGAGCCATTATTATTTACACACCATTAGTAAAGCACTCGGCCTCTAAGTAGCCGAGCACAAACACATTCTTTGCATCACCAAACAAACCAAAGGCAAGTTTGTTCTCAGTCATAGCAGTTTAAATTACAGTGCTAGAAGGTAATGGAGCGCTTAGAGACGACCAGGTTGGAGAACCTCTTCTCATAGATCCACACTGGGGTTCAGAGAAGGAAAGGGGCTGGCCTGAGGGCTTCAAGGAGGGACACGAGAAAAGGTGTGTCTTCCTTAAGCTCCACACCTGCTGGGAGGAGCAGGATGAAGATTCACTGAGCACATCTGGTATTTGTCATTAGTGTTGTGCTATCTCATTCACCCTCATCACAGTTCTGATTTGAAGGCCCTGTACCCGCTTTCCAGATGGGAAGACTCATAAGCTGAGGAGTCCTGGGTGGTGTCCCAGGTCACATGAGAAGAAGCACAGCTAAGGTGGGAGTACACACCTGCTGTCTCCAAAACCCCACCATGGAATGAAAGGAGGCAGTGGTTCCCTGCTCTTTTGGAGCTTGCAGAATGGGGTTGGGTTGGGTTTGGACCCAGGGGATCTGTTACACAGTTTCTCCAGCTCGGAAGGGCCCAGCCCTAACTTTCCCATGGTGGGGGGTAGTTCTGAGCTGCGTGAAATAATGCCCAGCCTCGGGCAGGCATGAAGTGACATGCAGAGGGCTGTGGAAAGTGTACTTACATTTCTTGCTTTGTTCCTAGATGACTCATGCAGCCCCCGGAACAAAATTAATGTCTTGTCCAGCACCAGCAAATTGCATTTCTTTCTTTGAAAAATCACAAGCAGGCTGCAAAGGGCCCTGGTTTATTCTGGGGACATGGAGCCATCCTGTGGCTGCTTCCACTGGACAGGCTGGAAACAGCAATGAGGCCCCTAGGAAGGGGAGGCCTCCTTGAGGCAGTCTAAGCCTCGTGGTCTGCTCTGGCCAGGCCCTCTGTTCTGGCCAGACACTTGGTCACACCTTGTCTCCTCTGAACTGATGTTCCACATATGATCAAGTGCTCTTGAAGCCCCTGTACCACTCCCCTCACACGGCCCCTCTCCCCTGCAGCTGGCCGACTGACTCATCTCTCATGCTTCAGCTCCAGGGGCTTCCCTGTGTGAGTCTTCTCAGCCTGCTCCCACACCCCAGGTAGCTTTGCCCCTGCTTGCTTTGTGCCCTCACTGTCTCCATATACATACACATCTCTCGCAATAACATTAAATATCAGCCAACCTTTACATAGTACTTCTTACGTATCAAGCACTGTTGTAAAAATATGTATACACACACTCATTTTATCTTCACGATGCTATGCAATAGGTATTATTACTGTCCATTTTACAAATGGGGAAGCCAATCTGTAATGGGTTGACTGAGATTTACTGAGCATATCTACAGGTATTTGTCCTTGGATACAGGAAACCAATCTGTAAGTGACTTCCCCTTCTATAAAAGAAGTTAAGTAATTTGCTTGAGCTCACTCAGCTAGTATGTGGTAGAGCCAGAATCTGAGCTTCTCTCTAGCCCCAATTGCTTATTGTCACCACCATACCATATGGCCATGTCAGCACCAGTCACACCTCATTTTACTTGATGTCTCAGCTTTCCCCTCTATTCCGTGGGCTACTTGAGAAGGCTTATGTCTTATTCCTCTAGATATCTCTGCATTTGGCTCAGTATCTAAACCACGCGTCCCCAAACTTTTTACACAGGGGGCCAGTTCACCGTCCCTCAGACCGTTGGAGGGCTGCCACATACTGTGCTCCTCTCACTGACCACCAATGAAAGAGGTGCCCCTTCCTGAAGTGCGGCGGGGGGGCCAGATAAATGGCTTCAGGGGGCCGCATGTGGCCCGCGGGCCATAGCTTGGGGATGCCTGATCGAGACCATAGGTAGGTGGGTTGGGTTAATCCATGCTTGCTGAATGCTGTGTCCATGCACGATGTCCCTGTGCACAATGGCCACTTCACATGGTTCACATGCATCTTCACGGCGCTTATTTCTTCCATTCACTCATGGCATGTCCCTGGCCCTGTTCTCAGTGCTAAGGATGGAACCCCATTGCTGCTGCTTCCAGCCCTGGCCCTGCTCCTATGTCAGGCTCAGTGCTTCATCTCATGGAGCTCAGGGGGGTGCCGTGGATACTGACAAACCTGTACCCCATTCCTAGTTCAATTTTTATTTGCCTTTCAAAGGCACCGGGTATGTGTTCATACATTCAACAAAGAATGTTTGGACATCCACCACACATCAGGCACTGTTCTAGGTGTGGAAAGTACAGTGCAGGGACACGAACAAGGTCCCACCATCGTGGTGTCTAATTCTGCTTGGGAAGACAGACAAGAAACAATCAGCAGCTGAGTAGTCAGTCACACAGTGCCACGTGGTGGTCAGCATCATGAGTCAGAAAGCCAGGCCATGGCAGCAGAGAGTGAGGGGGTGGTCAGGAAGGGTGTCTCTGAGGATGTGATATTTCAGCAGAGACATGATGAAGAGTGGGAGAGAGAGGCTGATATCTGGGGGAAGAGTGTTCCGGGCAGAGGGAATGGCAAGAGCCAAGGCTCTGCCCATGCATGGAAAGACAGAAAGAGCGAAGCCTACTGATGCAGGAGCAGAGTGCGACAGGGCAATACCGTAGCAGAGCCTGGAAATCCTTGGGGGGCACGGCAAGCCTTTGCAATTTCATTCCCAGTGTGTTAGAAATACCTCAGAGGGGCTTGTACTAGGGGCTGGCACCATCTGCGCCATGTTTTAAAAGCATGAGTTTATGTATGTGCTGTTCCCCTCAGTTATGAGATCCATAATGGTGCTTTTAGTGACGTTTTATTAGGAGTCCTTTCTGTTGCCACTGTTATTTCTCATCACCCTCCTCTCTCCAAAGCCCACATTGTTTCTGTCATGCACTCAATTGGCTTCAACTAGAACTTCAGTTTAATAAGAGACACAAAATAGTAAACACTGGAGTGCTGGAGAGATGAGCTGTGATGGGTTGGCTTTGGGGACTGTGGAAGCACAGAAGAGGAACTGCTCAGACACAGAAAGCCTGGGATGGCTTCTGGAGGCCATGACATCTGACATGAGACCCAAAAGGTAAGGTCAGCCACATGAGAACGTTCTGGGCAGGGGAAGCCACGCATGTGAATGGAGAAACCATGACGCTCCTGTCGCACTGGCCCTGCCTATGCCCTTGATTCCCTCACCCTCTTGTCCTTCAGTCCCCACCTCAGCATCTGCAACGCTATCCAGGTGGACTGGGTAGATCCTCTTCTGCTGCTGAACATTGCTGTAGAAATTTGCCACCCTGGTTCCAACACAAACTCACACTCTAATCCCAGCTGGACCTTTGGCCACTTGGTACTTTACTTTCCTTAATAATGAACTGCCTGCCACATTCCCAGCAGCACATTCTCCAGGCTTCTATTTCCTTCCTGCCTATCCCACTCAGAGAGGGTAACCTGACCTCCTATCACTATGTGCTTCCCACTCCTTCTCCCACTCTGATCTCCACCTCAAAGAATGTTTGTCTTCAGCCCCATCACCTTCAAATGATCTCAGAAAGAGATGTGATTGTTCTTTTTGAGATTAACCCCTGGAAAAAAAATTAAGCATTTATTTTTGCTTTGCCTGGATTGTATTGCAGGGTAACCAAATAGCCCAGGTTGATCAGGGAAAGTTCTTTTTCACAGAAGTTTAAAAATTTGAACAGAGTGCAGAAGTAGAAAGCCACCTTTTTGCAATCCCATTTGGCTTAGGCAAAAATCATAAGCAGGTGAAACAATCAGATGGTATGTTAATGGGGGCACTTTCCATGGAGAGATAAAGCTGCCACCAGCTGACCCCACTGCTCACTTTTATCATGATCGCTAACAACGGCATAAACAATGTTATGGATTTGCCGATGAGATGAAATATATAATGAGTGGCACTTTGCCCAGACATTGGAACTGCCTGGGGAGCTTTAACTACTGACGCCTGGGATCCATTTCCACTGATGATGATTTTAAATGTCTGGGATGGAGCCTGGGTACAGAGACGGTTAGAAAGTGCCTCCAGCTGATCCCAATGACAGAACAAGGTTGAGACCACTGCCAAACGAAGTGCAAGCCTTCAGTGTGAACTGCACTAGCTCCTGCAAGTGTTGATTCTCATCAAGCCTTTCAAGTTAATCTCTAGTTAAAAATATTTCAGGGGATAGCCAAACAAGTTAAGGGACCCTGTGAGGAAGACAAATCCAGAATTCGGCTCGTTCTGTCTTGCAAGGGACTCACTGTATTTTTTCAATAATCCAATAGCTTTAAAAAGGGGAGGAGGCACTGTTCCAGCTTTAGAGATTCAAAGATATAAGAACCAAATGCAGGATTTTGGATTTCTAATGGAACGAATCATTTTTACACAACTGGGGAAACTTGATTATGAACTGGATATTAGATGTTACCAAAGAGTTAATGCTGATTTATTAGGTATGTAATGACATCGTGGTTATGTAAGAAATGCTTTTAAATCCATGGATTTTTAGGTGTAAAAGGGCAAAATAATAGGAGGGCTAGGATTTGCTTTAAAACATTTCAACAACAACAAAATAAAGCAAGTGTGACAAAATTTTAGGGATTACTAAATCTGAATGATGGGGCATATGCGTGTTCATTATTTGGGTTTTTCATGTTTATAATAAAGTAAAACAAGTGAACCCCTCTGCTTTTCCAGTATGAGGTATCATTGTTACTGGTATTATCACATCTGTTTCCTTGCTTCATCATGGCTGCCATAATCAGCAGCAGCAATAGCACCAGTCACGTGAGATTGGGAAATGTTCTGGTGCTGGAATCCCCCTGTAATCCAGTAGGGTGGGTGTTGTTATCCTCGCTGTACAGATGAGAAAACTGAAGTTCAGAGGAGTTAGGTCACTTGCTCAACACTGCATGGCTGGTAAGGGGAAATCAGGATTAGAAGCCAGATGTGACAGCCTCAGGTCTTCATTACTATGCTCTGCTGTTGTCTTCCCTCTTCTCTGTTGCTCATCTCCTCTCACCCTCTCTGCCATCTCCTTCCTCCAGGCCCTTTCCTCCTGCAAGTATGCTCCCCGACACCCACCCCTTCTGTGGCAGGGTCATTTCTTTCTTCTTTTCTTTCCTCCACACTGCTGGAAACAGTCATCTATGCTTACCTGCCTTCTCATCCTCACACCCATTCATTTCTTAGTCTCTTATACTCTGACTTCTACTACTGCAAGATCAT
Source organism: Saimiri boliviensis (assembly GCF_048565385.1). NCBI lineage: Eukaryota > Metazoa > Chordata > Mammalia > Primates > Cebidae > Saimiri > Saimiri boliviensis. The sequence goes on from NC_133456.1 coordinate 75,130,793, forward strand.
AAAGACCTCATGAACAAAATCTGGAGAATGCCCTCAGCCTCATCTCACCTCCCTGCAGCACACGCCTCACTTGCCTGCTCTTTCCTTCTTAGAGTCCTGTCTCTGGTTGACCTGTCAAAGTTGGGATTCTCCTCTTAATGATCCTGACTCCTTCTTTGTCTCCTTCTTCAAACAAAATGCACTGACTTTCCAAATGTACTAACTAGTACGATCATCACTGTCAACAGTTGTATCGAACTACTATTAACCTCAATAGGGAAGACATCAGGTTCAAGAGGTCAAAGAAGAGACCCCAGAGCCAGCAAATGAGACATGGGGTTTTATGAGGGACTCACATACAGGGGAGAGAGTCCGTGGTAGCAGGTGGGGCAGGAGAAGCACCTTACACATGGTCCAGTGGCAGGACGCTGGACAAGAAAGCTGCCTTGCCTACAGTTCAGTGGTGGCAGGCTGGACAGGAAAACAACAGTGGCCTGCAAACATCACTCAGTTTATATAACATTGTCACTTACCACCCTCCCCCTAATCACCTCCACCTGGAAATCTTCATTTAACCCAAAATTCAGGGCCTCAATGCCCTATATCAGGTGTCCCCAAACTATGGCCCTCGGGCCACATGCGGCCCTCTGAGGCCATTCATCCGCCCCCCCACCCCCCCCTGCACTTCAGGAAGGGGCACCTCTTTCATTGGTGGTCAGTGAGAGGAGCACAGTATGTGGCGGCCCTCCAACGGTCTGAGGGACAGTGAACTGGCCCCCTGTGTAAAAAGTTTGGGGACGCCTGCCCTATATGGACCATGTTTCATGGGACAGGCCAGAGGCTCAGATGTTTATCATAGATAAGGAATGAATCTCCAGGTTGGCCACTCCCGAATTCCCTAGCTTGGAACACATATTCAGGTGTATCTGCCATTCTGAGAGTATTCTTAAATTATAGCTGTCAGGTGCGTTGACCCTATATCAACATAAGTACTTCTCAAACCAGGGCCCTTCGATCAGCATCATAATCACCTGGGGTATATGTGAAAAACACAGCTCCTATAACCCACTCCTAACTTTTTGAATCAGACTCTCAAAGACTGGTATGCAATTTAAGTAAATTCTCCAGGAGATTCTTCTGTCCCTAGAGTTACAGTGCTTTCCCAGTGGCCCAGCCTTTCCAAGGTCTCCACCTGCCACCGGCAGGCTGATGACTCTGAATGCTGCAGATTTAGAAGACTTCAGGCTTCTCTACTGAAACCCAGTCTCCTGTTCTACTCCATCCTTCTCATTTCCCACACGCGATCCGTTGCTCCCCTGGTAACTTTGTTTCTGAGTCATTCCTTGCATCCACCATCTCTCGTTGTCCCACTGGGCCCTGTTGCCCTGCCCTTGGTGGAACTCTCACCCTCCCTGAGCTGGTCTGTTGTCTTAGTTTTCTGAGAGGTACCTTTGTCCCCAAACTCCCCCATCTACCAACTCCAGGCTCCTGCAAGCATGCCCCAAACAAAGCACTGGTCTAATTATATGGATTTCCTAACCAGCAACATGCGGTGATCCCCTATGGCCTGCCAAGGAAAATCCATAATACTCCATGGCTCCACCCCCACCTACCTGCATAATCTTATCTTCCCTTTAGTTTTAAAATGATCAAGATGAATACTCCTTTTTAGTCTCCACACACACCAGTGCTTAGCTCATTAGATATCTTTTTTTTTTTTTTTTTTTTTTTTGAGACAGAGTCTCGCTCTGTCACCCAAGCTGAAGTGCAGTGGTGTGATCTCAGCTCAATGCAACCTCCCCGTCCCGGGTTCAAGTGATTCTCCTGTCTCAGCCTCCCAAGTAGCTGGGACTACAGGCTCCCGCCACCATGCTTGGCTCATTTTTTTGTATTTTTAGTAGAGACAGGGTTTCACCATGTTGGTCAGACTGGTATCAAATTGCTGACCTCAAATGATCCGTCCCCCCTTGGCCTCCCAAAGTGCCGGTATTACAGGTATGAGCCACTGTGCCCAGCTGAGGTCTCTTCTGCTAACGATGTTTCACTCCTCCTATCTTGGATGTGAAAATCTTTTACATCCATGGCAGCTAGGTTCCAAAGAGCCTCCCCAGAGAACCCCGTTTCCTGGTCATCATGCTGTCAAGGAATCCCTTCCCACTTGAATCTGGCTCAACCAATAGCATGCAGTGGAAGTGATATTGTGTAACTCCCCAGGGTAGATCATAAAAAGACTCACAGCTTCTCCCTTGGCCTCTGAGAGTGCATGCTCTGGGTGAAGTTAACTACCATGCAAGAAGTTTAACTACCCCAAATTTGCCATGCAATAACAGAGAAGCCCAGTTAGCCAAGCGGAGGGGCCGTGTAGAGAGAGATACTCTCTCAGCCAAGACTGATCCAGCCATCCCAGAGGAAGTGCCAGACGTGGCAGTGACAAAGCCACTTTGTATGCCCAGCCCAGATGAGCCTTTGGATGACTCTAGCCCCAGCTGCAACCTGACTGCAACTCCATGGGAGACCTCATATGAGAATCACCAGTTATCCCACAGAACAGTATAATAAATCAATGTTTTAAGCCGCCATGTTTTGGGGTGATGTATGACACAAGAATAGATTTCTGAAACAGCTTCTTTCTAAGTACAGGTCAAATACTCCCTCCACAGTGAAGGGATCCCTGAGCCCTTGGATAGAATGAATTACTGTCTTCCCTGTGCCTCCATGGCTCTTGATGCCTGGCAGAGAGTCACTGGGCTAACTCACAACAGTTGGGAAGGGCGAGGATTTTTGTCTGGCTCATCTAGCTCTGGTGCGAATCACTGTTCGTGGCATGGAGTAGATGCTCAGACAATGTGTGCTAAATTTAACTGATTTTCTTTCCCTTCTGTAGTCCCTCAAGGGAGATAGGCAGCCTCAAGACCCGACAGAGATAATCAAGGAAACCTCAGAGTGCCCAGAATTGACTAGTGAGTCTGAATGTGCCAAATCAATGCTGGCAAAGCATTGAAAAGAAAGAAAAACTTTTGAGCCGATGTTAAAAAAGCTGAACTGAAGAGTGATGGAGGAGGTTGGAAGTGCTCATCCCTCTTTGCTCATCAACAGCAGTTCAATGTTGGTGGACCTGGTGCCTCCTGGCCAGGAGCATACTTCCCAGCTCACTGGACAGCTTCCATGGGTCTGGGCTGGAGGATTCTTGTCCAACAGGGTGGCCCAGAGATGTCCGCCACAGACTGGCTTAGATGGATGCTACAATCACTTAGTTTACCAGACAGTCCCAACCCAAGTCTTTTAATTATTATTGAGTGTCAGCATCGGAAAGCTACCACAAGCGCTTCTTGTAGACCAGGAATCAATCTTTCATGCCATTATCCCCTCATTTAAAACACACCCTAAGGCCTCGCTCTAATCACCTTCATTCCCTTCTCATCAAACAACCCTCCTGTCATTCACAGTCATATTCTGCCAAATAATTTTAAGTATGTTTTATGCAATTGCAGCTGTCACACTATACAGATGACAAAAGTCTCTACTTTGTTATAGGACAAGAGTCTAATGAATGTGCCTTTATCCTAACTGTGACTGTGGCGAGGCTCTTTCTAAGGAGTCAGTCTGTGAGACCAGTCATTCTCCATCCCGGATGTATAATAGGATCCTACAAAGCTTTGAAAATAATACCTATGTCTGGTCTTAGCCCAGCATGATTAAATCAGAATCTCTGGGCACAGGGTCTAGACATCAATATTTTTTTAAAAGCTCCCCAGGTGATTCTAATGTGCACCAGAGATGAGAGCCATTGTTCTGCAGAACATGAACGCTAGTGATATCTGGGGTTCCTGGCAAACCTAAGCAGTTTCCTGCCCTATCCTGTTTCTTATCTGGGCTACAAATTATCTTTTTGTAAAATATGCCTGGCCTTCTAGGCCAGGAGGGACACGAGACAGACATGAAGCTGTTGCCAGCCAAGTCTTAATGAAATTCAGGTTCAGTCATTACATGAGTTCAATTTGGTTTCTTTAAACATTAATTTACGGTCCAACAATGGGATATTGTGTTTGGTGACAACTCTGAAGACGTAGCATGAAAAAACAACAAACTATTAAATGAAATAGCAGAACTTTCCTCTGTGATTGCAGCTGCATAAAAATATACATGTAAAAAGCTTGAAAATGAAGACACAAAATGATCCTAATTCAGGTATTGGATGATTTTTATTTCTTCTTTCAAAACTTTTTTTTGTGTTGGTTGTTATACGTTTAAAACTAAAAAAAAAAAAAAAAAAAAAAAGTAAAATAGAGTCTGAATACTTGGATTTATACAGAGAATGAGTGGCACACAGACCAAGAGGAAAACAGGTTACTGTGAAACCTGTACAACCCCCTTCCCCTCTCTGGGCCTCAGTTTCCTGGCCTGCAGTTTGCACCAGAAGAGTTGCAAGGCCTCTTGCAGCCCCACATTCTGATTCCCGACTCACATGACACTGCTTTTATGAGACAAGTTATGCAAATGTTATCCAATATGCCTCTCTTGGTGAGGAGTCAGGGCCAAGCAAGCTCTGAGACAAGCTGTCTCACCTCCTCACCTCCTGAGCACAACTCGCCCACAGCTCTGCCCTCGCCTCCACCTCCATCGTGTCTTCCTGCATGCCAACTTCCCTCTGAGGTTCCCTTCGCCCACATACAACCGCAGCCTCCTTCCTGACCTCCCCTACACGACGAGCAGTTTGCCAGTTAATATACATCAAGCTGCCACCTTCAAACAGCTCGGAAAGCCCCATCTGTTCTCAGGAGCATTCCAGCTAGAAAGACCATCCACCACCCATGGCTGCCAAAGAAGGTCCTCCCCTGAGTGCCAGGCAGGGGAGGCTCCTGACTCTGGGCTCCAAGTAGCTTAGCTTGGGGAGCAAAGGGCAGGAGCACCGTTCACCTAGCTGGACTAAGGGCTCCACACTGTGCCTAAGAGGAACCTCCTTCTCACAGGTGGAGCCTTTGTGAATCAGGGTCTGTCCTGAGCCACGCTCCCCTGGAGAGATCTCAGCACTGAGGACCACACAGCCCAAGACAACAGCACAGGGTTTGAAAAACTTCATTCCCTGCCGGGTGCAGTGGCTCACAGCTGTAATCCCAGTACTTCGGGAGGCCAAGGCAGGCGGATCACAAGGTCAGGAGTTTGAGAGCAGCCTGGCCAATATGGTGAAACCCTGTTTCTACTAAACATACAAAAAAAAAAAAAAAAAAAAAAAAAAGCTGGGCATGGTGGCAGGTGCCTATAATCCCAGCTACTCAGGAGGCTAAGGCAGGAGAATTGCTTGAACCTGGGAGGCAGAGATTGTAGTGAGCCGAGATTGTGCCACTGCATTCCAGCCTGGGTGACAGAGCGAGACGAAAAGGAAGGAAAGAGAGGGAAGGAAGGGAAGAGACAGAGAGCGAGGGGAGGGAAGGGAGGGAGGGAGGGAGGGAGGGAGGAAGGAAGGAAAGAAGAAAGGGAGGGAGGGAGGAAGGAAGGAGAAAAGAAAGACTTCATTCCAATGTGTGTCCTGGCTGCTTGCCTCTTGCAAAGTAATTGCTACCACCTATTGCTCCTTATGTGCTAAGAGCTGCTTCAGACTTATTATCCCATTGAATGTTTTCAACAACCTAAATGGCAGGTACTATTATTTGTAACCATGTTTTTAGATACGGAAATTGAAGCTTAGCCAGGTGAAATAATTTCCCCCAAACACACAGCAAAGTGGTAGGACAGTGTGAAGTATTGGTTCTGAATCAACCTGCTTGGATTTGAAGTCTGGCTCTGCTACTTACAAAGTGCGTGATTAATCTCTCCGAACATTAGCTTGCTCTTCTATTAAATGAAGGCATTTATTCCTATTTAGCAGGATGGATATGTAGGGATTAAATGGCATAATCCATGTGAAATGCTTAGTACAATGTTTGGCCCAGAATGTGAGTTCAATAAATGCAAACTGTGGTTTTAGCCAGACCCAGATTCCTCTTCCAGGCACTCAAAAATGCCTTTCTGTAAGTGTTGACATCTGCATGTGCCCCTTCATATGGGCCTCTGGTGTGCTGGACTCCAGATGTCATCATTTGTCTTCAAAAGCCCAGGCATGAAGAAAGGGAATAAGGAAATGACCAAACATGTGCACCAAATGCATCTCATTTTAAAGCCCACCAGCCCCGCGGTATTCAATTTCCAGATGTATTACCTCCTTTTACATTATCAGAAACTTAGTTGCCCCATACCAGTGAGGTGAAGTGGAATGCGGGGAGCAGATAAAATATTTGTAAGAGATGAAATGAGATCATCTACCCAGAGAAGAGGAGGATAATTCTAGAGCTTTGTGGATGAAACAGGCAGTCTTTATCCCTTCTGACACTTGTTTCTGCCCCATGTTACCCAGTCCCTTGCTCCAGGCAAACAGAGATGGGAAAAATTCTTCGCACAGCCAAAACAAAGCTACTCTGGACATAAATAAAACAGTCTGAAAACCCAGTGGATCCCTCTGCCTTTGAGGCTGGAATCATCTGGAGGGTGGACGAACACTTTCCCTGCTTCAGCACTCAGGGAGAAGTAAGGGAGCAATAGATGGCAGCAATGGCTGCTGGGAGCGTTCCCAAATCTGTGAATAATACGGAGACTGCTCAGTAGATTGTGGAGGGGTAAGGGCTGAGGTGTGTGAGTGTGTGAGTGTGTGTGTGTGTGTGTGTGTGTGTGTGTGTGTGTGAGAGAGAGAGAGTGTGTGTATGTGATGTTAGTGAAGTTAATAATTTCAGAACCCAGACCACCAAAAAACTGGGCTGTATTCCTATTAGTCTCATGTTTCTTGCACAAAACAGCATGCTTAAAACTTAAATTATGGCCGGGCATGGTGGCTCATGCCTGTAATCCCAGCACTTTGGGAGCTGACGCAGGTGGATCACGAGGTCAGGAGATCAAGACCATCCTGGCCAACATGGTAAAACCCCGTCTCTAGTAAAAATACAAAAATTAGCTAGGCGTGGTGGTGTGTGCCTATAATCCCAGCTACTTGGGAGGCTGAGGCAGGGGAATCGCTTGAACTAGGGAGTTGGAGGTTGCAGTGAGCAGAGAAAGTGCCACTGTACTCCAGCCTGGCAACAGAGCAAGACTTTGTCTCAAAAAAAAAAAAAAAAAAAAAATTAAATTACAATGAAAATTTCCAGAAGCACTTTTGACAACTATATACTACTTGTTTGCATTTTGTGCAAAATGTAAGAGGTGTACTGCTCATCATAACCTTCTCCAGGGCACTGCTTGGTGAGTTTGTGTCTTTGTCACTCAGCACTGCTGTGCCCACAGTCTGTGGCTTCCTGAAGATGGGTCTGTGTCTGGGTGGGCAGCTCTGGAGGATGCTGAGGTAATTCTTCCCAGTAACTTTGACTCCAGAGTGCTTAGGGCCTGGGCTTCTGGGAAAACAAGGCTGTGTGGGTATAAAACTCAAACTGAAAGGACTGTCTTCTTTTTTGGTTGCATTACACTCTGGGCAAGACTCATTGGCTTGTGACGAGCAGGTGCTGTGCAAAGGCAGGCATACCTCCTGCTCCTATGCTTTCTTCTGGTGAAAGTTCAGACCCCCTCACTTGGCTCTCTGGGACATTTCTTCTGTCAGGAGGCCTCTGCAGCTGGAATGTTCCTCACTCTTTGAGTCAGGCATCCTTTCCCTTTGGAAATATGTGATCCTCCCTATGCTGTGATAAACTGCACCCTGTGGCCAGTCAACTCCATTCTGCCTCCTGGGAAGAATCACATGGCCCGGCCTCCATGAAGGCCCAGGGCCAGTGCAGGAGTCCTCTACTTGGGACTCTGCCCTTTTCCATCCAGCCTTTGTCCAGCTCTCCGTTCTGTTCTCCCCTTCAGTATTCCCTTTTGCCCCTTTCCACCATACTCCTGCTTGAGGACTGAGAGGAAAGAAAGCCAATCTGGAGAGGCAATTATGGAAAGAGAAGAACAGAGGCAGAGAGAAGTAGAGACAAGAGATGAAGAGAAGGCTGCTGCCTGGGTTACTTCTGGTCCTCCGGGGCCTGATTCTGGAATTTCCCGAATCCAGCCTGTAATCCCATGAGTTAACTAACTTTTAACATTAGTTATATTTGCTTTCTATTTATCATCCTCCAAAGAGTCCTAATGAATATCTTGGGCCCCTTCACCCACATTTCTAAGATTCTGTTGTGTGCACCTCCCTTTCTGAAGCCTTCTCCAGGGAGAGTGAGTTGCTTCTGCCTCTCTTCCCACTGCCTTTTGTGCACAGTTCTGCTGTACATGATCCCACGTGTGGCTATGATCTAAGAAGTCATTTGCCCATTTCCTTTCCCCATGCCTTTGTGGCAAGGACTGAGTTTCTTTTCTAACTAGGAGCCGGGTATCTTCAGCAGCCTAGCCCAGTGCTTGGCATACTTTAGGTGCTTAATTAGTGTTCGATGAATCCATGAGCCAATGAACCAACAGAAGAATAACATGTCAGTGTGGCAAAATGCAAAAAAAGTTGTACAAAGTTGTCCAAAGTGCTTCTGGAAATTTTCACTGTAATTTAAGTTGTAAGCATGCTATTTTGTGCAAGAAACATGAAACTAACAGGAATACAGGCCAGAATCGCATTAAACGGGGCTTGAATCATTGTTGCTGTCTATTGAGAGGATTTCCCCATCTTCTTTTGCCTAGTAATAGACCCCTTCCCACCGGACAAAAAAGGTGAGTATGTGACCCTGTCCTGGCCAACAGGAGTGGTGACCTGATGTGAATGGCCAATTCCCCACAAAATGAAAAGACCAGCTTGCTAGGGGACAGAGCAGTACCCTACCCACTGAAGCAGAGACAAGCAGAGAGGGGAAGCAGATGGAGAGTTGGAGGTCACCTTGTGCCCTCAAGCCGGTTCCTTTGGCTCCTCTGTCTACCCTAGGGTTGCCCTTGTGTCCGCATTGGCTTGGAGAGCCCATGTATTCTCTTTCTTGCCTTAAGCCAATTTCAGCTGGGTTTCATAAAGAGTCCTAACTAATTCAGCATTAAATCTCCTGCTGGAATCTGGACCTGATTACCAAAGCTATTCCCAAAACAGACGGCTTTGTAATGCCAGCCCTTTGTTCCCACCTCCATCTGATCAAGAGTTATTTGTGGACGTTGCCTTTCTCTGGCTGCAGGCTGCATCAGTCTGTGAGCCCAGTGAATCAACCAAAAAACCTCCAGGCTAGGTTTAAACATGGCCTTTATTAATCTCCTAGATACGTGAGGAAATGAAAAAAGCAAGGTACAAACAGTGTACAATCATTAATGACTGATGTGCTGAAATAGGATAGACATGGCCACAAAATGCATATACAAGCATGTAAGAATGGAAGTCCCACTTGAATGCAACTCCTGGAGGGCGAACATTCTCAACCTTCCCACTTACTGCTCTATCCCCAATGACTCCAACAGGCACTCAATAAGTATTTATTGAATGAGTCAATGAAACAGAATCAAAAGAATATCCTTGATGAAACACATGAGAAAATGGCATTCCTGGCCAGGTGCAGTGGCTCAGGCTTGTAATCTCAGCACTTTGGGAAGCCGAGGCGGGTGGATCACTTGAGGTCAGGAGTTTGAGACCAGCCTGACCAACATGGTGAAACCCCATCTCTACTAAAAATACAAAAATTAGCCGGGCATGGTGGCGCACACCTGTAATCCCAGCTACTCAGGAGGCTGAGGTAGGAGAATCACTTAAACCCGGAAGATGGAGGTTGCAGTAAGCTGAGATGGTGCCACTGTACTCCAGCCTTGGTGACAGAGTGAGACTCCGCCTCAAAAAAAAGAAAAGAAAATAGCATTCCTGGGCATCTGTTCGGGGGAAGGTGGGATAAGGGGAAGAAGAGGGATGAGAAGGAAACTGAGTACCATTCTATATTGTGTGCATTTTTAATTTTTTCTTGAGATGGAGTCTCGCTTTGTCACACAGGCTGGTATGCAGTGGCACAATTTCTGCTCACTGCAACCTCTGCCTGCTGGGTTCCAGCGATTCTTGTGCCTCAGTCTCTCAAGTAGCTGGGATTTACAGGCACATGCCACCACACCCAGCCTATTTATTTATTTATTTATTTATTTATTTATTTATTTTTTGAGACAGAGTTTCGCTCATTACCCAGGCTGGAGTGCAATGGCGCAATCTCGGCTCAATGCAACCTCCGCCTCCTGGGTTCAGGCAATTCTCCTGCCTCAGCCTCCTGAGTAGCTGGAATTACAGGCATGCGCCACCATGCCCAGCTAATTTTTTGTACTTTTAGTAGAGATGGGGTTTCACCATGTTGACCAGTATGGTCTCGATCTCTTGACCTCGTTATCTACCCGCCTCAGCCTCCCAAAGTGCTGGGATTACAGGCATGAGCCACTGTGCCTGGCCCCAATTTTTTTATTTTTAAGAGAGACAGGGTTTCACCATGTTGCCCAGGCTGGTCTTGAACCCCTAACCTCAAGAGATCCATCTGCCTCAGCTTCCTAAAGTGCTGGAATTACAAGCTTAAGCCACCATGCCTGGCCTTGTGTGCATTTTTAAATACAGGTATCCTATCTTTAAAAAAGAAAATAAAAAGAAGAACAGAAAAGCAGGCGCCCTTGAATCTGAAAATGGGTTGGAAAAAATCTGAAATCTGGTCAAGAGTCTTTTCCTGGTACCACACTCTTAATAACGGAAGGGGAAGGGCTGGACACAGAACTAGTAATACCTGTTCCCTCACCAAAGTGAAGTGAAGCCTTCCCTTTACACAGCATCCTTGCCAAGCTAATCAGCTTCTGGTCGTAAATATGGCAAACCTGGAGTATTTTCTTTACATAAAAAAGTGCTCACAAACAGCACAGCTCATTTGCTTTACTGGAGCAACAGGTTTTCCTTCTGACAGTCACTTGACACCCTGTCAGCCTCATGGGATGTCATTTCTGCTTTTTCTGTTTGCTGATTTCACTGGCACCTTTGGAAAAGATAGCAGGCTTAGAAAAGAAAAGACCCCATGCGTTTCATTTGGGCCAATTCTTTTACAATAAACATTCTTCTATTTCCAGAAATACTACCAAATGTCCAATTCCAGTGCTGCCTTCAAAATAATGGGTAGCATATGAAAAAGAGAATTAGTACTTTTTGCCAGGAATTTTACATAAAATATCTCATTTAAATCCCATAATAACTTCAGGCAAGAGATAGGACCACCCTATTTTGTAGAAACTGGGGCTCAGATAAGCAGGTGGGCAGCAGGGATTCCTACCAGATCTGTCTCTAAAAAGCACACTCCTTCCCCTCTACCCTGCCACCTCCCTGACATTTGCATGACACTTGCAGTTTACAAGGCAACTCATCTAAACTATCTGGTTTAATCCTCCCAACTCTAAAATCCAGGAATTATTTTAATTCTTATTTTACAAAAGGGGAAAATCAAGGCTCTGAGATAGGGAGCACTGAGTCAGCATGATATGAGAGAGAGAACTGGTCCGGAGCGGGGAGAGGGGGGAAGACCTGTGTCCTACTCCTGGCTTTGCACTTTGAACTTGGTGCCCAGTCACGCATTCTCTCTAGCTGTTTCCTATCTCCAAGACAGGGTGATGGACCAGATGGGACCTCATGTGCCCAGCAGCTCAAATAGTCAATGATCCTAGCAGACCTCTTGGTGTTCCTTGCAACCAGATTAGAACTTTAGTTACAAGGGGAAGCCAGTGGAAACATGTACATAACCAGCTCTGGTGGGATATTTGCATTTGTTCCTATGCTGAAGTTCACACTTGTAAGTTTCTACAGTTACAATGTCTTAATCATAATGACACTGCTTCTAGAGTGCTAGTAAGATTCCTGTTGGAAATAGAAATGCCAAATTGCTAATAGCACTCTGGGGGTTTTGCAACTCTTGCTATCATCTGCCTTTGGTGATTTTTAAAAAATCATATTTCAGTGTATTAAAATATCAACTTTTTGTTTAAAATGAGGGAGCTCAATGCCAGTATCTATACAAATGCAGAAAATGAAACTCTGTCCACCAGAAATAAGCCAGCCCACACATGTACCAACTCTATTGAGCTGATGAAAACATCTGAAGAACCCAGCTCTGCCTGGCTGTCCCTGGGGGGCTTCCTTTTGCTAGTGGGAGTTGCCAGCAGCCAAGTGTTGAAGCAGCAGCTGGAACCAGACACAGGTGAAATCCCATAACCTCCATCTGCGGCACAAAACTAGAGAGAAAAGCAAAAGAGTCACACATGGTAAGGCAGTGGGAGTAGAATGGGCAGACCTTGTTTGAATCTGGGCTCTGTCACTTGTGACTTGTGATCCTGGGCCATTACTTCATCTCTCTGAGCTTAAAGGATGTGTTACGCTGTGTTCCACTAAAACCAAAGACAAGGACTTGAGTATAGGTAAGGTATTTAGAAGGTGACCCCAGGAAGCCGTGGTCAGAGAGTGGGAAGTGAGACAGGAATGAGAAGAAAACCAATGAAGGTTTGTCATGGAGCAGGTGACCACTCTGTGGAGCTCGGCTCCTCTGTGGATCTCTGGGAGACAGTGTGGAACATGCCTCAGGGTTGCCCCACCTGAAGGGTGAAGAAATGGATACATTATCTTCCAACTTCCATCCATCCTTGGTCAGGAATGCTCCCAGAAGCATTAGCTTCCCAGCATTTCTGGCCATCCCCATGCACTGGCTGAGAATTGCTGCAAAAATTGAATGGGCTTATGGGTCTGGACAGACGGAAACTATCAAGAGACAACCCAGGCCGGGCGCGGTGGCTCAAGCCTGTAATCCCAGCACTTTGGGAGGCCGAAGCGGGTGGATCACGAGGTCGAGAGATCGAGACCATCCTGGTCAACATGGTGAAACCCTGTCTCTACTAAAAATACAAAAAAATTAGCTGGGCATGGTGGCACGTGCCTGTAATCCCAGCTACTCAGGAGGCTGAGGCAGGAGAATTGCCTGAACCTGGGAGGCGGAGGTTGCGGTGAGACGAGATCGCGCCATTGCACTCCAGCCTGAGTAACAGGAGCGAAACTCCGTCTCAAAAAAAAAAAAAAAAAAAAAAGAAAGAGACAACCAACAGAATGGGAGAATATATTTCCCATCTGCCAAGGGATTAATAACCAGAATATAAAAGGAATTCAAACCGCTCAATAGGAAAAAAAAGCTAATAATCTGATTTAAAAATGGGCAAAAGATCAGAATTCACATTTCAGAAGGCTCACATAGCCTTGAGTCCAGAAACCAGCCTCTGTCAGCACAGTGAAGATGGATGCATCCAAGTTGGTAATTTACAATGGGTAATAACTATCATAGGAAAAGAGCCCTTATGACTAATAGCAGTCACATTACTTGAAAGCCAAGTCAGAATCAGAGGTTTGCCTGAGAAACATGGATGAGGGAAGTTAGAGGACTCAAGTGTCTGAGAGCTAGAAGCTTAAGTCCACCAGCAGTAGGTGTGAGTCCTGCTTGCTCCTACCCACAGGACAGTGACATCTAAAGGCACTGGCCAAGGCTTCCTCTTTTTGGGAACAACATCTGGACATACTCTCCTACTCATCCAACCTTTATCCCCAGGACTCAACTTTTCTTAAATTCTGTGGCTGGTCATGCCTCTCCTGTTTTTCGACTTGTTTCTGTATGTAAGAAACTTTCTGCTTCCAATCAGGATACAGTAAAACAGGAAGGATGGGGAGCCTATCTGTCTCACTAAGATGACTTTGAGGATCTCCGCTATATCCTTGATAAGGATACTTGACAAATTTAGGTCTTCAAGAGGACTTTTCTTTCTCTTAACTCCCAATGTATCAGTACTGGCAACAGGACACAAATAACCTGACACATAGTAAGTGCATGATAAATGTCCATTTAACAACAAACATCTACCCTGATGATATGTGGGCAAAAGACACAGTTCTTGACCTCAAGGGGCTCACGATCTAAAGGAGATGAGAAACAACTACTCTGTATACTAAGGACTGAGATGGGGTGAAGCTGGAGTGTCACAGGAGCACGGAAGACAGTAGGTTGTCTGAGAAGGCCCTGAGGACACAACAAAGCTGTTACAAACGATAAGGAGAAGACTCACCAAAAACAAAACAAAACGAAACAAAAACCAAAAACAAACAAACAAACAAAAAAACAGGCAGGGAGGATTATTCCCAGCAGAAAACAGCATGACACCCTTGAAAAATTACCAGTGATTCACTCCAAGTGTATGAGATTGGAGGTGGCAGTCAGGGTACTGGGGGAGTGGAGAGCCACGAACCTTTGTGCTAGGTGGAATTAAGGGGCCCCTCTGCAGGCTTTGTGCTTTCCCAAGCCCCCTCCTCCACTGGCACTGCAGCCCCTTGCATTAGTCTATTTTCATGCTGCTGATAATGACATACCCGAGACTGGGCAATTTACAAAAGAAAGAGGTTTAATTGGACTTACAGTTCCATGTGGCTGGGGAACCTCATGATCATGGTAGAAAGCAAAGAGGAGCATGCCACATCTTACACGGATGGCAGCAAGCAAAAAGAGAACTTGTGCATGGCCAGGCGTGGTGGCTCACGACTGTAATCCCAGCACTTTGGGAGGCTGAGGCAGGTGGATCACAAGGTCAGGAGTTCGAGAACAGCCTGACCAACATGGTGAAACCACATCTATAAAAAACAAACAAACAAAAAAAAACAGAGAGCTTGTGCAGGAAAACTCTCTCTTTTACTAACCATCAGATCTCGTGAGACTTACTAGCATGAGAACAACATGGGAAAGACCCACCACCCCACCCCATGATTCAGTTACCTCCCACTGGGTCCCTCTCACAACACATGAGAATTCAAGATGAGATCTGGGTGGGGGCACGGCCAAACTATATCACCCCTTATGCCTGCTGGATGCCTCTGTGTACCGCATCATGAAGGACGCATGTCATGGTCCAGGAATTTGGGATTTTGTTTGGCAAACACTTGGAATCCAGAGGATTAGAAGGGTTTAAATTAAGAATTTGACAAGCTCAGGACTGTGTTGTAGAAAGAACACTCTGAAGGCAATGAGGTTCTTGATTTTTGAGGAGTGACAGAGATGGCTGGGAGACCTGTGGGAGGACACACCAAGAATGAGTGCAGAGGCACAAGGCGGAGAGGCAGAGGATGGAGGATGGCTTTGACAAATCCACAGATGGTGGATTGGACAGAATTTTCTAACCAGCTGAATATTAGAGAAGAGAGGATAAGGACAGGGTGATGGCTGGATTTTGAAGCTAAGAGAGAGTGAGTCAGGAGAGGTAGATTTGGAAGTTGATTGTAGGAAGAGAGGGAAGCTGAATCCATGAGAGTCAAGCATGAAGAGGACCAAGAACAAAATGTCAGGGAACCCTGATATGAGACAGGAAGAAATGTGCTGGAGTGGGGAGGAAGCTGAACAAACGTCTTTCTTTTCTCTATTGAGTAGAAGGTTGAGGTATCTATGTAGGGCAGGCCATGTGATGGGGGGACTTAGGGAGAATGAGGAGGAAGGGGCTGCTGTTGAGAGTGCGTGAGGGAGCTGACTAGGGACATAGAGCAGGACTGCCAAGCACGGGTTGTTTTCTCCTGCTCTGACAGCTGCTGTCAGTCAGGCGACCAGATGGAATAATGAGGTAAGATTCTCCCAGCACAGAAGCTACACCCTGGGAGCAAAGCAGGTACTTCTAGTAAAGAATTTATTTCTCTGAACTACCAGAGGGCCACTGGTGCCTGATGGAGTCATTTGGTTACAGGAGTGTAGGAAGAAACTGTGAGATATCCTTGCCAGTTACAACCAGGAACAGGTCCTTCTTAACAGTTGCAGACCTGGAGCAAGAATACAAACGGAGGCCCACATACACAATATCTAAACATTTAGAGTATGTAAGTTAAGCTATTTCCAGTGCCGGCCTGCATTCCTAACTTGCAACTCAGAGGCTAAAGGAGCCAAGCCCTCCCCCAAGACACCCGTGCCACCTGTGAACCTGGGAGTAGCTCAGATCTGCTGAGGCAAGATAGGGCTGAAGCTGGATGTGGGTCCAGGACTCCCAGCTTATGACCATCTGAACCCAGGATAGAAACTAACATAATTAAGATTCTCAGGACTTGAAGGCAGGCAGGTTTCACGTGTCATTTTGTCAACTCAGGATTTCCAGGTATTTCTAAGCACCTGTCAAAACTCCAGCACCAGAGTAGAGAGAGGCAAAACAGTAGTTATCTTGGGGAAACTAGCCTGGGTATACACCCACTTTGGGGGATTTGAAGCAACTACAAACAATAGCAGCATTTCTTGAAACAACTCAATGTCTTTTAACTAGTGAATGGTAAAACATAATGGGATACATCCATACATACAGTAGAATATCTACATATAGTAGAATAATAGTAATAAAAGACAGCAAACCACTATGCATGCAACAACATAGATATATCTAAAGAGCATTATTCTAAGTGAAAAAAGCTAAACACAGAAGGCTACATACTGCTTGATTCCATTTATATGACATTAAAGGCAAGCTATGGGGAGAGGAAACAGATCAGTGATTCCACAGCAGGAAGTGAGGGGTGGGGACAGAGACTAACTGCAAAGGGACATAGGGAATTTGACTGGGTGACAAAAATGTCCTATAAGGCCGGGCATGGCTCACGCCTATAATCCCAGCACTTTGGGAGGCCAAGGTGGGTGGATCACCTGAGGTCGGGAGTTCGAGACCAGCCTGACCAACACAGAGAAACCCCATCTCTACTAAAAATACAAAATCAGCCGGGTGTGGTAGCACATGCCTATAATCCCAGCTACTTGGGAGGCTGAGGCAGAATTGCTTGAACCCAGGAGGTGGAGGTTGCAATGAACCGAGATTGTGCCATTGCACTCTGGCCAACAAGAGTGAAACTCCATCTTAAAAAAAGAAAAATAAAATGTCCTATATTTTTATTGTGTTGGTGGTTACTCTACTGTATGCATTTATCAAAAGTCAGCAAACCAAACACTTAAAAAGGGTGAATTTTATAGTTTGCAAATGATACCTTAATAAAGCAAACCCCTCAAACAACTAGTAAGCAAGCAATCAGCCAATCAGACCTTCTTTCTTAGGTTTCTCAGAGCAGAGGCTGTGATTTTCTCCTTCCACCCACCTCACCACTTGACCATTCAGATCTGTATTCCCTTAGTCTACAGGGTCTATTCCAGCCCACTGCCCTCTCCCATAATTTCCCTTCACCCAGCTGGTTACCAAACCAGACAGAGACAGAGAGATTTAGACAGGAAAGACAGAAAATGTTCTTTATCGTAGAGTGTGAGATATGTAGGAACCTCCCCAAGGCAGGGAAGGGCTCCTCTTCCCAGGGCCTAAGGACAGTGTCACTGACTGAGGGGATCTGCTTTGATAAGTCTGGGCATAGGTCAACTTTTAACATCCTGTGGATTTTTCTCTCATTTAACACATAACATTTTGATAATAAAAATTCCATAAACACTGAATTTTTGTTGAAATTTTGAGTGTACATTTTTAGAAACAGTCCCATGATCATTTTTAAATGAACATTTTCCCCTAATCTACTGGTTGTGCAGATTTGAAATTCTTCATGATTAGATTTGCTTGAAAGGAAAGGCACCTGGAGACTATGGCCTGAGCCTCCACTGTGCTCTGCAGATCTGCCAAATTGGTCCTTCCAGTATGGCAGGACCCCGACAGTCTAAAGATTCATCTTTCTATCCTGAATGCTGGATCCTGGAGAACTAGCCTAGCCAGGGTCACCGGGCTCACTGTGAGCTCAAGCACACTATGCAGTGTGTACCAAGAAATTGTGGAGGTCAGCAGTACAGCCAGGGCCCACCATTGTTCTGGCCTCATGGTTCAATGGACAGGCTAATGTGGCCTGTTCAGCAGGGTGGGGCATGAACAATAGGAATAAAGCTCTGCCTGCTGTGTCCCAGAAGGCAAAGTGCTGGCAGGATTTCCTCTGAAAGCTAATCAATTCCAGAACCACTCAACCAGGGTGCTGAGACTCACAGAGAGGTGCACTGGTGCTGGGGAAACAGGACCAAAGTGAAAGGAAATGAGATCGTTTGGCTGAGATAAGGGAAGACCAAGTGAGCAGCACAGGTCTGGCAGAAATAGAATGAGATTAACTTCCCCTTCCTGTGCAATCAGCTACCCCCTCGGCTGCTCAGAGCTCTCTGGCTCTCCTGTACTCCCCACCACTGCCTGCCTTCCCCTCCTCAACCTTCTCCCCTCCACTTACTCCCAGAAATGATCTTGTAAAATCATTGATCATTAAAGCAGAGAGGGGCTGGAGAGACAACCAGCCCTCCAGTTCCCAATCTGTTTACCACAAGAGACCCCTCTTAGGCCTCCTCCTTCCAGAGATTCCATATCTTAAGAACAGCTGCCTTTATTCAATACCTGCTCCTTTGGATCATTCACTGGGCTCAGAATTTTTCTCTTATTATCTCATCTAATGGCAAGAAGTAGTTATAACTACTTCTATTTTACATGCAAGAAATCTAATACCTAAGAGAAGTGTGTTTGCCCCAAATCCTGCCACCAGAAAGTTGGAGAAGTAGAATTCGACCTAGGTCTGTACGGTTTCAAGGCCCTGTATGCTTCCAGCATTTAAGAAATCATTCAGGTGCTCAGCAATTATACTCCTAGGTATATGCCCAAGAGAAATGAAAATACATGTCCACATAAAAAGTTATACATAGTCTGGGCACAGTGGCTCATGCCTGTAATCCCAGCACTTTGGTAGGCCAAGGCAGGAGGATTACTTGATGCCAGGATTTCAAGACTGTAGTGTGCCATGACAGTGCCACTGCACCACTGCAGCCTGGGCAAAAGAGTGGGTCTCTGTTAAAAAAATCGTCCAGGCATGGTGGCTCACGCCTGTAACGCCAGCACTTTGGGAGGCTGAGGCAGGGGGATCACGAGGTCAGGAGATCAAGACCATCCTGGCTAACACGGTGAAACCCTGCCTCTACTAAAAATACAAAAAATTAGCCATGGTGACATACCTGTAGTCCCAGCTACGCAGAAGGCCGAGGCAGGAGAATCGCTTGAACCCGGGAGGTGAAGGTTGCAGTGAGCCAAGATCGCGCCACTGCACTCCAGCCTCGGTGAGAGAGCGAGACTCTCTGTGTTGAACAATGAGAACACATGGACACGGGGAGGCGAGTATCACACACTGGGGTCTGTGGGGGGGGAAATAGGGAAGGGACAGCGGGGGGCAGGGAGTTGGGGAGGGATAAAGTGGGGAGAAATGCCAGATATAGGTGATGGGGAGGAAGGTAGCAAACCACACTGCCGTATGTGTACCTACGCAACCATCTTACATGTTCTTCACATGTACTCCAAAACCTAAAATGCCATTATAAATAAATAAATAAAAGGCCTTTTATAGATATATCAAACCTAAAAAATAAAAAAAAAAATTAAAAGTAAAGAAAGAAAGAGGAGTTTGAGACAAGCCTGGGAAACATGGCAAAACCTGGTCTCTATTTCTTTTTAAAATAATTTTTTCCTTTTTTTTTTTTTTTTTTTTTTTTTGGAAGATGAACTATCACTCCATTGCCCAGGCTGGAGAGCAGCGGTGTGACCTTGGCTCACTGCGACCTCCGCCTCCCAGGCTCAAGCGATTCCCCTGCCTCAGCCTCCTGAGTAGCTGGGATTACAGGCATACACCACCATGCCCAGCTAATTTTGTATTTTTGGTGCGGATGGGGTTTCTCCATGTTGGTCAGGCTGGTCTCAAACTCCTGACCTCAGGTGATCCGCCTACCTCGGCCTCCCAAAGTGCTGGGATTACAGGCATAAGCCACCTTGCCCAGCCTTTTATAATATTTTTAAAAACAATAATAGTAAAATAAAAATAAAATAGGAAACTGGATGAAACTAATCACCAGACACTGGAAATCTGAACGCTTCCTATAGTGAAGGCTTCCCAGAGACAAAGAACATTTTAATAAGGTGTTGAACAATCAAAGACACAAAAGTGAGACGTAAATCGGCCTCCCAAAGTGCTGGGATTACAGGCATAAGCCACCTTGCCCAGCCTTTTATAATATTTTTTAAAACAATAATAGTAAAATAAAAATAAAATAGGAAACTGGATGAAACTAATCACCAGACACTGGAAATCTGAACGCTTCCTATAGTGAAGGCTTCCCAGAGACAAAGAACATTTTAATAAGGTGTTGAACAATCAAAGACACAAAAGTGAGACGTAAGTAAGACCTTCATGAGCCAGGAGTTAATGTGAGCTGTGAAGACAGGAAAGTCCACGGTAGAAAGCACAAAGAAACACAGGCAGAAAGAAGCTGGGAGTGATGCAAGACTCCCAGCCACGGGCTGCAATCCACAGGAAAGCTGGTGCTACACCCTGGAGAATGCTTAATAAGGTATAATACAACCACTGAGGTTTTCTTTTTCATATGCCAAGGTGAAGACACAAGAATGTAAGAATAACAGAAAGAATAATCAGCATCAATGAGTAAAATACAATACCATGTGGAAAAGGAGACATGGGGAAATCCATAAAAATCACTGGAAACAAAATTTATAAACCATTCCCTACAGGCACTCAGGCAACACTTTCATCACGGAGAAAGATTCATGCTGGGACCCACAGGTGCTCACACCATCTCAGGCAATTCTTGTCTGAACTACCTATGATACAGTCTGGCATTTTCTATTTCTTTTTTTAATGCTGGTGGGCACTATTCACTAAGCTTTTTTTTTCTTTGAAAAACAAAAAATTGTCCATGTTCTGCTGATTTAAGCTGATTTAATAACACTCTCCTAGAGCAAACTGCAGTGACTCGGTGTACATTAATCTTACCACTGAGTGACTATCTCTAATAAATACATTTTACTGTGCAATACCCTATGCTTATAAAAGTCATCCCTCCCCTATGTCAAATGTTGTCTCACTGATACCAAAGCCTCACTCAACACTCTTCTTTACTGGAAAAACATTCAACAAGTATCCAAGTATCCACTATGTGCCAGGAACTGCACCAGGTTCACGGGTCACCTCACCCCAATCCAAACCCAGCTCTGCCACCAGATTTGTACCCTAATGCAGTACTGCCCCAACAGATCACACAAACGTAGCAGTTTCAAAGAAGACAAATGTATTACAAGTCCAGGTGAACTCAACTGGGTCCCCTGCTTAAGGTTTCTTAAGGCTAAATCAAGGTGTTGGCAGAGTTGCATTCCCCACTGGCAGTTCATTGGGGTTGTTGGCCAAAACCAGGCCCTTGCAAGTATAAGATCAGTCCCTTACGAACTCAGTCCCTTGAAATTATAGGACTGAGGTACCCATTTCCTTACTGGCTGTCAGATGGGATCCAGTCTGTGCTCCTAGCTACCCACATTTTATTCTCATGCTTTCCATTTGGCCCCTCCAACATTTCAAATCTCCCTTGTTTCAGATGTATCTGACTCCAGCCTGAGAAACTTCTCTGCTTTTAAGGGTTCATGTGAGCAGTCTGGGCCCACTCAGACAATCTAGCTAATCTTTCTATCCTATGATCTGTAACCTTAATTACATCTGTGAAATCTCTTCCACCATGTAACATCACATAGTCCCAGCTTCCAGTGAACATCTTTGGGGGAGTCGCCTGTCACCACCATCTGCTACAAGAAGTTGGGCAAGTCATTTTACCACCAAAACCTATTTCTTCAACTACAAAAATCATGAAATAATCAGTTGATAATAAAGCCATCAACCTCAAAGTGCTGTTGTGCATATTCAATAATACAGCTATATTTAGTTGAGTGCCTGCTACATGCTAGAAAACTCTGGCATTGAATAGAGCCCAGGAAGCTACTTCCAGAAGAATGTCATCAAAGCTAGCACTACTCATAGACCAACCATTGCCTGTCAGTGGTTAAGTACAGAAGTTAAAATGTTTACAGCAATTTCAAAAAGCAATTTTATATACGTTGAATCTAATAATTTTTTTTTTTTTTTTGAGACAGGTTCTCTCTCCGTCACCCAGACTGGAGTGCAGTGGCACGATCTTGGCTTACTGCAACCTCTGCCTTAGGGACTCAAGCGATTCTCCCACCTCAGCCTCCTGAGTAGCTGGGACTGCAGGCACAACACCATGCCCAGCAATTTTTTTTTTTTTTTTTTTTTTTTTTTGTGATGGAGTTTCTCTCTTGTTACCCAGGCTGGAGTGCAATGGCACAATCTCGGCTCACCGCAACCTCCGCCTCCTGGGTTCAGGCAATTCTCCTGCCTCAGCCTCCTGAGTAGCTGGGATTATAGGCATGCGCCACCATGCCCAGCTAATTTTTTGTATTTTTAGTAGAGACGGGGTTTCACCATATTGACCAGTATGGTCTCGATCTCTTGACCTCGTGATCCACCCGCCTCGGCCTCCCAAAGTGCTGGGATTACAGGCTTGAGCCACCGCGCCCGGCCTCCAGCAAATTTTTATATATATTTTTTGATAAAGACAGGGTTTCATCATGTTTGCCAGGGCCTTCTTTTAAAGAGGGAGAAGAGGGAGCAGGTGTCTTTCCTCGAAAAACAGAGGATATCCTCTTGCCTTTTTATTTCCACCAAAATCAAGTGAACAGAATAACTCGACAGCTACTTAAAGAAAAGCGAGAGGAGGGGGGCAGTTCGTGAAATTGAACAAAGATCCAGTATTTGCAATCCTTGGTATCTACTCAATGAGTTGAAAACTCATGTCCACAAAAAAGCCTTGCCAAAACTTGGAAGCAGGCCGGGCACAGCGGCTCATGCCTGTAAACCCACCACTTTGGAGGGCCGAGGCGGGCAGATCACCTGAGGTCAGGAGTTGGGGGCCAGCCTGGCCAGCATGGTGAAGCCCAGTCTCTATTAAAAATACAAAAAATTAGCCAAGTGTGGTGGCATGTCCCTGTAGTCTCACTACTCGGGAGGCTGAGGCAGGAGAATCGCTTGAGGCTGGGAGGCAGAGGTTGCAGTGGGCAAAGATCACACCATTGCACTCCAGCCTCAGTGACAAAGCGAGACTCCATCCTAGGGGGGAAAAAAACAAACCTGGAAACAACCAAGCTCTGCTTTAGTAGATGAATAGATAAACTGTGGTACATCCAGACAGTGGAATATTAATCAGTGCTAAAAGGAAAGAAGCTATGGAATCACGGAAAGGCAGGGAGGAACCTCAAATGCATAACTGTTGGAAGCCCAACAAAAAGGCTTCACATACTGTGTGATTCCAAATAGATGAATTTGGATATGGAATGATGAATATGGATATGGAATGAATACGGAAAAGCAAAATGGTGGAGACAGTAGAAGCATCAGTGGTTTCCACGTGGTGCAGGGAAAGGGAGGCATGAGCAGGTGCGGCCGAGAGACTCTGCAGGGCCGTGAACTCCTCTGTTTGCGTGACGTTAGACGTTTGTGCAAACCCACAGAACACACAGTAAGGACCGGCGTTGGCGTGGGCCCTCCTGTAAAGATGGCCTCCAGTGCACACACACTGTCGCAGATGCTCGCAGGGGAAACCGTGGGAGGGAAGGGGCCTATGGGACCTACGCCCTCCGCTCCCTTCTTCTGGAAACCTACCAGTGCCTCAAAAACTAGTCTTAATTTCAACATTAAGAACTCAAAGAAAAACAAAAAAACAACAAAAACACTCTGGCTCGGCTTCCTTGCAGGCACCGCTCCCGGCTGCAGGTTGGGAGTGGCCGCCCGCCCACGGACGTCAGGGGACCCTGGAGCCCCGCGAGAGCGCACGGGCTCGCGAGAAGAGTCTGTGTGGCCCCAGCCCTCCTCGCCAGGCCTCGCCGGGCTGCCCTCGAGTCGCCTCCGCCCCGCCCGAGTCCTACCTTCTGAACGCCGCAGCAGGCCGGGCCAGAGCTTGGGCCAGGGCCGGAGCCTGGGCTGTCGGACCCGCGCCAGGCGCTGCGCCTCCTCCCTGGCCTGCTCGAGGTGAGCTTGTGCAGCATCTTCGACGCCCTGACGCCTACGCCCCTCAACCGCCGGGCCTCCGCGGCTGGAACAGGCGACTCCCAGAACGCGCCCTGGAAGCCCCGCCCCCACACGAGGCCTCCCAATCAGAACGCGCCGCGCCCCGTTAGAGGCGGGCTCTGGCCCGGGACGTGCAGGCCGCGCTGCCTCGGCCTCGTGCCGCCGGCCCCGCCCCACCGCGCTAGGCCTGCCGGGAGCAGCCGCTCGAGGAGAGCCCAGGCTGAGCCTTTGCAGAACCGCGGGGAAGGCTTGACCTCGCGGCTGGCACGGGAGTCTATTTGACTGGATTCCGGGAGCAGTCCCTGCGTGTACAAAAACATGGCCTCTGGGCATTCTCTGGCCTACCCCTTGAGAGGCTGCTACCTCTTGGTTTGTGCGCTTCTTGCGGACCGGGGCCCTGCAGGCGTTTCTCTAGCACCTCAGCGTCGGGAGTTGGAGGGCAAACAGAGAAGGGATTTCCCTTCGCGGGGCAGAGGCACCAGGTCATCCTTGCACCTAGTATGGGGAGAGGGGGGGCAAGAAGAAGGTCAGGAAGGTCTTGGAGAAAATGGCACTAGGTGGACCCCTCTGCAGGATAACCGGGCCAAGGGGAGTGAGCCAGGCCAAGGGGGACCCAGGATTGCAGGGGCAGCCCCGCGGCCCTGATGGCTGAGGGGAGGGTCCGGGAGAATTCTCGGGAGCTGCATCGTAACTGAACTCATCTTCCTGCCTAAACCTGCGTCTCAGGTGGCAGTGTCAGAGACACCGTGTGCTGGACACACACAGGTGCGGACAGGAAGTCCAGGGGAGCACAGGAAGATACAGGCTGAGCTGGCCCCGGCTGAG
This sequence comes from Saimiri boliviensis, assembly GCF_048565385.1. Taxonomy (NCBI): domain Eukaryota; kingdom Metazoa; phylum Chordata; class Mammalia; order Primates; family Cebidae; genus Saimiri; species Saimiri boliviensis. The sequence continues at coordinate 75,155,526 of NC_133456.1, forward strand.
CTCTAGAAGAGTGAGGGTGGATGGAGAACGAAGCCCTAGCAAACTCCCCGAAAGAAGGAACAGACGGAAGAAATCCAGCAAAGGATGCACAGGAAGGCAGCCACATGTGCACGGGAAGGGAGGGTCAGAAGAGAGACATGGTCACCTGCCCGGGGTATGTCCCCTCATTGCCCAGGGCAGGATCTATCTGGCCCGTGTGGGAAGATAGATATGTTCACATGGGAAGAGCCATGTGAACAAATACAGAGACAGGATCGAGAGCATGGCACTAATCAGCAGTGTGAAGCCTGAGCAGTGAAGAACTAGAAAATGCCTCATACAGTGGCAAGTAAGAGGGCGGTTTGAGAACAGTGTAGACAGCAGTCAGCCAGGTAGGTTGAGCTATTGGTGTCTCAAAAAATGAACCCATAATCATACTAAGCCGAGTGTTCTGGACCTCATATTAGGACTTTGCCAAATACAACAGCTTCCAAAAAGTGCCTCAGCACACTATGTCAGAGACAAATAACTTGTTTTTCATTTTCCTTTTTTTTTTTTAGACCAGTGCTTTTATTCCATTCACTGAATTATTGACATAAAACTTCTTATATTTTACTAACTACAGATTATTTAATATTATAAAAAGTAACAAAGTAAACAAATTTATGGCTACAAAAAAAAAAAAATAGCCAAAAGGTGAAAACAGCTCAAATGTCTATCAACTGGTAAATGGAAAAACAAAATGTGGACTTTCCATACAATGGAATATTATTTGGTCACAAAAGGGAATGAAGCAACAACATGTCACAGCATCTATGAACCTTGAAATCATTTTGCTAAGTGAAAGCAGCCAGTCACAAAAGACCATGTGTTTTGTAAATTCATTACATGAAAGGTCCAGAATAGGCAAATACATAGATACAGAAAATAGATTCGGAAATCTACAGAAAGTAGTTCTTCAGGACTGAGGGGTTAGGGAGATAGATAAGGCTGTGATCCCTAGAGGGTACTGGGTTTCTTTTCGAGGTGATGAATATGTTCTAAAATTGCCTGTCGTCAGGCCGGGCATGATGGCTCACACCTATAATCCCAGCACTTTGGGAGGCCCAGGTGGGCAGATCACAAAGTCAGGAAATCAAGACCAACCTGGCCAACATGGTGAAACCCCCATCTCTACTAAAATACAAAAAAATTAGCCAGGCATGCCGGCATGTGCCTGTAGTCCCAGCTACTCGGGAGGCTAAGGCAGGAAAGTCACTTGAACCTGGGAGGCAGAGGTTGCAGTGAGCCAAGATTGCAGCACTGCACTCCAGCCTGAGCAACAGAGTGAGACTCCATCAAAAACTAACTAAATAAATAAAATTGCTTGTGGTCATGATTACATATACACAATGGTAAGTATACTAAAAACCACTGTGTTGTATGCTTTTAACAGGTGGATTTATGACATGTGAATTATATCTCAATAAAGTTATTTAAAAAGAAATAGCTCATTCTGTGATGGACAAGTTACCATGGTTCTGTCTTGAAAGTTGAGAAGCAGAAGTTGCATGGTCCAGTGGAAAGAATGAGAGTTTTGGAACCGGTGACCTCAGACAAGCTGTTTAGCCTCTTTGAGCCCCAGTTCCTCATCTGTAAACTGGGGTTAGTAAGCCCATCTCACTATTATAGCATATGGGGAAGCCCCAGCCTCTCCAGTTCTAAAATTGCCTGACTTTGAAGTTTGAGGCTTGAAGGAAGAGGTAAAGGTGTGAGGTGTCTGTGGACAGAAAAGTTTCTTTTTCACCGAAGTCACACCCATGAAGGATTATTCTGTCCTGGGTGTGTGCCAGAAGTTGATCACCCAAAGCTCAGTGATTAGCTGCCCTCTGTCTCCTAAGGAACCTCAGAAAAGAGAGACAAAAATAAGGGGGACTTGTGTGAACTCTAGGGACAATTCTGCTGGCCATGGAAACTGCTGGGAGCTGGAACCAAGGGAGAAGCTTATGGGAGAGCGAAGAAAAGGCTGAACTCCTATGATAACAAAAATATGGCTCTTTTTCAAGGTAATGGGATGGGTTGGGCCATTCTAATATATTTCTTCCCATTATGAAGCATCCGCCAAAAATGCAGAGATGCCTTTCTGAAAACAAGTAGGGGATAGAAACAGGCATTTAAAAAGCTAGACAAGGCTGGGTGCAGTGGCTCACGCCTGTAATCTCAGCACTTTAGGAGGCCAAGGTGGGCAGATCACGAGGTCAGGAGATCAAAACCATCCTGACCAACATGGTGAAACCCTGTCTCTATTAAAATACAAAAAAAAAAAAAAAAAAAAAAAAAAAAAAGAAAAAGAAAAAAGAAAAGAAAAAAGGAAAAAAAAAATTAGCAGGGCACGGTAATGCCTATGTATTCCCAGCTACTTGGGAGTGGGTGCCTGTGTAATCTCGGCTACTTGGAAGGCTGAGGCAGGGGAATTGCTTGAACCCAGGTGGTGGAGGTTTCAATGAGCTGAGATGGTACCACTGCACTCCAGCTTGGCAATGGAGCAAGACTCCATCTAAAAAAAAAAAGCCGGGCGCAGTGGCTCAAGCCTATAATCCCAGCACTTTGGGAGGCTGAGGCGGGTGGATCACGAGGTCGAGAAATTGAGACCATCCTCATCAACATGGTGAAACCCCATCTCTACTAAAAATACAAAAAACTAGCTGGGCATGGTGGCGCATGCCTGTAATCCCAGCTACTCAGGAGGCTGAGGCAGGAGAATTGCCTGAGCCCAGGAGGCAGAGGTTGCGGTGAGCCAAGATCGTGCCATTGCACTCCAGCCTGGGTAACAAGAGCGAAACTCCATCTCAAAAAAAAAAAAAAAAAAACAGATATAGTTTGGAGGCGGATCCAAGATGGCTGAATAGGAACAGCTCTGGAGTCCAGTTCCCAGCGAGAACAACCAGAGGGTAAGTGAACACTGCATTTCCAAACAAGTTATTACTGCCCGTAGACCAGGAGATTCCCGGGCTGAAAAGCACCACGAGTTTTCAGCATGGCTGTTTCAGCTGGTGCAGTGGGTCTCCGCACAAAAACTCACACAAGTCAGGGCGGCTGTTTCAACTGGCACCTAGAACACTTGGGAGACAGAGTCACCTGTTCAACTGAAAAAAGGAGGACAGAAACAAGGAACAAGGTGATCTGGCTTGGTGAGTCTCACCCCCACAAAAACCAGCAATCTGAAATGCTCTGGATTGGGAATTTCACAGCAAGCGCAGCTGAACCTGGGATGGTCCAGCTCTGTTGGGGTAAGGGCATCCACCATTACCAAGGCAGTCTGCCACTACCAAGGCAGTCTGCCATTGCAGAGGCAGTCCGCCATTACTGAGGCAGAACTCCATTACCAAGGCGGTTCTAACTATGCCTCTATAAACAAAATGGCAAGGAAGTTCACACAGCAGCTGGGCAGAGCCCATGACAGCTCAGCAACGCCTCTGCTGGCAGACTGTGACTAGGCTACCTCCTTGCTGGGCAGGGCAGCTCTGAAAAAAAGGCAGCAGCACATCAGGAACTTATAAATAAAGCTCCAGCTTCCCAGGATAGAGCACCTGGGGAAAAAGGCAGTTATGAGTTCCACTGCAGCAGACTTAAACGTATCTGCCCAGCAGCTCTGAACAGAACAGCTCAGCACTTGAGCTCCCATAAGGGACAGACTGACTCCTGAAGCCACTCCCTGACCCCTGTAGTTCTAAAAAGTCATCTCATAAAGGAGAGTTCAAGCTGACTTCTGGTGGGTATCCTTCTGGGACAAACACAACAGAAGAAGAAACTGGCAGCAACCTTTACTGTTCTGCAGCCACCACAGGTGACACCCAGGCAAGTAGGGTCTGGAGTGGACCTGCAGCAGTCCTACAGCAGAGGGGCTTGACTGTTGGAAAACTAGAAAACAGAAAAAAATAACTTCATCATCAACAAAAAGGATGCCCACTCAGAGACCCCATCCAAAAGTCACCAACTACAAAGACCACAGGTAGATAAACCCACAAAGATGGGAAGAAACCAGCACAATAAGGATGAAAACATCCAAAACCAGAATGCCTCTCCTCCTCCAAAGGATCACAACTCATCACCAGCAAAGGAACAAAGCTGGCTGGAGAATGAGTCTGATGAATTGACAGAAACAGGCTTCATAAGGTGGGTAATAACAAGCTTCTCTGAGCTAAAAGAACATGTTCTAACCCAATGCAAAGAAACTAAGAACCTTGAAAAAGGTTTGATGAAATGCTAACGAGAATAAACAGCTTAGAGAATAATATAAATGACTAATGGAGCTGAAAAACACAATATGAGAACTTCATGAAGCATACACAAGTTTCAATAGCCAAATCGACCAAGCAGAAGAAAGGATATCAGAGATTGAAGATCAACTCAATGAACTAAAACAAGAAGGCAAGATTAGAGAAAAAAGAGTGAAAAGAAATGAACAAAGCCTCCAAGAAATATGGGATTATGTGAAAAGACCTAATCTACGTTTGATAGGTGTACCTGAATGTGACAGAGAGAATGAATCCAAGCTGGAAAACACTCTTCAGGATATTATCCAGGAGAATTTCTCCAAACTAGCAAGGCAGGCCAATATTCAGGTCCAGGAAATACAGATAATGCTACAAAGATATTCCTCAAGTAGAGCAACCCCAAGACACATAATCGTCAGATTCACCAGGGTTGAAATGAAGGAAAAAATGCTAAGGGCAGCCAGAGAGAAACGTTAGGTTACCCACAAAGGGAAGCCCATCAGACTCACAGTGGCTCTCTCAGCAGAAACCCTACAATTCAGAAGAGAGTGGGGGCCAATATTCAACATCCTTAAAGAAAAGAACTTTCAACCCAGAATTTCCTATCCAGCCAAACTAAGCTTCATAAGTTAAGGAGAAATAAAATTCTTTACAAACAAGCAATTGCTGAGAGATTTTGTCACCACTAGGCCACCTTACAAGAGCTCCTGAAAGAAGCACTAAACATGGAAAGGAACAACCAGTACCAGCCACTCCAAAAATGTACCAAATGGTAAAAAGCATCCACACAATGGAGAAACTGCATCAACTAATGGGCAAAACAACCAGCTACAATCAAAATGGCAGGATCAAATTCACACATAACAAATATTAACCTTAAATGTAAATGGGCTAAGTGCCCCAATCAAAAGACACAGACTGGCAAATTGAATAAAAAGTCAAAACTCATCAGTTTGCTGTATCCAGGAAACCCATCTCACTTACAAAGACACACATAAGCTCAAAATAAAGGGATGGAGGAAGGTTTACCAAGCAAAAAGAAAGAAAGAAAAAAAAAAGCAGTAGTTGCAATCCTAGTCTCTGATAAAATAGACTTTAAACCAACAAAGATCAAAAGAGACAAAGTAGGGCATTACATAATGGTAAAAGGATCAATGCAACAAGAAGCGCTAATGATCCTGAATATATACATAACCAATACAGGAGCACCCGGATACACAGAGCAAGTTCTTACTGACCTAAAATGAGACTTATACTCCCACACAATAATAGTGGGAGACTTTAACACTCCACTGTCAATATTAGACTGATCAACAAGATAGAAAATTAACAAGGATATCCAGGACTTGAACTCAGATCTGGACCAAGCAAACCTAATAGACATATACAGAACCCTCCACCCCAAATCCACAGAATATATATTCTTCTCAGCACCATATCACACCTACTCTAAAATTGACCACGTAATTGGAAGTAAATCACTCCTCAGCAAATGCAAAAGAATGGAAATCATAACAGTCTCTCAGACCACAGTGCAATCAAATTAGAACTGAGGATTAAGAAACTAACTCAGAACCACACAACTTCATGGAAACTGAACAACTGGCTCTTGAATGTTGACTGGAAAACAATTAATGAAATGAAGGCAGAAATAAAGATGTTCTTCGAAACCAATGAGAATGAAGATACAACATACCAGAATCTATGGGACACATTTAAAGAAGTGTCTAGAGGAAAATTTATAGCAATAAATGCCTGCATGAGAAACAAGGAAAGATCTAAAATCTATACTTTATCATCAAAATTGAAAGAGCTAAAAGAGCAAGATCAAAAAACTCAAAAACTAGCAGAAGACAAGAAATAAATAAAATCAGAGCAGAACTGAAGGAGATAGAAACACACACACACAAAAACCCTTCAAAATATCAATAAATCCAGAAGCTGATTTTTTGAAAAGACCAACAATATAGACCAGGCGTCCCCAAACTTTTTACACAGGGGACCAGTTCACTGTCCCTCAGACCGTTGGAGGGCCACCACATACTGTGCTCCTCTCACTGACCACCAATGAAAGAGGTGCCCCTTCCTGAAGTGCGGCGGGGGGCCGGATAAATGGCCTCAGGGGACCGCATGCGGCCCATGGGCCGTAGTTTGGGGACGCCTGATATAGACAGATCACTAGCCAGATTAATAAAAAAGAGAGAATAATCAAATAGATGCAATAAAAGGTATAAGGAGAATATCACCACTGATTCCACAGAAATACAAACTACCATTAGAGATTACTAGAAACAACTCTAGGCACACAAACCAGTAAACTTGGAAGATTTACTGGTTAAATTCCTGGACACTTGCACCCTCCCAAGCCTAAACCAGGAAGAAGTCGAAACCCTGAATAGACCAATAACAGGGGCTTAAGTTGAGGCAGCAATTAATAGCCTATCAACCAAAAAAAAGTCCAGGTTCAGATGGGTTCACAGCCGAATTGTACCACACATACAAAGAGGAGTTGGTACCACTCCTTCTGAAGTGAACAATCCAAAAAGAGGGAATCATTCCCAAATCATTTTATGAGACCAACATCATCCTGATACCAAAACCCAGCAGAGACTCAACTAAAAAAGAAAACTTCAGGCCAATATCCATGATGAACATCGATGCAAAAGTCTTCAATAAAATACTGGCAAACCGGTTGCAACAGCGCATCAAAAAGCTTATTTATCACGATCAAATAGGCTTCATCCCAGGGATGCAAGGCTGTTTCAACATTCACAAGTCTATAAATGTAATCAACCACATAAACAGAACCAAAGACAAAAACCACATGATAATCTGAATAGATGCAGAGAAGGCCTTCAACAAAATTAAACAGGGCTTTATGCTAAAAAAAACTCTCAATAAACTAGGTATGGATGAAATGTATCTCAAAATAATAAAAGATATTTATGACAAACCCCAGCACTTTGGGAGGCCGAGGCGGGTGGATCACGAGGTCGAGAGATCGAGACCATCCTGGTCAACATGGTGAAACCTCGTCTCTACTAAGAATACAAAAACTTAGCTGGGCATGGTGGCACGTGTCTGTAATCCCAGCTACTCAGGAGGCTGAGGCAGGAGAATTGCCTGAGCCCAGGAGGCGGAGGTTGTGGTGAGCCGAGATCGTGCCATTGCACTCCAGCCTGGGTAACAAGAGAGAAACTCCGTCTCAAAAAAAAAAAAAAAAAAAAAAGACAACCCCACAGCCAATATCGTATTGAATGGGCAAAAACTGGAAGCATTCCCTTTGAAATCTGGCACTAGACAAGGATGACCTCTCTCACCACTCCTATTCAATATAGTACTGGAAGTTCTAGCCAGAGCAATCAGGGAAGAAAAAGAAATAAAGAGTATTCAATTAGGAAAGGAGGAAGTCAAATTGTCTCTATTTGCAGATGACATGATTGCATATTTAGAAGACCCCATCATCTCAGCCCAAAATCTCCTGAAACTGATAAGGAAATTCAGCAAAGTCTCAGGATGCAAAATCCATGTGCAGAAATCACAAGCATTCCTATATACCAATAACAGACTAAAAGAGAACCAAATCAAGAGTGAACTCCCATTCACAGTTGTTACAAAGAGAATAAAATACCTAGGAATACAATTAACAAAGGATGTAAAGGACCTCTTCAAGGAGCAGTACAAACCACTGCTCAAGGAAATAAGAGACAACAGAAACAGATGGAAAAACGTAAGAAAAAATGCTCATCATCACTGGTCATTAGAGAAATGGAAATCAAAACCACATTGAGATACCATCTCACACCAGTTAGAATGGCGATCATTAAAAAATCTGGAGACAACAGATGCTGGAGAGGATGTGGAGAAATAGGAACACTCTTACACTGTTGGTGGAAGTGTAAATTAATTCAACCATTGTGGAAGACAGTGTGGCGATTCTTCAATGACCTAAAAATAGAAATCCCATTTGACCCAGCAATCCCATTACTGGGTATATAGCCAAAGGATTATAAATCATTCTACTATAGGGACACATGCACACGAACGTTCATTGCAGCACTGTTTACAATAACAAAGACCTGGAACCAACCCAAATGCCCATCGATGATAGACTGGATAGGGAAAATGTGGTACATATACACCATGGAATATTACACAGCCATCAAAAACGATGAGTTCGTGTCCTTTATAGGGACATGGATGAGCCTGGAAACCATCATTCTCAGCAAACTGACACAAGAGCAGAAAATCAAACACCACATGTTCTCACTCATAGGCGGGTGTTGAACAATGAGAACACATGGACACAGGGAGGGGAGCACTGCACACTGGGGTCCGTTGGGGGGAAATGAGGGAGGGACGGGGGGTAGGGAGGTGGGGAGAGATAGCATGGGGAGAAATGACAGATACAGGTGAGGGAAAGGAAGGCAGCAAACCACACTGCCATGTGTGTACCTATGCAACAATCTTGCATGTTCTTCACATGTACCCCAAAACCTAAAATGCAATTAAAAAAAGGTGGAGGGGGGAAGAAAAGAAAAACATTCCATGCTCATGGTTAGGAAGAATCAATATTGTGAAAATGGCCATACTGCCCAAAGAAATTTACAGATTCAGCACTATCCCCATCAAGCTACCTATGACTCTCTTCACAGAACTGGAAAAAAAACACCTTAAGCTTCATATGGAACCAAAAGAGAGCCCACATAGCCAAAACAATCCTAAGCAAAAAGAACAAAGCTGGAAGCATCACGCTACCTGACTTCAAACTATACTACAAGGCTACAGTAATCAAAACAGCTTGGTACTGGTACCAAAACAGAGATATAGACCAATGGAACATGACAGAGGCCTCAGAGGCAACACCACACATCTACAACCATCTGATCTTTGACAAACCTGACAAAGACAAGCAATGGGGAAAGGAGTCCCTGTTTAATAAATGGTGTTGGGAAAACTGTCTAGCCATGTGTAGAAAGCAGAAAATGGACCCCTTTCTGACACCTTACACTAAAATTAACTCCAGATGGATTAAAGACTTAAACATAAGACCTAACATCATAAAAACCCTAGAAGAAAATCTAGGCAAAACCATTCAGGACATAGGCACAGGCAAGGACTTCATGATCAAAACACCAAAAGCATTGGCAACAAAAGCCAAAATAGACAAATGGGACCTAATCAAACTCCACAGCTTCTGCATGGCAAAAGAAACAGTCATTAGAGTGAATCGGCAACCAACAGAACGGGAAAACATTTTTGCAGTCTACCTATCTGACAAAGGGCTGATATCCAGAATTTACAAAGAACTAAAACAGATTTACAAGAAAAAAGCAAACAAGCCCATTCAAAAGTGGGCAAAGGATATGAACAGACACTTTACAAAAGAAGACATACATGAGGACAACAAACATATGAAAAAAATGCTCATCATCACTGGTCATTAGAGAAATGCAAATCAAAACTACATTGAGATACCATCTCACGCCAGTTAGAATGGCGATCATTAAAAAATCTGGAGACAACAGATGCTGGAGAGGATGTGGAGAAATAGGAAAACTTTTACACCGTTAGTGGGAGTGTAAATTAGTTCAACCATCATGGAAGACAGTGTGGTGATTCCTCAAGTACCTGGAAATAGAAATTCCATTTGACCCAACAATACCATTACTGGGTATATAACCAAAGGATTATAAATCATTCTATTATAAAGACACATGCACATGTATGTTCATTGTGGCACTGTTTACAATAGCAAAGACCTGGAACCAACCCAAATGCCCATCAATGATAGAGTGGACAAGGAAAATGTGGCACATACACCATGGAATACTATGCAGTCATAAAAGACGATGAATTCATGTTCATTGTAGGGACATGGATCAATCTGGAAACCATCATTCTCAGCAAACTGATACAAGAACAGAAAAACAAACACTGCATGTTCTCACTCATAGGCGGGTGTTGAACAATGAGAACTCATGGACACAGGGAGGGAAGCCTCACACACTGGGGTCTGTTGGGGGGCGAATGGGGATGGACAGTGGAGGGTAATGAGGTTGGGGAGGGATAATGGGGAGAAACGCCAGATACAGGTGACAGGGGGAAGGAGGCAGCAAACCACATTGCCATGTATGTACCTATGCAACAATCCTGCATGTTTTGCACATCTACCCCAGAACCTAAAGTGCAATTAAAAAAAAAGCCACCACACCTTACAATTAAAAAAACAAACAAACAAAAAACTAGACAAGTTGTAAGAAAAAAAAAAAACCCACAAAACGGATAATAGACGTGCTTTAGTACTCAGAACTAATCCTAATATGGCAGCTATGGTGGTAAAGAATCAGTGATCCTCATTATTTCATAGATTCTGTACTTGCAAATTCACCCACTCTCTCCAATTTCATTGTAATCTCAAAATCACTAATTGTGGTGCTCTTGCAATCTTTTGGATATTAGCAGAGCAGGGAAAAATTTAAGTCATCCAATGAGCATATTCCCAGCTAAAGTCGAACAAGTGCTCCCTCTTCTTGTTTCAGCTCTCATACTGTAAACAAGTGTCCTTTCAGTCTATTTAGTGTCATGCTTTCCTCATTGCTTTGTTCTTTGTTGGCAATTTCACTGTTGAAAACATCCCCAAAATGTAGTGCTGATGGGCTGTCTAGTGTTCCTAAGCATGAGAAGACTGTGACACGCCTTACTGAGATACCTGCATGAGCTACCACACCTGGCAAGCTCTTGAGGTATTTAAAGAGGACTCCAGTTTGGATGGAGGATCCATAGGTCATCTTTCTTCAAGCAGCAGTTACAGTGCTGCTGGCCCTGAGTTCCATGTTAATGAATCAACAACATATATTCAAGAGTCTTTAAACAGAAACACACATGAAAAAAATTTTATGTATTGATCAGTTGACAAAAACGTGACCAGAGGCTTACAGGAACTTAACCTAGTATTTTTTCTAGGAGAAATAGTGCAATACTTGGGATAGAATTCAGTGTTGAGGTGTCTTTAAGGAGTATAAGTACAGAAAATAATGAGAATTGACTGTATATGCTGTGTATTTTTCACATATTATCTCATTTTAATGCCCACAAATTACATGATATTAGTTTCACAGAAAAGAAAATTGAGGATATACATGCTAAATTATGTGACTTAGAGCTAACATGTGGAAGTGGCAGAATTTGAATCCATTTCTGTCTAACCACCTAAAGGGGAAGAGAACTCTCTAGCCCTTCGACTGGAGAGCTGGTTCTTAGGAAAAGGTGGCCAGCCAACCATATCAGAGCTGAGAGAGGGCACAGGGAAAGCTGAGCTTAGTTAAGAACAGTATATATCAGAGAAAAGAGATGAAAGAACTGAGCATAATCCTCCAGCTGTAGTCTGCACTGGTCAGAGTACATATAGCTAAGACAGTTGGGAGAGAGAAATTACCATTAGCACAAAAGAAAGGCACCAAGACAGTAAGCAGTCTAAGAGCCCACACATCAAGAGAGAAAGAATGAGAGGAACAGGCGTTGCTCCATGTAGAAATGCCAGCATGGAAGCAAACTGGAGTCCTCTTTAAATACCTCAAGAGCTGGCCAGGTGTGGTGGCTCATGCTTGTAATCCCAGCACTTTGGGAAGCTGAGGCGGGCGAACCACAAGGTCAAGAGATGAAGACCATCCTGGCCAACATGGTGAAACTCCATCTCTACTAAAAATACAAAAATTAGCTGAACGTGGTGGTGTGTGCCTGTAGTCCCAGTTACTTGGGAGGCTGAGGCAAGAGAATAGCTTGAACTGGGAGGTGGAGGTTGCAGTGAGCCAAGATCATGCCATTGCACTCCAGCCTGGTGACAGAGCGAGACTCCATCTAAAAAAAAAAAAAAAAAAAAAAAAAAAAAAAAAAAATATATATATATATATATATATATATATATATATACATATATATATATCTCCTAAAGAGCTATCCTATCCTATGAATGAAAACTAGGATTGCAGGTTGAAAGCTTCAGGGATCAGATTTTGGCTCAATCTAAGAAACTATTTCTGATATTCAGAACTGTCCTACAAGCCAAGATTAGAAACTGGTGGTCCACAGCCATATTCACATGCAGACGTATTTTGTTGGTGTACAGTGTGTATGTGTTTTTTAACGTATTTAAATGACCTTCTATTGGGGAATGTGCCCATTTTCACAGCTTGCATCATTCTCTGTGCTCTTAGCCCCATGTCACTCCTGTTTAACTTGCCTTGTCCTTGAAGTAGAGTTGTCAGATTTAGCAAATAAAAATACAGAATACAATTAAATTTGAATTTTAAACAAATGACAATTTCTTAGTGTAAGTATGTCCCATACATATACAATATTTATTTTTCTATCCCAATACTTGGAAGCCTTTGATGTTGCATTTTGAGACAGTGAGCTCCATATATGGGACTATTAAGAGACTTGTCTTAGAGAAATTCTTGAGATGGAAACAGGGCTAAAATGGTTTAAGGATGTCCTTGCTTTATTTTATTGAGATCCCCTATTTCAGAGCGATAGAACCATAAAAGGTAGGGGGGAGATAACTGAATTATCAGGCACTGTTTTAGGTGTGAGTGACAGGTAAGACACCGGTTTCTCGTCCTAACAGCCGAATGTTCTACCAAAAGAGATGGGACTGACAGATAAGGATAGAAAGTGTTTTTGACTTCTAATATCAATTTTTAGTAAAATTCCTTTTAAGCAGAAAGGTGATTGGTGTGCCTGTAGCTGGAGAAAATGATAGCAATCTCTTTCTGGACCAAGGCATGAACCAGGAGGCATGCAACACTCCAAAATAATCCTGCTTTTATCTGTCAAAAGCCATCTCCTACTTCTCTGAAACTGTGGTTAGTCATCTTCACACTTCTTGTTTTCCTATCCTGCTGCCAGAACTGCTTTTCTAGTTGTTTTGAACAGACTGTGGCCAACTCACCAAAGAATACGACAGCAGTTGATATGAGAAGAGACTGATACTCAGTTATCAAAGCCTATTTCTTTGGCACAAAAAAAAACAAACAAATGAAAAAAGAACAGTGGCTCTCTGAGGCCACTTCCAGAAATTGTGCCTCTAAAACTAAGTGTCAGTAGTCCTTGGTCATCAGCTAGTCTTTTAGTGTCCTCCTGCTGGCCTCTGGGGTATTAGGATGTTTGCGCTGGATGAGACTCCAGAGAGCAATTGGCTCAACCCCCTTGTTTTGGAGATAAGGACAGGTAGCTTCATGGTATGGTGACAAGATCCAGAGCTGATGGCTGCAGTTGGCTCACAGGCCAGAGCTCTTTGCAGCTCAGCAAATGGCTTCTCATTCCTTCTCCATTTGTTGTGTTTCCCTCCCTTACTTACACCCACTTTTTTCAGGCTCTCACTTGAAACAGACAAAATGACAAAAGAGAGGAGAAGATAAAACATGAAGAAACATATTTGGGAGCGAGTATGCACTATACACTGTAGAGTATACACAGAGGGAATTTAGCAATTCTAATTTGTCCTTTTGGGGAAAGCTCCTAGATGACAGGGCTCTGCCATCTCATTTACAGATGGGTGCATTCTGCATATCCCCAAGTTCACTTGAATGCTCACTAGATACTCCTGGTCATACTGTTTCCTTTATCATTGTCCTCTTAAAGATTAAATAAAATCTCAGGGGTTACTCAGAGTTAAGTAAAACTTGATAAAACTCCATTTCAACTATTATAATGTAGGGATATTTTTAATATGTCCTTTCTTTACACAAAAAATCTAAACTTAGGGTTGAGAAGTAACTAACACAGCAGTCTTTGGATCTTAAACAAGGACTTCAGGTGGCTTATGGCTTCACTATTTTCAAATAATAACGCTGCTTTCGCCGGTTTTTCTTGATGGATAGTCTGTCTCCTCAACTGGACCTTCACAGGACCCTGTCCTTTCTACCTTTAAAATTTTTCAGGGGCAGGACAGGCACGGTGGCTCAAGCCTGTAATCCCAGCACTTTGGGAGGCCGAGGCGGGTGGATCACGAGGTCAAGAGATCAAGATCATTCTGGCCAACATGGTGAAAGCCCGTCTCTACTAAAAATACAAAAAATTAGCTGGGCATGGTGGTGTGTGCCTGTAATCCCAGCTACTCAGGAGGCTGAGGCAGGAGAATTGCCTGAACCCAGGAGGCGGAGGTTGTGGTGAGCCGAGATCCCGCCATTGCACTCCAGTCTGGGTAACAAGAGTGAAACTCCGTCTCAAAGAAAAAAAAAAATTTCAGGGGCTTCTACATATACTAGATGCACAGATCTCCAGCCAATGTGTTAAATGCATGTATTAGGTATAAGAACAATGACTTTGGGAGCAGAAGTAGCCTGGAATGAATCCTGGCTCCTCCATTCACTAATTGGTGAATTCGGCAAATTTTAAATTTCTCTCAGTTTCCTTATTTATAAAATACAGACAAATTACCTCTCACAGGGTTGTGAAGAGAAAATGAAATAATGTAGGCACTCAATAAATGTTAGCAATTATTGCTGTGCCTGTCAAATTAATGCAAAACATAAGCAAAGGAACCACCACATGGCAGTATGATTTTCCAACTTTTTAATGCAATCTCATTTTGTTTGGCACAAAGATCTAGATTGGTAATATGACAGATGTGTTGCTTTGTGTAACTGCCCACTGTGGCGAGCACTATAGTGCTGGTCCCTAGAAGCATTTAAGGAGAGGCATTATAGTCAGCAGTGGGATGCGTGCCAACTGTTTTATTGATGATGCCTATTTGGACCATAAGGCCAGCCAGCATTTGGGCCCCAGGCAGAATATGGCCCCATTCATGTCATTACTCCACAATGCGGCGGAAAGACTGGACAGCTGGGGAAACTGCTCCCCAATCGATGGGCTTCCGGTACTCCTTCTTGTCCAGGAGGTACTGCCTGCCACGGTAGTTGGGTAGCTCATAGAAAATCCAGACACCATCCAACACCTTACAGGAATGGATCTCTCGCATGTGAAATTGCTCCATGATGGAAGGGCAATCCTCAGTGGTTTCATACATCTGACCATTAAAATCCCCTTTCTCAAAGATCTGAATCTTATACTGGCCTCCACTAGGCTGAAAAGACACAGGAGAAAATGAACAGAAACCATGATGGAAATCACCAGTAGGTCAAGAACTTAGAGAATAGTATTGCTCAGAATGTATCACCTTGAAAGCTAGATGATCTGAACTCCCATCCCACTGTGTACTGACTAAAACAGCTAAATTTCCATGAGAAAAAATTAATTCTTCAAAACATTCAAGAGGCAGAGAGAGGCTGGGCGTGGTGGCTTTGGCCTGTAATCCCAGCACTTTGGGAGGTCAAGGCGGGTGGATCACTAGGTCAGGATTTCGAGACCAGCCTAGCCAGCATGGTGAAACCCCATCTCTACTAAAAATACAAAAATTAGCCAGGCATGGTGGCAGGCACCTATAATCCCAGCTACTTGGGAAGTTGAGTCAGGAGTATTGCTTGAACCTGGGAGGCAGAGGTTGCAGTAAGCTGAGATTATGCCACTGCACTCCAGCCTGGACAACAGAGCGACACTTCATCTCAAAAAAAGAAGGAAAAAAAAAAAAAAAAAAAAAAAGGCAGAGAGAGCACCCTGGAAATTAGTGTGGTCATTCTTGTAATGAACTGACCTAAGAGTTACTCAAGTTTCAGTAGCCAACAAGCAGCCATTCATTAAGAGGTAGAAAAAACTCAAGGAAATTTTCACCTAAAAGCAAAAGAGAAAGCAAACAGAGGGTGTGGGAAAGAGAGGGAGTGCACGAATCCCCAGACTCACCAGATGAACAGCTCTGCAGGAGCTGAGGCGGTCGTTCAGGCCCATCCAACGTTGGTATTCAGGGTAGTCTCCCTGGGGTAAGATGTACATGTACCCAGCAAAGTTGGGCCTTTCATAAACAGCCCAGGTGCCTCCTTCTACTTTAATGGAGTTGCAGCGACTTAGGTATGTGTGGAAATCTGCACAGTCGCAATCACAGTCATAGCGACGGCCTTGAAAATTTTTGTCTTCATAGAAAGTAATCTGAAGTAGAGGGCAAACGGAGGAGGAGCTGAGAAGTTGGGTGGCTTTATTCACAGATAAAAATTAAGAATATAATGCCTACTTTAGAAATTCCTTTCTCCTCAATTTTGAGGAAAAATATGTAGCTGCATGTTACCTTACAACATTGCTTTCTGACAGACAACTTCAGTTGTGAACAATAGAAATGAATACTTCCTGAGGGCTGAACATGAAGCGAAACAGAAGAGTGCTCTAATGGAAGCCAGCAGTCTCAGACTCAAGTTCATTTTCTCTTCCTTTATGTTCCCAGAGCTCTCTGTACTTACCACATTATATTATAAGTTATCCATTTGTATGTCTGTCCCTCCCACCAGAATCCTAGCACACTTTTTCCAAGGGCGAATACCAAGCCTTATTTGAGCTATCAATCCTCTGTGCCCATTACTTGACAAGACTTCAATAAATGAAGATGAATGACTTCTAGGTGATATGAAGATATATAGGGAAAAATAAAGCATAAACCTTAGCTTAAGAGTTTATTTTAGATGGATGTAGAGCTTTCATATATGAAAATATATCATATTATGTTCTTTATTATTAGTTTATTGCCAACAGAGTAGTTGCAAAGTAACAAAATGATAAGGCAAGAATGCTCTTTGCTTCAAATTCTTATCAAGTTTCTACCACAATGCCTGGGGTTAAGTCTTGGATAGCACTGAGAAATACACAGCCCTGTGAAACCAGAAATAGTAAGTCTGGCCTGCAGAGCTACATCTCCACAATTAGACTTACTATCTTCATCGAGCCACCTCTCTGAGTTTCAGCTTCCTGTTTGAAGACTACAGCAGCCTGGAAGTCCTGGCTTTAAAACAACTCTTCAGAGTTTTTCTGGTTGAAACAGGAGACAGAGTTCCTAAGAACCCCCAAGGATTCACCAGGCAGTTCCTGAAAACCACTATGAAAACTACAAATGAACTACAGAGCTTGTCCCTTGTTATTCAGTAAGTCCACAATCTTTTTTTTAAGATGGAGTTTCAGATCGATGCTAGGTTATAATTTAAACTGAAACCACAGGTGTCATGCTGTGAACAGTTAATTATCTGGCATTATGCTGCCACCCTGTGGCTGATTTACTTTATGGATTTAAGAGGAGAAAACTACGTGAGTCATTTCAAATGAAAGCAGCAGAGCCAGGTACTGTCTTGAGAAGATCTTTGAGCTGAGGATTGAAGGATAAGTAGGTGGTTTCCAGAGGCAAATGAAAAGGAATAAGCATGTTCAAAAGAATAGTAAAGAAGTGAAAGAACATGGCCCATTACAGGGACAATAAGTAGTTCATGAAGCCCAGTATATATTGAATATGTGGTGAAGTATTAGAACATAAGGCCAGAAAAATGACACGAGAACCATGCTGGAATCCCTCTGGTGATTATGTGTGAGTTGTGCTTAGCAGTCTGTGCTTAGAAACAGATGGCTGCTGTGGGCCAGGCAAGAGATGATGAGGGCTAACCAAAAGGTAACTGCAATGTGAATGATGATGAGAAAACAGTAAAGAACTTTAGGGTTTGATGACTAATTAGATGGAGGGAATGAGGAAGAAACCAAGAATGACTCACAAAAAGGCATAAAACTGCATTCTCCTCTATACTGGGTGGTTCTTTCTAGATACGAATATACTAATAATTATTTCCCTCCACCTTAATCTTTCCCTTCCCTTCACATTTATCTCAATTCTTCTCTTTCCTGTTCCCTAAAAGTGTCCTTTATCCTTCCCATCCCTAAATTATCTTCATCTTTTTTTTCCCCTGCCCAAATGTATGTGTTTCAGCAACCTTCCCATGTTAGCTCAGTACAGATTGAAATACATGGTACTTCAGCTTATGGAGGAAGAAAACAATCCCAGTACTACTACTGTTTTCTTGTTCTGTGACCTTGGACAGGGCAATGAACCTTTCTCTATAGCTCTTCATTTGCAAAACAGGATGACAGTGTCTCTTGCAGATGGGTATGTTCTGAGGGTCCAACTTTATCTGATGCTGATAAAGTACTTAGTTTAGCCAGGTATGGTGGCTTATGCCTATAATCTCAGCACTTTGGAAGGCTGAGGTGGATGGATCACGAGGTCAGGAGATCGAGACCATTCTGACTAATACGGTGAAACCCTGTCTCTACTAAAAATATAAAAAATTAGCTGAGCATGGTGGCACACATCTGTAGTCATAGCTACTCAGGAGGCTGAGGCGGGCATCGCTTGAACCCAGGAGGCAGAGGTGGCAGTGAGCCGAGATCACACCACTGCACTCCAGCCTGGGTGACAGAGTGAGACTTCATCTCAAATAAATAAATAAAATATATAAATACTTAGTTTAATATCTGACTCACAATTGCCAATAAGCTTTTGCTACCATTTTCACAGGTAAAGAAGTTAAGTGATTGGCCTAATGTCACTACCTAGTTACAAGTTAACAGGCAAGCCGGTGGGCTGCAGTGCAAAACTCCTAGTGAGTACTGTATTGTCACTGGATTTTCCTTTGCTGTCTTTCCACCTGCACAGTTAGCTCTGTTTAACATGGCAACATTTACTCTCTTAAACAATAAACAAGACTGAGCCTGAGCCTGAGGTCTCTTCCTCATGACCTGTGGAGAGATCTTTAGGAAAGTCAAATAACTTCTCTAAGAATGGATAGATTCTAAACTTAATTCATATGTTCTATTTGCCTTTGGGTCTTGACCAAATATTCACCAGAAAGAGCCTTTGCAAAAGGTATCCTATGAGAAAGAAGTTAATAATACCATCTATTTCACTTCATAGTTTCCCACATCTACTGCCTTCTGCACATTTGCATGACTCATTATCAATATCTAAGTAAAAATATACATGATACCTGATAAGGTCACCTGATGTCCACCCTCCCAGGAGACCAGCCAACCATCCAAAAGTTGAAACAAAGCACTCATCTTGTTGCCATGGAATCATTACCAAGCTCCAAGACTAAGCTCTTCTTTCAGTGGGAGACTTTCTAAATCTCAGAGCCAGAGAATGTTGCACCTAGCCGTGCTCCATTTCTATTTGCAGAATAACCATGAAATTCATGCTATTGTCAGCTGAGAGGTTTTGACCCTTGGACAAAACATTTTGTAGAGAAGGCTAAGAAATGTGCAGAAAGTTCTAAAAACTGTTACAAAATTCCTATCATTTTCAGGTTTATTTTTGGAAAAATGGCCTACTAATCCAATGCAGCATAAAGAAAAATGTCTTGAGTATCCCAGAGGTAACGAAAACATACTTAATAAAATCTGTTCCTTTCGCCAAATCTATAACTCCTCTGATAAAACTGCTAGCAAGATAGTGGGAAAGGAAGAAGCAATGAGAAAGAATAAGAAATCTTTACACTCTCCTTTGCCCAAGCAAGCAAACGTTATTTAACTAAATGGATAACTCAGCTATAAATGAAAAAGAATACACTATTACTGCTCTGGAAATCTTTAAAAGCAGGAGATGTTTTCACCTAAAATGGTTGCTTTCCCTCAAGACACATGGATATTCCTTCTCTAAGGACTTCAAATTCTTTTTTAGTGGGATTTGCATGGTGCATTTTCAAGAACCTCAGAGCACTAAAGACACATTTTTCTCCCTAAACCTTCTGAATGACAAGTATGATTATTAGTTCTATTTTCCAATGGAAAAAATCAAGCACTAATAAATTATGGAATAAGTTAACAGGTACCTTCTGAGATGACGCAACAGAAAGTACACAACATTGCCTATGTAGTTTTATTTCCAAATATATTTATTTTGAATCTAAACATGAGGAAACAATTAGACATCTAGATTGTAAGATTTTCTAGAAGACGTTTGGCCTAAGCGTTGAAAAATGTCAATGTCTCAAGAACAACAGAAAGGGTACAGGGACTTTTTTAGAGAGGCTAAAAAAAAAAAAAAATTAAAGAAAAACAAAGAGACATGACAATCAAATGCAATACATCTTTTTTGACTGGATCCTATATTAGGAGAAAAGTCCACCATGAAGCACATTTCTGGGGACAGTCAGGGGAGATTTGAATATGGTCTTAATGTTAGCTATTAGATTTATGATAAATCTTGGGGACGTGATAATGATACAGTGCTTGTACAGGGAAATGCCCTTGTTTTTAGGAGATACATACCTAAATACTTAAGGCAAAAGTATAATAAAGTCTGCTACTAATTTTCAAATGGTTTAGTAAGGAGAAAGAGATGGAGATAGAAGAGAGCAAATATGGCAAAATGTCAACACTTGGAGAATATTTAAGTGAAAGATATACAAATATTCAACATTTCTTTCCCATTCTTGGAGGATTCAATGGGTTTTGAAAATTTTCAAATAGCTGGGGGTAAAAATCAGGCATCAGTTTTGTCTCATCAGTGGGAGACCTAAAAAGAAAATGAAGACATTCCCTCATTCCCAAAGCCCTACCTGAGAGATTAATTTCCAATCCAGCAACTGTGAGTCAAATATTTTAGAGGCAATTTTCTGACTGTAAAGGAGCACTTTATTTGGGGAATGAGTAAAAATAATTGCTTGAATGAAGGAGATAAGTAGGACTTTATTCACCTGATTGGCCCATCCACTTTGGCCTTTCAGAACATTAATGGTTGAGGCTAAATTTCAGAAACAAAATTATATTTCTGCTCCATATAATCCCTATTAGCATGTCTTATTCCTATGGAGATATTAGTTGCATAGAATATTAGTTGCTAGGAGGCAGAAATAATATTTTACACATTATTTACCTGTACAGTATTCAACATAGCACCATACATAAAGATAAACCCTTAATCAAATGTTTGGTAATTCTGTTAAGAGTAGAAAATATGATAAACATTTCTTAATCTTCTGTGTCAATCCCAGTGCTCTAACCGCTATCATACTCACCTTTAGGCAAAGAAGCAAAAGCTTTTCTGTGTGCTCCTTTCAACACATGATTAAGTGAAAAGTGGGTAAGCTAAAAATCAGTATGACCATTTACTTACCTTGGTTCCAGTTTTAGACATTTTTGGTGCATAGACTGGTTTTCCCAGCGCTGAAAGAAATTCAGGAATGGCTACAGAGAGTTAGAGGCACAGTGACATTTATATGGGCTGGTTTCAAGTCAAACATTTGCTTAGTCATGAGAATAGGATCCAAAAATTGAGTCAGTCATTTAGAGGCTATTGATGGTTTCTAGAAAAAACAATTGGGATTATAAAATAAAGGAAAGCTTCAGTACCGCCTTTAATGCTTACCAAGCCCTGCTGCATTATAGACTTTGCTGAGTCAAGAAACCAAAACCCAGACAAAGTTTTAAAAATTAAAAACAAAAGAGTCCCTTTTTGCTTTTATGCTGTTTCTTTTTTCTTTTCTTTTTTTTAAATAGCAAGCAGCCTCTTTGAAATTCCTAATGTCCTTTTTCTTCAACATAGCTTGTGGGAGGTAAGAGTCAGAAGACTACCTCTATTTCTGGACAGAAGTGACGTGTTCTAAAAGCAACAAAACTTACATGACAACTAAATGCAATGCATGATCTTGTGTTTTTGGGAAAAAGTCACTATAAAGAACACTGCTGGGACAATCAGAAAACATTTAAATATGGACTGTAAATTAGATAATACTATTGTACCCAAATTTAACTTCCTGAATTTGATCACTGTGCCATGACTAGATAAGAGAATTTCTGTTTCTAGGACACACATGCTAACGTATAGAAGAATGGTTCAAAATGTCTGCAATCTACTCTCAAATTGTTGAGCCAAAATAATACTGTTATGTAGAGTGGTAAAGAGAACGCAGCAAAATGTTAACACGTGGCGAATCGAATCTAGATAAAGGATATGTTAAAGTTCACTGACCTTATTCTTGCAACTATTATTTAATTTTCTAAAAACACAGTTTTGTTTTTTTTTTTTAAAAAAAGAGTTCTAATCCACAAAAAAGGTGCCACCATATGTAGAAAAGTAACTGTGGGACTCCTGAATTTGCCGAAGGTTAGCTAACTAAACACAGATTGCTACCTGGTACATGGTCTTTTTTGTCCACAATACAGCATTGGAACCTGGTTGGAGAACACGTTTTTGGTCCCAATACACCTCTGACTTTAGAAATGAGACTGCATCTTATGTAAACTTAAAAAAAACACACACACACACAACAAATGAACTTTTCTCCATTTTTAACTGATCAAGTATATTCTCAAAAGTCCAACTTCCTCATCTTTCTATTAACAAAACTATCCAACAAATATTTTAATAAATGGGATGTATTACGGTCTATTCAGAAAATGCCAACTGTGCCTTGATATAAAGATTACCAAGAAAATATTAAGCTATATTCTTAGTTTTCTGAATTTTATAAACTTTTAAAAAAGTATCTATCATTTATTTCATTAACAAAAAGCAGTATCTAAAATACATTTATATTACTCCAGTGTTTATTTGGTAATGCTCTGCTTCTTGAATTTCATCTTAAAACAAAAACTAGTAAACTTCAATTAGAATTAAACATTCTGAGGGTTAATTTTTACTTTAGAAATACAAAAAACTTTTTTGATAGAATTCCTAATTAAATGGCCAGAGAGCATATGAACCAATGCTTATTAGTGATCTGATTCATTTCACTCATTTGATAATTTGGTAATTTCACTCACTTATCTTAAAGAAGTGTTTCCCAATCAGATGTAAACTTTACTTGATAAGTTGAGGAACGACACTGGAAGCCTTTTCTAAAATTAAAAGTAAAGCTTTGCCATTTTACAAAAAAAAAAAAGGGAGGGAAACTATTCTTTAGAGTTTGTTTATTGAAAATTTGAAGCAGGAAATAAAAATAAAGATTTTTTTTTTACACAATTTCATTAAGTTCCATACTTTAAGGACTAAAATATAGTATAAAACTATTTCTGCTATATCTATATGCCAACAAATTACACTTTCCTTACAATTATTTTTTAAAAGTAGTAGCAATTTCCTTTTAAATAGTTACAAAGAACTATAAAACTCTTATTTAACTCTAGAATGAATAAAATTCTTTCATCACACACATGACGATAAACAGTATTGGTGCAAATCTACACTCAGTTGCTTTAATATTAACATACACACAATGTTCCTTCATCAACTTTTTCATCTGGGCATCACAAAGATGAGTCTTCTGATGTTCTAGAAACAACATGTTTATATGAAAGTCAGAAGTTCAGCTAAAATTCAGCCTACACAGTAATAAATGAATATGGAATGGAAATCAGAGTTCTTAAATAGGATAGAAAAGTCCCATTGTCTCTTAAGCAGCAAGAGCACCTTCCCAGTTTAGTTTTAAGATGAGCACCATCCTCCATTTATCCTTGTATTTCCAGGGCCCTGAAGAACAAAGAAAAAATAATATTAATAATTTTCTATTGCCTTCATGAAAATAATTTTTAAATGCTTACGTTTATAAAATCACATAAATTATCAAAGTCAGATGATAGATTAGAGTGATAAAATACATAAAGTTTAAAGTTAATAATATTTCTTTTTGCTAGGTGTCTTGTTAGATCGTAAGAGAAATTCATACATGAATATAAAAAATTGTCAAGCAGTGAGGATTAAACAAATATTTTTACCTGCTTATAGTTTACATTTCCTTTGCATAATCTCCATCAGATTTCTAATTTTTTTTTTTTTCTTAAGAGACAGGGTCTCGTTCTGTTGCCCAGGTTGGAATATAGTGGTGTAATCATAGCTCACTGCAGCCTTAAAATTCTGGGCTCAAGGGATCCTCCAATCTGTGTCCTAAGCAGTGGGGATTAGAGGCATGTGCCACCATGCTCAGATAATTTTTAAATTTTTTGTAGAGACATGGTTTCATTATATTGCCCAGGCTGGACTCAAACTCCTGGCCTCAAGTGATCCTTTCACCTTGGCCTTCCAAAGCGCTGGGATTACAAGTATGATCCACTGCGCTCAGCCAAATTGCTAATTCTTAATCTCAGCATTTATTGATAAATAGCGTTAAATACTTTTCTAAAAAATACACCCTTCAGAAATGTAAATATATAAAGTAAACGATAAAAAATACATTTTTACAGCTTTGGAAAACTGCAGTTTCTTAAAAAGTTAAACATACGCCCTCACCATTCCACTTCTAGGTACATACCCATAAGAAATAAAAACAAGGCCAGGCGCGGTGGCTCAAGCCTGTAATCCCAGCACTTTGGGAGGCCGAGGCGGGTGGATCACGAGGTCGAGAGATCCAGACCATCCTGGTCAACATGGTGAAACCCCGTCTCTACTAAAAATACAAAAAATTAGCTGGGCATGGTGGCGTGTGCCTGTAATCCCAGCTACTCAGGAGGCTGAGGCAGGAGAATTGCCTGAACCCAGGAGGCGGAGGTTGCAGTGAGCCGAGATGGCACCATTGCACTCCAGCCTGGGTAACAAGAGCTAAACTCCGTCTCAAAAAAAAAAAAAAAAAAAAAAAAGAAATAAAAACAAATGTCTACACAAAAACTTGTACACAAATGTACACAGCAACATTACTCAGAACAGCTGAAAAGTGGAAACAAGCCAAATGTCCATCAACTGATGAATGGATAAACAAAATGGTAAATCCACACAATGAAATATTATCTGGCCATAAAAAAGAATGCAGTACTGATACATGGCTTCATGAACCTTGAAAATACTATGCTAAATGAAAGAAGCCAGACACAAGAAGCCACATGTTATACGATTTCATTTATATAAAATGTCCAGAATAGACAAAGTAGACTAGTGGTTGCCAGGGACTAAGGGGGAGAGGAAATACAGGGGGTTGGAGGAATGAGGAGTGACTTACAATGTGTACAGGCTTTATTTTGAGGGTAATGAAAATGTTCTGGATTTTTTAGTGGTGAGAGTTGCAGAAACTTGTGAATATACTTAAAAGCCACTGAATTCTAACCTTTTAAAAGGTGAATTTTACTTCCCATAATGTCATGTGGTAATATTTTATCTCAATTTTAAAAAGTTTTCTCCCACCCGAGACACCCAGTCTCATTCCTTAAAGACAACACTGTTCATAATTTCTTTATATTCTTTCAAAGATTGTTAGGCATATAATTACCATATAAACACATTGCATTTGGGTTGTTTCTAGTCTTCAGTTTTTTCAAACAATACCACATCAAACATCTTAGGTCACAAAATTTCAGTTAGATAGGAGGAATACATTGAAGAGTTCTAATGTACAACATGGTGACTGTCGTTAATAACAATACTGTGTGATCTTAAAAAAAAACTAAGAGAGAGATTTGAAGTGTACTCATTATAAAAATGATAACTGATGTTAACCGGCTTGATTTAGCCATTCCACATGTGCATATATTTAAAAACATCATGCTATAAATGATACACAATTTATCTGTCAATTTAAAAAATTAAATAAATAGGCCAGATGTGGTGGCTCACGCCTGTAATCCCAGCAGTTTGGGAGGCTGAGGTGGGGGATCACCTGAGGTCAGGAGTTCAAGACCAGCCTGGCCAACATGGTGAAACCTTGTCTCTACTAAAAATACAAAAAGTAGTTGGGTGCAGTGGCAGGTGCCTGTAACCCCAGCTACTCAGGAGGCTGAGGCAGGAGCATCACTTGAACCTGGGAGGTGGAGGTTGCACTCCAGTCTGGAGGACAGGGTGAGACTCCATCTCAGAAAAATAAACAAACAAATAATTAAATAGATCTCTGCATACATGAGTTTATCTATAAGATAAATTCTATTACTAATAAGTGAAACTCCTAACTCAGGGCAGGTGCCGTAGCTCACACCTGTAATCCCAGCACTTTGGGAGGCTGAGGCAGGAGGACTGCTTTCAGCCAGGAGTTCAAGACCAGCCTGGACAACAAAGTGAGACCCTGTCCCTACAAAAAAATTAAAGGATCAGCTAGGTGTGGTGACATGCACCTGTAGTCCCAGCTGAGGCAAGAAGATTGCTTGAGCCCAGGAGTTTGAGGCTGCAGTAAGCTATGAACATGCCACTGTACTTGAGTCTGTAAGAGAGTTAGACCCCCATCTCTAAAAAAGAAAAAAGAAATTGCTGAGTCAGAATATTTGTATTTTTAGTTTTAATTTTGTTGAACTGCCCCCGAAAGAGGTTGCATACATTTACACTTTCCTCAGTGGTAAATGAAATGTTTTGCCTGTATTGTGTTCTATCAGCTTTTGCTCTTTGCCAATCTAATAAATAAAGTATTATACATTTCTTTAATTTTTAAGTAAGCATCTTTGTATCTCTAAGTATTTTTCTGTGGACTACCTATTATTATCCTTTGTCTGTTTTTCTATTGTTAGTGTTTAAAATGCTTTAGGCCAAGTGCGGTGGCTCACGCTTATAATCCCAGCACTTTGGGAGGGCGAGGCGGAAGGATCACCTGAAGTCAGGAGTTCAAGACCAGTCATACCAACATGATGAAACTCTGTCTCTACTACAAATACAAAAATTAGCCAGGCATGGTGGTGCGTGCCTGTAATCCCAGCTACTTGGGAGGCTGAGGTGGGAGAATTGCTTGAACCTGTGGGGCAGAGCTTGCCGTGAGCCGAGATTGTGCCACTGCACTCCAGCATACAAAAAAGCCACACAAAACTTTAAAGTAAGACAGTACACTAATTTCTATTAAAAAAGAATACCATATGTTTGGAGCTGGGCTTAGTGGCTCATGCTTGTAATTCTGTCACTTTGGGAGGCCAAGGCAAGTGGATCACTTGGGGTTAGGAGTTCAAGACCAGCTGGCCAACACGGCGAAACCCAGTCTCTACTAAAAATACAAAAATTAGCCAGTCATAGTGGTGTACGCCCATTATCCCAGCTACTCTGGAGGCTGAGGTGTGACAATCACTTGAACCAGGAAGGCAGAGGCTGCAGTGAGCTGAGATGGCACCACTGCACTCCAGCCTGGGCAACAGAGAGAGACTGACTCTCAAAAAAAAAGAATACCATATATCTGAATTAAATAACTGCCAGCAAATTTGTTTGTATGCATATTCTCTTCTACTTAATCAATGATCTTCTAGTGTTCAGTAATCACATCTTCAGTGGATTAATTCTGGTAATTTATTACTGTTCATATGTGTAATTAGCAAAGATCAGCTAGTTTGTAAACTGGTTTGTGTGGGGGAATGGAAAAGAGGAAAGGTGTTAAAATAAAACTTAAAACTATGTACAGGGGAACGTGGTGTCTTTGGAGCACAACTTGTGCCAGGCAAAAAGCAAAAAAAGGCAAAATTTGGCCATTATATTGGCCCCAAATTCTATAGGCTCCCTCTGAATATTTTGATCTTCTCATTATAATATGGTAAATATGGGTACATAAAGGTCTGTGTATGCTGGTAGGAGCGGTAGAAAAAATTTGGCAATGTTTAATACATAACACTCTGTGCTTTTTTTTTTTAATACTTGAAAGATTTCCCCAAAATAATCTGTTTTAAATGGTATAAATGCCTACCAGTGTTTGCATGTAAGATCCTTATCCAGCTGCTTGTTTGGAGCCTGCGGCAGGGGGTACAAGGCTGTCCAGCTGATGGCGATGTCCTGTATTAATCAACCATTCATAAAACTTGTTCTCTACCAGTACCTGGAACTGCTTCCTTTGATCCCTAAAATTGCAATTGAGAGTAAAAAGAATATAAGAACACAAATCCATATAAATTTTATTCTAAGCAACTATACAACAGTTTAGTGGGATGTTAAATGATTAATTATTTCTTGTTATCCTTTTGTTCTTACTGTTCAGAGTACACTGGATACCCCCGACCCCAAAGGATTGATCAGACACAATGGCCTCTTTCTAAATACTTATTCATTGTCAGATATTTACCAAGGACCAAGTGAACACTGGGTAGTGTTCTGACTGAAGGGGATAAATGTATAAAGGGAAGAGACAAGGCCCCTGTTGAAGCAGGATGATACTTCACGACTTCAGAGGGCACCATTCACATTGTGATCTACATAATACATGCTTCTGTGGACTACATATTCTAGTAGGGGACAGGTAAAAATAAAATAAATAGGCCAGGCATGGTAACTCATGCCTGTAATCTCCACACTTTAGGAGGCTTAGGTGGGCAGATTGCTTGAGGCCAGGAGTTCGAGACCAGCCTGGCCAACACTGTGAAACCCTGTCTCTACAAAAATTAGCCAGGCATGGTAGCACATGTCTGTAAGTCCCAGCCACTTGGGAGGCTGAGGCAGGAGAACTGCTTTAACTCAGGAGGTGGAGGCTGCAGTAAGCTGAGATCACGCCACTGCACTCCAGCCTGGGCAACAGAGAGAGATGCTGTCTCAAAAAATAAAAAAATAATAATAAAATACAATGAAAATATAAAGTTAAGTAGTTTTAGATGCCATGGAGAAAAATAGATCAGGGTGAAGGAACAGCAAGTACTGGAAATGTTATTTCAGAGAAAGAATGGACAGAGATGGCCTCCCTAAGATAACATTTGAGCCTAGGTCTAAATGAAATGATGAAGTAAGCAGAATGAGTATTTGGAGAGGAACATACCAGGCAGAAGAGACCAGAAAAAGTACAAAGGTTCTAAAGTGAGAGCATATTTCCATGTTTGTGATAAGAAAGAGAAGAATAGCTCCTGATAGCCAAGAGCCAGCTTAGCAGTATCAGCTAGGCCTTAGGTGGAAGATCTGGCCTTGCTTTTGTATTCTTTTGCTGAATATAAACAATACCTCAAACCATCAACATTAGACAAAGCCACTGCAGGATGATAAACCAAAGCAAGAACAAGACCACTCCATAAGCATATCTCAGTTCAGAACCACCACCTCAACCTGCAAAAAAATGTTGTGACCCAAACCATAAAATCACCAAACATTCCTTTCTTGGAGGAGTGGCTGCTACTTCTTAACGATCATAGTTTTAGCTCTACATCCCTCCTCCTGCCTTAGATATAAAAATTATTAAACTGCCAAATTACAGATTACTCTCACTTCTAGACAGTCCTGCTTCCCAAAACTCTCCCCCAAACGACCTAACACAAGCCAAAATCCAACAATAAGTTCTTTTTAACACCTGCTGACTGAGTTGAAACAGTTTTCCATGTTCCCCAACCTTTTACTGTGATGAAACACACTTCTCTCCCTTCTTGCCATGAGTCAACACAATCCACCTTTATTCTATAGGGGTATTCTTGGGGACGTTGGTAAGAGGGCAGTGATTAAGTAATAGAAAGAAGATTGGAGTAATGCGAAGGAATGAGTAAATGAGAAAGAACGGCAGAAACTTAGGGAGAGAGAGCCTCATAAGTATAGTAAAGGCTTTGGATTTTATTCTAAGTATGATGGGAGGCAATTAGAGGGGGTCAAAGCAGAGAAATGACATGATCTAATCATTGTTAAAAGGATCACATTGTCAATTTGTTTCAAACTGATTTCTGTCTTCCTATATTCCCAAAGTTAAACTACTTTCATTGTTGCTGGTATCATTGTGGATCTTACCACTTGAAAACAATATGTTTCAGAGTCAACATCTATTAAGCACTTACATCTCACACTCTGCACGTGTATGTATAAACTTTTCACATGTAAGAGAATATAAGCATTTAATTATTTCTTGGCCTTTTGGCTGAAATCAAGTGCAGAGAATCTAACAATTTAAACACTAGAAGCATTCAAACAACAGAATTGCTTTAAAGGAATGTTTTTTCATGATCATCCATTTTTACAACACATTATTATAGTATTATTGTACAGTATGATATGGCATGACAACATTTGAAAGAAAACAGTGAAGACACAAGAGGCATTTAAGAACCTCTGGCTACACTAGAGAAGCCAGTATAAAGGGAAAAAAAAGAACCTCTGGAACCAGGCTGACCAGATGTGAATCCTGGCTCCTGTGTGACTTTGGGTAAAGTACTTAATTTCTCGGTTCTTCAGTTTCCTCACCTGTTATAAGGTATTATTGTGAAGAATAAAAGAGTTAGTACATAGAAGGTACCTAGAATGGTACTGGATTATGTGGCATATTCTATGTATGATTTTTAAAATTCATGTAAGTCTTATATTTGCCAACTAAACTTTAGCTTCTTAAGAAAAGGGAGTCTAATACTGGAGTATTTACTCACTCCCATCCCCCAACCTAACAGCACTTAAAACACTGATTTGAAATCCAAACATTAATTTAAACACACATTACAATTTTTTTTTTTTTTTGTCTGAGATGAAGTTTCACTCTTGTTGCCCAGGCTGGAGTACAATGGCGCGATCTCGGCTCACTGCAACCTCCGCCTCCTGGATTCAAGCAATTCTCCTGCCTCAGCCTCCCAAGTAGCTGGGATTACAGGCACCTGCCACAATGCCTGGCTAATTTTTGTATTTTTAGTAGAGATAGGGTTTCGCCACGTTGGCTAGGTTGGTCTTGAACCCCTGACCTCAGGTAATCCACCTGCCTCGGCTTCCCAAAGTGCTGGTATTACAGGCGTGAGCCACTGTGCCCGGCCTTACATTTTTTATTACTTCAGCACAGCTGTAAAAATGTGCAGACTAATTTGCTTCTCCATGAAGTTTCACAAACAACGCAAACTGTTACTTCTAAAAAATACTCACTTTGTCAAATGAGCCTCCTTCACAGTTTTCTGCCAGATCTGTATCTTCTGTTCTCTTTGACCCAGTGCTTTCTGATATGCAGCTGGAAGACCCCCAGGTATCTCTGTTGTGTCCCCTTCCATTTCAAAGGGAATAATAAATACATAGAATTCACAAGGTGGTAAAAGCCGGAAGACACTTGTGTCACTGTTCTCTCTGCACACGACCATTGGATTATCCCAATAGTTAGGCACTGTAGCAAGGCCAGTCCTGGCCATATGGTCCTCTAGCATTGGGTAATGGGTATGAAAAGGGGCAAAAGTTACTGTCTGGTTCCCAGAGAAAATAAGTGGGCGTGTAGGCGTCAGAATGTGAAAGATGCAACTTGTTGTAGAAGAGATGGATAAACGATGGCAAACAGCAATGACTTTAACATTGTCACAACTATGGAGGTGAAGCGTAGTTGCTACAGGGCCCAAGACAAAGATGCTACTCCTACACTTCTCAATTGTCACAGATCTGAAAAAAAAAAGGGAAAATTGAGGTAAATTCCTCTAAAACGAAATAAGATTTTAAAAATTTGACTAAAGTATTATTCTCTGATGGCAAAAAAAGAATCAGTCACAGTCCAAAGAAAATGTTAGAACATCAGAACACCATGAAGACTGTGCTTACCGTAAGGGAGAAAGCAGATATATAAAAGATTCGTTGCAACGATGAATCTTTACATGTGCCTCCACCAGAGTATCTGAGCTCTTAGCCAACGTCTGCTTGTAAACCTGGCTCATCACCACCATGCGGTGCATCTTAGGGGCCACGTGAGTATTACAAGCAATCTTAGCTCTTTTGGTTGTTCCTTCAACTATTTAAGAAAACACATAAATAGATGAGACAGTTTCAAATCAAAGCAAAACAAACAACCATATGAGGTTATACATGTCTACATGGATACATGTCTAAAATTAGACACCACATGTTGGGACAAAAATGTTAGATCTGGGCTTTGGATAAAGAGGTATTTGCGATACTATTCTCTATTCCTTTCTGTATGTTTGAAATATTTCATAATTTTTGTTATAAAAAATTTTAACCTATAACGCATTTAAGATTGCCTATAGATCTAAGATTTTTTTCATGTCTACCCTTCAAGTTAAGTAATGTTCCTAAGGTCATATGGCTAGTAAGTGGCAAAGCTGTCCTAACTCAAATATCTTCTCCTCCAAGATGCTTTACTTTATCATCTCAAACATAATTCACCTCTCTAAATTACCATAATATTAATTCTGTAGCCTTCCCAACTTACCATATTATCCCATAAATCCTATGTGAGTTCATGTCTTTTTTATTTTTATTTTTTCTGTCACCCAGGCTGGAGTGCAGTGGTGTAATCTCTGCTCACTGCAACCTCTGCCTCCCAGGTTCAAGTGATTCTCCTGCCTCAGCCTCCAGAGCAGCTGAGATTACAGGTACAGGTCACCATGTTGGCCAGGCTGGCCTCAAACTCCTGACCTCAGGTGATGTGCTGCCTTGGCCTCCCAAATTGCTGGGATTACAGGTGTGAGCCACCGGTCCCAGCCTGAATTCATGTCTTTACTCCTAAAATAATTACTACCTGAGAGCACATCTTCCTTCATACACAAAGTGTCTTGCACAAACTGACACTCAAAAAAGTATGTGTAGGTTCCCCTCCTAACACAGTCACACCATTACGTGACTTCCATCTCAGACTGTACTTCCTTGCAAACCACTGGTACACCCTTGTAAACAATACTGGTGAAATGTAGAGGGATCATATGAGTATGCTATTATTCTTCTTTTAAAATATTTCTTGTTTATTTTTATTACATAAGCTTACTTTTATTAGATATGTACCAGGTATATTATATACGGTTATTTAGAAAAATAACAATAAAAGAAGATAAAAATAATCTATAATCCAACTATCGCTCTTAATATATTAGTATAATCCTTGCGAGAAAAAGTCATACACAAAAGACAGATGTTCCTTTTTCTCTTTTATAGGAGCAGTATTTTTTAGGTCTTCTACAGAAGACATGTGATCACTAATACATTAGAAAACACTAGATTCCTTGTCATTCAATGCAATGTAGATTAAAATATTCAAAAATACCTTGATGAGCCCAAGCCAATTTCTTTCCAGACTTGAGGCAAGCTGATGTACCAAATGGATTCCCAGTCAAACAGGACCTCAACCAGGTTTCCAGCTTGTAGAAAGAGAAAGTCTTAGAGCTCTTTGAGAAGCCACTATCTGCATGCAGTGGCTGCCACAGTGCAAGTTCATGAAGTGGATAGATTTTCGTGGCTCTACTTATTGTACCTTCAATGAGGAAGCTGAGCGCCACAACAGCTTCTCGAGATACTAGACTACTGTGGGTTGAATGAAATGATGCAGTGAGTTGTTCTGGATCTAAAAGCAGCTCGAGAAGATCAGACAGATGATCACAGACAAAAGCTTGGTGACTGTAATCATTCCAGTTCTAAAAAAAAGTTAAAAGAAAGCACTCTTAAAGAATAAAGAAATTCTACATACCTACAATTTCTATATTTTAATTATTTTGTATTTATACTCTGACTCATCCCCCAAAAGGAATTAGGTAGCTATATAAACCTTACAAAGTGTTTTTGTATATGTGATAGGTATAAATAGATTCTCTCTCCACCTTAACTCAAAAATACTACTAAGAAATAATCCTTCATGTGTGCCAGGCATCAAGTGTTAAACATACTTTAACATATTTAAACCTAACAATAATCCTAAAATAGATGTCATTATGATGCCCATTTTACAGATGAGGAAATGAAGTTACAACAAAGAAAACTGCCGAAGATCACAGAGTTAGTAAATACTCCAAAAGTTTTAGATCAAACATAAAAATAACTATCATGGCAATTTATTCAGTGAAGCACTGGGTTTCTTAATTTGCCTTCTCCAACTACAGAAGGAATTTCAAATTCTACTGGATGAAATGAGGCAACCAATCTTACTATGACTAGATTTAAGGGAAATTATAACTTTGGGAATAAGCTTTGACTTTGCAGATGTCCCAGTGATTCGACCCATTCATTTACAGATACTTTTTTGAGCCCCTCTTACTTGGCATGAACAATGTTAAGTGATGAATATGCAACTTAAATAAAACACAGTTTTTCTGTCTTCAAGGAACTTAAAGAGTCTAGGTAGTAAGAAGATAATATAACTAAATTACCGTAACAGTGAGATAAGACCTACAGCAGAGACCTGTAAAGATGTTCTATAAGCATGAAAGGAACAACTAACTCCATCTGGGGAAAAATAAATCATATCTGAGTGCTGTTTGAATAGATGCCTGATTGATGTTGGTAGTTAGGCAAATAGACATGATAAAAAGCATGCTAGGCATAGAAAACATAATCAAGGGCCCACAGGAGTAAAAGTACCTGCTGTGTTAAGAGAGCTGCAAGTTCTGGGTGGGGTACAGGAAGCATGCTGGGAAGTGACAGCTGAAGTTAAAATGGTAGGCAGGGACCAATCATGAAAGGCCTTTTATGAAATACTAAAACATCTGGACTTTATTTGGTATGCCAGAGACTTTCAAGCTATTTTCTAAATAGCTGTATGTTTTTTTTTTCTTTTCAATAAATTTTCCTCTGGATGCCAAAGTAAACAGATAAAAGCAGAGTTATTCTCAGTCTCAACCTGTTCTTCCTCTCTTTCACCCCAACCCCCTCCCTCAAAGTAGGCCCTGAGGTGGTTCCATGGAGAATATAAAACAACAATAATAATGAGGATAAGTTGATACAGTTTAGACAGGAGATAGATATACTCCATCTGCATTTTGGAAAGTCCAGAGTGGTAGGTGAACTGCTGACTAAAGCAAGGTGACCAGCTAGGACCTAATTCTAGAAATCAAGGAAAGAAAAAGTCATTTGATAAAAAAGCTAGATAAGAGGAAGAAAAGCAACAGAGTTAAATGGTTATTCTGAGGCAGAATCAGTAAGGCTTGACAATGAGATATGAGTGGTGAGAGATAACATGGGAGAGTTTTACTCACATAAGAAGTACAAGTTAACTCAAGTAAAGGGAGATTTTACTGTACGGACCCTCAGCTGTCTCCCAAACTGAAGTAGAGGCAAGCCTCATTAGAACTGGAACTGGAAAGCCATCGAGAACCTGCATGTCTGTTCCATTCCCTTCTTTTTCTCTGACTATAAGCAACCTGTGCTTCTCTGATTACCTCAGAATTTTTAATACCTTATAACTCCAGGTCATTCACGAGCATGATGGCTATTTCAGTCCCAATGTCAAATGGGTTTTCAGTTCAAATACCTATCACCAATGCATAAATTCTTCCTGGAGGAACGGACTGGCCCAGATCATCACTTTAAATCTGACCAATTTCAAACATACAGTAATAAATGGGCTACTCAAGTGTCCATCCCCAGTCCAATTAGTTATTGGGAGAAGTCATGCTGTAGTATAGAACAAAGTCACACTTACTATGCACAAGTCTCATGTTAACAGACTACTGAAGTCTCATAGCCATTCAGAAATATGCATTATTATCCCCATTTAGAGAAGAGAATCCAAGGCCTAGAGAAGTTAACTGACTTGCCAAAACTCACATGACTAAATGATATTAAATAATAGAGGCAGATCTGAATGTAGGCTACTTTGGCTCAAAACACCATCTCCTAACAGTGCCCATTCTGCAGGAACTACATGTGGAGAGAGAGGTAGTGACTGCTATCTCTAATACATCTGGACTTGAACATTCTGAATTTAAGGGATAGCTAGGTCATCTACATGAAGTAAGTATAAAGCAAGAGCTGTGGGATGGAGACAAACTTGGGAGTCACTGAGATTCTGCAAGCACTACATCGTGATGATCCTTTAGTCAAATAAGTTGATTCACATTCATTAACATTTTTTAAATGGGAATGCTAATTGAATATAGTAAATGATTTGCCCAAAAATCAGGCAAGTGATTTTTCTATCAGTGAAGGAACTGAAACCATTTCTCTATTTTGATTAAGATTGTACAAATTGATTTTGTTTTATAATTTTTTAAAAAGTGAAAAATAAAACAAGCCATCAAATCACTGGCTTACATAAGAAATCTCATCATAATTTTTGCAAGTGAACCATCTCCCTCACAAATTGTCCCTTTTAGAGAATGAGATCAAGGTATAAAGAGTACCTTATTAAGACAATTAGATTTTTCAGTGAGGTCTGGAGACTGAGATCTGTTTTTTGGACTGGGCCACTCTTCGCCAATCAAAGATGTCCTTAGGGAGACCTTGTTCAACTGTTGAATGTATAAGAAGAGCAGAAACTGCAGGGTGTCCACTGAAAGCTGTCCAAGAAGAAAACAGGAGAAACACACATTTTAAAACATCAACCACTCGTCTACAAGTAAGTAGACATAGTAAATTCACAAGTTGGCTGATCCTAAAAAAAACAAACTTAGAAACACTGCTAGTTTTGTTATGTATGTCTCTGTTATCCAGATGTAAGAGTCTCTAAAACTAATTAATGTAGAATAATTTACCTTCACAGGAAGTTGCATGGCATTTATGACTACAGAAATTATCTCCCAAAACTGATGAAAGGCTAAAGTACTTACTTTTTTTAAGTACATTATTTCAGAAGTTTAAATTTACAGTTTAAAAAAAAAAAAAAAAAAAAACCTTAGTAATTTGAATAAACGAGTAAATGGAAGTAAGAAAGGAGAAAATTCAGTCAAGACAAGAGGTTTAATTTAAGCCTCATAAACTTATCAAGAAAGTTTAGGATACCAGTGTGATACCTGAAGTTGTATGTAATTTTTTGGCACATGTGCATTTTTTAACGGGAGCAGGCCTCAGCTTTTCACCAAATTTTTAAAGGGGTGTTTGACTTAAAGACAAAAACACTATCAGTCTGATAGATGTATAGTTATTTCTTATTCAAGGAAGGGTGTGGTTGACACGATTTGAAGCTCATGATTACCCTCATCTGCCCAACCCCATACAAGAGAGGCAAAAAAGTAAAGTAATACATCTCGGTCTTTAGCTATATGTACCTTGATGCCCATTCTGGCTCAAAACCACTATCATCTGAGAAACTTAAAAGTACAGATTCTCAGGATCACCCAGACCTATTCAATCAACTGTCAATGTGAGCCCAATGAATTTGTATATTTTCTAAATTTTTACTTCCTTAAACTTTTGAGATAATTCTAGATTCAGATACAGTTGTGAGAACTCAGACAGAAAGATCCCATGTAGCCTTTAACCATCTTGCCAAACTATAGGACGATATCACAATCAGGATATTGACACCGATACAGTCAAGATACAAGAACATTTTCATCAATAGAAGAATCTCTCATGTTGCCCTTCCACAGCCATACCTAATTCTGTCTCCATCACCCCTTCCTTAGGCCCTTAGCTTCTACTTACTTGTTCTCCATCTCTATAATTCTGTCATTTCAAGAATGTTAGGTAAATAGAATCATATAGTACGTAACCTTTTGGGATTGGCTTTTTTCACTAAGCGTAATTCCTGATTTTATATATACTTCTATTTTAAACAATTATTTATTACATTATCATTATTTCTTCATGAAGACTACAGGATCCTTGTCTTTTCCATTTTATACCCCTAGGAACTAGCAAAGCATCTAGGACATAAAAAGCACTCAAAAAATCTAGAACTTCCCGAAGATTTTATTCATCTCTACATGCACAGCATTCAGTACTATACCAAGCACACAGTAAACAATAAATACTTGATTAATGAATAAACGTATGCCCTTCCCCTCTTCATTGCTTGACAAACTTCTTTTCAATTTCTAAAACGTTGTTTAGATATTACCCTACATGGTAGAGACTGCTAGATGCTTACTAAATACTTTTTTCTTCTTCCTAGGTATGGAATTATATTGCACTGCCCATCTTCCCTTGCAGTTAGATATGGCATAAATGAATGATGGTAACTGAATGTGGGTGAATTTATCTTTATCACTTTCAAGCCTAATCCATAAAACTCCCAAAAGAAACAGAAGCAAAAGGACTCTGAGGCTCTAAGGGGCATGGCTGTGGCAAATTGTATTATTATTTGCTATTGCTCACTTTAAAATTCTCCAAGAGGCTTATACAGCCCTATCCATGGCCATGGGATTTTTCTTATCTCCTGAAAAGTGGTTTACTTTCCCAACTTCATGGGAATAATGCCTCAGCCAATGGAATGAAAGTAGTCTTAGTTTACATCACATACGAGCAGTTTTAATAGGCATCATAAGCCTAGAAACAAACACACACATATATGGTCAACTAATTTTCAACAAGGGTGTCCAGAATAGTTTCTTCAATAAGTAGTGCTGAGAAAACTGGATATACTCATGCAAAAAAACGAAATTGGGCCCATAGCTTGTATCACACATGATCAACTCAAAATGGATGAAAGATGTAAATGTAAGAGCTGAAACAGTAAAACTCCTAGAGAAAAATAGGGAAAAAGCTCCTTGACATTGGTCTTGGTAATTATTTTTTGGATATGACACCAAAAACACAGGCAACCAATGTAAAAATAAACAAGTCGAATTACGTCGAACTAAAAAGCTTCTGTACAACTAAGGAAACAATCAACAAAATGAAAAGGTAAACCATGTATCTGGTAAGGGGTTAATATCCAAAATATATAATGAGCTCCTATAACTCAATAGCAAGAAAAACTAAATAACCTAATTAAAAAATGGACTATGGAACTGAATAGACATTTCTCCAATGAAGACATACAAATGGCCAGTAGGTATACTGAAAGGGTGCTCAGCATAACTAATCATTATTGGAAGGTAAATCAAAACCACAATGAGAGATCACCTCACACTTGTTAACAAAAGATTAACAAGTATTGGTAAGGATGCAAAGAAAACTGTCAATGCGAACGTAAACTGGTATAGCCATTATAAAAAATAGCATGGAAGTTTCTCAAAAAATTAAAAACAGAACTACCATATGATCTCACAATCCCACTTATGGGTATTTACCCGAAAGAATTAAAATCAGGATCCTGGAAATATCTGCACTGCCATGTTCACTGCAGCATTATTGATAATGGCCAAGATACAGAAGCAGCCTAAATGTCCACAGATGGATGACTAGATAAAGAAACCTTGGTATGTAGATATAATGGAATATCATTTGGCCTTAAAAAAGAAAGAAATCATGTTAGGTACAGTGACTCATGCCTGTAATCCCAAAACTTTGAGAGACTGAGGTGGGAGGATCACTTAAAGCCAGGAGTTCAAGACTAGCCTGGGCAACATAGTGAGATCTCAATCTCTATAAAAAAATACAAAAATTAGCTGGCCATGATGGCACACACCTCTAGTCCTAATGACTCAGGAGGCTGAGGTGGGAGGATTGCTTGTGTCCAAAAATTCCAGGCTACAGTGAGCTATGATTATATCCCTATACTCCAGCTTGGGCAACAGAGTGAGACCCTGTCTCTTAAAAAAGAAAGAGAGAAATCTTGCCACGTTCAACAACATGGATGGACCTGGAGGACATTATGCTAAGTATTTTACTTATTTTACTTATTTTAAGCCAGACACAGAAAGATAAAGCTATATGATCTCACTTATATGTGGAATCTAAAATAGTCAAACTCTAAAACAGAGAGTTAGGAGGAGTTAGGACACTGACAGGTGCTAGGAGGAGGGGGAATTGGGGAGGTGATGGTCAAAAGCTACTAAGTTTCCATTATGCAAGAAAATTAAGTTCTGAAGATCTACTATACAGCATACTACCTAGGGATAACAATTATATGTTGTATACTTAAAATTCTCTAGGATAGTGGATCTTAAGTGTTCTTAACACATACACACAAAAAATAACAATCATAAAAGAGGAGGGAAAATTATGGGAGGTGACAGGTATGTCTGTGGCCTTGATGGTCATGATGGTTTCACAGCATATAACTTATCCCCAAACGTATTGAGCTGTATACATAAAATAAGAATTTTAAAAGAGACTGAGTTTCCCTCCATTCTGCTGTTGTTCTTCCCTTCTGTTGTAAGAACGGGAATGATCTCCACAGAAGCTACTTCTTTAGCCTGTGTCCCAAAATGAGAAAACACAGAGCCAAGCCACAGCCTTGACAAAGGCCATAGCAAAAATAATGGCTACATGTAAAATGGGCAAGAAACAAACCTTTTTCTTCTGTTAAGCCACCGGAATTTCATTTGTTTCTTCTTAACAAATGAAATCAGTT
This sequence comes from Saimiri boliviensis, assembly GCF_048565385.1. NCBI lineage: Eukaryota > Metazoa > Chordata > Mammalia > Primates > Cebidae > Saimiri > Saimiri boliviensis. The sequence goes on from NC_133456.1 coordinate 75,195,601, forward strand.
TTTAACAAAGCTGAGTAATAATGACTCCAAGTGATAGAAGCATGGATCCCCAGGTCATTGCTTGGATTACAGCAGCCCAGAGATACATCCAACCAGGTGTACCTGTGTTGGATTGCTGCCTGATTGAGAAACAGTTACTATTCTAAGCCACTGAAATACTGGGTTATCTGTTACTATAATTAGCCTACTTGATTAATAGTCTTTCCTGATCACTGAAATAAATCATTCTTTATTCAATTTCCATACTTTGTGTACTTTTTAAAATTAAACATATCACACTATTAAATAGCATCTTGGTTTTTTTTTTATACTGGCTTTCTCTGCTAGTCTGTAAGCTCCATGAGGGCTGAGATGCTATCCTAATCATCTTGAATCCCAGCATGTAGCAGATGTCCATTTTAAAATAGTCAGCTGCTCTGACTGTAACATATCAGTTGTTCATAACAGTCATTCACCCCAAAATCTTTTTAAAGTCAGTAAAATATTTCCCTTTTTCAATAATGGGATTCCCGTAACATTACTCCTTTGGGAGTAGGTGAGTAAGGTCTGGTAAGTAAGGACTAATTCATTGAGCACATTAAATACTGCCAAACTGGAACTACTAAAAATCAAATGATAACTTGATATTACAATGGCCATTAGCCTAAAACCTAAAATTTTACAGCTAATACAAAAATGAAAAATGGTTTATTGGGCCAGACATAGTGGCTTATGCCTGTAATCCTAACACTTCGGGAGGCCAAGGCAAGAAAACTGCTTGAAACCAGGAGTTCAAGACCAGCCTGAGCAACAAAGTGAGACTCTGTGTCTATTTAAAATTTTAAAATTATCATAATAAACAAACACAAAATTTTTAAAAGAATGGCTTATTTCCAAAAGTAATAGCGTGCGCACGCGCGCACACACACACACACACACACACACTCCATACCTGATTTCTCTGCTTTTCAACTTCCTCCTCAGATGTGCAGTTGGACAGAACCTCAGACCATTCCAGGCGCTCCTCAGGTGTCTTCGCTGAAAGACTATCAAAGATTTCGAAGTAAAGCCATGCCAGGTCCTTGGCCAACTGCAGCTTCCCACAAGCGATATGCCTCCATGTCGACCAGTAGAGGCGCGGGTAAGCTCTTTCTGTGGCCCGGACTTGCACATAGGTGGAAATCTTCCTGAGATAGTGAAGACTAAACTTGGATGGAGGGGGGACCTGCAAGGCACCCACTATGAAGGGTTCTGCTTTCACCCAGAGGAGAACTCTGGACTCATCCATATTATCTCTAAGGACATCTGGGTGAAAAGGCTTCTTTGCATACCTAGGAAACAAAGTTTCTTCATAAACTGATTTGAAACAAGTCTTATTTATACGTTTTTTCTTGGAAGGCTACCCCTCTCTCTCATCTGTCACATGTACATCATCAGCATAAAAGGCAGCTCTAGTTCATCAACCAAGAGAAGAACAGTTTGTTTTTATCAGATCTCATTATAATCTGAGAAAAAAAAATGTGATAAAACAAAATGATCTTACTTCAATTGTTAGAAATCCACATTTTAGGAAGTATGTGTAAATACATGAAGACTGAGTGAGATCCCAGGAGGAAAAGGAATGAGAGGAAAAAAGGTATCCTATCACAGGAAACCTGTTTCTACTCTAAGGGGAACACTGGTCAAAATAAGGGGAATACATTTCACAGAGTTAAATCATTTACACATAGAAGACGGTTGGTTAAAGATCTGGACATATTATTTGACCATAGAAACTCAATATGAAGTACTAAGAGGTGTAGCAGACAAGAATTCTAATGTAAACATAGACTGCAAGAATAGATCAGGAGAGGTTACAGCATCTTTATTCTCTGTAACAGTGAACCCACTCTGGCATATTCTATCCTGCTCAGTTCAGGTGTGATATTTTTAGATTTTTTTTTTTTTTTGTAACGATGCAACAAAAATCATATAACATGATTTTTATGGAATGTTTATAAACTACAAAAACAGGAAATCATCCACAATTCCACTAGTAAAGGGCAACTAATTAATATTTTATTCTATTTCCTTGTTGTCTTTTTTTTTTTTTTTTTTTTTTTGAGATGGAGTTTCCCTCTGTTGCCCAGGCTGGAGTGCAGTGGTGTGATCTTGGCTCATAGCAACCTCCACCTCCCAGGTTCAAGCGATTCTTGTGCCTCAGCCTCCTGAGTAGCTGAGATTACAGGTGCCCACCACCACACCTGGCTAATTTTTGTATTTTTAGTAGAGACAGGGTTTAACTATATGCTGGCCAGGCTGGTTTCAAACTTCTGATCTCAAGTGATCCACCTGCCTCAGTCTCCCAAAGTGGTGTGAATATAGGCATGAGCCACAGTGCTGAGCTTCTTGTCTTTTTTCTACACATAAACTAGATGTTAGTTTTTAAATTTTTACAGTTGTGATAATGTTACATACACAATTCTGTATTATTTTAAAAGCTCTATAGTATTCTAAATAAATGTCTCCCATTTTATTCAACTATTCTCCCATTTTTAGACACCTTACTAGGTATCAGATTTTTCACAAAAACAACATAGGCAAAATACTGATCATTATTAAGTGGGATGATGGACACATGGTGGGGGTTCATTGATTCTTTTGTGTATGTAAAAAAAAAAATTCGTTACAGAAGTTCAAATGCTGTCACCAGTATAAATAATGCTATGACTACCATCTTTCTTCGTATTTTCTGCATTATGAATTATTTCCTTGTGAAAATTTTCAGATGTACTTTTGTGAAATGAAGTAACTGACATTTCTAAAGCTTGTGAAATATATTCTCGTTGCTTCGAATGATTTTATCAAATCGTACCATCCTTTGACTATGATACCCACTTCACTGTGCACTCCTCAACATTAGCAACATCAGGTTTTTTTTTTGTTGTTTTTTTTTTTTTTGAGACGGAGTTTCACTATTGTTGCCCAGGCTGGAGTACAATGGCACGATCTCGGCTCACCGCAACCTCCACCTCCCAGGTACAAGTGATTGTCCTTAGTAGCTGGGATTACAGGCATGCACCACCACACCCAGCTAATTTTGTACTTTTAGTAGAGACAATGTTTCTCCATGTCAATCAGGCTAGTCTCGAACTCCTGACCTCAGGTAATCCGCCCCCCTCGGCCTCCCAAAGTGCTGGGATTACAGGCATGAGCCGCCATGCCTGGCCTAGCAACATCATTTTTTAAAAAATCTAAAAAGTTTAAAAGTCATGTGACTGATGAAAAATGTTTTATTGCTATTATATTTTGCATTTGATTCTAAGCAAACTGCTTTTTTCTTTTTCTTTTCTTTCTTTCTTTTTTTTTTTTGAGACACAGTCTCGCTCTGTTGCTCAGGCTGGAGTGCACAACCTCGGCTCACTACAACTTCTGCCTTCCAGGTTCACATGATTCTCCTGCCTCAGCCTCCCGAGTAGCTGGGATTACTCGTGGCACCCGCCACCACGCCCAGCTAATTTTTGTATATTTATTTATTTATTTATTTATTTATGAGACAGAGTGTCCTTCTGTCACCCGGGCTGGAGTGCAGGAGCGCGATCTTGGCTCACCGCAATCTCCGCCTGCAGGGTTCAAGCAATTGTCCTGCCTCAGCCTCTGGAGTAGCTGGGATTACAGGTGCTCGCCACCATGCCCGGCTAATTTTTTGTATTTTTAGTAGAGACAGGGTTTCACCGTTTCCACTGCGCCCGGCCAACTGTGCCTCTCTCCAGAATGATCTGTTCAGAAAAATAACTGACATCAATCGAGTGCTTACTATGTAGCAGGTAGCATGCTAATGATTTTGCATACTTCACCTCCTTTCACCCTCACAACCACCTGGAGATACATTACTTATGGCTACACATTTCCAATTAAAACAATGAGGCTTAGCGAAGTTAAGAGATTTCCCTAAGGACACATACTCAGACAGCATAGCCCTAGATTAGGATTCAGCTCTGACTTGAGAACTGCATGGCTATAAATGTATTCTGGGAATCCAGTTTTGGAAGAGTCTCTTAAAAATGGGAGTGGAGCCTGGGCGCGGTGGCTCACGCCTGTAATCCAAGCACTTTGGGAGGCCGAGGCCGACGAATCACCTGAGGTCGGGAGTTCGAGACCAGCCTGACCAACACGGAGAAACCCTGTCTCTACTAAAAATACAAAACTAGCTGGGCGTGGTGGCGCATGCCTGTAATCCCAGCTACTGGGGAGGCTGAGGCGGGAGAATCGCTTGAACCCGGGAGGCGGAGGTTGCGGTAGACGGAGATTGCACCATTGCACTCCAGCCTGGGCAACAAGAAACATGTTGGTCAGCCTGGTTAAAAAAAAAAAAAAAGGGGGGGGGGTGCGTGGGGAGAATGGACCCAGAAGAGAATTTCCAGAATTAACAGCCCTAGACAGGAAGTGTGTGGAAGGGCAAAAGGCGGCTGTCTTCGAATGTGGAGAGACTGGCATCATTCCGAGTAAAGGCGGACGATGCACGTTAGGCGAGGAAGACCTCAGTTCTCTCCAAAACGTAAAGAGGCTGCTCTGTGAGGTACCGAGCCTGTCAAAGGCAAGATCCCAGGGATGAGCCCTCCATTCTCTCTCCGAGAGTCGAGAGGGCTCAATCCGTAAACACTCTGGGGCTCTGACCCTGGCGGTGTGCCGGGGTTAAGGTTTTCCCGGTCCGGAGATCTGCGTGGCTCCAAGGCGCTGGGCCTGGGGCTTCGCCGCCACCTCGGACGCGACCCCGGGTGATCCTGCGTGGGCCCCCCCCAACGCCGCGACCAGACCTCAGGAACACAGACACCCTGGCTGACTGGGACGGTAGTCCACTTGAGACGCGGCGACCGCGAAGGCAGCCTCCCCGGCCCAAGCCTGAAGAATGACTGACCCACACCGGCCTCCCCGGCGCCAGCGCGGGCGCAGTTACCTGCTAAGGCAGGCGCCACTCCGCCGCAATTCTCCGCGCGCCGCCGCGCCCCGCGTCCCCTCGCTGGTCCCGCCCCTCGCTCTCCGCCGCGCGCCGCCACTGGGCCCACTGCGCAAGCGCGAGGCCCTGCATCACCGAGACCCGGCGGACCCCGTTGCTAGAGCGGCAGATTGCGACTTAAGCCTCTGAGAAAATCTTGGCTGGGACTGAGAGTCCTCGACGGTGGCACCTGGAGCCGGACCCACCACTTTCTGGTGCCGCGCCTTTGAACCCAGGGGGAGCAGGAAGCTTTCTGTTGCTCCACATAAGTGTGGCCAGCCAGTAGCTGCTGCTAAGGTCAGCACGCTTCCATCAGTAATACTACCAATACTGATGGCAGTTTGCCTTTAGAGAGCGCTTGCTATGGTCTCAACACTGTGCCAAGCAACTTTTTCGCATTTCCTCAGTCTTCTCAAGAGCCCTTTAAGTACGTTTGTTTTACTGATGAAGAAACTAGGGCATAGAAAGGTGAAAACACACCCCTCAGGTCACACTGCAGGAGATGGAGCCAAGATTCAAACCCGGGCGGTCTGAAGCAAGACTGGCACTCCCTGCAGCCCCTCAGTGTTGGCTTCTGAACGCTGTTAGTTTTCCCCACGTGTTTCCACTTTCATGAGGCTTTTTCAGATTACCCAGCAGAAGCCATTACTACTTCCTTTAAACTTCCATTTCAGGATTTCTGGACACTTCCTGGTTTTTTTTTTTTAGTTCGTTTATGGCCTCTCTAGGTGTGGAAGATACAAAGGAAAATAAACCCTAAAATGCAATTTAGTTCCTCTTTTGTGTGGCTTCTGTCCCTGCTGGGTATCTTCCTGAAAGCAGGGGCTTCAAATTTCCACAGACCTGGGTTAGAATCCGGGCTACACCACTTAACTAGCTCGGGGGCCTTGCTGTTACTTGTTGAATATCACTGTGTTTCTGGCACAGGGATAGACGCTAGAATTATAGGAGTGAATAAAACAGACAAGGTCCTTGCTTTCTTGGGAGTGTGTAACAGAGAGAATAGACAATACATATTAAGGAATAAAATAGGATAATTTCAGATAGTGATAAATGCTATGAAAATTGGGGCAGGGGTTCAGGGAGGGCCACTTTGTAGTGCCAAATTTGAGCTGAGGGCTGAAGAATAAGCAGCCAGCCATACAATGATCACCATCCAAGTAAATTTTACTCAAAAATGAGACATCAACCACGACCTGCGGAGGTCTGTCCCGCAGACCTTGACTCAATGATGGATGAATAAATGCACTCACATCTAGTTCAGTGATTCAAGTGGGCTAGGGATGGTTATCGGCTGCTTTCAGAGGGCAACCCCCTCTCCATCCTCACATTTATTCAGTATGAATTTCATAACAATTTCTAAGTTAACATGCTGGTGGATAACTAACATGGTTAAAAGAGTGGTTTTATCAATGATAAAAGCTTTTGGTTCCATGCCCAGAGTAAACACTATTAATGGGTAATTAATTCCCTTTTGATCTGCCCCTGAGAGGACCATCCAGCACAAAGTTTACCTGAGCAAACAAAGTAGAGACAAAGGGATGTGGGGTAAACAGACTTAACTGGGAAAGCTTCTTATTGTCTCTATCTTTTCCCTAATCTAATGTAAATGAACTGGGTGCCTTCAGCCTGTCCCAATAAAACCTTTCAAACCAAAAGGTTTGAGACAATAATCTCTATAACTCTCCCTAATATTTCCCTAATTATTTTGCCAGCCACCCTGAGGGAATCTCCACACAAAAATACTTCCACACCTACTCCATGCCAGGCAGTGTTCTAAAGTGCTGTTTCATACAGCTGTGAACAGAACAATATAGATTTATGCTCTCATGAAACTGGTATTTCAGTGTGTAAGTCTAGAGTCCAGGGATTAAAAAAATAAAACAAAATCGTAGGCCAGGCATAGTGACTTATGCCTGTAATCCCAGCAATTTGGGAAGCAAGACAGGTGGATCACTTGAGGTCAGGAGTTCGAGACCAACCTGGCCAACATTGTGAAACCCCGTCTCTACTAAAAATACAAAATTAGAAATGTGTAGTAGCATGTGCCTATCGGCCCTGCTACTCGGGAGGCTGAGGCAGGAGAATCACTTGAACCTGGGAGGTGGAGGTTGCAGTGAACCAAGATTGTGACACTGTACCCCAGCCTGGGCATGCACTCTGTCTCAGGAAAAAAAAGAAAACAGGATGGTGTAAGAGTAAGGAACTCAGTAGGGGCTAATTCTGATTGAGTGGTCAGGGAAGTCTTCCCTGAGGTGGTGACCTTTAAGCTGTTATATGAGTTGAAGAAGGAATCACCCATGTCAGGACATGGGGGAGAGTACAGTGTCTCAGGCCAAGGGAATAGCTAGCACAAAGGCCCTCGGCAGGTGTATGCAAAAAAGAAAGGAAGCAAGTTTTGCTGGACCATGGTTAGGAGTATAATAGGTGAGAGTACAAAGCATAAACAGCTTTGTAAACTAGCATTAAGTTGGGATTTTATTCTAACTGCAAAGGAAGAGTCATTCCAGGCTTTTAAGCAGGGGAGTGACATGATTTGACTTTTATTTTTATTTATCTTTACTTACTTATTTTTGAAATGGAGTCTCACTGTCGCCCAGACTGGAGTGCAGTGGTGCGATCTCCACTCACTGCAACCTCTACCTCCCAAATTCAAGGGATTCTCCTGCCTCAGCTTCCCGAGTAGCTGGGATTACAGGCGCCCGCCACCACACTCAGCTAATTTTTGTATTTTTAGTGAGACAGGGCTTCACCATTTTGGCCAGGCTGGTCTTGAGCTCCTGACCTCAGGTTATCTGCCCGCCTCGGTCTCCCAGTGTGCTGAGATTACCGGTCTTTCTTTTTAAATTATGGAGTGGGGGACAGGATGAGCAACATATATTAAGGTATTAAGGAAGATATTAAGAGTAGGGGCAGGGAGACCAGTTAGGAGGCCCTGGCCAGGTGAGAGATACTCTGTGATCCAGAGACCCAGTAATGCAGATATAGTGGACAGATTCAAGTATATAGTTCAGGGGTAAAGATTTGGATAGCTTATACATGAAAGGAATAAAAACACCTAGAGTTTTGTCCTGATCAACTAGGTGTTGTGTAACTGTGATGAGTAAAATCCGGGGAAGAGGGGGAATCAACTGCTTGAACTGTAATAACGGTTTTTATTCATTGTCTGCTTACTATTATGTGCCCAACGATTTACAGATAATTTTTCCCGGTAAAAATTCACAGCACTGCCAATAAGTACTTTGCCTTAGTTTTGCTGATAAAGAAACGTAGGCTCAGACTTGGGAGGAGAAGAGGGATAGGGAAGTCTCACCTCTAGTGGTGGAAGCTGAATCCTAACTTAAGTCAGTCTATCTTGACGGTCGCCTTCCCGAGACGGCTGCCTTACGGAGTTGCTTGGAGAACGTAAATAAGAGTCCTAAGCAATGCGTCCAGTGTACAGCAGTCGTGGAATAACTGTCCCGGCTCGTTCTGCCGCTGTACTTCTGCTCCCTCTTTCGGTGCGAAGCTGGATATGAATGAAATTCCAGACTTGTAACTGAGAGAAAACTTTTCTCCCGCAATTGGTCAGTGCCGGGGATGAGCCTCCTGATTGGTGGAAAGTCCGAGGAAGTAGGCGAGCCGGAGGGGATTTCTTGTACCTCAGGTGCCCTCACCCGGCCTCGCCCCCTACCTTACGTCATTTTCTACGACTCGCGGTAGCTCGGACAGAGCGGGTTCCAGCAGCGGCGCAATTCTCTGACGTCGATTCTTCTAATTGGTCGGGAGCTGCGACTGCAATTCTGAAGCCTAACTGGCTGCCCTTGCCGCCTCGGAGGTGAAGTGTACTGCGCTCATTGGCTTCCAGGCGCCGGCCGCGTGTGATGTCCCGGGCAACGATTGGCTCTCGCCCGCCGGGGACTTCTCTCACCGGGACTCGGGATTCCCGGGAAGTGGACTGGCAGAGGACGGGGCTAGCTAGCTGTCTCTTCGGACCAAGGAGGAGACCCCACCCCGCCCTCCGGTGTGAGGCGGCCTCCCAGGGCCGGGTGGGCTGGCGAGCCGACGCGGCGGCGGCGACGGCGGCGGCGGACGGGGCTGAGAGGAGTGTGTGGGACAGGACCCGGGACAGAGGAACCATGGCTCCGCAGAACCTGAGCACCTTTTGCCTGTTGCTGCTGTACCTCATCGGAGCCGTGATTGCCGGGTGAGGAGCAGACACGGGGCCCGTGGGTCAGCCGTTGCTGGGGGTGGGAGGGAGTGGGGGATGTGGCATTGCCAGGCTGCGGGAGTGGAGAGGGGCATCGCTGTGGGGTGGCGGGGTGGCGGAGGAAAGGGTAGCATAGGCATGGCCAGTGGGGTGAGAGGAGAACCGTGGGTGACACCAGGGAGAGGGCTTTAGGTCCAGAGAGGGCCTTAGGTAGAGCTAGGTTTGCCCAGAGGAGTGGGAGTTGGATGCATTGCCAAATGGCATTTGGGGGATGAGGAGAGTTTGAGGGAAAGAAGGTGGTTGTGAGCTGAAGCATTGTCACGTAGAGCTGGGGAAGAAAGAGGGGTGACTGACTGTATGGCAAGGTAATGACAGGGTCAGGCTGAGGCTGGGAGGGATGGACGTTTGTTTGATCGAAGAGGTGGGTTGCTGTGCCCCGCTGAGCTGGAGAAGCGGAGATACCCTATGCCAAGCCTGCAACGAGTCATTGGGGGGGCCGACATTAAAGTGGGTGGATGATGCCAGATCGAGTTGGGACTGAACGAAATCGGATGGGGGAGGGGAGCAAGAAGACCCTTGGAGAGCCCTTGTACTTCCCAGCTTCTTGAGCTATGTATTATCTTCAGTTGCTTTATCTTTAATGTTCTGGCAGTGCTACTGTTAGAACATTTAAGTGGCATAATCTTTTTAAATAAGGAAAGTCATCCTTTGAGAATGTTATTTGACTTTTAGAAAAGTCAAAAGTCATTTGGAGCCAGTATAGGGAAAGGGAGGAAGAGTTCATTTGACTACATGATTATTGCCTAAAAATAACATGAGACCATAAAATAAGGAAGCGGTTTTCTTGATTGAAGGTGGCTTTAAAAGAAGAGTTCCACGGATGTTTTGAATAATCTAAAAAGAAGTATATAGCCTCTTACTTACAGATTCTGGTGTTTGTCTTTTTAGTCATTCTTTGTGTGTGTATGTGTCGCATAAACCATTTTTGTATTTCTCTACTCAGATACTGACCTAAATGTAGAGGAAAAACATTTTTTTTTTGCTTTTAAAAATGTAACATATAACTCTTTAATGAAGTATTCTCTCCCTCTACTTCCCAGGCGAGATTTCTATAAGATCTTGGGGGTGCCTCGAAGTGCCTCTATAAAGGACATTAAAAAGGCCTATAGGAAACTAGCCCTGCAGCTTCATCCTGACCGGAACCCTGATGATCCACAAGCCCAGGAGAAATTCCAGGATCTAGGTGCTGCTTATGAGGTGAGTCCTAAAAAATGATGAAGTATGAATAAAATCTGTAGGTGTAGAAAAAACATTTACTATAGAGAAACACTCCTTTCAGTTCACTTTTATTTATTATTATTTTGGGGGGGGACTAAGTCCTGCTCTGTTGCCCAGGCTGGAGTGCAGTGGCACTCACTGAAACCCCCGCCTCCTGGGTTCAAGCCATTCTCCTGCCCCAGCCTCCCGAGTAGCTGGGATTACAGGCGCCCGCCACCACACCCAACCAGGCTGGTCTCAAACTCCTGACCTCAAGTGATCTGCCCACCGTAGCCTCCCAAAGTGCTGAGATTACAGGCATGAGCCACTGCACCCAGCCAAGGTCACTTTTATTTAAAAACTAAACAGTATATAAAAGTAAAAGTAGTACTTGATGTTGTATTGTACTAGATACTACATTCACATTAGTAGATGCCATCTTCTTCCTTTTTATATTAATATTTATTTCAATAAGGAGAATAATGTTGAAAAAGAATAAATGAAAGATTGATAGATTAATAAGTAGATCAACTGATTGGTCTATCAGTCAATCAGTTTGGGAGCTAGAGCCAAAAATAAAAAGAAAACCTTCATGAGAGTTGCAAACCTTACATGACCATATGAACTAGACAAATGACACGCAAGGCAGGTATAAGTTAAAACATGGCAGCAGATATTCTGCCTCTATATTGGGAAGCAATAAGGATTGTTGAGGACTTTGACAAACTGAAGGCTCCTTGCCCTATTTCAAGGGAGCAGCTGTTACTCAACCCCAACCAATTTTTGTCATATAAATGCAAACAGTATTTTCCTAGATGATTTAATTTTTCAAGAAAAGTTGAAAATCTAGATTTTTATAGAAGTTCTGCTTGTAAAAATGTTGGTAACTAACTCAGTTAAATTTCTTTTTTACATAGATCAAACAAAGCACAGTTTTAATTTGATTTTGCAACCTCTAATCTGGGGGTCAAAACACTTTAATGTGTATCATCTCATTTAATCTTTACTAGGACACCAGGAAATATAGTAGAGCTAGGCATATTTTCTCATTTTCTAAATGGACACAGAAGAAAATTAATTGAACTAAAAGTCACAGAGCTAAAACTCCCAAATTTAAGTTAAAATTCTTGTATATTGAGAAGGCTAGAAACAAATTGAAAAATATTTTAGGAAGACACAAAGCTCAAAAGAAAGGAATCCCAAAACCTCTTAGATTAAAGAAGCAATGGAACTGAGACAGTGACTCGTACCCAGGTGAATCCAAGAGCTCTTGGGGTCCTTCTTTCAACACCTTCAGGGATCATATGGGACAGAAATTCTTCTTTTTTTTTTTTTTGAGACGGAGTTTCACTCTTGTTACCCCAGGCTGGAGTGCAATGGCACGATCTCGGCTCACCGCAACCTCCGCCTCCTGGGTTCAGGCAATTCTCCTGCCTCAGCCTCCTGAGTAGCTGGGATTACAGGCACGCGCCACCATGCCCAGCTAATTTTTTGTATTTTTAGTAGAGACGGGGTTTCACCATGTTGACCAGGATGGTCTGGATCTCTCGACCTCATAATCCACCCGCCTCGGCCTCCCAAAGTGCTGGGATTACAGGCTTGAGCCACTGCGCCCGGCCTATATGGGACAGAAATTCTTAACCTGAGGCATGTGAATAAACTTGAAAAGGTTGATGGCCCATCCTAAATTATATGTAACATTTTGTTTCTTGTTAATAATATGGATTCCATATTTTGCACTGAATGTTCCATGAATAGTCTCTTGTTTGCCAGGAACCCAATATTCAAAAACATTTTCTAGAGAAGCTGAATTTACCATGCTGTCTAAAAAATCTACATGTTCTTTGTCTATGACGTAGGCAAGCTATACAAAGGTCAGTCATGAAATTGCAGTTTATTTAACTATTAACAACCCTTGAAATTTCTTTTTTCTTTTTATCATTCAAGCTTGATTGCCTTTAGTCTTAGGTAAATTAGTGTTCACAAATTAGAATCCGAGTACGGTTATGAAGATTCTTTTATGAATACAAATTTGTTTTCTCTACAGAGCTAGGATTACTGCTGGCATTTTAAGTACTTAGGAATCTGTGTATTGGTTGCCAATCAACTAAAACACTTTTTTCTTTTAAAATAGTTTCCAAGACCATGGAGTAAAATTACATTCCTTGATGGAAGAAAAGTGAGGAGGAAGTGAATGATAATAAATGACTTCAAGAGCAGTTTTTAGGAGATTATTACAGAAGCCTCTGATGTCTAAAAAGCAACTGAGTCTTTGGGGGTTTTAAAATGGTGTTTTTTATAGTCTCATATGCAGAGTTCATTTCTTTGCCAAGATAAGATCAGGGAAGTAGGCTAAAAGTGAAAACACTGGAGATCCAGATAAGAGGTTTTCTTAATTTTTTTTTTAAGTTAACTATGCCCATTTCTGCTTCCCCCAAGTACCTATTTTCTGAAGATATTTGCGAAAACATTCTTTTCTCTCCCTTTTTCTATCATATGGCTTTAATCAAGTACTGTGGTCACTTCTGGAATAACCCATTTGCCTTTGCTTTTAAGACTCTTCACTCTCTTGTATACTCAATTTTTGTTTAGCCTTTTAAGGATATCCTAAATGTTAATACATTTTTGCCATGACTCCTTACACCTCATTTGGGCCCTAAGCCAAGACTGTGTCCTGTTTGAATATGCCTTTCTTTTAAGTCAACAAGCCCCACCTACTTTGAACCTCTCTTTTTCTGGGCCACCATGAATATGGTTTTGAAATAACTTTCTCCTTCAGCCTCTTGTCTAAGTAAAAGTTTTTAAATATCAAAGGAAGATTTTAAAGCCATTTACTTTTCAAAAGTATATATGTGCATATACATCAGATTGCTCTAAATAACTTTTTTTGCATGTTGAAGGCAAATTTTGAAGAGAACAGAAGCTTATTTTGTTTTTACATTCTTTAGTATTATACAGCAAAAAAGCATATATCATGATTGTGTATGCAGCTCTCTGAAACTGTTAAAACTTTAAGAATTATTTCAAGGAGTGAAATTGACCTTGAATAACCTTTATGGAGTGTTGTCACCTATTACTCTCTCAGCATTTCAAACTCAGGACATTACAGATTTAAACATACATATATAAAAGACAGGCAGCATTCTTCCACAAATGGATTTCTACATATACGAAAAAATGAAAAGATAGCTGTGTAGGTTTCTCGGGGGGGCCTGTCACTTGATTTCCTCGTGTGTGTGTGTGTGTGTGTGTGTGTGTGTGTGTGTGTGTTGGGTAGGGGGTGTTGTAGACCTGTGTGGCCACGTTGTTTTGAAGGTAGTATAGTGGTTAACAGCGTAAGCACCAGTCAAACTGCATGGAAAGTAAACCTGAGGAATCCATCTTACCTGTTTCCTGTTACCTCCCTGACCTTCACAGCTACATTGCTAATCTCAGATATTATTTTTTAGTGACTAGGTGAGTTTTGATAACTTTAAATTAAAAGCATGAATTGAGCAATGTGGAATGAACAATGCATCCAAAAATTTAGTCTGAGAGAAAATAACTTTGTAAACATGGCTGAATACAGTACATAATGGAAACCACATTCTATTAAAATTTTAGACCCAGTGTCAAAGTAAAAACAAACATAAATATGACTGTGCCTTAACTGAATATTACCAACGCATGATCTTATCCTCCACTGGCTTTTAACCCCAGGTTCTGTCAGATAGTGAGAAACGGAAGCAGTACGATACTTATGGTGAAGAAGGATTAAAAGATGGTCATCAGAGCTCCCATGGAGACATTTTTTCACAGTGAGTAATTTACCCATCTGCAAAGTATTAGTGTCTGAGAATGGGTTACTTAGCGATGAAAGAATTATTCTTATTCCCTAGTTCAGAAGCTTTTGATGAATAGTACAATTCAGCGGATCCAAAGATCAATTATTGTCCTCCCTGTGGGAAGATAGTCTTCTATTTTCACAAAGCTTTAGGAAAGAGGGGTGGCACTAAAAGGACATTCCATCTGCCCAACCATATCAGTGAAATCAATGCTGACAGTTCTCGGTGGGGGAGGACATGTATTGGAAACCAGTTCATCCTTGCCTAGTTGCTATCATGGAATCTACAAACTACTTAATGAGCAAAATTATTGTAAGCAAAGACAGAAAAAGTCCTACTTCCATACCCAGAGATGCGCCTCTCTCATACTATCAACAAGTGAGGGTGATGATAATAACCAGCATTAGGAGAAGGAATTAGGGTAGAGGAGTTTTGTCTATTGCTTTCTGGGAGTGCTGGGTGGTTGGAATAATAAACACCTTTCCTCCTCACTCTTTGAACCCCACTTTATTGAGCATTTGAATTTCCACATTCCCTGATGATTACATATACTGAGAGACCCTAATCTGGGGTTTCGGGTCTGCGATTGTAAACAAAAAGATGTTTGAATCTGCATTTTTTTGGGGGGAGCTCATTGTTTTCTTCAGATTCCCAAAGGGTTCTGTGAACCCTTCTCCAAAAGAAGTTAAGAATCACTGTTGCATACAGTAGTCACCACCATTTAGTGCTTGGTTGGATGGCCTGGGGTAAGGGAGTAGATTTTTAGGGCCTGTAAAGACGTATGAGTAACATGATTAGGACATCTCCCCGCCACCTCCACCTCTCCTTCCCTCAACAGGATCAATTTGGCTGTCCACAGTGATCCCTAGGGATGCCAGAAAGAGAAAAAGCTTCCCCAGCCCGCATCCTGTTCTCTCTCCTTGCCTTTATTTAAGATTCAGGGAATTCATTTACCTGAGTTGGTTGGTGGGAGAGGGAGTTATATAGTTATCATCATCACTGTGGTATTATCTGAGGCTTCTTAATAACATCAAAAATTAACATTAGATTAAGCCACCTGTAGGATTGAAAAAAAGGTACCTTTTTTATTAATCTCAAGTTATTCTTTTGTTACTTACAAAAATTAGTCTGGGTCTTATAGAGGCCAGAACTTCCTTCTCCTTAAAACACTAGGGTTTTACTAAGGCTGATGCTTATTTAATTACATACTCAAGATTTTTGTGCAGAGCAGTAGCTTCTTTCAATGTTAGCTTCTAAAAAGCATGTAAAGGGAACACTACATGTGTGAAAACTACCCATAAAAATTCCTTAAATTAACCGTTAAATTTAGCATTACACAGTTTATGTATACTGTACTCTTTCTCAGTAAGTCCACCATATTCAGATTTTTCACAATATTGAAAGATTCTTATTTCATTGGTTGGGTCCAACATTGAATTCATTGGCATGGTGTGTATGTATGTACTGTACTTATGTATAGGCCATGTTGTATTAAAGAGTGAATTTTTTTATGGTGAAGGACAATATAGTTACAATGTGGTTGATAGTGTGTAAATTTCAAATTGTGTTTGATGTATGACTCCACTGTATTAAAAATATCTTGCAGTTTTGCACAATGCATTGGTAGAAACAAGAGTTGATCAATGTAAAGAAAGTGAATTAATTGTGAAACATGAAGTCTTGATGTCTTTTTCTGATGACTTTATACTTCTCCACAGCTTCTTTGGGGATTTTGGGTTCATGTTTGGAGGAACCCCTCGTCAGCAAGACAGAAATATTCCAAGAGGCAGTGACATCATTGTAGATCTGGAAGTCACTTTGGAAGAAGTATATGCAGGAAATTTTGTTGAAGTAAGTTCAAACAATACAGCTGTTCATACTAACTCCCAGAACTTGTACTTTTGATTAAAAATAAGATGTTTCTATGTATCTTCTCTGTCTTTTCGAGGGTAAGAGTGAACAAATGCAGAAAACTGAATTAATTATAATTTTTGGTTCATGATACACTTGTCTTTGTCTTATCACCCAGCTTGAGAACTAAGTAAAACATTACCGTGACTTAATCTACCTACATGCTACTTCCCTGTTCCATTACCCTGCCTCCCTTCAGAAGTAACTACTATATTGAATTATGTCTTCATTGTTCTTTTGCCATTCCTATTTTATCATGTATATGAATACCTGAATAATGTCTTGTTTGTTGTATCAGTTTTGACTTTGTAGAAAAAGTATCTTATTCATTATTTTCCGAGACTGGTCCTTTTCACTCACTGTTATGTTACTAGGATTCACCCTTGTTGCTTATAGCTACAACTCTGCTGCATAAAATTATATTGTGACCATAATTTATTAATAGGCATTTTTGTTTTTTCCAGTTTCATTCAATTCCAAAGAGTGCTTTTATGAACATTTTAATCCATGTATCTAGGTTCAAATGAACAAGAATATCTCTTGGGTGGATATACTTGAGAGTAGAATTGCTGAGTATTATGAAAGTGTTTATTTTTGTAAGATAATACTGTATTGTTTTTGAAATTGTACTGACACTTCTACATGCAATTTATGAGATCCTATAGATTCACTACCTCACCAATACTTGGAATTATTAGACTTCTTAATTTTTGCCCATCAAATGGGTATAAAATATTATCTCATTATGGTCTTATTTTACATTTTTAAAAATTACCAATTAGGATCAGCATCTCATCCTGTGTTTATTGGCCATATTTGTTTCCTCTCTTGTGAAATGCCTGTTCATTCTTTTGCCTCTTTCTTATTGATTTCTAAGAATACTTCACTCTTGCTGCTAACTTTGTTGGCTGTATGTAATGCAAATATTGCCTACCTGTTTGTAACTTGTCTTTTCATTATGTTTAAGATTTATTTTTGTCTGGGTGCAGTGACTCATGCTTGTAATCCCAGCACTTTGGGAGGCCAAGGTGGGCAGATTATGAGGTCAGGAGTTTGAGACCAACCTGTCCAATATGGTGAAACCCTGTTTCTACTAAAAAATACAAAAATTAGGCATGGTGGCACCTGTAGTCCCAGCTACTCAGGAGGCTGAGAGGCAGGAGAATTGTTTGAACCCAGGAGGTGAAGGTTGTGGTGAGTGGAGATGGTGCCACTGCACCCCAGCCTGCGTGACAGAGTGAGACTCAGTCAAAACAAAAAAAGGATTTATTTCAATTTTCAGCAAACAGAACTAATTAATTTTAATGTGATCAAGTCTATCAGTCTTTAGTGGTTAGTTTTCGTGTCCTTTTAAAGAAATTCTTTTTTTTGTTGTTCTGAAATAAGAAAGCAGTTGTGTGCAGTGGAGCACACTTTAATCTCAGCTACTTAGGAGGCTGAGGTGGAAGGACTGCTTGAGTCCAGGAGTTTGAGGCTATTGTGTCCTATGCTTTCATCTGTGAATAGCCCCTGCACTCCAGCCTGGACAACATAACTGAAACCTATCTCTGAAAAAAAATTTTTTTAATAAACTAAGAAAGCTGTTCATCTATATTTTCTGCTAAAACTCTTAGATCTTTTTATATGAGGTTATTCTTTTTTTTTAATTCTGGAAATAGATCTCTCATTATTTCTTATAATATTTAATTCTTTTATCACTTTTTCTGTCTGCTCTTAACTTTCTTTTAAATACAAAAAAATAAATGTTGTGTCTTTATCCTTCACTGCCTCCTTCTGGGAGGTACCTCATTTTGATCTCCCAGCTTACTTAAGAACTACGTCTTCAGCTATATCCATATAGCTGATAACCCATATCTAATGGGATACAGCTATATCCATTCTAATAACCCATCTGCTGTATTTTAATTTTAACTAATATTTTAATGCATAATATTTCTACTTGAGTCATGCATTATTTCTTACTCTAAATCATTTGCTAATGCCCTACCTCCTTAATATTATCATGATTGTTTTACGTTCCTGGTCTGTCTAATCTTTTTTTAAGCAAAGTACAATGGCTTAAAATATATATGTTATCCAGCTAGTTGTCTTTTGCAGAGCAGCAGGTAATTGAACTTCTCAGGTATCTAGCTGTCTTGGCCTTTGGGCTGATATTCTCTTGCAGGTACCAGCAACTACCTTTCCCTGTAGAGCATCGTGGGCTGAACCCTGGCCCACTGGTTTTAACTGTTTTGCTTGGTTTCATGGGGTGTTTTTTGTTTTGTTTGCTGACTGGAGTCTTTTGT
This sequence comes from Saimiri boliviensis, assembly GCF_048565385.1. Lineage (NCBI taxonomy): Eukaryota > Metazoa > Chordata > Mammalia > Primates > Cebidae > Saimiri > Saimiri boliviensis. The sequence continues at coordinate 75,214,021 of NC_133456.1, forward strand.
TTTCTTCAGTCAGGGGAAACAGTTCAAACCAGCCCTCTATCTGTGGGATTTTCTTGTATATTCTATGTGGTGGTTACTATTTCCTGGAATCCATGTTTTCTTGTAGTTTTTCCAGGATATTGGAGTAGACAGCCGGTTGCCTGTGCATATGTGCCACCTTGACAAAAAGCGTATTCTTCTTAATTGAAGCTTCTTCTCTGAATAATTCAAAAAAGAGATATAGACTGTCACAGAAGATGCACCTGGCTTGTAATACTGTTCAGGCTGCAGGATATGAGAAAAGGGCATTAAAAATACTTGTAAATGGGTAAGGTTGTTTAGATGGGAGGAAAGAGGTGAGCCTAATTAGCGCCCATGTTCCTTTCCAAGGCTGTTCTGCAGTTGTCACTAATACATGGTAGACATCGCTGTTTGCTGTTAGTGTGTTCCTGAGCAAACTCTTTTTTAATCCAATTATTGTAAAGGCTGTAAATGGCTTTACTAGTACAATAACCCCATGGTAAATTCTTTATTCCTTTTTTTCACTCCTGCTCCTTCTGTATGTAAATTCTTTTTAAAGAAAAAAGTACCTTGAGAAGTAAGATAGTAAGATGGTTAAGCAGCATGGACTTTGCAGCTAGACTGCCTAGTTTAGAATCCTGGCTCTCCCATGTATTAGTCATGTGGCCTTGGTCATGCTACTTAACCTTTCTATACTTTTGTTACCCCATCTGTAAAATGGGGATAATAACAGTACCTACCTCTAACAGTTGTTGTGAGGATTAAATGAATTTGTAGAAGTGTTTGGCACATTGCTTGGCATATATTAATTTAGTGCTGTAAAGTGTTTGCTCTAATGACTGTTATTGTTGCTATAATTTCTTCTGTTGACCTGGGCCTTTTATGTGTTGTTAGGCTTTAAGGGATTTTTCTCCAAGCATTTGTCATTCTGCTGCATGAGCACATACCTTGTGATTAGATGTTTGACTAATTAAACAGGTAACACTAGGAATACATTTCTGTATATAAATCAATGTTACATTCTTAGAGGGATCAGAATGTTTGATTGCATTCAACTACAAAGAGATGGTCATTGTTTCTCTTCCACATGTTAAAGTATCTGAATGGAGATAGCTTCAGAAAATAGCCCTGGATTGAGTTTCCTGAAATAAGGAGGCATTTTCATTAGGTTAATCATAGGATTGGATGGCAGCCACATACCCGGTTTTGAAGCTGGCGATTGTTCCTCAGGGGTTATGCTTTACACAACTCGGATTTCTTAAAAGATAATAATTACATGAACTACTTTAACTTAGTAGCATTTAGTTGTGGCTTAGAAATGCTGATATTATACACTTCATTTTTCGGTTCTCTTGTTTCTTACTCCTGTCTCTACTTCTCCAGCTTTAGAATTTGAGTCATTGAAGTATGTGTTTGCTTCATTCCTGTTGGGGGCTGATTTGTACTCTTCAAAGAGTTTTGTCAGCTCTAGATCTCTGAGGGATAGACTGCCAGAGAAGGGGACGCTTCAGTCCGGGCACATGTACAGAGCCTCGATCAGTTGAGGAAACGAAAAGCAGGGAGAAGCTGATGTTGTTTATTCACTTCCTAGGTAGTCAGAAACAAACCTGTGGCGAGGCAGGCTCCTGGCAAACGGAAATGCAACTGTCGGCAAGAGATGCGGACCACCCAGCTGGGCCCTGGACGCTTCCAAATGACCCAGGAGGTGGTCTGTGATGAATGCCCAAATGTCAAGTAAGTGAAAGCACCTTCTTTCTTCTACCGAGAAATACTTGTTAATTTCCTTTATCTAGTCAAATGCTAACGGTCCATACTAGTTTTTCTCTGTCTCCTCCCCACTGCCATGTTCTGCAAAAGGGCAGGGCAAAACGTACATTTTTTTCTGCAGTGTTTCTTCTAAATATCTCCTTTTATGTTTCTGAACTAACAAGCAGTGCCCTTTATTTCTGATATATTCAAAATGCTTCATTTTCTTCCATCTTGTACTATTAGAGCAGCCTTATATGTTTATACAACATATGGTAGCTTTGCCCTGGATTTTAGCATATAGAAGATGTAAATGATTATTAGATAGTTTGGTCAAGTGGAGGCACACTATAGTCTTCCAAGAAAAAGCGCTGATAAAATAAATAAAACTTTATCTATATCTGATGTTCTGTTTATATTTTCATTATTTTCCTTCTCTTTTAATTCTCTTTATCTCAGGCTAGTGAATGAAGAGCGAACGCTGGAAGTAGAAATAGAACCTGGAGTGAGAGACGGCATGGAATACCCCTTTATTGGAGAAGGTGAAATACTGATAGTGGATTTTTATTGTCATAACTTTCTGTTCTCTGCTTGCCTGTGAGTACCTCTCACCTCTGCCTTACTCCATTGTACTGTTCACATAGTAAATGTATATGTCATTTCCAACACTCTCCAGCCAGTTTTAGGGTATGCAAAGCCTTCTGTTCACCTGAAGCAATAGCATTGCTGTTTATCCTTTGAATGTCATGGCCAAAAGTTATTATGACGTAGCCAAAGTTTTATCAAAATTTAGGGTGTTTAGACCTTTAATGAATTTTCACTCAGCAATGAAAGAAGATTATGTAACTCTAGTTGATATTAATAAGATACTCGCAGGACTGCACCTTTAGACTTAAGTTTAAAACTCTACAAATAAAAAAAGCTGTAAGACTTAGGTTTAGGAGACCAGTGAATCATTCTTTGTTTAGGAACTAGGTCAAGTTGTGTACTGCTGTATCTAAGGCAAAGGTGATGATTTCTCATAATCTGAAACTTCTAACCAGGCGGAGATGCTGCCCTCACAGATAGATCTGACAGGGTCAATGCCCAAAGTAGTGGATTAAAAAAATTTCTCAGTTGCCAGATAGACTTCTGGTATTCAACTTGTATGATTTACAATATGATGTAATCTGCTCTGACTAGGTGAGCCTCATGTGGATGGGGAGCCTGGAGATTTACGGTTCCGAATCAAAGTTGTCAAGTAAGTAATCTAATTTTAGAGGTCTTCTCAGATGAGTCAGATTATAGAGATGTGGGTGGCCTCCAGAGCAGTTACAGACTTTTTTCTCTGTTTCATTCCCATATTACCCTAAATGATGATTTGTAACACCTCTACAAGGTTGAAAGCTTGGGATTGGGCCCTAGGATTGAGCCCCAGTTATTTATTTACTTAGGACTTACAAATGCAAAAGATGTTGAAAGGCAAGAATTGATAAGTAAGGAGTAATAAAAGAGAAGCAACAAGATAGGGAGTCAAAGCTGAGATGTTAGCTGAAGAACTATGGCACCATACAAGAAAAGGAAATGTTTCCATAGAAAGAAGCTTCTACATCATATGCAGCTTCTGTGAAGAGAGAGCTTTTCTTTTGTGAGCTTCTCTTCAGCATGAAGTGCTGCTTAGATGATAATTTTGCCTGGGACTCCGGCTTTCTTGATTACTCTTTCTCTTGTTACCACTTTGGAAACCAGTAATACCTCTGCCTCTATAAGGAGTCATCCAAACGGGGTTCCCACCAGCATATGGAGAAATGGCCCCCCCACTGTCTGGGACTTTTCCTCCATGCACTCTTTAACCCCAGTGTTGTTTTCCCTGGCTTCTTTACCTGCCTTGTCTTTATCATCACTTCTTAGAGAAACTGGAATGTGTGTTGTTTCCTGAATAAACCTGACACCTTCCTAGTCTTTGCCAGAATTCTTTCTCATTCTGTTTCCCCTGCCTGCACCCATTTTATCTGCATTTCTGCAGCCAACTTAGTCCTGTGAGCCTAGCACAGGAAATTTCTATAGACCCATTTCTGAAGATGATCTCCCTAGAAGTTGTCTTTCTCCCTTTTCCATAATCTAATGTATTTTTACGTATACTCTGCCTTTTGCTGATTATGTGTTCCTTAAGATTAGCATTTAATAATAACAGATAACTTTAATAATAACTTAATTTTCTCAGTTAATACTATACACAGAGGTATGTCTATGAAATGTTTATTGTTTGAAAGAATGGTGTTCGCCTTTTTCCAAGATTTTTCTAAGAACTCTTTGAACTTAAAGAAAGTTGGAAATTAATGATTTTTACCTTGTTCTGTTTTTAGGCACCCAATATTTGAAAGGAGAGGAGATGATTTGTACACAAATGTGACAATCTCATTAGTTGAGTCGCTGGTTGGCTTTGAAATGGCTATTACTCATTTGGATGGTCACAAGGTAAACCAACCAATTTACTTGTTCTCTGTCCTTTTAAAGCCTTTATGTGGGTAGTTTTGAGATTGATCACCTGTTTCAGTCACTGAGAACCAGCGGGACTCCTTTCTCGGTTGTATTCTGCCTTTTCGGCTTACTCTGCTGCTAAGCATCCAGCAGTAACAGTGCCAGACCTTTCAGCTACTCAGAATGCAGAATGGATTGCACAGCCCTTGACAGTCTTGTCTTTATAATTTCTATTGATGAAAACCTTTCTTTTTTTTAATTTGTTTTTGTGTTTTTCTTTTTAAAAACCTTGTTTCTTTGACTCATATTGTCCTAATGGCGTTTCCTTTGCTCCTTCATCGTTTCTTTTTGCTGAGCTGTGACATCAGCTTTGTGTACCAGTGCTCACTAGAAGCTGCGTGATGTGCTTCAGATGTGCCACTCCTGCTGAAGTACATTCCCTTTTGTTTTCTAGGTACATATTTCCCGAGATAAGATCACCAGGCCAGGAGCAAAGCTATGGAAGAAAGGGGAAGGGCTTCCCAACTTTGACAACAACAATATCAAGGGCTCTTTGATAATCACTTTTGATGTGGATTTTCCAAAAGAACAGTTAACAGAGGAAGCAAGAGAAGGTATGGGATATGGGGGGTGTGTGTGTGTGAGTGAAACAGAATCACTTAAAACAAATGAGCTGGACCACACTGTAAAAGGGAAGATGGGGTAGACAGTAGAAAGATTAGAAGCTTAGGGGTGCACGTCTAGAATGACTGGTTGAGAAGAGGGCCCTGCTGGGGGTCCTAAACAGTAAGAGAAAGGAGAGCAATGAAGGGGGTAAAAACTGAAAAGAGGATACAGTAGAAGGAATGGAAAACAGCTGAAGAGTTTTCTTTCCCTTTTGATTGCCTCTTCTCATTCCTCATTTTATAGGGCTTTGTGTGTATGTGGTATGGGGGCCTAAAACAAAGAGATTAGGGATCATCCTGAACACACATAGGCATGTGTGGGGTTACCTCCATGCGATTACATTGGAGATTGGTAGTTATTTAATTCACGTCCATGTTTGTCATAAGGCCTTTTATGAGCCTTTTCTTGAAATATGTTCTTTAAACTCTAGTAAAGTAACATTCTTTGTTAATGGAGTCATTGTTCATTCTTTCTTCAGGTATCAAACAGCTCCTGAAACAAGGGTCAGTGCAGAAGGTATATAATGGACTGCAAGGATATTAAGAATGAATAAAGTTGGACTTTGTTTAAAATAAGTGAATCAGCGATATTTATTATCTGCAGGGTTTTTTGTGTGTGTTTTTGTTTTTGTTTTCAATATGCAAGCTTGGCTTAATTTTCTTTTTTGTCTAATGATCATCATGAAATGAATAAGAGGGCTTAAGAATTTGTCCATTTGCATTCAGAAAAGAATGACCAGCAAAAGATTTACTAATACCTCTCCCTTTGGGGATTTAATGTCTGGTGCTGCCGCCTGAGTTTCAAGAATTAAAGCTGCAAGAGGACTCCAGGAGCAAAGGAAACACGACATAGAGGGTTGGAGTTGTTAGCAATTTCATTCAAAATGCCAACTGGAGAAGTCTGTTTTTAAATACATTTTGTTGTTATTTTTTTCATGACTCCTGTTTCTTCTGTGAGCTATTTGGGTTGTCCTCCCATCAAGGAAGATGGATGCACAAGCATGCAAAACAGTGACAGAGATCCAGTCCCCATGCCCAATTAAACACACAGTGTCTGCTAGAAAGGAGCTTGGAAGAAACTGAATGGTTGACTGGGGTCCATGAATGAAGGTTACACAAAGATCTAATTGTCCTTGAGGAAGTATATTTTCTCTAATTTGGGAATAATAATCCAATACGGACACTTTACTGTTTAGATAGCTCCTTTCATGTATATCATTTCAGTTGCCCTCATGATTGGAAAGCCTTTGGTTTGTTTAGGAACAAGGACTGCCACTGATTCTAGAAAAAGAATTTAGAGTTGCAAATTTCGTTTGCTCTTCTCATGGCACCCAGTTCAGATGGGATGTGATGAGTACATTTGACTTTTGAATCGCCTTCATTTTCTTATATATAGTTACATCATGCTCTACTTTTCTTGTACTTTGGACTTTTTGTCTGCTAGTTAGTATTTCAATTCTGTCTAACAACTGCTGTTGCACTGTGTGTGGAGCTGCCTTCCAGCTATCAGCATAGTTCCAGCAGCATCCCTGCCTTGGCTATACATATCTTAGAAATCGCTGGGCACGGTGGCTCACACCTATAATCCCAGCATTTTGGGAAGCCGAGGCAGGCTGATCACTTGAGGTCAGGAGTTTGAGACCAGCCTGGCCAACATGGTAAAAACCCATCTCTACTAAAAATACAAAAATTAGCTGAGTGCAGTGGTGGGCACCTGTAATCCCAGCTACTTGGGAGGCTAAAGTAGGAGAATCACTTGAACCTGGGAGGTGGAGGTTGCAGTGAACTGAGATGGTACCACTGCACTCTAGCCTGAGCAACAGAGCAAGACTTCATCTCTAAAAAACAAAAAATTAAATGAAACCACATAAATACGTGTCTGAGTTTAGGGGACTTTGTACATGTAAGATTCATTATGTACTAAATTACCTCTAATTGAGCATTTCTTAAGAATGATCATGATTTCCTTTGCATATTTTAGCCCAGGAGAAGTCTTGATCATAATTTGCACTTACTAATCCCCATTTTTCCAAGATGTTTGCAAGGGTCAGTCATGATACAAAGAGCTAGCGCTACTAGTTTTGGTGAGAAAGACCCCATAGAAATAACGTGTTTCCTACAAAGAAGACTGCTAATGAGGCTTTGTCACCTTGTTATCCATTGTCTAGATTGCCATGATTTAATGAGTTAAGAAAGAATATTATTTCATCTTTGGACTCTGTAAGGAGAGCGTCAGGTAGCTTTAAGTGCTTTACCTGATGCACATTATAATTTGGAAAGATTTATATTGAAGTTCCACAGATTTTCTTAGGAAGGGAAAATAAACACTGTAGAGGGAAGATGCTAGGTAATTCATGTGGAAGAACAGATAATAATGCCTTCAGTTCTGCATGGAAAAAAAAGCCATTCCGGGGAGTTATGTAATGAGGCTGAAAGGATGCTTGGCCTGGAATCAGACTTAATTGCCGTGACACTGAGGAAGCCAGTTAACCTCAGTTTTCTCATCTGCAAAATGGAGACGATGAAGGGTGATATTTTTGTGTTTGGTCTTTTATGCATCTTGAACATTTTTTTTGGCTTTTCGGACACTTACTCACTTAGGTATACTTCTGCCCCTTAGCTGCATTCACTATTGGTTAGGTGCTCGATTACTGAATATCTCAGATGTGCTCAGAAATTACTGAAAAGGGAACAGGATATGGAAACTTAAAACCTATTTGAAAAGTTCCATTGGGTGTTACTAGAAATGGGAATGGAAAGATCATTTTATTCTATTCGTTGAAAAAAAACTGCTGCTAACTCTAGTAGCAACCTTTACCATGAACAAAAGATATCCAAGGACTATGAAAGATAAGCAAGAGAAGAAGAGGCCCTTTGGTAAGTGTTCACTTTTTAAAATTCTAGTATTTTGGTCACTGAAATTGCCCCAAGACTCACGGTGAAGTGTTGGACACAGGTCACAGGCAGTAGGCACCAGTACAGCATCCATCATGATTTTAGACGTCAAAGAGCCCAGACCCTTAAGAGAAATAAAATATTTCTGAGTTGTTTAACTTTAAGCACAGTTCCTCTAATAATGCAGCCAGCCTGAGAATGTCACAGCTGGGGGGCAGTCTCATCCCACTGAGTGTCGGTGAAAACCCTCTAGAGCTGCATAGTCCAATCTGGTAGCCACATGTGGCAACTGAGCACTTGAAATGTAGCTCATCCAAACAGAGGTGCTGTGAAGTGTAAAATACACACTGGATTTTGAAGATTTAGTATAAAAAAAAAGAATGTAAAGTATCTCAACTTTATATTGCTTACATGTTTAAATGGCAGTATTTTGAATATAATTGGTGAAATAAAAATAGATGATTAAAAACAAAATATATTACTAAAATTCACCTGAGGTTTTTTTTTTTCACTTTTCAGAATTTGGCTAATAGGAAATTTTAATTATATATGTCATTCACATTGTATTTCTGTTGATTGCACCGCTCTAAAAAGTCTCGCCCAGCCTGCGCCAGGTCACTCAACAAAAGGTGACTTGTACTTTGGGATAAAGGGCCTCATGTTCACTCCTATTTAGTTACCTCCCTCTCATTCAATCAGTCCAGTGGTCCAGTCTGTTACCATGTTTTGGGATCCTCCAATTCCGTCATTCAGTATTTTGTCTGTGCCTCCCCACCTGATGTTATCTGCACACTATATTGACTGAGACCTAAGATTTTCATCTAAACAGTGAATAAAAGAGCTAGCCAAAGGATTGAAGCCAACTCTTAGATTTTGCCACTGAAAGCCTGTTCTAGGTTGACAATCATCAGAACATCAGGGTAAAGTCATATCAACCTCCATGAAAATAATTGATTTTGCATCTAGCCATATTTCTTTATCTTATCCACACAAGTAGGCTGAGAGACCTTGTTGAAATCCAGTTAGACAACAGCCTGTTAGAAAATGAGGTGTGTCTGATTATGACTTACTCTTTGTGAACCCATGCTGGGGCCTAGGGATCTTCACTTTCACATTTAGGTGATGTTCTTGCTATTCTGGGATTGTGTCCAGATCAGAAGATAGGATTTCTTCAAAGAAAGTATCTCATAATCAATCACCTCTTCCTTCTTGGGCTTCCATTTCCTCTTACTAATGTTCACTCTACCCTTTTATATTGCAAGCATCATTTTTTGACAGAATATAGAAACAAAACAGGAGGTTTTATATGCCGTAGTGGTTACCATGTGCATGCTCTAGAATCACACTGGTCGGATTCAAATTCCAGTTCTACTGCTTACTAGCTGTGCCTTAATTTCTCCCTCTGTAAAATGGTGATAATAATAGTATGGATTTTGTAGAGTTGTTCGTTGATTGGACATTTGCAACCAGAATGCCTCTCTTGGGACAGACAATCAAAAAGAACAAGTTAGTAACATATGTTGCACAACTGAGGCTTGGGAGGTTTATGATTTTTAAAAAATTTCCTTCCCTCTGCAATGCATGATGTTTGTCTGCAGGTGTCACTAATATAATGCTGTGAGAGCTGTAAAATCAGCTCTGGAGCTCCAGACCTCTTTTTTGTTGTTGTTCGAAAGCCATTTTCTGGTTATTGCCACTAAAAATCAGAATATTAAGTAAAACAACAATAATGATAATTTTCAATGCAACCTCAAATAATAATGCATCTTAACTACCTTCCTCTCTTAGCCTCCCTTAATCCTAATGTAGACAAGGCAGATTCCACACAGGCTGGATTTTGATTTGGAGCTTGATTCTGCCAAATCCTTAGAATTAACAGTTACGGAAACCACTTCAAGGGGCCAAACTACGTGTTAAGAACAAGGCTGAGTATGGTGGCTCACACCTGTGATCCCAGCACTTTGGGAGACCGAGGTGGGAGAATCATATGAAGCCAGGAGATCGAGACCAGTCTGGTCAACACGGTGAAACCCTGTCTCTACTAAAAATACAAAAATTAGCCAGGCACTGTGGTGAGTGCCTGTAATCCCAGCTACTCAGGAGGCTGAGGCAGGAGAATCACTTGAACCCGGGAGGCAGAGGTTGTAGTGAGCTGAGATCATGCCACTGCACTTCAGCCTGGGTAACAGACTAAGACTCCAACTCAAAAAAAAAAAAAAAAAAAAAAAAGAACAATATGTAATTAAGTCTTCTGTGTTTTCTACCAGTTGGGTAACATTAAAGTAGAACAGAAAATGTGATAATGTTTTCGGCAAGGTGTTTGATGATTCGTCTTACGATATCCCCTGGGGATAAGATATAGGCACACAGTTGAATTCATAACTCACTAATTATTATTGAACATACTGTTGATTAATGGATCGATGTCAACCTGGAGGGGAGAGACGAGAGTCTTTGCTGGCACAAAATAAAGCTATGTTTTCAGTCCTGATGTGTTCAATACTTTTATTGTCAGTGAGCATTTCAGGAAGACAGCTTAAAATGCCAGGTGCCTGCTGTGTGTAAATCACGGAGTTCTAACAGCTCTTATATGTTTGTCATTGCAGTAAGTCCTAGGAGAGGGCAGGATACATTTAAACTGAGCAGATAAGCTTTTGGCTCTTATACAATGTTTCCAGTGGGGAAAGCAACTTAACCTCTAGGAACAGGGTTGAGGTGCACTGGCTTCATCAACAGCATTGAGAAGGACGCATAATTGACATAATGCTAGCAAGATATCATTTGAATTGACATCTCCCAACACAATCACAAGAGGTCTTGCACTCAATTTTGTGGGCAGAGTAACTGTAATAAAATTAAGTAACTGTAATAAAATTAAGTTGAATAAAAAGTGTAACCACCAGGGCCATTATAAGAAGCTTTAAGCCTTGGGAGGCTGCAGAGCGCAGATCACTTGAGGTCAGGAGTTCAAGACCAGCCTGGCTAATATGGCGAAACCCGGTCTCTTCTAAAAAATACAAAAATTAGCCAGACATGGTGGTGCATGCCTGTAGTCCTAGCTACTCGGGAACCTGAGGCAGGAGAATTGCTGTAACTCAGGAGGCAGAGGTTGCAGGGAGCTGAGATCACGCCACTGCACTGCAGCCTGGGTGACAGAGTGAGACTCCATGTCCAATAAATAAATAAATAAATAAATAGGAAGCTATAAGCCTTCAAATTATGAGTTAAATCCTCTGTGTTTTCTGGTAAAGAAATGTTGATATTGGTGGGAGCAAGGATCTTCCTCTAATTCTTCTCAGCAACTGCTATAGAAGAAAAGCAAGGGTCTTACAAGAAGCAAGGGTCTCACAAGCAGCAAGGTGAGAGCCTAAAGATAATATCAGGGTGATGTCCTGGCTACTCTTGCCTGGTATCACCCTGATATTATCTTTAGGCTCTCACCTTGCTTGTAACAAATTATCCTAGCATTTACTGGCTTAATGCAGCAACATTTTTTTTTTTCTCACAAATCTGCACTATGAGCTAGACTGTTGGAGACAACTCCTTTACTCTTCTTGGTGTCAGCTGGGACAACAGCTTGAAGGCTGGGTCTGGAGTCATTTCTACTCATATGTCTGGCAGTTAATTCTGGGAGGTGGGGGAACTCAACAGCTGGGGACTGGAAATGGTAGGGTTCATCATGCATCTTTGTCTCTGTGTGGTTTCTGCAGCATGGTGGCTATACATAGCTGGACTTCTTAACATATTGGCTCAGGGCTCCCAATACACATTTCCCAAAAGGAAGCGGAAACAGGTAGAAGTTTTAGTTCTTCTTATGAATTAGCCTCATAAGTTGTACAGTGTCCTTTCCATCGCATTTTCATTCTCGGAGGCAGCCACAAAGGCTCACCCCTCTTTCAGGGGAGTGGAATTAGACTAGACCTTTCAACAAAAGAATCTCGAAGGTTCTGAAGGCAGATGTAGATGTGTAAATATTGCCGTGGCCATTTTTGGAAAATACAGTTTGCCCCAGGTGAGCAAATGAGACAGCCATAAAATTAGCAACTGAGACTGTGGAACATCAGAACAGCAATGGAGGGCTGCATGATGCTCACAAAAGGTAAGTGGATTCAGGAAGAATGAGGTGACCATCTGCAAGTCCATGAGTACCAACCCCCATCCTTGACATCAAGGAAGGAAAGCATTCTGGCAGCTGGCGTTTCAGGGATGAGATCTGAGCAAATGTCACACCATTCTGGCCCCTAGGATTATCCCTTTCTCTGCTGGGGGGCCTGGGAAAGGTGGATTACACATCAGTGATATTAATGAGAGCGTGAGAGATGCTGGTCAAAGCTATGGACACTCAGAACTGAGAGGATTGTCCAATGGCAGATCTGGTTTCTCCCTATAGCTGCCAACACCTCTCAGATCCCAGTTCCAGAAAAAGAGGACAACTATCTGTTTTTTCAAACCTAATAGTAGGAGAAAAAAGTCAACTGTATCATCTACTACTCTACAGGTCTCAACATAATCATCACTGAATTTATTTCTACTGATTGCCAGGCACTGCGCTAGGTGCAGTGCCTGGCAATCAGTAGAAATAATTTTTTTTAACATAAAACACACTCACCTAATTAGCCCGCACACAAGACTAACAAAGGCTTAATCATTGGCCCATAAGGAATGCTAAGTGTGTTAGTTAAATATGGAAAGCTGAGTTCATTTACCACAGAAGGAGCATCTACAATTAAATGATGACAGTAAAACATGTTTCAACAGTCTATCCAAGAGACAGAGGAAAAGGCCACACTCTGCATTGCCTCCATCACCCATCATGGGATTTGTGCCCTGCCTGGGCCTCTCAAGCCCAGTCTGTTGATGAGTAAGTGGTTAAAGCTATGTCCCCTCCATGTGTGGCCACTGCCCTTGTGGGGGGCATTTTGAAGACATTGAAGAAGAATGTAAAGGTTTCCTTGATTTTTGATGCACTTGGACGGTAAAACTTTAGATAGTAAAAGAGATTTTAGCACTCAGATCAAGACTGTTGAGAATTAAATTCTCTGAGAAACCCATAAGAATAACACAAAAATAGACTTTTCTACTTGCTACGGTTTGAATATTAGCCCCCTCCAAAACTCACGTTGAAAATCCTTGATGTGGCAGTATTGAGAGGGGCAGCTTTTAAGAGGTGATTGGGTCATGAGGGTTCTGCCTTCAAGAATGGATTAATCTACCCGTAGATTAGTGGATTGATGGGGTTGCTGGCTTTTACGAAGAGGAAGAGAGACCTGAACTAGCGTGCTGAACCTCCCCACCATGCAATGACCTGCACCATCTTGGGAGTCTGCAGAGTCCTCACCAACATGAAGGCCCTTACCAGATTTGACCTCTCGACCTTGAACTTCTCAGCCTCCATAGCTGTAAGAAGTGTTGTTGTTTTTTTTTAATTTACAAATTACTCAGTTCCAGATACTCTGTTATAAACATGAGAAAACAGACCAAGACACTATTTATTTATTTATTTATTTGAGACGGTGTCTTGCTTTGTTGCCTAGGCTGAAGTGCAGTGGCATGATCTCAACTCATTGCAACCTCTGCCTCCTAAGTTCAAGGGATTCTCCTGCCTCAGGCTCCTGAGTAGCTGAGATTACAGGTGCCCGCCACATGCCCAGCTAATTTTTGTATTTTTAATAGAAACGGAGTCTCACCATTTTGGCCAGGCTAGTCTTGAACTCCTGACCTCAGGTAATCTGCTCGCCTTGGACTCCCAAAGTGCTGGGATTACAGGCGTGAGCCACCTTGCCCAGCCCCAAGACACTATTGATGTGATATTTGAATATACTGAACTTGAAACTCTAGGGAAGAACTCAAAACCCAGCTCATCTGAGCATGTGTCTGCATACAGAGAATTTGATCAAGGAAGGGATACAAAACTGAGCTGTCACAAAATATCACAGTATGCAGTTTTTAAAAGTTATTTCTATGGTGGCCTTTGAAGCACAAACCTTGGAAATTTTCAAGCCCAGACTTTTATCAACATGGCTCACTTCTGAGAGGAACTGGCTGAGCTGAGAAGTAGCCATAGGCTACCAGCCTTGAATGTGGTGTCTCTGGAATTCTGGTGATATGAATCTCATGTGAATATGAATCCCAGAATGATAATAAAATTTTAGACACCCTGGCCAAACTGTGGATGATTCCTGGATCCACTTAGTGCACAGATATCATGTTGTCTTTTATTTAACTCTTGCTGTAGAAACTGAGAACCCTCTCACTTACATAGACCCAGGTTCAGGAAGGAGACACAGCTAACTGATACACCCCACAGTTGTCCAGAAAGCAACATGTGAAACTGCAGTGTTTCTCACTGGTTTGTTCAAACATGATTGTGGTTAGCACTAAGTCTACAGTTCTAAGTCCAAGTGCTGACTCCACAGTAAGACTGGATTTAAAGCCCTTCTCTGCCAACTATTAGCTCCATGACCTTGAACAAGTACTATAACCTCTCTGAGTCTGTCTCCTCACCCACCTCACATTGTGAAGTTTAAACAATATGGTATATTTAAAGTACCTAGCACAGTACCTGGTATATAACAAGTACTCATTAAACATTAGGTATTATTACTGTTATGTAATAAATGTGACTAAACTTTTTGAACCAATTTGCATCTCCTCTGTTAAGACATATTGTTGAAACACTAACAGATTTCCCCAGTGAAACAGTGCAAAACGTTCATTGACCTGCACAGGTGTGGATTTCTGACCCCATGACACTCCTTCCTTGGGAAAAAAAAAACAAGAATGTCTCTACTGAAGAATATCTGCAGAGAATAGATGGAAACCAATGCTGTATTCTCAGGCTGCTCTGGGCCCAGAAAAAGAGAAACTGCTATGAGGCTATGTACTCAACACCAAAAGAGGGAAAGATAAACCAGCCCCAGAGCCTCGGGAGAAATGAGAGCAGATGTCTCAGGAGCTGGCCTGAGACACGCCATCTGGCAGAGTGTTTGTATAGCAGGAAGCCTCGGACCTCTGACTTTCACTGTAGAGATCTGGCGGTCCACAGTTACAGCACTTGGTGCTACCCGCTGCCTTTCCCCACCAGCACTAGGGTAACTCGCTTATCTCTGTTTGCCTGGGACTTTCCCTGTTTTAGCACTGAAGGTCCCATATCTCAGAAACTTCTCAGTCCCAGGAAACCTGGACAGTTGATCCTTCTGAGCCCCGGCATGAAAGGTGCCGCTTGCACGGAAAGCCCTGCAGCTCACGTCACTCATAACTGTGGTGAGCAAGTGCAGAGTGATGGCTGAAGGCACAGGAGGGGCTAGAGCCAGGCTGAGTTCTGAGACTGTCCCATGAAGGAGGAATTCCTGAGAGCTGTGCATGGAGTTGAGCAGGCAGCACCACAGCACAGGTGAACTTGTGCCAGGGGAGGGCCAGACCAAGGCAGAGCCTTCCCAAGCTGGTTCACAGATTGGCACATACCGATAACAACATTCTACATATTCTACATTGCACATTTATGCAGGGGACAGGGAGAAAATAATTTTCTTTGGTGCAAGTTGTATATGTACCCTCTTCCTTATATTAAAGACAATTTTTTTTTTTTGATATGGAGTTTCATTCTTGTTGCCCAGGCTAGAGTGCAATGGCACAATCTTGGCTCACTGCAACCTCTGCTCCAGGGTTCAAGTGATTCTCCTGCCTCAGCCTCCCTAGTAGCTGGGATTACAGGCATGCACCACCATGCCCAGCTAATTTTTGTAATTTTAGTAGAGATGGGGTTTCTCCATGTTGGTCAGGCTGGTCTCGAACTCCAGACCTCAAGTGATCCGCCCACTTCAGCCTTCCAAAGTGTTGGGATTACGGGTGTGAGCCACCAGGCCCGGCCTATTAAAGATAAATCATCCCATGTACTGACTATTTGACAAAAGCATAAGCATAATTAGAATTGGCTTTCATTTCAGTTTTTCATTTATTTTAATGAATAATGTTAAACACTTATACATACTAAGAAGATAGTTTACTTAAATGGTTATGGTCTTAGAGGCCTCGGGGGGGGAATATATATATGTATATATATGCATATATGTATATACGTGTGTGTGTATATATATATATATATATATATATATATATATTTTTTTTTTTTTTTTTTTTTTTTTTTTTTGAGACAGGGTCTCACTCTGTCACCCAGGCTGGACTGCACTCATGGCTCACTGCAGCCTTGACCTCCTGAGCTCAAGCCATCTTCCCATCTCAGCCTCCCAAGTAGCTGGGACCACAGGTGCAGCCACCATGCCTGACTAATTTTTGCATTTTTTGTAGACATGAGGTTGAAAATATCTTTATATATTTTTTCTAATCATATGTTGGCAAAATTACCCCACTTTTGTTTGCTGAATTACTTTAAAACTTTATTGTTATTTTGAAATGCTGTTTATTAATTTTTTTATAGAGAGATGGGAGTCTCACTATGTTGCCCAGGCAGGTCTTGAACTCCTGGGCTGAGGCGATCCTCCCGCCTTGGCCTCCGAAAGTGCTGGGATTACAGGCAGGAGCCACCATGCTCGGCCTGTTTGCTCTATTCTTTTTAAAATTTTTGTTTGTCTCTTTTTGTTTGTTGTGTTGTTATTCATTTTATGAATCTCCTTATGATAAATACTAAGGGATTTTTACAATTTAGATAATAAAACAAGCCGGGCGCGGTGGCTCAAGCCTGTAATCCCAGCACTTTGGGAGGCCGAGGCGGGTGGATCACGAGGTCAAGAGATCGAGACCATCCTGGTCAACATGGTGAAACCCCGTCTCTACTAAAAGTGCAAAAAATTAGCTGGGCATGGTGGCGCGTGCCTATAATCCCAGCTACTCAGGAGGCTGAGGCAGGAGAATTGCCTGAGCCCAGGAGGCGGAGGTTGCGGTGAGCCGAGATCGCGCCATTGCACTCCAGCCTGGGTAACAAGAGCGAAACTCCGTCTCAAAAAAAAAAATAATAAAATAAAATAAAAATAGATAATAAAACATATTCATTGTTTGCTGTAAACAGTGATACCTCCAATTTTTGGCTGACTTGGACTCCTGACTGCTGGCAACAGAGTCCCTGTCACAATCTGAGCTTGAAGGTATAGCCTACAAAAACCCTCAAGACAGAAAGCCCAGAACCAGCAGACAACATTTTTTAAAACGTTCCTCTGTTTCCGTGAGAGTGCACTGTCTGTGGAAAGGATGGAGCCAGTGCACATTCTTTTTCTTTTATTTTTTTGTTCTTTGAGACAGAGTTTCACTCTTGTTGCCCAGGCAGGAGTGCAATGGTGCGATCTTAGCTCATTGCAACCTCCGCCTCCTGGGTTCAAGCAATTCTCCGGTCTCAGCCTCCCGAGTAGCTGGGATTACAGGCATGCGCCACCATGCCCAGCTAATTTTGTATTTTTAGTAGAGACGAGGTTTCTCCATGTTAATCAGGCTGGTCTCAAACTCCCGACCTTAGGTGATCCACCTGCCTCAGCCTCCCTGTGCTGGGATTACAGGTGTGAGCTACTGCGCCTGGCCACATTCTATCAGCTGTGCAGAGTCATGCAGGGAAACTGATTGGTTGCTGTCCAGCTTCCAGGTTATTCTGGCATCATACTAACTCCCCTTTCCAAGTGGTGCCCAGACCTATTCACGCTCACCCCTCCCTATATGACTCAGGCAGGGGCTCTCTGTACTCTTGTCAGCCAGAGAAAAGCCCACGTCTCTGGTGTAGAGATGAAGTGGGCACAATTATATCAAAAGGAGAGAGGGAGAGCTCACTTGTGAAAGCTCTGATTTGGTATAAGGAAACAATCAGGAGCAATTGTAGATTTTTTTTTAATGAGAAAAATAAGATTAAAACAATATACTCAATTGTTTAATTAAATATTTACTAAACAGCCACTATGTGCATGAACTTCAGGAGACGCCGGGTAACCAAGGATGCTCAGAGCCCAGCCCCTACACAGAGGATTCCAGCCAGTGCAGGGTCGGAGTGCAGGCTGTGCTCCAGTCCACCCTCTGCAGCTGTCCCTGAGCTCAGACTCCTCCCAACACACAGCTTAAGAAGTGCCTTCCAATCTATCAGCATCCTGATCTAGTGTTTGCTGAAGGTGGATCTGTTTGTTTCCTTCCTTCCTTCCTTTCTTCCTTCCTTCCTTCCTCCCTTCCTCCTTCTCTCCCTCTCTCCCTCCCTCCCTCCCTCCCTTCCTCTTTCTTTTTCTCTCTCTCTCCCTCCCTTTTCTTTCTTTCCCTTCCTTCCTTCTTTCTCTCTTTCCTTTCTTTCTCTCTTTCCCTCCCTCCCTCCTTCCCTCCTCTTTCTCTTTCTCTCTCTCTCTTTCTCTCTTTCTTTTCTTTTCTTTTCAAGTTTTGCTCTTGTTTTTCCAGGCTGGAGTGCAGTGGCACAATCTCAGCTCACTGCAACCTCCACCTCCTGGATTCAAACAATTCTCTTGCCTCAGCCTCCCAAGTAGCTGGGATTACAGGTGTGTGTCACCACACCCAGCTAATTTTTGTCTTTTCAGTAGAGACATGGCATCACCATGTTGGCCTGGCTGATCTCAAACTCCTGACTTCAAGTCATCCACCCACCTTGGCCTCCCAAATTGCTGGGATTACAGGCGTGAGCCACCGTGCCTGACCTGGTTCTGGTTTTCTCCATTCCTGCAGCATGGCTTTCACCACCTTCCCCACCTCCCCTTCCTCCTCCTTCACACACATGCTCCTTTGAAAAATGTCATTGCCACCTCCGGTATGTATGGCACAGAACCAGACCCTGGCCGCTGCTGTTCACAGCACAAAAAGCAGGCCATAGCAGAAGAGCTGTGCCAAGGAGGCCTGTGCTGTCAGGACAGCAGTAGGTTGTAGCTGCTCCAGACCCGACACGTGACAGTCTGAAGGGTGGCTTCTTTTCTAGTGGATGAACGTATCTGAATGAAAGTGTTAGAATGATACGAATGTTAAATCACACTTATTTTAATACTTAACAAAATGTCTTGGCTAAGGAAAAAACTAAGTCATTGGAGGAATTGCAAAAAATCAAAGTCTGGCAGTGCCATGGTTAGAGCCCTGTTTCCAGAGTAGTCTGTTCCCTGGCTCTGCCCTTGTGCACCCCAAAACAGCCCGGCCTGTAAATGGAAAAGCACCCATGGCGTGCGTGTGTTTGTGTGTGTGTGTTAGGGACACCATCAGAGAGTGGCAGAGCAGAGGCAGAACTGAGGCTTGTAACTGCTGGTGGGTTAGAATTTCTACTCAGCTGACCGGGGGTGAGGTGGGAATGAGAAGGCAGCCGACATGTTACAAAGCGACGCTCACAAAGCGTTTTATGTTCAACTGAGAAAACACCAATCATTCATTCACAGCAAAGGAAGAGAAGTGCTGAAGGAAATTAGGGTGTCCTAGGCCCTCCCCCAATCCACTCCAGGTCACACTGTATGCCCCCGATTCCCGGCTGGGGTTCTCTAGTCAATAACGTTTCCCTGGACACATGAATAACAAAAGGACTTTGAACTTAAACTTCATTACATCAGAAAGTCACCGAACCCTGACCTGCTAGTTTTGGATTTTCTACAAAGAGATAATACTGCCACCCCTCTCTACAATCTCCTCTTTACGTGTAGTCTCTGTTGGTTTAAACTGTCCTTGGTAACCATTTCCTATCCCTTCTTAAATGTGATGTTCTCAAATTTCTTTTGGTTAAATGTATTTTTTGTTCACTTCTCAAAATATGCTGTGTATTAGTATACAGTGAGTGGACACTGCTTTGAAGAGTGATCAAACGACATAGGGACTAGGAGAGGACTACTCTCTTCTTCGGGGCATGACTGCCTGCCCTGGGCACCGCTGCCTTCTCCTAGACACTGCTACCTGATTCTGGGCACCGCTTCCTTGACCTGGGCACTGCTGGACCCTGCCCTCTCCTGCCCCAGCTGAGGCCACAATCACCCAGGGCCATACAGAAATCTGTGCAGACTGTAGAAGAAGGTCTCTTTTTCTCTGCTGTATTACAAGCTGTCAATAGGCATCAAAACAGAGATGCCTGAACTTCCTGAGGTCCTCTGGGGACAGCCTCTTCAGGTCCTCCTTGTAATAGAACTCAGATAGGAGTTCACAGTAGGGTTGAGCCACAAGCCAAGTCTCAGTGACACTCTCATTCCCACTGACCACGGAGGCTCTGCTCCCAGGCCAGGCCTGTTGGTCCCGCCTGCCAGCCCCACTGCAGGTGGCGGCCTGTTCCACTAGTACCCAGAGAGCCGCAGCACAGCTTGGAGGAGGCTGAGGCTCTGGGACTGTACACAGAACATACTAGTTATCTATGCAACTCTGTCCTGTTTAATTTAGGAGCTAGAGCTCAAACTTTTAGCAGACATGGGACACATATTAGAAATCAAAGCTTGGCCAGGCGCGGTGGCTCTCGCCTATAATTCCAGCATTTTGGGAGGCCTAGGCAGGCAGATCACCTAAGGTCAGGAGTTTGAGACCAGCCTCACCAAAATGGTGAAACCATCTCTACTAAAAATACAAAAAAATTAGCTGGATGTGCTGGTAGGCAACTGTAATCCCAGCTACTTGGGAGGCTGAGGCAGGAGAATCGCTTGAACCTGGGAGGCGGAGGCTGCCATGAGCCGAGATAGCACCATTGCACTCCAGCCTTCCACTCCAACAACGGCAAAACTCCACATCAAAAAAAAAAGGAAAGAAAAATCCAAGCTTATTGAACAAGTGTCAAAGCTCAATATTTATGCAAATCAAGGAATGCAACAAAATGTACATTGGCATGTCGTTCACGATATGCTGAGTTAACATAAATAATGACAGTCGTATCATGTTCATAGACATACAATTTCAAATGCAGACCTCAGGACAGTCAGTTGAAGGTAGAAATGGTGAGATTTTTAAAAGAAAAACGCCTTTTTCTTTTTATGTTGTCTCTCATCTGTGTCACTGTGGCATGATTCTAGATGATTTTATAAGTGCCAGCACTTGCACTGTTTCCTGAACCAGTCCAGGCTTCTGTTTGGGAAAACCCACCCTGACGGAGTGAAGCAGGAGTTGTCGCACTGCAGGGCACAGGACATGGGGCAGGATTTAGATCCTGTTCAGAATTCTGCCTCTGCCACGTGCCAGCTGTGCAAATCCCTACACAGGAATTATGACATACAAGACCAAGAGAGAAAGTTAGATGATGAGAATTATATATTTTTTCTTTTCCCTCCCTCCCTCCCTCTCTCTTTCTCTTTCTTTCTTTTTCATTCTTTCTTTTTCTTCCTTCCTTCCTTCCTCTCCTTCCCTCCCTCCCTCCCCTTCCTCCCCCTCCCTCCCTCCTTCCATCCTTCCTTCTCTCCTTCCTTCCTTCCCTTCCTCCCTCCCTCTTTCTTTCCCCTTCCCTTCCCTTCTCTTGTTCTGTTCTGTTCTGTTCTGCTCCTTTCTTTCTTTTCTTTTCTTTCCATGATGTTTTGCTACACTGCCCAGGCTGGACTCAAACTCCTGGGCTCCTAGTAGTCTCATCAGCTACTAGATATTCCTAGAAGCTGATGAAACTGTCAGGCACATACCATGACACCCAGCTTGATGGGGATTCTTAACTGATTTTTCCCTTGGTCTGTCTTTGATCTATTATTTGACCTATTTTAAGTATTTTTCTTTTATTTATAACAATTTTTCCCCTTTTTTTGAGTCAGAGTCTCATTCTGTCACCCAGGCTGGAGTATAGTGGCAAGATCATAGCTCGCTGCAGCCTCCACCTCCCAGGCTGAAGCAATCCTCCCACCTTAGGCTCCAGTGTAGCCGGGACTGCAGATGCATGCCACCACAATAGCTCATGTTTTTGTTTTTCCTAGAGACAGCATCTGACTATATTACCAGGCTGTTCTCAGACTCCTAGGCGTAAGTTATCCTCTCAACTTGGCTTCCCAAAGTGCTGGGATTATAGATGTAAGCCACCACGCCCAGCCTCAAGAACCATATTTTCAATGGAAAATTTCTGATTCTTTAAAAAACTGCTTGTCCCTACCCTTGCTTTGAGATTTCGATGAATAACATGGCTGGATTTAATTTATTACTTGGGCAGGCACCTAGCAGAGTGGCACTTGGAGGAAAGGATTTAAAACGCCTATGGGTGTGGTGGCTTATGCCTGTAATGCCAGCACTCTGGCAGGCCAAGGCAGGAGGATTACAAGGTCAGGAGATTGAGACCATCCTGGCCAACATGGTGAAACCTGGTCTCTACTAAAATACAAAAAATTAGCTGGGCGTGGTAGCGTGCACCTGAAGTCCCAGCTACTTGGGAGGCTGAGGCAGGAGAATCACTTGAACCCACGAGGCAGAAGTTGCAGTGAGCAAAGATCACACCATTGCACTCCAGCCTGGGCAACAAAAGCAAAAACTCTGTCTCAAATAAATAAACAGCCTTGAAAGGCTCCCTGTAGAAAGGCCAGCTGAGCACGGTATTCCAGATGTGAGCGCCTCAAGAGCAGGGGCTCCAGGTTCACAAGGATCTCTACCATTCCCTTTAAGCAAGGTCCATACTCCTACCTTCAACTCTGCCAACATATTCCTTCCAACGAATAGCCAAACTCCCATTTCTATCTGTCCAAATCCTGCCAACCTTCAGGGTCAATTCAAAGTGTCCCCTGTCCACAATACCATCTTTCCTCTCCCTCTGTCCATCCTCAGCTAGAAACGATCCACTTTCCGTACCCTCACTCTCCTGCAAATCCTACAGCACCTGGTTTCTCTAATGTACTAGTTATGAGACTAGCTATATGATTTACATGGCCCAATGCAAGATGACAACCCAGGGCGCTTGCTAAAAATTCATTAAGAATTTCGGCCAGGCTCAGTGACTCATACCTGTAATCCCAGCACTTTGGGAGGCCGAGGTAGGTGGATCACTTGAGGTCAAGAGTTCAAGATCAGCCCGACAAACATGGTGAAACCCCGTCTCTACTAAAAATACAAAAATTAGCTGGGCATGGTGGCAGGCGCCTGTAACCCCAACTACTTGGGAGGCTGAGGCAGGAGAATTGCTTAAACCCAGGAGGCGGAGGTTGCAGTGAGCCGAGATAATGCCATTGCACCCCAGCCTGGGCAACACAGCAACACTTCGTCTCAAAACAAAAACAACAACAACAAAAGAATTTCAAGACAGCAACAGCTACAGCAGAGCATTCCAAAAGCACAGCTTCCCACACCTGGGATGCCAGCCCTGGTGATTATACTTGCAGACTCCAGTGGGAAGCTGAAAGTCCTCTGGGCAAACACAATCTTTTAAATGCCTACTGGAATCCCCTCCTAGAGAAGCTTCTGAGCTGCTCCCCTCTCCTTCCTGAACCCTGTTTCAGTGCCCCAGCACCTCTGTGCCTGCTTCTGCACCTTGCCGGAGACTTAGCTGTGTGCTCTGCGTCCCGAGCCCCCACCAGCCACTCTGCCCTCTCCTCCTTGCGTCTTGCCTCATTGGTTTCCCTGAGTTGGCAACTGTTCCTTGTAGCTCAGGAACAGTGGTGTTCTTTGTAGCACAAAGAATAGGGAAAGATTGATCGGTTATTTTCCTACAATGCCACTATCCCCCTTTCTTTCTGGTTTCTCTTGTTACAGGAAGTTGCTGACGTACAGCCCTCTCTTTGCCAGCATGTTGATGCAAAAAGATGTGGCCCCCTAGCAGTCTTTACCTGTTAAATTTCTACTATCCGAGTAAGTGGTAATATAGCCGCTTACCTGATGCCAGGAATGCTAAGCATACTATCTTATTTAATGCTCTCATTAGTCCTTTGAAGTATGCATTGCTGCTATTCCTTTTACAGAAGGATAAAATGGAATCAGTGAGGTTAAGTAACTTGCCCGAGGTGATAATGCTAAGGAGCCCTTACTCTTAGCCACTAGGATGTATTGCTTCTAGAGATAGGCTACTTGAAGGCAAAGACCGTATCTTGGTCTTTAGTGCTCCCTATGTTACCTCTTTGTGTTCTCAGTACTAGTGTGTTATTAGGGCTATTAAGAACTCTCATCTATTGGCTGGGCACAGTGGCTCACACCTGTATTCCCAGCACTTTGAGAGGCCGAGGCAGGTGAGTCACCTGAGATCAGGAGTTCGAGACCAGTCTGGCCAATTTGGTGAAATCCCATCTCTACTAAAAATACAAATATTAGCTGGGTGTGGTGGGCACCTGTAATCTCAGCTTCTAGGGAGCTTAAGGCAAGAGAATCCCTTGAACCCAGGAGGTGGAGGTTGCAACGAGCCGAGATCTTGCCACTGTACTCCAACCTGGGTGACAGAATGGAACTTCATCTCAAAAAAATAAAAATCAAACTCCCATTTATTGTTAGCTTACCATGTGCCAGGCCCTACGCTGAGCGCTCTGCAAAAGTTATCTCACTATTTTCAGCTCATCTCTACTAGCCAGGTTTCATTGCCCATATTTAACAGATGAAGAAACAACGACATAGCCAGATTTACTCTCTAGGTAGGTCCCATAGCTAGTAAATAGTGGCACCAGGGTTTGGACTTGGGTTTATCCTGATTCTCAATGTAAGCGCCTAATCAGGTTGCTCCCATGCCCCTACCTCCCACCCATCCAGCCTCTCTCCATCTTACCCTAACCTTCCTGCAAGCATCCATCCTCCCATGGCTCAGTCTCCATTAGAATCTGTATTCTGGAGGCTCAATCTGTTGCTTAACCCATGAAATGATCTCGCTGCCTGTTGCATAATTCCAGCACAGATAGAAAATCACCCAATTAGCTGCCCTGGCCCTGTGATCTGCACTGTCTCAATTTCAAGTTGTCTCCGTCTACTATTCTAACAAGAACATGAGAGGCAAAGACTCCCCACATCCTTAAGTGTATTCAAGAGATCAGACAACAATGAGTGAAGAAATGCTACAGCCAAGAGCCATGCCAGATCCAAGTAGAGTGGAAGGCTTAGCTCCTCTTACGGGTCTTCCATTAGCCTCATACAGTTTCCCTCTCAACATCCAATAAGTCTCATCAAGGCAATCTATGGAGAAGAAGGACCTGTTTGTCGGTTTCCCTGTTAATCCTTCTGAGGGTCCAGATAAGCCTTGGTAGCTGTAGAATTAATTTCACTCCTAATCACAGGATGATTCATCCTATTATTGAATCACCGGTGCTAGTCCTGCCTGGTCAATAGGATAATGATGTAGTCTCAAAACTAATTCACCTGAGAAGTATCTAAAAGACTAGGGATCTTGGAGGCCAGAGAAGGGGAACAGGATAGAGCACAGATGTCTCTAAATAACGTCCTAAAGCATAATATAGAGACCAGGGATTGAGTCTGGATACTGTGTAGCTCCTGAGGGCAGAATCTGGGTTTGCTGGTGAGGTTACAAGGCAGGCAGAGAAAATCTCTTAGTAATCAGTGTGAAGCAACAATATTCCATGGGCTGCCAAAGCGTTGGAGAGGCCCTCACAGCTCCACATCCTCAAGCAGACACCAAATGCAGAGGGAAGCTATGCATTGAGAGATGGGCTGGTCCAGAGCACCCCATCAGTGGTCAGGTTTGGGGCCCAGTGGTGCTGTGCAGCAGGCAGGTGCTGGGAATCGAAAGTAACTAAGACATGGACACTGCTGTCATCTGGAAACGCTTCCACCTCAGGACTGTGCTGCTCAGGCTGAGGGCAAGAACCACAGCCTACACTTGTCTTGCGTGTTCACAACAGTTGTATGGCATCAGACCCAACAGTGAGCACCCGGAAGACAAGAATTCTACCTTTCATTTGTGTTTCCTTAGCACCTAGCACAATGTCCAAGAAACAGTTTTGAAGTTAGTGAATGTGTCCAGGGAATACCCAATATGTGTCCATAAATGGATCCATAGAATCTTCAATATTGACTCATTGTTGAAGGGACTCATTCCAATCCCAGTAATCCACATGATGGTTAAAGAAGTGCCTAAATGTGATAAGGTACAATGAGTTACTTGACTCCAGTGGCCTCTGTGTAACCTTCAATGGCCCAGGCCATGGCTCTTCTGAGAATCTCCACATCTGAGGACATCAGCAAGCACAGCATGGGGCTCATTAGAAGATGATGATTTCACTTGCCCTTTTCCTTCTTGTCCGAAGGGTGCTACTCACTCGCCTTGCTTTGAAGATATCAAAGTTTGGTGACAGAAACTGGCAGGAAAGGTGAATGTGATTACTTGCATTGACTAGCATTTTCCCTGAAAAACATCTGATTAGAAACCGTGTAATCATTTACCCTTTATTTATCTTCCAAACCTGAAATAGAGATAACTCCAATATCACCTGAGTCATCACTAAAGTCAACAAGTCAAAGTGCTTTTTGGAAAAACTGAGATCCAGATATTTTCTACTGACTGAAATTATGAGCACAAACTAATTTTTAAATTATTTCATTGTTAACCGAACTCAATACATTCTGCTATTTCTTTTATATATATATATATTTTTTACATTTTTGTTTTCATATCAACAAAAATGAGTTTGAATCAGTTTTCTTTTCTAACATAGCAACATGCAGCCATGTTTCCTATTGTTAAGAATAATGATTTGCTCAATTTAGTGTCTAGCAGGAGGTGGGTGTCTAGCAGCCAGCCTCCCCAGCTTTTCTTGGGCCTCATATACTTTTGGTTTGGGGTTAAGACAGAAATAAAGTGATTGGGCTAAATCCAGGCCCGGTCATTTCCTTGGTTTGTGATGTGGTCAAATGCCAGAACCCCTCCGCCTTCTTTTTTCCTCTGTAAAGGAGGAAGGATAAGAATAACACAGCTCTCATGCCTTTTACAGATAAGAAGTTAGGAGCTATGATGCTGTTTTCCTGAGGAGCTGCTGTTCCAGGCCTGGAAAGCTCAAATCTCCCGATTTCTTTAGCCGTGAAGTGATTCTCTTACAAGACAGAATGTTTCAGTGAGTGTCAAGGGCACACTGAACAGTATGTAGTAGGAAGTCTCCCTCCTACTACACAAAAGAGAATGGAAGGTTTCCCATTGTTTCTTATGTGATGGTGAAAAGCTTACTGCAACGATTGCTGTGTTTTGGGACCCACTGCACACATAGGATCACCAGCCTGAATGTTAAAAGAACTTCCCTTGAAAGAGAAAAAAGATTTGATGAAGTAGAAACATTTTTTATTTTTCCTTTTTATTGAGACAGAGTCTTACTCTGTTGCCCAGCCTGGAGTACAGTGATGGGATCTCGGCTCACTGCAACCTCCACCTCCCAGGTTCAAGTGATTCTCCTGCCTCAGCCTCCAGAGTAGCTAGGAATACAGGCATGTGCCACCATGCCGGCTAACTTTTGTGTTTTTAGTAGAGACAGCGTTTCTGCGTGTTAGCCAGGCTGATCTCAAACTCCTGACCTCAGGTGATCCACCCGCCTCAGCCTCCCAAAGTGCTGGGATCACAGGCATGAGTCACTGGGCTTAGCCAGAAACATTTTTTCTATCCTGGGTTTAGATTATGTCTCTTCCCCAGGGCAGGACAAACGTGCAGCAAGAGAGGCCTAGAGCACAGAATGTAAGAAGCAGCTAGCCTGAGGGAGAGGCCCGCTGGAATTTTCACCTCTACCCACTCCCTTGTCCTACTCTAGTCCGGGTCTTAGTCTTCCCTTTACACGTTATCAAATGCATTTTCCTTTCTGGGGTTTGGATTTGCAGAGCTAGGTCATGGTTATGAGGGCAGGGTTGGAGGAAGGTTTGCAGATCCCTTTTTCCACCCAAAAGATGGAGCCATCACTTAGGGTCATTTTTGCCATGCTGCAGCTGGGTCCACATCTCCCAACTTTGGCATTGAGTAGAAGGGGCTCTTCCTAATTGTGGGCTGATGTCCTCCAGGCCACTTGGTGCTAAGTGACCTTCACAAGAAACCAGATGGGTCCTTGGACGAGGGTGATTTGCATCCCATTCGTTGGGGCTTTACATTGGAGAAATAAATCCCAATCTGTCTCCACTGGAAATTATTATAGTCTGTATAATAACATTATGATAGTTTCATGTAATAACAAAGTTCTTTGCTGATCAGGTATTGCTGGACTAAATGAGTCAAGATGAGCTCCTTCAGAGCAAGCACATGGTTCTCATTACTCTGTGTCCAGGAAGCTGATAACACAGATAGTAGGTGCTCAATAAATCTTTGTTCATTGAACATGTGAATGAAGAAACATCCAGTCTCGGGATGAAATTAAGACCCAGTCTATCAGGGCCTGGGTCCTTTACGTACCAGAAAGGGCAGAGCCCTGAACCTGACCTAATGACCTAAAAACCAACCACTGCCATTTCCTTCCTACAGAAACCGGTCATCTTTCTGGCTTGTGCTGACACACACTTTTTCATCTGCTGT
This sequence comes from Saimiri boliviensis, assembly GCF_048565385.1. NCBI lineage: Eukaryota > Metazoa > Chordata > Mammalia > Primates > Cebidae > Saimiri > Saimiri boliviensis. The sequence goes on from NC_133456.1 coordinate 75,242,092, forward strand.
TTTGTGAGAGGCTGGTTTCTAGCTATCACCTTAGCTCTTGATGCATGACTGGATATTTCCCACCTTCCTAGAGCTATCCTTTTCCTCCTACACCCATGTCCACTAATGGAACCAACCTCTGAGAAACTGACCCTGAGCTTATGGTGCTCTTTCTTCTTCTGGTTCCTGGCCTGCAACTATTAACACTGAATTCTGTCTTGGAATAGTTTAAATACATCACCTATCCTAGTGGCTCCCTGGCAAAGACAAATTCAGAAACCCCAGTGCTATCCTTAGCTGCTGCTCGAGTTTGGATGTTTGTCCCTGCAAATCTCAAGTTGAAATTTAATCCCCAATGTTGGAGGTAGGGTCTAATGGGCAGTGTTTGAGTCATGGAGACAGATTATTCATGAAGGGCTTGAGGACATCCTGGTGGTAATGAGAGAATTCCCGCTGTATTATTTTCCATGAGAGCTGGTTGTTATAAAAAAAAAAAAAAAAAAAAATCCTGGCGGCTGGGTGCCGTGGCTCACGCCTGTAATCCCAGCACTTTGGAAGGCCGAGGCGAGCGGATCGCAAGGTCAAGAGATAAAGACCATCCTGGCCAATATGGCGAAACCTTGTCTCTACTAAAAATACAAAAATTAGCTGGGCATGGTGGTAGTCCTTGCTACTTGGGAGGCGGAGGCAGGAGATTCGTTTGAACCGGGAGGTGGAGGTTGCAGTGAGCCGAGATCGTGCCACTGCACTCCAGCCTAGGCAACAGAGCAAGACTCTATCTAAAAAAAAAAAAAAAACAAACAAACAAAAAAAAAAAAAACAAAGCCTAGCATCTCTCCTCTCTCTCACCATGTGCTTGCACCTGCCAGCTCCTCTTTGTCTTTCGCCATGAGTGGAAGCAGCCTATAGCTGTCACCAGAAGCAGATGCTGATGTTACGCTTCTTGTACAGCCTGCAGAACCATGAGCCAAATAAACCTCTTTTCTTTATAAATTACCCAGCCCCAGGTATTCCTTTATAGAACTACAAATGGACGGAGACAGCTGCCATCTTGAGACTTCTGCCATCAGCCGCACAAGGGTTGCACCCAGCAGGCACTGCCTGGCGCCCTGCTGCCATCTCCTGGAGACTGTCGATCCTTTCCTGCTCCTTAGACTGTTGGGGCTGTTCTCCTAGACCAGTTCTAACAAGCCCTTGATATCCTCAACACACTGTCAGCCATCACAGTTTGAATGAAATGAGGATTGTTTTATTGCTGTGACGTGAGCCTCATAGAAAAATGCACAGAAAAGTAACTACAATCATGCAGGAAATGACCAGAAAATAGAGGAAATGCCTGTCTCCTACCAGCATGCAAAGAAGCTGGAGCTGGTTGGATGAAACAGACCCAAATCACTCATGAGTATATGCACTCAGCATGTGAAGATCACACAGGAGCCTTTCACATACATTCAGCATGTGAGAATCTTTTTTTTTTTTAAAGGGAGTTTCACTCTTGTTTCCCAGGCTGGAGTGCAACGGCACCATCTTGGCTCACCACAACCTCCGCCTCCCAGGTTTAAGCAATTCTCCTGCCCCAGCTTCTGAGTAGCTGGCATTACGGGCATGTGCCATCATGCCTGGCTAATTTTGTAATTTTAGTAGAGACGAGATTTCTTCATGTTGGTCAGGGTGGTCTCAAACTCCTGATCTCAGATGATCCACCCACCTCGGCCTTCCAAAGTGTGGGGATTACAGGCGTGAGCCACCGCGCCCAGCAAGAACCTTTTAAAGTTTAAAACTGGTGTCATCAGGCAAAGGGAGCGACCCATTGGCACTAATGCTACAGCCATCTTGAAAAACATACCAAATCATCATCTATTTCTTCCTCATTTCCAGTAAATAAATGGCAACATTTCTTTCTAAGGAAACTGAAAAAAATCTAAGGGACCATTTGATTCAGCTTGATCCCAAAGTTGTTTTAGTTTGAGTCTTAGATATATGGATTAGTTGAGATAAAAGCAAAGATAATCATAAATCACATTACAAAAAGAGTTCTGATAGTGTTCACATATCTAAGTTCCCACAAAAGTCAGCATGAAAACAGTAGCAGAGGAAAAGAGAAAACAGCTGAGCCGACATCACACAACAGCTAAATGGAAGGGGGATAAACTGGCATAGCCAAGTAGGCGATTTGACTACAGAAATTAAGAGCTTTAAAAATGTCCAAATCATTAGAATCAATAATTTTACTTTTAAAAATCTATCCAGAAAAAAATAAATTTAAAGCCAAAGATTCCTAAGTTAAAAAAAAGTGTGGTGTGTGTGTGTGTGTGTGTGTGTGTGTGTGTGTGTTTGTGTGTGTGTGTACGTGGTTTCTTTTTTTTTTTTTTTTTTTTTGAGATGGAGTCTCACTGCCACCCAGGCTGGAATGCAGTGGTGCGGTATCCACTCACTGCAACTTCTGCCTCCCAGATTTCAAGCAATTCTCCTGCCCCAGCCTCCCAAGTAGCTGAGATTACAGGTGCCTGCCACCATGCCCAGCTAATTTTTTGTAGACACGGGGTTTCACTATGTTGGCCAGGCTGGACTTGAACTCCTGATCTCATGATCTGCCCGCCTTGGCCTCTCAAAGTGCTGGGATTACAGGCATGAGCCACCGCACCCAGCCGTAGTTTTTTATATGATGGTGATCAATTTCAAATAAAGTAAATGCCCAACAATAAGAAAATGGTTAAATGAATTATGGTATAGACATGGAATAGAATAATAGGTAGTCATTGTAAGTGACGGATTTTTTTTTTTAATTTGGTTTGTTTGTTTGTTTGAGATGGAGTCTTGCTCTGTTGCCAAGCTGGAGTGCAGTGCTGCAATCTTGGCTCACAACAACCTCTGTCTCTCAGGTTCAAGTTATTCTCCTGCCTCAGCCTCCCAAGTAGCTGGGACTACAGGCGATTGCCACCACACCCAGCTAATTTTTGTATTTTTAGTAGAGACGGGGTTTCACCATGTTGGCCAAGTTGGTCTCGATTTCTTGACCTTGTGATCCGCCTGCCTCGGCCTCCCAGCGTTTTGGGATTACAGGCGTGAGCCACCGCGCCCGTCCTGTAGTTGTGTTTTTAAGTGTACTTAATGACATAGGAAAATATTCAAGTTAAAATGATAGGTGAAACAATTTTAAAAGCTGTATAGGCAGTATGATCAAAATTATATTAACATATTTTACATAGAAGAAAAGATACAAATGCACCAAAACAATTAACACTGTTTATCTCTGCATAATGAGATTGTGAATATATTTCTTTTTTGAGCCAGGGTCTCATGCTGTGGCCCAGGCTGGAGTGCAGTGGTGTGATCAAAGCTCACTCCTAGGCTGACGCAGTCATCCTGGCTTCATAGTTGGGATTACAGGTGTGTGCCACCACACCACACTTTATTCAGTATTTTTAAAGATTATATGAAAGAAAAGCATAGCTTCCACATACAGTTCAGGAGGCAGGGCCCTGAGTGAAATGGGGTATGAGGCTGATGGAAAGTTGACCCTGGCTTTGAGGATCATCTTGCTGGACGACCAGAGCTTGCTTTGCATCTGGAAGAGTCACGTTCCCCCTCCTGGGGAGAGCCTGGAGTCCTGGTCACACCTTCCCAGCTTCTGTCATTAAGATCCTGTGGAGTGTGTGAGCAGCTGGAAGCAAATGTGAAAACAGTCCGCCCAGCTACCATCTCTGCTCCATCACCACGGCACTTCCCTCCCTCACCCCGGTCCTCATCCCAGAAAAACAATATTGATCTTCCCTTTGGAGGGGCCCCTCTTCTTCCTTTTTTTTTTTAAAACCAGTTTTTTTCTCTGAAGCAGTATCAAACATGAGAACAAACCCACCCACACACAAAAATGACCTCTAAATATTTGAAGAACATGTTGGTCTCCGTGAGAGGACTTCTTTGCTTCAGGCTAAACCAAACCAGGTCCTTGTGTGATATTTCCCAAGCCTCTCACTGTCCTGCCAGCCCTCCTTGGAGGTCACCCCTAGGATTGTCAAGGGTCACTTAACAGGCAATGCCTGGAGTCAACACTGGCCCTGCGTTCTGTCCAGAAAGACACACTGGCCTTTCTGCTGAGTCTGCAAAGAGTGTTCAAGGGGCATTTGTGTCCTTAGCTGTCCATGTAGCGTCTCAGCCTGCAGTGTTGGACTCAAACCCAGAGCTGTGTTAAATGAGTAGCTGTTAGATCAGGACTCCCCTCTGCTGCTTGAGCGCTGGCTGGGGCACTAGGTTACTGTTGCTAATCATGCTCAGCCAGCTAGGAGACTCAGATCAGTGCCCATCTGTGTTGTCACCTGCAGGACCCTGGCAGTGAGGTCTGGAGAAGGAAGAGAAGGGGTAAAGAACCCTACGTGGTCTTGCTGGTCATTTCCCATCCTGTTCCTTCTACAGGAACTCCCTCCTTCCACCTCCACTCCCCACGACAGGCAGAAACATCTCTCACTGTTTCTTCTTTTCTCCAAGAATCTTCCCCCCAAATCTTGACATCTCCCGTAGCATATCTGTACCTTTGCTATATCTGTGGGCCTTGTTCTCCCTGGAGGACTCCTTTTGGAAAAGTGAATTCCCCCGATATTAGAGGATTTTATCAAATTGCTGAGTATCCCCCTTCCCTCTCAAAGACCCCATGGCATGCTCAGCTCACAGCAGAGGACATTTCCTCTGCTGCCAGACCCACTGCACTCTGAGGCTGACCATGCCCACCTCATCCCCTCAGCTGTCTCCTCTTTGCTGCTATTACCATGTTCCAAGCAAACTTTGGAGCACCTCCCCCACAGCAGCATGGACTTTGGCAGATTTCCTGGGGACCAGCGACATCCTAACTTACTGTTTGCTTTTCCAAGGCTGATGTTTGCAGGTTTTTTTTTTTTTTTTTTTTTTTTGGAACGAAAGCAGAAATCATCCTGTATCCTTATGCAATTCTTTCGGCAGGCTCCAACAGATAAATAAAGCCCACCACCCTCCATGGGTCTGCCTTTCCCAGCAGAGCACCTGGGTTTGTCCTGAAGCCTCCAGCCACCTGCACACCTGCCAGGACCTCTCTGGGGCAGCCATGAAGTCCCTCGTCCTGCTCCTTTGTCTTGCTCAGCTGTGGGGCTGCCACTCAGCCCCACAAGGCCAAGTGCTGCATTATAGACAACTGAACTGCGATGATCCAGAAACAGAGGAAGCAGCTCTGGCAGCTGTAGACTATATCAATCAAAACCTTCCTTCAGGATACAAACACACCTTGAACCAAATTGATAAAGTAACCGTGTGGCCTCGGGTAAGTGGACCTGCTGTGTATGAGCTGAAATAATTTGTACATGGAGCTCAACCAGGTGCCTCAAAAGATCAGCATCTCCCAGTGTAAGTGAAACCACAGAGGAGTAAATTCTCTGCTTTCCTCCCATGAGTGAGGGAAGGGGTAGGCAGAGGGCAGGAGGAGAGACATTCTGTATGGAAGTCGTGGGTCTCAGAAGGGAGCTGGGTGGGGTGTGGGGTGGTGTGCAGAAGAAAAAAATGCTTCAAATGGTAGTTTGCAGATCACAGATGTAAAGTGCAACTTGCTGGAAAAATTAGGACCCAAGAGACCAGCTCCAAGTTGCCAAGTTACCATTGGCTGAAAATCACTTATCTGCCTTTGGTTTGGTTTCTCTCTGACAAAGACTGAGAATGAATGAAACTAGCATCTGGCAGATGCCTACTATATGCCAGGCCCTTTCACATAGATTACCTCATTTACTCCTTCCCAGTCCCTGCCTCCCAGTGCTGTGTGGTACGTATGTTGTTCTTGTCTTATGCAAGAGGAAACCACAGCTCTGTTGTATCGTTGTTGGTGGTTTTTTTTGTTTTTTTTTTTTGTTTTTTTTTTTTTTTTTTTTTTTTTTTTGCCCAAGATCATATAATTACTAAATATTGAGGCTGGGATTTGATTTCAGATCTGTGTTCCTTCTTCTACACAAACTGCCTCCCAAAGAGAGTTATCCACATCCCAGAGAGAAGTCTTGGCATAAACAGGATTCACCTCCTCACACGCTAGACAGGAAACCCACACAGCCTGAAGCCAGTGACAAGAAAAATCAAGCTGGAAATACACCTTTGGGATCAGTGAAGAGATCTGGAGATGTGGGAAGAAGCTGTCAGTCTACTGCCTGTTTCGAAATTAGATTTTATTTCTGATTAAGGATATTTCTTTCTGCAAATATGTATTACAAGCCTTCCTTGGACAAGAACCAGAGATATTAGGTCGAATCATATAAAACTGCCATTTTTCTATATCAAAAGCAACCAAATATTGGCCATTCTAATGGTTCAACCCAATACAACAGTGAAAAAGGCATAATATGTGCCCACGAGAGTTTACAATCTTAAATTTACAACCTTAAATAAGGCCAACAGGAAGGAAACCTGTACTGACTGAGGACTGCCATGCACCTCACAAAGAGACAGTATTTGAGATCAGGATTGCTCCGGATGGATTTTAAGAGTACTGTAGCCATATTAAAGAATGGTAGTCAGGAGGAAACGCTGATCAACTCAGGGGAAATGAACACGCAACATGCATATCTGAGGGAAAAGGTGATCATGAATGGGCATTGTGATTTTCATTAAAGGCAGAGCTTCAGGGTTGGGTCCCTTGAGAAATCCAGGTGAACCCGATTCCTGTTCACCAGTGCTGGGAACGCTTTCAGGCCGTCACTGCGCATACCTGGACGTCATAAAATGCAGAGCTTCTCTCCGGGAAGGAGATTCTGAGGCTTCAGGTACTAGTGATCCAGGCAGAACCAATATGAGTGGTAAGCAGAGCTGGACTGAGGGGAGAAAAGGCATACTTGCAGCTTCTGGATTTTTCAGGCTTCGAAGACAGGATACAGAAACAGGTGAACCGACAAGAACACCTCCAAAGACTGATGTGTCTACACTAGTGTCTACACTAGTGACAACCGGTATCCTCAAAGGGAGACATGCTCTTCCCCATTATCGCCAGCAGAGGACAGGAGAGAGCAGCCTCGCTGCGTGCCGGCATCGGCGGCACAAGTCAAGGACAACAGCAACAGAAACCTCTAGAGGAAGAGGAAAATGCAGGAAGGAAGGAAAGTAAACAGTGAAAAGGAAGAAAGGAGGAGCGGCAGGGATAGAGAAGGTTTTTTAAAAGACAGTAAGATATTACCCGACTCCACCTTATTTTGTAGCTTGTCTGAGAAAAATCCAAACCTGGATTTTTCTTCACTGTTTGAAGAGTGAAATTTTAAGAATCACAAATAAAGGCCGGGCGCGGTGGCTCACGCCTGTAATCCCCATACTTTGGGAGGCCGAGGCGGGAGGGTCACCTGAGGTCGGGAATTCAAGACCAGTCTGACTAACATGGAGAAAACCCGTGTCTACTTAAAAAAAAAAAAAAAAAAAAAAAAAAAAAAAAAAAAAGCCGGGCACGGTAGCGCGCGCCTGTAAGCCCAGCTACTCGGGCGGCTGAGGCTGGAAAATCGCTAGAACCCGGGAGGCCGAAGTTGACCCCTCCGCCTTGCGAGCATCATCTGGTGCTTGCCTAATCAACAAAGACCAGATAAGCCCTGGTCACTGTCCTCCCCACAGGCCGCTTCAGAGCTAGACCGAGTTGCAGACCGACAGTAAGAATGAGCTTTCGCTCACCTCTCCAAAAGGGTGGTGCGCTCAAGCCCAAAGAGGGCGCACAGCATGGCCCGCGCCACAGATCAGAGGACTGGGCTGCTCACGGCTTCACTCTTTGTCTCCACAGCGGCCCTTCGGAGAGGTGTTTGAGATGGAAATAGACACTCTGGAGACCACCTGCCATGCGCTGGACCCCACCCCTGTGGCAAACTGTAGCGTGAGACAGCTGACGGAGCATGTGAGTACCCTTCTTAGGGTGGCTGTGGGTGGCCCTTTGGCCAGTTCCACGGATTCATCCAGCTTCTCAGCCCACTTCCTTGGCTAGCCTGGGTGCAGTCTCTAAAATTGCCATTTGTGCCCGGGAGCAGTGGCTCATGCCTATAATCCCAGCACTCAGGGAGGCCGAGGCAGGTGGATCACCTGAGGTCAGGAGTTCGAGACCAGCCTGGCCAGCATGGTGAAACCCTGTCTCTACTAAAAATACAAAAATTAGGTAGGCGTGATGGGAGCCACCTGTAAATCCCAGCTATTCGGGAGGCTAAGGCAGGAGAATCGCTTGAACCCGGTAGGTGGAGGTTGCAGTGAGCTAAGATCATGCCATTGCACTCCAGCCTAGGCAACAAGAGCGAATCTCCATCTCAAATAATAATAATAATAAATAAATAAAATTGCCATTTGATGCCACCTGCCCTGGGACTGATTTTTACAAGCATTTAACTTTATTGTTGTATTCCTGAAAGCAGAGAGTGCAATGATTCAGGATCCCCCAGTAAAGGCGATTTTGACAGCTGTGCTTGGAGGAAGCCTTCCCGGGTGAGAAGGGGAAGGCCAGCCATCCTCACGGGGGTTTCTTTCTCCAGGCTGTCGAAGGAGACTGTGACTTCCGGTTGTTGAAACTAAATGGCCAGTTTTCCGTGGTCTATGCAAAATGTGATTCCAGTCCAGGTAGGGATGACTATTCTTATTCTTATTTTTTCCTTATAGAGAAAGTGGGGAAGGGATCAGAATGATTTTCAACTTAAGTATTCTAGCCACTTTGTCGGTGAGGAAACGGGAAGTCAAATTTCCTGGGCTCTGGGATTTTAAAACTGTGTTTTAAGAAGCTACTCTTGTGGTGTGGTAGCTCACGCCTGTAATCCCAGCACTTTGGGAGGCCAAGGCATGTGGATCACCTGAGGTCAGGAGTTCGAGACCAGCCTGGCCAACATGCTGAAACCCCCATCTCTACTAAAAATACAAAAATTAGCTGGGCGTGGTGGTGCTCGCCTGTAGTCCCAGCTACTAGGGAGGCTGAGGCAGGAGAATCGCTTGAACTCTGGAGGCAGAGGTGGCAGTGAGCCGACATTGCGCCATTGCACTCCAGCCCGGGGGACAAAGAGAGACCCTGTCTCAAAAAAATGAAAAGTTTTATTAGAGGTGAAAATTGCCCTGAGATGATAAGGGCTCCTGCAGAAATGTCAGCATGGCACGAGCCGCTTGAAGGTTTAGTAAGAAGTAGAGAAAGTGCCTGAAGCCACGTGGGGCATGCCTCAGCCCTCTGCTGCAGCAGAGCCGGGGCGCAGCCACGGAGAATGGCTGCCCACATCTGGGTTTCCGCTCTCCGAGCAGACTCTGCCGAGGACGTGCGCAAGGTGTGCCAAGACTGCCCCCTGCTGGCCCCGCTGAACGACACCAGGGCGGTACACGCCGCGGATGCTGCCCTGGCCGCTTTCAACGCTCAAAACAATGGCTCCATTTTTCAGCTGGAGGAAATTTCCCGGGTTCAGCTTGTGGTAAAGACAGATTCTTTTGACAGGTTGGGCAGTTCGGTGGCACTTCGGGAATTTACTGTACGTGGTGGAGCGGGAAGGAGGGAAGAACAGTCGCAGGGGCAGTGATGAGAAAGCAAGGTGGGGGGGGAGGTGTTGGGTGGGAAGAATACGTCCTAAGGGGTATGAGGTTCCCGAGTGTCATCAGGACCCTAACACCCTCAGCGCGTCCCCCATGCTGAGCCACTCTAACGTCCAGCAGCCACCGCTGCAGGTAGGCACGTCCCCACTCCCTCAGTTCCAGCTGAAACCAAAGCTCCGCATCATTGGGTAGAGATTCCCACGTCCACCGGCCAGAAGCACTCACTGTAAATTCACTGGGGTCCATTATCACACATCTCAGCTGAATATCTGCCACAGATTCGTAATTAATACTCATAACGGCATGAGCCTACTTACGCTGACAAGCTTATAATGGCAAGATCCTAAAATGCCTTTCGAGTCACTGGAGAAAACATCTCATTGTACTGTGTAGGTGGTTTAGCACGTTTGAATGTGACAGAATTACAAAATGTATTCTAGATATCGGCTACGGCATACTCAGAAATACACTAGTATAGATGGCGATTCTATTTTTTTTTTTTTTTTTTTTTTTTTTTTTTGAGACGGAGTTCCGCTCTTGTTACCCAGGCTGGAGTGCAATGGCGCGATCTCGGCTCACCGCAACCTCCGCCTCCTGGGTTCAGGCAATTCTCCTGCCTCAGCCTCCTGAGTAGCTGGGATTACAGGCACGCGCCACCATGCCCAGCTAATTTTTTGTATTTTTAGTAGAGACGGGGTTTCACCATGTTGACCAGGATGGTCTCGATCTCTCGACCTCGTGATCCACCCGCCTCGGCCTCCCAAAGTGCTGGGATTACAGGCAGATGGCGATTCTATTAATCAGAATATGTGATTCTCAGAACATCCCCATCCCAGACTACACCAAATAACAGATATTTTATTGTGTCCATATGCTCCAACTACTATACCAAAGAAAAGCTCAAGTGACATCTTCCATACTTCCACCTAAATCTTTTCATTTGATCCTGCTCTATGAAACAGATGGAAGACGAATTGCTGTCTTCACTTTCCCACCCTATCTTGGAGTAAACTGAATCTTGGGTCTCAAGTGCAGCCCAAGAGTGAGGGCTGGGGGGAGGCAGGGTTTCCACTCCTATCAGTCTAAAGCTGGCCCTCTGCATCCTGTTTCCTATCTGCAAACTCACCTCCACGTTGATTGATGGGTAAGGGATACCTGCCCCTCCCACAAAGGAAGACACAAGCCCTATCTCTAAAATATAAGCAGTTCAGAGCACAATCCTATAGCAACTGCCCTATGTAAGCCATTCAGGGATATGTCTTCTGGACCCACACGTGGTCTGCATGAATGGTGTTCCCTAAAGGAGGCTGCTTCCTGCTCCCCTTGTCTGCCCTTTTCACTTTAAGTCATGTTTCCTCAAGAGCATTTTCATGTACTCCTCTCAGCCTCTCCCACCTTCTACCTATGTGGAGTTTACAATGTCTGCCCCTGACTGCGTTGCTAAGGAGGCCACGGAGGAAGCCACGTGCAACCCGCTGGCACAAAAGGTGAGTGGGCCAGGACCTTGGGGTGTTACCACTCGGGGCAAAACTGGTTGTGGAACAGAACACCCTTGGGTAGTTTGTATCTTGGGGCTGCAGATGGAGGCTAACAGTGCAAATGCCTGCTCCCTGTGGACTGTGGCAGGCTTTCCGTTAGGGTGTCACCTCGCCCCTTTAAGAGCCGTCTCCAAATCATCTCACTCACCGGAAGCCCATGGAGTTAGGAGAAAGACAGAGACTATTTGCTCATGAAGCCAAGTCATGCCCGGTGCTCGGAGTGTGAAGTGCAGAGTTTCCAGACATATAACTCTGATACAAAAACTTTCAAGTCCTTGAGCTGGTAATGTACATGTCTAGGATTTTAGTCTAAGGAAATCATTGGTGATGTTTGACAGAATATATCTATTAAAATGATTTCTTATAGATCTAAAGAGACCAAAAGAAGACAGATCCGTATGTCCAATAGGAAGGTGTCATTGAATTAAACATGCACATGAGTAAATAGAAAATTGTGCAGATGCTAAGAACTGTGTTTTCAAAGAATAATGAATGATGTGAGAAAATGCTATTGCGGCAAGTGAAAACCACAGGATACAACATCATATAGTTACAATGATCTCAATTTTTAAATCATATTTAATAGGATTTTAAAATAAGAAGCAAGTGCATCAATGTCAACAGTCGTTCTTACAGGTCACCACCAGAAAGGGATTATGGGTAATCTCTCTCAATTTCAAAGTGTTTCTGTATTTCCATGTTATATACAGCAGGCGTCCCCAAACTTTTTACACAGGGGGCCAGTTCACTGTCCCTCAGACCGTTGGAGGGCCGCCACATACTGTGCTCCTCTCACTGACCACCAATGAAAGAGGTGCCCCTTCCTGAAGTGCGGCGGGGGGCCGGATAAATGGCCTCGGGGGGCCGCATGCGGCCCGCGGGCCGTAGTTTAGGGACACCTGATATACAGTATTATATGCCTTCCACAAGCAGAAACTAACTTTAAGAAAAATGGTTTTTAAAACTAATTTAAGAGTTTTGTTTTGTTTTGTTTTGTTTTGCCTTGATATATTGGAGTGTCAATGAAATCGGAGGGGTAATCCATTTTTTAAATCAATTAAAATTACTCCTCTCCCTCTGTGGGCAGCAATATGGCTTCTGTAAGGCAACACTCACTGAGAAGCTTAACAGAGAAGAGGTTGCAGTGACCTGCACGGTGTTCCAATCACAGGTAACAGCTCCATGAATATTCTTGCCTGGGCCTTCAGAATACAATGACCCCTTCACATTTATGCGGTGCAGTAGTGATTACAGGACATTTGCTCTCCTGTGCTTCTGAACCTCACAATATGAAACAACACTGGGGTATGTGGAATCACCAACAAAGGGAAGGATATTTTAGCTATTCCTTTCCCTCCCATCAACTAGTGACTACAGGGCAGAACTGTCTTACTGTGTAGTTGACAAGGCCATCTTTTCATTTGTGGGAGGTGGGAGTGGTTTTCTGAGTTGCAGAGACCTGGTGGCCAGATCTACCTGGCAGCTCCCTGTCGCTGCCACTTCAGCTGACAAAGAGGGTGGCAGTGCTGGCAAGGGTAAGCCATAGATGGGATGCTTTTACTCATGGGGTATGTAAGTCCACCATCACCAAGACAATCCTGGTGAGACTGGGGCCACCCCCTCCTTGTAACCTTGATGACAATCCCTTGTACCTCGCTAGGTTCTTTCTTGCCAGACACTTTGTAAATAAAAAATGTATAATGTGAGGAAATTGGGTATGAGTGCCACCTGGACCTGTGGGTGGTCTTGCCTGGGAGGAGAAAGCAAACTAACTGAAGGAAATGGTCCTCTTTCCAGCCCGTGGCCCCACAGCCCCAGCCAGAAGGTGCTGAGGCGGCAGGCCTCTCCCTAGACGTACTTCCACCCCTTTCATGTGGCGAAGCTGCTAGCCCTCAAGCTAGCCCACCTTTTAGGTTGGAACATCCCCTAGTACGCTCGTTGCACCCAGCGCACTACGACCTTCGCCACATCTTTATGGGTGTAGCTTCAATGGAGTCAGCCTCGGGAGAAGCGGGGCACCTCCGGAAAACACGCGCAGTTGGTGCTGCTGCTGGGCCAGCGGTTCCTCTGTGTCCAGGGAGGATCAGACACTTCAAGGTCTAGGATAGACATGGCAGCGAGGAGGAGGTCTGGCACAGAAAATGGAGCCACCATGTTGTCCGAGCCTGGGCATGGGTGGGGGCCTTGTCTGCTGGCCACACAAGTGTCACGTGTGATCTACATTAATATCAAGTCTTGAATCCCTACTTTGCGTCATCACAGGACAGAAGCAGAGGGGGTGGTGGCTGTGTTTGACAGAAGGCATTAGGTTGACAACTTGTCATGATTTTGATGGTAAGCCACCATTATTGTGTTCTCTGCCTCTGGTTGACCTGACAGAAACCACTAGAACTGTGACTTTGAAAGACGCTCTTTCTAAGCTTATATGTACCTGTTAATAAAAGTGCCTGATAAGACCTTCCTTAATAAAGAAGGTTCTAAGCTGAATGTGGTCATGCTTATTGCCGACCTGATCCCAGTTCCGCTCACGTGCACAGTCTATTATCCCAACAACCACACAGTGTCCTTAATCAAAATCAAAGTGCAAATAGAGTCAACAGAGAACAAAAATCTGCTGTATTTTTTACAGGAAAAATTGAGATTAGGATCTTCCTACAACCCATAAGATATGACTATTTCTTTTCCTGTTTTCTTTTCTTTTCTTTCTTTATTTATGTTTTTTTTAGTCCTGCTCTGTCGCCAGGCTGGAGTGCAGTGGCACGATCTTGGCTCATTTTAACCTCTGCCTCTCAGGTTCAAGCAATTCTCCTGCCTCAGCTCCTGAGTAGCTGGGACTGCAGGTGTGCACCACCACACCTGGCTAATATTTTGTATTATAGTAGAGACGGGGTTTCACCAGGTTGGCCAGGGTGCTCTCTATCTCCTGACCTTGTGATTTGCCCACCTCAGCCTCCCAAAGTGCTGGGATTACAGATGTGAGCCACCACACCTGGCCAAGATATGACTATTTCTTTATTAGAAAATAATTCTTCTCATTTTATAAGAAAGAGAAAACGTTGGTAAAGGTGGGCCAAGCTCCTGAACTTTATACAGAATAAACTATCCATTGGTTTTCTCCAGTACCGAGGTAAGGAGGGATTGGTAATTAAACAAGATCCTCACTTTACATCTGTTGTTATGTTTAAAATACATGTTGAGTGTACTGTATACACTTCATTTTACAATCCAGGATTGTAAAAATAGATAGATTTTAGCCAGTCTATTTTAAGGACCCAAGTTAAAACTATGGTTTATAGTATAATTAGATATGATTACCTGGATAGGTGAATCCCGTGGACATTTGTGGACACTGTCCAAGTGCTCAGCTAGCATATGGGAATAAACACTCCCCATTTTAGAATGGTGCCTGGGAAATTTCAAGTTTTGTCCTTCAGCATTAAGTCATTCTGATCGACCTCAGTGCTGGGCCCTTTCAGGTGGAATTTTAGAGGGTAGGACTGACACCCAGTTGAGTGACTTCACTTTGAACCAAGGAGAATGAATCAAGTGTTGACACTCACCTTATCACTTGTGCCTAGAGGTTTTGCCAATATTCCAGTAACAAGAAGGAAAGGCCAGAAAGGTGAGAAAACCACTAGGTGTCATGGAAGTCAGAGAAGAGGGTATGGGCAGCTATCCTGTTCTGTAGGAAGAGCAGTAAGGGTGACTGACTCTGAGGTCATAGTGATCATGGGCAGGTGCAGTTGCTCTAGGAGCATCCTGGTTGTCAAGAGTTTACGGGTGTTGTTGCTGTAGGGAGAGTGGAGAGTGGGCTGTTGCTGGGCAAGAGTAGCCACAGGATAGAAAGTGACCAGAGCTTTCTAGAGAAAAGGTCAGCATGAGTTGGTCTAAAGTGGCGGGCAGTGGACATGATAAAAAGAGGATATAATTTGGAGGTAGAAGTCCCACGACCTGCTGATGAATTTAATGTGGGAGTAAGAAAGGGATGAAGGACAATGATCCCTGGATTTGTGGCTTTGTTAACTGGATAGATGAGGAGGGTGGCCATTTACAGAGGCAGTGAATTCTAGTTTGTTTCATTTGCATTACCTCAGCTTCCCTCCTCTCCAACTTAAAATTTGTGCAGGTGATTTTTCTATGTCTGGCTAACTTAGGCCTTGATCTCACGTCTCTCAAGGAAGCAGTGAAGTCAGATGGACCTGCAAAACCCGAGCCAAGCTGCTTCACCTTTCGCTTCTTGCTGCCCTCATTCTACAACCAGACATAGATAACAGCTGATGTACTGGTGTCGGGAGGACTAAATGAGATGCTACAGGTTTATGCATGACCCCTTCTTGGCACATTCTAGGTTCTCAGAAAGTGCCCTCCCTTTCTGCTGCTGCTCCTCATCCTCTGAATTTGGTGGCCTCAGAAGATTATGTTCTTGGCCTTTTTTAAAATCTGTACTCTGCTTGGCAAGTTTATCCTCTCTCATGATTTAAACTGTCATTCTTACCCAGACAACTGCAACTTAATAGCTCCAGATTGGACCTCTTTCTTGAATTCTAACACTGTATTTCCAAATAATATCTTCAGGATTTCCTCACCACAATTACCTAAAACAGTTTCCTATGTGACTTGTTTCCTCTAAGTGATGCATACCTGGAGACAGCATTATTCAAAACGTGAATTATTTTAGAATTACTTCTTCCCAATAGTATCAGAGAGAATATGTTTTAGAGCTGTTAAATATATCGCCCTTATAGCAGATTTTTTGTATTAATACTACTCTGTACTTTCTTAACATTATTTTTATTTTGCAGAGTGTTCTCTCGTAAATTAATAGCACTAAATATGTCTCATTTATTTGTTTTCTTAGTGGATTGTAATCATGTCTAACTCATGTTTCAAAGTTACTGGATTTCAGTTGTGTTGTTTCATACTTGTGCCACTACTACCAATTAAGAATATTTTGGTAGCTGTTAAGATAATATAGAAATTGGCCAGGTGCGGTGGCTTATGCCTATAATCTCAGCACTTTGGGAGGCCAAGGCAGGTGGATCATCTGAGGTCAGGAGTTCGAGACCAGCCTGACCAACATGGTGAAACACCATCTCTACTAAAAATACAAAAATTATCTGGGCATGGTAGTGGGCGCCTATAATCCCAGCTACACAGAAGGCTGAGGCAGGAGAATTGCTTGAACACGAGAGGTGGAGGTTGCAGTGAGCCAAGATCATGCCATCGCACTCCAGCCTGGACAACAGAGCAAGACTCCATCTCAAAAAAAAAAAAAAAGGAAAAAGATTGTACAAAAATTTACAACTCTAATAACACCAAGCATTAGAAGAATAAAATAGCAATAATCAAAGTTACTCCTCAAAATTTTGTTGCACATGAAAAAGTGTCGTTCCCATGATATTGACAAAAGGTGATGATTATTTCTCTTTCATGGAATAGTCATATGGCAATGCTGTAAATACGACTCATACTGTGCTTGCTTTAAAAATATGCAATCTCAGCTAGACACGGTGGCTGGCATGGTGGCTCATGCTTATAATCCCAGCACTTGGGAAGCCGAGGTGGGTGAATCACTTGAGCCCAGGAGTTTGAGAGCAGCCAGGACAACGTGGCAAAGTCCAGTCTCCACAAAATATACAAAAATTAGCCAGGCTTGGCGGCATGCACCTGTGGTCCCAGTTATTGGGGAGACAGAGGTGGAAGGATCACCTGAGCCCAGGAGGTCAGGGCTGCAGTGAGTTGAGATTGTACCACTGCCACTACACTCCAGCCTGGGACACAGAGTAAGACCCTGCCTAAAATTAAAAAAAAAAAAAAAAAAAGCAATCTTTGGCTGATTTTTTAAATGTGTAAGATTTAAATTGTTTCAAAATGTAAATTATGTATTTTTAATCTTTAAGATTTAAAGCAAGAAAATGTAACCTATGTGACATGGCAGTCAACGTCAATTTCCCAAATATTCACTTTTATAAAATATCACTGGTGCTAGCATATACCACTCTCAACACCTGTAGCCCTTTCCCCACCCCCCAACTAGACCCAAAAGTCTCAATAGGAATATACTGCCTTGCTAGCATTCTTATCACTGTGTGTGTGTGTGTGTGTGTGTGTGTGTGTGTGTGTGTGTGTGTTGAGCATTCAGCAGTTGATGAATTCAACACTCCTTTCATATGGTCTGCCAAGGCTAAGAATGTTCATAATGTTCATCACAGCACTATTTGAAAGAAAGTAGATTATAAACAATATAAATTTTCTGTACTAGTAGGCTGGCTAATGAAATAACATTATGTTCACTCCATGGACTACTTTGCAGAAATTTAAAATTATGCTATAAAAAGTAACAATTTATGTAGAAATACATTTATAACATATTTTGAAATGAAAAAAGTGGGTTTTAAAGTGGTATTATTCTGGTTTTCTAAAAAAATGTATATATCAATATATACATACAGACAGGAATAAAAAATTACCAAGTAATAACAGGAAGCAAAACTAAAATACTAACAGTGATTATATCTGAATTAAGGAATACTGAGGAGCTGCTTTTCCTTGTTGTACTAATACTTTTTCTTATTTCCCAAACTTTCCACATGCTCAAGTTTTATTTTCATAGAAAGATATTTTTATTTTGTTTGTCTAGAATAGGGGTTAGAAAACTTTTTAGTGGCTGGGCATGGTGGCTCACGCCTGTAATCCCAGCACTTTGGGAGGCTGAGGTGGGCAGATCATGAGGCCAGGCATTTGAGACCAGTCTGACCAACATGGGGAAACCCCATCTTGACTAAAAATACAAAAATTAGCCGGGCATGGTGGCAGGTGCCTGTAATCCCAGCTACTCAGGAGGCTGAGGCAGGATAGTCACTTGAACCTGGGAGGCGGAGATTGCAGTGAGCCGAGATTGTGCCACTGCACTCCAGCCTGGGTGACAGAGCAAGTCTCTGTCTCAAAAACAACAACAACAACAACAACAAAAACTTTTTAGTGAAGGGCCAGGTAGTAAATATCTTTGATGTTACGGACCAGGCATTCTCTATTTCAATGCAACTCTGCTATTTTAGGAGGAAAGCAGCCATAGCTAATATATAAATGAATAGGCATGGCTGTGTTCCAGTACAACTTTTATTGCAATATGAGCAGTGAGCTGAATTTGGCCTTCGGTTATAGTTTGCCACTGTGGCCTAGTACAGTGGAAGTAAGGAGAAATTGAGTTGGCGGGGGAATGGCAGTCAAAGAATAGATCAGTTTCATGTGGAGTTAGGTGCTAGTCTCTGATGTCAATCCGGTCAAGCAAGAAAGAAGCAAGGGTGTTGTCTGTACGGAAGATGAATCCATGTGAATAATGACAAGCTTGAGGGTGGAGGGCAGGAGAATAAGCCAGGAGACAAAAATATAAGCGACACAGAGAGGCCAGTAAGTCAGAAGATGGCAGGAACAGGAAGAGGAAAGTGTCTACAAGCTAGGTGGCATGGTCCCCACAGAAAAAGGGTTTTATGCAAGCACAGAGGACTAACATCCTGGATAAAACACTGGGAAATGGGGAGGATGCCAGTGTTCCTAAACATAGGCCTCCATTCCAGAGTTCTTCTGGAGAAGCTGTGCTTGAGTGAAAGTGAGACTCAAGTTGAGCCCAGAAGATGGCACAGTTAACAGGGCAGGTAGCCTTTTATTTACTATGGAATGGAAATTTCAGAATGCAGGTGGAAGGATTTGGGCAAAGGAGGCATACCTGATGGCACAGCAAGTCGAGAAAGAGGAAGAAGAAAGGGAAAAGAGATGAGAGTGCCTAGAAAGGACAGACACCAAAAAGGGTTCTATTTGGGGCATATCAAGCTTTCAGGAGCTAGGGTCCAGAATGAGCAGGCAGCAGCCTGCCTTGATTGTAGTTTGATGATTCTGGTCAAGACTAGGCCATGGGATCAATGAACTCTCAGGCCCTCAATACAGGAAACAATGGTAATCTCTGGAGGATGGGAGGCCTTTTCCTAACTGGATAGCTTTGGATGACATCTCATCCAAAGCCCATGCATGGCTATGTTTTCTTTGGTCTCCATTGAGACACAAGCCATGGATATAAGTGGATTGGGTAATAATGTTTTTATCGTCTCTATCTCACCCTCCATGGCACCTCCATAGTGCCTAGTCCTGACTTTTCAGCTAGTCTTGACTTTTTCACTTCATTACCTCTTGGTACACTGCCTGAAGGAAGAACTCAACAAGGCTTTACAAAATCGTCCCCTTCTCTATCCTATTTCCTTTAAATATCATGCTCTAACCAGGTAAAATCAATTACTAGATCTTACTTGAACAAACCCTGGGATTTCTTGTCTCTCTGTGACTGCATATTGCTCCCTGTGTGTACTGCCTCTTGCCCTGTTCCCCAAAACCATATGTCTAAACGCTATTTCCGCACCCACCTCAAAAACCCTCTTCTTCAGAAGCCTTCCCCGAGCCCTAACTAGGAAAACCTCAGCTTTTTCTGGACCTATTTTATGGGACAGAGCTCTTTCTGATGTGTTTTGTGTTTTTTAGTATACATGTGGCAGCCTGTCTGATCCATTTTAATTCTCTCCTCCCCTGCCTCAGCCACCTTCAACACGCCTGCTGATGGCCCACCTATCCAACATCTGCAGCTCTTCCCATCTTGCCTTCCCTACCTCCACACCATTTCTGCCACCCCCAGTTCCCACAGTCACACCATCATGGTGTAGTGGTCCTCTTCCTGGATGGCAAACCTCGCCCTGCCCTCACTCTGCCCTCACTCTGCTCTCAGCTGCCTTTTATCCACCTCTGACTCACTCTTGATGAGCTTCACTGAGAACATCAATCCCTCTGTCTCTCTGTTTGTTCAGGGTGTCAGACACTTCCTTGCTTTACTTCCTTGTCTTCAGGCCCCAACCCCACAATGATCATTTCAAAGATATTCACGTAAGCACCCTCTGTGGATCTTAACCTTCGGTCCTCCGGACCACATGCCTTATCAGGGCCCAAGTCCAGCTGGACTTTCTCTCTGTCCTGTTTCCATCCTGAGGGCCCCACTGAAGGGCTTGGCTCTTGATGCCCTGACAAAAGTTGCTCTCCATCCTCAGACAGGGTCACCGCAGCTCGCCACCGCTATCCTCGTCTCTTCATGACTTCATTTCCCACTCCCCACAATGACTCGTCTACATATTTACCCCTCTCAAATCCTAATCATACCTCCACATCTCAACTCTCAACAGTTGAATCTCCCAGCTTTCAAAGAAAATCAAAGCTATTAGGTAAGAATTCCCTCCACTATATCTCTGAAGTCACCCACTGTCACCTCCTTCTGTCCGGCTCAGAGGAAGTATCTTCCTCCTCTCTTAGGCTACTCCCCCAACCCTCACCTTCCCTGATCACTTCACCCTTCCCAGCATCCCTTCCACCTACATCAGCACCACGCTTTCTGCTGACCACACTTTCAGATGACACCCATGCTAAATGATCTCTCCCCCATGACCCTACATTCCTCTCAAGCCATTTCCCTATCTTTCCCCTTTGTTTTACTACCAAACTTCCTTTTAAAAAAAAACATTTATTTCTGTATTTCCTGTATCTGAATGTTGGCCTACCTTCCTAGGTAGGGGAAGTTCTCCTGGTTAATATCCTGAAGAGTGTTTTCCAGCTTGGATTCATTCATCCTGTGATCTTCCGGTACACCTGTCAGGCGTAGAGTAGGTCTTAATTTCTAAACGCTATGTGTTTACTAAAAAAATTAGGGAAAACCCTGAGAAGTTGAAGGAGTGAAAATAAATGCCTCCCACGATCTCATATCTCAAACACCATTAACCCTTTCCTGTATTGCGTTACTTTCCTTCTGCCTCCCACCTCCACCGCTGCGCAGGGGTGCCTTACGAAACACAGCCCAGCATCATGGCAGTGTCATTTCAACTGTCTGTCCTGCCTTGCAACTTAACATGATAACATAAACATTTTCTATACTACTGTGTAGGCCTCATAAACATCATTTTTGATGGCTAATTGGTATTCAGCAAGTGTAGCCAAATCCAAGCTAATACCACTTGCTGAACAGCATCCAGTAAGCCAAGAGACAAAGCACTGGGGCAAGGAAAGCAACTTTATTCGGAGAGCAGTATTGATTCTTTCTTTATTCTTCCCAGCAAACTGAGAAGACGGGCAGACTCGTGTCCTAAAAAAGCCATCTTAGCCGGGCGCGGTGGCTCACGCCTGTAATCCCAGCACTTTGGGAGGCCGAGGCGGGTGGATCACGAGGTCAAGAGATCGAGACCATCCTGGTCAACATGGCGAAACCCCGTCTCTGCTAAAAATACAAAAAAATTAGCTGGGCATGGTGGCGCGTGCCTGTAATCCCAGCTACTCAGGAGGCTGAGGCAGGAGAATTGCCTGAACCCAGGAGGTGGAGGTTGCGGTGAGCCGAGACCGTGCCATTGCACTCCAGCCTGGGTAACAAGAGCGAAACTCCGTCTCGGGAAAAAAAAAAAAGCCATCTTAAGTTAGTATGCATTTCAGGCTCCTTTTATGTTAGAGAAAGGGAGAAAAGAGAGAGGGTTAAGGTGAAGAAATATCCAATGATCACAGGCACCTGAGTGGCAGCAAGGGTCTGAGGAGGTGAAACTTCTTTGTCCTTGGCCAGGTCACAGTGCTCTTATAAATCTTTAACATAAATAACATTGTTACTTGTGTGTACACCCTTCTTAGCTCCTTGGAAGTTAGTTTGGGGAAGAGACTATTACCATGCTTGCTTTAAAGTTAAACGGTAGGCCGGGCATGGTAGCTCATGCCCGTAATCCCAGCACTTTGTGAGGCCAAGGCAGGTGAATCACCTGAGGCCAGGAGTTCAAGACCAGCCTGGCCAACATGGTGAAACTCTGTCTCTACTAAAAATACAAAAATTAGCCAGGTGTGGTGGCGGGTGCCTTTAATCCTAGCTACATGGGAGGCTGAGGCAGGAGAATCTCTTGAACCCAGGAGGCGGAGTTTGCAGGGAACGGAGATCGCACCATTGCACTCCAGCCTTGGTGACAAGAAGGAAATTCCGTCTTAAAAAAAAAAAGAAAAGTTAAACTGCAAACTAAATGCCTCCCATAGTTTGTGTGGCCTATGTGCAGAGATAAACAAAAGCAGTTAACTTAAAAGATATCATTTTGGGGGGAGTTGCAGGGAGACTGGGAGAAAAATGGAGTTGGTCATGCTAAGCCTCCTTTTCACTGTTACATAAATAGAAGTTTACTTAGCCATTCTCCTGTTGTTGGACATTCAGATGGACACTTTTTCATGGGTGTAAATGACATACCAATAAATATTATTATGCATAAAAGCTTTCCTGTATGTGTGAATACTTTCAAAGGTAGAGTCTCAGAAATAGAACTAGCACTCCAAAATAATGTGAATATCTTACAACTCTTGACATGTATTGTCAAAGTGCTTTACAAACAGATTTTGCCAATCTACACTTCCAAAATCTGAGTGTGCCCATCTCACTCAACCTTTGCTATTACCTGGCCTTATCATTTCTCTCCCCGCAAAATACCAACTTATAACTGCCTTAGTTACTAAAAGATAACTTACTATCTCTTCGTCACATCTCAATCCATCACACTTTGGTTCATATTCATACCACTGTAGTAAGATTTCTCTGGGAAAGGTCATTGTTGACCTTCTTATTGTCAAAACCATTGACCCAACGATTTGTTTTTCCTTGTTATGCTACTTCATCTCTCTGCAATGTTTGTTGTTATTGCCTACCTCCTACTTGGAACTCTTTCTGTCTCCATCTCCTCCAGCTGCCTCTAAAATGCTGGGGTTCCTGAGATTTTCACCTTTTCTCTTGTCACTTTATTTTGTATTTATTTTGAGACAGAGTCTCACTCTGTAGTGCAGACTGGGGTGTAGTGGCGTGATCTTGGTTCACTGCAACCTCTGCCTCCAGGGTCTGGTTAAGCATTTCTCCTGCCTCAGCCTCATGCACCACCATGCCTAATTTTTGCATTTTTAGTAGAGATGTGGTTTCACCATGTTGCAGGCTGGTCTTGAACTCCTGACCTCGTGATCCACCTGCCTCGGCCTCCCAAAGTGCTGGGATTACAGGCATGAGCACCACGCCCAGTGTTCTCCTCGCTTTCTATGCTCCCATTGGTAATCTTATCCACTGTTGTAATTTCAGTTTACTCAGTGGCCTTGGTCTTATTCCACAAATGTGTCTTTCTGCTGTATTTATAATCTCCCCTCGAACGGTCCTACACCCTCATCATATAAACATGCTTAAGTTTCTTCTATTTATTGTATTTTTTGGCTGGGCACGGTGGCTCTAAACAATGGTCTACGGTGGCTCACACCTGTAATCCCAGCACTTTGGGAAGCTGAGGTGGGTGGATCACCTGAGGTCAGGAGATCGAGACCAACCTGACCAACATGGTAAAACCCCATCTCTACTAAAAATACAAAAATTAGCTGGGCGTGGTGGTAGGTGCCTATAATCTCAGCTACTTGGGAGGCAGGAAAATCACTTGAACTTGGGAGGCTGAGGTTGCAGTGAGTGGAGATAGCACCACTGAACTTCAGCCTGGACTTCAGACCCAGACTCTGCCTCAAACAAACAAACAAACAAACAAAAAACAAAAACAAAAAAAACAATGGCCCATACTTGCTCATCTCTACTTCCTGAATTCCCATTCATTTTTTTCCCACTGTAATCTGGCTTCTATCCCCGCTACTCCTCTGAAACTGCTACCAACAAAGATCGGGGGGAACTTCTGGGTAAATGGATACCAGAAGTTATGAATAAAATGGTAAAATGGATACATGTTTAGACCTCTTTTATTCAAGCTCTCCATGGCATCTGACCCTCTGACCATGCCTTTCCTTTTTGAATACAATCCTTCCTGGTCCATGGAGCCTGTCTTTCTCCTCTGCAGCCTTTCAATCTCAGACTCCTTTTCTTTTAGCTCATCTTCCTCTGCTTACTCCTTAAATATTAGTTTTCCCAGAGCTCCACCTCATTCTCATCTCATTGCCTTACCTGCTCTCCCAGAATGAGCTCATCCACTCCCAAGATTTTAGCCTCAATCTCTAGCTGATGATGATCTTACTCATCCCCTTTAAGCCTTGGGTCCATACATCCAACACATATTATGAGTGTCCACTTAGTGATTGCTCAGATTTTCAAATTTAACAGCCTGAAACTCAGGTCCCTGTCCCCTCTCTGTTCCATATCTGCTCTATTCCTGTAATGGTAACTCAACTCTTTGACTCGGTCAAATAACCTGAAAACTCTGGAGTCATTCTTGATCCCTCCCTCTTCCTTGCTGCCATATTTCATGAGTCACCAGGTCTTGATTTCCTACATTCTCATTATATCTCAGATCCAGTCCTTCCTCTCTGTTTCCACCGTCACTTCCATTTCTTCAGCAGTGTCTCCTCTGACAGGCTTTTCTCATTCACAACTGTACCACTCAGAATTCAGATTTATTATAGGGAATTGGCTGATGCAATTGTGTGGGCTGAATAAACAGTCCCTATAAGGCTATCTCCGTATTTGATGCTGTAGCCTAAAGTCCACAGGGCAGGCATTCAGAAAGAGAAGATGGTTATGAAGTAGGAGGAATTGACAGCAGATTGGAACCCACAACCATGAGCTGAGACCCTGCAAGGATGCTTCGACACACACGCCTGTTTTTGTTGCCCATGGCGTTGATGAGGGTATCCTGCAGAAGCTGGGGCCTTTCATCGCTGCTACCTGGGATGATCTTTCTGAGAACCAAGTCCTTAAAACCTTCAGTGATTCCCCAGTACTTTTAGTATCCTATGCAAATCATTACAACACAGAAGACTTTCAGGCTTTTAACTGACTACCACTCTGGCTTTATATCTTGTCATTCCCTTGACATGCCTCTTCTCACCTCTTCCCCTCTACTTTCTAATTCTCTTTCTCTCTCTCTCTGTCTCTCTCTCTCTCTCTCACACACACACACACACACGCACACATGTACACATACACACATGCACGTGCACACACACACACACATAATCTCAAGCCATAAAGAATTACAGTAGAAAAAAATTTACCCATAATTTTGGGAGCCTGGTTTATTCAAAATTAACTAACTTAACTCCAGAAAAGAACACTTGAAGAATTATGTTGCTACCTGCTAAAACATAAAGAAGGCAAGAATTGTCGCAAATTTTGTGCTACAAGCCAGGTTTCTCAAATATCATGTGAGATTTCATTTTAAAGAGTGTTGCCCTGTTCTCATCCTGTTGTCCTCCCTGTTGTCACTGACCAGCCCTTGGCAGCCCTGTGGTGTCTGTTATCTTCCATTGGAGCAAAGGATTCTTCAACTGTTACAATGCAGAAGATTGAAAACTACGCACTTATTTATTTATTATTTTTTTGAGACAGGGTCTCACTCTGTCACCAGGCCGGAGTGCAGTGGCACAATCATGGCTCACTACAGCCTTGACATCCTATCCTGGCTCAAGTGATCCTCTTGCCTCAACCTCCCTAGTAGCTGGGACTACAGGTGCATGCCATCATGCCTTGCCAATTTTTAATTTTTTTTTTTTTAAGAGATGGAGTCTTGCTATTTTGCCCAGGCTGACCTCAAACTCCTGGGCTCAAACAATCCTCCCAACTCAGCCTCACAAAGTGCTGGGATTACCAGCATGTGCTACTGTGCCTAGCTAGCTTTTTAATTTTTTATCGCCAACATCTAGCATAGAGCAGTTACTTCACTCACTAGAGAGTAACTTACATTACTTGAAAGAAGGAACTTTCTTCTTACCCCTTAAAGTCCTCATCCATCAGTCCTTGGAGGAGCCCAGAAAGTCAAGCTTCATAACCTCTCTTTGCTTTTTTTTTTTCGACAGTCTCACTCTGTTGTCCAGGCCGAAGTATAGTGGTACAATCTCAGCTCACTGCAACCTCTGCCTAACGAGTTCAAGTGATTTTCCTGCCCCAGTCTCCCGAGTTGCTGGGACTACAGCTATGCACCACCATGCCTGGCTAATTTTTGTATTTTTAGTAGAGATGGGGTTTCAGCCTATTGGCTGGGCTGGTTTCAAACTCCTGACCTCGTGATCCACCACCTTGGCCTCCCAAAGTGCTGGGATTATAGGCATGAGCCACTGCACCCCGTCTCTCTGCCATTTCAAGATAGGCTTTTGTTTACTGTGCTTGGGACATTCAAAGGAAGATCATTTCCTAATGCTTTATACACTGCTGGTGTGAATGCTATTGTTATAATATTTCTGGAGAGCAATATGGCAAATTATTATAATTATAATTATTATTTTATTTTTTTCTTTTTTGAGACAATGTCTTGCTCTATCACCCAGGACGGGGTGTAGTAGCACAATGATAGCTCACTAAGTGCTTGAACTCCTGGGCTCAGATGATTCTCCCACCTCAGCCTCTGAGTAACTGGGAGCACAGATGCATGCCATCAAGCCCAGCTAATTTTTAAATCATTTTTTATAGAAATGGGGTCTTGCTGTGTTGCCCAGGCTGGTCTTAAACTCCTGGCCTCAAGCAATCCACCCACCTTGGGCTCCTAAAGCACTGGCATGAGCCATTGTGCCAGGCCTAATGTGGCTTTAACATTAAGAATTGCCCTTGACCCAGTAATTCCATTTTTAGGCATTTGTATTAAGAAAATAATCAAGGATGTGAACAAAGATTTACCCATAAGAATGTTAATTGCAACATCATTTATAATAGAAGAAAATTGGAAACATTCTGCACGTCTATCAAAGATAACTGGCTTGAAAAACTGACTCACCTGTCAACAGGCTATTATGTAATAATTAAAAATTAAATTGCAGAAGTGGGTTTTTTATATGTCAAGATGCTCATGATCTATTGTCGGATTTTAAAAGCAAGTTACCATACAGTAAGTATACTACTACAGTATTTTTGTATAAAAATCCATGTGATATATGCATAGAAGAAGGACATTCCTCAACTATTAACCATGTAGTCAAATATTTTTATCTTTTTCTTTTTCTGAGATGGAGTCTCGTTCTACTGCCCAGGCTGGAGTGTAGTGGCGCAATCTCGGCTCATCACAACCTCTGCCTCCCTGGCTCAAGTGATTTTCCTGCCTCAGCCTCCCGAGTGGCTGGGACTGCAGGTGTGCACCACCATACCCAGCTAATTTTTAGTAGAGACGGGGTTTCACTATGTTGGCCAGGCTGGTCTTGAACTCCTGACCTTGTGATCCGACTGCCTTGGCCTCCCAAACTGCTGGTATTACAGGCATGAGCCACTGTGCCTGATCTGCTTTTTATTTTTCTATAAAGCACATATCACTTTGGCAATATTCTTCTAATGAGAAAAGAGTTTAACTTGTAGTGAGTTCTCCAAGCCCTCCACTCAGCTGCATTCGTAGTCATAAACACTTTTGGACCAAAAGAAAGAAGAAAACAATGACCAATTACTAAGACTTACTATTGGGTGGGCATATATCATATACATGAACTCATTTAGTCCTGTAAATATGCATCTTGTCTCCATTTTTACTGAAGGAAAAACTGAGTGCCAGAGAAAATAAATGGTAGCTATGCCTGAAGTCACACAGCTAGTGACAGATGGCATCAAGCAGGTCTATGCAACCATAAGCTCCAGCCCTTTCTACTGCAGCACACAGCAGAGGCCTCTCCTGAGAGCACCCACCTCTGAGGCCATGGTTGGCACTAAGAAGGGTGAAAACAAATAAATTCTCAGGGTCATTGTCCTCTGATGTAAGCCCACCAGAGGCCAGGGATCCTTGCATTAGCAGAAGTTGGGCTGAAGCTGCGGGGGTGTAGATTGGCTTGTAGTTAATGGATAACAATGTATTTGCCTGAGTATTGACCCATGATGAACAAGAACAACCAATATCATGCACTCACTGAAAACACAAGGCCAGAGAGTCTTGGGCTCAACTCCTGGCTGGGTGTGTGATCTTAGGTGAGTAATTCAATTTTTCAGGATTTTGATTACGTTATTTCAGTAGGGTTTGGCCTAGTGACTTTCCAGGGACTCTTCAATCTCTAACGCTTTATGATTCTTTGATGAGTTGCAGATACCATGCAGTTTTCTCTTTGTTCCTAAATATCTCAGGGTCTAACTTTCTCTTACATAATCACCGTATAGTCATCCAATTCACAGAATTTAACATGTACCCATTATTATATAATTTGCACTCCATATGTAAAATCTGCCAACTGTCCCATGGTATTCTTTAGAGGAATTTTTCCTTCTTATCTCAAGATCCAATCCAGGATCAAACTGATTGCATGTTGCATTTGGTTATGAAGTCTCTTCAGTCTCCTTTAATCTAGGACAGTTCTTGAGCCTTTATCTCTCGTGAATTGACATCTTGGAAGAGTACAGCTAGTTGTCTTGCAGAATACCCTTTAGTTGGGTTTGTCTCGTCTTTCCTCATTGTCAGTTTAGGTTACCTGTCCCTCTTGAATACCATAAAAGCGAGGTTGTATCCTTCGCAGTGCATCGCATCAAGAAACACATGGTGTCTATCTGGCTTGTTATTGGGGATATTTATTTTGATCATTTGGTTAAGGTGATGACTTCCAGGTTCCTTTGGTATATAATTAAAATTTCTCCCTTTACAGTTATTAAGTAATCTATGAGGAGATACTCAGAGACTAGGTAGATAACCTCTCCCATTTCAAATTTTTACTCCATAGTTTTAACATACATTGGTGATTCTTGCCTGGATTTGTTATTACAATGATGACTGCAAAATGGTGATTTTCTAACTATCATCTCTTCTATATTTAGCAACTGGCATTTTATTGTAAGCAAAATGTTTTCTTTCTTTCTTATTCAGTTGGTATCAGTATGGACCCATGGTTCACTATTTTGTTCAGTGTATTGTAATTCACTACTATCGTTAATTATTTTGATGCTGATTGTCCTAGATTGCACAATGGATTCTCTTCAAGTGGTTTCTTTTTACATGGACTTATCATTCTTTGAGTCCTTCCTTACTTTCTGCAAAGGATCAACTTATACTTTCCCTTTTCCTGGAATCAGCCATTGCTTCAAGGAGCTTTGGTTGCTTTTAATGGGAAATAGGATTTAGAAAACAAGTTCTGATAGTAGGTGGCCTTACTGGTACTGGAACACATTCTTGCTTGTAGCCATTCTCAGTGGACAAATTTGCAAAGAACAATAATTTCATTTGGGTCCATGTAAAATTATGACTTCATTCTGCCACCTCTAGTACCAATCCAAGATCCCAGAGTTTCTTGTCTTCTCTCATCCTCACTCTCTCTCACAGTGAGAATCCTGGTTTTCAAATGACAGTATGAATTTGCTCAAGATTACAATATACATAAATAGTTTTAAGAATTGCTATACCCATTCTATTGTGTAAAACAAACCTACTAAGTAGATTCCAAGATTTGTTTGCATTTCTTTTTGTTGTTGTTGTTCTTTAGACTGATGAAATATACAATTGTCCCTTAGTATCTATGGGGGATTCGTTCCAGGACCCCAGAGGATACCAAAATCTTGGAATGCTCAAATCCCTTATCTAAAATGACATAGTATTTGCATATAACCTATGACATCCTTCCATATATTTTAAATCATCTCTAGATTACTTATAATATCTAATACAATGTGAATGCTATATAAGTAGTTTTTATACTTTATGGCTTTTTAATTATTTGTATTGTTTATTATTAAAAAAAATTTTTTTTCCAAGAAGTTTCATTGGTTGAATCAAGGATGCGGAACACACAAATATGGAGGGTGATGGTAATCAAGGAACTATGTCCAAAAATTACTTGGATTAGTTTTCTTTTTTCCCTTTCATTATATCTAGTATTCATTTGAAACACAGTTAGGCTCATTTGTTTCTCTTTGTATTTTAGTTTCCATTCCCCTATCTTTGTTCAATTGATTTTGTTTTAAATATATAAAACATTAACATGATTCTAAAAGTCAAAATTAAAGAAGTACTCTGAACATAGTACTGGAAATTCTGAGTAATTTTTTCTTTTCTTTATATTTAGAATTCTCTTTTAATTATTACTAAATATATCTTCTTTCAATAGGATTTGGTGAGACTGCCATCGAGCATACCTCCTCCTTGCTCCATTCAACTTTGGCTGTCCTCATAAACTTTTTTGTTGTTGAGACAGAGTCTCACTCTATCACCCAGCCTGGAGTGCAGTGGTATGATCTTGGCTCACTGTAACCTCTGCCTCCTGGACTTAAGCAATCCTCCCATCTCAGCCTCCTGAGTAGTTGGGACCACAGGCACAGGCCACCACATCTGGTAATTTTTAAATTTGTGTAGAGAGGGGGTCTCCCTATATTTCCCAGGCTGGTCTCAAACTCCTGGGCTCAAGCAATCCTCTCGTCTCGGACTCCCAGAGTGCTGGGATTACAGGTGTGAGCCTCTGTGCCCAGCCCCCATATATATTTTTTTGAGACAGTCTCCCTCTGTTGCCAGGCTGGAGTGCAGTGGCGCAATCTCGTCTCACTGAAACCTCCGCTTCCTGGGTTCAAGCAATTCTCCTGCCTCAGCCTCCTGAGTAGCTGGGATTTCAGGCACGTGCCACCACAACCAGCTATTTTTTTTTTTTTTGTATTTTTAGTAGAGATGGGGTTTTACCATGTTTGCCAGGCTGGTCTCTAACTCCTGACCTCGTGATTCACTCACTTTGAAATTGTTGATGTTTTTATTGAGTTTTATTTTTTTAATATTTATTTATTTTTTAAAATTTCAACTTTTGTTTTAGATACAGGAAGTACCTATGCAGGTTTGTCACATGGGTATACTCTACCTAGGTAATGAGCATAGTATCCAATAGGTAGTTTTTCAAACTATACCCTCTCCCATCTTCCCTACTCTAGTAGTCCACAGTGTATATGTTTCCCATGATTATATCCATGTGTGCTCAATGTTTAGCTCACACTTGTAAGTGAGAACACGTGGCATTTAGTCTTCTGTTCCTGTGTTAATTCACTTATAATTATGGCCCTCAGGTGCATCCATGTTATTGCAAAGGGCAGGATTTCATTCTTTTTATGGCTGCGTAATATTCCATGGTGCATATGTACCACATTTTCTTTATCCAGTCCACCATTGATGGGCACCTGGGTTGTTTACATGTCTTTGCTACTGTGACTAGTGCTGTGGTGAACATATGAGTGCATACGTCTTTTTGGTAGAATGATTTATTTTCCTTTGGGTACACACCCTGTAAAGGGATTGCCGGGTCAAATGGCAGCTCTATTTTAAGTTCTTTGCCAAATCCCCAAGCTACTTTCCACAGTGAACTAATTTACATTCCCACCAACAGTGTATAAGCATTCCCTTTTCTCCACAGCATCACCAGCATTTGCTGTTTTTTGACTTTTTATAATAGTCATTGTGACTCTCAGGAGATGGTATCTCAATGTGGTTTTGATTTGCATTTCTCTGATGATTAGTAATGATGAGTACTTTTTCATGTTTTCATGTTTCTGCTTGTATGTCTTCTTTGGAGAATAATCTGCTCATATACTTTGCCCATTTTTTAGTAGGGATGTTCACTTTTGTTTGTTGATTTACATTTCCCACAGATTCTGGATATTAGAATTTGCATATTTTGCATATTGTCATATGCATAGCTTGTGAATATTTTCTCCTCATCTGTAGTTGTCTGTTTACTCTGTTGGTGGTTTCTTTTGCTGTGCAGAATCTCTTTAGTTTAATTAGGTTCCAGTTATCAATTTTTGTTTTAGTTGTAATTGCTTTTGGGGACTTAGGCAAAAATCCTTTGCCAAGGCTGACACTGAGAAGGGTATTTCCTAGGTTTTCTTCTAAGATGTTTTTTGTTTGCTTGTTTCTGTTTGTTTTTTGAGATGGAGTCTTGCTCTCTCCCTCAAGCTAGAGTGCACTGGCATGATCTTGGTTCACTGCAAGCTCCACCTCCTGGGTTTAAGCGATTCTCCTGCCTCAGCCTCCCAGGTAGCTGGGATTACAGATGTGTGTCACCAAACTCAGCTAATTTTTGTATTTTTAGTAGAGACAGGTTTTCACCATATTGCCCAGACTGCTCTCGAACTCCTGACCTCAGGTGATCCACCTGCCTTGGCCTCCCAAAATGCTGGGATTACAGGCATGCACCACTGCACCCGGGCCTAAGATTTTTATAGTATGAGGTCTTACATTTAAATCTTTCATCCATCTTGAGTTAATTTTTGTACCCATACACTTTTATTTCTTCATCAGAACTTTAAAAACTCCAGTATTCAGGAAAAATCCAGGAAAGAAGCAACTCAATCATAGCTGAGCTTCCACTGAGAGAAAATGTGCCAGAGCTGTAACCTCTTTATGAGAACATGGTTTGCCATTAGATCCTGGTTCTGTTAATTTGGCAGATGTTATCACATGCAGGGTATTTGAAAGGACACGTGCTTTGAGGTGACACGATTGTCAAATGGAATGAAGATACCTCCCAACAAAGCTTCACAGGATGAAATGTGCATACCTCACACTTAGCACAGTACCTGGCATACAGGAGGCATGCAGCAGTGTTAATTCTCCTTTTCTTCTTTGGTCAGGGTGTGGGTAGTACTGGTAATGGTGGAATTTGGCAATAAAATTACCCATTGGGAGTGACACACATGAGAACCAGCAGCACTGGGTGAGGCAGTTTGTCTACAGGGTGGATGCACTCTCTGAGTTGGCTTGTAAAGATGCTAATGAGGCAATCTGAAAAGAGCCCAGATCTGTGCAAGGTACAGGGCAGCTCCTGAGAAAAAGACTGTACTGAATTAAAGCTTAGCCTTCTGCCCTGCCTTCAATTCAGGGTTCAGGGTGTATGCCTGGCACTGGAATCCAGCTAACCACCTGTATTGTTAGTATTGCTAACCACCAAGTGTTCTGAAATGATGATGCAGTCTGTTTGCAGGATATAAAAGGACAATCAGAGAGGAAGAATTTGTCAGCATTTGTCCAGCCCTACTGGAGAGACGCTAGAAGAGGCATCGGTCTCCAGTGCAAATTAACAAACTGGCTTCTGGCTTATACATCAGTTGCCTGTGTATAGGGTCAGTGTACTCATCCCCAGACCTGAGCAACTCTGGGTCCTCAGGAACCCTGAAGGTGTGACTGGCAAAGCAGAGACCCTGCCTTGGGGGCTGCTTCCCTGAGACTGCACCTACTGCATCCTTGACATCTCTTTTCATAAACCAGCACAACTGTGAGTATGAGATATGGCTTGAAGATCCTAACTGCCCCCTTCTTATCTTTTAGAATTTCTTTGGCAAGGTACTAAGGGCAAACTGCATGCCAGGCATTTAGTGTATAAAATCCCACCTGGTCCTCACATCCATCCTGTAGATTAGCTGTAGCCTCAGAGAACATGAGAAACCCATCCTTGGACACAGCTGATGAGTGGTGGAGCTGGGATTTGAACCCCTGTACTCTTAGCCATACTGCCATAGGGATTTGTGGAGGAAATTCCACTTTTGAGGCTATAAGGGAGATTTGCCCTAAGAATATTTTCTATTCTAAAAAGTATTCTCTAAACATTTTGATGTTTTCCATACATTGTCCAAATATGGCTGATAAAAGTAAGAGGAAGAGGGAGATTCCAAACATACGATACTTCAGGAAGGAGTCAAGGACAAATTGCCAAAAGGTAGCCCTGAGGCCAGCAGGTGGGTTGGAAGCAGCAAATACTATCCCAATGACAGAGGAGACAGCTGCAAAAGTTGGAAGGATGTGGAAAGTAAACAATGTGATTCACAGTTTTCACCTTTACAGCTCCTGCAGTAAAAGTCAACAATCTGTTAGATAGGCTCCCTGGCTTTGTCCCTCAGGCATACTCTGTTCTTCCTTCAAACCCCAGAGTGAATGTTATCCTCTCTAGGAAGCCTGTCCTGACTTCCCCAGCAGAACTAGTTTCTCCCCCTGGTGCATTCCTAATATCCACTCCTTGAGGTCCAGAACCATGCCTTCTTCTCCGAAGCCATATAGGTTAGAGGCAAACCCTGACTGTAAGACCTCAGGCAGGCAATTTAACCTTTCTGTTCCTCAGTTCCCTTATCTATACAATAGGAATAATAGTGGTACCTACAGGCCTTGCTTGGTCATGGGCTTACATGAGAAAAGAAACACAGAGTGTTTGGCACAGGACTGGGCACATACCAAGACTTATCAGTGTCACATAGAGTGCTAGGCTTTGGCAGTCGATGGAGTAGATGTTCATTCAGTATTTGTGGAAGGAAGAAAAGATAAAAGGAGGAAAGGGAAGAGAGACAGAAACACACCAACTAGCTGCAGAGACCACTATGAACCAGGCAGCACTTACCTAGTATTTTGAAGCCATTGCTGCCGTACAGTTTTGCTAAGTACAAACCTCCTCGCCTTAGGCCAAGACCTGGTATCTGGATTTCTAATTCTCTGGACACCTAATCTCGTGTGCTGTCTCTCTCAGCTCTGCAGCCAACAATGTCTCATCTGTCTGACCTCTCCCTGTTCTAAAATCAGTGATTCTAAGTTGCTGCCCTGGATCACACCTGCGTCAGGAGATGAGCAGACCAGGAAGCCCCCTGCCTCTCCCTCCTCCCTCAAGGAAAATCAGCTTTGTTTCTCCTAACCTGGTGCACCTGGTGGTACATCCATTCAAGTGTGACCACTTCCCTGTTGCTGGACCAGAAAAAGACCACTGGCAGAGTCACATAGGAATCTGCTCTGTGGGAGACAAAGTGAGGACCACAGGGTGCAGTCACAGCACGGACAGCTGTCCTCAGACATTGTCCCTCACATAGGAATCTGCTCTGTGGGAGACAAAGTGAGGACCACAGGGTGCAGTCACAGCACGGACAGCTGTCCTCGGACATGGTCCCTCACATAGGAATCTGCTCTGTGGGAGACAAAGTGAGGACCACAGAGTGCAGTCACAGCACGGACAGCTGTCCTCGGACATTGTCCCTGGCCATCCTGTGCACCAGGGCTATGCTAAGCACCTTGGCACACCTGTGACAAGCCCATATTGCAACCTCAGGAAATGGAGACGCCTGCTACCTTCCTTTTTACACAGCAGGGGCCTGAAACTCCCAAAAGCTAGTCCTGGACTGTCTAATAAGGTACCCACATGGAACTCTTGAGCATCTTTTTTTTTTTGAGATGGAATTTCACTCTTGTTCCCCAGGCAGGAGTGCAATGGCGCAATCTCGGCTCACCGCAACCTCCACCTCCTGAGTTCAAGCAATCCTCCCACCTCAGTCTCCTGAGTAGCTGGGATTACAGGTATGCACCACCATGCCTGGCTGATTTTTTTTTTATATTTTTAGTAGAGACAGGTTTCTCCATGTTGACCAGGCTGGTCTTGAACTCCTGACCTCAGGTGATCTGCCCACCCTGGCTTCCCAAAGTGCTGGGATTATGGGCGTGAACCACCACGCCCAGCCCCCTTGAGCATCTTAAATGTGGCTAGTCCAAATTGGGGTATGCCACAGTGTGAATGTAAACTGTCCCACTCATAATTTTCATATTAATCACATATTGAAATTATAATATTTTGGATTGATACGTTAAGCAAAACATTGTTAAAATTAATATCATCTGTTTCTTTTTACTTTTTGAATGCAGCTCCCAGAAATTTTATTTCCATTAGACAGCACTGTATTTGACAAAGCCTAGACTGCTCTATCTCCACAGCCTTGCTCTTCACTCCTGTGCTAAAACTAAACTTCCACGCTGATACTAAAGTTGTTCCCATATGCGATGGAAACCCAACACCTGGGTTGGGCTTCCAGGGAAAGAGGAACTCTGTCCTCCTCTTTCTATAGGCGGGTGCATCTGTGCATGTATGCATATGCTGGGAGTGCCATTGTTTTATGAGTAAGGAAACAAAATGCTCTGTGGCACACCCAGTGTCACAGGCCCTCTTACCATGCAGTGGAAGAGGTGGAATTTAAACCCAATACTGCCTGACACTGAAGGCTGCCCTCTTCCCTTGCTTCCTCTCCCAGGGCTCCCATACTCCACAGCCTAGGAAAAGGCCAGCTCAGGTTCTTTGAGACTGGGTTGAAACCCAGGTGCATAGTGGTAGTGCACAAGTTCCACGTTATTGGATCTTTTTATCTGTTTGAGTCCTGCCTTTTATTTTAGTTGCACTCATGGCCTTCACCTATACAAGTCTAATACATTCCTCAGGCCCCAGACCATTCTCCTCCTCTTTGTTCTGTGTCCTGAGGCCTCACATTCTTCCCAGCCTGTTTCTGTACATAGCTCAGGCTCAAAGAATGTTTGTCTCCTCACTGGCTGAAGCTAAACCTTTGTCGTACCCCAGAATCTGAATGTCTGGTTTCTGTACACATTTTCCTAGTATTGTTCCTATTTGAAAACAATGCCTACAGCCCATGTCTACAGAACTGGGATCTTTAGATTAGGATTTGTAAATCAATCCTCAAAAACTGTTTGCCTCCAGGAATTAATTAGGGCTGTGCCTCAGTCAGTTTTGCATAATTATAACAGAATATCACAGACTGGGTAATTTATAATAAACAGAAATTGCTTTGGCTCATGGTTTAGGGGGCTGGGAAGTCTAAGATTGAGGGGCTGTACCTGGTGAGAGCCTTCACGCTACATCATAACATGGTGGAAGGCATCACATGGGTGAGAGGAAGAGAAAAAGGAACCAAATGCATCCTTTTATCAGGAACTTGCTTCCAGATAATGGCATAATTCATTCATGAGGGTGGAGCCCTCATGACCTAATCACCTATTAATGGTCCCACCTCTCAATGTTGTTACATTGGGATTAAGTTTCTAACATGTGAACTTTGGGCACATACTTAAACTATATCAGACTGTATCTTAATAATCTTAGAAGTCTTATCAATCCTTGATTCCCCCAGAATCTTATTTCAGTTCCTGGCATTTGTGGAGTTGCTCAATAAGTGCTTGTTGAGTTACAATAACTATCAGGATTACCCAATAGCTACCACTGTGTACCAGCAAGCACACGGAGGGATGCAGCATCTCCTAAACTTATTTGAACACAGAATTCTGGGATAGAGACAGGAGGAAGGAGAAGGGCTAGAGTAGGGAGAGAGTGAGGGGGTGGTTCCTTACCTCATGGACTAGGACTTTATAGAACGCCTTCTGTGATAACCTCATCTAGAGGCTTCTTTCCCACTTTGTCTCTTTTCTCTCATGACAAACTATTGCTGATACGTTTTTTTGTTGAAATAGAAAGTTTCTAAAAGATAATTGTCTTTTCTTAAACATAAGACCTAACACCATAAAAACCCTAGAAGAAAATCTAGGCAAAACCATTCAGGACATAGGCACAGGCAAGGACTTCATGACAAAAACACCAAAAGCATTGGCAACAAAAGCCAAAATAGACAAATGGACCTAATTAAACTCTGGAGCTTCTGTAAAGCAAAAGAAACAATCATTAGAGTGAACCGGCAACCAACAGAAAGGGAAAAAATTTTTGTGATCTACCCATTTGACAGAGGGCTAGTATCCAGAATCTACAAAGAACTAAGACTTATAAGAAAAAAGCCCATTCAAAAGTGGGCAAAGGACATGAACAGACACTTTACAAAAGAAGACATATATGAGGCCAACAAACATATGAAAAACAATGCTGATCATCAATGGTCATTAGAGAAATGCAAATCAAAAGTACATTGAGATACCATCTCATGCCAGTTAGAATGGCGATCATTAAAAAATCTGGAGATAACAGATGCTGGAGAGAATGTGGAGAAATAGAAACACTTTTACACTGTTGGCGGGAGTGTAAAGTAGTTCAACCATTGAGGAAGACAGTGTGGCGATTCCTCAAGGACCTAGAAACAGAAATTCCATTTGACCCAGCAATCCCATTACTGGGTATATATCCAAAGGATTATAAATTGTCTGAATATAAGGACACATGCACACGAATGTTCACTGCAGCACTGTTTACAATAGCAAAGACTTGGAACCAACCCAAATGCCCATCGATGATAGACTGGACAGGGAAAATGTGGCACATATACACCATGGAATACTACGCAGCCATAAAAAATGATAAGTTCATGTCCTTTGCAGGGACATGGATGAACCTGGAAACCATCATTCTCAGCAAACTGACACAAGAACAGAAAATCAAACACTGCATGTTCTCACTCATAGGCAGGTGTTGAACAATGACAACACATGGACACAGGGAGGGGGGCATCACAAACTGGGGTCTGTTGGGGGGACCTAGGGGAGGGACAGTGGGGGGTGGGGAGGCAGCAAACCACATCTCCATGTATGTACCTATGCAACAATCTTACATGTTCTTCACATGTACCCCAAAACCTAAAATGCAATTTAAAAAAAGATAATTGTCTTTTGTATGGTTCCAATAAGTAGAACCTTTCTGAACCACAAATAGAAGCTCAAAAAGAAGGCAATAGTCCCAACCACCGAGTTGCTAGTGTTCCCACCCACCTGCCCTTCAGTATCTTTCTCTTAGCAAGAGTACCAGGTTTTAGTCTCTTAATACATTTGCTTCCATACATATAAAAGGAAGAATAGGCTTGCAATATGATGAGAGAACTTTTGATGTCTCTGACTTTTCCCCCTTAAGTAAAGTCATTGTTTAAAGATAACCTAAATGACAATAAGTAGAATGTTTTCCACCCAGATGGCTAAAGGGCTTAAGGAGTCTCACCTATGCTTCTGGCAGGTGACTGTGGGGTTCAGCCACCTTCCTGATCTAACAAGGGCTTTGCACACAGACTGTCAGCCAGGAAGTCTGAATTCACCAAGCACCACTGGGACCTGAGATAACTATTAGAGTGGCTAAGGAGATCTTCACAGCAAAGGTGCTAGGGTAGAGGGGGTGGATGGGACAGTCCTCCATATTCCTATTCAGGAGGGGACCTGCAAATCACAATCTAATTATAAGACACTTGAACAAATATTATGATTTCTCGGGAAACAGTTGGGAAACTGAAATTTGTTTGTATGCACAGGTGGATATGAGGTTGCTCAACGGTCTAAGGTTAGAATCATTGGCAAATTCTATCGAAAGTACTGACTTAGGAAAATTCAAGTTCAGAATTCAAGGTAAACTTGATCAGCCCTTCCAATTGTAACAAAACTGCTCAAGTCTGCCTTAAAGAGCCTTACAGGCCGGGCAATCCCTGCAGCTCCACAAACTGACCCATCCTTGGACTTGTTCTCCACAGAATGGATCTGCTCCTTCCCCTGGCTCTTTGCACCCTAGCCCTGTGCTGTGGAGCAGTGTCTCCACCCAGGCCGGCTCTCAACCCCTTGCCTCTGCTCTCCCGGGGCTGCAATGACTCAGATGTGCTGGCAGTTGCAGGCTTTGCCCTGCAGGACATTAACAAAGACCGAAAGGATGGCTATGTGCTGAGCCTCAACCAAGTGAACGATGCCCAGGAGCACAGACAGGCAAGTAACAGGCATGTGGGCAAGCTGGAGAGACTGGCCAGGGTAAGGGAGCCCAGAGTCACATGATGGGAGGTGCCTTCCAAATTGGAAGCCCTGCTGAGAACACTGTTCTCCTCTGCCGGGGTAAGCGACATCGCACCTGCTGTTAGTAAAAACAAGTGTTAACAGTGATCCTATTCTGACACTTGTGTAGGGTTCAATGGTGTATAGGGCATCTTCACAAACATCCTTTGGCTTTCCCATAAAGCGGGGATTTTTTGTGTGCAGTTTTCTGGGTTTCTGCTTCCTGTGAAACATGTTGCATTTCTCCACCCCTTCCCACAGGATGGCCTGGGATCTCTGTTCTATCTCACACTGGACGTGCTTGAGACTGATTGTCATGTTCTCAGTAAGAAGGCATGGCAAGACTGCACAGTGAGGTTGCTTCATAATTCGGTGAGTGCTTGTTTTCATAAACCATTAAGGGCCCTAGGGAAGGCAAGGAGGTGCCTCTTTCTACAGGGTCAAGGTTGCTCAATGTCTGCTATCTTTCAAATGTCCCACTTTATAATAATCTCATGGCAGGTGCCTATGAGTTTATTTTAATGCTCTAGACAGACCAAAGTTTAACTCATGAGAGGGGTTTCTGAGAAGTCCCATTGAGGTCATACAGAACAGAATAGAAAGGCTGCCCCCAAGACTTTTTTTTTCCCCTCCAAGACCCTCCTTTAGGCTCTGAACCAGAGTTCAAATTGTGAGAAAAAGACCTGAGGTGTGTATCCTGCGTGTGGGGTTAATGTAGACTGCAGAAGCAATGGAGGTAGAGCTTTGTCTATTTGTTTTATTTGGTTTTGTTTTGCTTTAATAGACACTGATGTGAGGTTTGAGGGGAGGAAAATGGATGACTTGCAGTATGAAAGCTCTCAAGGGTGCCGTGTAAGGATTTCCTGAAACCACAGAACATAAAGTGCTGCAGAATTAATCTTTTAAAGATGATCATAGAAGAGACTTGAAAATAGATAATCCATTTCATTTGATTCTTAATTATCCTGGCGTGATTTTCATTAACTGATATAAAACTTTACAATATGAGTGCAGGATTGTGATATAAGTGTTTAGAAGCAAACTGTTTGATCAAGATATTTTTCCTAATTATGTAGCCAGTTGGTCAAACTGCCCCCAACTTGATTTTGAAAAGTGAATATCCTGTTGCGAATTATGTTTGTTATGGTGACACTGGCTACTAAAACACATACACAAAAAGTGTATACTGACTCTAACATGACAGAAGTTCATTTCTCGTATGTGTAAAGTTGAAAGTAGAAGTTCCGGATTAGACAGGGGCTTTGCTCCAGGGGGGATTTGAGACCCAAGTTTATTCCACACTGTGGCTCTAGGCTCTGCCAGCTTTAGCTCATGACTTCCCTGGTTACCTGCTCATCTGCATCAAGCTGTGCACAGAGAAAGATGATAGAGGACAGTGAGATCATGGGAGACCCTTACGTGCCAGAGCTGGAAGTGGTTACACCTCACTTCTGCTCACCTTCCTGTGGTTAGAACTCAGTTATACACAGCCACACCTGTTGGGGAGACTGGGAAATGTATTCTAGCTGTGTCCTAGGAAAAGGTTAAACAGTTTGATCATCAACTGCAGTTCCTCCCAACCAAAACCACAAAATTCGATCTTAAGTTTCTAATTACTTTAAAAGAAAATGTCTGACTTTAATTTTGGAGTTATTTTAAAAGCTTGTAGTTGCATTCACTAGTCATAAAATGTATTTGTTGGTTTCAGGTTTATGGTCAATGCAAAGCAATATTTTATATGAACAACCCAAGTAGAGTTCTCTATTTAGCTGCTTATAACTGTACTCTTCGCCCAGGTAAGAAATCACTATGATTTTGTTAATTTTAATAAAGGATGGAAAAGACTACTCAACTAGGGCTTTGCCAAGAGTGTATAGGGTGTCTCTCATTCTTATTTGCAGTTTATTCTTAATGCCAGTTTCTTAATATTTCCATTACTTACCTCCCTACTGAAATTCATCCTATACTCCTCCTCTTCCCACAATTAATCTTACTAAATTACCTGTACATTTATATCCTGCATCAGATCTTAAAATTGCAGTCTGACATCAATGGCATAATCTCTATGACTGTTCCTCAGGCTTCCTTTCTTGCTATCTCTGCCATTATTTCCCAGACTACACCAACTCTACACTCCATTCTACTGGATGCCACGCGGTTTTCTGAACATGCACTGCACTTTCCAGTCTCTGCATCTTGCTTGTGCCTCTCCCTCTGCTGAGCCTGCCCTCCTCTGATGACCTCTGACCTTGGAACACACCTGTTCTTTAAGGACCACCACCATTTTCTTCCACAATGTTCTCTATTCTAGAAAGGAGTGGTGCTTTTGCCATCTACATCCCTATAAAGCTTTGCCTAAACTACTCAGGGAACACATAATGATTTGGGGTCTCATGTCTTATATCACGTACAATATTTTATCCCCTTTGACCCAGCAATCCCATTACTGGGTATATATCCAAAGGATTATAAATCATTCTACTATAAGGACACGTGCACACGAATGTTCACTGCAGCACTGTTTACAATAGCAAAGACCTGGAACCAACCCAAATGCCCATCGATGATAGACTGGACAGGGAAAATGTGGCACATATACACCATGGAATACTATGCAGCCATAAAAAAATGATGAGTTCATGTCCTTTGTAGGGACATGGATGAACCCGAAAACCATCATTCTCAGCAAGCTGACACAAGAACGGAAAATCAAACACTGCATGTTCTCACTCATAGGCAGGTGTTGAACAATGAGAACACATGGACACAGGGAGGGAAGCATCACACTCTGGGGTCTGTTGGGGGGAAACAGGGGAGGGACAGCAGGGGGTGGGGAGTTGGGGAAAGATAGCATGGGGAGAAATGCCAGATATAGGTGAAAGGGAGGAAGGCAGCAAATCACACTGCCATGTGTGTACCTATGCAACAATCTTGCATGTTCTTCACATGTACCCCAAAACCTAAAATGCTATTTTTTTTTAAAAAAAGAATATTTTATCCTTTATCCATTCTTCTTCCTTGCTGCGCCCTTCCTTATTTCTCACCATGCAGAAGGTGGCAATAATGTTGTTAGTAAATACATGGACTAGAAATGAGGCTGAAACTAATGACATTTAAAATATGCACATGCATTTACTTGGGGCCTTCCTTTTTTCAAGGGAAAGTCTTTGGAAAGAGAGCATCCACAGTGCGGGAAAACAGAATTTGGTCACCTGTCAAACAACTACCTGGGTGTGGCTCCCCTGGTGGATCCTGTTAAAGTGCAAATTCTGATTCCATAGGTCTGGGTCCGGGCCTGAGATTCTGTATCCTAATAAGCTCCAGCAGATAAGAATGCTGCTGGTTGCTCTGAATAACAAGGCAAGCGAGCAAACATTTTGTTAGGCCCAGTTTACGGCTCCTGGTTATGAAGGCAGGATTCACCTAAGATAAATTAGAACACCAAGTAGTAAACAGTCTCAGGACTTAAATGGAAGTCATAGGTATCAGAGCTATGGGAGGTCAGGAAGTAATAGGTGGTGATGATTCAGGAGTGACAAGCTGTGGATGTAAGTCCCCCATTTTCTTCCCCAGTCTCCAAACACATGCAGATAAACACAGAATCACTCAAAACAATGTGTTTGCTCTGCAAAAGCAGCTTCAAGATAAATTCTCTATCCTGCCTTCCACACGAGGCTTACTGCCCTCAGCTCCTCCCAAATAGAAATTCTGGCTGTACTTGGTGTGATCATTCTATCCAGTCATACAGTGACTTGACCAATTTTGTTTTCTGGCTCACTCGCATTTTTCTTCCTTTATTTTTTTTTTAAATGTTTTTCTTTTTATTGACAAAAAAGAGTTATACATATTTGTAGCATACATAGTGGTATTTCCATAACTACTGTATCATGATCAGATTGGGTTATTAGTATATCCATCTAGTATAGGAGCAACGGACTAGTTAGAGATTAGACAGGTCCAGACTGCATTCAAACTTTTATCACTTCCTTGTGTTGGGAACATTCAACATTCTTCTTCTAGCTATTTGGAATTTTATCTTATCGTTAACTGTACGCATCCTGCAGTGGTCTAGAACACTAGAATTTATCCTCCTATCTAGCTGTAATTTTGTGCCCTTTGACAGATCTCACTTGCATTTCTAACCAAACAGGATGTGCTTCCACCTTCTACTATGTCATTCACTTACCCATTCATTCTACAAGCATTTACTAAGCACTTTCTACGTATCAGATGTGATGTTCGGTGTTAGGGACTGAAAGGTAAGTATGACATGGCAGCAATGAAATCTCAATCTTTTAAGACACTAAGTCTACTTTAC
Source organism: Saimiri boliviensis (assembly GCF_048565385.1). Lineage (NCBI taxonomy): Eukaryota > Metazoa > Chordata > Mammalia > Primates > Cebidae > Saimiri > Saimiri boliviensis. The sequence goes on from NC_133456.1 coordinate 75,285,927, forward strand.
AGAGTCAATAATGAGAAAAGATTTTGAACTTGTTGGAGGAAAAGGTCCTATATAATATACTAAATCATGTGTCTTTGAACAAAATTCTCAGAGTAAATGTGTGTGAGGTGAAAACTTGGCTTTGCTTTGTTCCTTTTTTTAATTGTGAAAGTAATACATGGTCATTACGGAAAACACTGCTGACAGCTAACTTCTATTCCAGAAAATGTCTTCCTCGCCCCATCCTTGCCTCTTTACAGTCATATGATTTATAGGATTCAAAGTCAATAATATTTAAAAGTGTATGTTATTGGCATCAACAGTTTCAAGAAGAAAGATTCACATGATGTGTCCTGACTGCCCAACGCCCTTACCCACCGACTCTTCATATCCCCAAGTTTTGGAGGCTGCCATCAAGTCTCTTGCAAAATACAACAATGGAAGCACATCTAAGCAGTATTCTCTCTTCAAAATCACCAAGGCTTCTAGCCAGGTGAGGCTAAAATGCTCAAGCCAGTTATACAGTGGGTCTCATAACTGCTGCTGAAGGTTCCTAAGCTGAGAGGAGAATGTCAAGGCACTCATTTTGATTAGAACCAAAACAGCTTTCTCTACTTTCCCCACTTTGATAGATCTGATACACAGTCTATCATGTTTCAGTTTCTAAGTTATTCCATGGCATTTCTACAAGAGTCAGGTGACTTGATTTTGCTCCCCCAACCTTAAGGAAAGAAGAGAAATGGACTCCTGGTCTCCTTAGGGGATTGTCCATAGGTCCACTGCTCCCTGCTACCTTCTCATATCTGACTGATCATGGACCATTTTACAACATAACTTTTACTCTACATTAAGGCCTAGCGTGGGTCTTGAATTTTATGGATTAGGGAAAATAAAGGCTCATTTGTATTTAGGTCATGTTGATTTTTTTCCTTCTTTTTTTCCCCTCTGTCTTTTTTTTTCTTTTTTGAGACAGAGTCACTCTGTCACCCAGGCTGGAGTGCAGTGGCACCATCTTAGCTTAGTGCAACCTCCACCTCCTGGGCTCAAGCAGTCCTCCTACTACCTCAGCCACTTAAGTAGCTGGGACTCCAGGTGCATACTACCACACCTGGCTAATGTTCGTAGAGATGGGGTCTCACTATGTTTTCCAGGCTGGTCTTGAACTCTTGAACTCAAACCAATCCACCCTCCTCAGCCTCCCAAAGTGCTGGGATTACAGGCATGAGCCATTGCACCTGGCCTGATACTTCATTCATATGCAGAAAAATCTAAAAGATAATTCTACATAAGGAAAAATCAATGAATTAAAATAAGGTGTTTAGGGCCCATTCAAATCTTAAAGAAGGGAAGAAAGGTATGCGGTTATAAACATAATAACTAAATCATGGAACACGGCTTGATCAGTGTGGGTATTTGCAGAACAACAGATATGTGCATTGACAATGCCTCTGGTGACATATTGTTTCTGCAGATGTAATGCTGCCAAACCTGGGTCTTTTCCCCAGGCGAAATGTTTGATTTTTATGTCTTAACTCTTATCTCATAACAGTGGGTGGTTGGCCCCTCTTACTTCGTGGAATACTTAATTAAAGAATCACCATGTACCAAATCCCAGGCCAGCAGCTGTTCACTTCAGTCTTCTGATTCTGTGGTGAGTTTTCTTGAATGCCTTCATAATTTCAGTGTTCACAGATAATTTTTAAGTGTTTGTGGAGCATAAATTACATATGAGGTGTCATAAAGCATGAGATGCTTTTCTTTCTCTCAAGGATCAACTGACTAATTAGAGATTAGACAGGTCCAGACTACATTCAATTTTAAGTGCAATTTTCATCAGCAGTTGCAAAAGTGATTATATGGAGCTATAAAATATAGACATCTCAGTGGTGAGTAATGCTTTGGTCTGACCCAATTCAGTTACATTTGTAATACAGCATGGTGCTCCATTCCACTCTTTAAGAAGGACAAAGTCAAATAGTCCTTCATTCAAAGAGGTATCCAAGAAGGAAAACATGCCTTGAAGCCATCTGAAACACACCTGGTGGGAATTTAAACTGGCACGATGTGTTGGAGTGCAACTGTCAAAATGCACCAAGAATATTTTTCCTCTTATTGACTTACAATAACAGCTTTATTAAGAATTCACACATTGTATAATTCATCCGTTTAAGGTGTACTTCAGTCGTTTTTAGTATGTTCACAGAGTTGTGCCACCATCATCACTTTCTTATTTTAGAATATTTTCGTTAGCCTCAAAAGTAGCCTCACATCCACTAACAGTCATTCCCCACTGTCACCTTACTTTGTGGAATACTTAATTAAAGAATCTCTATGTATCAAATCCCAGGCCAGCAGCTGGAAACCACTAATCTACTTCCTGTTTCTATGGCTTTGCTTATTCTAGACATTTCATATAAATGGAATCACACAGCATGTGGTCTTTTGTGTCTGACTTCTTTCACTTAGCATAATGTTTTCAAGGCTTCTCCATCTATAAATAGATACAGTTTTACCTCTTCCTTAGCAAATAATGTCTTATTGCACAAATTTTGTTTATTGTTTGTCCATGCTGGTGGACATTTGAGTTGTTTCCTGCTATGAACAAGTGTACAAGTTTTTATGTATACATATATTTCCATTTCTCTTGAGTATATACCTCAGAGTGGAATTGCTGTTACATGAAAAAAAAAAAAAAAACCCAACTCTGTGTTTAACGCTTTCACAGATATACTGTTTCCCACTGTGACTGTATCAGTTTCACAATTCCATCAGCAATGTATGAGGGTTTCAATTTCTCCATATCTTTGCCAACACCTATTATCATCTTTCTTTTGGTTATAGCCATCCTACTGGGCATGAATTGGTATTTCATCATGATTTTTATTTGCATTTTCCTAATGACTAATAATGTTGAGCATCTTTTAATGTGTTTATTATCCATTAGTATGTTTTCTTTGGAAAAACGTCTACACAAACCATTTGCCCACTTAAAATCCAGTTGCTTATCTTTTTATTGTTGAATAATAAGAGTATTTACATATTCTGGATACAATATCCTTATCAGATATATACCTTTTAAGTATTTTCTCTCATTCTCTGGGTTGTCTATTCACTTTCTTGACAATGTTCTTTGAACTATAGAAGTCTTACATTTTGATGAAGTTCTATTTATGTCTATTTTTTCTTATTTTGAATAAGAAATAATGTCATACATAAGAAACCATTGCCTAATCCCAAATCACCAAGATTTACATGTGTAAAATGCAAAAGATCCAGAATGCCAAAATAATCTTGAACCAAAAGAATAAAATAGGAAGACATACTTCCCAAACTCCAAACTTACTACAAAGCTACGGTATTTAAGTGTCTTGGTGGTATAAGAATGATATATAGATCAATGAAATAAAATTGAGAGTAAAGAAATAAACTCCTATATGTAGGTCTATGACACATTTTGAGTTTTTGTACAAGGTGTGAGGTAGGGAGTTCAACTTCATTCTTTTGCAAGTGAACATCCAATTTTCCCAGCACTATTTATTAAAAAGACTATTCTTTCCCCCATGTAGTTGTCTAGGCATACTTCTTGAAGATCAATTGACCATAAATGTTAAGAGTTTATTTCTTAAATCTCAATTTTATTCCATTGATCCACACTTCTAAGCTTATACTAGCATAACACTATCTAGAATACTATATAGCTTTGTAGTAAGTTTTGAGATTGGAAAATTTAAGTCCTCCTATTTTGTTCTTCTTGTTCAAGATTGCTTTGGTATCCTGACTCCCTTGAATTTTCATGCTGATTTTAGGACCAGTTTGTTCATTTTCTATTTTTAAAAAGGCAGTAGGAAATTTGATACATTTGATTGCATTGAATCTGTACATCAATGTGGAAAGTACATTATCTTAACATTAAGTTTTCAAATCCACGAATATGTGGTATCTTTCCATTTGTTTAGAACTCATTTAATTTCTTTCAACAAAGTTTTGTAGTTTTCCATGTACAAAAATTTACCCCTTGGTAAATTTTATCTCTTTTATGCTAATGTAATGAAACTGTTTTCTTAATTTCATTTTTGGATTGTTCATTGCAAGTGCATAGAAGGACAATTGATTTTTAATATTGATCTTATATCTTGTAACCTTGATGAACTCGTTTATTAGTTCTAACAGTTTGCTAGTGGATTTCTTAGGATTTTCTATGTGATCATGTCATCTGAAAAGAATAGCTTTTTACTTTACGCTTTTAAATCTGGATGCTATATGTGTCCCTAGCCTCTAGGGCTCACATGTTCAGCACATCCATAAACTCCCAATTTGTGATCCACTCTAGTGTCAGCACCAGGTAGGCCAGTGAACTTTGGTAGCCCAGCAAAGCCGAGCCAGCATGGGAGTGGCCAGGCTCTACTTGGTCCAAGTACCTGCAGTTTCTCCAGAAGGTTCTCTGAGAGCCCTTACCCTTTGTGACTTGATGATGAAGAGAAAGCAAAGGCTGAAACACCATTTCCCAGGCACTTCATACTTTAATGGATTGTCCCTTTTTAAGGAATTTCTAGTCTTCTTTTCATATGGTCTGGAACTGAGTGACAGAGTAATATTTAGGTAATCTGTTTAGACACTTATTTTTCTTTTTGTAGATTTAGGGATACAAGTGGAGTTTTCTTACATGAATATATGGCATAGCTGTGAAGTCTTGGCTTTTAGTGTACCCATCACTCAAATAGTGTACATTACATTCAGGGTGGTATTTCTTCTTGTCTTTTCTTTTTTTGTTGCTGTTTTGTTTTGCTTTTCTTTGTTTTGTTTTGAGGCAGAATCTTGCTCTGCCACACAGGCTGGGAGTGCAGTGGTGCAATCGTGGCTCACTGCAACCTCTCCCTCCTGGGTTCAAGCAATTCTCCTGCCTCAGCCTCCCAAAGCAGCTGGGACTGCAGGAACCTGACACCTCGCCTGGCTAATTTTTGTATTTTTAGGAGAGATGTGGTTTCACCATGTTGCCCAGGCTGGTCTCAAACTCCTGACTGCAAGTAATCTGCCTGCCTCAGCATCCCAGAGTGCTGGGATTACAGGTGTGAGCCACAATGCCTGGCTCAAGGTGATATTTCATACCTCACCACACTCCCACCTTTTGGAGTCTTCAATGCCTGTTACTCTACTTTGTGTCCGTGTATACCCTTTCTTTAGCTTCCACTTTTAAGTGAGAACATGTGGTTTTGGCTTTCTGTTTCTGAGTCATTTTACTTAGGATACTGGCCTCCAGTTCCATCCATGTTGATGCAAAGGACATGATATCATGATAGATATACAAGTGCAGTTGTCTTTTTCATACAGTGGTTTCTTTTTTCTTTTTTTTTTTTTTTTTGGTGGAGGGGGCAGATAACCAGTAGTGGAACTGCTAGATCAAATGGTAGTTCTATTTTTAGTTTAGTTTTAGACACATGTAGTAAATTTTGTGTGGATAGACTTAAGAGCTCTTCTTTAGAAATTGAGGAAACATTTTATTGTACTATTCTATTTATGCTTGAAAATATGCATAGTGTATGACCCTAAAATTCCTCTTTTAGGAATTTATCCTAAGGAAGTAACTAGGAATCCACAAAAAGATATAGCTTCAATGTTTAAACAACAACAACAAAAAATAGATTCAGTTTGTCCGTCCAATAAAAGAGAGCTTTTTAAATATCACAGAGGAATATTAGGTAGCCATTATTAAAAAAAAATCCTAGAAGACCATTCAATGCCATAAAAGGGTTTTTATAATATTGCTAAGTGACAAAGTAGTTATAAAATAATACATATAATATGACTATTTTGTAGAAGAAAAAATATATGCATAGGAAAAAAGATTGGAAGAAAAGAAACCAAATCATTGCAGGTAACAGGTATCTTTCATGTAATTTACAGGTCTTAATTTTCTTTTTATTTATCTCTATTCTAAATAACTATGACATTTGAGTAAAGAAACAAAGTTACTTTACTTTCAAGTAAAGAGAAACTTAAGGAGCTGAGAGTCATTTTGTCTGAGAAGAGAAAACTCAGGTGGAACATACTTAAAGGGCAGCTACATAAAAGATGAAAACAAGTTTTCTAATTGACCCTAAAGTAGAACTAAGGCCAAGAGGTAGAAGTTGTATAGACATAGCTTTCCACTCAACAAAAGAATTTTTTAATAAACAGAGTTTTGTTCCTCAAGGAATACTGAGCTTCTCATTGTTGGAGGCAGTTTCACCTAATTTGGATGATTTCTTGGAAGGGGTGATCTAGAAAGAATTGACTCAGAGTCTACCTATTACATGGTACAAGCATAAAAATGTTGATTGGCTGTGTATCTACAAAAGGAGAAAGCTAGTTGATTTCCATCTATGATCACTGGTAATACTCACACGACATTGTATTTTTTATGTCTATTAGCCTGTTGGTATTTGCAACGGTTATCGGATACAAGCACGTTTTGAAGAGTTTGTCTCTGCGACTTGTGACTTCTTTGAATCACAGGTATTTTTCAATCTAACTGCTTGTCTTTCTGTGAAGGAGAGCAGATTATCTATAGCTACCTGCCACTACCTTACCCCTCCTTTGATTTTCCCAACCACCTTGCTCACCACTTTCCTCGTGCTGCCCAGAGGCCATACCCAGAGCGTAGCTAGTCAAAGACCTGTTATGCTTTGTGTTAGTCACAATATGGTCCTGTAGAGTATGCAAGACAAATTCGGATACCGGGAGCTACAGGCTTGGATGTCATTCAAGCTTCTGAGACATTCAGTTCAGTGTCCAAAGAAACCTTACCTCAAGCCACAGGGAGAAATCATTTCCATGAAAACATTCAGTACCTTTCCAGAAGTGTTTATTGAGAACTTATTGTAAGGTAGCCTGGTATATTTGAGAGGGCAGTTGAAACAGGACAGTTGGGAGCGAGTTTTGCTCTGGTACCTGTGAGCTGTGTAAAAGGCACATCTGTTTGAGTTTTGTCTGCCTTGTTTATAAAATGGGATTGCAACACCTGCATCATTCAGATCCCTGTGAGAAGCAAGTTAAAGGACCTGAACAGAGGGTGCTGTGCAGAGCCTGGTGCAGAATAAACAACCGAGGAAAGGCACCTGCTGCTGCCACTACTGGAAACAGATAGCTTGTTGGAGACTTTGAGTGAGTCACTGAACCTCTCTGGGCCATTATTCAGCTCTGAAATTGTGAGACTTACAGTCAAGTTTCTACAGGTCTTGGTTCCCCCTGGCCCTTATCTGTTTTGTTTTTTAACCCTTTCACCAGGAGATCTATCCCTCTAATCCCTCTACCTAGTCTCCCTTTGAAATGTTCCAACGGAAAGGCACAGATCAGCTTAGGCTGGTGCTAGGCATGGGAGGGCTTTCCCTATGGAACTCTGCATTTTAAAATGTTCTCATTCCAGGCTTCAGCCCCTGGAAGTGAAAACTCTGCTGTTAACCAGAAACCTACAAGCCTTCCCAAGGTGGGAGAATCCCAGCAGAAAAACACACCCCCCACAGGCTCCCCCTACAAAGTTGGGCCAAGAGGATCTGTCCAATACCTTCCTGACTTGGACGATGAAAATTCCCAGGAAAAGGGCCCTCGAGAGGCCTTCCCTGTGCATCTGGATCTAGCCACGAATTCTCAGGGAGAAACCCTGGATGTTTCCTTCCTCTTCCTGGAGCCCGTGGAGAAGAAGCTGGTTGTCCTGCCTTTTCCCAAAGAAGCACGCACTGCTGAGTGCCCAGGGCCAGCCAAGAATCCCAGCCCTCTTGTCCTTCCGCCGTGAGAATCACACGGAGTCTTCTGTAGGGGTCTGGTGCACCGCCTGAGGTGAGAGGCAGAGAGACAGAGTGCCCACACGTAGAAAGTGGCTAATGAAGGACATCTTTTTGACTTCTTGGTCTCAGCATGTTGACTGGGAATGGAAATAGTGAGCCTGCTGCTTGGGCTGCAGACTACCTTGTACACTGCCTTCTACCCCGGGCTGCATCACCTTCTAAACTGAGCAGTCTTATGCCATGGATAGATGCCTCTTGTATGTCTTCAACCACTCACTTAGAAAGATTATCCTTTCAGCAATATATGTGTGCTCAAATCTCAGCATGAAAGCCTCACATGAGTAAAGATACTTTCCCTAACACCAAGATACATATGAAACTGAGACCCAGCACAGTTTCAGTCCTTAAATTCCCTTTAATTCCAGGACAGGTATTAGCTGCATATGGCCCATACCATTTCCAACCCTCTAACTCTTTTCATCTGTCTGAAAGTCTCCAGGTCTCAAGAGTCAGGTAATTCACTTAGAACTGGGGGCACATGGAAGAGAAGTGCACGTGTGGCCTGTGGTAGACACTGTGGGAGTACCAGACCATGACAGTTCTCATCAGTGTTACAATTTCTCCAGGACAGACAGAGGAGGGCCCATTATAGCATTCAATTATAGTCTATGTTTTTCATCCTTCAAACACTGCAGGATCAACTTCCCCTCATTCAGTAATATATATGTGCACATGCACACCAGATAGGACTCTGGATATTTTGACAGAGAATGTGCAGATGCAGCTATTGTCCTCTATCCTGGCCGCTGTTAGAAGAGGCACATAGGTCTTGGGGTAATTTGCATAAGAGAAGTAGACAATATTTGCACTCTGTTCCTCTTTTTTTTTTTTTTTTTTTTTATTGCATTTTAGGTTTTGGGGTACATGTGATGAACATGCAAGATTGTTGCATAGGTACACACATGGCAGTGTGCTTTGCTGCCTTCCGTCCCCTCACCTGTATCTGTCATTTCTCCCCATGCTATCTCTTCCCACCTCCCCACCCCCCGCCCCTCCCCCATTTCCCCCCAACAGACCCCAGTGTGTAGTGCTCCCCTCCCTGTGTCCATGTGTTCTCATTGTTCAACACCCGCCTATGAGCGAGAATATACGGTGTTTGATTTTCTGCTCTTGTGTCAGTTTGCTGAGAATGATGGTTTCCAGGTTCATCCATGTCCCTATAAAGGACGTGAACTCATCGTTTTTGATGGCTGCATAATATTCCATGGTGTATATGTACCACATTTTCCCTATCCAGTCTATCATCGTTGGGCATTTGGGTTGGTTCCAGGTCTTACCCATCTGACAAGGGGCTGATATCCAGAATTTACAAAGAACTAAAGCAGATCTACAAGAAAAAAACAAACAAGCCCATTCAAAAATGGGCAAAGGATATGAACAGATACTTTACAAAAGAAGACATACAGGAGGCCAACAAACATATGAAAAAATGCTCATCATCACTGGTCATCAGAGAAATGCAAATCAAAACCACATTGAGATACCATCTCACACCAGTTAGAATGGCGATCATTAAAAAATCGGGAAACAACAGATGCTGGAGAGGATGTGGAGAAATAGGAACACTTTTACACTGTTGGTGGGAATGTAAATTAATTCAACCATTGTGCACTCTGTTCCTCTTATCTGCTTCTCATAAGGAAGTGATTATGCGGGGGTGTCATGTGGGGTCTTACACCCTGTTGGTCAGGATCTGAAAGAAGCAGAATTGTACTCAGGTGGCTCAACTAAAAAGACTTTAGTTGTTGTGGCGCGGTGGCTCACGCCTGTGATTCCAGCACTTTGGGAGGCCAAGGTGGGTGGACCACTGGAGGTCAGGAGTTCGAGACCAGCCTGGCCAACATAGTGAAACCCTGTCTCTACTAAAAATGCAAAAATTAGCTGGGCTTGATGGTATATCATCTCTTCATTCCTTAGGTCTCATTTCTCATGTCATTGGTTCAAAGAGCCAATGGGAGGCAGAGATTGGAAGGAAGCAGGATGGGAGGGAGGAGGCAGGGCGTAATCCCAGCAACTCAGGAGGCTGAGGCAGAAGAATCGCTTGAACCTGGGAGGTGGAGTTTGCAGTGAGCCAAGATCATGCCACTGTATGCTGCCAGCCTGGGTAAGAGAGATAGACTCCGTCTCAAAAAAAGAAAAAGACTTCAGTGAAGGGAACTTTAGTGAAGGCTTGTGGCCCAGGCAAAGGGAAGGTCAAGGGATGCTGAGGCATCTGGACAACAGCATCAGCAGGGAGCCTTTGCCACCTGATGCTGAGCAGGAGCAGGAGTGGCTGGCTTCCCCGATCTATTAGAGCTGTCCTTTGGAGAAGCCACCCCGCAGGTGGAGGGATGTAGCCCCTGCAGAACCTGGTGCTGGAGCGGGAAGGAGCAGGGAATAAGCACCCTTCCCTTCCCCTCCCTTCCTGCTTCCTTCCAATCTCCTCCTCCCATTGGCTCTTTGAACCCAACAGTAAACTAGCCAGCAGGGGAGCCTGGGTTTTTGAGTTTCCTGGAGCCAGCCTGGGAGACAAGGCCAGGCAGAGAAAGTCAAAGGATGGGCCTGAGGCAAACAGAGAGAAACCATTACAAGCCCCAACTGGGGTTTCCCAAGAGGTGTTCTATAAGGCCCTTCTCTACTGGTAAAAGGATGGGAAAGGGCCTCAAACTTTGTGGCTCCTCCTACCTACCACCTCCTTTCTCTTTCCATGGCTTAATTTGTGAAAAACTAGGTTGTTCCCATGCCTGCCACTTCCTCACCACCTCTTCATTCCTTAGGTCACTGTAATGTGAATCCATCTCTTTTCTTATAACCCACTGACTTGGTGTTCCCTAACAATCTTTTACTCTAAATTTTTTTTAAAAAGAAGCATTTCTGTTCACTTTTACTTACACTTTCAAGCATCTGGCAATGCTGACCTTGCTTGCTTTTTAGACTTTTTCAAGTAGACTTTGCCCCACACCCTCCAGGTTTTTCTTCTATCTACACTCCCCGTCATGTCCCACCTTGGTTCCTCTTCTCTGGCTCATCTCTCAGATGCTGTTTCTCTGGCTTTCAGTCCTTGATCTTTTTTTCTTACTCTGGAGACTCCAGGCAGACAAGCTAATCTACATCCTTATCAACAGTTGCAAAATGCTGCATTTATTACTGATCTCAGGCTCTTGTGTTCAAGTCATCAGTAGTTTGCAAATTGCTAACACTAATCTACAACAAAATTTTGGGAGCTCAGTATTTCTAGTTATATAATATTAAGAGTTATCTCAGCTGAATGTTTAAAATGAACATATTCAACAACAGGAAAATGAAAAACCTAAGTTAAAAATGGGAAAAAAAAAAAAAGAGAGAGACCGTGTCTTGCAGAAACATGGATGAAACTGAAGGTTATTATCCATAGCAAACTAATGCAGGAACAGAAAACTAAATACCACATGCTCTCACTTAGAAGTGGGAGCTAAATAATAAGAACACATGGACAGGTAGAGGGAAGCAACAGACACTGGGACCTACTTGAGGCTGGTGGGTGGGAGGAGGGAGAGGAGCAGAAAAACTGTTGGGTACTAGGCTTAGTACCTGGGTGACAAATAATCTGTACAACAAACCCCTATGACATGAGTTTACCTATATAACAAACCTGCACAGGTACCCATGAACTTAAAAGAGAAGTTTTAAAAATAAAAATAAGCAGAAGATTTAAACCTCACCCCAAAAAATATAAAGATGGTAAGTAAACATCTGAAAAAAATGCTGAACTGTAGCGAACTTCATATGTCATCAAAGACATGCAAATTGTAGTAACAATGAGATACCACTATGCATCTGTGAGAATGGCCAAAATCCAGAACACTGACAATACCAAATGGTGGCAAGGATGTGGAGCAAAAAACTTCTCATTTATTGCTGCTGGGAATGCAAATGGTATTGCCATTTTGGAAGACAGTTTGGCATTACTTACAAAACTTAACATACTCCAATCATACGATCCAGTAGTATCCAGTAGTCACACTCCTTGGTATTTACCCAAATGAGGTGAAAACTTATGTCCATACAAAAACCCCCATATGGATATTCATAGCAGATCTGCTCGTAATTGTTAAAACTTGGAAGCAACAAAGATGTCCTTCACAAGGTGAGTGGATAAGTAAATCCAGACAATGGAATATTATTTGACACTAAAAAAAAATATGAATGTCAGGCCATAAAAAGACATGGAGGAAGGTTTTAAATACATATTAGTAAGTGAAAGAAACCAATCTAAAAAGATTAAATACTGTATGGTTCCAACTATGTAACATTTTAGAAAAGGCAAAATTATGAAGATGGTAAAAAGACCACTGGTTGCCAGTGGCTAGCAAGGAGACAGGGATGGAATATGTGGAGCACAGAGGATTTTTAAGGCAGTGAAACTATTCTGTATGCTACTACAATGGTGAATACATTTCATCATTTGCTGAAACCCATAGATGTACAACATCAAGATGATAACGATGTGTCATTGTAAGTTCATCAGTTGTAACAAATGCTCTGCTAGTGTGCAAAGGTTTATAGTAAAAGAGACTGTGAGTGTGAGGGGCATATGTAGGGGCTCCATAGGAACTCTGTACTCTCCACTCATTTGTGCTGTCAACATAAAACTACTCTGAAATAATAAAGCCCATTTTTAAAGTAAATTAACAAAATAGGTGGATCATAAGGTCGGGTGTTCAAGGCCAGCCTGACCAACATGGTGAAACCCCGTCTCTACTAAAAATATAAAAATTAGCCGGGTGTGGTGGTGCATGCCTATAATCCCAGCTACTCAGGAGTTGATAAAAACTGTGTTTTCTTTAAAAAGTGACTCCTATTACAAAAAATTAAATTTCATAAAATTCTGTCAACCACTCTAGTGATTCTCAAAGAAATAGAGATTTACAAAGAGGTCCCTTGCAGCATGACTTATAAGAACAAATAACTGGAAAAAATATGCATGGCCAAAAATTGGGGAACATTTAATACATTAACACATATATAACATGCAATATTCTGAAGAATATTTAATGATCTGAGAAAGTCCTCAAGGTATAACCTTAAAGGAAAATACAATATTTAAACCCCATACAGCAAGGCATTGTTAAAAGTCCTTATCTTGGCAAAAGGTTTGGGGGGTGAAGAATGGAGGAAAGAGGCTTTTTATTTTATAATATTATAAAATATTGTTTGCTTTTTTACTTTGTGCAGGGATTATATTTATGACTAAAAATTGTATACTTAAAAATAACTCAAAATTTAAAAATCCTATAAAAACACAAAAACATTTATAAAGCTTACATGGTTTTTATTAATACCTGAAAAAAATAGAGGTTATAAGTAAATACATACTCAACTACAGTGGAGGAAAAGAAACACTTGTATGTACAGAGTGATTCTAATGATACTATATATATATATATATAATATATTTTATTGCACTTTAGGCTCTGGGGTACATGTGAAGAACATGCAGGATTGTTGCATAGGTGCATACATGGCAATGTGGTTTGCTGCCTCCATCCCCATCACCTATATCTGGCATTTCTCCCCATGTTATCCCTCCCCAACTCCCTACCCCCCTGCAGTCCCTCCCCTAGTTCCCCCCAACAGACCCCAGTGTGTGATGCTCCCTGCAAAATATATATATTACATATATTCAGATAGCAAAAAGTGTATGAAGCAATTATATATTATAAATAGTTGGTTTTCCTCATGGTTGTAGAATTAGAGGTGAATTTTCCTTATGCTTTTTGTATTTTCTACATTTTTTGCAAAGAGCATGTGTTCTATTATGAGTCAAAAGCTTTAAAGTATAAAAATTCTATTAAGTGGCTGGGCACAGTGGCTCACACCTGTAATCCCAGCACTTTGAGAGGCCCAGACAGGCAGATCACAAGGTCGGGTTTGAGACTAGCCTGACCAACATGGTGAAACCTGTCTCTACTAAAAATACAAAAATTAGCCAGGCATGGCGATACATGCCTGTAATCCCAGTTACTCAGGTGGCTTAGGCAGGAGAATCACTTGAACCTGGGAGGCGGAGGTTGCAGTAAGCTGAGATTGTACCACTGCTGTCCAGCCTGGGTGATAGAGCGAGACTCCGTCTCAAAAGGAAAAAAAAAAAAGTCTGCTAGGTAACTCTTTTTTCTGATAAAATAGCCAGGACACCCAGAAATAACCTAAATGCAGAATGAAAATGTTAAGACAGCTGGGCGCAGTGGCTCATTCCTATAATCCCAGCACTTTGGGAGGCCGAGGCTAGTGAATCACCTGAAGTCAGGAGTTCAAGACCAGCCTGACCAATATGGTGAAACCACGTCTCTCCTAAAAATACAAAAATTAGCCGGATGTGGTGGTGGGTGTCTGTAGTTGCAGCTACTTGGGAGGCTGAAACAGAAGAATTGCTTGAACCTGGGAGGCAGATGTTACAGTGAGCCGAGATGACTCCACTGCACTCCAGCCTGGGCAATAGAGTAAGACTCTGTCTAAAGAAAAAGAACAAGAAAAGAAAAGAAAATGTGAAGATGAAGATTCTACCTGCCTTAGTTTGCCCAGATACCATCTGTGTAAAGTAAGCACTTCCATCCGAGGCCACTCTGTGGTTCCCCTAATGCTAACAGGAACCATCCCCAAAGCCAAATGTCACTTCCCGGATCATGGAGAGTCCTCAGGACAGAATGTCTCTCTTACTTACTACCATTCTGCCTCCTCCCAACCATGACCATCCCAGCACCCTTAATGTGCTCTCTCCCCTGAAGCTACTCCAGATGCTAGAATGGCATTGTGAGTACTGTATCGCTCTTAAAGACTCAATAAAGCAAGAGGAAGAGGATGCATGGCTCCCTGAGGTTCCCTTACTCTCAGCAGATCAGTACTGTAGAAAAATCATATTCCTGTTCTGGATGCCTCTTCCCAGCCCCTCAACATTCCCCTCCTTTCTCTATACCAGCATTTGGCTCACCCAGGACACCCCACGTAGGGTGCAGCCAATATAGCCATAAAAGAAAAACTTCATTAAGGAGCTCAACTCATAATAACAAAAACTCAAAATAGTTTTTTTTTTTCATCAGTAGCTTTCCCCTTCCCCACTGGGTTGTAGCCTTTTAACAACACCTTGAGCAGATTCCCTACATTCCTGTCATTCTCAGTTACAATGGACTGGTCCCATTGGGTATTTAAAAGCCAGGGTTACTGACATTAAAAGTTCATTGGCAAACATTATTCAAAACACGTTGCACTCATTAACCCTGTGACTTGTGGAAATGAGGTCTACTTTTCATATACCTCCCTTTTCTTTCTCTCTTCAAATCCTTTCCCTCTCTTCAGTTGTCTCTAGAATCCCAGTAATTCTCAACCTTGACTGCACACACTGGATCGCCTAGGAGTTTTAAAACGACTCATATCAGAGTCCACTCCCAGAGATTCTGATTAAATTGTCCTGGAGGGAGTCCTTGACCTCAGGACTTTTTAAAGCTCCTGGGGTGATTCTAATATGAAGCCAAGTCTGAGAGACATGAGTGCGGACCCCCACAGATACTCATGGTAGAGGCAGAACAGGGAGGAATGGCAATGATGCCTAACTGGCTGTGGGTAGTGAGGACGGAACTTAGGCTGATTCCCTCTGGTCCATTCTGATGCTGCTGGCTCTTCTGGTCTGAGGGTTACATGTAGGTATATGGGTTTCTTCTGAAGGGTGAGGGTAGGGGGTCAGCTGTGTCAGAGCCCAGTTCCCCCACTGCTGATCCCCTCTCACTGTGAGATTGGCATCCAACTATTTGACTCTTGCTCTCACCACCATCCTCTTCCACATGAACCAATTCTTTTCGGCATGCTTTAAGGGCCACCGAGAATTGGGATGGCATGAGGTGTCCCCAACTTCTTTGCAGGCACATAATAATAACAAATAGCATCACTTATTCGGCATCTACTCTATGCCAAGAATTATGTTGGGTGCTTCACATTGGTTGTTTTCTTATTTAATTATCACACAAGCCTGCCAAGGGGTAACAATCCATATTTTATAAATGAGGAAACTAAGAATCAGATAAGTGGCCAGGCGCGGTGGCGCATGCCTGTAATCCCAGCACTTTGAGAGGCTGACGTGAATGGATCACTTGAGGTTAGGAGTTTGAGACGAGCCTGACCAAGATGGTGAAACCCTGTCTCTACTAAATACAAAAAGTTAGCTGGGTGTGGTGGCACATGCCTGTAATCCCAGCTACTTGGGAGGCTGAGGCAGGAGAATTGCTTGAATCTGGGAGGTAGAGGTTGCAGTGAGCCAAGATCACGCCATTACACTCCAGCCTGGGCAACAAGAGTGAAACTCCGTCCCAAACAACAAAAACAACATCAACAACAGCAAAGAATCAAATAACTTTTGTTGCTTACCCAGCATTACACAGTAAGAAAGTAACAGAGCCAGGTTAGAAATTCAGATCTGACCTCAAAAGGATAGCCTCTTAATTATTCTATTTTACCTAAAGTCACTTTCTTTTATGATGGTACCTGTTAAACACATTACCTCCCTAAGATAATGCAGCTGCCATCTACTAAGGAGTTTTAGTGCCATGATCAACTGACTGATGATGGAGATTTCCAGCTGAGACAGACAGGCAGATGGAGAAAAATTACCCCTAGACCTCCCGCCTACATTAGCATAGGCAGTGCTTATGTTCAAAAACGTATTTTGGATCTGCTACCTACTAGAAAAATCCAGATCTGTGCAGATCACGGTTCCACCCTCTCATCAGCAGCATTTCTCAACTTTCTGACCCCAGGACTCACTAATCATTTACAGCTTGTTGATGGTTATTTGAACTCAGGGTCAAGGTGAACATCCCCAGTTACACAAGGAAAATGTATAAAGGTTTTGTTTAATTAATTGCGTGTGTCTCAGAAAGTCTGTATAAAATTCTCCGTGGTGGAAGATCATAGCGAGGTATGGTTTAACAAAATGAAGGCATTCATTGCAGCACTGCTTTTGATCACACTGCAGTATTCGTGTGCTGTGAGTCCCACTGACTGCAATGCTGTTGAGCCGGAGGCCGAGAAAGCTCTAGACCTGATCAATAAAAGGCGACGGGATGGCTACCTTTTCCAATTGCTGCGGGTTGCTGATGCCCATTTGGACAGAGTGGTGAGGAATGGCCAATGGCAGAGTTCAGTTGGGAGACTATGCACCAGGGGCGAATGTGACTCTACCCCTATGCTTACTGCTTTGCATAATGGATGGCTTTGGTCAGAGTTTTCTGTTTGGCTTCTGTGGCTGCTCTAAATTGTTCTTTTTTCCTTCAAACTAACGTTATTAGTATGCCCTTAACTATGATTTAATTTGTGAGTACATATAAACATTTATGCTGAGCCCAGTTACACCTGAGTACTGCCAGAGAAACATTAGAATAAACTATAGGCCTTGGCCTCCAGGAAATGATAATATGCTGGCACATACAGGCAAACTGTGTAAGTTAGGATAAACTCGAGAGAAGGAAAAGTTTTCTCAACCCTCCTAAGGCTCCTGACTGACCCTGAAATAAAACTGGTAGACAGATTAACAGAAGAAAATATACAAATTTATTTAACCCAATGTTTACCGGACACAGAAGTCTTCATAAATGAAGACCCAGATATCCAGGGAAACTGCCCACTTGCATACTTAGAATTGATGAAGAGTGTACAGAATGCAGAAGTAAGATGGGACAAAAGGTGGTGATCTAAAAGCCATAGACTGAAGGAAGGACCCCACAAGGTCTGCCTGTTTGAATTCTCCTTGACCTCTCTGTGTGGCATTTCTTGCCCCCAAGTATGAAGCAGGATCCCTATGGTATGCAGATCTGAGCACCTACTTATCAAACAGAGTAGGTCAGAGAATTTCTTTATGGCTAGCTCCTACAAAGAAAGACCCCGGGGGAAGGTTAGATTCACATTTTAGGATTTATGGATGCTTTTAGGGAGAGGGCTTCCATCTTCTGTGACTTGCCCTGGAGAAGAGAAATTTTAGTTCCTATGGCTTGCCTTGCGGGAGAAAGCAGAGTAGGAGAACAAGGGGCAGGAGAAGGTCAGACAGGTCTTGCCCTTCCCATTTCCTTCAGTTCAAAGGACTCAGCATGACAAAGTACCATACTTTGAGGTATCATGTTTTGAGCCCCAACAATAGCCAACTGATAAAAGAAGTGATAAATGTACCAGAGCAGTTTAATGAGGGGAGATTTAGTGAGACTGGATGGGAGGAGGCTTCCACTGTGTAATAATGCGTGGTAGGATTTGAACAGGTCTGTGAAAGGTGTTCCTGGTGAATTCCTGGCACCACCACTTCTAGGAGGGTAGGGAATCAGGAGGAAAAGTGTTAGGGAGCCACTGAATATAAGCAGGGGGGTTCCAGAAGTTCCATGTGGGTTCTGGAGCAGCCATCAGGTGGGAGCAGCCTGTGGGCTCGTCTTGAGGTGAAGCAAGCTTACTGTCTTCACTTAGATTACATGCCTGTCTAAATTGGACTCTAGGAGCTCATAGACATTACAGAGAGACAAGAAGCCTCCCTCTAAGCCCCTCAAATAACCTACTCTTCCTCTGATGGAAAAACTGAAGTTAGCGAGGCCAGACAAGGAGTACTGCAGAGGACAATTTACCCTTCTGAAAGTATCACAGAGGGAGGCACAGCAGGTTGCAGAGAACAGGTGTGCAGGAATTTAGGATTCAACTAGTAATTCAGTGACCATTAGTCCCATGCCAGGCTCGTTGCCACATGTTAGGGCACAGGATGCCTCCGCACAGAGCTACCACTGAGAGCTAGCATAGAGAGTGAGTGGGTGGAGAGAGGACCTGGTCTGCCTGGGGAAACTGAGGCAAAAGATGGGGACATGAACTAGAAAGCTATTTACGTATTCAGGAATGAAAGAACGAGGATGAGATCTGGGTAGTGGGAGGCAGGGCAATAAGACTGAGGAACAGACATGAGACACATTTCCAAGAAAGGCTATTCAGAGCGTAGTGACTAGATAGCAAAAGCAAGGACAAGAGAGACATCTAGTAGGTTTACATGTTTTACCGCAGAGGCTAAGGCAATATGTAATTAGTGGTGCCACTGGCAAAGACGAGGGAAGTGGAGAGGCAGCTGGTTTGCAAGGGAAGAGAGAGGATTTAGCTTTGGGCACAGTGACGCCAAGGCAGAAAATCCATGTTCAGGAATAGACCTGGGCGAGAGGACACAACTACAAGGACAGATTGGAGGCCCTGATGAGGCCGTCACTGCCTAAACTTCTAGGTGTGTATAGGTGATGACACTTCCACTAACCACTGCCATTTAGTCATAGCTTCTTAAAGTTTATGGGCAGAAGACACATCAGGCCCACTCAAAAAGAAAATCTGGAAGTAACTACTGAAGCTATTTATTGGCATCAATAGATGAAATGACACAAAGGTAGGGCATCTGCAAAGAAAGGGAGAGGATCATCTAAATTAATTTACCATAGACTGGCCCTGTTCATACAGGAATTCCTATTTGGAGAAAGTCGATTTGAGAATCGATTACATGCCCTTGGAAAATAGGGGTGTCTATAAAAACCCACCCTGGCTTAGACTATTTAAAGGATAAAAGGAAAAAGAATCTCAACCATTTTAAGATAATTCATGGTTTGTAAAGTTTTCAATGCTAAGTTATTTAAAGAACATTTATTTAAAATATATCCAGGAAGAATAAAGTCTGCTAACATGTTCAAAAAACTTTACCAAAAAAAAAAAAAAAAAAAAAAAGAAAGAAAGAAAGAAAGAAAGAAATATATGGGCTTAATTTAAAAAAAAAAAAAAAACAACCCACTAGGCTTCCACGTGCTACTCACATGTTGCTTTTGGCATTCCTCAGGAAACTGCAACTATATATTACTTAGCCTTAGATGTGCAAGAATCTAACTGCTGGGTCCTATCCAGGAAACACGGGAATGACTGTGAGCCAGCTGGTTCCAGACGTCCATCTGATACAGTAAGGAAACAGGGTACCTTTGCTTTGCTCTTACCATTCTTATTTTCCATCTACTCTGTTCATTCAGGGAAGCCAATTCCTGGGCTAACACAGCAGAAGAGAAAGGGCAGCTTTTGTCTTGAGATTCATGAAGATGATGTTGACCTTGAGCAATACTCTTGAGCAGGCGTCCCCAAACTTTTTACACAGGGGGCCAGTTCACTGTCCCTCAGACCGTTGGAGGGCCACCACATACTGTGCTCCTCTCACTGACCACCAATGAAAGAGGTTCCCCTTCCTGAAGTGCAGTGGGGGGCTGGATAAATGGCCTCGGGGGGCAGCATGCGGCCCGCAGGCCATAGTTTGGGGACGCCTGCTCTTGAGAGTCTTTCTGGGAACCCAGTTCAAGACAACTCAGCAGGGCTGTGGTCCCATGAAAGAGCATGACCAGTTGTGAGTCCTTGGGCATTCATCTCATAACATCCCTCCACTTCGGTGTTTTTTTGACTGCAAAGTAAGAAGTGGGTTTAGGAATTCACAGACTCTCAGGGCTTTCCACTCTTGGCAGTCTATAGGTATGAGAATCTGTGAAGTTGTGATTGTGTCCTATGAACAATGGTCCTGTTTTCAGGAATGGCCAAAGGGATAACTCGCAGTGAGGAGTTGGGTCTTGTTCAGCATCTAGGACATATGCTGAGGAATAAGATCTGGCTTTGCATGTGGGAGGTGGGTACTCAAATGCCAGGCTCTCTGACACAGGGGGAGAACATGAAGATGAATGAGCACAGATTCAAGATCTCATTTCCAGAAAATGGCAGGTTCACACTCCTGGGAGTTTCGCCACTTTTTCCCTTGAAAATGTTTGGGGTATGGTCATGATACTTTAAATAGTTTCTCGCTGGTTCTCATGAGGATGTTGAGTGCCAACAGGATGCAGCACACAGACACTGACTATGAAAATGCAGGTTTTGAGACAAGCTCTGATGAAGGAAATGCGTTTTAAGTGAACAGTAGGAGGATGCTGCATCACCTTTTTGCTCTTTCATATCCAACCTGAGGAAGGCAGGATGCAGTGACTCAGCAAACTCTCAAGAGTCTCTTTCTTACAGGTGATCGGACAATGTAAGGTAATAGCTATAAGACATTCCCATGAATCCCAGGATCTGAGAGTGATTGACTTTAACTGCACCACAGGTTCTGGTAAGGTAATCTGCTAAATTGCTAATTAATTCTTGATTAATACAAATTCAATCATACAGTGGTATTTGTCTCATCTATGTACATATATATTCATATATATTAATATGTATTCATATGTATTCAGGTACATATATGATGTACACGAAAGAAAAGCCCTCATAGACTCCATTATTATTCATTCTCCAGAGAATAGAAGAGAGACAAGTTTCCCCTGGTCCTGGTACACCTTCCTTTAAAGAAATTCAATACATAAAAATAGAGATTTATGAGAGGTAGGTTAACATCATTGTACATGCAGGCTCTGGAGTGTCAGACTTGCTTTAGCTTGAGTCATCATCTGCCAGCTGTATAATCTTGGGAGGAAGTAAAGACTTGGGACTATGAAGTCAAGATTATGATACTTTCTATTTAAGACAAAATAATTGAGGCTCAAGGAGGTTAAAGACTTGGCCTTGAGAACAAAGCCAAGATATTGTGAATACATGCCACTATCCAAAGAGCATTAACTCTAAATTCCATACCCTTTTAATTGACATTTTCAAAAAGAATTATCACAGAATTCCTTTTAAAAATAGCAAATCCAAATATGATGTTATATACAAAAAAGCAAGCTACTTCCATAGGAGGTTGCATTGAAGAAAGGATGAGCTGTATCTTCTCCTCTCTCTGGGCAAAACTCTATGTTAATGTTCCCTCTTCCTCCTTGGCAACAACAGGAAGAACTTATTCAAATATTAGTGGCCTGGCGCAGTGGCGCACACCTATATTCCCAGCACTTTGGGAGACTGAGGCCTGAGGGTTGCTTGAGCCTAGGAGTTTGAGACTGCCTGGGCAATGTGGCACAACCCCATCTCTATTATTTAAAATACATGTATATATGTTAGCACTTTATCAATGGTACTGGTGAAGGCATCATGAGTAGGGGTCACAACACAGACATGAGGATCAGAAAGACTGGAAGGAAGAATCAGCAGTTTAATTCCGTTGCTGAATGGCGGATTGATCTTAAAGCAGTTACTTAGCTCTTCCAAGCCTCAATTTGTCCATCTGTAAAATGAAAGTTATTGTCATTCTTGCCACCATTAACATTTACAGCCCTTAACTGTGACACTGCCATCTTCTTTCTCCAGTCTCTTCAGCACTGGCCAATACCAAAGACAGTCCCGACCTCTTACATTTCTTTGAGGATACCGAGCCCTACAGAAAACAAGCCGACAAAGCCCTGGAGAAGTACAAAGAGGAGAATGATGACTTCGCCTCTTTCAGAGTGGACCAAATCGAGAGAGTTGCAAGAGTGGTGGTGAGTCTCCACTAAGGTTCATCTGGAGTCTGAGGGCCCAGACTCCAACCCGGCAGCAGGAACTGAACAACACACCCTCTCCACCTGCCTCAATTGACCGGCTGCCTTTTAATCGGACACCTTTGGGACCATAAAACACAGGGAGCGGGTATAAAAAAAAATACCAAAAATTGCCTTCCTGAAACACTTTTATTTTTTGAAGGATGGGTAAGGCAGTGGACATCTGACAGAAAGGAGGGAAAATCTAAAGAAGAAACAGGGAAAGACAAGAGCTCAAGAGGATTGTGTCATTACAAATCATCCAATACTAACCTTCTTGTACTACGATGGAAAACTGAGGTTCAGAGAAATGGCCTCACCACACCAAGTAATGTGCCTAAAATTAGATGGTTCCCTGCTCTCTCCACAAGGACCCAAGTGCTCTCGCCCAGAGCTGTCTTGTAGAACAATGGGTTGACATTTGCCATGCATTCAGAAAATGCAAAGTTAAATAGATTGTGTTGCATACAAGTAAGGAAATGTGTACCATGCAGGTGCTCAAAGAATGTTTGCAACCCATGTGCACTGGAAAGAGTTTCAAGACACACTGGTAAGAAAAAGGCAGGTTATAGAACAGTACTTAGACTATGAGGCCATTTATATGAAATATTCAGATCTACCTCTGTATGTGTAACATATCCAGGAAAACACTCAAAGAGGAAACACATCAATTGAATGAGAATGAAAACTCTGAGAAGTTGGAGTGCAGAAGGGGTGATTTGAAACTTTTCAGTGAAATGGTGTACACTTTATTACTTAAGTGATACAGAAACCATTTAAAAAATGAAATGTGTTGGTGATTTTGAATTCTCATACTGCCTTACAAAATATTGAATGGTAGGTATCTACTACTTTTTTTTTTTTTTCCTTTTTCTTTGTCTGGTCTTGAAACTATTTTGATCCCATCTGTTCTAGAGAGGAGGGGAAGGAACCAGTTACTACGTGGACTTCTCTGTGAGGAACTGTTCCAGGAACCGTTTCCCCAGACACCCTAATGTGAGTATAAGAAATGTCTGTGATCGTTGACTAGTGTCACAGAGAAAAAAGAAAGAGAAGAAGCAGAAGAAGAAGGAGAAGGACGAGGAAGAAATGTCTATGAAATACGAAGTATTATCTGGGAAGCACAGTACCTGCTGGGCACTCTTCTAAGTGCTTTACACATAGGATAACCTGTTTTGTTTTGTTTTGCTTTTGAGAGGGAGTTTCACTCTTGTTGTCTAGGCTGGAGTGCAATGGCACGATCTTGGTTCACTGCAACCTCCACCTGTCGGGTTCAAGTGATTCTCCTGCCTCAGCCTCCCAAGTAATTGGGATTACAGCCATGCGCCACCCTGCCCAGCTAATTTTTGTATTATTAGTAGAGACGGGGTTTCAACATGCTAATCCTGACCTCGGGTGATTTGCCCACCTTTGCCTCTCAAAGTGCTGGGATTATAGATGTGAGCCACTGCACCCAGCCTATGAAAACTTATTAAGCCTCACACTACCATATGAGATATGGTATTTTTATCCCAAATTAGCAGATAGGGAAACTGAAGCACAGAACACATAAGTGAATCATAAGAATATGATTTTAAAATATACATGATATATACCTAAACTTAAAACTGAGTTTCTTAACCCGTTAGGATTAAAGGCTTAGTTAAAACTATAGCAACTTGTACTAAGACCCTACACCTAGTGGTTTTATTAATTCTACATCATTGACACTCACAGGAATCCCACCTGACAAATTGAGAAGGTAACTGAAGCTCAGCAAAGGAAAGGTCTTGCCAATGTTCACAACCAAACTGAGATTAAAACTTAGTTATTCTCATACAAAGTCCAGCGGGATTTTTTCCTCTAATCATTTACAAATAGATCCCATGTACCTGCAGGAAGACATTATTAATACTACCTGGTACTTGCATGGTGACCTACAGTTAAAGAAACACCTCCACATCTATTATTGCCACGTCAGAGCCTCATGAAAACCCTGCTGACAAGGAAAAGCAAGTATCTGCCTCCATTTCCTTGTGACAAGGGGACCTAAAATTAAAACCACTTACCTAAGGGCACTCAGCTAGAGAGTGTTAGGAAATGGAATTTTAACTATGATGTCAAGTCCAGGATTTTTCTGAGGCTTAACAACACATTTTCCCAGGTCAAAAGGGAGAAACCATCCATTAGTACCTTTTCTAGCTGTTCTAATATCCAAACTGAACCAGGTCTAGAGTCCTTCTTAGTGGCTACCAGCACCAGAAAAGACACCTCCCTCACCTATGCCTATGGCCAACAAACCCTTCATGATCTTGGTGTGGATAATGTAAACCCAGAGCTGAAGCATCAGAGCTGAAGAAGAGGCTTGGGGATAAGTGTTTTACAGCATCCTCTCATTTAATTAAGTCCTCCCACAACCTGTGAGTACATAGTATTATACCCATTTTACAGAAATCTTTTGTAACTTTCCCAAACTCACACAACTAGGAAATGGAGAAGTCAAGATGAACACAGGTCTCTCTGATTCCCAAACCATACTCAGAACCTCAATGCTTAACAATTTCTTCGAGCAGACAATCATCCTCCTGTCCTAGTCGATCTTCCACAGCTGGGTTTAGGGGCCTCTAGAGCACAGGAGCACCAGGCAGTTGTAGTCCTTGTACTTAGGGTGGAGCCAGCAGACACTTGCCTTGACAATGTCCATGAAAACCCATGTTTATGCTAATGAGATTCCCTCCTGTCCAACACTTTCCTCCAAGGGACCAGCTGAAGTTGTAAAACTCTCTCTATGACACCGTTCCTCATTCTCCTAGGCATGGGCAACTTAGGTCTCCAGGGCAGAAGGGTTGGCCTAAAGGCAAGGCAGCAATGATGTGGTTTTCCTCACCACCACCCATGAGGAAGCTCAGTGCTGGTGCCCACTCGTGAAAGAAACCACAGCAAGTTGAATGATACACCCTTTACCACCGGCACTTTCCCCTAAATTTGATGAGGAAAGATTGCTCAACAATTGGTGTGGATAGTTGATCATATTACCCTGATTTTTCTCAAGCACTTCTTCCTTTTCTGAATGTCTGGAAGCTAACTCTGGCTGTTCACCTTCACACCACCTGGACACATACACTAACAGGCTCCTCATTCCTTTGTAGGTCTTTGGATTCTGCAGAGCAGATTTGTTCTATGATGCAGAAGCCTTGGACTTGGAAAGCCCAAAAGACCTCGTCGTAAACTGCGAAGTCTTTGACCCTCAGGTGGGTTGTCTAAGCAGACTTGGTCACAGCAGTGCCAGATTCAGTGACATATGTACACAAACAGTGTTGTTGGTTCCTAAAGTTCTGTGCATGGATGTGTGTGTGTGTGTGTGTGAGAGAGAGAGAGAGAGAGAGAGAGAGAGAGAGAGAGAGAGACAGACAGACAGGCAGACAGACAGACAGGAAAGAAAGAAGATACAGAGAGTACCCCACAACTGTGGAAAGGAGTGCAATTGCCAGATTACACAAAGAGTATGAAAGCTTTTCCAATAACTGGAGAGGAGTAACAACCGGCAGAAAAGTAAAATCATGTCCAATTCAACCAACCTTGAATGAATTTGAAAATGCTCCTTGTAGTCAGGACTGCAGTGCTGAGACTTAGTCATTCCTAAACTTACATTATTGGGCACAGAATCTAAGGGGAATAAATTAGCCTCAAATTTATTATGTAAATACATATAAAATAAGATGCGAAACCATATTTTGCATCTGTCTCAGAAATCTTTGTTCTATTTTTTACATGAGTACAAAGATTTGCTTCATGAAATTTTTCATATCAGAAACAAAACTGAAAATAATCCAAACATTTATATCCCAAGTTGAAAAAAAAAGAAAGAAAAAGAAAGAAAAGGCCAGGATTATCACCATGAACATGGCTCTGTAAGCTATTTTTAAAAATTAAACTCTGAACAAGGAGGAGAGAGAAGAGGTCAAGTGTTCGGCTTTTTGAGTAAGAGATGTTGATATCACCAAGCCTTAGTTAAAAATATCAGTTACAATGCTAGTTTTCTAGTGTTGGTCTACAGATGGGTGCCAGGCCACAATATTGTTTCACCACTCTGTGTAGGGAAAATAAGAAAGGTAAGAATAACAAAGTTTTTTAATATAACATTTATCCATCTAAAGGACAATCCTTTATTCTGATATTGTGTTTTTGGATCTTTTTTTTTAATCAAAATTTCATTCCAAGCCGGGTATGGTGGCTCATGCCTGTAATCCCGGCACTTTGGGAGGCTGAGATGGGTGAATCATTTGAGGCCAGGGGTTCAACATGGTAAAATCCCGTCTCTACTAAAAATACAAAAATTAGGTGGGCGTGGTGGCTTTGTCCTGTAGTCCCAGTTACTTGGGAGGCTGAGGCAGGAGAATCGCTTGAACCTGAGAAGTAGAGGTTACAGTGAGCCAAGATTGCGCCACTGCACTCCAGCCTGCGTGACCAAAGCGAGACTCAGTCTCAAAAAAAATCATTTCTTTTGTGAAACAATGATGGTGGCAAATGATAGTTGCCTATATTTTAAATAACAACTGGGCCAGATAACAATTTGAGATCCTTTTTTGTAATACTTTTAAAACTGATTTGTGGAATCTATGATCTGGGAGCCATTGGTATAAATCGAGTTAAGTGTCTAGCACCTTCTTTTATGTTACATGCTGATAGGCACTCTTCTGTGTTCTTTTCCAGGAACATGGAAACAGCAGTGTACCACCTCATTTGGGATGTCCGTTCCAATGGGGTGGGCATGAGCATTCTCTTCCTACCAAGTCTCCATTTAAGCCCCATGGGTCCAGAGATCAACATCATCCCCACAAGTCACATAAACATGGATGCCCACCCCCTCCAGATGAAAAAGATTACTCAGACAGACCCCCACTTCAACAAGGTGCTCCTCTGGTGCCCATGTCCTGCCCAAGATGTCATCATGCCACTTTTGGCATGAATAGGACCCAAAGACATCCTCATAATCATAATGCCAGTGACCTCCAATCCCATGGACACCGTCCCCATGCACACCATCCTCATGAACACGGTACCCACAGACAGCATCCCCACGGACACCACCCCCACGTACACCATCCTCATGAAAATGGTACCCATAGACAGCATCCCCATGGACATCACCCCCATGGACACCACCCCCATGGACACCATCCTCATGAAAATGGTACCCATAGACAGCATCCCCACGGACATCACCCCCATGGACACCACCCCCATGGACACCATCCTCATGAAAATGGTACCCATAGACAGCATCCCCATGGACATCACCCCCATGGACACCACCCCCATGGACACCATCCCCACTACCATGATTTCCAAGACTATGGACCCTGTGACCCACCACCCCATAGCCAAGGTCACCATCACCATGGCCATGGCCCACCACCTGGGCACTTGAGAAGACGAGGTCCATGTAAAGGATACTGTCCCTTCCATTCCAGACCAACTGGATTTGTGTACCGACTCCCTCCTCTAAGGAAAGGTGAGGTGCTGCCACTTCCTGAAGCCAATTTTCCCAGCTTCCCACTGCCGCCCCACAACCACCCTCCAAAGCCAGACATTCAGCCCTTTCCTCAATCACCCTCTGAATCATGTCCAGGGAAGTTCAAGAGTGAGTTTCCACAAGTTTCCAAGTTTTTTGCACATACAGTTCCAAAATAAAATGTGATTCCTTTGAAGAGGAAAATGAATAATACTTTGAATTGGAATCGTAAAGAAAATGACCAGTAATTATGAAAATTATGGTTATTCCAACTTACTTACATACTGAGGATGCAGCAAAATGGGAATGGGAAAGGAGATGGCCTGAGAAGAGAGATCAAGTGGAAAGGAGAGGAAAGAGCTCAATGCTGCCAATTAGCAGCTAATTCTGTCACTCACCACTACATCGCCTGAGGCAAATCTATGCCACTCAGATCTCCTTCTTTACCAGACTTAACTCTAATTCCAGATATTCTCTTACTGCTTGGGCTACACCTGGGCATATCAATAAAGCATGATACTGAAACTATTATTATTATTTATTTTATTTTATTTGTTTAAGTTCCAGGGAACATGTGCAGGATGTACAGGTTTGCTATATAAGTAAATGTGTGCCATAGTGGTTTGCTGCACCTATCAACCCATCAGCTAAGTATTAAGCCTGCCACGCTTCTTTTTCTGAATGCTCTCCCATTTCCCATTCTCCCCCATTTATAATTATTAAAGTGATTTAAATTCTCTCCTAGTGATTATTTCTAGGTATCTAAATTTTCTTTTGGAAAAAATAAGTTCTAAATTCAATCATGAAGTAAACAAACCTCTGGCTTTAAACAGCAAAGAAGTTTGCTGGCATGAATCATGACCA
Source organism: Saimiri boliviensis (assembly GCF_048565385.1). Lineage (NCBI taxonomy): Eukaryota > Metazoa > Chordata > Mammalia > Primates > Cebidae > Saimiri > Saimiri boliviensis. The sequence continues at coordinate 75,314,558 of NC_133456.1, forward strand.
TAAATTTAAGTGTTCAAGAAATGTCACTTTATGCTTAGAACAAATTAATTTGTATTTGAGGATGCTATCCTACTGGCTTAGTGGGAAATTTAACCCCAGTCCTTTTTGGAGTCCCCTTGCCCTGCCCTGCTACTTTCCACATAAAGTTGGGCCACAGTTCTAGAATCTCACATGGTGCCAAGTGGTCCAGGTGGTAGGAAGCAGGGTAGTGACTATCCCTCAGCAGGGGTGACTGTTGGAGCAATGATCATCATCATGAGCAGTAGCCATCATGCTGGGGGATAGTCACGACCCTGTTCACATTACTCTTTGAGTTTGATTTATCTGCTACTTCTGTATGCAGGAATGTCTGTACCAGCAATGGACATGACTGCCAAGGTATGGAATATGGCTACTCTCTCCCTGAGATCTTGCTGTCTTCCTGGCTGCATGCCGAGAAAGCAGGGCAGAGGTCTCCTCTGCCTCAGAAACCCCTTACCCCACTCTTCTTATGTTTTCTCCCCCAGCTAAGGACTCTCTTTCTAGCCTCGGGTAAGTTCACTTTATTTATTTTTAGGGCCAGAAGACTGTTTTTTCACATTGTACTCCCCTTTTTCCTTCTTAAGTCAGGACTCAATCATTTGAAACAAACTAAAAGAATTCAGATTCTCGAGACTCTGTCTCAAAAAAAAAAAAAAAAAAAAGAACTCAGATTCTGTCTATTTTCTAACTACAATAGTGACATCAGAGCAGGAAATCCACATTCAGGAATAGACCTGGGCGAGGACACAACTACAAGGACAGATTGGAGGCCCTGATGAGGCCGTCATCACCTAAACTTCTAGGTGTGTCCCTTCAACACCTCCACCAAACCACCACTGCCACTTAGTGACGGCTTCTTAAAGCTCAAGGGCGGAAGGAACATCATGACCACAGAAAAAGAAGATTTGGCAATAACTAATTGAAGCTATTTATTGGAATCAATAGATGAAATGACACAAAGGTAGGACATCTGCAAAGATGTGGAGAGCAGTGAGAATTCTGTAGAAGATATAAAGATAGACATTATCTTTATTTTAAAAAATAAGAATTGGGAGGCCAGGGTGGGCAGATCATGAGGTCAGGGGATCAAGACCATCCTGACCAATATGGTGAAATCCTGTCTCTTCCAAAAGGCACAAAAATTAGCTGGGTGTGGTGGTATAAGCCTGTAATCCCGGCTACTTGGGAGGCTGAGGCACAAGAATCGCTTGAACCCAGATGGTGGAGGTTACGGTGAGCCACGATCACACCACTGCACTCCAGCCTGGTGACAGAGTGAGACTCGGTCTCAAAACAAAACAAAACAAAGCAAAAAATCCAACACCCAAAGCTGAAATTCTAATTAAACTATATCCAGGAAACACTGGAATGACTGTGAACCAGCTGATTCCAGATGTCCGTCTGATATGCTAAGTAAACAGGGCACCTTCACCCTGTGCTATTCATTGTTACTTTCCATCTACTTTGTACACTCAGAGCAGCCAATGACTGGGCTAACACAGCAGAAGAGAAAGGGCAGCTTTTGCCTTGAGATTCATAAACATGACGTTGACTTTGATAATACTCTTGAGAGTCATTGCTGCTGTGGTCTCATGAAAGAGCATGAGCAGCTGCGCGTCCTTGGGCAAATCACCTAAGAACATCCCTTCACGTCAGTGTTTTTTATTGTAAAACAAGAAGTGGGGTTTGGAGTTCATGCACTCTAAGGCCTTCCGCTCCTGACCATCAATGACTATAAGAAATCTATGAACTTGTAATTGTGTCCTGTGAACACTGATCCTGTTTTCAGGAATGGCCAAAGAGATACATTGTGACATATGAGGGGACATGTGAGGACTCGGGTCTGCTTCTGTGCCTTGCACATACACTGAGGAAGAGGGTTTTGTTGTGCATGTGGGAGGTGGGTACTCAAATGCCAGGCTCTCTGACACAGGTGGAGAATGTGAAGATGAATGAGCAAACATTCAAGACTTCAGTTCCAGAAAATGAGAGGTTCACACTCTCAGGAGTTCTACCACTTTTTCCCTTGAAACTGTTTGGGGTATGGTCATGAAGCTTTAAATAGTTTCTCACTGGTTCTCCTGAGGATTTTTGGTGCCAACAGGATGCAGCACACAGACACGAAGAAAATGCAGGTTTTGAGATAAGCTTTGATGAAGGAAACCTCAAATGCATTTTAAATGGACAGTAGAAAGATGATGCTTCTTTTTGCTCTCTTGTGTCCGACCTAAGGAAGGCAGGACACAACAGCTCAGCAAGGCCTGAAGAGCCTCTTTCTTACAGGTGATCAGACAGTGTAAGGTAATAGCTACGAGACATCTGAATCTCAGGATCTCAGAGTGATTGAATTTAACTTCACCACACATTCTGGTATGGTAATCTGTTAAATTCTTAATTAATTCTTGATTAATATAAATTCAATCATACAGTGGTATTCAACCCCCATAATGCCATGATGTACATGAATAAAAAGGTTCCCTCCCCTCATGGACTCCATTATTCACTCTTCAGAGAAGAGAAGGGAGACAGGTTCCCCTGGTACTGGTACACCTTCCTCTAAAGAAATTCAAGACATAAAAATAGAGATTTATAATAGGTAGGAGAACATTATTACAGAGACATGGGCTTGGGTCACACTTGCTTTAGTTTGAATCTGAACCTCATTACTTAAGGGTCATATAAGATTACACAAGAAGGCAGTGACTTAAATTTTTTAACCTTTTTCACATGTAAAATGAGGTTAGTAACAGCATTAGCTTTCAGGATTCTTGTTAGAATTGAATAAGATGCCCTATGTAGCACACTTCCCAGGTTATTCTTAGCACTTAACCAATGTTTAAATGCCATGAATTACTCTACAATTTACAAAGCAATGATACCTGTTATCTCATTTAATCTCCCAACAAGGCAATAAAATATGATACTGTCAACTTAAGAGATAAATACTTGTGACTGGAAGAGTTTTAATGACTTGTCCTCAGGAACACAGCCAAGGTGTCATGAAGATATGACTCTGTACCAATAGCGTTGACACTAAATTACATGCTCTTTAAAAAATAAAAAATAAAAAATAAAAAAAACTTTTTGAAAAAAGAATTATCACAGAATTTTTCAATGGCAAATTTCACTCGGATTCTGTATACAAAAATTCAATAGGTAAGCTACTGCTGCAGGAGGTTGTTTTAAAGAAAGGTTCTGTATCTTCTCATCTCTCTGGGCAAAACTTTATATTAATGATGCCTCCTCCTCCTTGACAAACACAGAAGGACTTCTTTAATATTAGCACTTGATGAGTGGCAGTGGTGGAGGCATCATGAGTAGGGGTTACAACTGAGACTTGGCATCACAGGAAAGGAAGGAAGGATCAGCAGTTCACCTCTGTTGCTGGTTGCCTGATTCATCTTGAAGAAGTCATTTACATTTCCAACCCTTGATTTGTCCACCTATAAAATGAAAGTTATTGTCCTTCCTTGCATTGAGCCCCCATTGCCATTTTCAAACCTTAACTGTGACAATGCCATCTTCTTTCTCTCGTCATTCAGCATTGGCCAATGCCAAGGATAGTCCCATCCTCTTAGATTTCCTCAAGGTAGACTCAAGGATACCAAGCGCTACAGAAAACAAGCCAACTAAGCCCTTGAGAATGATGACTTTCCCTCTTTCCGAGTGGACCAAGTCTAGTGAGTTGCAAGAGTGTTGAGTCTCCACTAATATCCAGCTGGAGTCTGAGGGCCCAGGATACAACCTCACAGCAGAAACTGAACAGCCTCCCCTCTCCAGCTGCTTCACTGGACCAGCTGCCTGTTAATCTGAGCCCCTTCCCCCGCAGTGTGGCATTTGGAGGAATCAGAGTCAGGCAGCAGATACAGCTCTCCTGGAAGAACTGCTCTCCTGCAAGTTTTTAAAATACTTTGGAGGGTGTGGGAGAAGTGTATATCTGTTAGAGAGGAAGGAAAATCCAAAGAAGAAATAGAGAAAGACAAGAACATATGAGGGTGTGTCATTACAAATCATTCAATATTAACCTCCTTGCACTGTGATAGAAAACTGAGGCTCAGAGAATCTACGAGTGGTGTGGCTGGAACTAGACAGTTCCCTGCTCGCTCTATGAGGACTCAAGTGCTCCCACCCAAAGCTGTTTTCAGAGCAGCTAGCTGATGTTTGTCATGCATTCTGAAAACGTAACATTAAATTGATTGTGGTATATACAAGTAAAGAAATAAAGACTTTGAAGTTGTTCAAAGAATTTTTGAACTCATGTGCATTCAAAAGAGTTTTAAGACATATCGTTACGGGAAAGGTTACAGAACAATATTTAGAAAGGAGTGCAACTGCTAATATTACACCAAAAGTATAAAAACTTTTTGAAGGATAGGGGAGAAATAAGATTTGGAACAAAAGTAAAATCATGTCCAAGTCAGTCAACCTTGAATGAATTTGAAAATACTCCTTGTAGTCAGGACTCTCAGTGCTGAGACTTAGTCATTCCTAGCTTTTATTATTAGGCACAGAATCTAAGGGGAATAAATTAGCCTCAAATTTATTATATAAATGTATATAAAATAAGATGCAAAGCTATATTTTACATCTGTCCCAGAAATCTTAGTTCTATTTTTTACACGAGTACAAAGATTTACTTCATGGAATTTTTTAAATCCGAAACAAAACTGAAAATAATTCAAATATTTATGTCCCAAGTTAAAGAAAGAAAGAGAGAGAAAAAAAAGAAAGAAAAAAGAAAGAAAGAAACAAAGAAAGAAAAGAAAAGAAAGAGCGAGCGAGCAGGAAAGTCACTATGAGCATGGCTCCACAGATTTTTAAACATTGTAATTTGAATAAGGAGGACATGGAAGAGGTTAAGTGTTCAGCCTTGGAGAGTTATGGTATCAACATCCTCAGACCTCTGTCAAGAATATTAATTATAAATTACTAGAGTTTTCCGGTTTTCCAATGTTGGTCTACAGATGGTTGACATTACATAGTATACTTTCACCGCTCTGTTTTGAAATGGAAAAAGAAGGATGAAAATATTTTTGTATCTAACATTTGTTCCATCCAAGGACTATTCTTTACTCTCACGTGGTACTTCTAAGGTTTCTATGGTTTTCTTTATCTTTGTTAGCAAAACATCACTCATTTTGTGAAAGAAAGATCGTGGTAGATGATAATTGTTTATACTTTATCAATTGGGCTAGAATCTTTAGAATCTTTTTTATCCTACTTTTCAAATTCATTTGTGGAATCCAAAATCTGAGTGGCATTGGTCTAAATCCAATGTCTAACTTCTCTTAGAAGTTGAACGTCTAGCTTCTCTCTGTGTGTTACATGGTAATATTTATTTTTCTGCCCTTTTTCAGACATCTACAATCATCAATTATGTGCAACCCCATTTGGCCTATCCCCTCCATCCTGGTGGGTAGGCATGAACATTCTCCGACTGCCAACCCTCCATTTAAGCCCCAAGAATCCAGCGATCATCATCATCCTGACAAGCCACATAAACATAAATGCCCACTTTCAGCAGATGGAAAAGATGACTCAGACATTAACCACTTCAAGGAGAGGCTCCTCCACTATTGCCCCTCAGGGTCCAGATATAACCATGTCCCTTCTAGCATGATTGGAACTCAAAGTTACTCTCATAATCATAATTTCAGTGAGCCTGATCTTCGTGACGATCATCCCCATGGACACCATCTCCAAGGACACTCACTGTTCCCATGCACAACACCACCATGGCCATGATTTCTGTGACAATGGACCCTGTAACCCACCACCCTGTAGCCAAGGTCCCCAAGGTCACCGTCACAATGACCGTGGCCCACCACCTGGGCATTCAGAAGGACGAGGTCAAGGTAAAGGACACTATTCCTTCTATTGCAGATACACTGGATCTGTGTATTAACTCCCTCCTGTAAGGAAAGGTAGGTACCACTTCTTCCCGAAGCCAATATTCCCAGATTCCCATTGCCACCCCACAATAACCCTCTAAAGCCAGACATTCAGCCCTCCCTCAGTCAGCCTCTGAATCATGTCCAGGGAAGTTCAAGAGTGAGTTTCCAGAAGGTATTCAAGGTTTTTGAATATACATTTGCAAAATAAAATGTGATTTTTTGATGGGGAAAAATGAACAATAGTTTGAATTAGAATTGTAAATTAAATGCCCAGCACTCAGGAAAATCACAATTCCTTTCACCTTACTTGCATACTCAGGATGCTGCAAAATATGGATAGGAGAGGCGGTGGCCTGAGAAAATAGATCAAGTGGAAAGGGGAAGAAAGAACTCAGCGCTGCCAACTAGTAGTTAATTCTGTCACTTGCCACTACATCACTGTAGGAAATCTATGCCCCTCAGAATTTCCTTTTTTCCTGGACTTAATGGTCATTCTAGAGTATCCGTTACTGCTTGGGCTATAACTCGGCATAGCAAGAAATTATAGTACCTAAACTATTATTGTTATTATTAAAGTGACCTAAATTCTCTCCTAGTGATCGTTTCTAGTCATCGAAATTTTCTTTAGGAAAAATAAGTTAAATTCAATCATGAAGCAAACAAAACTCTGGGCATAAACTGCAAAGAAGTTTGCTGGCATGAATCATGACCATAAATTCAAGTGCACAAGACATGTCACTTCATGCTCAGAACAAATTAATTTCTATCTGAGGCTGCCATCCTACTGGGCTAATAGGAAATTTAACCCCAGTCCTTCTTGGAGTCCCTTTGCCCTGCCCTGCTACTTTCCATGGAAAGTTGGGCCACAGTTCTAGAATCCCACACAGTTACCAAGCTGTTCAGGTAGTGGAACGAGGAGGTCAGATCCTTGATCACTGGTCCAACAGCTGCCCCTGCTGAGGGATAGTCACAACCCTGTCCACATCACTCTTTGAGTCCAGTTTATCTGCTACTTCTGTTGCAAACTGTAAATGCAGAAGTGTCTGCACAATAGCAATGGACATGACTGCCAAGGTATGTCATATGGCTACTCTCTTCCCAGGATCTTGCTGCCTTCCCGGCTGCATGTTCAGAAAGCAGGACAGAGGTGTCCTCTGCCTCAGAGACACCTTACCTGACACTGCTTCTTATATCTTCTCCCTCAACTAAGGACTCTCCCTGTAGTCTTAGGTAAGTTCACTTTATATATTTTTAAGGGCCAAGAGACTCTTTTTTCACAATGTAATCTTTCTTTTTCCTTCTCAAATCAGGGCTTGATCATTTGAAAAAAGCTGAAAGAATTCAGATTCTCTATAGTTCCCAACTGCAATGGTGATACTCAAAGTATTGCATAACCAATATGAAACAAGCACTGATCAATCAGCCCAGATAAAACAACGAATCAGAACAGCTGCCATCCATGAACAATCAGTGTGGCCACACTGGCAGATGCACTGAATGTGGCCCTGCAGGATCACATTCCGCCTGGAGGCATGGATGCCAGGTCAGCTGCTGGAATGAGGAAGAGTGAAAGCTGAGTCCTGGGGAGGAGGAAAAGGTGAGACCCAGGGAGGACTGTAGAAGCACTGGAGTAGGGTGTAATAATTTACCAAGTACTTTCATAACCATGGCTTGAGTTAATGATAACATTACCTGGAATACAGAGGAGGCAAAGCTCTCAATCCATTTCAATTAAGTGCATTCTGCACATGCACACCCGATACTGCGGGAGAATAATGGGGTAAGAAACCATTCCTGCACTAATACCATACGTTCTATACTAAAGGTTTTATGCAATACACCATGAATCATTGTTTTTCTAGACATTTTCTGTCATCAGGACCAAAAGTCCATGTATCTTGTTTGCAAATATTCCATAAACTTTCACAGGTGATATTCACAGACGTAATATAATAGCGGTGCCTCTTCAAATATCTAAAACCCAAACTCCTCATTCTTCTCTAGAAAATTTCACTTCTTACCATCACCTTTGCTGTCAGTGGCACAATCATTCTTTAAATCCTACAGGTGAGAAATACATATTGATTCTCTCTTTCTCTTCATCTGCAATAAACTGTCACAGCACAGATTTTGCTTTGTTTACTGAAGTGCCTCCCACATACTAGGGATACAAGAAATGTTTGTTTAATGAGCTGGAATGGTAAATGTGTATTGTGACTCTGAAGATTTTTCTATTTTGCAATTTCCAAAAAGTCTCTTATACAGAAAATATCCTTGTATCAAAATAGGTCAGTTGCTAGAACAAACAAACTCAGTAGCCTAGTGATGAAGAATTTGATTTCTCTCTTCATCTTACAGGTCAATATTGGTTATCAGCAGGCGGCCATCCACACAGCGATTCAAGGTGCCAGGCTCCTTTTCTCTGTGGCTCTGCCATCCCGTTGGCCCCAGAATTGTCGCTTGGATCCTCTGCATCCAGCCCACAAGGGGAGAGAGTGGAGGATCATGAAGGTGGTTTCTGCAGGCCAGGCCTGGAAGGCGCATGCGTGATTCGTGCCCACATTTCACTGGCTAGAGCTCAGTCATATGGCCACACCTAATGCAAGGGAGATGGGGAAACAAAGTCTACCTGTGCTCCAAGGCGGAGAGGGACATAGGAAGGGAAAATGAGCTGCACAGTCACCATTTATTAGGGAAAAAAGAGAACCAAAGAGGTTGAATGACTTGCTTAGGATCTTATAGTCAGTAAATGTGGGACTGAGATTGGAACCTTGATTGGCCTCTGCCAAAGCCACATACTGTCTTCTTTATGACACTGCCGGTGACACTGCCCAGGCCTGTTTGTGAGCCTTCACTGGAAACACACTTGCTGGTCAGCCGCGGCCATTCCTGTCCACTTCCCCCTGGACGGTGTTCCCTCATGCATTTCCCCATCCTGCCAGTGTTCAGCTTCTGCATCTCTGCTTCTCCTCCTTCCTCTCTGTCTCAGAACTTCACAAAATCTCTTCCACGCTACATGTTTTCCACACAACTGCGCATTATAACCTGCCTTCTCCCATGACTATGCACCGAATCTGTTTCAGTCAGGCAGGGACTCTTAGACACCTTTGCCCAGTATTAGATATAGTTTATCAGAATTAATGGCCAGGTCCTGCACATATATTACCTCATTCACTTCTAAAAAAATGCCCTGTCAAGATATCATGATTTTTCACCATTTACAGTGAGAAACCTAAGGCTCAGAAACTTTATGTGACCCTGCCTTGCTTGGGATCACCTAGGAAAGTCGCAGAGCTAGACTGGAATCCAGGTTGGACTTACTGCCAAGCTCATGTTCCTGCCCCACCCTACACTGGCCCCATTGGCTCCCACTGACCCTTCTTCTCCAGGAGCGCCAGGGAGAATCAATTAACAAGTTGGAGATCCTAACACCAACAAAAAGTCAACCTTTATGTTTGTAAGACTTGAAGACACACATTTGCTACAGGAAAACACATGTCTCTAACCTACCTTTAAAACTCCTCTCTCTGAACAGTCGAACTTTACTTAAAAGGTTGCTTAGGCTTGGAGAATACAAAACACCGTATCTACTGAGCAAGAGAAAGCAGAGCATATTTATTCAATCGAAGTTTCCATAACTCAAGAGCCTTCAGAATGAAGGCCCAAAGACCCAAGGGACAACTGTCCACTGGTAAGCTTAGATTCAATGAAGACTGGACAACAGCATGATACAACAACAACAACAACAACAAAAATCTGATAGTAATGGACTATTGGGGAAACCCCACAAGGCCTTCAGCTTGAGTTTTCCATGGCCTCTCTGTGTGGTATTTCTTGCTCCCAGGCATGGGGCAGGACTCATCTGACATGCAGATCTTAGGACCTTACTATCAGACAAAGTAGGTTAGAGAATTTGTTTTATGGCCAGCTCCCCATAGAAAGGCCTGGATGAAAGGTGAGAGTCGTATTTTAGGTTTTATGGCTGCTTCGGGGTCTTTCTGTGACTTGCCTGTGAAAAGAGGAATTCTAGGTTCTGTGGCTTGCCTTGGGGGAGAAAGGAGAGTAGGGGAACAAAGAGTGAGAGCAGGTCAGACAGATCTTGCTTCTGAGGCCCTTTTGGTTTCCTTCAGTTCAATGGCTCAGCATGCCAAGGCAACATACTTTGAAGTATCCTTTTCTGAGTCCTAAACTATTCAAGTGAACACAAGAGTGGTAAATATACTGGGGCAATTTAATGAAGGGGGATCTATTAGGATTGCATGGGAGAAGGCTTCAGCTGAGTAGTGCTGCATGGGTAGGATTTGCATAAGAAGAGAGTCTGTGTAAAGACATTCCTGGTGAACTCACGGCACATCACTTCTACATGGGTAGGGAATCAGGAAGAAGGGTGCTAGGGAGCCATTGAATATACACAGAGGATCCGCATCTACGTGGGCTCTGAAGCTGCCATCACATGGGAGGAGAGACTGTGGGCTTATCTTCAGGCCAAGCAAGTTTACTGTCTTCGTTTAGATTATTTGCCTACCTGAAGTGGATTTGAGAGGCTACTAGACATTACAGAGAGACCTGAAGCCTACCTCCTGTATCCCGAAATAAACTAACCTCCCTTTGGTAGAACAAGTGAAGTCAGGAGGACAGACCAGGAGCACTACAGAGGACAAGCAGAGCAATTTACCCTTCAGCACTTCTTAAAGCATCAGAGAAGGGAGCACTACAGGTTACAGAAAAGAGGAGTGCAGGAATTTAGGCTTCAACCAGTAGTTCAGTGACCATTAGTCCCATGCCAGGCTCGTCGTCACATGTTAGGGCACAGGATGCATCAGCACAGAGCAACCACTGAGAGCTAGTGTAGAGAGCAGGTGGGTGGGGAAATGATGTGGTGCACCTGGGGAAACTGAGGTAAGAGACAGGGACATGAACTAGGAAGCTATTTTCTGTAAGCAGGTGTGAGAGAATGAGTGCCAGACCCAGGCAGTGGGTATTAGAGCAATGAGAATGAGAAATAGACATGAGAAACATTTCCAAGAAAGGCTATTCAGGGCCTGGTGACTGGATAGCAAAAGCAAGGACAAGGGAGACATCTCGTAAGTTTACATGTTTTATCGCAGAGGCTAAGGCAATATGTAATTAGTGGTGCCATTGGCAAAGATGAGGGAAGTGGAGAGGCAGTTGGTTTGTAAGAGAAGAGAGAGGATTTAGCTTTGGACAAGGTGACATGAAAGCAAGAAATCCATGTTCAGGAATAGACCTGGGCGAGGACACAACTACAAGGACAGATTGGAGGCCCTGATGAGGCCGTCACTGCCTAAACTTCTAGGTGTGTCCCTTCAACACCTCCACCAAACCACCACTGCCACTTAGTGACGGCTTCTTAAAGCTCAAGGGCGGAAGGAACATCATGACCACAGAAAAAGAAGATTTGGCAATAACTAATTGAAGCTATTTATTGGAATCAATAGATGAAATGACCCAAAGGTAGGACATCTGCAAAGACGTGGAGAGCAGTGAGAATTCTGTGTAAGACATAAAGGTAGATATTACTTCTATTTAAAAAAAAAAACTTCTGGACTGCCATGTGCTACTCACATATTGCTTTTGGCACTTTTCAGGAAGCTACAGCTGTGTTGTATTAGTCAGGGTTCTTTAGAAGGACAGAACTGATAGGATATATATATATATATATATATATATATATATATATATATATATATATATATATATATAAAGGTCTAATATTAACTTACATGATCACAAGGTCCCACAACAGGCTGTCTGCAAGCTTGAGGAGCAAGGAGAGCCAGTTTGAGTCTCAAAACTGAAGAAATTGGAGTCCAATGTTTGAGGTCAGAAGCATCCAGTCCAGGAGGAAGATATGCAGGCTGGGAGCCTAGGCCAGTCTCGCCTTTTCATGTTTTTCTGCCTGCTTTATATTCACTGGCAGCTGATTAGATGGTGCCCATCAGATTAATGTTGGGTCTGCCTTCCCCAGCCCACTGACTCAAATGTTAATCTCCTTTGGCAAAACCCTCACAGACACACCCAGGATCAATTTACATCCTTCAATCCAGTCAAGTTAACACTCAGTACTAACCATCACCCATGTATTATTTATTCTGACATGTGCAAGAATCTGACTGTTCAGTCCTATCTAGGAAACATCGGAATGACAGAGAGCCAGCTGTTTCCAGATGTCCAACTGATATGCTAAGTAAGCTAAGTAACAGGGCACCTTTGCCCTGCTCTTATCATTTTTGCTCTCCATGTATCCTGGTCACTCAGGGTAGCCGATGCCTGGACAAACACAGCAGAGGAGAAAGGGCAGCTTTTGCCTTGAGATTCATGAAGATGACGTTGACTTTGAGTAATAACCTTGAGAGTGGTTCCTGAGAACCCAGTTTAAGATACCTCAGCAGGGCTGTGGTCCCATGAAAGAGCATGAGCAGCTGTGAGTCCTTGGGCAAATCACCTAATAACATCCCTTCACGTCAGTGTTTTTGATTGTAAAATAAGAAGTGGGGTTTGGAGTTCATGCACTCTAAGGCCTTCCGCTCCTGACCATCGATGACCATAAAAATCTATGAACTTGTAATTGTGTCCTATGAATACTGGTCCTGTTTTCACAAATGGCCAAAAGGATACGTTGTGACATATGAGGGGACATGTGAGGACTCGGGTCTGCTTCTGTGCCTTGCACATACACTGAGGAAGAGGGTTTTGTTGTGCATGTGGGAGGTGGGTACTCAAATGCCAGGCTCTCTGACACAGGTGGAGAATGTGAAGATGAATGAGCAAACATTCAAGACTTCAGTTCCAGAAAATGAGAGGTTCACACTCTCAGGAGTTCCACCACTTTTTCCCTTGAAACTGGGGTATGGTCACGAAGCTTTAAATAGTTTCTCACTGGTTCTCCTGAGGATTTTTGGTGCCAACAGGATGCAGCACACAGACACTAAGAAAATGCAGGTTTTGAGATAAGCTTTGATGAAGGAAACCTCAAATGCATTTTAAATGGACAGTAGAAAGATGATGCTTCTTTTTGCTCTCTCATATCCAACCTGAGGAAGGCAGGACACAATAACTCAGCAAGGCCTTTCTTTTCTTTCTTCCTTTTTTTTTTTTTTTTTGAGACAGAGTCTTGCTATGTTGCCCCAGCTGGAGTGCAGTGGCCCAGTGTTGGCTCACTGCAACCTTCACCTCCTGGGCTCCAGCAATTCTCCTGCCTTAGCCCCCCTGAGTAACTGGGATTACAGGCCATGTCACCATGCCTGTCTAATTTTTGTATTTTTTGTAGAGACAGGGTTTCACCATGTTGGCCAGGCTGGTCTCACACTTCTGACCTCAAGTGATCTGTCCACCTTAGCCTCCCAAAAGGCTGGGATTACAGGCGTGAGCCACTGCACCCGGCCTCAAGAGCCCCTTTCTTACAGGTGATCAGACAGTGTAAGGTTATAGCCATAAGACACTCCTATGAATCTCAGGGTCTCAGAGTGATTGACTTTAACTGCACCATACATTCTGGTATGGTAATCTGTCAAACTGCTACTTAATTCTTGATTAATATGAATTCAATCATGCAGTGGTATTCACCCCATAATGTCATGATGTACATGAAAGGAAGGGTCCCTGCCCTCATAGACTCCATTACTCACTCTTCAGAGAAGAGAAGGGAGACAGGTTCCCCTGGTACTGGTACACCTTCCTCTAAAGAAACTCAAGACATCAAAATAGAGATATGAGAGGTAGTAAAGCATCATTACAGGGACATAGGCTCTGGAGTCTGACTTGCTTCAGTTTGAATCTGAGCCTCATCACTTAGGAATTATGCAAGATTACACAAGAAGGCAGTTACTTAAACTTTTTAACCTTTTCTCACATGTAAAGTAGGGATAGTAACAGCATTAGCTTTTAGAATCCTTGTCAGAATTAAGATTCTCTGTGTAGCACACTTTGCAGATTATTCTTAGCACTCAGTAAGTATTGATGTCCACATTTAAATGCCATGAATTACTCTACAGTGTACAAAGCAATGATACCTGTTATTGCATTTAATCTTCCAACAAGGCAATAAAGTATAGGTTGTGATACTGTCAACCTAAGAAATAAAATAACTGTGACTGGAAGAGGTTTAATGACTTGCCCTTGGGAACATAGGCAAGGTGTGATAAAGATATGATTCTGTACCAACAGTGGACACTAAATTACATGCTCTTTCTCTTTACTTTTTCTTAGTTTTAGCTAAGCCTTTAAGCTGATTCATGTGATATATGAAATTATATGATTTTATAATATATATGATATACACCTAAACTTAAAACTGAGGGTTTTTTTTTTTTTTTTTTTTTTTTTTTTATGAGAGGGAGTTTCGCTCTTGTTACCCAGGCTGGAGTGCAATGGCGCGATCTCGGCTCACCGCAACCTCCGCCTCCTGGGTTCAGGCAATTCTCCTGCCTCAGCCTCCTGAGTAGCTGGGATTACAGGCACGCGCCACCATGCCCAGCTAATTTTTTTTTTTTTTGTATTTTTGGTAGAGACGGGGTTTCACCATGTTGACCAGGATGGTCTCGATCTCTTGACCTCGTGATCCACCCGCCTCGGCCTCCCAAAGTGCTGGGATTACAGGCTTGAGCCACCGTGCCCGGCCAAAACTGAGGGTTTTTTTAAACCATTCCTTAGAAGGGAGGAAGTAAGATCCATATAATTTCTCTGCCCTCAGGTTTCCCATCTGCAAACTGGGGATTAAAACAATATCTATCTTATAGGATGGTGGGAGGGCTAATAATTTACCATATTTGTAACACACTTTTTTCTCATTGTTCAGCTCCTAATTATAGGTGAGAACATGGGGTATTTGTTTTTCTGTTCCTGTGTTAGTTTGCTGAGGATAATGACTTCCAGCTCCATCCATGTCCCCATAAAGGACATGATCCTGTTTCTTTCTATGGCTTCATAGTATTCTATGGTATATAAGTACCATATTTTCTTTATCTAGTCTATTACTGATAGGCATTTGGGTTGATTCCATGTTTTTGCTATTGCGAATAGTGCTGCAATGAACATATACGTGCATGTATATCTGTAATAGAAGGATTTATATTCCTTTAAATATATACCCAGCAATAGGATTGCTGGGTCAAATGGTATTTTTGGTTCTAGGTCTTTCAGGATCACCACACTGTCTTCCACAATGGTTGAACTAATTTACATTCCCACCAACAGTGTAAAAGCATTCCTATTTCTCTGTAACCTTGCTAGCATCTGTCGTTTCTTGACTTTTTAATAATTGCCATTCTGACTGGCATGAGATAGCATCTCATTGTGGTTTTGATTTGCATTTCCTTAACGATTAGGGATGCTGAGCTTTTCTTCTTATGTTTATAATCAGCTTTTATTTAGGCCCTATACAGCAAGTATTTTTATTCATTCCAACTGATTGACAGCCACAAAAATCTTATTTGATAAACGAGGAGGTAATTGATGCTCAACAAATGAAGGGTCTTGCCAATATTCACAACCAAGCTGAGATTAAAATCCATTTCTTTTCATGCATAGTCCCATGGGATTTCCCCCTAATTATTTACAAATTGATACCAATGTACCTGCAGTAAAATGTTGCTAATAATAACTGGTATTTGCATGGTGACCTACAGTTTACAAAACACTGTCACATATATTACAGCCATTTCAGAACCTTAGGATAATGCCACTGACAAGTAAAAGCAAATGTCTGCCTCCATTTCCTCACAAAAACGTAGCCTAGAGTTTTAAATATTTACCAAAGGACCATTATCTAGAAAGTTTTAGGACACGGAATTTTAATTCTGATTTCACATTTAGGATTTTTCTGAGGTTTGACAACATGTAGTTCGTTGCTGAAAGCTGAAAGGAAGGAATCATATATTAGTTCTTTTTCAGCCTGTAGAAATTTTCAACCCAAACCAGTTTTAGAACTCTCCTTAGTGGCCACCAGAAAAGACACCTCCTTCCCCTATCTCCATCCCCAACAAACTCTTCTTTCTTCATGAAAATATGGTACATATACACCATGGAATACTATGCAGCCATAGAAAGGAGCAAGATCACGTCTTTTGCAGGATCATGCATGGAGCTGGAAGCCATTATCTTCATGCAGAGTTCACCAGTTTGGTGTGGGTAATGTAAGCCCAGTGGTGAACCACGGAAGCTGGAGAAATGGCTCAGGGCTAAGTGTTTTATAGCATACTCTCATTTAACTGAGCCCTTCGATGTCTGGCATGATACCTCTAATCCTAGCACTTTGGGAGGCAGAGGCAGGCGGATCACTTGAGGTCAGGAGTTCAAGACCAGCCTGGCCAATATGGTGAAACCCCATCTCTACCAAAAAATACAAGTTAGCAGGGCGTGGTGGCAAGCTCCTATAGTCCCAGGTACTTGGGAGGCTGAGATGGGATAATCTCTTGAACCCAGGAGGTGAAGGTTGCAGTGAACTGAGATCTTACCATTGCACTCCAGCCTGGGTGACAGAGTGAGATTCTGCCTCAGCAATACCAACAGCAACAACAATAATACAGCCCTCCTACACCTGTGAGTACATAGTATTATACCCATTTTACAATGGCTGGCTTTCAGAAATTTTGTGTAGCTTTCCCAAACTCACAACTAGGAAACAGAGAAGCCAGGATGAACATAGGTCTCTCTGATTCCCAAACCGTACTCAGAACCTCAATGCTTAACAATTTCTTCTAGCAGACAGCCATCCTGTTGTCCTAGTCAATCTTTCACAGCTGTGTTTAGGGGCCTCTGGAGCATAGGCGTGCCAGCCAGTTGTAGTCCTTGTACTTAGGGTGGAGCCAGCAGACACTTGCCTTGACAATGTCCATGAAAACCCATCTTTATGCTAATCAGATTCCCTCCTGTCTAACACTTTCCTCTAAGGGACCAGCTAAAGTTACAAAAATCCTTCTCCAGTACCATTCTTCATTGTTTCTAGGTATGGGCAACTTAGGTCTCCAGGGCACTTCTGCCCTAGGTTGGCCTAAAGGCAAGGCAGCAATGATGTAGTTTTCCTCACCACCACCCATAGGGAAGCCCAACACTGGTGCCTGCTCATGAAAGAAACCACTGCAAGTTGAATGATATACCCTTTACTATCTGCACCTTCCCCAAAGTGTTAACAAGGAAAGATTGTTGAACAACTAGTGGAACTATCTGATCATATTACTCTTATTTTTCTAAAGCTCTTCTCTCTTTCCTGAATGTCTAGAAGTTCCTGTCTCTGGCTGGGCATCTTCGCTTCCCCATGTGCGTACATACACACACACACACACACACACACACACACACACACACAAACAGGTTTCTGTCTCCTCTCAAAGTCTACGGAGTCTGCAAAGTAGATTTGTCCTATGATGCAGGAGACTTGAACTTGAAAAGCCCAAAAGACCTTGTCATAATCTGCCAAGTCTTCAACCCTCTGGTGGGTTGTCTAAGCAGACTTTGTCATGAGCAGTGCTAGACTAAGTGATATTTGCACACACATAGTGTAATTGGTTCTTATGGCTCTGTAAGAGAGATTGTGTATGCATGTGTGTGAGAGAGAGAGAAAGAGAAAGACAAGAAGAGAGATACAGAGATTGCCTCACACCTGGGGAGAGGAGTGCAATTCCTGGTATCACATAAAAAGTATGAATACTTTTGCAAGAACTGGGGAGGAACAAGACTTGGCAGAAAAGTAAAATCACGTCCAACTGAATCAACCTTGAATGAATTTGAAAATGCTCCTTGTAGTCAGGACTCCCAGTGTGAGACTTAGTCATTCCTAGCCTTTATTATTAGGCACAGAATCTAAGGGGAATAAATTAGCCTCAAATTTATTATATAAATGTATATAAAATAAAATGCAAAACTATATTTTACATCTGTCCCAGAAATCTTAGTTCTATTTTTTACATGAGCACAAAGATTTGCTTCATGGAATTTTTTACATAAGAAACAAAACTGAAAATAATCCAAACATCCACATTCCAAACTTTGAAAAGAAAGAAAGAGAAACAAAGGGCAGGATTGTCACCAGGAACATGACTCTGTAGATATTTTTGAAAATTAAACTCTAAACAAGGAAAAGGGGGTAGAAGTTAAGTGTTCAGCCTTAGGGAGTAAGGGGTGTCAATACCATCTAGACTCGGACCTCTGTCAAGAGTATCAATTATAAGGCACTAGTTCTCCAATGTTGGTCCACACATGGGTTCCAGGCCATAATATAGTTTCACCACTGTCTGTTAAAATGAGAAAAATCAGGACAATAATGTTTCTTTCTTTATTTCTTTTTTTTTTCCATAAAGATGGGGGTCTTGCTGTGTTGCCCAGGCAGATCTCAAACTCCTGAGCTCAAGTAATCTGCCTGCCTGGGCCTCCCAAAATGCTGGGATTACAGGCATGAGCCATCATATCTAGCCAATAATGTTTTTTATATCTAATATTTATCCATCTATAGGACTATCTTTTACTCTAAAGTTGTATTTTTGACCCTTTTGTGAAACAATGATGATGGAAGATGACAGTCGTTGTTTACATTTTAAATATCAACTGAGTTAGATAACAATTTCAGAACCCTTTTTTAAAATTCTGCTTTTCAAATTCATTTGTGGAACCTAAGATCTGGGTGGTCGCCATTGGTCTAAATCCAGTTAAATGTCTAACTTCTCACTGCATGTTACATGATGATATTCACTTTTCTGTGTTCCTTACCAGGAATATAGAATCATCAATGGTGTAAACCCTATTTGGGATAACCCTTCCACTCTGGTAAGCATGAGCATTATCCTACTGCTAGGCTTCCATTTAAGCCCCATGGATCCAGAGATCATGATCAAACCCACAAACCACAAGAACTGGAATGCCCACCTTCCCCAGATGAAAAAGATCACTCAGACAGACTTCAACAAAAGGGCTTATCCACAATTGCTTCCTTCTTGGTCAACAGGTCATCACATTCCTTCTGGCACAAACAGTCACCCTCATAATCATAATTACAATGAGTTCCATCTTCATGACCATCATCTCCATGGACACCATCTGCATGGACACTGTCCCTACGCACAACACCACCATGGCCATCATTTCCATGATGTTGGACCCGGTGACCCACCACCCCATAGCCAAGGTCCCCAAGGTCACCATCGCTATGGCCATGGTCCACAGCCTGGGCACTCAGAAGGATGAGATCCAGGTAAAAGAAGCTTTCCCTTCCATTGCAGACAAACTGTATCTGCGTATCAACTCCCTCCACTAAGGAAAGGTGAGGTGTTCCCTCTTTCTGAAGCCAATTTTCCCAGCTTTCCATTGCCACCCCACAACAACCCTCTAAAGCCAGACATTCAGCTCTCCCTCAGTCAGCCTCTGAATCGTGTCCAGGGAAGTTCAAGAGTGAATTTTTCCACAAATTTCCATGTTTTTTGCATATACATTTCCAAAATAAAATGTGATTTCTTAGATGGGAAAAAATTAAAATATTTTTGAACTAGAACCACAAATGAAATGACCAGTAATAATGAAAACCTCAATTCCTTTCACCTTTCATGCTTACTCAAGATGCCCCAAAATATGGACGGGAAAGGAGATCACATGAGCGATGGTGAAATGGAAAGGAAAGCACTCAGTGCTACCAATCAGTAGTTAATTCTGTCACTCTCCACTACATCCCTTGAGGCAACTCTAAGACCTTCAGAATTTCTTTCTCCTTTGGACTTAACTCTGATTCTAGTCTATTGCTGCCTGGGCTACATCTGGGCATACCAAGAAGGTATGGTGCTTAAAGGATGGATGATGATAGTGATGATAATGATGATGATTATTATAAAAAGTGATGCACCCCTTTCCTCAGGGGTCCCGCATCCGCGGATTCCTCCTCCCTGGTAGCCGCGTCCTTGGCTGGCATCAGAAAAATGGCTACAAGCTTCCTAGTACATGAGAATATCTGGTTCGACAAGCTCAAATATGAAGATGCAGCAAGGAGATTTTACCAGCAGATGGACGGGCGTGTGGCCGACGCCAGCGTGACCCTCCGCGACACTGCGAGAGCCAGAGAGAACAACCAGAAATTCATGGCCAGAAGCTCAGGCCCCGGGGCCTCCAGTGGCCCCTGCGGAGACCACAGCGAGCTCATCTTCCGCATCGCGGATCTGAAAGTGGAGAACCAGAGCCTGGCGCCCCGCGGCGTGGTGCAGGAGCCGCAGCAGGCCGTCTCCAAGCTGGAGGCAGCCTGAACCTTCTGGAGAGGAGCTTGCCCGACCCCCGGGCCACAGCCCCGCAGACCCAGCCACGTGTCTCTCGCGCATGCGCCAAGTTGAGCCCCCGGCCAAAGAGGCAGCCACAGCAGCAGAGGACGAGGACATTGACTCACCTGGCAGCGAGGATGAAGAGGAGGAACAGGAGGCAGCACAGCCGAGGGAGGAGCAGCTGCCGCAGTCCGCGGAGAAGGCCAAGAAGCCTGGGCTGGTGGCCGAGTCCTCCATCCTGCTGGACGTCAAGCCTTGGGACGATGGGACGGACATGGCCCAGCTGGAGGCCCGCGTGCGCTCCGTCCAGCTGCACCGCCTGGTCTGGGGAGCCGCCATGCTGCTGCCTGTGGGCTACGGAATCCGGAAGCTGCAGACTCAGTGTATGCCGGAGGACCGCAAGGTGGAGACACACTCGCCGGAGGAGGAGGTGCCGAGTTTCAGGAGCACGTGCAGTGTCCACACCGCAGCTTCCAACACGATCTGAAGCGTGTGTGTGTGTGTGTGTGTGTGTCCCTAACACGATTAAAACTGAGACCAATGCCGGGCGAGGTGGCTCACACCTGTAATCCCAGCATTTTGGGAGGACGAGGCGTGTGGATCATGAGGTCTGGAGTTCGAGACCAGCCTTGCTAAACTGGTGAAACCCCATCTCTACTAAAAGTACAAAAATTAGCTGGGCGTGGTGGTGCACGCCTGCAGTCCCAGCTACTTGGGAGGTTGAGGCAGAGATCGCGCCACTGTACTCCAGCCTGGGCGACAGAGAGAGACTATCAAAAAAAAAAAAAAAAAAGACACAAACTCTCTCCTAGTGATTATTTCTAGTTATATAAATTTCCTCTTGGAAAAATAAGTTCGAAATTCAATCATGAAGCAAACAAACCTCTGGCTATAAATTGCAAAGAAGTTTCCTGGCATAAATCATGATCATAAATTCAGGTACACAAGAAATATCACTTTATGTTCAGAACAAATGTATTTCCCATTTCAGGTTACCATCCTACTGGCCTAGTGGGAAATTTAACTCTAGTCCTTCTTGGAGTCCCTTTGCCCTTCCCTGCTACTTTGCACACAAAGTTGGGCCACAGTTCTAGAATTTCATAGAGTTGCCAAGCTGTCTGTGTAGTGACCAGCAGAAGGACGTCTGATCCTTGATCATTGGCCCAACAGTTACCCTTGCTGAGGGATAGTCATGTCCCTGTTTATATCACTCTCAGTCTGGTTCATCTGCTACTTCTCTAGCAAACTATGGATGCAGGAGAGTCTGTACACTAGCAATGAACATGACTGCCAAGGTATAGCATATGGCTACTCTCCCTGGTTTCTTGCTGCCCTCCTGGCTACAGGCCCAGAAAACAGGGCAAAGGTGTCCTCTGCTTCAAAGACCCCAGGCCCCACTGCTCTTCTTATATCATCTTCCTCAGCTAAGGCCTCTCCTTCTAGTCTCAGGAGAGTTCACTTTATTTATTTTTAGGGCCAGAAGACTGTTTTTCCATGCTGTAATCTTCTATATTTTTCATTCTCAAATCAGGGCTCTATCGTTTAAAAGAAGCTAAAGGACTTCAGATTCTTGGCCTATAATCCCAGCACTTTGGGAGGCTGAGGTGGGCGGATCATGAGGTCAGGAGTTCGAGATCAGCCTGACCAACATAGTGAAACCGCATTTCTTAAAAAAAAAAAAAAAAAAAAAAAAAAAAAAAAAAAAAATTCAGATTCTCTATACCTTCCAACTACAATGGTGATGCTCAAAGTACTGCATAACTAACATAAAATAAGCACTGACCAATCAGACCAGATAAAACACCAAATCAGAACAGCCACCATTCACAAACAATCAGGGTGGCCACACTGGCAGATGCAGCTGAATGTGGTCCTTTAAAATCACATTCCTCCATGGAGGCATGGACATCGGATCAGCTGCTTGAATGGGGAGAAAAGAAAGGCGAGAGCCAGGGAGGATAAGATACAGAGGTTAATAACTCGGAATGTCTCCTCCCACAGAAGCACTGGAGTAGGGTTCAATAATTTACAAAGTACTTTTACAACCACTGCTTGAGGTAATGACGATATTACCTGGAATACAGAGAAGCTGAAGCTCTCAATTCATTTCAATTAAATGGATTCTTCACATGCACACCCAATACTGCAGGAGAATAATGAAGTAAGAAACCATTCCCACCCCGGGAGCATACATTCTACTAGAGGTTTTAGACAATACACCATGTATCCTTGCTTTTCTAGACTTTTTATGTCTTCATGGTTAAAAAGGCTATGACTTTGTGTTTGCAAATATTCTGTAAACTTTCACAGATGATGTTCAGAGGGAATATTACTGCCTCCTCAATGTCTAAAGCCCAATCTCCTCACTGTTCCCTAGAAAATTCCTCCCACTTCCTACCATCACCCTTGCTGTCAGTGGCACAACCATTCTTTACATCCTAAGGCGAGAAATATTTATGGATTCTCTCCTTTTCTTCATCCCCTATAACAGCACAGACATTGCCTGCTTTGTTCACTAAAGCACCACCCACACGCTAGGGGTTCAAGAAATGTCTATTTAATGAGCTGGCACAGTAAACATTTATTATGACTCTGAAGAGTTTTCTGTTTTGTAATTTCATCTTTATCAACAAGTCCCTTATACAGAAAATACAATTGTATCAAATTACGTCAGTTGCTAGAACAAACAAACTCAGTGGCCTAGTGATGAAGAATTTGATTTCTCTCTTCATCTTACAGGTCAATATCGGTTATCAGCAGGCGGCCATCCACACAGCGATTCAAGGTGCCAGGCTCCTTTTCTCTGTGGCTCTGCCATCCCGTTGGCCCCAGAATTGTCGCTTGGATCCTCTGCATCCAGCCCACAAGGGGAGAGAGTGGAGGATCATGAAGGTGGTTTCTGCAGGCCAGGCCTGGAAGGCGCATGCGTGATTCGTGCCCACATTTCACTGGCTAGAGCTCAGTCATATGGCCACACCTAATGCAAGGGAGATGAGGAAACAAAGTCTACCTGTGCTCCAAGGTGGAGAGGGACATAGGAAGGGAAAATGAGCTGCACAGTCACCATTTATTAGGGAAAAAAGAGAACCAAAGAGGTTGAATGACTTGCTTAGGATCTTATAGTCAGTAAATGTGGGACTGGGATTGGAACCTTGATTGGCCTCTGCCAAAGCCACATACTGTCTTCTTTATGACACTGCCGGTGACACTGCCCAGGCCTGTTTGTGAGCCTTCACTGGAAACACACTTGCTGGTCAGCCGCGGCCATTCCTGTCCACTTCTCCCTGGACGGTGTTCCCTCATGCATTTCCCCATCCTCCCAGTGTTCAGCTTCTGCATCTCTGCTTCTCCTCCTTCCTCTCTGTCTCAGAACTACAAAATCTCTTCCACGCTACATGTTTTCCACACAACCACCCATTATAACCTGCCTTCTCCCATGCACCGAAGCTATTTCAGTCAGGCAGGGATTCTTAGACCCCTTTTCCTAGCACTGGAGATAACTTATAAGAACGAATTACCATGCCCTGCATGTATATTAATATTACCTCATTCACTTCTCAAAAACACCTGGTTAAGATATTATGATTTTCTATCATTTACATGTGAGAAACCTAAGGCTCAGAAATGTTATGCGGCCCTGCCTTGCTTGGAATCACATAGGAAAGTCGCAGAGCTAGACTGGAATCCAGGTTGGACTTACTGCCAAGCTCATGCTCCTGCCCCACCCTACACCGGCCCCATTGGCTCCCACTGATGCTTCTTCTCCAGGGGCTCCAGGGAGAATCAGCTGGCAAGTTAGATTGACAAGAAGTCCTAACAACAACAACAAAACTTCAAATTTTGTTTGTAAGACTTGAAGACACACATTTGCTAAGGACAAACACATGTCTGTAACCTATCTTTAAAACTCCTCTCTCTGAATAGTCTAAATCTATTTAAAAGGTTGCTTAGTGTTGGTGAATGCAAAACACGATATCCATTGTAGGGACAAAAAGGTGTGATGCCTTTCTTTGCCCATCATAAGGGTTACAGCTGCGACTCTTACAACAACAAAAAAGCTTAGCAAGGCAAAGCATAGCATATTTGTTTAATCCAAGTTTTTTGTTTTGTTTTGTTTTTTTGAGACGGAGTTTCGCTCTTGTTACCCAGGCTGGAGTGCAATGGCGCGATCTCGGCTCACCGCAACCTCCGCCTCCTGGGTTCAGGCAATTCTCCTGCCTCAGCCTCCTGAGTAGCTGGGATTACAGGCACACGCCACCATGCCCAGCTAATTTTTTGTATTTTTAGTAGAGACGGGGTTTCACCATGTTGACCAGGTTGGTCTCGATCTCTCGACCTTGTGATCCACCCGCCTCGGCCTCCCAAAGTGCTAGGATTACAGGCTTGAGCCACCGCGCCCGGCCCATCCAAGTTTTTATAGCATGGGAATCTTCAGAATGAAGGCCCAAACACACAATGACACTGTCCACTGTTAGGCTTAAGTGGATGAAGACTGTACAAAATAAAATGTGACTGAATAAACAGGGAAAGATCCGATAGTAATAGACTATAAGGGAAACCCCACAAGACCTTCAGTTTGCCTGTTCCGTGGCCCCTCTGTGTGGCTTTTCTCGCTCCTGGGCATGGGGCCACATCCCTCCGGAATGTGGATCTGAGGACCTACTATCAGACAGAGTAGATCCTAGAATTTCTTTTTTTTCTTCTTTCTTTTTTTTGAGACTAAAGTTTGCTTCTGTTGCCTAGGCTGGAGTGCAATAGGCAACCTCTGCCTCCTGGGTTCAAGTGATTCTCCTGCCTCAGTCTCCTGAGTAGCTGGGATTACAAGCACCAGCCACCATGGTTAGCTAATTTTTTTTTTTTTTTTTTTTTTTTTTTTTAGTAGAGACGAGGTTTCACTGTGTTGCTCAGACTGGTCTTGAACTCCTGAGTTCAAGCAATCCGCCTATCTCGGCCTCCCAAAGTGTTAGGATTACAGGTCTAGGATCTGCTGGGTGTGAGCAGCAGAATTTCTTTATGGACAGCTCCTACAAAGAAAGACCTGGGGTGAGGTGAGGGCTATATTTTAGGTTTGATGGCTGTTTGGGGGCAGAGGCATTTCACTTTCTGTGACCTACCTGGGGGAAGAGAAATTCTAGTTTCTATGGCTTGCCTTAAGGGAGAAAGGAGAGCAGAAGAAAGTAGAGTGGGAGAAGGCAAACAGATCTCACTTCTAAGGCCCTTTACGTTTCCTTCAGTTCAAAGGACTCAGCATTGCAAGGCAGCATAGTTTGGAATATTGTGTTCTGGATCCCAACAATATTCGAGTGAACACAGGAGTGGAAAATGCACTGGGGCTATGTAATGAAGGGTGATCTGCTAGGATTGCATGGGAGGAGGCTTCAGCTGGGTAGTGACACATGGGTAGGCTTTGCATAGGAAGACAGTCTAGGTAAAGGCATTCCTGGTACACTCCTGGCACCACTACTTCTAGTGGGTAGAGAATCAGAAAGAAGGGTATTGGGGAACAACTGAATATAAGTGGAGGGGTTCCAGAAGTTCTGTGTGGGCTCCGGAGCTGCCATTAGTTGGGAGATGGGCCTGTGGGCTTGTCTTAAAGCAAAGCAAGACTATTGTTTTCACTTAGATTATTTGCTTACCTGGAGTGGATTTGAGTGGCTGATAGACATTATGGAAAGACATGAAGCCTCCCTCCTCTCTTTCAAAACAAACTACCCTCTCTTTGGTGGAACAATTGAAATCAGGAGGACAGACAGGAGTATTACAGAGGACAAGCAATGTACCCTTCTTAACGTATCAGAGAGGGGGCACTGCAAGTTGCAGAGAACAGGAGTGCTGGAATTTCAGGTTCAATTCAGTGATCCTTACTCCTATTCCAGACTCTGCTCCAGGTTATCACACAGCATGCATCAGCACCGAGCTACCTCTGAGAACCAGCATGCAGAGCGGGTGAGTGGGAGAGGCCCCAGTGTGCCTGGGGAAACTAAGGCAGGAGACAGGGACATGAACTTGGAAGTTATGTATGCAGGAACGAGGGAATGAGGGCTAGACCTGGGCAGTAGGAATCAGGGCAATGAGAATGAGGAATAGACATGAGAGATACTGCCAGCTGGTTAAGCCAGCAGACACTTATCTTGACAGGGTTCATGAAAACCCATCTTTATGCTATACAGGTTGCCTTTTGTTCAACACTTTCTTCCATGGAAGAAAACCACAACTTGAAACAAGACCCTTCACCACCTGCACTTTCTTCAAAGTGTACATGAGAGACTGACTGTTGAGCCACTGGTGGGGCTATCTGATCATATTACTCATTTTTCTAAAGCTTCTTCCTTTGCTGAATGACTGGAAGCTCACAACTCTGCTTGGGCGTCTTCAGTTCCCCATGTGCACATGCATGCACACGTGCGCACACACACACATACACACACAATTCGTGAAGCGTTCCATATTTTAAAAAAAAAAAAAAAAAAAAAAAAAAAAAGAATTGGGGAGGAATAAGATTTGGCAGAAAAGTAAAATCATATCCAATCAATCAACCTTGAATGAATTTAAAGATGCTCCTTGCAGTTAGGACTCTGGTGCTGAGACTTAGTCATTACTAGATTTTAATATTAGGCATAACGTCTGGGTGCAGTGGTTCACACCTGTGATCCCAGCAGTTTGGGATGCTGAGGCAGGCAGATCACTGGAGGTCAGGTGTTTGAGACCAGCCTGGCCAACATGATGAAACCCAGTCTCTCCTAAAAGTACAAAAATTAGCTGGGCGTGGTGGCAGGTGCCTGTAATCCCAGCTACATGGGAGGCTGAGGCAGGAGAATCGCTTTAACTCAGGAGGAGGAGGTTGCAGTGAGCTGAGATCTTACCACTGCACTCTGGCCTGGGCAACAAAGCAAGACACTGTCTAAAAAAAAAAAAAAAATTAAGCATAGAATCTAAGAACAAATTAACCTCAAATTTATTATATAAGTGTATATAAAATAAGATGCAAAACCATGTTTTACATCTCTCCAAGAAATCTTTGTTCTATTTTATAGGAGCACAAAGATTTTCTTTTACAGAATTTTTTATCAGGAAAAAGATTGAAAATAGTCCAAACATCTATGTCCTGTGTCAAAAAAAGGAAAAAAGAAAGAAAAAGTAGGTTTGTCACCATGAACTTGGCTCTATAGATTTCTTTAAAAATTAAAGTTCGAGCCGGGCGCGGTGGCTCACGCCTGTAATCCCAGCACTTTGGGAGGCTGAGGCAGGTGGATCACAAAGTCAAGAGATCGAGACCATCCTGGTCAACATGGTGAAACCCCGTCTCTACTAAAAATACAAAAAATTAGCTGGGCATGGTGGCGCGTGCCTGTAATCCCAGCTACTCAGGAGACTGAGGCAGGAGAATTGCCTGAACCCAGGAAGCAGAGGTTGCAGTGAGCCGAGATCACGCCCTTGCACTCCAACCTGGGTAACAAGAGTGAAACTCCATCTCAAAAAAATAAAATAAAATAAAAATAAAGTTCGAACAAAGACCAGATTGAATAGGCCAATTTTTATCCTTTAGGAGTAAGGATGTGGATACCATCAAGCCTCAGACATCTGTTGAGATTATCAACTACGTTTTTCCAATGTTGGCCTACAAATGGGGGTCATTCTGAAATACAGTTTCTCCACTCTGTATTGATGTGAGAAAAAAAAATAAAGTTTTATTGCTGGCTTTGAGGGAGACCCAGAGGCGGGTCATAGAACACTAGCTTCTATGGCCTGCCTTGAGGGAAGAAGTGGAGCAAGAGAAAAACAGGCAGGAGAAGGCGAGAAAGAGACTTTGCTTCTGCACCCCTTTTAATGTCCTTCAGTTTAAAGTACTCAGCATGCCGAAGAGCCACATTCAAACCAGAAAGAAGCAAGCACAGGGATTCCAAGGCTTCACTCAACCCACCTCTTCCTAGGCTTCTCCTCTATCTCTTCCACCCTGGAAGCATTTTCTTTTATAGAACTAAAGCAATTGAGCAGGGAGAGGCTGGCCTATCCAGAGACTAGATAGGATGCCCATATTTTATTTTCAGTTGTGCCAGAACTCACTGGATGCCCCTGGGCACAAGCTTCTTAGGCATGTCATATAATTAATAGCAGTCTGCTTCTATGCAGGTAAGTATCCTGCAAAGAAATTTTGTATGAAATGTGTTTGCATATTGTACTACTGTCGCATTGTTTACCCACGTAGTGACCTTCATAAATGGCTCTGCAAAAGTCACAGCACTTTGTTCCCCTCCTTTATCAGATTTTGCTCTGATTTGCCGTATAAAGTTGTGTAATCACCTGGAAATGTGCACTGTGCTCCCACGTGCTTTTCAAATGCAAATGAGGAGGTTAACAACCCCAGTGTTGCAATGTTCTAGCCTTAAATATGTTTGGATAACCCAGCAGAGCCATTTTGCCTTTGGGAACAGGGCAGCTAGCTTATGGCAGCAGGAATCCAACAAGTGCCCTGAGTGCTGAGGCAGACAGGAGGACAGAAGAAACAAAAGGCTGGAGATTGCCAAATTCTGCATCACGCTTGACTCCTGAAACCATCCCTCAGCTCCTAGAGGGAGAGTGTTGGATCATGAAACTAATTACCATCCTTTTTCTCTGCTCCAGGCTGCTACTAGGTTTAACCCAGGAATCACAGTCCGAGGAAATTGACTGCAATGACAAGGATTTATTTGAGGCTGTGGATGCTGCTCTGAAGAAATATAACAATCAAAACCTAACTACCAACCAGTTTGTATTGTACCGCATAACTGAAGGCACTAAGATGGTGAGTGAACTGTGTTTAACCTTGAAGTCACTTGGGATTTGTACTATCACTAGGAGCCCAGGCCTCACACACACACACACACACACCACCACCACCACCACCACCACCACCACCACCACCACCAAAGAGGAGATAATCAAAGGTAGAAGCTTACAACTTGTGGAAAGACCAATACCATTCTCTGGCCTGGGGAGGGAGGACAGAGTATGACTCATCCTCAGTCAGGCTGGCTTCCTGGATGATCAGAGAAGTAGAATCTAGGGTGAAATTAAACAAAAGTAGATGGAGAAGTCCGAATAGGACCAAGTAGAGTGGGAGAATTTAGGAATTTAATTAGACTGCACCAAAAGAATTTACTGCGTCTCTGGTCCTAAACTAAAAAATATAGACCTCCAAACCTTAAATGTGAGGGGGTCCTTCATGGGGTATGTCTAAGAGGAGTCAGGAATGAGATTAGTGTGATTCTGAGGAAGTAGATAGAAGTCTGCATGGCTGAATGCATCAGGTTTAACACAGCATTTTAGTTGGTTTTTGATATTTTTATTATTGCAATGATTCACTCCAGTAGGAGACAAATCCTGGCAGAATGCATGGTTCAAAGAAATACCAATCTTTCAAGAGTATGTTTAAATACATTTCATTATAAAAGACTGTATCTCTGAGATAGGTAAGCAACTGGTTGCTTTAGCAGGAAAAAAAAAACTCACCATGTGAAAACAAGGGGATAAAGAAAAAAACACAGTGGACATGTTATTTTTTCTGAAAGTAAAATCAAGCCATTTTGTTTCATAATTGAATATAGTCATGTGAGAAATTCTGCTTCATGGTTATCTCAAACAATTTATTGGTGGTATGGTTCCCAATGGATTGTGGGTATGATTGTAAATATACTAAAAAACATTAAATTGTATACCTTTAGTGGGTAAATTGTATGGCATGTAAATTACATCTCAGTAAAGCTATTTAAAAAAGAAAAAGTAGGCAGGGCGCGGTGGCTCGCCCCTGTAATCCCAGCACTTTGGGAGGCCAAGGAGGGTGGATCAGGAGGTCAAGAGATCATGACCATCCTGGCCAACATGGTGAAACCCTGTCTCTACTAAAAAATACAAAAATTAGCTGGGCATGGTGGTGCACACCTGTAGTTCCAGCTACTCGAGAGGCTGAGGTAGAAGGATTGCTTGAACCCGGGAGGCAGAGGTTGCAGTGAGCCGAGATCGCACCACTGCACTCCAGCCTGGCAACAGATTGAGACTCCATCTCAAAAAAAAAAAAAAAGAAAAGAAAAGAAAAAAGAGAAAGTAGGAAACAAAACAAACCAAATAAAAGTACTAAAATCACCCATAATTAGTTCCACCATACAGAGATAACTGTTAACATTTGTTTAAAGTTCTCTTGTTTGCTTTTTCTAATTTGTAAAAGTCATATATTTTCTTCAGGGGGAAAAGACCACTTAGAAATGTTTGCTTGAAGAAGAATATAAAAGATAATTATAATCTCACCACTGAGAGACAAAAATATTATCAGCTTGCTGCATGTCTTTCCAGATTTTTAAAAGACATAGATTTATGTATAAACCAGTTTTTATAAAAATGGGCTAATACTATGCATATTGCTTTGTAACCTTTAAAAATACATTGTGAGTATATTATAAATATTCTTTCACATAAATGTTTATGATACAAATATAAATATATTTTAAGTGAATGCTTTGCTCTCAAGTCAAAAAGATCAATATTCCTAACTTTACCGGAACCCACTACAATTATTTGCTATTAGGTTAGTTGGATGAACCCTAAGTATCTTTGGCTGCTTTTCAGGTTGGCTCTGACACATTTTATTCCTTCAAGTACGAAATCAAGGAGGGGGACTGTCCTCGTCACAGTGGCAAAACCTGGCAAGACTGTGACTACAAAGATGCTGTGGAAGCGGTAAGTGTATTGGCCATTCTCAGGCTTTCAGTTTTCTCCGTTGACACTGCTAGATTTTTTACTCATGCAGAAATGATGACTATTGGTGAGCCTGTTTATGAGAAATCACATAAATACTCCAAAGTGTAGGAAAGTCAGATGCTTGGCCAGGTATGGTGGCTCACACCTGTAATCCCTACACTTTGGAAGGCCAATGTGGGTGGATAACCTGAGGTCGGAAGTTCAAGGCCAGCCTGACCAACATGGAGAAACCATCTCTCTATTTAAAAATACAAAATTAGCCAGGCGTGGTGGCAAATACCTGTAATCCCAGCTACTCAGGAGGCTGAGGCAGGAGAATTGCTTCAACCTAGGAGGCGGAGGTGCAGTGAGTCGAGATCGCACCATTGCACTCCAGCCTGGGCAACAAGAACAACACTTCATGTCAAAAGGAAAAAAAAAAAAAAAAAAAGAAAGAAGAAGAAAGAAAAGAAAAAAAAAAGAAGAAGAAGAAAGAAACATCTCAAATATCTCCAGGGCTCAAAACAAAGACTCAAGCTTTAAAACTTCATCAATGGGGTCGGGCGCGGTGGCTCAAGCCTGTAATCCCAGCACTTTGGAAGGCCGAGGTGGGTGGATCATGAGGTCAAGAGATCGAGACCATCCTGGTCAACATGGTGAAACCCCGTCTCTACTAAAAATACAAAAAAATTAGCTGGGCATGGTGGCACATGCCTGTAATCCCAGCTACTCAGGAGGCTGAGGCAGGAGAATTGCCTGAACCCAGGAGGCGGAGGTTGCGGTAAGCCAAGACCGCGCCATTGCACTCCAGCCCGGGTAACAAGAGCGAAACTCCGTCTCAAAAAAAAAAAAAATTCATCAATGAGGCCAGGTGTGGTGGCTCATGCCTGTAATCCCAGCACTTTGGGAGGCCAAGGTGGACAGATTCTGAGGTCAGGAGTTTGAGACCAGCCTGACCAACATGGTGAAATCCCGTCTCTACAAAAAATACAAAAATAAGCTGGGTGTGGTGGTATGCGCCTGTAGTCCCAGCTACTCAGGAAGCTGAGTCAGGAGAATCACTTGAACCTAGGAGGCAGAGGTTGCAGTGAGCCGAGATGGTACCACTGCACTCCAGCCTAGGCAACAGAATGAGACTCCATCTTAAAAAAAATAACAACCTTACCATTTACACTGTCTTTCCTCCAACATCTCATGAATATCAGTGGCTTATATAAAGTAATCATTAGGCTACAAAAAAAAAAAAAAATTTATTCTCATGTCTCAAAATTCTTTTGGGTAAAATCTTTACAATTTTTGTTTGTTTGTTTAAAGAAAGCCACATTTAGCAACAGTACGAGGTAGATGTTCCCATCTGAAAGATTAGACTAAATGAGTTCTTTCTTTTCTTTTTAGGCCACTGGAGAATGCACAGCGACTGTGGGGAAGAGGGGAAATACAAAATTCTCCGTGGCTATCCAGTCCTGCCAGATTACTCCAGGTAGCTGGTTTACCCTCTGGCACTGCCCTGGTGGGAAATTAACCATTTCCGTGTGCCAGGAACACAACCTTGACCAGCCTCTGCTTGCTCCCAGAAGGCGGCAGTAGCAAAGCCATTTGCAGAGTTAGGGAGCACTGGGTGGAGTGGCAGAGCCTGGAGGTTGGGCCAGCCTCATGCCCATCATCCCCTTAGGACTATCCCAACCCTTCCCACCTGCCACATTGTATCCGGTGTGTGCAAGGGCTCTGCAGAAGGACCAGAAGACACAAGACCTGCCCTCCATTGTAGGCAGCATCCCAGAGTTAGGAGCACATAGGCTTTGAGGGCAGACCTGGGCTGGAATCTTTCAGAGCTTGGCTCTCCTATTCCTTGTCTAGAAAAGGGAGGTGACAGTACTTCCCACTTCACAGGACTGTTGTGAGGCTGTGATGAGATGATATGCCTGGAGGTATAATCATAATAACATATTGGCCGGGCGCAGTGGCTCATGCCTATAATCCCAGCACTTTGGGAGGCCGAGGCAGGTGGATCACAAGGTCAGGAGTTCGAGACCAGCCTGGTCAATATGGTGAAACCCTGTCTCTACTAAAACTACAAAAATTAGCCGAGCATAGTGGCAGGCGCCTGTAGTCCCAGCTACTAGGGAGGCTGAGGCAGGAAAATCGCTTGAACTCGGGAGATGGAGTTTGCAGTGAGCAGAGATTGCATTCTAGCCTGCGCAACAGAGTGAGACTCTGTCTCAAAAATAAATAAATAAATAAAAATAAAAAACATATTAACATATTAATCATAACATATTATCAATAATCAGGAAAAAAATAATAGCTAACATTTATTGAGTACTTATGTACCAGCCATGATTGTAAGCATCTTACACGTATTAACTTCTTTTTCTTTTCTTTTCTTCTACTGATACATAATATTTTACATATTTATGAGATACATGTGTTTTTTGCATGCCTAGGACATGTAATGATCAAGTCAGGGTATTTGGGGTATCACCTGGAATATTTATCATTTCTATGTATTCATAATATTTTAAGTCCTCTCTTCTGGCTACATTGAAATATACAACATATTGTTGCTAACTATAGTCACGTCTGCTGTATAGCATTAGAACTTATTTCTTCTATCTAACTGTAATTTAGTACCTATTCACCAACCTCTTCATTTCACCCTTCTGCCCCTGACCCTTCTCAGCCTCTGGTATCTGTCATTCTATTCTCTTCTCTATTTCCATGTGATTGTTTTAGCTTACACGTCTGAGTGAGAACAATATGCAGGTTTGTCTTTCTATGCTCTGGTTGTTTCACTTAACGACCTCCAGTTCTGTCCATGTGGCTTCAAATGAGATGATTTCATTCTTTGTTTATGGACAAATAGTATTTCATTGTGCATATTTGTCACATTTTCTTATTTTATTTTATTTTATTTTTTTGAGATGAAGTCTCTCACTGTTGCCCAGGCTGGAGTGCAGTGGCACGATCTCAGCTCACTGAAACCTCCCAGGTTCAAGTGATTCTCCTGCCTCAGCCTCCTGAATAGATGGGATTATGGGCGACTGCCACCATGCCCGGCTAATCTTTGTATTTTTAGTAGAGATGGGGCTTCACCATGTTGGCCAGGCTGGTCTTGAACTCCTGGTGATTCACTCACCTCGGCCTCCCAAAGTGCTGAAATTATAGCTGTGAGCCACCATGCCTGGCCCCCAACATTTTCTTTATTCATTCATCCTTTGATGGACACTAAGGTTGATTTCAGATCTTTGCTATTGTGAATAGTGTTGCAACAAACATGGGAGTGCAGGTCTCCCTTTGATAGACTGATTTCTTTTCCTCTGGGCACATGTCCGATAGCTGAGCTACTGGATATACGGTATTTGATGTTTTCAGCTTTTGAGGAATCTCCATATAGTTTTCCATAGTGGTTGTACTAATTTACATTCTTACCAGCAGTACATAAGAGTTTCCTTTTCTTTTTGTCATTTTCCTTTTTTCTTTCTTTCTTTTGGTTTTTTTTTTTTTTTTTTTTTTTTTTTTTTTTTTTTTTTTTTTTAGACAGAGTTTCATTTCACTCTTGTTGCCCAGGCTGGAGTGCAACAGCACAACCTCGGCTCACCACAACCTCCATCTCCCGGGTTCAAGCGATTCTCCTGCCTCAGTCCTGAGTAGCTGGGATTACAGGCTTGTGCCACCATGCCCAGCGAATTTAGTACTTTTAGTAGAGATGGGGTTTCTCCATGTTGATCAGGCTGGTCTCAAACTCCCAACCTCAGGTGATCCACCCATCTCGACTCCCCAAAGTGCTGAGATTACAGGCAGGAGCCACCACGCCCAGCTAGTTCTCTTTTTTCTATATCCTCCTGGCTATGTTTGACTCTTACCTGGCAGGCAGCAAGAGCATGGTGGGTGCAGAAGCCCAGGCTCCGGGAGTCCCTCCACATATGCTGCTCACTCTGCAGCTACATTCCGCTTTTTATGGAGTTTGCCTCTATTGACCAGTAGGTTAGGGCTACCTGTTACGAACATTACTTGGTAATTGAATACAAACTTTTAAAAATAATAACCATTCCAGCTGGGGTGAGATGATATCTTGTAATGGTTTTGATGTCCATTTCCCTAATGCTGAGTGATATTGGGCATTTTTTCATATACCTCTTGGCCATTTGTATGTCTTCTTTTAAGAAATTCTTGCTCAGATCCTTTGCCCACTTTTTAATGAGATTACTTGTTTTTTTTTTTAATTGGTGAGTTGATTGAATTCCTTGTATATGCTGGATGTTAGTCCCCTGTGGGATGAATGATTTTCAAATATTTTCTTTTTTTTGTCTTTTCTTTTTCTTTCTTTTTTTTTTTTTTTTTTTTTTTTTTTTTGAGATGGAGTCTTGCTCTGTCACCCAGGCTAGAGTGCAGTGGCATGATCTCGGTTCACTGTAACCTCTGCCTCCTGGGTTAAAGCGATTCTCCTGCCTCAGTTTCCTGAGTAGCTGGGATTACAGGCATGGGCCACCACACTCAGCTAATTTTTGTATTTTTAATGGACGGGGTTTCACCATGTTGGCCAGACTGGTCTTGAACTCCTGACCTCAGGTGATCCACCCACCTTGGCCTTCCAAAGTGCTGGGATTACAGGCGTAAGCCACCACGCCTGGCCTCTTCTGTGTATAGGGCAATGTATGTGAATGCTGATTGCAATCATTAATGCTATCTTTTTGTCTGCCCTTTGTTAAGCCAAAGGCCCTGTGATGACAGCCCAGTATTACTGCCTCGGCTGTGTGCATCCTGTATCAACGAAGAGCCCAGACCTGGAGCCCATTCTGAGACACGGTGTTCAGTACTTTAACAACAAAACGAATCATTCCTCCCTCTTCATGCTTAGTGAAGTAAAACGGGCCCAAAGACAGGTTTGCCCTTTAATTCTCTATGTCACACAGCATTACCAAAATTTGTTAGATCTTTACATTTAAAATGTATGATTGCATGGCTGGTAGTGTTTTCCCCTGACTAGCACAGGAAGTGAAGGGCTTTCTCATTCATCAAAGTGAGTAGGACAGTGCAATACGTAAAGTGAGAAAAGATGGCTAATCAGACCCCCTTCCTTTGATGTTTGATTTTAACAAATGGGTAATCATCATTACAGCCTCTTCCTAGAGACATTGAAAAGGAAAAGTCATACTGGGCTTAAGATTTTGAAAGAACTAGCTAAGGCAGTGGCTCACGCCTGTAATCCCAGCGCTTTGGGAGGTCAAGGTGGGCAGATCACCTAAGGTCGGGAGTTTGAGACCAGCCTGACCAACATAGAGAAATCTCATCTCCACTAAAAATACAAAATTAGCCAGGCATGGTGGTACATGCCTCTAATCCCAGCTACTCAGGAGGCTGAGGCGGGAGAATCACTTGAACCCGGGAGGCAGAGGTTGTGGTAAGCCAAGATCACACCATTGTACTGCAGCCTAGGTAACAAGAGCAAAACTCCATCTCAAAAAAAAAAAAAAAAGTAAAGAAAAGAAAAGAAAAAGAAAACTATATTATCATCTAGCCACCATGAGTTAAACACAGCTCCAAAATATTAACTTGTGTTGAAAATGGTTGGCATGGCTTTCTGGGTACCCACTAAGTTACAGTTCCCATATAATCAGGAAAAAAAAAAAAAAAGTAAATATCCGTAAATCTTTTTTTTTTTTTTTTTTTTAAGACAGTCTCGCTCTGTTGCCTAGGCTGGAGAGCAGTGGCATGATCTTGGCTCACTGCAATTTCTGCCTCCTGGGATTAAGCGATTCTCCTGCCTCAGCCTCCCAAGTAGCTGGGATTACAGGCGCACATCACCACGTCTGGCTAATTTTTGTATTTTTAGTAGAGATGAGGTTTCACCATGTTGGCCAGACTGGTCTTGAACCCCCAACCTCAAGTGACCTACCCTTCTTGGCCTCCCAAAGTGCCGAGATTACAGGTGTGAGCCACTGTACTCAGCTGTAATCTTCTTTCTTTCTTTTTTGAGACGGAATCTTGTTCTGGTGCCCAGGCTGGAGGGCAGTGGCATAATCTCAGCTCACTGCAAACTCCACCTTCTGAGTTTAAGCAATTCTCCCGCCTCAGCCTCCCGAGTAGCTGGGTTTACAGGCACTTGCCACCACACCAGGATAATTTTTGTATTTTTAGTAGAGACAAAAGTTTCCCCATGTTGGCCAGGCTTGTCTTGAACTCCTGACCTCAAGTGATCTGCCCATCTCAGCCTTCCAAAGTGCTAAGGTTACAGGCATGAGCCACTGCACCTGGCCCAGCCAGACTTTTCTGATAGTTGACTGGGTTCCTCGTATTTCAGCCTCTATGAGTGATTCCCTTTGGTCAGTAACATTCTCTGCATTTAATAAACCTTACAACTTGCTTTCATGCAAGTGTGCTTTACTCAATTATGTCCATATAGAGCTATAGGGGTGGGACCGGCCCAGAATAAAGTAGGAGAAATCTTATTACTTGGTAACCTGGGAGCCTGAGGACCCACCAGTAAAGACCACCCCCCTCCAAAGTCTTCTTTATCCATCTAGAAGGGCATTATTATTTTATAAAATTCAGGAAACATTTCTCTCTGCAGCCAGGCAGAGGAAATATTGTTAGGATTTACTTAAGGAAATCCATGTTCCAAAACTGGCTAAAGAATTTAAAAATATATCTTGCTTGTCATTTTCAGATGGCTAGCGGGGTGTGTGCATGTGTGTGTGCGTGTGTGTGTAGAGTGTGTGTGTAAGAGAGAGAGAGAGAGAGAGATGAGAGTCTTAAGGTGCTCAATATTTATTCAGCATTTTTTGCCTAGTAATAATAATTTATATTTCTTGGACACTTGTTATATTGCCACACAGTGTTCTAAACTCCTTATAACATTTATATCCCACAGTGAATAATATTTAAGCTACCATTTAAATATTCAATCTGAATATTGTTTCAGGTGGTGTCTGGATGGAACTTTCTAATTACCTACTCGATTGTGCAAACAAATTGTTCCAAAGAGAATTTTCTGTTCTTAACTCCAGATTGCAAGTCCCTTTGGAATGGTGTAAGTAGCCAAAAATTTAATTATGAAGTTCTTAGCATTTTATTTACATTTTGATGGTAACTATCAAGCTGGGTGGGAAGACTGTCACTAAACTTTTAGATGACATTCAGTAATTCACATTCACATTCACTAGGGCCTCCTAAAGCTCACATCACTGGTCAAGCTACCTCACCTACCAAAGAATCTGCACAGCTAGCAATAAGTATTTTTTATAACTTTATTTTATTTTATTTTATTTTATTTTTTGAGAAAGAGTCTCACTGTGTTGCTCAGGCTAGAGTGCAGTGGTGCCATCTTGGCTCACTGCAGCCTTCACCTCCCAAGTTCAAGCAATTCTCCTGCCTCAGCTTCCCAAGGAGCTGGGACTACAGGTGCCTGCCGCTGTGCCTGGCTAATTTTTGTATTTATAGTAGAGACAGGGTTTTGGCCAGGGAGGTCTTAAACTCCTGACCTCAGGTGATCCACCCGTCTTGGCCTCCCAAAGTGCTGGAATTACAGGCGTGAGCCACCACGTCAACTGCGCCCAGCTAGCAATAAGTAGTTACAGAGTGAAACCAGGGAGGAGACATAGACAAAATGCTTGAACTGTCAAGTGTATCTTTGTTATGTTTCCACACTTTCCTATTTTTTCTTCCCCATGTGCTCAATGCCCATGTGTTTGTTCCCTTGCTCTACCCAGGACTATTTTCTTTTCTTTTTTGAGACAGAGTCTTGCTCTGTCACCAGGTTGGAGTGCAGTGGCAGGATCTCGGCTCACCACAACCTCCGACTCCCTGGTTCAAGCGATTCTCCTGCCTCCGCCTCCTGAGTAGCTGGGATTACAGGCACGTGCCACCACGCCCAGCTAATTTTTGTATTTTTAGTAGAGATGGGGTTTCCCCATGTTGGCTAGGCTGGTCTCAATCTCCTGACCTTGTGATCTGTCCGCCTTGGTCCCCCAAAGTGCTGGATTACAGGTGTGAGCCACCACACCCAGCTGCCAGGACTATTCTTCTTGTCAAACTTTTCTGTTTGTTTTCTCATCTTCCCTCCCCTACCTTTATCTTTAATAAATAGACACTGAGTCTCTAGCTTTCAGTGGTCCTTCATAGCATCATATCTTGTTATCTGAACCAAAATTACATTAAGATGGTGTATCTCAAGGTAGTAGTATCTAGTGAACGTTAAGATAGCTGTTAAGATGGCTAAGACATGGTATGTTCCCAGGGATGTTTGCATTTGCACAGACAACTGTGCTTTAGCCAAGGAATTGCTGCAAGTCCTTTAATCTAGGAATTCTAATTCTTTTATATGGGAAATCCAGACCATAAGATGTTAATTTCAGTTGTTTTTTAATAGGAAAATATTGTAAATAAATCGTTTATACAACATTAGAGAATGGCTAAATAAATTACAGTATATCCATACAGTAGGATATAATACAACTATCAAAAATTTTTAGTTTTTAGTAACATACTAAAATGGTTACAGTGTTAATTTAAAAGAAACATAAAAAGTAGGATACAGGCCAGGTGTGGTGGCTCACGCCTGTAATCCCAGCACTTTGGGAGGCAAAGGCTGGAGGGTCACAAGGTCAGGAGATTGGGACCATCCTGGCCAACATGGTGAAACCCCGTCTCTACTAAAATACAAAAAATTAACAGGGCATGGTGGCATGTGCCTGTAGTCCCAGCTACTCAAGAGGCTGAGGTAGGGGAACCACTTGAACTCAGGAGGCAGAGGTTGCAGTGAGCTGAGATGACGCCACTGCATTCTAGCCTGGTGACAGAGCAAGACTCTGTCTAAAAAAAAAAAAAAAAAGTAGGATACAAAACTATACTGTTATACATATTTATTTAAATATACAAAATAAATGTAAATATAAAAAGTGATGCAAAACAAATTACCACAAAATATAGAATGTAGTTAAATTTCATTTGGAATTGTGGGTGCTTTATCTGATTCTTTATATTTTTTGGAAATTTTTGATACTTCCCAAATTTTCTAATTGAGTATGCATTTATTTCATAACTGGAGAAAAAAGTAAAAAGGACTCTATCAAGGGAGTAAAAATACAAACCACAGAATGAGAGAAACTATTTGGAAATCATGTATCTGATAAGGGTTTAACATGCAGAATATATAAAGAACTTCTTTTGTTCATTAAATAACAAGTATTAGAAAGAACATAGAGAAATTAGAACTTTTGTACATTGCTGGTAGGACTGTAAAATGCTGCAGCCATTATAGAAAATAATTTGGGGCAATTTCTGAAAATGTTAACCATAGAATTACTATATGACCCAGAAGTTGCACTCCTAGGTATATGCCCAAAAGAACTGGAAACACATATTCAAACACACGCTTATACATGAAAGTTAATAGCAGCAAAATTCATAACAGCCAGAAAGTCAAAATAATCCAAATGTACATCAACAGGTGAATGGATAAACAAAATGTGCTATTATATATATACACAATGAAAAACTGTTCACCCTTTAAAAAGAATGAAATTCTGATACATGCCACAATGTGGATGAAGCTTGGAAATACTATGCTAAGTGAAATAAGCCAGATACACACACAGAATATCGTATGGATTCCACTTATGTGAAACATCTAGAACAGGCAAATTCATAGAGACAGTGAGTAGATGAAGATTTGTGAGTGGATAGGAGGTGAGAATGGGGGTTTATTGCTCAGTAGGTAAAACTTCTGTTTGAGGGGGCTGAAAACTTTTAGAAATGGTGATGGTTGCATGACATTGTGAATGGAATTAATGCCACTGAACTGTATCCTTTAAAATGGTTAAAATGGCAGATTTCATGTTATACATTTTTATCACATTTATCACACAGAACCTGGCTACTTTGGTTTATTATTCTTTTTTTTTTGCTCCCTTCTGGGGACCTTGGCATAGGTCTTTCTCTTTATTTTTCTCCCTCTGTTTTTAAATTATGAAATCGTGTCAAGTCAAAAATTAACTTAGAATGCTGTTCCGATAACATTATATGGAATTCTCATTTTTGTTATTTTGTTTGTTTTTTTTCTTTCCTTATCCAAAGGAGACCCTAACTTTTTAGGCAAGCATGTTTATATTTCCAAGTATATTGTTTTTGTCTGTTTGTTTAAACAGTACTAATTTTTAGAGATTATTTTTTCTTTTTGATGCTGAGGTAAAAGAACATACCCTGTATTGTGTCTGCTTTGTAAAATGTATTTAATCTTTTTGTAACCTGGCATAAAAACAATAAAAAATATTTGCATGATACTGGCCAGATGCTATAGCTCATGCCTGCAATCCCAGCACTTTGGGAGGCTGAGGTAGGTGAATCACTTGAGATCAGGAGTTCAAGACCAGCCTGGCCAACATGGCAAAACCTTATGTCTACTAAAAATATGAAAAATTAGCCAGGTGTAGTGGCACGCACATGTAATCCCAGGTACTTGGGAGGCTGAGGCAAGAGAATCACTTGAATCAGGAGGCAGAGGTTGCAGCGAGCCAAGATCACGCCACTGTACTCCAGCCTGGTGACAGAGCAATATTCCATCTAAAAAAAAAAAACAAAAAAAAAAAACAAAAAAAAAAAACCACCACCAACAACAAAAATACAAATACATGCAAATTTGTATGATACTTATGAAAGTATCATTTAAAATCACATATAGTATGAAAATATCATTTAAATAAATCTTTATTATGTTATT
This sequence comes from Saimiri boliviensis, assembly GCF_048565385.1. Lineage (NCBI taxonomy): Eukaryota > Metazoa > Chordata > Mammalia > Primates > Cebidae > Saimiri > Saimiri boliviensis. Next base: position 75,356,152 of record NC_133456.1, read on the forward strand.
CAAATCTTCTATGGTCTTTTTTCTTTTCTTTTCTTTTCTTTTTTTTTTTGAGACAGAATTCTACTCTATCACCCAGGCTGGAGTGCAGTGGCTTGATCTCGGCTCACTGCAACCTCCACTTCCCGGGTTCAAGTGAGTCTCCTGTCTTAGCTTCTGGATTACTGGGATCACAGGCATGTGCCACCACACCTGGCTATTTTTTTGTATTTTTAGTAGAGATGGGGTTTCACCATGTTGGCCAGGTTGGTCTCGAGCTCCTGACCTCAGGTGACCCACCCACCTAGGCCTCCCAAAGTGCTGGGATTACAGGCGTGAACCACTGCACCTGGCCTACTTGAAATTGCTAACACTGAATTTTCCTATCATGATGATTTCTATCCATTTCTATTCATATGTGTAATTTTTTTACTTTATGTATTTTGATTCCAAGCCTTCTGGTCTGTGCTTTTGAAAAATAAAATTATCATTTTTACTACCTTTATGAGTGTTTTGTTTTGTTGAATTTTACTTTGTCCAATATTACTAATATTCTAGTTCCTTCTCTGTTCATAGTTGTCTCATATAGCCTCGCTCATCTTTTATTTTTAAGCTTTACATATTGTTTTTATTGTGAGATAATTCTTGAAACTGTAATACATCAATTTGGTGTCTTAACAGTCTGAAAGTCTTACCTTTTTCTTTTAGAAATGTATCTTTTTATTTATATGGTTGTTATTTCTATACTAGATCTTGTGATCTTATTTCCTGCTTTCCATGTGCTTGTGTACATGCATGTATTTGTTGCTGCTATTGATACTATTACTTAATTGTATTTTAGTCTCTCTTTTGCAGTAAGACTTTTTTTTTTTTTTTTTTTTTTTTGAGACAGCCTCTCACTCTGTCACCCAGGCTGGAGTGCAGTGGCACAATCTTGGCTCACTGCAACCTCTGCCTCCCAGCTACAAGTGATTCTCCTGCCTCATCCTCCCGAGTAGCTGGGACTACAGATGTATGCTACCACACCCAGCTAATTTTTGTATTTTTTGTAGAGACAGGGTTTCACCATGTTTCCAGGCTGGTCTAAAACGCCTGGTGTCGGGATTACAGGCGTGAGCCACCATGCCTGGCTTCTTTCTTCTTTCTCTTTTTTTCTGAGATGGAGTTTCTTTTTTTTTTTTTTTTTTTGAGACAGAGTTTCGCTCTTAACCAGGCTGGAGTGCAATTGCAATGGTGCGACCTCGGCTCACCGCAACCTCCGCCTCCTGGGTTCAGGCAATTCTCCTGCCTCAGCCTCCTGAGTAGCTGGGATTACAGGCACGCACCACCATGCCCAGCTGATTTTTTTTGTATTTTTAGTAGAGACGGGGTTTCACCTTGTTGACCAGGATGGTCTCGATCTCTTGACCTCATGATCCACCCACCTCGGCCTCCCAAAGTGCTGGGATTACAGGCTTGAGCCACCACACCCGGCTTTTTCTATGCAATGATTTGGAAAGTATGCATCCTATTTTTCAATTTTACTAGCTGTTTAAAGACTCTAAAAAACGTTTTTAACTTAACACGTATATGCTTTTTAAAAACCAGGATATCGGTGAATGTACAGATGATGCATACCTGGATACTCAGCTACGAATTACTTCCTTCACACAGAAATGTGACATTTATCCAGGTAAGGAATAACAAATGTTGACACACCCATAGAGGAATAGTGGTCCCAGACAACTGGCTGGGTCTTTTCCTATAAGTTGTGTTTTGGTTCCCATGATATACTCCAAAGTCTGTGTAACCTGCGGGCATAGATGCCCCCCTTGATGAGAACACAGTACCTCTTCCCTTCCCAGTTGTACTGCAGCTCAGGCTGTTCTGTAAGTGGCCAGAATGGGTTACAAAGATGGAAGGGAAATACATGACCCCTGGGCAAAGTTGGCCTTTGGGTACAATGCCAACTGGTCTCTCTTCTCTACAAGTTGTCGTCAAGTCAGGTGCTGTAATTTGGAGAGACCCGTATTTTAATTCTAACCATTCAGAATAAAACCCTTTCAATTAAGGTGGTTTTCCCTGCATGTTATAACGGGAAGAAATGGAGATAGTATGAGTTTGTGGTCAGGTCAGTATTTCCTATAACAAGAGTTGGCTTTTCTCATGCTTGGAAAACACTTGTATGCATTCCAAAATGAGTAATCTGAAGCTACCTGCTCACCAGAGCCACAACACTTAAATTTTTCTTATGAGAGTCACTCCTTTAAATTAAGCATTGCTTTTTACAGTTTCCATCAAAACTGCAAACATTCAAGAAAAGTGTAGCATTTTGATTGAGTCACTCACACCTTCCAATTGAATATGTTTCCCTAAATTCAATGGGCTCTGAGGAGGAGAAAAGAATAGAGGCAGTGAGTGAAAGTCAGACAGACAACCTTCACCCACTCACTTCTAAGTCTGGGCTACCATGTCGCCCTTTATAAATGTAGGTGCTGGTTCTTATGCAGGAGGGATGCTAGGCCAGGCTGCTACTTCAGTGTACATGCTGACAATACCTGATCCTTCCAGGGGAGGATTTTGTACAACCACCTACCAAGCTTTGTGTTGGCTGCCCCAGAGATATACCCACCAACAGCCCAGAGCTGGAGGAGACACTGACTCACACCATCACAAAGCTTAATGCAGAGAACAATGAAACTTTCTATTTCAAGATTGACAATGTGAAAAGAGCAAGAGTACAGGTGTGTAAATTATGCTACAAAAGCACTAACACTATAGTCTATGTGCAAATTGCTTACTAATTTTGCCACTGATCTTGGCTCTGAATTGGGAAACTATCATTTGATAATGTGCTTTGGTAGGTTAGATTTGGTAGGTTCAGTGCCAATCTCCCTGCATGCTTGATCTTGGACAAGTGTTTTACAACATTCTCTCTGTTTTGTATCTGTAAAAGACTGAAGTGAGGAACAAACAAATTCATATATGTCAGACCACTTTTTCAAACTCTAAAATGCTATATGAATGCAATAGCAACCACGACATAATTAAGAAAATTCAGGGCTAGGGCCAACAAGACTTACTCTGTATCTTTCTTGACTCATCTCTCATTATAATATCACATAATGCCTTGGGCTCAGCCACATCAGTCTATCCATCATTGCCTAGCTTCCACACTCTCTTGCTTCTATGTCTTTCACCTACTGTTCTCTCTGCCTGGGATGGCTCTCTTGGAAATGTACACTCTGAGGATTCATCTCTCCTTTGATACCCTTTCAATAGAAGATTGACAGGAGTGTCTTCTGGGAGTGAGGAGACTCAGTTTCACCATAGCATCTGCCACTCAAATCCCAGATCGCTCTGGGTGGTCATTCAAATGTTCTAAGCTTTTGCAGCCCCATCTATAAAATGAGTGACTGTATTAGAAGAGCCTACATAGGCCATGCACGGTGGCTCATGCTTGTAATCCCAGTACTTTGGGAGGTCGAGGCGGGTGGATCACCTGAGGTCAGGAGTTCGAGACCAGCCTGACCAACACGGAGAAATCCCTTTTCTACTAAGAATACAAATTAGCCAGGAGTGGTGGTGGGCATCTGTAATCCCAGCTACTCAGGAGACTGAGGCAGGAGATCACTTGAACCCCAGAGGTGAAGGTTGCAGTGAGCTGAGATCACGCCAGTGCACTCCAGCCTGGATGACAGAACAAGACTTTGTCTCAAAAAAAGAAAAAAAAGAAGAGCCTAAATTTCTAGCAACTCCAATAGTCTCTGACCAATGTTTTTTATGAACAGATTCCTAGTTTAGGGACTCAAAACTGGCTTCCCTAAATACAAGTTAAAGAAAAATAATCAAAATAGAGCCAAACTATTACAGCAAGCCAACATAATCTTCATAATCTGGTGAAAAAATTCGGCAGCAAACCACACTGCCATGTGTGTACCTATGCAACAATCTTGCATGTACTTCACATGTACCCCAAAACCTAAAATGCAATTAAAAAAAAAAGAAAATAAAAAAATTCTCACTAAAAAGTTTATACAGGCTGGGCGCGGTGGCTCAAGCCTGTAATCCCAGCACTTTGGGAGGCCGAGGCGGGTGGATCACGAGGTCGAGAGATCGAGACCATCCTGGTCAACATGGTGAAACCCCGTCTCTACTAAAAATACAAAAACTAGCTGGGCGTGGTGGCACATGCCTGTAATCCCAGCTACTTAGGAGGCTGAGGCAGGAGAATTGCCTGAGCCCAGGAGGAGGAGGTTGCGGTGAGCCAAGACCGCGCCATTGCACTCCAGCCTGGGTAACAAGAGCGAAACTCCGTCTCAAAAAAAAAAAAAAAAAAGTTTATACATTTGGCTAGGAAATTGATTTCTAGGAATCTAAAATAGGCGTCTTTCTATACAATGATATTCACTGAAGTTGTAATTATAACAGCAAAAATAGTCAAATGTCAAAACGATTAATACAAGAATGATTAGATCATGCCTGGTATATCCTTAGAATGGAATGTTAAGCAGCAATTTAAAAGAATCTTTGTGAGGCACTCTTGATGTGGGGAATGTCTGGTGTTATAATATTCAATGAAAAAAAGGAGGCATAAAATTGAATATTCATGATGTTATCAGTTGTATTATTTAAAAGTACAGAAAATCATATGGAAAAAAAGGGGGGTGGATGCAGTGGCTCATGCTTATAATCCCAGCACTTTCGGAGGCTGAAGTGGGTAAATTGCTTAAGGTCAGGAGTTTGAGACCAGCCTGGGCAACATGGTGAAGCCCCATCTATACTATTAGGTTGGTGCAAAAGTAGTTGAGGTTTTTGCCAAACTAATGGCAAAACCACAATTACTGTTGCACCAACCTAATAAAAATGACAAAATTAGCCAGGCATGGTGGTTTGCGCCTATAAGCCCAGCTACTCAGGAGGCTGAGGCACGAGAATCGCTTGAACCCAGGAGGCGGAGGTTACAGTGAGCCGAGATCGCGCCACTGCACTCCAGCTTGGATAACAGAGTCAGACTCTGTCTCAAAACAAACAAATAAAAAACAAATGCCTCATAGTCATAGTGGTGATTTTCAGGTGATGGAATAACAGGCTACTTTAATCTTTCTAATTTCCTGTGTTACTTTTGTAACTGAAAATAGTAAACAAAATAGATTAAAGTAAATCAAAACTGAGACTTTGATCTCTCTGCTACTTGAGCACTCATTTCTTTCTTTCTTTTTTTTTTTTTTTTTTTTTTTGAGACGGAGTTTCGTACTTGTTACCCAGGCTGGAGTGCAATGGCACGATCTCGGCTCACCGCAACCTCCGCCTCCTGGGTTCAGGCAATTCTCCTGCCTCAGCCTCCTGAGTAGCTGGGATTACAGGCACATGCCACCATGCCCAGCTAATTTTTTGTATTTTTAGTAGAGATGGGGTTTCACCATGTTGACCAGGATGGTCTCGATCTCTTGACCTCGTGATCTACCCGCCTCAGCCTCCCAAAGTGCTGGGATTACAGGCGTGAGCCACCGCGTGCAGCGAGCGCTCATTTCTATCCCAGACATGACCACCCTCTCTCTGATTTCATTGCCACATCACCACGTTAGGTTTACTTGAAAGGGATGCCAATCTATGCTACTCATGCTTTTATCAGCTTTAAGTGTCACTTTTTTCACTTTTTTTTTTTTTTTTGAGATGGAGTCTCACCCTGTCGCCAGGCTGGAGTGCAGTGACATGATCTTGGCTCACTGCAACCTCTGCCTCCCCGGTTCAAGCAATTCCCCTGCCTCAACCTCCCAAGTAGCTGGGACTACAGGTGTGTGCCACCACACCCGGCTAGTGTTTTCTGTTTTAGTAGAGACGGGATTTCACCATGTTAGCCAGGATGGTCTCAGTCTCCTGACCTCATGATCTGCCAGTCTCGGCCTCCCAAAGTGCTGGGATTACAGGTGTGAGCTACCACACCTGGCCCGTGAAATTCCTTTATTCTTTGGTTGTTATTGTTGTTTCACAAGAGATGGGGGCCAGGCACAGTAGCTCATGCCTGTGATCCCAGTACTTTGGGAGGCTGAGACGGAAGGATCACTGGAGCCCAGGGCAAGACTGGCCTGAGCAACATAACAAGTCTCTGTCTCCACAAAAAAAGAATTAAAGGCTGGGAGTGTGGTCCATGCCTGTAATCCCAGCACTTTGGGAGGCTGAGGCGGATGAACCACTTGAGGTCAGGAGTTCGAGACTAGCCTGACCAATATGGTGAAAAACTGTCTCTACTAAAAATACAAAAATTGAGGCCAAGTGCAGTGGCTCATGCCTGTAATCCCAGCACTTTGGGAGGCCAAGGAGGGCAGATCACCTGAGGTCAGGAGTTTGAGACCAGCCTGACCAACATGGAGAAACCCCACCCTACTAAAAATACAAAAAAAAAAAAAAATAGCTGGGTGTGGTGGTGCATGCCTGTAATCCCAGCTACTCAGAAGGCTGAGGCAGGAGAATGGCTTGAACCTGGGACGTGGAGGTCACAGTCAGCCATCACTTGAACTTGGGAGGCGGAGGTTGCAGTGAGCCTAGATCATGCCATTGCACCCCAGCCTGGGTGACAAGAGTAAAAATCCATCTCAAAAAATTAAGAAAAAGAATTTTAAAAATTAGCTGGATATGGTGGTATGTGCTTGTAGACCCAACTACTTTGAGAAGCTGAAGTGGAAGGATCACCTGAGACTGGGAGGATCACTTGAGACCAGGACATCGAGGCTGCAGTGAGCTATGATCATGCCAGTGCACTCCAGCCTAGGTGACAGAGCAAGACCCTTTGGGCAACAGAGCAAACAGAACGAGAGAGAGAGAGAGAGAGACAGATAGAGAGAGAGAGAGATGGGGCTCCCACTCTGATGCCCATGTTGGACTCAAACTCCTGGGAGCAAGCAACCTGCCCAGCTCAGCCTCCAGGTGCACATCACAGTACCCAAGTCCCTTATTCTTTAGTCTCAATGTTGTAGGAATAATCTATCATGTATTGCATGTCGCAAATTTGCCATCAAAGAGAGAACCACTCATTCTCAAGCATAAATAGCTAGTCCTCTTAACTGTAACTGTTAGTAGTTACAGTTCTCTCTGTGGTTTAACCAATCACTATTGTAGTGTGTGTGTGTTTATGTTAAGGATGCCAGGGGGACACCAAAAGGTCACCCTTCAGTTAGTTGCCAAGTCAATCGAATATTGTGAGAATTTCAAACTTACTTTAGAGAGATGAGTCTTTACTGATTTTTGCATTTAAAGAGAGCAATTTGGCTGCTTGGACATAGTCACCCGAGGAAGCATTGGTGCAAGTAGCCAATTTACTGGAAATTAGTTAAACATGATGAATTTGCTAAAAGCTAATCTCCAATCTACCTGGACTGAACTCCTACAAATGACCAATATGCCAAATTGCTGAATATTTATTTTATAGTTTTAATCTTGCCTTGGGTTTGCATATTTAGACCTGTTTGGACACATGTTGATTCCACATTGGATTTATATTTTAGATGCCAAACGTTTCCTGAATCTTCCATTTTCACATGTTAGGAATTGCAGCTTCATATGTTTTATTTTGCCCTGCCATCACTGCTGCTGTCCCCAAGGCTGTTGATGCTCCTTCCTGTCTCTGCTGAGATGAATATACTTCCAAGATAATGTGTGTGTGCATGCAGAAATTTTGCCTTTGACAAAGTTCTAGAAATGTCAAAAAATATGTATATATCTAAGACGATGTAAATTACCAAAATCACCAAACTATTTGCAATGATGCCAATTTACATTCACATCACCTGGGTATATGACATCAGTTAAGGATCTTAATTTGAATTCTCTTCCTAACAGCAGTGACTGAGGCTGAAGGTTTCCTATGCCTGGCCAACACCAGGTATCATCAATTTTTGTCTTCATCTTTGCCAGCATGGAAGGTTAACAATGATGTCTCACTGCCTTTTTTTAATGAGCATGTTTTTGTTTATTAATGAAGTTAAACTTTTTTTTCAAGCTTAATGACTATTTTAATTCATTCTCTGAAATATCTGCTCATGGTTTTTGTCCACTTTTTAGTGTTGGGCTTTATATGCATATGGATATTGATTTTATGTCATAGTTTTCCCAGTTGACCCTTTTACTTTGCTTACCTGTTGGGGTCACCACCTGCGGGGGTCTGTCCTGCAGACCCTGACTCAGCAACGGATGAATAACATACATTCACACACAGAATACAGTGAATGAGCAGGCTGGGTGTCCACGGTCATTTACAGACTCCCTTGGGAGTACTGTAAACAGTTGTGATTGCCAGCCCTTACGTGCTGGCCTCTCTGGTCTTTATTCAGCACACATTAAATGACAAAAGCTTTGAGTCAACACCATTATAGGTTGAAGATTAAAGGACAGATTCTGATGCCTAAAGCAAATACCATTTAGTGGGTAATATCCTTTGTTGACCTCCCCACAAGAGAAGCTATCTGGAATAATCAAAGGTTAATTTTAGAACCACATGAGTAAACAAGTTAGTTAGGTAAACTCCCCACATTCCTTTGTTTCTGCTCTAATTTATTTAACGAAGGGAACAAGGCTGCCTTCAGCCAAGAACTGTAGAAAAAACCCTTAGGCCTTCCATAAGGATATGAGACTATATTCTATAACTTCCTCTAATATTTTTCCCTTAATATTTTTGCCAGTATCTTGACTGAACTCCTACACTTACTGTGATTTTTCAGAAGCGGTTTCATTTTTGTTCAGTGAAGTTTTAATATTTTCCCCTTCCTTTAGATTTCTTTCTTCTGCTTTTCACCTAAGAAAGGCCTTTCTCATCATGAGTTTTGGTGAACATTTATTTATTTGTTTTCATTTTTTGTTTGTTTTGTTTGTTTCATTTTTCTGAGACAGTCTCACTCTTTTGCTCAGGCTGGAGTGCAGTGCCACAATCTTGGCTCACTGCAACCTCTTCCTCTCAGGTTCAAGTGTTCTTGTGCCTCAGCCTCCCCAGTAGCTGGGATTACAGGCACCTGCCACCACACCCAGCTAATTTTTCGTATTTTTAGTAGAGACGGGGTTTCATCATGTTGGCCAGGCTGATCTTAAACTTCTGGCCTCAAGTGATCCACACACCTTGGCCTCCCAAACTGCAGGGATGACAGGAGTGAGCCACTGTGCCCAGCCTATTTTTACTTTTTATTTCTTTAATTTTTTTTGAAGGTAAGCTTAAACAGGGAAGACTTCTGATAAGAATGACCCCTGAGAAAGGTAGCAATGTGGATGCAATTTTTAGGACCTCAGATAGAAGATGTTATTTAATGTCTATTTAATTCCTCTCCTCTGGACCCTGAATAGAGTTGAGCCATCAGCTGTGGTTTGCATTACAAATTGTCAGCTTTCTTAGGCTACATTACACTGATCAACTTTAATTAAGGTATACTCTGAAAAGAGCAAGATAATTCATGAGCACAAAGGAAAGACTCTGAATCCCTCTTGGAACCTCTTCCCAACTTCCACACAAACCTAGATTTTTCAAAGTTAATCATTAAATTCATTTTAAAAATGTAACCATACTTAGCCAGCAAAACAACGCCAGAAAAGAGGAGAAGTTTAGTTCTTCCAATGACTCCCTGCAATCATCTCACATCATGCTTTTATCTTTTTTTTTTCCTTTTATCTCATTTACACTGAAGGTCTACACATCGTGCTTTTAAAAAAAAAATCAGGACCGGGCGCGGTGGCTCAAGCCTGTAATCCCACCACTTTGGGAGGCCGAGGCGCGTAGATCACAAGGTCAAGAGATCGAGACCATCCTGGTCAACATGGTGAAACTCCGTCTCTACTAAAAATACAAAACATTAGCTGAGCATGGTGGTGCGTGCCTGTAATCCCAGCTACTCAGGAGGTTGAGGCAGGAGAATTGCCTGAACCCAGGAGGCAGAAGTTGCGGTGAGCCGAGATCGTGCCACTGCACTCCAGTTTGGGTAACAAGAGAGAAACTCCGTCTTGGGGGGGAAAAGAAGTCAGGAGATAGAGAAGACTGTTGTAGTTTGCTTTTACAAAAATGGGATTACACTATCACCCTGTAACTTCCATTTTTTCAATAATGGCTGTCCCTGTAGGTTAACAGATATAGGTAGCATGCATTCTTTTTAATAGCTACATACTATTACAAACACACCCACATACACACACATACGAACACACACACACACACATACACTTATTTATTTATTTATTTATTTTGAGACAGAGTCTCACCCTGTTGCCCAGGCTGGAGTGCAGTGGTGGGATCTTGGCTTACTTCAACCTCCACCACCCAGGTCCAGTGATTCTCCTGCCTTAGCCTCCATAGTAGCTGGGGTTACAGATGCCTGCCACCATGCCCAGCTAATTTTTTGTACTTTTAGTAGAGATGGGGTTGCACTATATGTTGGCCACGCTGGTCTCGAACCCCAGACCTCAGGTGATCTGCCCTCCTCAGCCTCCCAAAGTGCTGGGATTATAGACATGAGCCACTGTAAGCAGTGGTAACCATACTTAGCCAGCAAAACACCACCAGAAAAGAGGAGTTTAATTCTTCCAATGACTCCTACCCACAATCACCTCATATTGTGCTTTTAGCAACCAAATATTAAATAATTTGGTTGAGAAATTGGGCCACAAAACATTTAATGAAAGATAGTGTTGTATAGTGATTAAAACTGTTGCTAGAGATTAAAATAATTATTTTTTATTTTTATTTTTTGAGACAGAGTCTTAACTCTGTTGCCCAGGCTGGAGGGAAGTGGTATAATGTTGGCTCACTGAAACCTCCCCCTCCTGGGTTCAAGTGACTCTTCTGCCTCACTCTGCCAAATAGCTGGAATTACAGGCAGGCACCACGATGCCTATCTAATGTTTGTATTTTTAGTAGAGATAGGGTTTGACCATGTTGGTCAGGCTGGTCTTGAACACCTGGCCTTAAGTGATCCACCTGCCTCTGCCTCCCAAAGTGCTGCAATTCCAGGCATGAGTCACCGTGCCCAGCCTAAAATAATTTCTTAATATTAAAAATAGTACGAGAAGCAATAAAAAAACATAATTTTTCTAATTACATAATTTAATCCACATATTTCTATAGTAGTACTAGAGTACTACTATATTAGTACTTCACCAATTCAAGAGTTGGCAGAACAAGGCATGTTTAAAAACATTTTAAGTTTTTCTTCCTATTCCTCTTAGATTCTTAGATATAACAACCTGAACTCTTGAATTACTAGTAAATTTAACAGCTGTTGGACAATAAAACTCAAATAAATACATACATACATAAAAATTGTAGCTTGCTTTTTTTCTTCCTTCATTTAGAAAAGGAAATGGGACCAACCAATTGCCAAATATTTTAAATATGCAGGTAAGATTTAATGCCAAACATTTGTACTTTTTGTGTGTAACTCCCTGAGTTGATCAATTAAAATTTCAAGATTCTCCCTTAAAATGTCTTAAAGATAAATGATTTATTATGCAAATATTTCTTAAGCATTCATTTTGTGCTAATTAATTTCAGGTGGTAGCTGGCAAGAAATATTTTATTGACTTCGTGGCCAGGGAAACCACATGTTCCAAGGAAAGTAATGAAGAGTTGACCAAAAGCTGTGAGACCAAAAAACTTGGCGTGAGTAATCATGCACCTGTCTACTTTTTCACTGGAAGCTTATTTGATGTTTTAAAAATTGTTTGTTTAAATATCTCATGAATAACACTGTCTCTCTTTTGACTTCTGTTTTCATGGATAGCAAAGCCTAGATTGCACTGCTGAAGTTTATGTGGTACCTTGGGAGAAAAAAATTTACCCTACTGTCAAGTGTGAACCACGGGGAATGGTATGATTCTAATTACAGTTGGCATGGGGTCAGTTCTGCTCATTCTGAAAATTCATATTTAGGGGTTGAAAATGAACCATTACTGAAATGAATTGGGGAGCTATCTTCTTAAAATGAGGAGTAACTCTCACACTTCTGTGCTGATCTGTTTAATGGCCAGAAAGGAGAGTAATAATCCTCCTAACCACTTCTCACACACTGCCAGTGTCTCAGTGAAGCTGCTATAGACCCTCTCCTAGTACACTGCAGTCCTGCTGTGGAGTAGCAACATCTGCTATGCCAGGTGCACCTGAGGCCAGATACAGCACTCCACTGCATTCTGCTGACATGCAAGGACCATGTGAAAAATGCACAGCCAGGCATGGTGGCTCACGCCTATAATCCTGGCATTTTGGGAGGCTGAGGCAGGCAGATCACCTGAGGCCAGGAATTCGAGGCCAGCTTAGCCAACATGGTGAAACTCCATCTCTACTAAAAATACAAAAATTAGCCGGGTGTGGTGGTGCGTATCTGTAATCCCAGCTACCAGGGAGGCTGAGGCAGGAGAATCACTTGAACCCAGGAGGCAGAGGTTTGTATGAGCCAAGATCTCGCCACTGCACTCCAGCATAGGCAACAAAGAGCAAAGCTCCATCAAAAGAAGAAGGGGAGGGGACGGGAGGGGAGGAAAGGGAAAAGAAAGAGAAAAATGCAGACTCACTGGCTGGGCAACGCAGAAAAATGCAGACTCACTGGCCTGTAATGCCAGCACTTCGGGAGGCCCAGGCAGGCAGATCGCCTGAAGTCGGGAGTTCAAGACCAGCCTGACCATCATAGAGAAAAATCCCATCTCTATTAAAAATACAAAAAAATAGCTGGGTGCGGTGGCTCAAGCCTGTAATCCCAGCACTTTGGGAGGCCGAGGCGGGTGGATCACGAGGTCGAGAGATCGAGACCATCCTGGTCAACATGGTGAAACCCCGTCTCTACTAAAAATACTAAAAATTAGCTGGGCATGGTGGCACGTGCCTGTAATCCCAGCTACTCAGGAGGCTGAGGCAGGAGAATTGCCTGAACCCAAGAGGCGGAGGTTGCGGTGAGCCGAGATCGCGCCATTGCACTCCAGCCTGGCTAACAAGAGCGAAACTCCGTCTCAAAAAAAAAAAAAAAAAAAAATTAGCAGGGCATGGTGGCAGGCATGTAGTCCCACCTGTAATCCCAGCTACTCGGAAGGCTGAAGCAGGAGAATCGCTTGAACCCGGGGGGCAGAGGTTGTGGTGAGCCAAGATCACGTCACTGCACTACAGCCTGGGGAACAAGAGCAAGACTCCATCTCAAAAAAAAAAAAAAAAAACAGAGAGAGAGAGAAAAGAAAAGAAAAATATAGACTCGCAAACCCCACTTCACAGCTACCAAATTTTAACAAGATGCCTGGGGAATCAAGTTTGAGAAGCATTTGTCGATGTCATCTTTCTTTTTTAAATCTTAAAAGAACCCTAGGAAGTAGTAACCCTTTCCCTATTGTCAAGGATGAGACACTAAAAACTAGAAAGACTTTGAGGTCCTGAGTGAATAATGACACGACCAAATGCTTCCTCTGTCCCATTCACTATACTGAAGGCTTCACGCATTTTCCATTAGTTTTCCTTATAACTCTATGAGGCAGGTGCTGTTATTATTTCTATTTTACAGAGGGGAAAAGTGAAGCTAGTGGCACCTGGATTCAAATATTGGTCAATTCAGAGTCTACCCTTTTCATGATGATGTTGATGACCAGTAGGGTCAGGCTTGACTTCAACGACCATGTTCTTTGCATCACCAAAGATGATGTTAATCACTGTCTCTAATTAACACCTTCTCACGGGTAGTAAGTGTAGGTAGAATTAATCCACAAATCAACATCTTCGACGCAAGTTGCCTCTTCTCCCTCTTTTCTGATTTAGTCTTTTGTCGTGTGTAGGTATGTAGATGGACTAACACAAACATTGTACAAAGGCTGCATTTCAAGCTTGTGAATATGTCTTAATGTACTTCAGCACAACAAAGTGATCATGGATACATGCTCCCTATATATTCAGTTCATAAAGCCACTTGGGGCCTTTTAGGATGAAAGCAGTGATGATGATAATAACAATAGTATCAATAATTAAATGCTGTGCTTGCATAATCATAGGCTTAGAAGATACCCTAGAGATTAGCTACTTCAACCACCCAATTTTTCCAGATAAAGAAAAAGCTCTCTAGCTTATTTTACTGTTTGTTTGTTTGTTTGTTTGTTTGTGAGACAGAAACTCACTGTCACCCAGGCTGGAGTGCAGTGGCGCCATCTCGGCTCACTGCAACCTCCACCTCTTGGATTCAAGCAATTCTCCTGCCTCAGCCTCCTGAGTAGCTGGGGTTACAGGCATGCGCCATCATGCCCAGCTAATTTTTGTATTTTTAGTAGAGATGGGGTTTCACCATGTTGCCCAGGCTGGTCTTGAACTCCTGACCTCAAGTGATCTGCCCTCCTTAGCTTCCCAAAGTGCTGGCATTACAGGCGTGAGCCACCACGCCCAGCCATTTTATAGTATCATTAAGAACAAAAATCAATGTCCACAAATTTTAAGACCAATCAAAAGAGAAAAAAGTACTATTCATCCTTTCTGGTATATTAATGTAGTATTTAAAATCTGGCAAACACCTCCCCCATTGTAAACTAAGATAGCATTGTCAGATATCTGTGTTTGTTTCCTTCATTGATAGCACAATTTTTGCAGTAATACATTCATTTTATATTTTCTGTTTAGACCTCACTGATGAAAAGGCCTCCAGGTTTTTCACCTTTCCGAACATCACAAGCAGGGGAAATAAGAGAAGAAACAATTGTAAGTCCACCCCACACTTCCATGGCACCTGCACAAGACGAAGAGCGGGATTCAGGAAAAGAACAAGGGCATACTCATAAACATGACTCGGACCATGAAAAGCAAAGAAAACATGGTCTTGGCCATGGCCATAAACATGAACGTGACCATGGGCATGGGCACCAAAGGGGACATGGCCTTGGCTGGGGGCACCAACAACAACATGGTCTTGGTCTTGGACATAAGTTCAAACTTGATGATCTTGAACACCAAGGGGGCCATGGCCTTGACCATGGACATAAGCATAAGCATGGTCATGGCCATGGAAAACATAAAAATAAAGGCAAAAAGAATGGAAAGCACAATGGTTGGAAAAAAGAGCTTTTGGCAAGCTCTTCTGAAGATAGTACTACATCTTCCGCACACACCCAAGAGAAGACAGAAGGGCCAACACCCATCCCTTCCCTAACCCAGCCAGGTGTAGCAGTTACATCTGACTTTCAGGACTTTCAGGACTCTGATCTCCTTGCAACTATGATGCCTAATATACCACCAACTCCCACAGAGAGCGATGATGATTGGATCCCTGATATCCAGATACAACCAAATGGCCTTTCATTTAACCAGATATCAGATTTTCCAGACACAGCCTCCCCCAAATGTCCTGGACGCCCCTGGAAGTCAGTTAGTGAAATTAATCCAACCACAAAAATGAAAGAATCGTATGATTTTGATCTTGCTGATGCCCTTTAATTTATGCAGCCATAGGTATTTCTTTAATACTTTTATTAAAGTATCAATATCCCTCTCTCCATTGTCCAAATGCAAATATCCTGATATAATGCACCAAAAGCTGTGCAGCTTCAGAACAGCCTAAAGAGAAGTAGCAGATTCCCAGTAGAGACACCATCAATCTCCATGGACTGTGTAAAATTGTGTGCCACAATTCTAAATCCTTTCAGAATCTTCTTCACAAGTTTTCTAAACTAGCACAGACAATGGACAAACTAATGTGCCTTATGGCCTGCTGCAACTGGCTTCTGTGATAACAAATATGCACCTTACAACTTATGTCATAAATTTTCATACAAAGATTCTTGACATTCTGAATGAACTGTGGCACCTGCTCTTTGAATGTGTGTGAAAATAAGGGAAGTCAAGAGATTCAATGTTGAGCTTATTAATGGAGTAGAAATGATTTAAAAAAAAAAAAACTTCCAGATGTCAAAGAGAAGTAACAAGAAAGAAAGACAGGTTGGCCAAAGGGAGGAAAAGGGGGACATAAATTAAATGACTTTCTGTTCCCAAAATGGGCTAGTTATATCAAATAAGTACTCCCACTTGACAAAGCTATTCTGATAATTCCCTTTCTGGGTGAGAGTGTTTCTTATAAGTCAATAATTTCTGTTTACTCATTAACTACTCTTTGCAACAGGCTTTCATATAGGAGTATTCTGTTTATTTTTTGCTGAGGCTAGATTGAGTAATTCTTAGTTTACAGAAGCTTTGAGCTTAATGATAAGGCTGAAAAGCAGAGAAAGCAATATAGAACCAGGCTTGCCAAGGAAGCTTTTGAAATAATTGACAAGGGAATGTTATGGAATGTGATGCAGTTGGTTCAGATATTTTATGAGGAAATTCTTCTCTAGCCTCACTTTATAATCAGATCATCTTTTTGTTATGACATTGAAGACCATTGAGTTTTGCAAGAGAATAATAGGATTGTCTTTCATTGCCCTATCGTGCAAAGAAGGTTTATGTTTTATAACCAATGTTGTACTTTTGCCTAGAGAAACAAAATATGGCTTTTAATAGCTACAGTCATCTTTGGATGCGTATGTCACTGCTGCTTCAATTTATCGGATGTATTTGAACCTCTGAGTTTGTCTTTCATCTTATATATTGCCTGTACTTTTAAATAAACAACCAAAGGCGTCAGGAAAAAGTCTCGCCTTGTCAACTGGATGCTCCACTTTTTAAAAAACATTGAACGATAACATCAGATTAACTGAGTTTTGCTATACTTACAGAGTCACCTAAGGTCCTGCGAGTACAAGGGTCGACTCCCAAAGGCAGGGGCAGAGCCAGCATCTGAGAGGGAGGTCTCTTGACCAGTGGGCAGAATCTTCACTCCAGGCACATAGCCCCAGCCACCTCTGCCAGCAACCTTGAGAGGAAGGACAAGAAGAAAGATGGGATAGAATTTAAATAGAGAAGAATGCCATTTTATCATCCTGCCTCTGGGTGAAATAAAGATCAGTTTTGATGTTCTTACTCCTGGTTAATTCACAGTGGTCTCCTTTCGGCCATACCCATCCTGCATCAAATTCTAGCTGGTCTAGACT
Organism: Saimiri boliviensis; assembly: GCF_048565385.1. Lineage (NCBI taxonomy): Eukaryota > Metazoa > Chordata > Mammalia > Primates > Cebidae > Saimiri > Saimiri boliviensis. The sequence continues at coordinate 75,373,117 of NC_133456.1, forward strand.
CAGTGCTGTGGCTCTGCTGTGGAGGCTCACAACCCAACACTGGAACACTCTCTAACCAAGGCGGAGAGCCTTAGGAGGGACTTCCTTACCACTATGGGTGCGAAATTCAGTCAGTAGGTCATGCTTCAACCAGTAATCTAAGGACTCTCGCCACCTTCTCTTCCTCCCTCTTCTATTCCCAAGCCTTTAGCTAACAGTAATTTGGCTTGTTTAGTATTGTTTTCTTACAGTCCAGATAATTACCAAAAATATTTTTTAAATCATCTCTGTTAATATGATGTCTACCAACTTCTCATTATCAGAAAATACCTAACCTTCAAAAAAGTTTAAAGAAAATTTGCTATTGCCAGGTATGGTGGCTCACGCCTGCAATCTCAGCACTTTGGGAGGCCAAGGTGGGCAGATCACGAGATCAAGAGATGGAGAACATTCGGGCTAATACAGTGAAACCTTGTCTCTACTAAAAATACAAAAAATTAGCCAGGTGTCATAGCCCGTGCCTGTAGTCCCAGCTACTCAGGAGGCTGACGCTGGAGAATCACTTGAACACAGGAGGCGGAAGTTGCAGTGAACTGAGATTGTCCACTGCACTCCAGCCTGGCCAATAAAGCAAGACTCCGTTTCAAAAAAAAAGAGCCAGGTGCGGTGGCTCACGCCTGTAATCCCAGCACTTTGGGAGGCCGAGGCGGGTGGATCACAAAGTCAAGAGATCAAGACCATCCTGGTCAACATGGTGAAACCCCGTCTCTACTAAAAATACAAAAAATTAGCTGGACATGGTGGTGTGTGCCTGTAATCCCAGCTACTCAGGAGGCTGAGGCAGGAGAATTGCCTGAACCCAGGAGGCGGAGCTTGCAGTGAGCGGAGATCGCACCATTGCACTCCAGCCTGGGTAACAAGAGCGAAACTCCATCTCAAAAAAAAAAAAAAAAAAAGAAAAGAAAATTTGAAATTATCTTTGTGATCCAGGTAAAGAAGAAAATAGCAAATCAATAAAATAAAAAGTGACAGATTTTAAATTTTCTGTAATAAAAATCCCAGCACTTCAGGAGGGTGAGGCAGGTAGATGACCTGTGGTCAGGAGTTCGAGACCAAAAAATCTGGCAAACACCTCCCCCATGGTAAACTAAGACAGCATGGCCACATGGTGAAACCTGTGTCTAATAAAAATACAAAATTAGCCAGGTGTGGTGGCTTGTGCCTGTAGTCCCAGATGCTCCAGAGGCTGAGGCAGAAGAATCACTCGAGCCTGGGATACAGAGGTTGCAGTGAGCTGAGATCACGCCACTGCACTCCAGCCTGGGTGACAGAATAAAACTAAGTGTCAAAAAAAGAAAAAAAAAACATTTATTTAACATCTATTAGCATCATTTGCTGTGGTAGACAATTTATTTTTGGCATATAACTTAATCCTCACAACCATTCTAAGGTGCCCAGGATTATCACTCTTTTTTTTTTTTTTTTTTTGAGACAGGGTCTAATTGTTGCCCAGGCTGTAGTGCAGTGGCACAATCAGAGCTCACTGAAGCCTCCACTTCCCCAAGCTCAGATGAGCCTCTCACCTCAGCCTCCCAGATAGTTTCGCTCTGTCGCCCAGGCTGGAGTGCAGTGGCGCAATCTTAGCTTACTGCAACCTCCACCTCCCAGGTTCAAGTGATTCTCCTGCCTCAGCCTCCCAAGTAGCTGGGATTACAGGTGTGTGCCACCACACCTGACTAATTTTGTATTTTTAATAGAGGTGGGGTTTCTCCATGTTGGTCAGGCTGGTCTCAAACTCCCGGCCTCAGGTGATCCACTCACCTTGGCCTCCCAAGGTGCTGGGATTACAGGCGTGAGCCACTGTGCCCAGCGATCGTCATTCTTTTATGAGAAAACTGTAGTTCACAGTGCCCTGCCCAAGGTCACATAGTTAATAAGTGACAGGGCTGGCCTTCAGACTTAGACCTTTTGAACTCCATTACACCATGTCATTTTAAGGCTTTATTATTAATGCTGTCATCAAAAAGACACACCAAGTCACTGAATAGAATCGCAGAGACCCAATAAATTAAAAACAAAACAAAACAAAAAGACATTCTGAGATAATTTCTGACTCTGAGAAGATCTTTGTCTCAATCCCAAATGTTCTTATTAAATACCTAATTGTGGCTGGTGCTGTTCTGAGTACTGGTCAGGGTAAACCGACAAAAGCAGCAGCCACTAACTATTTACCATATGCTTCACCTGAGGCCCTGAGAGGAAATGAAATAAATTTTAAAAGACATAAATCCTTTCCCTAAAAGATCTTACAATCCCATTGGTAAGTCAAGATGAAAGCATGTGGAACAAAGGCGTGATCCAGGCTGCAGTCTTCTGCGCAACAGTGAATGGACACAACCAATGTGATTGGAAGAAGTTGACAAGGTGGAGGGAGCAGCTGTGAAAGGCAGCATGGAGCCTAGTTGGGAGTTTAGGCTGAAATAGGCAGCAGAGTTCCTTCTACAGTCTTTGTTATACTCACAGAGTGTGTGAGATAGAGTATTCTGAAGATTCTGGGTATGGTGGATCAGAATGGGAATGGAGTCAGGATATTTCCCGATGATCATGCTTTAGCAGAAGAATGACCACTCGGGGCTGACATATAAAGCCTATCTTCTCAGTTTACTCAACAACATGAAGTATTTCCACTTCAGGCCTTTGTTAGGTAACATACACACGAGTTTCCTGTAACCCAGAAACTAATTTTCTTACTTTTCAAATATCTATACCAGCTGGGCGTGGCTCACATCTATAATCCCAGCATCTTGGGAGACCAAGGCAGCCGAATCACAAGTTCAGGAGTTCGAGACCAGCCTGGCCGACATAGTGAAACCCCACCTCTACTAAAAATACAAAAATTAGCCAGGTATGGTTGTGGGTGCCTGCAGTCCTGGCTACTGGGGAGGCTGAGGCAGAAAAATTGCTTGAACTCAGAAGGCGGAGTTTGCAGTGAGGCGACATCATGCCATTGCATTCCAGCCTAGGCAACAGAGAGAGACTCTGTCTTAAAAAGCAACAACAACAAAAACAATTTGTTGGTGTGGTGGTGGGTACCTGTAATCCCAGCTACTGGGGTGCCTCAGGCAGGAGAATCGCTTGAACTGGGGAGGCACAGGTTGCAGTGAGCTGAGATCACGCCACTGCTCTCCAGCCTCCGTGACAGAACAAGACTCCACCTCAAACGCACAAACCAACCGCAACTCCCAAGCCAAAGTCACACCCCAAGTGTCTGGCCCTGGCCCTGGGGCCACACAGCTCCATCGCTCTGTGCTTCTCTTTAGGGCAGCATTTCCTCTTGTCCAATCCAACCCACATTCCTCAAATTGTCTACACCCAGCTCCTCAAACAGGAAACCCCTGTTGGCTTTTTATTCCACTCTCCACCTGCTGCTTCTAAGCCTGGCTCCAAAGGACTTAACTCACAGGAGAACACTTGCTTTTCGGCCTCAGCCCAGTCTGTCCCGCACCCATGCACTGTACCTTCTGCTGGTGCTCTGTACCTTCACCTTGCTGGAGAGCCCAGACCTCCCAAGGCTCCTCTGAGAAGACTTGAGAGGATCCAGTAGCTATGTTAAAAGCCCACTCCTGTAATCCCAACACTTTGGGAAGCCAAGGTGGGCGTACCACCTGAGGTCTGGAATTCAAGACCAGCCTGGCCAACATGGTGAAACCCTGTCTTTACTAAAAATACAAAAAATTAGCTGGCGTGGGGGCGTACGCCTGTAGTTCCAGCTACTCAGGAGGCTGAGACTCCAGAATCACTTGAACCCAGGAAGTGGAGGTTGCAGTCAGCCAAGATCGCGCCACTGCACTCCAGCCTGGGTGACAGAGTGAGACTCTGTCTCAAAAAACAATACAAAACAAAAACAAAAACCACTCTTCCAAAAGCCCAGTCTCTCTCTCTCTATATATATAGTAAGTTAGGTGATCGAAAGGCAAAATGCCACTTCAACCTCTTGAAAAATGCTGTGTTGAGAGAGATCCAAGATGGCTGATCACTAGCAGCTCGGGATTGTAGCTCCCAGTGAAAGCGCAAAGAAGGAGAGGACGCCATACCTTCACATGAATTCTTGTTGCTCACGCACCAGGAGATTCCCAGCGGAGGAGCCCCACAGGTCGCCAGCGCGACTCTTGTGACCGGCGAGGCGGTTTTGCCGGCGCCTCGGAGCGTTGGTTCTTGGTGCAGAGTCAGAAAAGCACCATCAATCTTAACGCCGCGGGTTGCTCAGATTTCGGCGCTGAGAATCAGTAAGTTGGACGTCCACTCAGAAACCCAATTACAAAGACGGTAATTATAAAGACCACATGGAAAAATCTACAACGAAGGGAAGAAAACAGCCAAAAAAGGCTGAGAATACCCAAGATCAGAACGCCTCTCCCTCAGCAGGGGATCACAGTTCCTCATCAGCAAGGAAACAAGGCTTGATGGAGAACGAGTGTGTTCCAATTACAGAAGCAGGCTTCAAAATGTGGATAATAAGAAACTTCTGTGAATTAAAAGAACTTGTTCTAACACAATCCAGAGAAACTAAGAACTTTGAAAAAAGGTTTGACGAAATGTTAACAAGAATACACAATTTAGAGAGGAATATAAGTGAATTGATGGAGTTGAAAAACACAATACAAGAACTACGTGTAGTATGCACAAGTTTTAACAGCCGAATTGATCAAGCAGAAGAAAGGATATCAGAGGTCGAAGACCAACTCAATGAAATAAAACAAGAAGACAAGATTAGAGAAAAAAGGATAAAAAGGAACGAGCAAAGTCTCCAAGAAATATGGGACTATGTGAAAAGACCTAATCTACGCTTGATAGGTGTACCTGAATGTGACGAAGAGAATGAATCCAAGCTGGAAAATACGCTTTAGGATATTATTCAGGAAAATTTTCCCAACCTAGTAAGGCAAGATAATATTCAACTCCAGGTAATACAGAGACCACCACAAAGATATTTCTCAAGAAGAGCAACTCCAAGGCACATAATCGTCAGATTTACCCGGGTTGAAATGAAGGAGAAAATACTAAGGGCAGCCAAAGAGAAAGGTCAGGTTACCCACAAAGGGAAGCCTATCAGACTTGCAGCAGATCTCTCAGCAGAAACCCTACAAGCCAGAAGAGAGTGGGGACCAATATTCAACATCCTTAAAGAAAAGAACTTTCAACCCAGAATTTCACATCCAGCCAAGCTAAGCTTCATAAGTGAAGGAAAAGTGAAGTTTTTTGTGAACAAGCAAGCACTCAGAGATTTCATCACCACCAGGCCTGCTTTACAAGAGCTTCTGAAAGAACCACTACACATAGAAAGGAATAAACAGTATCAGCCTTTCTAAAAAATACCAAAAAGAGCATCAATATAATGAAGAATTTACATCAACTAATGGACAAAATAGCCAGCTAATATTAAATGGCAATATTAAACTCACATATATCATTGTTAATTCTAAATTTAAATTGACTAAATCCCCCAATCCAAAGACAGACAGACAATTTAGATAAAAAACTAAAACCCATCAGTATGCTGCATCCAGACCCATCTCACATTCAAGGATACACAAAGACTCAAAACAAGGGATGGAGAAAGATTTACCAACCAAACAGAGAGCTAAAATAAATAAATAAAAAGCAGAAGTTACAATTTTTGCCTCTGATAAAATAGTTGTTAAAGCAACAAAGATCAAAAGAAGCAAAGAAGGACATTATATAATGATAAAAGGATCAATGCAACAACAAGAAGAGCTAAAGATCCTAAATATGTACGCACCCAATACAGGAATACCCAGACATATAAGACTAATAAAGAGACTTAGACTCCCACACAATAATAGTGGGAGACTTCAACGTTAATATTAGACAGATCAATGAGACAGAAAATTAACAACGATATCCAGGACTTGACCTCAGATCTGGAACAAGTAAACGTAATTAAGATTTATAGAACTCTCCACTTTAAATATACAAAATATACACTCTTATCAGTACCACATCATATCAACTTAGAAGTTTAAATGAAATGTTGGTTGGCTCCTTGTTTGTTATTCTCTTCCCTCATTTTATTTTATGTCTCCATTATTAAGGACAATTATAGGCATACCCATATTTAGACTGCATTCTAGCCCGGGCAATAAAGCAATACCCCCATTCTCTCTCCCTCTTCCTCTTTCTCTTTCTTCCTCTTCTTTATTCTTTTTATTATTCTTTTTTTCTCAAAAAAAAAAAATAAAGAAAAAGAAAAATGCTGTGTTAAATTATTTAAGGTTATACTTTCATCTTTTTTTTTTCTTTTTTTTTTTTGAGACGGAGTCTTGCTCTGTCACCAGGCTGGAGTGCAGTGGTGCAACCTCGGCTCACTGCAGTCTCCGCCTACTGGGTTCAAGCGATTCTTCCACCTCAGCCTCCCGAGTAGCTGGGACCACAGTCATGTGCCACCACACCCGGCTAATTTTTTTGTCTTTTTAGTAGAGACGGGGTTTCACCGTGTTGGCCAGGATGGTCTCCATCTCTTGACCTCGTGATCCATCCACCTCGGCCTCCCAAGGTGCTGTGATTACAGGTGTGAGCCACCGCACCCGGCCTCATCTTTTATTTCATGAAAATCTCCATTTGAACACCATTCTGTCTTTTGCAAAACTTTCTCTATATTTACCAGGCTGTTCTCAAATCCTGAGCTCAGGTGACCCATCTGTCTCAGCCTTCCAAACCTAGGATTACAGGCGTGAGCCACTGCATCCAGCCTTCTTTTTAATATTAATTATCCAGTTTTACATTATTCTACTTGATTAACACTAGGCTTGAGTACAATGGCACGATCTCTCCTCACTGCAACTTCCGCCTCCAGGGTTCAAATGATTCTCTCACCTCAGCCTCCCGAGTAGCTGGGATTACAGGCAGCCACCATCATGCCGGGCTAATTTTTGTACTTTTAGTAGAGACAGGGATTCTCCATGTTGGCCAGGCTGGTCTCCAACTCCTGACCTCAGGTGATCCCCCTGCCTCCGCCTCCCAAAGGGTTGGGATTATAGGCATGAGCCACAGCGCCCGGCCACAGCACGCACCTTCTTAAGGACAGTTCCTTTCTGGATCCTCCCTAAGGTTCTGATTTCTAATCCTTCCTAACCCAGCTCACTGCCCCACCCCTCCACCTCTGTCCCCCCATTCTGCCTCACTTTCTCCTTTCCTGATTCCCATGATTACCCACAATCAGTCCTGGCCTCAGATTCCCGCCCTTCAGGTTCCAGTGTGCCTTGGGTCCTCCCTCTCCCGTGATCCTCTCTGATTAGGGATGAGGCTGTGTGTGCTGGAATTAAAGCCAGCCTTTATTGGAGTCCTGGGGCTGGATTCTGCATTGTGCTCTGTTGTGTCATTGCACCTTCTCGCTTCTACTCTGTCTGTCCTGCTTCAACCTCTTCATACTCTTTTTTTTTTTTTTTTTTGAGACGGAATTTCACTCTTGTTACCCAGGTTGGAGTGCAATGGCGCGATCTCGGCTCACCGCAACCTCCGCCTCCTGAGTTCAAGCAATTCTCCTGCCTCAGCCTCCTGAGTAGCTGGGATTACAGGCAGGTGCCACCATGCCCAGCTAATTTTTTGTATTTTTAGTTGAGACGGGGTTTCACCTTGTTGACCAAGATGGTCTCGATTTCTTGACCTCGTGATCCACCCGCCTCGGCCTCCCGAAGTGCTGGGATTATATGCGTGTGCCACCGCGCCCGGCCTCAACCTCCATACTGTAACCCCGCCGGTGGATGCTGACCCCGCCGGTGGAGCTCCGCTGTTTCCCACCTGCTGCTTCTCTATCTCCATCTCTCCATCTTCTGCTTCTGGCCTTTCCTGGCAAGAGGCCCCAAGCTCTGAGCCCTTTTCTGGGGCGCCGTTCTGCTCTTTTCTTGTCACCTCGGGGCAGTGGCCGTGGGCTCCTCCTCCAGCTGCTGCGGGCCTGGGCCACACAGGCCAGCGTGGCCCGGCGACAGTGCAGTTCCCGCCCCGGGGTGGCAGCGGCAGGTACACCGCGCGAGACACCCCCTGGCGGCTGCTGCGGGCGCCCCCTGGAGGCGGGTGTGGGCGCCGCCTGGAGGCTGGTGCAGCGCCTCCTGGAGGTTGCTGCGGTGCTCCTCGGTGCCCGCCTGGGGTTTCCGCGCTGCGTGGCTGCTGCCGCGGGGCCAGGGTTCCACTCGGCTGCATCTTCTCGCGAGGCGTCTTCGCTCCTCCCGGAACTCGGCAGTGCAGCCCCCGAGGCGAGGCGGCTGCTTCCCAGGTAGCGGTATTCCCGCGGGGGCCGGCCCGGCTCTCGCCTCAGGCCGCCCAGCCTACTCCGGCCGCATCCGTTTCTTCCTTCCCTCAGCGGGAGGAGGCGATGGCGCGACCTCCAGGCACGCGGCGGCCGCAGCTCCCCCGCAGCCGGCGGGGCGGAGGAGGAGGATGCCAGGAAGCGGAAGGCCCCCGCCTGCCCGAGGGCCCCCCGGCTGCGCCCCCTGGTTCCTGCCGGCGAGCAGCTGCCGGGACCCTCCCTGACAAGCTGCTCCCCGAAAAGCTGTAAGGGTCTCTGGCCTGCAGGGAGGGACACGTTCTTCCCCCCCCCCCTTTTTTTTTTGAGACTGTGTTTCGCTCTTGTCACCCAGGCTGGAGTGCAATGGCGCGATCTCGGCTCACCGCAACCTCCGCCTCCTGGGTTCAGGCAATTCTCCTGCCTCAGCCTCCTGAGTAGCTGGACTTACAGGCACGCGCCACCATGCCCAGCTAATTTTTTGTATTTTTAGTAGAGACGGGGTTTCATCATGTTGACCAGGATGGTCTCGATCTCTTGACCTTGTGATCCACCCGCCTCGGCCTCCCAAAGTGCTGGGATTACAGGCGTGAGCCACCGCGCCCGGCACATTCTTCCCTTTGAGTCTGCACACGCGGGCCAGGCATTTTCTGCATATTCTGAAATAGGATGTTTCAGTCAAAGGTTGATGGCAGAACCACTCTCTTATTCTAGCCTGCTGATAAAGAGAATATGAACCTGAAACTAAGAATATTTATGAATAGGTTCCAGACTTTGGAGGGATCCAGTTGGAAAGAAAAACAAACGCTTCCACCCACCTTTGACCACAAAAGTGTGCTTTACCAAATTGGTATAAATGACAGATAACTTGTGAGGAAAACGTTTCTTGAATCTAGAAAACAAAACAAGTAAAGGGCAGGGCACGGTGGCTCCCGCTTGTCATCCCAGCACTTTGGGAGTCCCAGGCTAGGGAGGGAGGGGTGGGGATCACCCGAAATCAGGAGCTGGCGACCAGCCTGGCCGATAATGGTGAAACCCCATCTCTACTAAAAATTGAAAAATTAGCTGGGCGTGGTGGCGAGTGCCTGCAGTCCCAGCTACTCGGGAGGCTGAGGCTGGAGAACCACCTAAACTCAGGAGGTGGAAGTTGCAGTGAGCTGAGATTGCGCCACTGCACTCCAGCCTGGACAACAGAGTCAAAGAGAAAAAAAAAGGTAATAAATTAGCAGTGTTTTAACTGCAAGTTACTGTTATAAAAACATTATCTTAATTTTATGGATTTTTTGTTTTGCTTGATGTCAGCAGTTTTTTGAACACCTAAGTTTGTTAGAGTTCTAGAAATTGTTTTTTAGTTTATTGATTTTCATTTTTGAGATAGTGTCTCACTCTGTCACCCAGGCGGGAGTGCAGTGGCACAATTTTGACTCACTGCAACCTCTGCCTCCCAGGTTCAAGCAATTATCATGCCTCAGCCTCCCTAGTAGCTGGGATTACATACATGCACCACCATACCATGCCTGGCTAATTTTTGTATTTTTAGTAGAGATGGGGTTTCAAGATGTCAACCAGGCTTGCCTCGAACTCCTGACCACAAGTGATCCGTCCACCTTGGCCTCCCAAAATGCTGGAATTACAGGTGTGACCCAGTGCACCCAGACCTTTGATTTTTAAAACATGTTTATTTTTAATGTATTGAGGGATGTAAGTGTGAGTTTCTGACATACCTGTATCACATAGTGTTGAAGCCTGGGTAGTTCATTGTTGTGAGTTATCAGAAACCTGTGTTCAAGAGGACTTGTTAGAGTTTTTTCCATGAAAAGCAAATTTGGGGGCCAGGCATGGTGGCTCATGGCTGTAATCCCAGCGCTTTGGGAGACTGAGGTACATGTCGAATCACGAGGTCAGGAGTTTGAGACCAGCCTGGCCAACATGGTGAAACCCTGTCTCTACCACCACCAATTAGCTGGGCATGGTGGTGGGTGCCTGTATTCCCAGCTACTTGGGAGGCTGAGGTAGGAGAATCAATTGAACCCAGGTGACAGAGGTTGCAGTGAGCCAAGATGGCACCACTGCACTCCAGCTTAGGTGACAGAGCAAGATTCCTTCTCAAAAAAAAAAAAAAAAAAAAAAAAAAAGGAAAAGAAAAGAAAATTTGAATTTGGACTATTGCTGATTACAAATAGTTTTGGAGAAGAATTCAAAACAGTAAATGTGGACTATGGAATCAATAGTTATGATGAAAATCTGATCAAAGTTCCCAATTCACAAGGAAATTTAGTTAGTAGTCTTATGTGCAGCATTATAAGAGAGTAACCAGAATCATGACTGATAACATCACATCAGGACCACCAGACTTTTATAAATTTCATATAATCTTCAGAATATATTAATAACTTTTTGTTGTTGTTGTTTTTTGAGATGGAGTCTTGCTCTGTTGCCCAGGCTTGAGTGCAATGGCGCCATCTCAGCTCAGTGCAACCTCCACTTCCAAGGTTCAAGAAATTCTCCTGTCTCAGCCTCCGGAGTAGCTGGGACTACAGGCATGTGTCACCATGCCCAGCTAATTTTTGTAGTGTGTGTGTGTGTGTGTGTGTGTGTGTGTGTGTGATGGACTTTCACTCTTGTTGCCCAGGTTGGAGTGCAATGGGCATGATCTCAGACCACTGCAACCTCCACCTCCAGGGATCAAGTGATTCTCCTGTTTCAGCCTCCCGAGTAGCTGGGATAATAAGTGCCTGACACCACACCTGGCTAATTTTTTTTTTTTTTTTTTTTTTTATAAAGATGGGGTTTCACCATGTTGGTGAGGCTGGTCTTGAACTCCCTACCTCAGGTGATCTGCCCGCCTTGGCCTCCAAGTTGCTTGGATTACAGGCATGAGCCACCACGTCCGGCCTAATTTTTGTATTTTTGGTAGAGGCGTTTAGTAGGAGTTTCACCATGTTGGTCAGGCTGGTCTTAAACTCCTGACCTCAGTTGATCCACCCGTCTCAGTCTTCCAAAGTGCTGAGATTACAGGCATGAGCGACTGTGCCCAGCCATTAATAACATGTTTATACAAATATAACTTTAGCAAATATTTAGCAGAACAATCAAAATTACAAATCATCACATATTCAATTTGTATAAATGCATATAATTTTTGGAACATGCATATCAACAACATACCCATAAATATAACTGAGATGAGATCTAATGTCACCTCGTCTGACAATGCCCTTCCATGCAGTATCACCACATTTGACAATGACCACCAATACAATCTATCAAGTAAATCGAATCATTTCATATCTTTACAAGATGAGAGACACATTCTTTAGACTCCCTGAGGGACCCAGCTGAAAAATCCCAAGGTTAATTTTAAGCCAAAAAGACTTGATTTAGGATTTTGATGATGGAGAAATCCGTCAAAGATGTCATGTTGGAAAACACTTGATCAAAACAGAATCATAGGTCACTATTAGAAGAATATTCATTTACCCAGAGATTTCAAAAGCAATACAGAAAGTTACATGGATATAAAAACCTTAACCCATATATATATATATATATATATATATATATATATATACACACATATACATATATGTATATAAATACATATATAAGTATATATATAATATTATATACATATATATGTATATGTGTACATATATATATGGGTTGCTCTGTTGCCAGATTGGAGTGCAGTGGCATGAGCTCAGCTCACTGCAACCTCTGCATCCCAGGTTCAAGCAATTCTCCTTCGTCAGCCTCCCAAGTAAGTAGTTGGGACTACAGGCATGTGTCACCACACCCAGCTAATTTTTGTATTTTTAGTAGAGATGGGGTTTCACCATGTTGGCCAGAATGGTCTCGATCTCTTGACCTCGTGATCTACCTGCCTCGGCCTCCCAAAGTGCTGGGATTACAGGCATGAGCCACTATACCCGGTGAAACCTTAACCGTTTAGAAGCTCAGTTTGCTAAGTAATCAAAAAGGGTACTTGAATTTCATCAGACACAGGAAGGGTGTGTATGGGTGTACACACATGATGACTTTGGTCATATCTCCATTTGCCACATGATTACACATTACAGTGGCATCTTTACTGACTGGAAAGCCAGTATTATAGAAGGTATAGTAGGCATTCTTGAACTTGAGACAAGAACATTGTTGTGTAGAAATTTCATTGATTGTGTTAAAATTATTCTCCAGGGGCTAGAGAACACATAGCATGGCCTTTAGAATGAGCTAGGCTTTGGTTGGATTCAAGGTCTCAACACTTACTAGCTGAGTCATATTGGACAAAGTTCTTTATCATTCTGAGACTCAGTTTGTTTGTTTTTTGAAATGGGAGTTTTGCTCTTGTTGCCCAGGCTGGAGTGCAATGGCACGATCTCGGCTCATTGCAGCCTCCTTCTCCCAGGTTCAAGTGATTCTCCTGCCTCAACCTCCTGAGTAGCTGGGATTACAGCTGCCTGCAACCATGCCCAACTAATTTTTGCATTTTTAGTAGAAATGGGATTTCACCATGTTAGCCAGGCTGGTATGGAACTCCTGACCTCAAGTGATTCCCCCACCTCGGCCCCCACAAAGCGCTGGGATTATAGGCATGAGCCACTCCACTTGGCTGAGACTCAGGTTTTTGTTATTGTTGTTTGTTTTTAGATGGAGTCTTGCTCCGTTGCCCAGGCTGTAGTGCAGTAGCACGATCTCGGCTCACTGCAACTTCCACCCCCTGGGTCAAGCAATTTTCCTGCTTCACACTCCCTAGTAGCTGGAATTACAGGTGTGCACTGTCACACCCGGCTAATTTTTGTACTTTTAGTAGAGACGGGGTTTCACCATGTTGGCCAGCTGGTCTTGAACTCCTGCCTCAAGTGATCTGCCCTCCTTGGCCTCCCACAGTGTTGGCATTACAAGTGTAATCCACTGCACCTGGCTCATAGTAGGCATTTAATAATGTTTGTTCTACAAGTATTTGGCATTCTTGGAGGTCAGAAATGGTGTGGGCAAGATTTTTAAATAACAGGTTTTTTTGTTTTGTTTTGAGACAGAGTTTTGCTCTTGTTGCCCAGGCTGGAGAGCAATGGCATGATCTCAGATCACTGCAACCTCTGCCTCCCAGGTTTAAGCAATTCTCCTGCCTCAGCCTCTTGAGTAGCTGGGATTACAGGGATGTGCCACAATGCCCAGCCAATTTTGTATTTTTAGGAGAGGTGATCCGCCTACCTCAGCCTCCCAAAGTACTTAGATTACAGGCATGAGCCACCATGCCCAGCCTAAATAACATGTTTTAAAAGTCACATTGTCCTACAATATCCATTTCTCTTGCATGTTTAGAAAATAGAGATTTTTTTCCTAAAACATGCTGACATATGGGAAATAGGATGTAAATCGTACACAAATGTTTTAGACAACAATTTGAGGTTTCCAGGAGATTTTGTGCTGGGAAAGCTGCTTGCTACAAGCTCCCAAAGCTCTGGGAGGACATAGTATTTATCCTCCCTCAGCAGAGGCTGTGAAGCAAGAAGTCCTGGGGAGCACCTGAGCCTTGGACTTCTAGCATAGAGGGTTCAGGTCTTTATAGTTTGGGCCCACGGCACAGAGAAGTCACAGGTCTCTGGCTTCCTGTGACCTTTGTCTGCCTTCCCAGCAGAAAATGGGACCCTCCAAAGCAAGAAACTTGAGGGTGTGGGTCACCCCCACCCTGGCATCTGCCCAGAACATGAGAAGGAAGGAACAATGGTTAGGGACCTCACAGGGTTGACACAGGCGGTCACCTCCCTGTGTGGACCACCCAGTTGTGTTGGGCAACCTGAACCCCACCTGTGGGGATGGGAGGAGGAAAATACAAAAGTCTTTATGTGAGCACTGAGGAGGCAGATGCAGCAGAAACTTCCAGGCAGTAACTACCCAGTCTAGGACCTATGGTGGAGAGAGAGCCTAGTGGGCGACTCCAGGGTCACCAGGTGGCACTGTGGCCTTATCTGTGGCTCTGAAAAGGAAGATTTGGAAGGAGATAATCACAGCTAATGTTTAACAAGTACCTACTATGTGCCAAATCATTCACCCCTGGCAACAACCTAAGGAGCTAGGGATTCTTATTATATATCTTTTATAGAGAAGGCAGTGAAGACATAAAGAGGTGAATTATCTTGCCCAGATCACTCAGCTAATAAGTGGTGGAGGCAGAATAGAACCTAAACAGTGTGGCTGCGGAGCCCATATGCATTGATTCCACAACTGTTTCTCAAGCACCTGCCATGTACAAGGCCTTGTGTGATTAAATACGGTTATGATTAATAATATAACAATGACAAATCACACGTTTTAGATATAAGATTTTCTTTTTTTGTAGGTTTCAGGCACAGAACTGTATATCCAATAATAGTGAAATTGATCCCACTAGTTATGACAGAAATGATGATACATTTAAATGAGTTGGATGGTTTAGAGGTATTATCTCATGAATCCTTGATGGAAACTGAATGAGGAATGAAATTTATTGTTCCTGTTTCACACAGAAGGAAACTGAGGTGAAGAGGGGTAAAGTAATTTTGCATGGCATGAAGTAGAAATTCCAAGTACAGGAATTTAAACTTGGATCTGTCTTTTTCTGAGGCACCCATGCTTTTGACCACTATAGATTCAAGCATCACCTTGTTTTTCCAATCATTCAAGAAACTTTTTTAGAATTCTCTAGAGTGGATCTCAGCGAAGATGGCCGTGTGATCTGTGTCCAGCATTACCAGAAGAGTCTTCATGTGGAAAGTCTCAGGGGCACCACACAAAGAATTTTGGTCTCGATCCAGAAAAGAGATAGAGCCAGCGGTTGCTGAGACTGTAGACGAGGTGAAAAAGGAATCCATCCTAGTGTGTCCACCCTTAGGAAGCTGAGCATACACACCACCTGAAGATCTCCAGAATCATTTGGAATCTTATGTTAAAAAAGTTTTTGGTTCATCTCTTCCTTGTAATTGGCAAGACATCTCCCTGGAAGATGATCATCTAAAGTTCAGTCTCTTGGTGCATTTAGCTGCTGACTTGGGTCATGCAGTCCCTAATTCCAGACTCCACCAGATGTGCAGGATTAGAGATGTTCTTGAATTCTATAATGTTCCTGTTCAAGATAGATCTAAATTTGATGAACTCAGTGTCAGTAATCTGCCCCCAATTTGAAAATCACTTGGAATTACTAAGCAATTTGGAAGAGAAACATACTGAAATCATTTTTTTCCTCTGGGCAAGGGGGCTTCTTATCATATCTTTCAATTCTTTACCATGTGAAATACTACCAGAACTGTTCTCTAAACCCACTTTTTCTATAGATGAATGTATCATCTCTTTTTTTTCTCATACTATGAATGGACAAATAACAGGACTTTCTACTTTCATATTTGCTGAAACCATTTTTTAAATGAAATTAGGTCATTAATTTGAAAAATTTTGAGAGGACACTGTCATTAACTTGGATTTAAGATAGAAGGATATTTCAAGTTCACACCCTTCATAAGCATAAAGTAGTAGTTGCAAGAAAATATTTTCATCCTGTTAGGACTCATATCTAAGGTAGAGTTATTATATATTGCACATATACAAATAAACTTGTATTAGATAGATACCTATAAAAGAAACATAGAAGTATGTTGCATGTTACCTACCCTTCTAGATTAATTTCTTTTGGAATTAAAGTAGATTTGTTGAAAAAAAAATTGAATTCTCTAATAGGTTGGTGCTCACCATGAGCTTCTGTTCCCATTCTGCAGGTGGTGAAGCCCTCTATTGCCCTGACCCCACAGTTCCTGTCCCATGACCACGGCCAGCTCACCAAGGAGCTGCAGCAGCACCTAAAGTCAGTGCCCTCCCCCATGCGAGTACCTGAGGAAGGTGAGTGAGCGCAGACAGACAGACGGGGCCTGGCCTTCCATACAAGTGGCTTAGTATGGAATGGCTTAGTATGGGATGGGGTAGAGTAGTTAATTTATTTGGATAAAAACTGCTATTTTGTGTCAGAAACTCAAAAAGAATTATTGCTGGCACGTTAACCTAAAGACAAACAACGAGACAAGTGCCCAGCAGTACTTCAAAAGGCTATTTATTATTCTGCAAAATTCAGGCTGGGAGTTATGTCCCACACCTGTAATCTCAGCACTTTGGGAGACTAAGTTGAGTGAATCACCTGAGGTCAGGAGTTTGAGACCAGCCTGACCAACATGGAGAAAACCTTGTCTCTACTAAAAACACAAAATTAGCTGGGCATGGTGGCATGTGGCTGTAGTTCCAGCTACTCACGAGGCTGAGGCAGGAGAATCGCTTGGACCTGGGAGGCAGAGGTTGAAGTGAGCTGAGATTGCACCACAGCACTCCAGCCTGAGAGAGAGAGAGACTCTGTCTTACTATATATATGTATATATTTGTATATGCAAAATTTGAAGCAGAAATCAAAATCAGCAGCTTCCAAACTATTTTTAACATGATTCATAATTAGAAATACATTTTATATTACACATGTAGTTCTATATTTTTGAATAAAATAATTAATAAAATCACATTTATTTTACAACATGCAATGCATTTTTATTCTCCTTCATTTGTTTGGAATGCTGTGTGCAATCTACAAAAAGTCCAATGGTAATAATTAAATTATTCATTTAATTAAACTTTATCTTGTCATTTAAAATGATAATTTCAAAAATGATCTTTTGATTTTGAGATTATGTGTGTGTGTGTATATATATATACATGCACATATATATATATGTACATATATACATGCATATATATATATATATATTTTGTTGTTGTTGTTGTTTGAAAGAGTATCTTGCTCTTTCACCCAGCCTGGAGTGCAGTGGCACAATCTCAGCTCACTGCAACCTCCACCTCCCGAGATCAAGAGATTCTTCTGCCTCAGCCTCCCAAGTAGCTGGGATTACAGGCACCCGCCACCATGCCCAGCTAATTTTTCGTATTTTTAGTAGAGACGGAGTTTCACTATGTTGGCCAGGTTGGTCTCAAACTCCTGACTTTGTGATCTGCCCACCTCGGCCTCCCAAAGTGCTGGGATTACAGGCATGAGGCACGACTACAGATAGTCCTTTTTCCTTGCAAGCTCAGCTATGAATTTAAAATAATTTATGTTCACCAGGTTCAGTGGCTCACACCTGTGATTCCAGCAACTCAGGAGGCTGAGACAGGAGGATTTCTTGAGATCAGGAATTCAAGACCAGCCTAGGCAAGACAGCAAGACCCCATTTCTTTTTTTTTTTTTTTTTGAGATGGAGTTTCACTCTTGTTACCCAGGCTGGAGCGCAATGGCACGATCTCGGCTCACCGCAACCTCCGCCTCCTGGGTTCAAGCAATTCTCCTGCCTCAGCCTCCTGAGTAGCTGGGATTACAGGCACGTGCCACCATGCCCAGCTAATTTTTTGTATTTTTAGTAGAGACGGAGTTTCACCATGTTGACCAGGATGGTCTCGATCTCTCGACCTTGTGACCCACCAGCCTCGGCCTCCCAAAGTGCTGGGATTACAGGCTTGAGCCACCGCGCCCGGCCCCCATTTCTTAAGAAATTAGCCAGGCATGGTGGCACATGCCTGTAGTCCCATCTACTTAGGAGGCTAAGGTGAGACTAGATTGAACCCCAGAGTGTGAGGCTATGGTGAGCTACGATTATATCACTACATTCCAACCTGGGCAACAGGGCAAGACCCTGTCTCTAAAAAAGAAAAACTTGTGTCATTTACCTAGTATTTGTGACAGTTATCAGGTCATATTAATTCACTACACATAGCCTTAATCCCATATTTTCTCAATAACCCGCTCTAATCAAGCTTTCATTCCTATCACTGAATCTGTCCCAGTCAACATTACCAATAGCATTCATCTTGCAAATCCAGTGCTCATTTCTCAGTAGTCATATTAATCTTTCATCGGTATTGAAACCTTCAAGAAATTCCTCCTTGAAACTCCATATTCCCTTGGTTTGCCACACTCTCTTCCTTTTCCTACCTCTCCTCAGTCTTCTCTGTGGACACCTACTGCTTTGCTGATCTTTAAATGTTGAATATGGCTGGGTGCGGTGGCTCACGCCTGTAATCCCAGCACTTTGGAAGGCCAAGATGGGTGGATCACCTGAGGTTAGGAGTTCGAAACCAGCCTGGCTAACATGGTGAAACCTCGTCTCTACTAAAAATATGAAAATTAGCCAGGCATGGTAATAGGCATCTGTAATCCCAGCTACTTGGGAAGCTGAGGCAAGAGAATCGCTTGAACCTGGGAGGCGGAGGTTGCGGTGAGCCCAGACCATGCCATTGCACTCCAGCCTGGGCAACAAGAGTGAAACTCTGTCTCAAAATAATAATAATAATAATAAATATCGAATATTTCTGGGTCCAGTCCTCTATCCAGTCTCATAATTCTATGCTCCTTCCCTAGGTGATCCCCTCCAGTCTAATGATTTTCTTTATTATTATTATTATTTTTTATTTTTTTATTTTTTTAATTTATTTTTTATTTTTTTTTTGAGACGGAGTTTTGCTCTTCTTACCCAGGCTGGAGTGCAATGGCGCGATCTCAGCTCACCGCAATCTCCACCTCCTGGGTTCAAGCAATTCTTCTGCCTCAGTCTCCTGAGTAGCTGGGACTACAGGCGTGCACCACCATGCCCAGCTAATTTTTGTATTTTTAGTAGAGACGGGGTTTCACCTTGTTGACCAAGATGGTCTTGATCTCTTGACCTCGTGATCCACCCACCTCGGCCTCCCAAAGTGCTGGGATTATAGGCGTGAGCCACCACAACTGGCATATTTTTTTATTTTTTTTAAGACGGGGTTTCACCATGTTGGTCAGGCTGGTCTTGACCTCCCGACCTCAGGTGATCCGCCCGCCTTCGCCTCCAAAGTGCTTGGATTACAGGCGTGAGCCCCCATTCCCAGCTGGTCTAATGATTTTCAATGCTATAGATATGCCAAATGACTCCCATTCTGATACCTTCCAATCTGATCTCTTAACACCCTACCTCTATTGCAGGCTTATATATACAACTATTTATAACTGTCCCCTCGACATCCCTGTTTAAATGTCAGACCTAATATGACCCAAACCAAACTCTCAGTTTGTTGTCAACAATAGTAGCAAACGGAACAAAGAAGTAAAGCACCGTAGCATAGCAAAAGCCTCTTTATGGGATACTAGGCAGGCTTTTGAGTGCACACATGGTCCTTCCTCCAGTCTAGCAGTATGACATGGAAAAACAGTATTCTACATGGCTACCAAACGTCAGCTGTACCTTCATGAGGGCCCTCAATCCAGAGTCCTTTTTATTATTCACTATTTTTGTTGTTGTTGTTGTTTTTGAGATGCAGTCTCGATTGTCACCCAGTCTAAAGTACAGTGGCAAGATCTCGGCTCACTGCAACCTCCGCCTCCCAGGTTCAAGCAATTCTCCTGCCTCAGGCTCCTGAGTAGCTGGGATTACAGGTGTGCACCACCATGCCTGGCTAATTATTTTTATTTATTTATTCATTTTTGCTTTGGAGTTTTGCTCCTGTTGTCCAGGCTGGAGTGCAATGGCTCAATCTTGGCTCACCGCAACCTCAACCTCCTGGGTTCAAGCAATTCTCCTGCCTCAGCCTCCCAAGAAGCTGGGATTACAGGCATGCGCTGCCACGCCTGGCTAATTTTGTATTTTTAGTAGAGACAGGGTTTCTCCATGTTGGTCAGGCTGGTCTCCAACTCCTGACCTCAGGTGATCCATCTGCCTCAGCCTCCCAAAGTGCTGGGATTACAGGCGTGAGCCACTGCGCCTGGTCTTTATTCACTCTAGAGGAGAATAAACCTCTAGACTAGCCACAGTGGAGGAGGGAAACCTGCCAAATTCCATGGAGTAGGGGGAGAAATTCCTGGAATTCTACTGCATTTTCAACAGATTTTCAAACAACGTGCAGGTTTTACTCTCAAGTCCCCATGTTGAAAGACACATGGTGCCGTCAGTTCAGGGTCTTTGGATTGCTCCACAGCTCAGATGAGGTTGCTTATCGGCTTTCCTCACTTCCCTTTTAGGACAAGCTTTCTCCCATCTGCAATTTCGTCATTTTCTCATTTTTGCTTTCCAATTTAAGCAGCATTGTGGGCTGTTGACTCTTTTCCAATTTTAGTGTTTAAGTACTTTTTTTTTTTTTTTCTCTGAGACAGGGTTCTCTTTTTTTTTTTTTTTTCTCTGAGACAGGGTTTTTCTCTCGCCCAGGCTGGAGTGCTGTGGCATGATCTTGACTGACAGGAGCCTCCACCTCCCTGGGCTCAGCTGATCTTCCCATCCAATTCATTTTGTTGTGGTGGTTGTTGTTGTTGTTGCTGTAGAGGCGGGTTTCATCATGTTGCCCAGGCTGGTTTCAAACTTCTGAACTCAAGGCATCTGCCTGCCTCAACCTCCCAAAGTGCTGGGATTACAGGTGTGAGCCACCGCAGCCAGCCTTCAACTCTATTTTTTTTTTTTTTTTTGAGATGGAGTCTTGCCCAGGCTGGAGTGCAATCGTGATCTCGGCTCACTGCAACCTCCACCTCCCGGTTTCAAGCGATTCTCCTGCCTCAGCCTCCCGAGTAGCTGGAATTACAGGTGTGTGCCACCACGCCCAGCTAATTTTTTGTGTCTTTAGTAGTGACAGGGTTTCACCACGTTGGCCAGGATGGTCTTGGTATCCTGACCTTGTGATCTGCCTCCCAAAGTGCTGGGATTGCAGGCTTGAGCCCCCGTGCCCAGCTGGTGTTTCTTATTATATATAACAAGAGACAGAGCCTTGTGTTAGAAAAAAGAAAAAAAAAAAACACTTTTTTTCTCTAATGTCACACTACAACAATCAATATAGAAGACTTCTGTCACCAAGCAGAGGACACCAGCTGAGTGTCTTCCAGTTTAATACAATTCCAAAATTATCTACCTGGAGATTGCCTCAGAAACCACAGGTTGAGGGCTTGGCCCCCCAAGTCTGCCCTGCTCCTTCTCACCATTCGCAAGTCCATGCTTCAGGAACTTCTAACCAACAGACTTCAAGTTGGGGTTCCCACAAACTCCTCTTTGGGTTTGATTAATTTGCTAAAGTGGCTCACAGAACTCAAGGAAACATTTAAGTTTACTGGTTTATTACAAAGGATATTTTTAAAAAATATGAATAAACAGCCAGGAGTGGTGGCTCACGCCTGTAATCCCAGCACTTTGGGAGGTCAAGGTGGGTGGATCACCTGAGGTTGGGAGTTCAAGACCAGCCTGACCAACATGGTGAAACCCCATCTCTACTAAAAATACAAAATTAGCAGGGCATGGTGGTGCATGCCTGTAATCCCAGCTGCTCAGGAGGCTGAGGCAGGAGAATCACTTGAACTCGGGAGGTGGAGGTTGCAGTGAGCTCAGATCTCACCATTGCACTCCAGCTTGGACAACAAGAGCAAAACTCTATCTCAAAAATAAAATAAAATAAAATAAAAATATATATATATGTATATATATATATATATATGAATAAACAGTCAGATGAAGATATGTGTTTATGTGCAGAGGTCTGGAAGGGTCCCGTGGGCAGGAACTTCTGTGCCTGAGGAGTTGGTTGAATGAGCTCTTATTCACCTTCCTGTCAGCCTCCATTGTTCAGGTCTCCAAAACTCCCTGAACTCTGTCCTCTTGGGCCTTTTATGGAGATTTCTTGGATAGGCCTGACTGAAGTATGGACAATCATGTTAAAATGTGATTGGACGGGCTGGACACAGTGACTCACACCTGTAATCCCAGCACTTTGGGAAGCTGAAGTGGGCAGATCACCTGAGGGAAGGAGTTCAAGCCGACATGGAGAAACCCTGTCTCTGCTAAAAATACAAAAAGTTAGCCAGACGTGGTGGCGCAGGCCTGTCATCCCAGGTACTGGGGAGGCTGAGGCAGGAGAATCGCTTGAACCTGGGAGACAGAAACGGCAGTGGGCCGAGATCACCCACTGCACCCCAGCCTGGGTGACAGAGCAAGACTCCATCTCAAAAAAAAAAAGCGATTAGACAAAAAGAGAATGATCTGAACCCAGCAAGGCCTGTTTGTTCAGATTCTTCTTGCTCCTTCAGTGCAGCATTCTTACCTCCAGGTTATGAGGCAGGACTTCCTCTGGAATGAGAGTTTTATGATTCACAATGAGATTAGAGTCCTGCGTCAGGCAGGTGGAAGAAGGGCGGGAGAAGGTCAAAGAGAGAGATTCTGTTTACTGTAACATGGGCTATGGGAGTTGTGAGTCACGAACCATGGGTGAAAATGCAAATATTGGCTGGGTGCTGTGGTTCACGACTGTATTTCTGTAGCACTTTGGGCTGAACTGGGAGGATCACTTGAGCTCAGGAGTTTCAGACCAGCCTGGGTAACACAGTGAGACCTCATCTCTAAAAATAAATAAATAAAACACACAGACATATACAATATAGTATCATGAGTTCCTGGGAAAGCAAAATGAAGGGGTGTGTGTCTAACCTAATGGTCTGCAACCTGGCCTATGGAGGAAGCTGGAAGAATTGAAGGAGAGTATTCTGGCTGATAAATTCCTGGCTACTAGACCTGACCAGGACAGCAGAACTGCATTGCACTGGGCATGCTCAGCCAGACATGCAGAAATTGTTGAATTTTTGTTGCAACTTGGAGTGCCAGTGAACGATAAAGACGATGCAGGTTGGTCTCCTCTCCATACTGCGGCTTCCGCTGAGCGCAATGAGATTGTAAAAGCCCATCTGGGACCAGGCACCATGGTTCACGCCTGTAATCCCAACATTTTGGGAGGCCGAGGTGGGTGGATCATGAGGTTGGGAATTTGAGATCAGCCTGACCAACATAGTGACACCTCATCTCTACTAAAAATAGAAAAATTAGCTGGGTGTAGTAGTGCATGCCTGTAATCCTAGGTACTCAGGAGGCTGAGACAGGAGAATCGCTTGAACCCAGAGGGTGGAAGTTGCAGTGAGCAAAGATCCTGCCACTGCACTCCAGCTTGGACGACAGAGCGAGACTCTGTCTCAAAAAAAAAAAAAAAAAAAAAAAAACAACCCTTCTGGGAAAATGTGCTCAAGTGAATACGGTCTGTCAAAATGGCTGTACTCCCCTACATCATACAGCTTCCGAAAACAGGCATGAGATTGCTGTCATGTTATGAGAGGGCGGCGCTGATCCAAATGCTAAGGACCATTGTGAGGCTACAGCAATGCACAGGGCAGCAGCCGAAGGTAACCTGAATATGATTCCGATCCTTCTGTACCACAGAACATCCACGAACATCCAAGACATGGAGGGTGAACACTCTTTAACACTTAGCCTGCGCTGAGGAGAGAGTGGAAGAAGCAAAACCGCTGCTGTCCCAAGGAGCGGACATTTACACTGAGAATAAAAAAGAAGACACCCCTGCAAGTGACCAGAGGCGGCCTGGGTTTCATACTCAAGAGAATGGTGGAAGGTTACATAGCTTGGATTTGTTTTACTTTTTTTTTTTTTTTTTTTTTTTTTTGAGATGGAGTCTCACTCTGTCATCAAGGCTGAAGTGCAATGGCTCTATCTCAGCTCACTGCAACCTCCACCTCCTGAATTCAAGCGATTCTCCTACCTCAGCCTCCCAAGTAGCTGAGATTACAGGCATGTGCCACCATGCCTGACTAAATTTTTTCTTTTCTTTTTTTTTTTTTTGAGACTCAGTTTTGCTCTTATTGCCCAGGCTGGAGTGCAATGGCATGATCTCGGCTCACCGCAATCTCTACCTCCCGAGTTCAAGTGATTCTCCTGCCTCAGCCTCCTGAGTAGCTGAGATTAAAGGCATGCACCACCACCCCCAGCTAATTTTGTATTTTTAGTAAGACAGGGTTTCTCCATGTTTGCCAGGCTAGTCTTGACTCCCGACCTCAGATGATCTACCCACCTCGGCCTCCCAAAGTGCTGGGATTACAGGCGTGAGCCACTTTGCCCTGCCAATTTTTGTATTTTTAGTAGAGACGGGGTATCACCATGTTGGCCAGGCTGGTCTTGAACTCCTGACCTCAAGTGGTCCGCCCACCTCAGCCTCCCAAAGTCCTAGATTACATGTGACAGCCACCATGCTCAGCCCTATTCTTACTTTGTATGTTGTGTTGTTGTTCCCAGTGTCTTGGAAACTAATGTACTTGTGCACAAGACATCATCTATAAATGATGAAGTTTTCTCACTTTCAAAGTTGTATAAACATGTTGACTGTTGTTCCTGTTAAGGTACTTCTCCTAAGCTTATAACTTGGTTTCCAGGCATCAAATAACTGTTGTGATTGTTCTACTACTGTCATATATTCTTTTATATTGAATTCTAGTTAATTTTGAGTAACTAATTCTGTTGTGAGTCTTCAGCACACTCCCGTGTACCTTATATCTCTCTCTGAAGCAGAACAGCTCCAATAGAAACAAGCCAGTTGTTCTGCCACGTTTCTACGTGGATTCTGTAATGTGCCTCCATACACTTAAAACATCCTAACTTACATTTCTGTTTTGTTCAGCCGTGAGATTTCATTTATTTTTGTGAGAGGAGGAGCATTCCCCTTTTTTTGATTTTTTTTGAAACGGAGTTTTGCTCTTGTCCCCCAGGCTGAAGTGAACAGGCAGGATCTCGGCTCGCTGCAACTTCTGCCTCCCAGGTTCAAGAGATTCTTCTGCCTCTGCTTCCGGAGTAGCTGGGACTATAGGCATGCGCCACCATGCCTGGCTAGTTGTTTTTGTTTTTGTTTTTGCATTTCTAGTAGAGACGAGGTTTCACCGTGTTGGCCAGGCTTGTCTCCAACCTCCTGACTTCAGGTGATCGACCCACCTTCGCCTCCCAAAGTGCTGGCATTACAGGAATGAGTCACCGCACCCAGCCAAACATTTACATATTTTTGTGGATCAAATTTTAAGTTTGAGGGTGTGCTCTAAAATAATGAAAAACTATAGCCCATATAACCATGTATTTTTTTTTGATTAGCTGTTTATAACAAAATGTATTTTGATTTGTATTTCAGAAACTAAAAAATAAAACATTGAAAGAAAAAAATTATTATCGGGCACTGTGGCTCACGCTTGTAATCCCAGCACTTTGGGAGGCCAAGCGGGCAGATCACGAGGTCAGGAATTCGAGACCACTCTGGCTAAAGCAGTGAAACTCCCTCCCTACTAAAAATACAAAAACTAGCTGGGCATGATGGCAGGCACCTGTAATCCCAGAAACTCGGGAGGCTAAGGCAGGAGAATCCCTTGAATCTGGGAGGTGGATGTTGCAGTGAGCCTAGATACTGCCACTGCACTCCAGCTTGGGTGACAGAGCTAGACTCCATCTCAAGATAAAATAAAATAAAATAAAAACAAAAATAAAAACAAAAAAACCCACAAGCCTTAAAAATTATAATGAAATTTTCCTCACCAATCCATTTCCTTTAATTCTGATATCACCAGACTGCACATCTTCCTCACCCCTAACTTCTTTTTTTTTTTTTTTTTTTTTTGAAACAGGGCCTCACTCTGTCGCCCAGGCTGGAGTGCAGTGAAAGATAACGAAGTAACATCTAACACTTTGAAAATTTGAAGTACTTGACATAATGGCTTTCTTACAAAGCATATTACATGATATTGTGACTTATAGTTTCTTTCATGTAGATCAAGGCTAAGCCCAAAATTTTAAAGGAAAATAAAAATAAAGGGGCACTACCCCCTGACTCTTTTCTCTCTTTAGGGAAGACTCAAAGACCTTCCAAGAGAAAGTCTCAGAAAGTTCCAGCGACTTGTGCACCACTTCAAATGTTTCAATGGGGACAGACAGGAAAATGACAGAGTGCTGGTTCTAGGAGATATTTTTTCCTCCAAAATCCTATTAGCATAATCAAAAATAATTTTCACCAGCAACAACTAAAAATCCTTATGTGGCTAGTCACAGACTTCAGCAGTCTGACTATTTAGAATTTTACATTGAAAACAAGATCTAGCTGGGCACGGTGACTCACACCTGTAACCCAGCACTTTGGGAGGCTGAGGTAGGTGGATCACCTGAGGTCAGGAGTTTGAGACCAGCCTGGCCAACTTGGTAAAAACCCGTCTCTACTAAAAATACAAACAATTAGCTGGACATGGTGGTGGGTGCCTGTAATCCCACCACCATGGCAGAGGCAGAGGCAGGAGAATTGCTTGAACCTGGGAGGTGGAGGTTGCAGTGAGCCGAGATTTTGCCATTGCACTCCAACCAGGGTGACAGACACAGCAAGACTGTCTTAAAAAAAAATGAAAAAATTTACATGTGCCTCTGTCATGGTTTGGCTAATTACTGCAAATTCCAGTAAGCTACAATCTGTCAGTACCACCATATCCCAAACAGTCAGAAGATTTCAGATGGAGTATTTATGTTGATAGTTATGTGATTATTTTAATCAGCATTGGAAAAAATATATAACAAATTAAACCTGTGATTTTACTGAAGCTAAGTGAATACAAATTGTAACCTATAGTTACAATAATTTGTTAAGAAAAATTAGGCATCCCAACACTTAGGGAGGCTGAAGTGGAGGATTGCTTGAGACCAAGAGTTTGAGACCAGCCTGGGTAACATAGCAAGACCTCATGTCTTAAAAAAACAAACAAACAAAAAAGAGGCCAGACTCGGTGGCTCACGCCTGTAATCTCAGCACTTTGAGGGCTGAGGTGGGCGGATCACCTGAGGTCGGGAGTTCGAGACCAGCCTGGCTAACATGGTGAAAGCCCATCTCTACCAAAAATACAAAAATTAGCTGGGCATGGTGGTGGGTGCCTGTAGTCCCAGCTACTCGGGAAGCTGAGGCAGGAGAATCACTTGTGCCTGGAAGGCAGAGGTTGCAGTGAGCCGAGACTGTGCCACTGCACTCAAGTCTGGGCAACAGAGCAAGACTCCATATCAATCAATCAATCAATACAATTAAGAAAAGAAATTGTTACTGCTTTCCAGGTAGCTACCTCATTTCACATTTCCACCAGCAGAGGACGAGAGATTCAGTTTCTCTGCATCCTTCCCAGAATGTATTGTAGTTACTTTGTTATTTTAGCCATTCTAATAGGTGTATAACTATGTTTCACTGTGGTTTTTATTTGCATTTCTCAAATGGCTAATAGTGTTAAATATCTTTAGGTTGCTTGTTTGCCATCTGTATATCCTCTTCAATGATTTTTAAAAATTTTTGTTTAATTTTTTAAAAACATGGAACGCTTCATGAATATGTCATTTTGGGCAGGGCCATGCTAATCTCTATACAGTCCCAATTTTTTAGTGTATGTGCTGCATACACTAAAATGTTTTTCAAATCTTTTGTTCATGCTGTATTAAGAGTTTTTTTGTTTGTTTGTTTGTTTGTTTTGAGATGGAGTCTCGCTCTGTTGCCCAGGCTGGAGTGTAATGGCTTGATATAGGCTCACTGTAACCTCTGCCTCCCGGGTTCAAGCGATTCTCCTGCCTCAGCTTTCTGAGTAGCTGGGATTACAGGTGCCCACTACCACTCCCGGCTAATTTTTGTACTTTTAGTAGAGACGAGTTTCACCCTGTTGGTCAGGCTGGTCTCCAACTTCTGACCTCAGGAGATCCACCCGTCTCCGCCTCCCAAAGTGCTGGGATTACAGGCGTGAGCCACCCCGCCGAGCAAGACTGCTTTTTTTACTGTTGAGTTTTTTATCTACAGTATTCTAGATACCAGTACTTTGCCAGATATGTGGTTTGTACATATTTTCTCCTCTATAGCTTGTCTTTTCATCCTTAGTTTATTGTTTATTGTTTTTTGTTTTTTTTGAGAGGGAGTTTCGCTCTTGCTACCCAGGCTGGAGTGCAATGGCTCGGTCTCGGCTCACCGCAACCTCCGCCTCCTGGGTTCAGGCAATTCTCCTGCCTCAGCCTCCTGAGTAGCTGGGATTACAGGCATGTGCCACCATGCCCAGCTAATTTTTTTGTATTTTTAGTAGAGACAGGGTTTCACCATGTTGACCAGGATGGTCTCGCTCTCTTGACCTTGTGATCCACCTGCCTCAGCCTCCCAAAGTGCTAGCATTACAGGCTTGAGCCACGGCGCCCGGCTCATCCTTATTTTAACAGGGTCGTTCAAAAGCCAACGTTTTCCTGTACACTCGGAGGACCAGTGGCTGCCAGCTGGGCTGGCGGGGGGTGCCCCGAGCCACTGTGGCTGGCGGGGCAAGCTGACCTGGGTTGGACGCGGCCTCCCGGAGCGCCCACTTCCGCACAGGCCCGGTGGGGGGTCGCGCAGGGTGTGTACCCGGAGCGTCCCCAGCTGGAGCGCAGGCTGCGGGAAGAATGGGAGGTGGAGTCGGATAAGGTGTTGGCAGGAAGAGGGAGGAAGAGCAGGACGAAGGAAGAGAGAGGAGATGGAAGAGAGAATGTCACCAGAGGAGACCGAAGGAACAAATTCTGACCGTGCAGAAGCAGTTCTGGGCCAGGCAGAAAGAGAAGGACCAGCTTTTTCTGCGGCTCAAGAAAGTTTCTATGCGGAAAAAAAACGGAGGCGAAAGGAGCAGAACGAACTGACCTTCCCACATTCGCTGTAAGCCGGCAGAGCCCGATTATTCACCCGGGGACTCGCCTCCTTTTCGGCAGGCAGGCAGCGCTGAAGGGCACGATCGCCCGGGCATTGTAATAGCAGCTGACCCAGTAAAGCAGATGTTCAGACCCCACGTGCCTACGACCAGGAAGTCCGTGGGCTCAGCGGATGCTTTTGCAGGGACCCCAGACCAGGCGGCCTGGGCGGTGCCACTGGGACTGCTCACCCGCCACCTCAATGCGGCCCCATATGGCCAGTTTAAGGCCCTAGTCGGCAGCTCAGAGCAGTTCAGTACCTGTCCCAGCCACAACCTTATGCTCTGCTGGGCCATTTTTAGCACGCCCAGACAGGGTTCCTCCTCTGGTGGTGCTCTATCCTTGAAACCGCGGATAGACCATGCTAACCAGAGCACAAGTTTCTCTGGTCCATCCTCCCTGCGCCCCATGCATCCTCAGGCTCTGCATCCAAGCCCTTGACTTCTTTGCCTAATCGCAGCTGCCAGTGAAGATACAGCCAGCAGGACCTTCTGGGCTTTGCAGCTACCAACCAATCAGACTCTCTACTGCCAGGACCTGTTTTTTTTTGGGGGGGGCAGGGGGGTGGGGGCGGTGGCTTGAGACGGGGTCTCCCTCTGTCGTGCAGGCTGGAGTGCAGCGGAGCAATCTTGCCTCACTGCAACCTCCGCCTCACAGGTTTAAGCAGTTTTCCTGCCTCAGCCTCCCAAGTAGCTGGGATTACAGGTGCGTGACAAGACACCCGGCTAATTTTTGTATTTTTTTCATAGAAATGGGGTTTCACCATGTTGGCTAGGCAGGTCTCGAACTCCTGACCTCTTGATCCGCTCGTCTCCGATTCCCAAAGTGCTGGGATTACAGGCGTGAGCCACCTCGCCCAGCCCAGAACCTGTTATTCCTCAAGTGACCATCAGATAGCTTCAATCTCATCTTGCCCACACCCATTCCATGGGTGTGGGTTCCTCCTCTGAGTGTCCCAGTCCAAGGCCAATATATTCTGCCTGCTATTGGGAGGAGAAGGAAGAAGAAGAAGAAAAGAAGAGAGCAAAGGTTTTAAGGATGAGTCCAATTTATCAATTTTTCCTTTTTATTTTTTCATTTGTCTCAAGCATGTTAATAATTGGTCACTGAAGCATTTTCGTCATGGCAGCTTTACAGTCTTCACTAGATAATTCTAACATTTCTGTCATCTCAGAGTTGGCATCTTTTTCATTCAGTTTGAGATCTTCACGATTTTTGGCTTAAGTGATTTTCTATTGAAACCTGTAGACTTCTATATTGTTATGTGATTCGACATCTTTTTTTTCTCTCTGTATGTGTGTATATATGTATGTATGTACATATATATATATATATATATATATATATATATATATTTAGAGAGAGAGAGAGAGAGAGAGATGGAGTCTCACTCTGCTGCCCAGGCAGGAGTGCAGTGACATGCTATGCTCTTTGCTCACTGCAATCTCCACCTCCCAGGTTCAAGCAATTCTTCTGCCTCAGCCTCCCAAGAAGCTGGGACTGCAGGTGCGTGCCACCACGCCCAGCTAATTTTTGTAGTTTTAGTAGAGATGGAGTTTCACCCTGTTGGCCAGGATGGTCTCTATCACTTGACCTTGTGATTTGCCTGCCTTGACTCCCAAAGTGCCGGAATTCCAAGCGTAAGCCACGGAGCCAGGCCCGTGTAGTGTTTTTTTTTTTTTTTTTTTTTTTTCATCAGTAGACTAGCAACTACAATTAGGTAGGAAAACTTCATTCTAATGGATTAACTTCATTCTTTTTTCATTCTCCCCCCATCCATGGGACAGAGTTTTGCTCTTATTGCCCAGGCTGGAGTGCAATGGTGTGAACTCACCTCATTGCAACCTCTGCTGCCTGGGTTCAAGCAATTCTTCTGCTCCTGCCTCAGCCTCCCGAGTAGAAGGGATTACAGGCACCTGCCAGCACACCCAACTAATATTTTGTATTTTTAGTAGAGATGGGGTTTCATCATGTTGGCTAGGCTGGTCTTGAACTCCTGACCTCAGGTGATCCACCTGCCTTGGCCTCCCAAAGTGCTGGGATTACAGGTGTGAGCCACTGCGCATGGCCAGATTAACTTTATTCTTACTAGATTATCTGGCTAGGAATATGTTTTTATTTTGGTAAAATAGGCATAACATAGAAGATACTATTTTAACCATTTTTAAGTGTATACTTCAGTAGCACTGTGTATATTCATGATATTGTACAACCATGACAGCTGTTCATCTGCAAACCTTTTTCCCCAAACTGGAACTCTGTACACATCAAGCAATAACTCCCCATTCTTCCCTCCCTGAGTCCCTGATAACCCTACTACTTTCTGTTTCTGTGCTCACAGAAAAGGAATTATATACTACTTGTCCTTCTGTGTCTGCCTTATTTCACTTAGCATAATGTCTTCAAAGGTCCATTCATACTGGAGCATGTATCAGAATTTCATTTCTTTTTAAGGCTGAATAACATTCCATTGATGTATAAAGCACAATAGGATTTTCTGGGTTGTTTGTTTTTTGGAGACAGGGTCTTGTTCTGTTGCCTCTATAACTTAATGCCGGACACAGTGGCTCACGCCTGTAATCCCAGCACTTTGGAAGGCTAAGGCCAGCAGATCATGAGGTCAAGAGATCAAGACTATCCTGGCCAACATGGTGAAACCCCATCTCTCCTAAAAATACAAAAATTAGCTGTGAGTGGTGGTACACACCTGTAGTCTCAGCTACTCAGGAGGCTGAGGTAGGAAAATCACTTGAACCGGGAGGCAGAGGTTGAGGTGAGCTGAGATCACACCATTGCACTCCAGCGTAGGCAACAAGAGTGAAATTCTGTCTCAAAGAAAAAATAAAAAATGAAAGATGAGTTGCTTGTGTCACATGAAGAAGGCAGTATAGAACCCCAGGTAACTGGGCATAGGAGTGGGATTCCAGATACCAAGCCCACATTTTTGGGGTGAGACTACCAATCAAGGTCTTTCTTCCATCCCTCACAGAGGAGTAGGTTTCTCCTCAAGACAAACCTAATTCTGGAGACTTCATGTAATCTAGAAGAGATGAGCAAACTGATGAAAAACAGTGAATTTTTTTTTTCCCTTGAGACAGAGTCTTGCTCTGTTGCCCAAGCTGGAGTGCAGTGGCGCAATCTTGACTCACTGCAACCTCTGCCTCCTGGGTTTAAGCAATTCTCCTGC
The DNA here is from genome assembly GCF_048565385.1 of Saimiri boliviensis. Lineage (NCBI taxonomy): Eukaryota > Metazoa > Chordata > Mammalia > Primates > Cebidae > Saimiri > Saimiri boliviensis. Next base: position 75,405,167 of record NC_133456.1, read on the forward strand.
CTCAGCCTCCTGAGCAGCTGGGATTACAGGTGCATGCCACCATGTCTAGCTAAATTTTGTATTTTTAGTAGAAAAGGGGTTTCACCAGGTTGGCCAGGCTGGTCACAAACTCCTGACCTCAAGTGACCTGCCCGCCTTGGCCTACCCAAAGTGTTGGGATTAAGTGTGAGCCACTGCACCTGGCCTAATTTTTGTGTTTTTAGTTGCCCAGGTTGGTCTCAAACTCTTGATCTTAGTTGATTGGCCAGCCTTGGCATCCCAAAGTGCTGGGATCACAGGTGTGAGCCACCATGCCTGGCCGCAAATGTTTTTATGTTATAGAGAAGAACACAGCAGTGAGTACCACTCTCCAAATTGTGTCAGGGGTCACATGCAAGCAGAATGTAGTCTCTAATTTCCTCAGAAAACGTATAATAAAAAGAGGTTACAGAGATTATCCTGGGTTTACCAAAAAAACAAACACCAAAAACCAAAAACCAAAAAAACAAAAACAAAAGAGGTGAATAACACCACCATATCCAGCTCCAGGCAGTTCTTTTTTTTTTTTTTTTTTTTCCTTGAGCCAGAGTCTTGATCTGTCGCTGTCACCCAGGCTGGAATGAAGTGGAGTGCAGTGGCTCACTGCAACCTCCACCTCCCAGGTTCAAGCGATTCTCCTGCCTCAGCCTCCAAGTAGTTAGGACTACAGGCGTGTGCCAGCACACCTGGCTAATTTATTTTTAGTTGAGACAGGGTTTCACCATGTTGGCCGGATGGTCTCTATCTTCTGATCTCATGATCTGCCCGCATTGGCCTCCCAAAGTGCTGGGATTACAGGCGTGAGCCACCATGCCTGGCCCAATTCTTTTTAAACACTGAAATTACAGATATAAGGACATCACATAGTATACTTTGTGCTTACTCAATAATAAATGACATTAATAATTAGATCTAAAACACACCTTAACAAATGTCTGTATGTCAATAGATTATGCAGACACTGCTTTAAATGTGCAGCTATCACTTAAAATTAACGGATGGTTTCAAAATAATGTAATCTCAAAATGGCATACAAATGCTCCCTGAGTGATGAGGATACATGGTACTTTCTATAGGAAGATGTCACTATCAACACAAAACATACTCTTTTAAGGTTTTGTTGTTGTTTTTCTGCGTAGCACTGATGGATTTGTACCAATTCTTTGCTTCTCTGGTTGCTAGATGGCTTTGGAATTGTCAGTTGAGGCTCTTGAAGAGCAAAACTAAACTACCCTAGTTGATTTAGAGAGGGAAATAATCTGAGTTTTAGGATTAGTTGCAGAATAAATGATTTCAAACACTAAAGATGGGCAAAGAAGCATTGATAGTCCACTGAGAAGGCTATCTAATTTCAGATTCCAGGTAGGTAGAATCACTTAAATTTCAAAGCATGCTGTGTTGAAATGCAAAACTTTGTTAAAGTATATGTTTTGGTCTTTAATTCATTTATTAGTTACTAATGTTATTATTTAGTAGGCACATGCAAATGTGGTAAGCGCTACATTTATTAGGAATACACTGTAAGGTCACAGGCAGTGTGTGGATTTTAACTGTATTTGAAGTTTTCTTACCTTGAAACTTACTTGGCACTTGTAAACCGAAACCAGAGAGTTTAGCCCTTGATTATTTCCTCTTAAGAGACTCTTGAAAATGTTCCACAGCATCTAGTGATAGTGCTAATCCTAAAGAAAACCACCAACAATTAAGTATTTTTTTTAACAATTAAGTATTAATTGTTAATGGATATCACCCTTTGGGCAACTGTTTTCATTTTTTTTTTTTTTTTTTTTTTTAAGAGGGGGGTTTCACCATGATAGCCAGGCTGGTCTTCAACTACTGACCTCAGGTGATCCACCCACATCGGCCTCCTCCCAAAGTGCTAGGATTACAGGTGTGAGCCACCACACCCGGCCTTTTTTTTTTATTTAATTAATTAATTTTTAAATTTTTATTTATATTTATTATTATTTTTTTTTGAGATGGAGTTTCGCTCGTTACCCAGGCTGGAGTGCAATGGCGCGATCTCGGCTCAACGCAGCCTCCGCCTCCTGGGTTCAGGCAATTCTCCTGCCTCAGCCTCCTGAGTAGCTGGGATTACAGGCACGTGCCACCATGCCCAGCTATTTTTTTGTATTTTTAGTAGAGACAGGGTTTCACCATGTTGACCAGGATGGTTTCGATCTCTTGACCTAGTGATCCACCCACCTCGGCCTCCCAAAGTGCTGGGATTACAGGCTTGAGCCACTGCGCCCGGCCCTATTTTAATTTTTTTTAAAGATGGGGTTTCACCATGATGGCCAGGCTGGTCTTGAACTCCTGACCTCAGGTGATCCACCCACCTCAGCCTCCTCCCAAAGTGCTAGGGTTACAGGTGTGAGCCACCACGCCCAGCCCAATTGTTTTCATCCTGACTCAAGTGAAACCAGGTGGTTGGTCACTTTTTTGATTTAGGTTTTTTTTTTTTTTTTTTTTTTTTCTTTCAATTTCTTAGATCTCAGGATATTTTTAGGAGATTCTGGATGAGACAACAAGGATCTCTGACTCTGACAACCGTCATTCTCAGAATATGTCTGGCATCACTTCAAGTCTGGATTTCAAACATGACAGGGATGAATGAGGAGCAGCACCACTAGACTGACGGCTAGGCCCACTTTGCCATCTTGGTATACTTAATCTTTGTCCCACTTCATAGCACAATAAGAATTTTCAAATAAATAATTTTTGTATTAAAAAAGCAGTATTTAGAACGAGTATCTTCTATAATAAAGAAAATTGAGTCAACTAGTAATGATTCTTTAAGTTGGCCTTCTGAATTAATAAGAAAATATTTCCTGATAGTCTCGATGATATTTTGCACCATGGGTAGTGTTGTAATTTAAAGTTAAATGACTATATACATTGTTTTTTATTTTTACCGAGGGACTTGAGATGGGGCTAATTGAAAACATCTGGAGCTTAAAGACCCGCGCTGTTTACGCAGCGAGGATATAGCTCTGAATTTCAATAAATCAACCTTTCACTATACATCGGCAATCACAACTCAAAGCCTTTTAAAAAAATGACCAATACAGACGGAATCAAAACCGATGTAGTCCCAAAGCGGCACAGAGCTGTAGCTGCCAAAGCGTCCATTAAAATTTGTGCGTTCCAAGGAAAATTACTGCTCCTTAGCTTCTCTCCATTTGCAAAAGTTTGATTTTTTTTAGGCATTCTTCACACCTGTTAGGTTAAAATCAGCTTTCTTTTAAAAAAAGAGAACGAAACACTGGAAGCGATATGAGAATAGAATTGGCTATTCCAGAGACATCTGCAAATGACACTCCATTTTTTTCCCTCGCGCTGCAAAATGTACCGGTAAACCGGACCGTCCGGGACTCGCTGGGTGGCCGACATTTTCCCTAGCAGGAATTTTACGTTTCCGAGAGCTGAATGGATGTTAACGTCAGGCTAGACGCCAGGCAGGTCTTCATCGGCAAATTAAACAGCGGTGGGAGCAAGCGGAATAACCGAATTCCCCTCCCGCACTAGAGCGCCGGCAGCCAGCCGAGAACCGGGACACCTCGCCCGGGGGAAGCCCCGGACGCCCGGCGAACAGCGCCTCGGGCTTCCGCCTCCGGCTCCAGCTGGGCTCCTCGGCCCGCCTCTGCGTCAGGGACGCGGAAACCCCGTAGGAGCAGGGCGGGCGCGGAGCGTTTGAGCAACGCTGCAACAATATCCTTCCGCCGCGAGGCAAAGAGTCCCAACCCAACCCTGGGCCCTAGGATTTCCAGCGACCCCGTAATATCTAGAAATGACCACATTTGGATTTTCCTACAGACTTGCTTAGGATTTTGTCCGAAGTAATGACCCCAGGATCACAATTTTGTGGCTGACCGCAGCACGGTGAGAAAATTCATCCGCGAGAAACGGGTTCCGGCCACGAGCCTATAAAAAACGGGTGGCGCGGCGGTGCTGTCTTTTCAGTCGGGCGCTGAGTGGGTTTATCGGATCATGTCTGGTGGCTCTGCGGATTATAACAGGTATGGCGCTCTGTTGGCGGTCGCGGTCTGTAGTGAAGGTCATAGGGCGCCAGGGGAGGTGATAGTGGATGGCACGGAGACAAGAAACTAAAAATTCGTGGACGCTTCCTTGGGATACAGCACCCCTGTGCCCTTCGCGAAGCTTCCATGATGGGTAGGGCCCGGATTGTGGGGAGACAGGATGAGGGTGCGGAAACTGGCCAAAGGGCGTTTTTCCTCCCTAAGACATGATGAAATTTCAGCTGCTTCCTCTCCCAGTGTAGAGGACGGCAAACAAGCCGCAAAAACCCGTGGCGCAGTCCGCGTTCGGCAGAGTGTAACTAGGACCTGAACTTTTATTTTCGGTCAGCCGTACGACTTGGGGGTCACAGGCTTCAGTGGGCGGAGGGTTGGAGGCAGCGGTCTGCACTCGCCACCGCGCGGAGGCGACGACCGGACCGGCAGTGGTGGCCGGCAAACCGTTGGCTTCGCCCTCGCCAGGCCGCTCCGCCCGCGTCAATCACCCGGCTTGCGCATTGTTGGGGGCGGAGCTCAGCGCGCGGAGCTCTCGCGAGACGTTCCGCCGCCGAAACGGGAGCGCCCTACGCTCGATCCTCGGGGGCTGCTTTCCCAACCTGTAGAAAGGCGCACAATGTGATACTCGCCCTGCAGCGGCTGCTTTAGCTCGGGCACGGAAGGGTAACGTGCGGAGACGGGTTGCAAAGGGCTGTCCCTTTAAGATGGAGTTAAGGAGGCTTGGAAGGGATGATGTCTGACTGCAGTGTTATTGTCAGCAGAGAACATGGCGGCCCAGAGGGAATGGACCCCGATGGTGTCATCGAGGTAAGAAACGGTTTTGGATCTTGAAGCTTTGAAAAGGTGAGTGTGTTCATCTCATTTATGCGTGCATTATTTTTTTCTAACTTACAGAGCAACTGGAATGAGATTGTTGATAACTTTGATGATATGAATTTAAAGGAGTCTCTTCTTCGGGGCATCTATGCTTACGGTTTTGAGAAGCCTTCCGCTATTCAGCAGAGAGCTATTATTCCCTGTATTAAAGGTAAAAGAAACTCTTAGGAAATGAATTTTTGTTCTACATAGATGTGAACCATGAAAGGGAAAGTAACCTCTGGGGGACTAGCACCTGTTTGTATTCCTTAAAGTGAAATGATGGCAATCATCTTTCGGGACTGACCTGAAATGAAGAGAATACTCATTGCTGATCACTTGATTATTTGGGCATAATTCATGTTCCAAATGGAATACATGGTGTGAAGTAGAAGTGACAATTTGATGTGGGATCGGTAAATATGTATCCTACTTTTTTTAGGGTATGATGTGATTGCTCAAGCTCAGTCAGGTACTGGCAAGACAGCCACATTTGCTATTTCCATCCTGCAACAGTTGGAGATTGAGTTCAAGGAGACCCAAGCACTAGTATTGGCCCCCACCAGAGAACTGGCTCAACAGGTATTGATAGTGTAGTTCAAAAAAACTGCTTGCGTGTTGCATAGGTTTCAGGTTTCACAACTGTGAAGAATTTAAAACTTAGTATAAATTGGTCCTACCAGGTCCCTCCATTTAATTGTCCATGCATGCAGGGAGTTTTTGTTGAAAGTTGTAAAAGAACTGTGTATGCAGGTATGGTTTGTAGGGTTGTATACGAATAGATTGAGAATCCGAAGCTCTCTGGATGTGCTAGATCTGTCCCCATTTTTTAAGTTTGAATGCAGTTGTGCAACATGAAAACTGCAGTGACATGTTACCATTTGACTGTCTCCGTAGTTTGTGATGCATCTGTTGCATGCTATGTTTTCAAAGCTCACTGCTATATTGGCTTTGAATTAAACCTTCCTAATAAAGCTGTAGGCTTTATTGAGGTCAAGATTATGTAGGGCACAATACCTTCTGGGGAGGATAAAAAAATCAACATTTGCCCTAGCTGTAATTACAGAACATATATTTCACTATGTATTCCTTCCTACACACAGTGTGAAGAATAATGTAGGAAATGTTATTCTTGAATTGTCTAGCTCATGTGTGGGGCAACAGCATCCCAAGTCTGACAAGGCACAAGAAAGACATTAAGGGAATTTTACATTGAAGCAGTTAGGTCAGTCTGCATTTTAAGCTTGGAAGTAGATTTGTGCTGTGCATGCATAAAAGCTGTTGGCAGACCAGATTATATTTGCCATTATGCTTTAAAAATTAGTCATTGATCCTGGAATTCTGCAAGATAATAATTAAGCCTTGGTTTTTAGATCCAAAAGGTAATTCTGGCACTTGGAGACTATATGGGAGCAACTTGCCATGCCTGCATTGGTGGAACAAATGTTCGAAATGAAATGCAAAAGCTGCAGGCTGAAGCACCACATATTGTTGTTGGTACACCTGGGAGAGTGTTTGATATGTTAAACAGAAGATACCTTTGTAAGTATTGTCTTTAAGTGTATGATTTTTTTTTAACTGTACATAGTTGAAAAGTCATATTATCACTGAGTAGATCTAGAAATGACATACGGCTTTTTTCTGACAGCTCCAAAATGGATCAAAATGTTTGTTTTGGATGAAGCAGATGAAATGTTGAGTCGTGGGTTTAAGGATCAAATCTATGAGATTTTCCAAAAACTAAATACAAGTATTCAGGTAAGGATATTACTTCACCCCTCTCTTTAAAGGTAGAGATGTGGTTTAATGCAGGTACTGTTAGAATACATCTGACATGTTTTACTGTCGTTCCCCCTGCTGAAAGCACTTGATGCATAACTATTTGTCTTAACTACATTCCGTAGTAAGACAGATGCTTGGCTTCAAACGTTTTTCTTTGGGTATTATTGCATAAGTTGTGCTTCAACATAATTGTCTCTTTTTAAGGTTGTGTTGCTTTCTGCCACAATGCCAACTGATGTGTTGGAAGTGACCAAAAAATTCATGAGAGATCCAATTCGAATTCTGGTGAAAAAGGAAGAATTGACCCTTGAAGGAATCAAACAGTTTTATATTAATGTTGAGAGAGAGGTAACTGACTGATTGTTAGATGTTATTTTACCTTCTTGTATAAGCACTGTGCTAAAATTGCAGATACTAGGACTGTGTCTTGGTTTTTGCAATAATGCTAGCAGAGTACACACAAGAAGAAAAGTAACAGCACTAGATTGTAAAGACTCGGGTGGACCTCTTTCTTAATGTCCAGTGTCCTTTGTCTTAAGATTTGGTGCAATAGTTCATTAGACCTGCAGAATGAATTTAATTTCTAAAATTTCTGTATTACGAGACTGGCTACTTTTGGTATTTTTGGTGGAGACAGGGTTTCACTGTCTTACCCAGGGTGGTCTGGAACTTCTGGGCTCAGGTGATCCACCTGCTTCCCAGGTGTTGGGAGTACAGATATAAGCTACCATACCTGGGCCAGAGTGATTTTTTTTTTTTTTTAAACACTGGGGATGGGGGCACCTGTATTTGAACTGGGGTCAGAATGAATTTTTACCTGAAGAAAGTTGGAAACTAAATGACTGTTAACTGTCTCTTCTAAACATAGGAATGGAAGTTGGATACACTTTGTGACTTGTATGAGACGCTGACAATTACGCAGGCTGTTATTTTTCTCAATACAAGGCGCAAGGTAGACTGGCTGACTGAGAAAATGCATGCCAGAGACTTCACAGTTTCTGCTCTGGTAAGAGGTTTTCTAAATTAAAATGTCTAGATTTCCATTAAAGCAGGATTTAGACTACAATATAGCTGTTAAGTGCTGTGTTGTCGTTCCCCCTGCTCAAAATAACGTTGTTTCTTAACTATACCTGTCTGCTATTCTTGTAGCAGCCAGGGACGCTTGGTCTCATACATGTTAATTAGAATTAAATACTGACCTGACTGGTGATTCTTGAATTAAGGTTTATTAATTTGCAGCATGGTGACATGGACCAGAAGGAGAGAGATGTTATCATGAGGGAATTCCGATCAGGGTCAAGCCGTGTTCTGATAACTACTGACTTGTTGGTAAGTCTCTCAATGCTTAAAAGTCTACCAAAAGTTAACTTTTTGTGGGTAAGGTTTATTAAGTAACCTTTACCAGCTTGGGCTATTTGGAAAAATAAAATAAAGACCACGCTCCACAGTGGACTATACCACTTATAGTTTGCTACTATTTTGTGGCCTACATTACATAGGTGTCCAGTTTTTTGGATTATAACTTTTAACATATGCCATTGTGTTTCAGGCTCGCGGGATTGATGTGCAACAAGTGTCTTTGGTTATAAATTATGATCTACCTACCAATCGTGAAAACTATATTCACAGGTGAGAAGCCAGCATCTTGACTGTATTGAAAAAAACTTCGTTTTTCTAATGTCATTTGTATGAAAGGGTAACGTCAAATCAAGGAATAGATTGAGTAAAGTCAATAGTGTTCAGTAAGATGTTGTAATTAAATTTGTGCTAGGGAAGGCAGAAGAGAACAAAGTGGGAAAACTTGTAAACATTGCCCAGATTGTGGACGTAGGTTTTTTTTTTTCCACAATTGTTGGTCTTAGCTTATGCTTGAGCTTTTAGTGATGGTGTGTTCATGTGCTTTTTCTTGGTGATTTTTCTATAGTTGGGATTTTCGTGGTGTCGTCTGATAGCAATTTGAGTGAACCCTGGTTTAGTTATAGTGGCTTTATCCCTAAATAAATTGAATTGTACTTTGTTATATGATGTAAAAAAAGACTTTTTAAAAAATACAGGAGTCGATAGCAGCAGTTGATGACGAGATGGCACTCAGAAACGGCGTTGACGTAATTTAGGACGTGGAATCATAAGCGAAACAGCACACTGTTTGAATAAAGAGCGAGTCGGTATTTATATTTGTTTTTCTTTTGTCATGATTATTTGATTATTTTAAGTTGTTCCAGCTAAGGCATTTTGTGTGTTAGTATTAGGGAACCTTTCTTACTAGGTGGTTTGTATTGTCTGGTTTCTAACATGGAAGGTAGCTGTTTTGGAGGTTAAACACGTTTTGAGTAATTTGAGTTACAACGTGTGAAACTGAGCAAAAAAGCAGTGATAAGTTTGGGTTACCATACCAAATAATTGTTTTCCCACTGGAAAAAAGTAAGTTTTAGAAAATAGTTAACCTTTGCAGCATTTGTTTACAGTTTACAGTTCCAGAGGTGCGTCGAAATGGATTACATAACTGCTCTTTTATTTCTGGTGTTTACATCTGTCCCAGGCTGACACCTGCTCTTGGCTGGCCCACTTTGGTATGGGCTTTAATTTCACTACCCCAAACACAATACTTGTCATCTGCTTTGTAATAATGCTCAAGATGCCTGATAAAATCTCATTTTGCAGCCAGACAAGCCTTGAATCCTTTTGGCACTAACTGCAAAGGAAGATTTTTTTCTCTAGATATTAGCAGCTAGTGCTCCAGTTAGAAGCACGAACTATAACCTTGATAAGTAAACAGCAGCTGATGGTTAACAAGTGGATCGTCATGTTCAGTAGTTTATAAATTACACAGGAAGTAACATTCTGACTGCTGTTTCTTTTTTCTTACACAGAATTGGCAGAGGGGGTCGATTTGGGAGGAAAGGTGTGGCTATAAACTTTGTTACCGAAGAAGACAAGAGGATTCTTCGTGACATTGAGACTTTCTACAATACTACAGTGGAGGAGATGCCCATGAATGTGGCTGATCTTATTTAATTCCTGGGATGAGAGTTTTGGATGCAGTGCTCGCTGTTGCTGAATAGGCGATCACAACGTGCATTGTGCTTCTTTCTTTGGGAATATTTGAATCTTGTCTCAATGCTCATAACGGATCAGAAATACAGATTTTGATAGCAAAGCGACATTAGTCGTGAGCTCTTGTGAGGAAAAGCATTGGCTTTATCCTCTTTAGAGTTAGACTGTTGGGGTGGGTATAAAAGATGGGGTCTGTAAAATCTTTCTTTCTTAGAAATTTATTTCCTAGTTCTGTAGAAATGGTTGTATTAGATGTTCTCTATCATTTAATAATATACTTGTGGACTAAAAGATATAAGTGCTGTATAAAATCAGCGAATTATGTTAAACTAGCATATCTGCCTTTATTGTGTTTGTCATTAGCCTGAGTAGAAAGGCCTTTAATTTTTTTTAGAAAGCATTTGACTGCATTTTGTTTGGTATTGTATTTATTCAATAAAGTATTTAATTAGTGCTAAGTGTGAACTGGACCCTGTTGCTAAGCCCCAGCAAGCAATCATCCTAGGTAGGGTTTAATCCCCAGTAAAATTGCCATATTGCACATGTCTTAATGAAGTTTGAATGTTAAATAAATTGTATATTCACTTTAAAGGTGCTTTTGGTCATTTTATTTTTATAAACCCCATTATTTGCCAAAAAAATATTCCAGTATCTTATTCATTGTTAACAGTTCTGAGATAACTGCTGCATCACAGTTGCACAAAGGCTGATCAGTTGCAAATATTCGTCAGCACCATCTGCTAGGCATTTGTCAACTTCCTGCAAGAAAAACTCACATTAGCATCCTTCAGGTATAAATGTTTCATTGACATGTGCAAAGTACCTACTTACAGCAAGTTTTTCTGTAATAATGGACTTCTGTTTATCAGATAAGTTATTTTCTACAACCACATCATGGAGTTGATTGACGAGCTGAGTTGCTGCATGACCCTCATCTATTAAGTCCTATAATTAAAAAAAATTTTTTTGGTATGATCACTTAATACTTTCCCAAAAGTTAGTAAGCTGATTTTACCTTGACCACAGCTTCTAGTTTGTCAAAAGAGCCACTCTGACAGGCAGCAAATACTCCATTGATCTTCTCAGCTGGTATTACCTAGGTAATTGAACCGTTAGGTTAAGACTAGACAAGACTGCCAATTTGCCTCCCTGCCCCCAGTCCCTTCTGTTCCACACTTGGAATACCTAGCTAATGCCTTGATAATGCTGCAAAGTTGGGAAGGCACTGGGAGAATGAAAAGGGAGGTCCAGAGTAACTCCAGTTACTAAGCAACCAAGGTGGTAACAGACAGCTAGCTGTGATTTTAAAGCCCTTTCATGGCTGCTTTGTGAAGTATATGAAACAATCTCCCAGGTTTGGGCACAAGTGGATTATTACAGCTTGTTCTGGTCAGTGGATGAACATTAAATTTTCCCCCAGTGACTATGATTCCTCAGAGCAGTGACCAAGATCAGCCAAGGAGACTGATTTCTCTTTGCCCTGGAAAGGGGAAATGCCCTTTCTAAAATTTTCGCCAAGTAAAAATGCCAATGATACCGGTTTAAAAAATCTACAATATCGGAAAATTTAAGAGGATTACCATTAGTCTTAAATTTTTAAGCAATAGTGATTCCGAGGTGAGTTTCGACAAGGGTATCCAAAGACGGAGTGTTCCATTTTATTTAATAAATGTTACTGTAAATTGGATACACCTTTTGTTTATATACAGCTGGCAAAATAGTTTTCATGTATAAGAACAGGACATCTGCTAAAACTGATTTAACTGCCAAAGAAAAGCATCTTATAAAATCTTAAAACTGAAGGCCAGGTACGGTGGCTCCCATCTCCTGCAATCCCAGCACTTTGGGAGGCTGAGTTGGAGGGTGGGGTGGGCAGATCACCTGAGGTCAGGAGTTCAAGACCAATCTGGGCAACATGGTGAAATGCCATCTCTACTAAAAACAGAAAAATTAGCCAGATGTGGTGGCAGGTACCTGTAACCCCAGCTACTTGGGAGGCTGAGGCAGGAGAATCGCTTAAACCCGGGAGGAGAAGGTTGCAGTGAGCTGGTATTGTGTCACTGCACTCAAGTCTGGGCGATAGAGCAAGACTCCATCTCAAAAAAAATAAAATAGAGGAACTGAAAGTGTCCTTTTCTTTCCTGAAACGTCCATGCCTGACAATCTGAAAAGTCAGCGTTATCTCCTCACCTGAAACGCTCTGATCCTCCCAGGCCATTCCCTTATACTTCCTAGTGCAGTACTTGGCACATGCTAAATACTCAGTATTAGCTGGATGAAAATTTCCTAGAAGTCACAAAAAAAGCCAACTAAAAAGAAATTCAGAATATCCAGTACTCTTACCCCAGCAATGTCTGTAATCACTTTCTCTGTGATCTCCTTTCCACCTGTTAATCGAGTAGCACTTTGAAGAAACGTAATGGCTTTTCTTAAGTCTCCTTCTGACACCTTAACAAGATAAGCTATTCCCTGAAGAGAAAATAGTTGTTCTTAACCTATGAAGGTCAATTAACGATTTATGACTTTAATTTAAAAATGTTTAATAGGGGCCGGCTGCCGTGGCTCACGCCTGTAATCCCAGCACTTTGAAAGGCTGAAGCAGGCGGATAATGAGGTCAGGAGCTCCAGACTACCCTGGCTAACGTGGTGAAACCCCATCTCTACTAAAAATACAAAAGATTAGCCCGGCGTGGTGGCACATGCCTGTAGTCCCAGCTACTTGGGAGGCTGAAGCAGGATAATCGCTTGAACCCGGGAGGTGGAGGATGCAGTGAGCCGAGATCACGCCACTGCACTCCAGCCTGGGCAACAGAGCGAGACTGTCTCAAAAAATAAAATGTTTAATAAAAGTGAAAACCCTATGTTTTAGTCTAGAGTTAATGAGAAAAAAAATTGCTGTTTTGGGAGGGAAAATGATCAGTCCTACAGGGGGCAGAAATTACAGAGACAACATCAGCACAATGGAAGAACAGAGATCTCTTGCTTCTGAAAGAAATTTGTAGAGATGAAAAAATGTTCCATATTCATCCCATTTTCTTGCTCACATAAAGCAAATTCAAATTATGGTTAAATTCTGTGATAATGAATAAGGGCCTTATGCTTCTATCAGTTTTAGGGAAGTACTAAAGTATTAGCTAGAAGACTAAAATCTGGTCATCATGCAGAGATTTATGTTGCAGAATTTGCATTATATGTATGAAATCCACCTCAGTTGTGGGTCTCTGAAATATTAACAGAGAACGCAAAAAGTAACAGAAAGGCTAAACCTTGTCTTCCTAGACATTTTAACTGTTGCTCCTTTAGCTTAGGTTTGTCTGAAGAACTGGCATCAGGACTGAGGCAACACACATTTAACTCAGGGCCTCTTTATATGCATTCATGGAAGGAATTAGGAACCCTAATAATTGTAATAATTAGTAATTACCTCATCGCTAATTTTGACATTTTCCTTCTCAGCAATGTCTAGTAATCGCTGCTGTTGAATTTTATCTGACAGAGGCTTGAAGCGGAATTTTGAACATCTTGAGGTCAGGGGTTCAATTATTCTGTGGAAGATGAGAAAAACCAAGTTGGTGTCTAAAGAAAAATTTCCCCAAAAGAACTCATTTTTATCAAGAACAAATCACAATTTGATGGAGGAAAAATAATGCAGCCTTGAATAATTTAAATTTATTTTCCCTAACTGGGCTATCAAAATAAGGCTGCCTAGCATCTGTCTTCAGGGCAATATACATACCGACTGACATAGTTACAGATAAGACAGAATCGGGTGGTTTTAGACTCCTTCTCCATGGTACGTCTTAAAGCTGCCTGAGCAGCTGAGGTCATAGAATCTGCTTCATCCAGGATTACAATCTTAAAAGGTGGACACGGCTTCCCACTGATTCAGAGAAACACACAGGAGTTGAGCATATTTATGTACCTTGGTTTTAACAGCTTTGTTGAAATATACACATATCATACAATTCACCCATTTAAATCATACAATTCAGTGTTTTCCTGCATATTCATGAAGTTGTGCAACCATTACTAAAATCTAATTTTAGAACATTTTATGTTCTAAAAGAAACTTTGGACCTATTAAGAAAGAGTTAAGGACCTATTAAGTACTCTTCCTCCCCCAATCTTTTCCAGCTCTAGGCAATCATTAGTTTACTTCGTCTCTATATAACTGCCTATTCTGGACATTATATGTGGCTGACTTCTTTCACTTAATATATTTTTTTAAAGAGACGGTGTTTTGCCACGTTGGCCAGGCTGGTTGGTCTCCAACTCCTGACCTCAGGTGATCCACCCGCCTTGGCCTCCCAAAGTACTGGGATTATAGGCGTCAGTCACCATGCCCAGCCCACTTAACATAATATTTTAAAGTTTCATCCATGTTGTAGCATGTGTTTGCTTCATTTCTTTGTGTTGCCAAATACTATGGCAAATGGATATACCATATTTATTCATCTATTAATCAGCTGGACATCTGGGTTGTTTCCATGTTTTGGCTATTAGAAATAATGCTGCTATGAATATTTGTTTTTTTTTTTTTTTTTTTTGAGACAGAGTCTTGCTCTATCGCCAGGCTGGAATGCAGTGCGATTCGCGCTCACTGCAACTTCCGTTTTCCAGTTTCAAGCAATTCTACTGCCTCAGCCTCCTGAGTAGCTGGGACTACAGGCATGTACCACCATGCCCGGCTAATTTTTTGTACTTTTAGTAGACGGGGTTTCACCTTGTTGGCCAGGATGGTCTCCATCTCTTGACCTAGTGATCCCCCTGCCTTGGCCTCCCAAAGTGTTAGGATTACAGGCTTGAGCCACCGCGCCCAGCCTGAACATTTGTTTACATGTTTTTGAGCAGGTATGTTTTCCAGTAGGCTGCACCATTTTAAATTCCAACCAGCAATGTATGAGGCTTACCATTTCTCCACATTCTTGTCAATGCTTGTTATTTTCTGTATTTTTTATCACAGCCATCCTAGTGGGAGTTACATAGTATTTCACTGTGGTTTTGATTTTCATTTCCCAAATGGCTAATGATGTTGATGAGCATCTTCTAATGTGCTTATTAGACATGCATATATTCTTTGGAGAAATGTCTATGCAGATCTTTTGCCCATTTTTAATTGGGTTATTTGTTTTTATTACTGAGTTTTAAAAATTCTTCATATATTCTAGATATAAGTACCTTTTTAGATATATGATTTGTAAATATTTTCTCCCATCTTGAGGGTTATTATGTTCTGTACATTGATTTTTGGTAATCTGCCATTAAAACTTTTTCCCCTTCATTGGAACCAGGTCATTGAATAGAGAAAAAAGAAAAAGAAACAAAAATTTTTTCTCCCAACATAAGGGCATTTAACATAATTGTATGAAAATTATATCAAGAAAATAGATTTCAAGTATTAATGGTAGAAGGGATCTCAGAGTCTTTTAGTCCACATCCCAGTCTTCATTTCACACAAAAGTAAATTAGGTACTAGAGAGGTTATGACTGACTGTACCATCAATTCAAGGTGGATATTAAAAATGAGTCATTCACAAATTTTGAAATGTACTCATATCAAATTTACATACATGTCTAGGTACCACCCCTGTAATCCTGGACCTTTGCCACCTAAGGAGTATAAGTAGTTGATTAAATCCCTGTTAACCTCAGGCAGGATAGTCCTTTTCTTTTTTTTTTGAGATGGAGTTTCACTCTTGTTGCCCAGGCTGGAGGGCAATGGCGCAATCTTGGCTCACCGCAACCTCTGCCTCTTGGGTTCAAGCAATTCTCCCACCTATGCCTCCCAAGTAGCTGGGATTACAGGCACATGCCACCACACCCAGCTAATTTTGTATTTTTAGTAGAGGCAGGGTTTTACTATGTTGGTCAGACTGGTCTTGAACTCCTGACCTCAGGTGATCTGCCTGCCTTGGCCTCCCAATGTGCTGGGATTACAGGCGTGAGCCACTGCGCCTGGCCTAATCTTATTTTAATTATTAATATCTTCTTTCACTTCAAAAGTGTCACAGTTTGGGTAAGAACATATATATGGTCATCCCAACTATGAAGGAGGGGTATACTTATTTCCCTAAGACAACTGCAAAAATGAGGATTCTGATTATTAGGTACAGTTTCATACCAAACTATGGAATTCCATTAATAAATGTTCCTTAGACAAAAATCTCAGTAAAAACTTTGACGGCTAAACAATGTAATTATTACAATAGAAAGTCATTTCTGGGCTTAAAAAAATTAGATAAAAATAAGATCTAACATGAAAAGGGGGTTGACAATTTGGCAAAAATACACTTGCTCTTAACCAAAAGGCTGAGAAGTGATGGCAGAAACACATATTTAAAATAATATGCACTATGGAGAAGGGAGGGCAAATTTACTTACTCTGAACGACTTCCTGACACAGTTAACTGAGCAAAATTTTTCACTTTCTCTCGAACTACTTGTATTCCACGTTCATCAGATGCATTTAACTCGAGCACTCTTAATCGAAAAAGTTCAGGCCTATCTCAAAATGAAACAAGTATGAAACATAGAGCATACAAGTAACCTAAGCTTAAATCACATTTTAACATTTGCACACTTTGCATATGTTTAAAATCCACCTAGTAAACAGTATGGATAGAAGGCACACAATCACTTTTGTATTCTCTCTTCTGCAGAGTGCTGCAGTTAACATTTTGGCTTTTTTCCATGCATTTAAAGAAATGTAGATATTATTACATAACATATAAAATGCCTTTTCTTTTTATGTTTTGGAGACAGGATCTCGCTCTGTACCCAGGCTGGAGGACAGTGGCATGATCATGGCTCACTGAAGCCTTGAGCTCCTGGGCTCAAGTTATCCTCCCACCTTAGCTTTTCAACTAGCTGGGACTATAGGCACATGCCATCACATCTGGTTAATTTTTTTTTACTTTTTGTAGAGGCAGGGACTCACTATGTTGAACAGCCTGGTCTCAAGTGATCCTTTCACCTTGGCCTCCCAAAATGTTGAGATTATAGGTGTGAGGCACCACACCTGGCCCCATATATGAAATTTTAAATCAATTTTCCACTCTGCATTTATAGTAAGTATCTTGGCATATTATCAAAACCACTGTAAATGCCATTTTAATAGTCATAGGATGTTTCATCCTATGACTGTACCAACATTTACTTAGCACTCTTCTATTGTTACCATCTAGATAGTTTTAAATGTTATAATCTTAAATAATGTTACAACAGAGCACATTTAAAATTATTTCCATAGGGTAGTTTGCTATAAGGAAACTTACTGGATTAAGGAAAATTAATAGATTAAAACATAAACAGTTTTTAAAAGTCAGTTTTAATAAAACGTAAAAGCATATACTAAAAGTAATATATGCTTACTGTAGAGAAATCTGAGAAATCAAAATAAAATAAACAAAAAAAAATTGGCACACTGTCGAAGCACTGTTTTGAAACTTCTCTCTAGTCTTTTACACACACACACACACAACTTTTAAACAAAAAAGCAAGAGTTGTGATTGAGCTTCATCTCTATTTTTCCTAATCAGCATATCCTAAGGATGCTTATGAACATAAACATCTACATGCATGTATTTTCTATATTAAAACCACAATATTAAATATGAAATTCACTGTTAAAGTAAGTTCTTTAAAGACAAACATTATTTTATAAAGGATATAGAAAAAGTTATACAATCTGGACTGACTAAGTAATAAACAACTGCTAAGGCTCAGTTGGATTGGTTCTGTCTCACTGAGTTGTGGAATAAAAAAAAGCTCTTTTATAATTTTACTGAGAATCAAAAGTTGCTGTGAAATAAAATTATTAGGCGCATAGCAGCTTCTCCCTTTGTCTTTTACGTTTTGACATAAGCAATTATCCTTATACCTTTGGTGATTTCAGAGGCACCTATCTATTTTCTTTTTTTTGAGACAGAGTCTTGCTCTGTCACCGAGGCTGGAGTGCAGTGGCGTGATCTGGATTCACTGCAACCTCTGCCTCCCCGGTTCAAGCGATTCTCCTGCCTTAGCCTCCCGAGTAGCTGGGACTATAGGCGCATGCCACCACGCCCAGCTAAGTTTTATATTATTAGTAGAGATGGGGTTTTGACATGTTGGCCAGGCTGGTCTCGAACTCCTGACCTCGGGTGATCCGCCCACCTCAGTCTCCCAAAGTGCTGAGATTACAGGCATGAGCCACCGTGACCGGCCTATTTTCATATGTAGGATTTCAGGTATTTCCATTGGTTGTATGCCTGATATTAATTCTGGATAAACTCAAGAAGGCCTTTGATATGTGTGTGCATGTTTCATGTATATCGGGGCCGGCCCACTACACATCTTTTAACTCTAGGTAAGGGGCTCCTCTAAAACGGCTGGTTAAACCAAGATCGTCAGTCTAGGAAGAGGAACCTAAGAAAATGACTTGCACTAAGATTTTCTGGTGTACCACCTACTCTGCTTACACTCAGGAGACCTGAGGGAAAAGAGCTGGCTTAGCCACTCCAGAGTCAGAGCCTAGGAAGTCCAGAGCAGAAGGAACTTTAGAATGGATGGTGTAAACAATACCATCAGATACAGCAGATTCTATCACACGGTCACACAGATGCGAACATAATCATTAAGAGGGTGAGGCTGGGCATGGTGGCTAATGCCTGTAATCCTAGCACACTGGGAGGCTGAGGTGGGCAGATCATGAGGTCAAGAGATCGAGACCATCCTGGCCAACATGGTGAAACCCCATCTCTACTATAAGTACAAAAAAGTAGTTGGGCGTGGTGGTGCGTGCCTGTAGTCCCAGCTGCTCAGGAGGCTGAGGCAGGAGAATTGCTTGAACACAGGAGGCGAAGGTTGCAGTGAGCCCAGATCACAACACTGCACTCCAGCCTGGCGACAGAGCGAGACTCCACCTCAAAAAAACAAACAAACAAACAAACAAAAACAGGGTGATAAAGCTATCAGCACAATTGGAGATTAAGCTGGGCCCTCTGGGTCCAAAATTATAATGGAAAATTTAAAGGAAGTGATGGAAAAAATCATAGGCTCCCACTCGAACAAGGTTCAGAATGGAGGTTACAAAAGATGCAGGCAAGCTGATTTCTTCAGGGGAGTGTCGGAGGAACAAAATGGGCTCATGGGATTTTTTAGATTCAGAATTAAAAAGAAAACAATCCTACAGAAAAACTCAATGTAAATTCTTAGAGAAAAAAAGCAGTGTCCGAGAATTTTGGTGTCAAATCTTAAAAAAAAAGTAAAAAGAGGTTGATTTCAACGTACCCAAAGAGTTCTCTAGCTGCTGCCAAAATAGTGGATGTTTTTCCAGTTCCAGGTGGCCCGTAAAACAAGAGATTAGGGAGCTGTAGAAATTAAATTTTAGTTTTTATAAATGGTATTCTGGCACAAACAGATAAAAAGGATGATTGAAAAAAATGTGGAATAAGGCAACTATAAAGATTTCTTAATATAACTGATATCATAGTACTGACAGATCTAAATCCTACTTTTTCATATACTATCCCTTTTTTCCCAAAGTATCTTTTTTTTTGTTTTATTTATTTATTTATTTATTTATTTATTTATTTATTTATTTATTTTAAGACAGGGTTTCACCATGTTGGCCAGGCTGGTCTAGGACTCCTGACCTCAGGTGACCTGCCTGCCTCGGCCTCCCAAAGTGCTGAGATTACAGGCATGAGCCACCACGCCCGGCTCCAAAGTATCTTTTTAATCTGGTAGCTGAACTAATATTTATGCTTGCTCTATAGCTAATCCACTTAGAAATTTTCAAAGCTGGAATGAGAAACCTTTTATTTCTAAAGGGAATCTCAGTTTCCTATCCCACCTCCACACTCAATATTAGGTAAGATTTTATATTGCATAAAATGTCAGCTGCTTCAAAGGGGAAGCAGACCAAAAGCGTAATGAGATTTGGCCAAAACTGAAGAAAAAGGACTAAAAAAGATACAATTAGGGCTCTGAATGAGCAAAAGTATCAAGAACAGAAATATTAACAAAAAATTATGTACTCTGTAAGGATGCTTGTATGTATCAGGGAGAATTCATTAGAAGAGGAAAGGGTAAGATTAAATAACTAGCTACCTTCTTTCACAACCTACATCTAGCTAGTCTGGCTCCTATTAAGCAGGTAACTGATCTGTGGTGAAGATTAATGGTGTCTTTATTAGAATTAACAAATTCTAATGAGCTCTGTTATGAAACCGTACATTCTTCAGTATGTCCTTTCACGTAAGGAAATCACTGTACGCAGGAAACAAGGCATTAGAGTTTATCTGTTTCCACTCTTGCCTAATCCTCCCTCTTCCTGTCCATTCATTCTTCATCCAAATCAGACACCACTCTGCTTGCTACTTAAAACTACTCACTGGCTTTGCACTCCACTTAGAAAAACAAAACAAACAAAAAAACCCTCAGCTTTTTACCATGGCCTAAAGGACTTTCATGATCTGCCTACCACCTCCTTCACCTTCCAGGCTCCAGCTTACCAAGGCCTTTAACAACTTGGCACTTTTTGGCCTGAACATGTTGTTCCCATGACCTGGAGTCTGATCCTCTTCTTTCTGCCTGGCCAATTCCTAATGCATTACAAATCAGAAACCATTCAATCTAAAGCAGGTCTCCTTTCTTATTTTCTCATTAGTCTTTGTTGCATTTTGCATTGGTTTATTGTTATTTATTTGACTGTGGGGTTTAATTGTGAAATGCCTGTCTACTTCATTAAAAGACCAAGAACCTTATTTGTTCTATTCACATCTGTATCCTAGCATCTACTACAGTAGTCAGTATTGGCCAAATGAATGAATAAAGCAACAGTCAGACAAATAAGTTAATTAGAAGACTATTACTATTACATTCATAACATACAGCTTAAGGTACAAACTATGAGGTCCGTAACTTAAAAACAAAACACAAAAAGCCACCTAGCCTTCTTAGTAATTAAGGTCTATAACTATTATTTTGATCTGTGCAAACCTTAACAATGTAACAATTCATCCAGGTAACTATTAGATAAAATAAATTCTTGGAAACTGGGTAAAATTATTAAACCTTACATTACATACTAGTCTAATATATTTAGTATGTTCAAGAACTGTATGTGGAATACCAGTTCTTAAAATCAATTTCTGAAAAAATTATCTTCTTATAATTCTTTAAAACCTTTCAAAGTAAATTGAATGAATTGTTTTCCTTTACTCTTTTGAATTGAAACAACTATTTCACCTTTTTACAAAACTTAGTCTGAAAAGATGCACAAAACATTAAACTGAAGTTCTTACTTCAGCCTCATAAATTAGAAGGCATAAAGTCAAGAACTAGATCTTAGGCTGGGCATGGTGGCTCACACCTGTAATCCCAGCATTTTAGGAGGCCAAAGCAGGCAGGTCACTTGAGGCCAGGAGTTCGAGACCAGCCTGGCCAACATGGCGAAACACCGTCTCTATTAAAAATACAGGCCGGGCGCGGTGGCTCAAGCCTGTAATCCCAGCACTTTGGGAGGCCGAGGCGGGTGGATCACAAGGTCAAGAGATCGAGACCATCTTGGTCAACATGGTGAAACCCCGTCTCTACTAAAAATACAAAAAAAATAGCTGGGCATGGTGGTGCATGCCTGTAATCCCAGCTACTCAGGAGGCTGAGGCAGGAGAATTGCCTGAACCCAGGAGGCGGAGGTTGCGGTGAGCCGAGATCGCGCCATTGCACTCCAGCCTGGGTAACAAGAGCGAAACTCCGTCTCAAAAAAAAAAAAAAAAAAAAAAAAAAAAATACAAAAATGAGCTGGGTGTGGTAGTGCATACCTGTAGTCCCAGCTACTCAGGAGGTGGAGGTGGGAGGATCACTTGAGCCTGGGAGGCAGAGATTGCAGGGAGCTGAGATCAGGCCACTGCACTCCAGATTGGGAGACAGAGCAAAACTCTGTCTCAATTAAAAAACAAAACAAAACAAAAAACTACATTTGCTGAAGATACTAGTAATTAAATTACATATTTATTGTCCTGCAATATCAACTTAAAATCTGTGTAATTACTATGCAATTGCAACTGAAACATATATACTGTTACCGAGATATGCAAGCAAAATATATAAAAAAATAAAATGGTACGCTATTTATAAAATTAAAAGGAATAAGCATATTTGTGTTATTTATTTTTTATTACTTATTTATTTATATATTTTTGAGACAAGAGTCTCACTCTGTTACCCAGGCTGGAGTGCAGTGGTACGATCTTGGCTCACTGCAATCTCTGCCTCCCAGGTTCCAGTGATTCTCCCGCTTTAGCCTCCTGGGTAGCTGGGACTACAGGTGTGCACCAGCAAGCCTGGCTAGTTTTTGTAATTTTTGGTAGAGATGGGGTTTCATCATGTTGACCAGGCTGTTCTTGAACTCCTGACCTCAAGTGATCCTCCTATCTTGGCCTCCTGAAGTGCTGGGATTACAGGCATGAGCCACCCTGCCCAGCCAAAAAGGTATAAGAGTATATGAATCAAATCAAAGCACATACTGGTAAAGAAAAAGATTCTAAACGGTTTTGTAAATTTAACTTCTTTGAAAATGTGTACTGTAGTAGTAAAATTTCAGCAAGAGAATGATGGCAGCAAAACCCAAAAGAACTGCTAATTAAAAGCAGTTAGTTTGAGGAAAAGGGAGCAAATCTTGAAAATAAAGCAAAAATCACATCCCACTTCTCCACTTTGCTAAGCTGTTAAAGCACTATGGGTATTCATTATAACACAACTTTAAGTTGCTAATTGTTCACATGGATTTATCTTACCTCAGAATAATTTACAATGCAAGTTATTCATGGATATTTTATACCCCATATCACAGCAGAAGAGAGTGCTACAAGTAGAATTCAAAGCTTGATTTTTTTTGTATTATAAGTAAATCCAAATCCTAAAGTTAGGTAAGCAATTATACTTTAGAGGAATCTCTGGCTCTTCTTTATAGCATATAATACTATCTATAATTATTTATTTGGTTTACTTGTTTATTCTATCTTTCCCCACCAATAAAAACCCACGAAGCTGAGCATGGTGGCTCATGCTTGTAATCCCAGCACTTTGTGGGGCTGAGGTAGACAGATCACGAGGTCTGGAGTTCCAGACCAGCCTGACCAACATGGTGAAACCCTGTCTCTACTAAAAATACAAAAAATTAGCGGGGCATGGTGGTGCACACCTGTAATTCCAGCTACTCAGGAGGCCGAGGCAAGAGAATCACTTGAACCCGGGAGGCAGAGGTTACAGGGAGCCAAGATCACGTCACTGCACTCCAGCCTGGGTTACAGAGCGAGACTTCATCTCAAAAAAACAAAAACAAAAACAAAAACAAACAAACAAGAAAACCCATGAAAAAAGGGGCATAGTGTGTCTTGTTCAAAGACTTCTATTTGAATACTATGTAATAATCCTATGTAAGATTAAATAGATGCTCAGTACATAGTTGAACTAATCATCATTGTACAAATATTATCAAGGACCTACTGTACATACAGCATGATATTTAATGAGGGCTAGAAGTTATAAAGGGAGGAAGAAGGTAAATAAGTTAAATCTTAAACATCCCAATGACATTAAACAGCATTTGCTACTCACATCGGCTCCTTCTAAAGACTTTTTTAGCACTGCAACCACTTCTTCCTGGAAAGCAACTTCATCCACACATTTTGGGCGACTCGTGGGGTGGGGAGGAGGAAAGATTTATTTAGTATATTATAGTAGCCACAGAAAAGTCTCAAGTGTTCCTCCTACTAAAATACCAATGATAATTCTCAAACATCAGCAATGAAATGAGAAACTTTCTCATAATTGAAATAGGTGGAAACCCCATTTGTTTTTACCATTAAGTGAACACATTCTGAAAGAGTGAAATAATGTTTTACTTCCTATCTGAATTGCTTTTATCTGCTATACCCACAAAAATTAAGCAAAATAATTTTATTTTACATACTACAAACACTAACTAAAAACTAAAGTGGCAGGCGCTACGGCTTACACCTCTAATCCCAGCACTTTGGGAGATCAAGGTGGGTGGATCACCGGAGGTCAGAAGTTCAAGACCAGCCTGGCCAACATAAAGAAACCCCATCTCTACTAAAAATTCAAAATTAGCTGGGCGTGGTGGTGCATGCCTGTAATCCCAGCTACTTAGGAGGCTGAGGTAGGATAATCTCTTGAACCCGAGAAGTGGAGGTTGTGGTGAGCTGAGATCGTACCATTGCACTCCAGCCTGAGCAACAAGAGTAAAACTCCGTCTCAAAAATAAATAAATAAATAAATAAATTAATTAAAAAAAAGGCCGGGCACGGTGGCTCAAGCCTGTAATCCCAGCACTTTGGGAGGCCAAGGCGGGTGGATCACGAGGTCAAGAGATCGAGACCATCCTGGTCAACATGGTGAAACCCCATCTCCACTAAAAATACAAAAAATTAGCTGGGCATGGTGGTGCGTGCCTGTAATCCCAGCTACTCAGGAGGTTGAGGCAGAAGAATTGCCTGATACCAGGAGGTGGAGGTTGCGGTGAGACGAGATTGTGCCATTGCACTCCAGCCTGGGTAACAAGAGCGAAACTCCGTCTCAAAAAATAAAAATAGAAAAATAAATTAAAATGAACACTTTGCTTAGAAAGCATTATTATTGGCCAAACATGGCAGCTCATGCCTGTAATCCCAGCACTTTGGGAGGCCAAGGCAGGCAGATCACCTGAGGGTAGGAGTTTGAGACCAGACTGGTGAACATGGTAAAACCCCATCCATACTAAAAATTAAAAAAAAAAAAAAAAAATCAGCCGGGCATGGTGGCACATGCCTGTAGTCCCAGCTACACAGAAGGCTGAGGCAGAAGAATCATCTGAACCCAGGAGGTGGAAGTTGCAGTGAACTGAGATTGTGCCACTGCACTTCAGCCTGGGTGACAGAGCCAAATGATCTCAAAAAAACAAAAAACAACAACAAAAAAACCCCATTATTATATTTTGACAAAATAAGATCATGAACCTAAGCTGAAAAGAGAAAACTATTTAGTAACCTTAGGATAGGTAACTATTTTGGTTAATGTAGTTACATATATACTTAGTATATTATTAACTAGTTAATGCCTATTTTTTCCATAATCAAACTGCACAAAACAATGAAGACCTATTCACTTCATTGAGGACTAACAAAAACAAGTTTAACCAATAGGAAGTATAATATTTTCATCTTACACCACTGAATTTTAAGAGAAGCTAGAACAAAGTTATACTCCCAACCCTAAGATTAGGCTCTGTGCTTAGTTAACTAATCAAAAATTCTTTGATCCATACTTTTCTGATAAATCAAGTTCGCACTAGGTAGGAATTATGATGTTCTTTCTAGTATATGTTATAAAGCAGAGTCTTTATATTCAAATACCAGGGATTAAGCAGATAACAAGAGTGAGGAAGGCAGAGAATAAGGCAAGATATAGCAGGGACCATGGCAAACTGAGGAACATACGACCCTTCCAAAAGGAGAAGCAGTACACAGTCCACATAATTGTTGTCATGTGAGAACCTGTCTCCAGTGTTTCCTGATCTCCTGAGAAGTGGAAAATCCAGACCCTCCTCCAAATAATTTAATTAAAAAATCTAGATTTTCATGAGCTTTACTGGTGCCAAACAAAACATATGAGGGAGCCGGGTGTGGTGGCTCTTGCCTGCAATCCCAGCAGCTTGGGAGGCCAAGGAGGGCACATCAGCTGAGGTCAGAGTTGGGGACCAGCCTGATCAACATGGTAAAATCCTGTCTCTACTAAAAATACAAAAAAATTAGCCAAGCATGGTGGCGCATGCCTGTAGTTCCAGCTACTTGGGAGAATCACTTGAACCTGAGAGGCAGAGGTTGCTTGGCTGAGATCATGCCACTGCACTCCAGCCTAGGCGACAAAGCAAGGCTCCATCTCAAAAAAAGAAAAAACCAACCAACCAAAAAACACATATGGGGCCTTACTTGACCTATAAGCAATCGGTAAACCTTGGTAATAACTGAGGCTACATTCAACCAATGGTGACAATTACTTGTGGTAATGTAACTTAGCTGACTGACAACTTTATTTATTTGAGACAGTCTCTCTCTGTCACCCAGAATGTATTGCAGTGGCGTGATCTCAGCTCACTGCAACCTCTGCCTGCCTCCTAGGTTCAAGTGATTCTTGTGCCTCAGCCTCTTCAGTAGCTGGGATTACAGGTGCCTGTCAACATGCCTGGCTAATTTTTGTTTTTTTAGTAGAGAGGGGGTTTCGCCATGTTGGGCAGGCTAGTCTGGAACTCCTGGCCTCAAGTGATCCTCCCACTTAGGCCTCCCAAATTGCTGGAATTACAGGATTACAGGGGTAAGCCACCGTGCCAAGTGCTGACTGACAATTTAAATGCCAATTCAAGTGTTGTTTGGAGAAACATGTATGAGCTAACCAAAATTCAATTTCCAGAACTGGGTGCAGTGACTTATGCATGTAATCCCAGCACTTTGGGAGGCCAAGGCAGGTGGATCACTTGAGGTCAGGAGTTTGAGATCAGCCTGACCAACAGGCCATCTCTACTAAAAATACAAAAAATTAGCCAGGTATGGTGGTGGGTGCCTGTAACCCCAGCTACTCAGGAGGCTGAGGCAGAAGAATAGCTTGAACCCGGGAGGCAGAGGTTGCGGTGAGTTGAGATCGCACCACGGCACTCCAGCCTAAGTGACAGAGTAAGACTCCATCTCAATAGCAATAATACTAATTTCCACCTAGTGTAATGAAAAGGGGGAACAGATTACATATTTGGATTTAAGTAGAACTCCTGACCAAGTATTCATAGACAGCTTACAGAAATTTTTGTTTTCTTCGTTTGTGTATCCCAGGCCCTAAAACGGAAGCCTCTACTTGTAGAGATCTTAGTTAATCTCCAAAATAAGGGAATTAAACTAGATTATTCTCAGGCAACTTTAGTTCCAGGGTTCTATGACTTACATAACTGTGTGATTTTTTTTTTTCAAAGACAACTTCTAAACAGAACAAAGCATTCCTCTATAAGTTAAAAAAAAAAAAAAAAAAAAAAAAGTATCAGCCAGGCGAGGTGGCTCACGCCTGTAATACCAGCACTTTGGGAGGCCGAGATGGGCAGATCACCTGAGGTTGGGATTTCGAGACCAGCCTGACCAACATGGAGAAACCCCATCTCTACTAAAAATACAAAATTAGCTGGGCATGGTGGTGCATGCCTATAATCCCAGCTACTCAGGAGGCTGAGGCAGGAGAATTGTTTGAACCCAGGAGTTGGAGGTTGTGGTGAGCTGAGATTGTGCCCTTGCAATACAGCCTGGGTGACAGAGTGAAATTCTGTCTTAAAAAAAAAAGTGATCAGAACTGGTTAGAGAGATAATTTCTTAAGTATTTTAACAAAGACACAAGTGTTCTTACTATTTTTCCACCCAGGGAACAGGTTTGGCTTTCTTGTTCTCTCCACTACTTCCCGCAGTGGCAGCTACTCCTCGATCCTTGGTGAGCGGTGGTTTGGTACTGATAGATGTGCCTTTAAGAAATGCCTGCATGGTTACTTCACCCTGCTCAGGTGCAAGACAGAAACAAAAAAGCTTTTTTTGAAATAATTGTGAGAATCAGCACTACAGGAAAAAGCTTTTTCTGAAACCATTATCAGAATCAGTACCACAGGAAAGGAGGGAAAATTATGAGAAAATATAGCCTGAAGGCTGGGCATGGTGGCTCAGCCTGTAATACAAGTACTTTGGGAGGCCGAGGCAGGTGGATCACTCAGGAGTTTGAGACCAGCCTGCCAGCTACTTGGGAGGCTGACACAGGAGAATCACTTAACCCTGGAAGCAGAGGTTGCAGTGAGACGAGATGGCGCCACTGCACTCTAGCTTGGGCGACAGAGGAAGACTTAGTCTCAAACAAACAAAAAAACAAACAAAAAAAGGAAACACAGTACAGCCTGAAAGCACACTTAGCCTTGTGCAAAGGTGTTCCTTAATAAAGGACATCACCCCATGACCTGTGCCACTCTGCATGTGCTGTACAGAGGTCTACGAGGACAAAAAAGCTGTCAAAGTCCTTAAGGAACTTAAAATCTATTTCCAGTGCAGGAGTTACAGAACAATGATTCTATGTCACAAAAATGTTTAATGGGTTTCCAATGCATTGCTAAATATGATGCTGCTAATGACCAAACCACATGGGCCTCCATGGTTTCTTTCACAGTCATGGGCCTAGCTTTAGCTCAGAGCCTGAAATGGACTCTTCCACAATTAAAGGGGCTGGGCTCATACCACAAATGAGAACCTTCACTCCTTTCCTTGGGCCAGAATTCACTTAAGGACCCCCTCTCCACAACTTTTTTTTTTTTTTTTTTTTGAGACAGGGTCACACTCTTTTGCCCAGTATGGAGTGTAGTAGTGCAATCACGCCTCCCTGCAGCCTTGATATCCCAGGCTCCTGTGATCTTCCCACTTCAGCCTCCCCAGTAGCTAGGAATACAGGTGCATACTACTACCTACCTACCCCACTGCAACCGGGTAAGTTTTTAAATGTTTGATAGAGACAGGGTTTCACCATGTTGCCCAGGCTGATCTGGAACTCCTGGGCTCAAGTAATCCTCCTGCCCTGGCCTCCCAAAGTGCTGGGATTACAGGTGTGAGCCACCGTGCCTGGCCCTGGCCCTGTTTTAATGACAGTCGATGCCTACCTCCCTTCAGAGACTTTCTATGGGGAAGAGAAGGTGCGGGGGTGGGGGGGGCGGTGGGACGCGACGACAGACGACTCTGTTGTTAAAATAGGAACAGCTGTTTTTCTGACAACACACTCACTTAAAGAAATTTTTTAAAAAGGCAGAAAGCATGAGGAATTTAAGAAATGAACACAAAATCCCACCCAGAAGGTAACTATTTCTTGAAGTCCCAACCTCAGGTGATCCACCCGCCTTGGCCTCCAAAGTGCTTGGATTACAGGTGTGAGCCACCACGCCTGGTAGAAGGTAACTATTTCTAACATGCAGGTAAACATTCTTCCAGGCTGTTTTCAGGGATAAAAAGCATCATTAGCTTGCCTGAAAAATCCCCAGTAATTGTATGTTTCTCACTGCTACATGCCCTGGTGCCTAAAACAGTGCCTGGTACATGGTAGATACCCCATAATACTTGGTGGATGGGCTGGGCGCGGTGGTTCACGCCTGTAATCTCAGCACTTTGGGAGGCCAAGGCAGGTAGATCACACGGTCAGGACTGGCCAACATAATGAAACATTGTCTCTATTAAAATACAAAACAAAAACAAAAACAAAAACTAGCTGGGCAAACAAAAACAGTACGCGCCTGTAGTCCCAGCTACTCGGGTGGCTGAGGCAGAGTTGCAGTGTGCCAAGATCGCGCCACTGCACTCCAGCCTGGCGACAGAGCAAGACTCTGTCTCAAAAAAAAAAAAAAAAAAAAAAAAAAAAAAAAAAAAAAAATTGGTGAATGAATTACCATCTATGAGAGCCAGCTTCCTTTTCTGTTAAAGCAGCTAAGGCCTATTCCATAGGACAAGCGAGTTAAATAAAAGAATGTGTGCAAATATATAGTTCTGTGCTTGGCATATGGGGATATGCTCAATAAAATAAAACAAAATACAATAAATTTTTAATATCTGTAAACAGCCAAGGTTTTTATAAGGTTATTGGATTAGTCCATCCCTGCCTCGGGCTGTTAAATAGCAATACAGCCCTAAGCCGGGCTCTGCAAGACGCTGTCCGGAACCCCCATTTCAACCCCAGAGGGCGCGGCCAGGGCATGAAAGGGCGGCTAAGCTGGGGCCCCGAAGGAGGTGGCAGACCTCACAGGGGCATCAAGGGAAGAAGTAGGGAAGGCGAAGCGGGCATGCAGTCCTTCCAGTCTGTCACCAGTTAGCCTGGCTTCCCGAGCAGGTCACCGCCGCCGGCTCGTTCCTGAGGTTTCCACGATACAAAAAGGACGAGATGGTCTCGAAGTCTTAATTCTGTCCCCTAATCTGAGAATAACGGGCCCAGGGGACTTACGATCACCGCTGTCCCCACAAGTCGCCTCAGTTCCCGCCACGGAACGGCGGGCGAAAGGCATGGCGGGAATACGCCGGCAGGACTACGTGGGCACGTCACACGTCACTTCCGGTCCGGGTGCGCGCTGCCGGCGTCGTGAAGGGTTTGCACTTTCTGTGGTTTCACTTAAGCGGGTGATGAACCAGACGGCCTTTCAGGGAGAACTGGACTGGAACAGGCATGGCTTAGAGGGTGGAAATATAGTTTCGCCCTCTCCCAGCACATTACTCCCGCTTGAGACGTGAGCGCGAGGGCTGCGCGGGCACGGCCCTGGGGCTGCTTACCGGGCATGCTCAGCAACGAGTGTTGGGCGGCGGCGCGCGGGCCTCGGGAGCCCGCTCTCTTCGTAGGTGCGGGTCCCTGTCCTCCCTGTCCTGCTTCGCCGCAGAGCAGAACGCGCGTGCTTTAAGGGCAGAGACATCTGAAGAAGATGCATTGCCTTGCCCTCTGGAGGGTACGTGGCTCATTGTAATAGTGTCTGTCTGTTGTAGCGAGGGAAGACCATGCAGCTGTGGGCATCTGATGTAATTCCTGGGCCCGATGTAGGAATCTGGAAGTGCAGGCGTTCAATAAAAGTTAAAGGATTGAGAATCATGTTTAACCCCACCAAGGTTCATGCACTGTGGGCTCTCGGCAGGTGTCTAAGGCCACGGCTTGTTTTTTTTTTTTTTTTTTTTTTTTTTTGAGGCGGTGTCTTGCTCTTGTCACCCAGGCTGGAGTGCAGTGGCCTGATCTCGGCTCACTGCAGCCTCCGCCTCCCAGGTTCAAGTGATTCTCCTGCCTCCGCCTCCATAGTAGCTGGGATTACAGGAATGCGCCACCACGCCCGGCTAATTTTTTTTTTTTTCAGTAGAGACGAGGTTTCACAATATTGGTCAGGATGGTCTCAAACTCCTGACCTCCTGATCTGCCCGCCTTGGCCTCCCAAAGTGCTGGGATTGCAGGCATGAGCCACCGTTCCCAGCCAAGGCCGCGGTTTTTAATAGTTTCCAAGTACTTGATTTAGCTCTAAATTGCTCCTTAATCTATTGAAACCTGACCCTTCTCAAAGGCCACCTTCTCCACAAGCCTTTGCTAATTACTAACCCATAAAGTTGATCCAGGTCTTCATCAAATGAATGACTGTTTTGTTTGGCACAAACTCACCAATATATCCTTGTTAACTCTACATGTTTATTCATTTATCT
Source organism: Saimiri boliviensis (assembly GCF_048565385.1). NCBI lineage: Eukaryota > Metazoa > Chordata > Mammalia > Primates > Cebidae > Saimiri > Saimiri boliviensis. The sequence continues at coordinate 75,436,167 of NC_133456.1, forward strand.
TGCAACAAATGCTTACGAAATGTCCATGCACTGTGCTAGATGCCTGCAGCATTTCCTTGCAGGGAAAATGCTAGAAGATGTCCTCAAATAGCTTTATGGACTAGGAGGGTGAAGACAGACAACGTGATACTTGGTCATGCAGAGGAAGTAGGGGGCTCTGAGAACTTATATTTCAGGCCTAACCCAATGAGGGTTTAACTACAGTAACCAAGGATGCTTTATTCTGCTTTGTAACTTCACAGGGTCTGATACAATCTCTGGACAGTATAAAAAGCACAGAGGTTACCTATATGGTCACTGGCTTAACATTACAGTAACTCCTCAAACTGTATGCTTAATGCTTGTACATTTTATTGTATGTAAATTATACTGCAGTAAAGTTGATAAAACAGAGATCTTTGAAAATAAGTGGTACCCATTTGCTGCCTGAACAAACACAACCACAACCACACAGAGGGAGATATTATGATTCCATTTAACAGACAAGCTGGTCCAGGCACGGTGGCTCATGCCTGTAATCCCAGCACTTTGGGAGGCTGAGGAGGGCAGATCACCTGAGGTCAGGAGTTCAAGACCAGTCTGGCCAACATGGCTAAACAAGGTCTCTACAAAAATATAAAAATTAGCTGGGCATGATGACAGGTCCCTGTAATCCCAGCTACTTGGGAGGCTGAGGCAGGAGAATCACTTGAACACAGGAGGCAGAGGTTGCAGTGAGCCAAGATCGTGCCATTGCATTCCAGCCTGGGCACAGAGTGAGACTCTGTCTCCAAAACAAACAAAACAAAACAATCTGATGGATAAGGTGGTCTTCGTCCATTTGGGCTGCTAGACAACCATAGACTGGGTGACTTATAAACATAAATTTTTTTCTCACAGTTCTAGTGGCTGGGAAGTCCAAGGCCTGTAAGATTCAGTGACTGGTGAGGGTTCACTTCCTCATTGACAGCTGTCTTACGTAACCTCACTTGGTGGAAGGGCTAACTAGTTTTTTCCACCTGTCTCCTTCATAAAGGCATTTCTCCTATTCATGAGGGTTCCGCTCTCATGACCCAATCACCTCCCAAAGGCCCCACCTCCTGATATCATCACCTTGGGAGTTATAATTTTAATGTTAATTTGGGGGGTGGGGACACACAGACTACAACAAAGGTTAATAACAAATAAGTAGCAAAGCCAGAATCCGCATCTTGGACTGTCTGACTCCAGACTAGAAACTTGTGATCAGTCACTGGGCAGGTCCAGGGCTGGCATAGAGGTGACTTAAGGTTAAATAGAAAACAGAGACCTGGCTGGGCGTGGTGGCTCAACGTCTGTAATCCAAGCACTTTGGGAGGACGAGGCAGGCAGATTACAAAGTTAGGAGTTCGAGACCAGCCTGACCAACATGGTGAAACCCCCGTCTCTACTAAGAAAATACAAAAATTAGCCATGCATGGTGGCACGTGCCTGTAATCCCAGCTACTCAGGAGGCTGAGGCAGAATAATCGCTTGATCCCAGGAGGTGGAGGCTTTGGTGAGTCAATATCACACCACTGTACTCCCACCTGGGTAACAGAGTGAGACTCCTCAAATAAATAAATAAATAAAATAAAATAAAAATAGGAAATCTCCCTATGTTTGTTTCCCAGGCTGCTCTCAAACTCCTTGGCTCAAGGGATCCTCCCACCTCAGCCTCCCAAAGGGCTGGGATTACAGGTGTGAGCCACTGCCTCTGGCCCTGGATTATATATACACATTGTTTGTTTGTTTGTTTGTTTTGAGAGAGAGTCTCACTCTGTTGCCATGCTGAAGTGCAGTGGCACGATCTCAGCTCATTGCAACCTCCACATTTTGGGTTTAAATGATTCTCGTGCCTCAGCCACTCAAAAAACTGGGATTACAGGCACATGCCACCACACTTGGCTAACTTTTGTATTTTTAGTAGAGACAGCGTTTTACCACATTGTTCAGGCTGGTCTCAAACTCCTGACCTTAAGTGATTCTCCCACTTCAGCTTCCTAAAGTGCTGGGATTACAGGTGTGAGCCACTGTGCCCAGCCTGGATGATGTTTTATAAGGCCGTGAGGAAAGGAAAAGACTTGGGTAGCAAATGAAAAAAGAGAGCTATCAGGAGTGGAAAGGATCAGAGAGTGGATGATAGTGTCATTTTGAAATCAGAAAGTGCAGGCTGAGCGCAGTAGCTCATGCCTATAATCCTAGCACTTTGATAAGCCAAAGTGGGAGGATTACTTGAGCCCAGGAGTTCAAGACCAGTCTAGGCAGCACAGCTGAAACCCTCATCTCCACAAAAATAACAAACAAATAAAATAGGAAAAAAAATCTGAAAATGCAGGTGTAGTGGATACGCTGGTGTGCTGCCTTTCAGGACTGAGATACTCACTCCACCAGTTGCCAAGATGGTTGCCAGCTAACAACTCTTGAATGAGTCCCTGTCCAGCAACTGTCCCAGCCAACAAAACCACTTTACCAAAAATTGCATTCCATTTGTTGGGGCGGCCCACCTCCAAGGGCTAGTCTAGGAAGATGCTATAGTTTGGATGTGGTTTATTCCCATGCAAACTCATGTTGAAATTTAATTGCCAGTGTGGCAGTGTTGGAGGTGGGGCCTAGTGTGAGGTGTTGGCTCATGGGGGTGGACTCCTTGTGAATAGATTGGCGTCATTATCAAGGTAGCAAGTTCTTGTTCCTAGGAAACTGGATTCGTTCTTATGGGAATGGATTAGCTCCTGAGAGAGTAAGTTTTTGTTTTTGTTTTTTTTTTTAGATGGAGTCTAGCTCTGTTGCCCAGTCTGGAGTGCAGCAGCACGATCTTGGCTTACTGCAACCTCTGCCTCCTGGGTTCAAGCCATTCTCCTGTCTCAGTCTTCCAAGTAGCTGAGATTACAGGTGCCTGCCACCACGCCCAGCTAATTTTGGTATTTTTAGTAAGACAGGGTTTCACTGTGTTGGCCAGGCTGGTCTCAAACCTCCTGATCTTGTGATCCACCCACCTTGGCCTCCCAAAGTGCTGGGATTACAAGTATGAGCCCCTGCACCTGGCCAAGAGCAAGTTGTTTTGAAGTGGGTCAGCCTCTTTGATCCCCTCACTCAGCATACACCTGCTCACCTTTCTGCTTTTCCTCCATGTTATGAGACAGCATGAAACCCTCACCAGCAGCTGAACAGATGCTGGTGTCATGCTCTTGGACTTTCCAGCTACCATAATTGTGAACTAAATAAATCTCTTTTCTTAATAAATGACCCAGCCTGACTGTCTATTATAGCAACAAAATGGCCAAAGATAGAGGGGTATAAAGGTTTAGTCCCTTTGTCTTAAGGTGGCACAATTCTTATGCATTATTCAAACTCCAGATCTTCGTTGCACCTGCATCACAATAACAACTTCTGCTCAGTCCTGCCTCCCTCCTCTTTCTCATGTGTTGTTTCTTAGAGTACCACACCATTAAAAGCCTGCATGCAGATTGCAAAATCTGTTTCCTAAGGAATCCAACCCAGAAGTTGTCCTTGAAAAAGGCTCCAAGATGGAATTTTGAAGCTGTATCCCCTCCCAATCTGTCAGTGATGGAAACCCCATCACTGGTGGTAGTGGAGCTCTCAGAGCCCCTGGCATCCTATGGCAATTGTTAAAATGTTCACCAGTGGCAAACTGGAAAGGGGTGCCAGTAGAAGGAAGTGCACAGCAGGTGTTATATCTCAGGGGTTTTAAGAAAGAGTAATTATAAGAACTTTGGAACTGGGTGGACATAGCCGGTGGTGGGGGTGTGTTATTAATTTTTTAAAGACAGTGAAGGGTCAAGTATCACCAATTGCCAATATGAGACCGAGGATGAAAGCCAGAGGGTCTGGCCAGGCTCTGTGGTTCACAGCTGTAATCCTGGTACTTTGGGAGGCCAAGGCAGGCAGATCACCTGAGGTCAGGAGTGGGAAATCAGCCTGGCCAACATGGTGAAACCCCATCTTTACTAAAAATACAAAAATTAGCTGGGCATGGTAGCACGTGCCTGTAGTCCCAGCTACTCAGGAGGCTGAAGCACAAGAATCACTAGAACCTGGGAGGTGGGGGATACAGTGAGATGAGATGGCACCATTGCACTCCACCCTGGGTGACAAGAGTGAAACTCCGTCTCAAAAAAAAAAAAAAAAAGAAAAAAAGAAAAAGAAAAAAGAAAAGAGCTAGAGGATCTATTTGTCTATTTGGAAGCATATAAAATTACATATTTTGCAACTAGAGGGGAAAACAATCTGTGAGCTGGACCCCAAAAATCAATTATATTAGTGGCAGGGTTTGAGAGAAGGTTAACTTCTCAACTCCAGTAAATCTGCTACACCAAGTTCAAGACCCTGATTGGGAAAAAAAGGCTGAGATGCTGAGACTTGAAATGGGACCATCTGGGCCAATGCATTTGAAAATCTTAAATTTTCAGATTCCTCTGAATGCTATTGATCTGTAGAAGTAGCCCATTCCTCTCTGTTAAGTGCTGATGCTCCTTATTTTTTATTTATTTATTTCTTTTTCAGAGTCTTGTACTGTTGCCTGGGCTGGAGTGCAATGGCATAATCTCAGCTCACTGCAACCTCCACCTCCTGGTTTCAAGTGTTTCTCCTGCCTCAGCCTCCTGAGTAGCTGGGATTACAGGTGCCCGCCACCATGCCCGGCTAATTTTTTGTATTTTTAGTAGAGACACAGTTTCACTATGTTGGCCAGGCTGGTCTTGGAACTCCTGACCTCAGGTGATCCTACCACCTCGACCTCCAACATGCTGGGATTACAGGCATGAGCCACCACACCCGGCCAGATGCTTCTCTCTTAAGGATATATGTACATGCTCCTGCCTTATAAGAACACATATCTCCCCTCACCCCCCATCATTTTGCCCTCTTCTCCACTCCACCACCACTGAAAGGGAGATGATTACTCACAAGTGTGAACCCCTGGAGGTAGGGAAGGTGGGAGCCACTCTAGAATCTGCCTGGAACAGAATGCATGGGATTCCATTTCTTACAGGAGGCTGTAAGAAAATACTTGAGACTGGGTAATTTATAATGAATGTAAATGTATTGGTTCACAGTTCTGGAGGCTGGAAAGTTCAAGATCAAGGCACCAGCATCTTTCAAGAGCCTTCTTGCTGAGTCGTCACATGATGGAAGGTGGAAAGGCAAGTGTGCAAGAGCAAAACCACTCCCAAAAGCCCATTTTATTGCAACATTACTCCATTCAGGAGGACAGAGACCTCATGGTTTAAACACACAGGTGGCTCAAACCTGTGGTCTCAGCACTTTGAGAGGCTGAGGTGAGTGGATCACTGGAGGTCAGGAGTTTAAGACCAGCCTGGCCAACATGGTGAAACCCCATCTCTGCTAAAAATACAAAAATTATCTGGGCTTGGTGGTGGGCACCTGTAGTCTCAGCTACTTGGGAGGCTGAGGCAGAAGAATCACTTGAACCCGGGAGGCAGAGGTTGCAGTGAGCCAAGATTGTGCCACTGCACTTCAGCCTGGGCCACAAGGGCAAGACTCTTGTCTCAAACAAAACAAAAAACTGAAGAAAGTGAACTGCGAATAAGACGGGGTTACTTTATGTATATCATTGTAACTAAAAGGCCCAGAAGTATTGGCCCAGCCCCTTCCTTTTACAAAGTGCAGGCAGGGGGTCAATTTCACACAACTTGTTGACAAGAGAGCTGAGTCTCCTGTGTCTGGTGCACTAGCAGGGTCTGACGATATATCATGGTGAGTGATGCAAACAGTGAGGGCTCTAAGAATTCAGTAGATGGTGAGGGAGCAGGAGCCAGTGCCCTGGGCTGGACTCTAAGAGGGAATGAGACTCTAGGAGCAGAATGCAGACTCAGGGGTATCCAGGCAATGGTGAGAGGCTGGTGTCCATGATTCCAAGATTAGAAATATTGGGAATATCAGTACCTTACATCTGTCTAGCACTTTACAAAGCTCTGACATACAAATACTGTCACCTCAGTTCATTCATTTTTTTGGAGACGGAGTCTTGCTCTGTCACCCAGGCTGGAGGGCAGCGGCGTGATCTCAGCTCACTGCAACCTCTGCTTCCCGGGTTCAAGTGAGTCTCCCGCCTCAGCCTCCTGAGTAGCTGGGATTACAAGTGCCCACCACCACACCTGGCTAATTTTTGTATTTTTAGTAGAGATGAGGTTTCACCATGTTGGCCAGGCTGGTCTCAAACTCTGACCTTGTGATCCACCCGCCTCAGCCTCTCAAAGTGTTGGGATTACAGGCGTGAGCCACCACACCTGGCTCCTCAGTTCATTCTTATACCACCCTACAATGACTTTCAACCTTTGGGGATTGTTAAGCATAATAACCCTACACCCTGGGCAAAGCATACAGGGAACCTGGGGCTGTGGGTGAGAGGAAGGACTCTGGTAGCCAATGAGGGATGTAGCGAGAGGGCTTCTTGGAAATAAGTAGGCACAAGAGTACACTGTACCCAAGTGTTATGGAGTTAGCTAGGGCTTGGGCAGGGAAGAAAAGAATGTCACTGATGGGTGAGAAACAAGCAGGAGAAGCCAAGGAGGGAAGCAGGCACTGAGGTTTGGGACAAGCTCCTCAGCTGTGGCATGACCACCTGTGATTGGGAGATGTAGGGAGACTGCAGGGAAAGATCAGCTCCCACCCAGAAGAATGCAGGGGCAGGCAGCACGGTAGGTGGGATACAAGGCAAAGCCCCAGTCCTGGCAGAAATCAAGGCCACAGTCCCATCCTAGCAACTGGGCAACACATTCCAGTCACATCGGTAGTAAAAGGTGGCCCAGGAACCTTGAAAATCACAGAGCTGCCTCAAAGTGAACACATTCAGTGATGATCTGGAGTCTAGCTTGAGAGAGTCAGGGATAGGGTGGAAGGAAATAAGATTGGGGTGAGGTGGTGATGGCTCACGCCTGGAATCCCAGTACTTTGGGAGGCCGAGGCGAGTGGATCATCTGAGGTCTGGAGTTCGAGACCAGCCTGACCAACATGTCTCTACTAAAAATACAATATTAGCTGGGCATGGTGGCGCATGCCTATAATCCCAGCCACTTGGGAGGCTGAGGCAGGAGAATCGCTTGAACCTGGAGGGGAAGGTTGAGCCAAGCACTCCAAGGTGAGCCATTGCACTCTAGCCTGGGCAACAAGAGGAAAACTCTGTCTCAAAAAAAAAAAAAAAAAAAAAAAAAAAAAAAGAGAGAGAAAAAAATGGAGGTGACACTTTTTAGTCTCTGTATGAAGATTAAATGAGTTGAGACGGGAGCTCATGTTAGCACAATGGTACCTGCCAATGCTCCTCTAAAGGATAAAGCCCCAACTCAGCTCCTCAGTGAATAAGTTTCTTTAAGGCAGTTCCAGCTCTTTCAGTCAAAATGAAGCGGTCCTGAAATTTGCATAGGCAATGTTTACCTTTCTTTTTCATTAAATGAGAGAAGGAACCAAAACAAAAATATAGTTTGACCATTTTAAAATACGTTGGGAGAAGAGCTGCCGCCTTGCTGGCACCATTTAGAGTAGCTCCATTCTGCCATCTAGTGGAAGGGAAAAGACAAATTTAGACCAAAATATTTCCATCTTGAATTTACAAAAAAGGCATGTTCTTTTGTTTTCTGTTTTTTTTTTTTTTTTTTTTTTTTTTTTTTTTTTTTTTTTTTTTTTTTTTGAGACAGAGTTTAGCTCTTGTTACCCAGGCTGGAGTGCAATGGCGCAATCTTGGCTCACCGCAACCTCCGCCTCCTGGGTTCAAGCAATTCTCCTGCCTCAGCCTCCTGAGTAGCTGGGATTACAGGCACGCGCCACCAGCCCAGCTAATTTTTTGTATTTTTAGTAGAGATGGGGTTTCACCATGTTGACCAGGATGGTCTTGATCTCTCGACCTTGTGATCCACCCACCTCGGCCTCCCAAAGTGCTGGGATTACAGGTGTGAGCCACCGTGCCCAGCCTCCAAGGTATTTCTTAAGGCCTGTGTGCTTGAATTAAGCTTTTTGCTGGTGTTTATATGCATGTATTTCCTTTGTTTTGATTTCCATGGACATTATCTAGATATTGATGATGATTTCCATCGTCTAGGATGAAGACATTGGCAGCCAAAACTCCCTGAAAAGTTAGTAATAGCAGCATACCTGAAGTGACTGGTACTATTCTGAGGCTATTACTCTTTTTTTTGAGACAGAGTCTCGCTCCGTTGCCCAGCCTGAGTACAATGACATGATTTTGGCTCACTGCAGCCTCCACCTCACAGGCTCAAGCAATCCGCCTGCCTCAGCCTCCCAATGTGCTGGGATTACAGGAATGGGTCACCACACTTGACTAATTGTTAAATTTTTTTTAGAGATGGGGGTTTCCCTGTGTTGCCTAGGCTGGTCTCAAACTCCTGGGCTCAAGAGATCTTCTCGCCTTGGCCTCCCAAAGTGTTGAGATTACAGGTGTGAGCCAACGCACCTGGCTGGTTATTACTCTTATTACTAGAAAATGTTATTTATTCAGCTTCTATTCTGTACCAGAGCTTCCATTATGTTTTTTCTTTTTTTCTTTCTTTTTTGAGATGGAGTCTCGCTCTATCCCCCAGGCTGGAGTGCAATGGTGTGATCTCGGCTCACTGCAATCTCCACCTCCTGGGTTAAAGCGATTCTCTTCCCTCAGCCTCCCGAGTAGCTTGAGATTACGGGTGCCCGCCATCATGCCCAGCTAATTTTTGTACCTTTTTTTTTTAGTAGAGACAGGGTTTTACCATGTTAGCCAGGCTGGTCTCAAACTCCTAACCTCAAGTGATCCACCTGCCTTGGCCTCCCAAAGTGCTGGGATTATAGACATGAGCCACTGCGCCTGGCCCAGACACTGTTCTTGATGTACATTTTGCTAATCCTTCCACTAAATCGCCAAAGGAGACATTATTGTCTTCACTTTAGAAATTAAAAAACTAGACCCTTGTGACCACCTACCAGCAAATCTTGATTCGCCAGGGCCTGGTGGGGATAATCATCGACTGGCTGCCTAACCATTATGAGTCACAGTTTCCTTTTCTGCAAAATGAGAATTTTTTGACTGAGGGGTAGGGGTGTTCTTTAAGCCTTTTGCCTGATTCTAGTTCTTCTGCTAGAACTTATAGGTTTATGGAGGTGAAAAAGATATCCCTTCTGCCAAACAGCCCAGGGTCCAGTGGAAAAGACTTCAGGGCAGACACAGAGTGGGGTTCGGTTTATATTAGGAGAGGCCTGAAGGGACATCATGGCAGGCATTTGTGTGACCTCCCACAAAACACCCTCCTCTACTCCATCTTGACTTTCTCTGTTCTTCCTTCCCTTTGTCATTATTTCCCTTCTGCTTCTCCTTCTTTTCTGTCTCCCTCTGCCCTGCCCTAGAATGGTGCTTTTCTAATTGCGGGTTATCACACACTCTTAGTAAGTCATAAAATCAATTCAGTGGATGTGGACCGGCATTTTAAAAAGTGAATTAATAGAATATAAACTCATTAAAAGGCATCACTTGTACTCAGGATAATACTGTTGTGTAAGACTTGTTTTAATACATTTTTCAGCATGTGTACACAGTGTCAAGATGTAATATCTTTTATTTTTTATTTTATTTTTTGAGACGGAGTCTTGCTCTGTTGCTCAGGCTGGAGTGCAGTGGCACGATCTTGGCTCACTGCAACCTCCGCCTTCCAAGTTCAAGCAATTCTACTGCCTCAGCCTCCTGAGTAGCTGGGATTACAGGTGTCTACCACTACACCTAAGTTTTATATTTTTAGTAGATGGGGTTTCACCATCTTGGTCAGCCTGGCCTTGAACTCCTGACTTCATGATCCACTTGCCTTGGCCTCCCAAAGTGCTGGGATTACAGGCGTGAACCACCACGCCCAGCCAAGATGTAACACTTATATCCTATTTTAAGACCATGTTGTAGACTAAACCGGGACCCCTGTGGTGCTCTAGGCACTCCCACCCTCATCTGTGGCACTGGGAGCTCCTGCTGTCACTGGTCCGGGTGGGTCCTGTGTCTTTCTCTGCATTGTCAGGACTATGCTGACAGCCCACCCACAGGGAAATGGAATCTGGGGCTTGAGGGCAATGGGAGGATCCTTCCTTTTTCCAGGCTCAGGCAACTCCTCACCTGGATGCGGGGAATGGGCTAGATGACCCCTGAAACAGTTCAGTCCAGCATCTGAGAGCACCTCTGGGTCCAGCCCTGTGCTGCCTTCCCATACTTCCCTGCAGGGACCTCAGGAAAGCAGGGAAAGCAGCTGCCAGCTCCAGGCAGTCATTTTACGCCAGGTGCCTCTTAACCCTGCAGAGGAGTTGGAACCAGCTGATCCTTTTACCTGGAGGTGCCACTTACCCTGCGGAGGTACTGGAGCCTCTCAGGCTTTTCAGTTCCTGTGTTGCCTTCCAGCCCTGCCCACCTCAGGCTGTGGGTGTCTATGGCTGACAAAGGCCCCTGGGCCAGGCCAACCCCCACCCTCCCAGTGGGTGGCTCTGTGGTCCCTGGCAGCCCCGGCATCATCCGGGGCACAGAGGCCATGGACCCTGGAGACACAGCCCTTCCCATACACTCAGGGGAAGGTCAAGGGCGCAGCTCCCTCCGTCCCTCCATCCCTCCATCACAGAGCTTTCAGCAAGATAGATGGTCATTCTCCTGTCCTAACTGTTTGCTCCTGGCATAAGGGGACCCCAGGATGACTTTGCTAGACAGGAATCTCTTGGAATTTCCTCAGATGCCCCTAAGTCCCATCTGGAGGATGAAGGTGGGGGACACATCTCTGAGGCAGTTTCTCCTTTGCCCTCCACCCCTCGCCTTTCCCACCTCCTGGGACTAGGAAGGCAACCAGGACTTGCTTCAACCAGAGAGGACGGTGTCCAGCCCCTCGGAGCCTGCCAGCCAGGCGGGATTTCACAGGGGCCTCCAGGGAGGCGCTGCCCAGCTACCCCCGTGTTGCTCACACAGTCCCCAATGATCTGCTCTGGGGAGGGCCTAGGCCCCAGAATGAGGCTAGTCGGGGGCCTGGGGCAGCAGGCCAGAGCCCCCACATGTTCGCTGCCTGCTCACCAAGATCACTGCAGCTCCCTGCACTGCTGCCTACCGCCCTCTGCCAGGCCTCTGCCCAGAATGCCCTCCCTCCCCAGTCCTGCCCACCTCCCCTCCCACTCCCCTCCCCCACGCCCCGTGGAGCCTGCCCAAACCTCCCTGAATTCTCGCCTGAGCAGACACTCTTCCTGCACGATTCCCACCGTGTGGATTACTCAGCTGACCCTCCGTCTGGGGCCGCCCTGTGCTGGGACCTTTATGCAGATGCTTGACTCTATACCTGGCTTGTGAGCCGTGTGACGCAGAGACTACATCTCACACAGAGTGGGTGTAAAGAGCAGGAGTGCTGTAGAATCCAGCTGCCCTGCCACAGGTCCAGAGGACTTGGCCAAGTGAAGATTGCTGTTTGTTTCCCCAACTGTAAAGGGGGCACAGACCCTGGCAGGGTTGTGACAAACGCCTAACATCCCACCAGGAACCGGGCAGTTGCTCAGTATTTGGCAGGAGCTGCTGTTCCCCGCAGTGTCCAACACAGCTCTGGGGATGTAACGGGTGCGCCATGGACAAGACTGATGGGTTGATTAATCAGGTCACTGCGGAGAGGGGCAGGATGGATGCTCTTGCTTGTTCCTCTGGTTTTCCCTTATGGGGAGCAGCGGCACTTGGCAGAGGCTGCCAGGGAGATGGGAAACGGACATTAATTAGGGGAGAGAAAAGGAGGCAAGGAGGGGAGGGTGGGAAGGAAGCATGGTTAGAAGACTGGCGAACACAAAAAACAAATGACTGTTTTCTCAGAGCTGGCAACAGGAAGGTAGGCCCAAGAACAGCATGTGGACCCTTCTCAGCGCTGGAAAGGCAGCCTGGAGATCACAGACCCCTTCACAGCCCAGCGAAGTGCAGGGCCTGGGAAAGCAAGAGTTAGAGATGGGGAGGGCCGTGCCTGCCACAAGCACTGCCTGCCAAACCCTGCCATGGTGGAGGGGCTGTGCTCCCACCCTACAGAGGCCCCTTCTTCCCTTTCTCTACCCAGGGCTGCCCCAGCGGCGCTTTTAGCTCCATGGACACCTTTGAAGGCTGTGAAGGTGCAGAAGGCATGGAAAAGGACAGCAGCGTTCTGAGTGTAATCTACCTCCTTCGTGTTTCTTTCATCTCCTCCCTCCTTCCTATTCATCAGCTCCTCCTGGCTCCTGTCCCTCGCCTCCATCACGCTCCCGATCCTCAGGATTCTCACCCAGAAGGGCCTGGCTAAGCCAGGGAGCCGAGGTCACTAGACCCTCAAAGTGGCCCTGACCCTCCTGGCCCTGCCTCCTTGGCGGTGCGCTGCTGTGCGGCCATCACTGGGGCTCCTGCTGGGAACCCCGTGGTCCAGGTGGGAGGGCTGGGCTGGGCGCACCCTCCTGCCAGCGGGAGTCACCACCTTGCCCGGCCTGGCCACAGCCTCCAGCAATAACTCTGCGGGTGCACCGGCCCCTCCCTTCCAGCTCGCCGGCCTTTTCCAGTCGGACGACGGGCAAGAAACCTGTTCCTCCAAATCCGCTTTCCTGGAGAGTGTAGAAAGCACCCGGGGAGAAACGAGAGTGCGGTGCGGAGAAGCGTGAGTGTGAGCGAGGACGGCCGAGCGCCTCCGCGGGCCACAGCGTCTCGGACTTTCTTCTGGGAATTGCAGGGCGGCCGGCGGCACCGAGGAGGAGAGCTCTGCGGCGTCCAGGGACCTGCTGGCGCCTGCGGGGGCGGCTCCCAAGACCTCCGCCCGGGAGAGCTGACCACCTGCGGACGCCCCCGCTCCTCCGCTCCAGAGCGGCCGCATTCCCGATAGAGGCGGCGGGGGCCCGGGCCCTGCCCAGATACTCAGAGAGCAGCCAGGGCCTCGGCGGCGGCAGAAACACGATGCCCATGGCAGCCTCCCGAGAGCCCGACCGGTGCGCGCTCAGACTCGGGGAGCCGACTCTTCCCCAGACGGGAAGTGGGGTGGCGTGGGAACCTTGGAGCGCCCTAGTGCGCCTGCGCGAGCGCGGAGGGCGGAGGCAGAGGCTCGCGAAGGCCACGCCCCCGAGGGCTCGGCAGAGCCTGGGAGGAGCCGGAGCCCGCTGGGGGCTGCTCTGACTCCGCAGCGCCAGCGGCCCCGCCTGGCCTTGGACCCCGTGCGCGAGCCACTTAGCACCTGACAGGTTAATTCAGAGAGGGTTGTTCCAAGGTAGCTGCTCAGAGATTTACGTTTAGATTTGTTGGTTTAAAAATTAGTGTTCCAATGATTATTTATTTTTTGAGACGGAATCTCACTCTGTCGCCCAGGCTGGAGTGTAATAGCGCGATTTCGCCTCACTGCAACCTCCACCTACCAGGTTTAAGCAATTCTCCTGCCTCAGCCTCCCGAGAAGCTGGGATTACAGTCATGTGTCACCATGCCGAGCTGATTTTTGTATTTTTAGTAGAGACGGGATTTCACCATGTTGGCCAGGCTGGTCTAGATTTCAGGTGATCCGCCCACCTAGGCCTCTCAAAGTACTGGGAGTCACAGGTGTGAGCCACTGCGGCCTTCCAGTTTTCAGAAATTTTTGTCAGAGGTTTGCACCTATTTAGCTTTTCGTTATCTTCACAGTCGTCATCAGGGTTTTTTTCCTTCTTTTTTAAGTTACAAATTAAATTTTCTGTTTTTAATTTTTAATTACTTAGTTTTAAGGTGTATTTCAGAATTTCTTAGGTTTAACATTGCTGTCAGCCAGGATCCAATCACTGAAATAGACCCCACACCAATTATTTAATTAATTTATTTATTTGAGACGGAGTCTTGCTCTGTGCCCAGTGGCGCGATCTCGGCTTACTGCAACCTCTGCCTCCCAGGTTCAAGCAATTCTCCTGCCTCAGCCTCCCGAGTAGCTAGAATTACAGGTACCTGCCACCGTCCCCGGCTAATTATTTGTATTTTTAGTAGAGATGGGGTTTCAGATGTTAGCCAGGCTGGTCTCCAACTCCTGACCTCGTGATCCGCCCACCTCAGCCCCCAAAGTGCTGGGATTACAGGCATGAGCCACCATGCCCGACCCACACCAATTATTTTAACAGAAAATTTAATATAAAGAATTGTTACCTAACTATTGGAGAACTAAAAAGTAAAAAAAAAAAAAAAAAAAAAAAAAAGAAAGAAAGAAAAAAGAATAATATAGAGGTATCACGGAGATTTCAATTGCAAGAAGCAGCTACTACCTGAAGAGCTAAGGGAACAAAAAGAAGAAGCAGGAATAATCAAAACTCAGAAGTTTGAAGATGGCCCCAGGGCTGGTGGTTCGTTCTCTGAGGAGGAGGCAGAGTCTGAGAGTCTGGAGTCCGGGAGCTGTATGCAGAACTCTGGGAAGAGGACATGGCCAGCCCGTGCAGGTGTCTCTGAATGGGCATCCTCAGGCTGGTTATGCAAGTGCTGGGAAAATGGCAAGCTGGAGCCAACTGCTGCTACTGACACCGACTGTCGTTCTCAGGGTGGAGACCCGTTGCTAAAAGAATGCTGACAGGAGCCCAGGAGCGCAGGAAGGAGCCCATGGTGACCCTGTACCACAGAGCAGAGGCAGGGTCAGGGGTGGGGAGGTGTAGAAGCTGAGGACCGTGGCTTAATTACCCCGCACACTTAGCTTTGGACTTACTTAGAGCTTTGCTAGGATTCAGTCAGTTTTGGAATTTTAAGGGGTGATTTGATTTCACTTTTTCACTGCATGTGGTATCTGGCAGGGTCTTCAGTTTCCTGATCTGTTTCTGGAATGGAGTGGGTCACGAACACCTCGCAGGGATAGAAAAAATCACTTTAGAATTCAAGAAAACAAAAATAACGTGTCTCACTTTGTTCATAAAGACGCTCTTTGATGATGTAGCCAAAAAGGGGCAGAGGCTAAGAGACAGACTCTTAGGGAGGGGTCCTCGGAATAGTGTCCCGCAGAGTGTTCCTCTTTCCAGTTCTTTAGAACTTCCCGGTGTTTTGTGGGGCCACCCTCTCCCACTCCCGTTCCTAACAACACAGTGCCTTTCTTTCTTTCTTTCTTTCTTTTTTTTCAGACAAAGACTCACTCTGTTGCCCAGGCTGGAGTGCAGTGACATGATCTTGGCTCACTGCAACCTCCACCCCCTGGGTTCAAGTGACTCTCCTGCCTCAGCATCTCAAGTAGCTGGGCTTACAGGAGACTGCCACCACACCTGGCTAATTGTTGTATCTTTATTAGAGACGGGGTTTCACCATCTTGTCCAGGCTGTCTTGAACTCCTGACCTCGTGATCCTCCCGACTCGGCCTCCCAAAGTGCTAGGATTACAGGTGTGAACCACCGCGCCCAGCCGCCTTTCTTGTTTTGAAGTTGTAGACTGTTTGCACAGTAAAATAAAGTTCCTACCAAATCAATAATCTGTCATCTTAGGTTCTTCTACCTGCATTATCCTTCAGCCCACATTGTTCCATTTGACCATCAGAACGTTTATATATATGAGTGTACATATGTATACATTCCCTTTATTCAATACCTTTTTCCTGAGCACTTCTTTGCCCCAAGGACCGCCTGCCACCAGGTAGAGACCAGGGAGGTATGAAGATGAGTGAAGCTTTCAGTCCTGTAGTGAAGACAGATGTGGGAACATGATCACAACACAATGTGACAAATTCTCTGGGAGCACAGAACACCCATCACTGACTCTTCCTGATACAGTGAGGAAGGGGTGACATCGGAACTGGGTCTTATAGGCAAGTGTCTTCTCCTGGTGGAGGAGGAGAAAGGCACCCTGGCAGAGGGAATAGCATGAGCTCAGGTACAGGGGCACGGGTGTGCAAGGCAGGGAGGATGAGTTGATGGGGCTGCTGGGTTGTAGGGTTCAGAAAGGCACTGAGTTTAAGGGCTGACCCTCGTGCTTGACAGATCCTGCCTCATCTGTTCCTGCCGCAAGTCTGCAAGATAGTAGGGAGCAACCTCAGGAGTCTCGTGCTTCTCCTGACTTTACTGTTCCAAACACAGCTTACATTTCTGGATATCTTAAGCACCTTCCCAACTTTCTTCTTCTCCTGTCCTTATTTTCATTTGTCTACTGAAGGTGAGTGCCTCCTTCCTTCACCTTTTGATTCCTGCTTCTTAAACATCTGTAGGGATGGAGGAGGGTTGAGACCAACAGGCTGTGATGCACAGGAGACTTCAGCTGAAAAGGGAAGTGGAGAAGAGCAGAGCAGAGACCTGCTTGCAGGAATGGAGTGCAGAAGTTCTGTGACCAGCACGGTGGGGAGTGGGCTCCGGGCATCACCAACCGTGACTGCCTCCAGCTGCATTCAGCAACCATTGAAAGATCACAAGGATGCCTTTCCCAAGGGGGAAATCTGCTTTAGATCCAACCCAGGCATGTAAATGCAACAGATAAGAATTTTTAAAAGCACACAGAACCCTTTGCAGCATTAACAGCAATGGACATGTCTCCCAAGTCAAAAGAAAACATGGTCTTACACAATCTGTGGTGTTGTATTTTCACACGTTTTATAATACACATTTATGCAATCTTGACGTGTGTGTTTCTCTCTTTCTGTGTGTGTGTGTGTGTGTGTGTGTGTATGTGAGTGACTAACAACACACTGAAAGCATTAGAATACATTAACAAGTTTTTCAGCAGGCCTCTCTGCTTTGGCCTCTGCCATGGTCTGAATGTTTGTGCACCCACCAAATTCACTTGTTGAAATCCTAACCCCCAGGGTGATGGTGTTAGAAGGTGGGGACATAGGGAGGTGATCAGGTCGTGAGGGCAGAGCCTTCATGAATGGGATTATTACCCATATAAAGGAGGCCTCCCTTATAAAGGAGGCTTTCTTAAAGCCCTTTGAAAGTAAGATAAAAAAATGAATGACTCTTCTGTGGGAGAAACTTTTGTCCTCTTTCCACTTGTTTAGATGAGAAAGAATACAGAGCAATGAGATTAAAGTCTCCTAAAACTTTTGGAAAAATTGTTAATGTCCTCTACAGTGTTATAATTTTACTATTGTCCCCCAAAGGGACTCAAGTAACAGCCTTTGGATCGAATGGTGGGACTAAAGGCAGCTTTGAATCCGTACAATTTTGTGGTGTTCTCTGTACCATTACGTGGTGTTCTGAATACAAACTAAACCCTAGCTATGCATTATGCAATATTTAAAGGAAGTAGAAATCCTCCCAATCAGCATTTCCAGAGTGTTTTTCAGAATAAGCAAGAGAATACAAGAGATCAGCAGTTTTATCCTTCAACTTGTTCTATAGAAAAAAAAATTATCCGGGCTCAGAGAAATTCTATAGGAGGGAAATCTGCATACTTTATTAACCCCGTCATTTTCCAATCTCTTTGAACTCAGAAGTCATGGTGGAGTGCCACATGGCATGTGTGTTAGTAACCTGCTATACCAGAGACTCAGCCATATAGTGACTTAAACAGTAAGTTTACTTCTTCTTCTTCTTCTTCTTCTTCTTTGAGATGGAGTCTCACTCTGTTGCCCAGGCTGGAGTACAGTGGTACAATCTTGGCTCATTGCAGCCTCTGCCTCCCAGTTTCAAGCGATTCTTCTGTCTCAGCCCCCTGAGTAGCTGGGATTACAGGCATGTGCCACCACACCTGGCTGATTTTTGTATTTTTAGTAGAGACAGGGTTTTACCATGTTGGTCAGGCTGGTCTTGAACTCCTGACCTCCATTGATTCACCTGCCTTGGTCTCCCAAAGTGCTAGGGTTACAGGTGTGAGCTACTGCAGCTGGCCTTAAGTTTACTTCTGTATCATATCACAGTCCAGTACAGATTGGAAGACTGCTTGCTCCATACAGTTATTCATGATTCTCCAGCTTCTTCCATATGGGTTTTCCATCATGCCCTAGAACAACATCTTTATCTGTATTGTCAAAACTGAGTCACAGGCATATCTGTGTTCACAGGTAGAGGAAAGAGACTGAAGGATCACATGTGCAATATTTTATGACTCAACCTGGAGGTGGCACACATCACCTTCTCTCACATTTCATTAGTAAAAACTTAGTCACATGGTCACTCCTCACTTCAAGGAGGGGTAGGAATTATGGTCCCTAATGGGGCAACCTTCACTTCCTGGGTTCTAGCGATTCTCCTGTCTCAGCCTCCTGAATAGCTGGGGTTACAGGTGCCCACTGCCATGCCCAGCTAATTTTTGTATTTTTAGCAGAGACAGAGTTTCACCATGTTGGTCAGGCTAGTCTCAAACTCCTGATCTCAGGTGATCCATCCACTTTGGCCTCCCGAAGTGCTGGGATTTTAGGCCTGAGCCACTGCACCAGACCTCTTTAGATTCTTACACATTATGTGAATTTGTTAAAATATTACATGTATCTCAAAAATATGTACATTTATTACATATTCATAAAAATATTGTCAAAATTAATAATAATTCAATAAAAATAGACAAGGAAGGAAGGAATTCCAGGATAAAATACATGTAATCAATAAATATATGATGTATTTAGCAGAAGAAATATAATAGAAGAAATACAAATAAAAGAGACGCTTTTAAACACAATCTATTAGAATACCGTATATTTACGTTTTACAGTATTGAGTATTGGTGCGGGTATAGAGAAATGAGTACTCTCATGCTACATTGGGAGAAATATAAATCAATACTGGATTCTTGAGATTCAGTTTACAATAACTATCAATTTAAGATGTGCATATCTCTTTACCCTGCAATTCCAGATCTAGAAATTTATCCTAAATATTTACTCACAAATGAGCAAAGACTTATAAGTAAAGGGATGTTCAGATGTTTATGTACAGGTTTTTGTATGGACATAGTGTTTAGTTCTTTGAGATAAATGCCCAGGAGTGTTACTGCTTTTTTTTTGAGATGGAGTTTCACTCTTGTTGCCCAGGCTGGAGTGCAATGGTGCGAGCTCGGCTCACTGCTACTTCTGCCTCCAAGGTTCAAGCCATTCTCTTGCCTCAGCCTCCCGAGTAGTTGAGATTACAGGCATGGATCATCATGCCCAGCTAATTTTTTATTTTTAGTAGAGATGAGGTTTCTCCATGTTGGTCAGGCTGGTCTTAAATTCCCGACCTCAGGTGATCCACCTGCCTCAGCCTCCCAAAGTGTTGGGATTGCAGGCGTGAGCCACTGATGTTACTGCTATTAATTTTTTTTTTTTTTTTTGAGATGGAGTCTCAATCCTGTTGCCCAGGCTGGAGTGCAGTGGTGTGTTCTTGGCTCAATGCAACCTCTGCCTCTCGGGTTCAAGCGATTCTCCTGTCTCAGTCTCTGAGTAGCTGGGATTACAGGCGCTTGTCACTGTGCCTGGCTGTTTTTTGTATTTTTAGTAGAGACAAGATTTCACCATTTTGGCCAGGCTGGTCTTGAACTCCTGACCTCAGGTGATCTGCCCACTTTGGCCTGCCAAAGTGCTGGGATTACAGGCATAAGTCACCATGCCTGGCCTGCTGTTTAATATTTAAATAAACTGCGAAACTATTTTTCAGAGTGGCTGCATTATTTTCCATTTCCACCAGCAAAGTACGAATGATCTATTTTTATGCATTCTTGCCCAAATTTAGTATTTTCACTTTTTTTTTTTTTTTTTGAGCTGGGGTCTTGCTCAATTGCCCAGGCTGGATTGCAGTGGCGCGATCTCGGCTCAATGCAACCTCTGTCTCCCAGGCTCAAGAGATCCTCACACCTCAGCATCCTAAGTAGCTGGGACTACAGGTGAGTACTACCACCATGGCTGATTTTTTTTTTTTTTTTGTATTTTTAGTAGAAGTAGAGTTCCACCCTGTTGCCCAGGCTGGTCTCAAACTCCTGGCCTCAGGTGATCCACCTGCCTTGGCCTCCCAAAGTGCTGGGTTACTGGCATGCACCACTGCACCCAGCTGTTCTCACTATTTTTAATTCAAAAAAAGTTTCTGTTCTCTATTCTCCACATCTCTTTGTTCTTTCAATCATCTGAAGTTCACAATTCGTATTAGGGTTAGTGTTGTACATCTTCTATCTTTTCATTTTTAAAATGAGACAGAGTTTCACTCTTTTCTGCCCAAGTTGAAGTGCAGTGGTGCGATCTCAGCTTACTGCAACCTCTGCCTCCTGGATTCAAGTGATTCTCTTGCCTCAGCCTTCTGAGTAGCTGGGATTAGGCATGCACCACCACACCCAGCTAATTTTGTATTTTTAGTAGAGATGGGGTTTTACCATATTGACCAGGCTCGTCTCAAACTCCTGACCTCAGGTGATCCACCTGCCTTGGTCTCCCAAAGTGCTGGGATTACAGGCATGAGCCACCATGCCTGGCCTAGTATTATACATTCTATGGGTTTTGACAATTGTTTCTAACCACATGTATCCACCGTTATAGTATTTCTGTTTTTAATTTTAGCCATTGTAGTAGGTATGTAGTGATATCTCATGGTGATTTTCATTTGCGTTTCCCTAATGGTTAATGTCGAACATCTTTGCATGTGCTTGTTTTTCATTTGTGTTTTCTACTTGGTGAAATAATTGTTTATGTCCTTTGTCCATTTTCCAATAGAATTTTTTTACCATTTAGTTTTGAGAGTTCTTTATACAATCTAGATCCAAATCTCTTACCTCAAATACGGCTTGCAAGTATTTTCTTCCAATCCATAGAGTGCCTTTTCCTTCTCTTAACAGGATGTTTCACAAAGCAAATGTTTTAGTTTTACTGAAATCTCACTTTCTATTTTTTTATTTAATGGATCGTGTTTTTGTTGTCCTATGTAAGGACTCTTCACTGGCCCCAGATCCTCTGTTAGTTTTCTAAGATTGCCATAGCAAATCACCACAAACTTGGTGATAAAAAACCAGAAATTTATTTCACCTTTTACTGTGGGCAGACTAGACTTTAATTATTTTCATGTGTGCTCATTCCTATCACTTCTTTCTTTCTTTTCTTTTCTTTTCTTTCTTTTTCTTTCTTTCTTTCAGATAGAGTTTCATTCCAGTGTAATGGTGTGATCTTGGCTCACCGCAACATCTGCCTCCCGGGTTCAAGTGATTCTCCTGCCTCAGCCTCCTGAGTAGCTGGGATCACAGGCACGTGCCACCATGCCCAGTTAATTTTGTATTTTTAGTAGAGACGGGGTTTCTCCATGTTGGTCAGACTGATCTTGAACTCCAGACCTCAGGTGATCCACCCACCTTAGTCTCACAAACTGCTGGGATTACAGGGGTGAGCCACTGTGCCCGGCCTCCCTGTCACATCTTTCTTTCTTTCTTTTTTTAAAGATGGGGTTTCACCATGATGGCCAGGCTGGTCTTGAACTCCTGACCTCAGGTGATCCACCCACCTTGGCCTCCCAAAGTGTTAGGATTACAGGCGTGAGCCACCGCGCTTGGCCCGCATCTTTCTAAATATAATTATACTTGTTCTTAAGCTTCATCTTTTTTTCTATTAGTTTTGTTTCCATAGGTGTCGCTTCTTTTTTGACATTGTGACCTATACCAGATCAGGTCTGTTGGTGCTTAGCCCTCCATTCACCTCTCCTTAATCCCTTTTGTTTTCCTGGAGCTTGATGCCTGAAATGACACATCCTACATTCCTTTACCAGATGGGTACCAGTTAGGTTGTGCACATGGGAGACAACTGTGAAAAGACTGAAGTGGGGAACAAGGGAGGAGTTACTGTATTTCAGTGAGTGCCATTAGTGGTGGCAGTGACAGTAGCTGCTGTCAGTGGCAATGGTGGGGCAGCTAGCAAGACATGCGGTAAGCGCAGGCTCATAGGCTACGATCCAGGGATAGTCACTCATTCCTGGTCCTTAGGCAGTGCCATTTCCTTTTGCTTCTCCAGCCTTTCTGAAATTATTGTAACAAACTCCTTGACTAGTACAATTTTTAGAGTGGTCCAGGGACACAGGCTTTCAAAAGTATACATGCAGTGTTGTCTACTTGCATTGACTGGGCTTGAATCATCATGGTGTTCTGGCCGGTGGAAGGAGGTGACAGTCCAAAGCATGAGGCAAACCAGATACTTAAATTATCATCTGAGATACCTTGGGAGAAGTGCAGCTGTAGCCATGTCTTCAGAAGAGATAAAGAAATGTTCTCCTGGCTGGGCATGGTGGCTCATGCCTGTAATCCCTACACTTTGGGAGGCCGAGGCAGGTGGATCACCTGAGGTCAGGAGTTCGAGACCAGACTGGCCAACATGGAGAAACCCCGTCTCTACTAAAAATACAAAATTAGCCAGGTGTGGTGGCGCATACCTGTAATTCCAATCTTGGGAGGCTGAGGCAGGAGAATTGCTTGAACCTGGAGAGGCGGAAGTTGTGGTGAGCCGAGATCGTGCCATTGCACTCCAGCCTGGGTGACAAGAGCGAAACTCCGTCTCAAAAAACAAAAAAACAAAAACAAAAACCAAAAACAAACAAACAAAAAAGAAATGTTCTCGTTTCTTGCCGTGTCTAGGGATTTGGGGATGGCGTAGATTGCTGCCGGGCACGCTGACTCTACCACCTTGCTCCAATCTTGCTTGATTACTTCAGTTAAGATTATTTTTAAAAATAATAATTAAGCAAAAATATATGGCAATACTTAACCATACTTAGGAGAAAGTAAGTGATTTGGCCTGTTTCAGTATCCCAACTCACACACTAACAAGGGCTTGAACTGTAGCTACAGCTCCCTGGAGGAAACGATTGCATTTATTTGGTTATTCCAGTCTAGGTAGTAATAGATCCGTCCTGGGAAAAAGACTAGCCTCAAGGCATTTCTGATTGAACATTTTCCGGTTACAGTCTTTAACCGGTAAGCCACATAGCTGCCTCTTTCTACATGACGGCCTTTGTGGTGGATGGCAGATTTCCCTGAGGCCTCACAAAATGACAGGCTTTCACAATGTCACTGGCTGACAGCCACAGCCAGACCCAGCACAGTCTTGGTGTGGTTTTGGGGCTAAAGTTATTCCACCTTGTGCAATAGATAAAGCCTGCCCTAGCCAGCTGCATTCTTATGAGTTTAGAAGAAAATACTATTTTTTTTTTTTTTTTTGAGATGGAGTCACACTCTGTCCCACAGGCTGGAGTGCAATGGCTTGATCTCAGCTCACTGCAGTCTCTGCCTACTGGGTTCAAGTGATTCTCCTGCCTCAGCCTCCAGAGTAGCTGGGACTACAGGCGCATACCACCACACCTGTCTACTTTTTTTGAATTTTTAGTAGAAATGAGGTTTCACCATGTTGGTCAGGCTGGTTTTGAACTCCTGACCTCAGATGATCCGCTCGCCTTGGCCTTCTAAAATGCTGGGATTATAGGCATGAGCCACCGTGCCTGGCCAAAGAAAATACTTTTTATGCCACCCCTGAATCACATACATCAACCTTGAGGCCTCACAGTCCATCAGGAGGGGTGAAGGACATGGGGAATTAGAAAGCATATGGATTTTGTCATTAGACAGATCTGGTTCCAATCTCAGATTTGTGCCTTAAACAAATTACTTACCCTCACTGAACTCTAGATTCCTTATTTGTAAAATGAAAGACAGTAATAGTTATCACCAAGGGGAAATTGAATATGGTCATTAATTTATTTACTAATTCAACATGTATTTTTGCCTATCTTGTGCACAATCTCTGCTATACTGAAGTTTACATTCTTTTTTTTTTTTTTTTTTTTTTTGGAGACAGAGTCTCACACTGCTGCTTGGGCTGGAGTGTGCAGTGGCACGATCTTGGCTCACTGCAACCTCTGCCTCCAGGGTTCAAGGGATTCTCCTGCCTCAGCCTCCTGAGTAGCTGGGAGCTACCATGCCCAGCTAATTTTTGGTATTTTTAGTAGGGATGGGTTTCACCATGTTGGCCAGGCTGGTCTCAAACTCCTGACCTAGTGATTTGCCCACCTCAGCCTCCCAAAGTGCTGGGATTACAGGTGTGAGCCACTGTGTCTGGCCATTTTTTTTTTTTTTTTTTTTTTGGAGACACAGTTTTACTCTTGTCACTCAGGCTGGAGTGCAATGGTGTGATCTCAGCTCACTGCAATCTCTGCCTCCTGGGTTCAAGTGATTCTCCTGCCTCAACCTTCCAAGCAGTTGGAACTGCAGGCATGTGCCACCAATCCCAGCTATTTTTGTATTTTTAGTAGAGATAGGATTTCACCATTTTGGCTAGGCTGGTCTTGAGCTCCTGACCTCAGGTGATCTGCCTGTCTCAGCCTCTGAAAGTGCTGGGATTACAGGTGTAAGCCACTGCACCTGACCTGAAGTTTACATTCTAATAAGTAGCAACAGATAGTAACACAAACCAAAAATAAATAGGAAACACCATAACAAATGAAACAATGATATAATTGACAATTGCTTCTGTTCCTCTTTGTTTTCTTCTTGGCTCAATCAGCCTGCTGAACTATATGGAACCTCATTTTCATGGGCCATTTATCTAAGCTGGGGGCCCTTGGGAAGTCTCTGATGTCTCTAATCTCAATGTCCTAATGTGACTTCTCTAGAAATATTTGGACATTAGCAGGAGGCCAAGGCTTTAGATCAGCTCTTTACTTTAATGGTGGACTTGACTTTCCTGGTAGAATTTTAGGCTCTGTGTGGACTATGGAGATGATATTTGGGGGCAGGCAGACACTTGCCCTGCCTCTGCCGGAGAAAATTCTGTTTTGGATGTCTTGTTGAAGCTGTCACTGGCGTCCCAAACCCTTGCTGGGGTCATAATTTAATTCATCAGAATGTGTGGCTTGCAAGAACCGCCTCTGATCCTTCCCTTCAAACACAAAATGTGAGTGTGCCAAGAAAGTCCAAGGTGTTGAATGTTGCCACTTCAACCCTAAACTTTCTAGGAACACGTAAGTGGGTGGCAACTTCCAGTCCTCCAGGCTGCTTCTAGGCCAGAGCTGGGAGCCACAAGAGGCAGAGTAGGCATATACATGAACTGGCAAAACAGGTTCTCTCTCTCTCTCTCTCTCTCTCTCTCTCTCTCTCTCTCTCTCTCTCACACACACACACACACACACACACACACCCCAAGGTAGCTCTCAACATGTTCTCCTAAATTTTGGAACCAATAAATCTAGAAAGATGATATTTCAATATCACATTTTGTGTAAGTTTTTGATTATATTAGATTCGAGTTACAATTCGAGGCCACAGGCTTTTAAATTCAGGGCCTTTTTATCTTGCTAAGCCCCATACCACTCCCCATACCCCAGTTCTCAGAATTCATTCAGAAGATCTTTCCTAAATCCAGGGTCCGGGCCAGAGAGTGGAGGATGTGTTCTATTTCTTTCTTTCTCTTTTTGAGTTGGAGTCTCACTCTGTCATCCAGGTTGGAGTGCAATGGCATGATCTCAGCTCACTGCAACCTCCACTTCCTGGGTTCAAGGAATTCTCCTGCCTCAGCCTCCCAAGTAGCTGAGACTACAGGTACCCACCACCACACTCAGCTAATTTTGTGTGTGTGTATGTGTGTGTGTGTGTTTGTGTGTTTTTAGTAGAGCCAGGGTTTCACTATGTTGGCCAGACATGTCTCGAACTGCTGACCTCGTGATCCTCCTGCCTTGGCCTCCCAAAGTGCTGAGATCATAGGCATGAGCCACAGTGCCCAGCTGGATGTATTCTATTTCTTCCCTATTGCAGTCCCCTCTGACAGTTCTCCCTCCTGAAGCACTCACTGTCTGAACTTACACAGCCTCACACTTCATCATGCACAATGAGCAAGACTGTGATGTGATCATTCGTGTCCCTGACTTATTAGGGCACATCTGTGGGAAGGAGAGGCCTTCTGGACCACTGAGCAATTCATTTACATTAGGAAGTTTCTCTGTCAGATGCAGAAAAAAGCATCTTCTTTTCCTGCTGTGGTCTTGACCCTTGTCCCACCTTCTCTTGCTGTTGTAGGGGGCAAAATAAGGGCCAAGGCCTGAAACAGAAGTGCTTTGACTGAAGCTCCACTTGGCTTCCCAAGCTCAAGCTGGGCTGCAGCAGGCTCCCTAGGGTGGAGGCTGTGGGCAGCTGCCAGGCACATGTGCCTGCCCACTGGCCCCTGGCCCTCACTGCATTGGCCAATGGGAAAGGACGATTGTGAGGTGGGGACTGCTTGCCACCATGAGTACCAGGCTATTGAGGCTGGGCCATCTCCTCCTCACTTCCATTCCGACCGCAGTCTGTGCTTCCGATCCATAGCAGAGGGTAAGAGCAATTCTATGAAGTTCCAGGCTGGGTGGGGGATGCCACGCATAGCAGGGTGGGGGTGGATACAGGCAAACCTCTGGCCAGGGCAGCACTAGTAGAGGCAGATACGCACGGGGCTTCTTCCTCAGTTCTCCCACAGCTCCAAGAGAGAAAGGGTTATTTCAAGTATTCCTTCCAAGATGCCTGGAATAATCCTTTCGAATTTTGCCCAGTTCTCTCTGTAGCAGGATGCCTACTTAGAAAAAGTTAGGGTCAGTGAGGTGGGAGGTATGTCCACCGATGAAGTCCAATTTGATTAAGGGGGATAAGGGAATATATTGTCTTTTAGCTTGACCAGGTAGGGCAAAGGAAGAAGCTTATGTGAAGGCAGCGTGAGAAAAGCCAAGCTGAGCGCTGACTTCAGGCCAGAATTTGGAATCCAGCTCTGCCACTTTATTCTATTCAGCAAGTATTTACTGAGCAGATTCTATGGGCCAGACACTGGGTTGGGTTCACGAGATACAATGATGAGTGTGACATGACTGTTGTCTATAGATTTGGGGATATCTGTAGACAGAAGTCCAGAACATTGGAAACTCCATGTTGGTCAGGCTGGTCTGGAATTCCTGATCTCAGGTGATCTGCCCTCCTTGGCCTCCCAAAGTGCTGGAATTACAGGCATGAGCCACCATGCCTGGCCTTTTCTTTTTTTTTGAGACAAGGTCTCCCTCTGTCACCCAGGCTGGAGTGCAGTGGTACAATCACAGCTCACTGCAGCCTCGATTTCCTGGGCTCAAGGGAACCCTTCTGTCTTAGTCTCCTGAGTAGCTGGGACTACAGGTGTGTGCCACCATGCCTGGCTAATTAAAAAAATTTTTTTTTGCAGAGAGGGGGTCTCACTATGTTGGCTGGGCTGGCCTCAAACTCCTGGGCTCAGCAGTCCTTCCACCTCAGCCTCCCAAAGGGCTGGGATTATATCCTTGCCCTTTTTAAGGTGGCGATAGCGACAAACTTTCCATCTACTCCTTGTCAAGCTAGAGGACCGGTGGTCCCAGATATATGGCTAAGGTCAAGAGGTGATGTCTTTTGGAGAGCAGATGCCTTCAATCAGGAATTTCAATCAGAAACTCCTTCATGTGGAGAGAGACTTATCCTAAAAATGTGGTGGGGGATGCTCTGCTTTATTAGTTCCTTGAGAATGTGTGTGTGTGTATGTGTGTGTGTGTGTATGCTCATGTGGATAGGCATGTCTGTGTGTGGGGGGCAGTGCATATGTGTATGGATGTGTGGGTGTGGTGTGTGGGTGTGCCCGTGCCTAGGTGGAGGTGGATGTATGGGTGTGGGAATGCACGTGTGTGTGTGTGTGCTCACGTGGATGGGTGTGTATGTGTGTGTGTGGGGTGGTGCATATGTGTGTGGTGTGTGGGTGTGGTGTGTGGGTGTGCCCGTGCCTAGGTGGAGGTGGATGTATGGGTGTGGGAATGCACGTGTGTGTGTGTGTGTGCGCTCACGTGGATGGGTGTGTATGTGTGTGTGTGGGGTGGTGCATATGTGTGTGGTGTGTGGGTGTGGTGTGTGGGTGTGCCCGTGCCTAGGTGGAGGTGGATGTATGGGTGTGGGAATGCACGTGTGTGTGTGTGTGCACTCACGTGGATGGGTGTGTATGTGTGTGTGTGGGGTGGTGCATATGTGTGTGGTGTGTGGGTGTGCCCGTGCCTAGGTGGAGGTGTGTGTGTGGGTGTGGGTATATGTGTGTGTTAGGCGTGGAGATATTGACAGCTCTCCCAGGGCTGAGTGAAGGCTCTCAGGCAAAGCTCCTGGAAGCTAGGCAAAGCTGAGTTGATTCTTGGTTATGCCATTTATTATTGGGTTGCACCATATGAAACTGCCAATATTTTACATTTTGACTTTTATTTATTTATGTATTTTTTTGAGGTGGAGTTTCACTCTTGTCATCCAGGCCAGAGTGCAGTGGTGTGATCGTGGCTCACTGCAACCTCTGCCTCATGGGTTCAATGATTCTCCTGCCTCACCCTCCCAAATAGCTGTGATTACAGGCACCTGCCACTACACCTAATTTTTATATTTTCAGTAGAGACAGGGTTTCACCGTGTTGGCCAGGCTGGTCTCAAACTCCTGACCTCAGGTGATCTGCCTACCTCGGCCTCCCGAAGTGCTGGGATTACAGGTATGAACCACTGTGTCCAGCCCATTTTGACTTTTAAACATGGCAGTTACATGCAATTAAACCCAGTGGTTGAATTAGCTAGCATCTTTCGCTCTCCAAGTCTCAGGTTCTCCTATACATTAGAGTCAAAAGTAGGGCTATGGGAAGATTCAGTGAAATAAGTTTTGAAAATGCCTATGAAAATTACACTCCAAGGAACTCTCGCCAATGTCAGTGTTCTCTTGTTCCTCATCTCACATGATCCCAATGAGGGGATTAGGAAGCTGAGTCTGAGAAGCTCCGTGTAATGTTTTTGGAGGCACTGTGATGTGTTGGAAAGCTCACGGGTTTGGGAGTCAGAACAGAGTCTCTCAGGGATCATTTTCTTAATCTCTCAGTTTCCTCATCTCTGAAGTTGAGGTCATTTTCCTTTCTTCATGGAATTATTGTAAGATGAAAATAAATAATGTGTAAAATCTAGCATGGGAGCTGGCTTCTCTAAGGTTCTAATAATTGCACTCCTACTTCTTCCCCTCAGCTTTCCCATTTGTAAAAGTAAAGCAGGGGTAAGGTGATTTTGGGGGCCCCTTTTGGTTCCGACATTCGAGGATTTTGTATGCTTTTATTTTTTTATTTTTAATTTTTTTTTTGTTTTTTTTTTTGAGATGGAGTTTCACTCTTGTTACCGAGGCTGGAGTGCAATGGCATGATCTCGGCTCACCGCAACCTCCACCTCCTGGGTTCAGGCAATTTTCCTGCTTCAGCCTCCTGAGTAGCTGGGATTACAGGCACATGCCACCATGCCCAGCTAATTTTTTGTATTTTTAGTAGAGACAGGGTTTCACCATGTTGACCAGGATGGTCTCGATCTCTTGACCTCATGATCCACCCGCCTCGGCCTCCCAAAGTGCTAGGATTACAGGCGTGAGCCACTGTGCCCGGCTGCTTTTATTTATTTATTTATTTTTTTGAGATAAGAGGTCTTGCTCTGTTGCCCAAGTTGGAATGCAGCTCACCTCAAATTCTGCCTCCCAGGTTCAAGTGATTCTCCTGTATCAGCCTCCTGAATAGTTAGCATTACAGGCAGACATCACCACCCCCAGCTTTTTTTTTTTTTTTTTTTTTTTTTTTTTTGTATTTTTAGTAGAGACTGGATTTCACCATGTTAGCCAGGCTGGTCTTTAACTCCTGACCTCATGTGATCCCTTCATCTCAGCCTCCCAAAGTGCTGGGATTATAGGCGTGAGCTACTGTGCCTGGCAAATTCTGTGTGCCTTCATGCCTTTTTCTGCTGGAGGAGTTGGCACCAAGTCTGGTGACCTCTTTCCGACATATAGCTCTGCCTCTTGCCAGTCCCAGAGGGGACCCTGTCCCTGCATTTCACAGGATTCTGCTGAATCCTGTGAAGTGTTGCAACTGAAATTCCAGTAGGTCAAAGTGAAATTTCTCATACGTTTTAACATGAAGATAAATGATCACACTATGGCCCTGTAGGGTCCCAAGAACATCATGGTCATCCGCTTATATAATTTTAAAAGCAAACAAATCCATGCAAGTGCGAGGTTTGCCAGGAAAGCCAGTGCAGGACAAAGCCAGTACAGTGAATTGGACTTCAAATCACACCTCTGCCCTCTTTTACTTGTTATCTTTGGGCAGAAATTACTGAACCTGTTTGGTCCTTGGATTTCTTCTGTAGGAATTGGGTCTTACCTTCCAGAGTTGTGTGGTCAAATTGAGGTTAAAGGGATGATGGCAGCTGGGTGCAGTGGCTCATGTCTGTAATCCCAGCACTTTGGGATGCCGAGGCGGGCAGTTCACCTGAGGTCAGGAGTTCAAAACCAGCCTGACCAATATGGTGAAATCCCGTCTCTACCAAAAATACAAAAATTAGCTGGATGTGGTGGTGGGTGCCTGTAGTTCCCCCTACTTGGGAGGCTGAGATGGGAGAATTGCTTGAACCTGGAAGGCAGAGGTTGCAGTGAGCCCAGATCATGCCTCTGTACTCCAGCCTGGGCGACAGAGTGAGACTCTATCTTGACAATAACAACAACAGCAACAACAACAACAACAACAACAACAACAACAACAACAACAACAAAGGGATGATGGCTATATAGCAGTGGTCCATACACATTTGCTTGCTTCTGTTCTCTTCACTTATGTGTGGAGCACTTTATAAGCTTATAAAATACTTCATACTTTCTATAAGTTGGCTTTCACAGTGATATCATGAAGGAAGGAAGGAAGGGAGTGTAACAAAGTGTAACAATGGCTATATCTAAAACATACAGGTATTTTTATATGTTTGTCATTTTGTATACATGATCCCAACTTCAGAGATGAGGAAACTGAGAGACTCTGTTCTGACTCCCAAACCTGTGAGCCTTCCATCACATTACAGTGCCTTCAAAAGTGTTACGTGGAGCTTCTTGGACTCAGCTTCCTAATCTGCTAAATGGGATCATGTGAGATGAGAAACACGAGAACACTGATATTGGCGAGGGTTCCTCAGAGTGATTTTCATAGGGATTTTCAAAACTTATTTCACTGAATCTTCCCATAGCCCCGCTTTTGACTCTAACATGTAGGAGAACCTGAGACTTGGAGAGGGCAAGATGCTAGTGATAGAGCAAGACTCCGTCTCCAAATAAATAAAAAATAAAATAAAAACAGAACACAAATAATTTTGAAATACTTTTTTTAAATTAGGTACATCTGCACTGATCTTCAGTTGTTATTAATTGCTGATTTTCCATCCAGAATTAAGTTAGAATGCAACCTTCTTTTTCAGTCAGAATCCATACTTAGTCCTGCGCTTATTCCCTCTCTTGTATTTTCAGCACTTCCACCCCATGCCACTGTCATGGAACCCAGACTGATTACTCCTATTTGTGGAGAAGTCTGTCCGTAATACTGAAGTGTTGGGGACAAAGTGTGTTCCCTTAGGGTAGGAGAAAGGGATATTTGTTTTTAACAAAGAGGGAGGAACCAGAAAACTCTAGAGACCTCTGACTTTGCCCTTTCTCCAAGGTTTGTGTAAACCCCCACTCACCCTTTATTTTTGGGGCCTTTCTTAGCTGCCTCCACCAGTTCACGTATTCTGGATTCTCTCCTCCTGTTTCCCAGTGGAAAAGGACAGAGCCTCATAGATTCTTCCCATTTTAGGAGAAAGACATGCATGGAGCTCAAAGTTCTTCTCAGGAGTTTTATTGCTAAAGCAATATTAAGAAAGGGTGGAGGTGACAAGCAGTGAGAAAGTTTAAAGATGCATGAAATCTTTAAAGTCTCAGAATAAGAATTCTCCTTAAATACAAAAGGGGCTTTGCTGGTCTCTCCTTGGCTTCTCAAGCAGCTCATCTCTTTTTTCTTATCTTGAGGCTAATCAAGCCTAAGCTGTTTCTCATTTTATTTCCAGCAGCTATTGAGTACACACTCCTGAACTCTTCAAATCAGTAGAGGGCGACAAATGTACGTAAATGATAGGAGTGGGTCTTAAATAGACTCATAACACCTGCGGGGCAGCGCCTCGGTCTGATTGCACCTGTTTCTGCTATTGTTTGTGTCTCTCTTCTCCTCTCTGTCTGCCATTTCATTCTCAATTGTTACTTCACTTATAAGATCATATTAGAGCCTGTGATAAATGATGCATCAGATCTATAGCGAGAGAAAAGATTAATGCAATTAAAGATGTTGTAACAGGTAGTCTTCAAGTGGGAATAAATCCTTTGAGTACCTTAGGTCACACTTACATCAAAACAAAAAATCAGAGTGAAATTTTAACTACCAAACAATAGAAAAAAAACAGGAGAAAATGGAATATTTACCAAATCTTAGCATGAATAAGAACTGTTTGACATTTAGAGGCAAGGGTCAGGGATGGTGGCTCATGCCTTTAATCCCAACACTTTGGGTGGCCGAGGCAGACGGTCACCTGAGGTCAGGAGTTTGAGACTAGCGTGGGCAACATCCAAACTGGGTCCTAAAGGCTGAATAGAGATTAGACCGGGGAGGAGGGGCAGCTAAAGGTGGCCCAGGCAAACAAAGGGTCAGTGGATGTCTTCATGGGACAATGTGTCTCTCATTACCTGTTTAACTCAAGGTGAGGCTGTGTGTGACTGTGTATGTGTGTGTGCGCACGCATGCATGCAAGCGTAATACACCAAATGGTCAAACATGTGCCCCAGGAGAGGGGTAAAGGAAGACAAAGAATAGGAAAGTAAGAAGGAGGAATAGACACAGAAAATGAGAGAGAAGGAGGGAAAGGAAAAGTAGAAAGGAGCCAGGGAGAGAAACTGGTTAGCTTTGAATGGAGCAATCTGAGTCATCATTCTTAGGAAACTCAAGGATGGATTCTTGGCAATTTGTCTCTTGGAGCTTTCCCTGTGCCTGGTCCTGTGCTCAGATATGGAAAACTTAGAGGAGTGTCATCCGTGCAATCACTGAATTCATAATCCTGATGAGGAAAGGAGATCACACAGGGAATAATGGGAAGTATTACGAATTTCGGGGCAGAAAAAGATCAAGGTGGGCTGCAATATTCAGAAAAGTCTTCCTGGAAGAGTTAAATGCTGAAGAAGCAGTTCATAGAAGTGGACTCTGGTGAGATGGATGGAGCCCTGTGTAGGTGCCAACTGGGTGTGCCGTGCGAGGTCTGTCTGTCCTTGGCTGACAGAGCACATGCGAATTCCAGGACTCAGGATGCTGCTGCTGGGAGCTGTTCTACTGCTATTAGCTTTGCCCATTCGTGGCCAGGATACCACAGACGAAGAGCCCGGAGTCCTGCTTCCTCCGCCCAAGGGGGCCTGCACAGGTTGGATGGCAGGCATCCCAGGGCATCCAGGCCATAATGGGACCCCAGGCCGTGACGGCAGAGATGGCACCCCTGGCGAGAAGGGTGAGAAAGGAGATCCAGGTAAGAATGTTTTTGGCCTCTTTTATCACAGACTTCCTGGATTGATATAAACTATATGAAGGCATTCGTTATTAACTAAGGCCTAGACACAGGGAGGAAGTAAAGCTTTTTTAATGTAAACCATAAGCAACCTGAAGTGGATTTCGGGCTGGTCTTCCAAGGACGAGAATGAGAGGTGCCTCTGTAACCAAGACTTTGACTTTGCTGCATCTGCATCTTCCTTCACCACCCCCTTTCCCATCTTCACCCTCATCCCTATTCTGAATACATTCATATTCTGGGTCCTCTTTCTGTCTACTTAATTTCCATTCCATCCAGTGGCATTCAACCACACTCACTGCATGCCCCCTCAAGGGCACAGTCCGGCCTTAGGGAAACTCTTGATCTAGTTAAGATGCCTTGATCTAGTTAAGATGTGCAAGGCTACAAGAAAGTCTACTCTAAAAATGCCAAAACTGAATGTGAACAAGTACTCAAAGTGTAGAGCACCGAGAAAGTGTGCTCACTGAGGACCGGGATGAAGAACAAAAGCTTCAAGGAGGAGGCACAGCTTCAGCTAGGCCTTCAACGATGGGTAGGCAGAATAGAGGAGGAGAGACATCCTACATGAAGGGGATAGAGTTGCAAAACCAAGGTTGATAGTGCCAGCACATAAAGGGCTGGCAGGGTGGAGGGTCTATGAGAGAGATCTGTAGGAGATAAAGAGGGAGATGAATTTACGGGATCCTGCCTGTCTGTGGGAGGTGTAGTAGGAGGAAGTAATCTCTCTCCCCTTTGGGGAGCTCTTATTGATTTCTTGCTCTATAAGTCAGTCAGGTTGTGAGTGGGAGTCATAGGGACGGTACTTTAGGCTGTAACCAACCTAGGCAGGAGTTCTGTCCTCTGTGGTCACTGAGGTCCTCTTATTCCTTAGGTCTTATTGGTCCTAAGGGAGACACTGGTGAAACTGGTGTAACTGGGGCCGAAGGTCCTCGAGGCTTTCCAGGAATGCAAGGCAGAAAAGGGGAACCTGGAGAAAGTGCGTATGTATACCGCTCAGCATTCAGTGTGGGATTGGAGACCCGGGTTACTGTCCCCAATGTGCCCATTCGCTTTACCAAGATCTTCTACAATCTGCAAAGCCACTATGATGGCTCCACTGGTAAGTTTCACTGCAACATTCCTGGGCTGTACTACTTCTCCTACCACATCACAGTCTATATGAAGGATGTGAAGGTCAGCCTCTTCAAGAAGGACAAAGCTATGCTCTTCACCTATGACCAGTACCAGGACAAGAACGTGGACCAGGCCTCTGGCTCAGTACTCCTGCACCTGGATGTGGGCGACCAAGTCTGGCTCCAGGTGTATGGGGAAGGAGAGCATAATGGACTCTATGCTGATAATGTCAATGACTCCACCTTCACAGGCTTTCTTCTCTACCATGACACCGACTGATACCACTAACTCAGAGCCTCCTCCAGGCCAAACAGCCCCAAAGTCAATTAAAGGCTTTCAGTACAGTTAGGAGATTGATTATTATTTAGTTGAAGGCCTTTGAATATTATTCATTCATTTACTCATTCATTTGTTCATTCATTCATCAAGTAACTTTAAAAAAATCATATGCTATGTTCCCAGTCCTGGAGAGCTTCAAACATGACCAGATAACTGACGAGAAAGTAGTTGACAGTGCTGTTTTGTGTCCACTGTCTCTCCCGATGCTCATGTCAATTCCGTAAGGCACAGGGAACAAGCATTCTCCTGTTTTTACAGATTGGGTTGAGGCTGAGAGAGTTAAGTGAATGTCTAAGGTCGCACAAGTATTAAGTGACAGTGCTAGAAATCAAACCCAGACCTATGGACTTTGCTCACTAGACTGTGCCCTGTTGTAGAAGTACATGGTCTCTCTGGAGTGTTGGTAGCTGCCTGTTGCCCACCTCACCTGAGAGCCATTGAATTTGCCTTCCTCATGAATTGAAACGTCCCCCCAGTAGAGCTCCCTCAAAGAAAGTGGTTCTGTGATGAAGTCTTTTCCTAGATAGAAGGACTGCTACTCAATGGCCCCTGCACTAGTCTACTTCCTCTTGCCTATGTCGCTTCTTATGCTCTTTCCTCCAACTTGGAAAGCCAGCTGCATCTCAACGTGCTGAACTCCTCCTTGCCCCTCAAGACCATCTGGCCAGGAGCTTCTCTGAAATTATATCTTACTTTTTTTTTTTTTTTTTTTTTTTTTGAGATAGAGTCTCACTTTGTTACCCAGGCTGGAGTACAGTGATGCAGTCTCGGTTCACTGCAACCTCCTTCTTCCAGGTCCAAGCAATTCTTGTGCCTCAGCTTCCCGAGTAGCTGGGACTACAGGCACACACCACCATACCTGGCTAACTTTTGTATTTTTAGTAGAAATGGGGTTTCGCCATTTTGGCCAGGCTGGTCTCAAACTCCTGGCCTCAAGTGATCCGCCCGCCTCAGCCTCCCAAAGTGCTGGGATTATAGGCATGAACCACCATGCCCAGCCAATATCTTACTTTTTTTTTTTTTTTTTTTTTTTTGCCGTGATGAGAGTCCTGGGTAGGAGAAATACCTCCAACCAGGCTAGAGGCAGCTACCTAGTAACAGCTGTGCTTCCTTCACCTCTGAATCCCTTGCAGATCCTTGATAAATGCCTCATGAAGACCTATCTCTTGAATCCTGTATCTACCCAGAATTAACTCCAGTTCAGTCTCTGCATGTAACCAGTTTTTATACACAGAAACATTTTCATTTTAGGAAATCCCTAAGGTTTTTTTTTTTGGCGAGATGGAGTCTCACTCTGTCTCCCAAGCTGGAGTGAAGTGGCAGCGGCCCGATCTCAGCTCCCTGCAACTTCCGCTTCCCTGGTTCAAGTGATTCTCCTGTCTCAGACTCCTGAGCAGCTGGGATTACAGGTGCATGCCACCATGCCCAGCTAATTGGAAATTCCTAGTTTTAAGTATCCAATGCTTATTCAGCTGGACAATATGAATCTTTTCCACTGAGGTTAGGGATGATTGAGCTTTTCAGAACACTTAAAGAATTTTTCATCAAGAAGGTAGCTTGAGCCTGAAATGCAAAGCCCATGGAGGAATTTTGAAGTCATTTTTTCCTTGAGTACCAGCAAGGTCAGGAAAGACTGGGCCTGCTGAATTTATTCTTGTTCTTTAAGAATTACAGGTTGAGGTAGTTGATGGTGATAAACCTTCTCTCAGGAGACAGTAACTCCAGTGATGCTCTTCGAAGATTTTAGCAAAAACAGAGTTAATAGCATTCTCTATCAATATATAAATAAAAAACTTATTGTTTTGCTTACAGTTTTAAATTCTGAATAATTCTCTCTTACATGTGTATTGTTAATTATTAAGGTATGATTTTTTTCCCACGTAAAGTTTTGTCTTTTAAAGTGTTTACATATTATTTTCTACAAGTAAAGATACTATCCAGGCTGGGCACAGTGGCTCACGCCTATAATCCCAGCACTTTGGAAGGTCGAGGTGGGCAGATCACTTGAGGTTGGGAGTTTGAAACCAGCCTGGCCAAAATGGTGAAACCCCGTCTGTATTAAAAATACAAAATTAGGGCTGGGCGCGGTGGCTCAAGCCTGTAATCCCAGCACTTTGGGAGGCCGAGGCGGGTGGATCACGAGGTCAGGAGATCGAGACCATCCTGGTCAACATGGTGAAACCCCGTCTCTACTAAAAATATAAAAAATTAGCTGGGCATGGTGGCGCGTGCCTGTAATTCCAGCTACTTAGGAGGCTGAGGTAGGAGAATTGCCTGAACCCAGGAGGCGGAGGTTGCGGTGAGCCGAGATCGTGCCATTGCACTCCAGCCTGGGTAACAAGAGCGAAACTCCGTCTCAAAAATAAATAAATAAATAAATAAATACAAAATTAGCGGAGCATGATGGTGCATGTCTGTAATCCTGGCTACTCGGGAGGCTGAGGCGGGAGAGTCACTTGAACCCAAGAGGTTGCAGTGAGGTGAGATTGTGCCATTGCACTCCAGCTTGGGAAACAAGAGTGAAACTTCATCTCAAAAAAAAAAAAAAAAAAAAAAAAGATACTATCCAGTATTAAACATAAAAACACTTGCTACACATCACTTTTGTTTTTATTTTTGGAGAAAGATAGGTATGAGGTTTAGAGAGTATGAAGAGGTGAGAGTAAACCTTGTGTTAGTCAGGACTCTATGTTGTGAATGTCATTCACAACAGAAAACCCAAACTAATATGCAAACTACTGTAAGCAAGAAAAAAAAAAAGGAAAAATGAAAAAATTTATTCCTTTGCATTATAGAAATTACCAGAGCTGTCTGTCTTTAGATAAGGCTTGAACCAAAGGCTCAAAACAATCGAGACCCTTTTCTGTATGTCCTACTCTGCCTTCCACATGTAGGCTTTACCCTCAGCCTTTACACAGTATAGTTCTAGGCTTTTCCTCATGATATAAAAAAGACCATTTGGCTAAATGAACATCACATTTTCTGGTGGTGCCCAAAGAGGAGAGAGGAATCTCCCTTTCCCAGATGCCCCAGCAAGTATAACCTTGGATCTCATTGGCTCTGGCTAAGTTGTGTGCCTGTCTCTGACCAATCGCTGGAGTCAGGAGGATGAAATATTCATATTGGCTTAATTGTGGCTTAAGCTAGGGGTATTTAGAGGTTTGTTTGTTTGTTTGTTTGTTTTTTTAAGCAAAATTGGGACACTGTTATCAGAAGTGAGAGAATGGATGATAGATGCGAAATAATACCTGTCCACAACAAACTCTTAATGCTGTGTTTGAGTTTCCTTGAATTTCCCAGAGAGACATTCCTGGAAAATTCCTATTGATTTTCCCTAAAATTTCAATGAGTATCTAATGTTTGGCCATGCTCACAGTCTCACATCTTGTTGGGGTGGGCTCCTCACAGAACACGCTTTCACAGCTACCCTAAACTCTCTGGGGTGGGGTTATTCCTTTGTGGAACCAGAGGCACAGAGAGAGTCAACTGAGGCCAAAACAGGCCTGGGAGAAACTGACGTCAATATTTCTTTAGGATTAATGGTCCTGTGATGCTTTCAAGTATAATTGTGGATTTGTCCAATTCACTTCAGTTCTGTCAGCTTTTGCTTCATACATTTTAGACCTCTGTTGTTAGTTACATACACATTTAGTATTATGTCTTTTTGGTACATTTACTCTCTTATCATTAGGTAATGTACTTTTTTATCTCTGATAATTTTCTGTGTTCTGAAGTCTGCTTTGTCTAACAATAAGATAGGCATTCAAGTTTCTTTTGATTAGTGTTTTCATGCTTTACCTTTTTCTATCATGTTACTTTAAATATATCTATATTATTGCATTAAAAATATGTTTCTTACGGACTACATGTAGTTGGGCCTTATTTTTATCCAGTTTGAAAATATCTGTCTTTAATTGTTGTGTAGACAACTTATATTTAATAAAATTGTTGAATTTGAGATGGATGACCATTTTGTTTTCTGTTCACTATTTCTGTTTTATTCTTTCTGGGATTCTTTTGGAATATTTAAATCTTTCTTTTTTTTTCTTTTTTTTTTTTTGAGACAGAGTTTTGCTCTTGTTGCCCAGGCTGGGGTGCAATGGCTCCATCTTGGCTCACTGCAGTCTCTACCTCCTGGGTTCAAAGGATTCTGCAGCCTCAGGCTCCATAGTAGCTGGGATTACAGACAGATGCCATGATGCCTGGTTAATTTTTTTTTTTGTATTTTTAGTAGAGAAGGGATTTCACTATGTTGGTTAGGCTGGTTTCAAACTCCTGACCTCTTATGATCTGCCCACTTCAGTCTCCCAAAGTGCTGGGATTACAGGTGTGATCCACTGCACCCAACCTATTTAAATATTTCATAATATTTTATCTTAATTTACTTATTGGGTTTTTGGCTATGTCTCTTTGTGGTATTTTTTTAGTGGTTGCTTGAGGGATTACAACGTACTTAGTCTTTCACAGTATACATAGAGTTAATATTTTGCCAGTTCCAGTAAACCACAAAAGGCTGTAATCATGTTAGTTCCTCTATCCATTTCCCTTTATGTTATAGTTGTCATATATATTACATCTATATACATTGAAACATTATAGGCAATGTTATGATTTTTGCATTCAACAGTCATATATATTTTTTAAAGAATTTAAGAGGAGAAAAATACTTTATTCAGATATTCATTATTTCTTTTGTTCTTTATTAATTCTTAATGTTCTGTGTTTCTCTCTGGTGTAATTTCTCCTCAACCTGAAAAACTTTATTTAGCATTTATTTTAGAGCAAGTTTATTGACGAAGAATTCTCTTAGTTTTTCTTCATCTGAAAATGACTTCTTTTTTTTTTTTG